>NC_137112.1:27968656-29296156 GCF_949357685.1 Gobio gobio
AAAGGAAAGGGAAAGGAAAGGAAAGGAAAGGGAAAACGAAACAAAACTAGTGGACGGGACAGAAAAGTAGAGGACAGGACAGGAAAAGAAAGGAAAGTAGGAGGACAGGAAAGGAAAGGAAAGGGGCGGGACAGGACAGGAAAGAGAAGAGGACGGGATGGGAAAGAACAGGAAAGAGGACAGGACAGGACAGGACAGAAAAGAAAAGAAAAAGAAAAGAACAGAACAGAACAGAACAGAACAGAACAGAACAGAACAGAAAAGAAGCACTTTTGTGACGGCCCCTATGAGGACTAAATCATTTTGCCATTATGGTGTAGGGGCCGAGATGATTTCTTTCCCCTTCTTTAATTTGACAGGCTAATACTGCTGGCATTACCCTCTCTGGACCTACTGTATGTAATTTCATACCAATAAACGTTACAACATCCTACATCATTTCCTAACAGGTACCTATAAAAAAAAAGTGGAAAGGGTATCGGGAGTAGTATTTGGTCATATTAAGAACATATTTGTGCCAATGTTACGTTGGAGAAGCCCTGTAAAGTTTTGCTGAGGCAGCCCTCTCCATATCCATGTGTTTAATATAACCATTAGTGTAAAATGACATTTATCCTTGGAAGCGGCAAGGTCCTATTTAGATCTTTACAGGAGCTCTTATGAAGTCTGTAAGCAAGCATTTCTGTCTGTCATTCATGCATGGATACCCACACACGCACTCACACGCCTTACCTTGTCCCTCAGGTGTTTCTCCGAGTGGATTGACTTCGACTTGAGTGGCGTCGACTTTGAGGAACAGATCATAGAGTCGCTTAATCTGATCTGCAGCCTGTGACAGAACCACAGAGAGCACTAATTACACCAGCTGCACATTTGCAGCAGAGTTCTGAGAGCTTATATAAGCCTTGAAATCTCTCAAGCGCAACAAAATACATATACATTAAAAGGGGCATATACTGTACACTGTCCAATAATGAGGACGCATCTTTGACCGAACACTTACTCTGTTGGTCAGAACGTACTTTAGGTCACTGCCAAGACAATGAGAAGTTGTATTGGATAACTTCAAACGTGAAAGAAATTGATTTGGAGCCAGCAGGGAGTTGAGTCGCTGTGGCAGATAATGCGTTCCTGGTGAGGCAACGTCCAGCGGCTCTCTCCAATTCTCCAGCGGCTATGTAAATGAGGCTTACGACAACTGGAAAAATTAGAAAATTGGCTCGTGAGATGCCAGCTTTTCCTAGCCGTATGAGATTTTGTAATACTTTGAATTCTGTACTTCTGTAACATTTTGTTGAAGATTTCGTATTTTGTGCTTTCGTAACAATTTCACACTACACATTATAATATTTCATACTTTTGCAACACTTTCATGAAGCATTTCATAATGCATTCATACTTTGTAACATACATTTTCAAATAATTTTGTAGATGTTGCAGTACTTTTGTAATTAAAATTGTAATACTTGTGAAGATATCACAATATTGCCTTTTTCATCCTTTTATTGTGAATTCCATATTATTTCATACTTTTGTAACACTTTCAGGGAAGATTTCATAATACTTGAATATTTCGTCCTTTGTTTTCATATTTGATGTTTGTGATACATGATGTTTGTGTTTTAAAGTATTCATATCTCATACTCTTGCAAAATTTTCATAGATTTCATAGCTACATTTTTCATAGATTTCTTAATATTTCATGCCTTTGTAAAACTGCCATGGTTGATTTTGAAGCACTTTTGTATTTCGTTTTTTAGTTACAATTTTCATGGATTTCTTAATACTTTCATATTTAGCATTTTATAATGTTTCATACTCTTGCAACACTTTCATGAAGCATTTCATAATGCGATCATACTTTGTAACATACATTTTCATATTTTGACTTTCTGTAATTTTGTAGCTGTTGCAGTACTTTTGCAATTCAAATTGTAATACTATTGTACAATTGTAATATATTTTGCAATAGTTCATATTTTTGTAACACTTAAGTGAAAATGGTTTAAAATTTGTCCATCCTTTTATTGTGGATTACATAATATTTCATACTTTTGTAACACTTTCAGGGAAGATGCCATAATACTTTTGTATTTTGTCTTTTAGTAACAATTTTGTTGATTGATAACTTAGTCTTTTCGTATTTCATGTATTTCACAATTCTTCTGTAGATTTCATAATATTTTATACGAATTTTACACACTTTAAATGAAGATTTCATATTTTCATAGTAATACAAATGTAAATATTTTATATACTTATGTATTTCATACGTTTGTTATGCTTCCATAGATTTTGTAATAGTTCATACTTTTGTAAAACGTATGAAAAATCAGATAATGATTTACAGTATATATATTACTTTTTGTAGCAATTTTGTAGATTTTGCAGTACTTTTGAAAATAACTTTCATAGATTTTATGAAATACATTTTTAGAAATACCTCTTTGTCCAAATAGGCTTTTATGGTCTCAAATCACAGCAAACTCCTAAATTCCCCAAAATATAAAGAGTAATATTTACATGTAAAGTGTCTATAAATCCATCTACAGTTCTGTTTATTCATTTCATTAATAAAGGCAGCACCAGATCAGTCTACAACAGCTGAGGTTGACGAGTGGTTAAGGCAGGAAAGATAACCAACTGCTTACTGCTCTACACATTCCTATTTTCACTTGGTTTCTGAAAGCATGTCACCCGAACAAATTCTTCTTTCAAAGCATTTAAGAGCTAAAATGACATTTCCCTTTCCCATAGCCAACGGAAGCTCTTTTGATAATGAGCACATGCTGACAGAAAACATTGTAGCGCTGCTCTCATCAGCACGCACAGGCGAGCGCCGGCTCTTTGTCATATCGCTGCACTTCAAAGTGGTGAAGCGAAGTTAACGGTATACTGCATTCCAAACATTCTAATTAGCATCGACTCAAATAGATGGTCGTGAAAGACACGCAGTAAACTTTATGAGAGCCAAACAAGCCAGGCATTTAGCAGTAATTTCCACAACGTCAAGCTTCTCAAGTGTCTATATACGGAGACAAAAATATACACTTGTATGTACAATGCAGATTACCTTTAAAGTGCTTAGTGTGATTGGACCTGAGCAGTTGGAAAATAATGATTCTTTACAAACTTTACCTGCCAGTAGTTTCAAACAGGAATATTCCCACCTCTACATTCTGAAGGGTGGTGAGGTTAATTTAAAAAATATGCCCCTTATACAAGGTTTCACGGATGTTCCCCTACTTTTTGACGACACTGTTAAAAATGTATGAAAACAAAACAAAAAATATGACGAGATAGTCTTCATCCTAAAAGTCGTATACTTTTATTTATTTATATATGTATATTTGTGTACAGGCAAAGTCAGAATTAATTGCACCCTTCGTAAATATGATCAAAATGGCTGTGCAAATAAATCTGCATTGTTTATCCTTTTGATGTTTCATTAAAAATAAATAAATAAATAAAATCTATCCTTTTATTGAAGTAAAGTTTTTCTCCAAAACACTTGGGCCACAATTATTGGTACACCTAGAAATTTTATTTAGCATATCAGGGTGACTAGGAACACGAAATTGTCCAGCCATGACTTCTTGTTTCACAGTAAGAGGAAACACAAAGGCCAATTCCCTTAATCATCCATCACAATGGGTAAGAATATAGTTTGGATGTGCAGCAAAAGATTGTTGAGCTTCACAAAAAATTGGCTGTAAGAAAATAGTGAAAGCATTGAAAATACCCATTTCCACCATCAGGGCAATAATTAAGATGTACCAATCAACTGAAGATGTTACAAATCTGCCTAGAAGAGGAAATGTGTTTATATCGTCCTAATGCACAGCGAGGAGGAGAGTTTGAGTGGCCAAAGACTCTCTAAGGACCACAGCTGAAAAAATAAAATAAAATAAAAAATTCGCTAAAATTAACTGAATCTTTAAATTATTGAATTAAAAGAACTCACTTTGCTCCTCACCATAATGAATGTCTGAGCGGCCGTGCATTTTTTACTTTCGGTTTAGAATTAGCTATTTAAAAGCCCCCACCGTTGATACCAGTATTACCGGTGTTGTCACACGTCGATTAACCGGTGGGAAAAATTCCTCTCCGTCACATCCCTAATACACTGTATTGCCAAAAGAATCGGGACACCCCTCCTAATCATTGAATTCAGGTGTTCCAATCACTTCCATGGCCACAGGTGTTTAAAAAAAGCACCTAGGCATTCAGACTGCTCCTACAAACATTTTTGTCGCTCTCAACGGGTCGCCCACAGGTGCTCAATGAATTCAAGAGTGGTACCGTGATAGGTTGCCACCTGTGCAATGTCCATTTGTGAAATTTCCTCACTACTAAATATTCCACGGTCAACTGTTAGTGGTATTATAAGAAAGTGGAAGCAATTGGGAACAACAGCAACTCAGCCACAAAGTGGTAAGCCACGTAAAATCACAGAGCGGGGTCAGCACATGCTGAGGCGCACAGTGCGCAGAAGTCACCAACTTTCTGCAGAGTCAATAGCTACAGACCTCCAAACTTCGTATGAATCACGCTTCTCTATCTGGCAATCCAATCTGGGTTTGGCGGTTGCCAGGAGAACGGTACTTGCCTGCATTGTGCCAAGTGTAAAGTTTGGTAGAGGGGGGATAAATGTGTGGGGTTGTTTTTCACGGGTTGGGCTCTGCCCCTTAGTTCCAATGAAAGGAACTCTTAATGCTTCAGCATATCAAGACGTTTTGGACAATTTCATACTCCCAACTTTGTGGGAACAGTTTGGGGATGGCCCCTTCCTGTTCCAACATGACTGTACACCAGTGCACAAAGTAAGGTCCATAAAGACATGGATGAGCGAGTTTGGAACTTGACTGGCCTGCACAGAGTCCTGACCTCAACCCGATAGAACACCTTTGGGATGAATTAGAGCGGAGACTGAGGCACTTTTTAGGAGTGTGTAATTCCCATAAACACACTCCTAAACCTTGTGGAAAGCCTTTCCAGAAGAGTTGAAGCTGTTGTAGCTGCAAAGGGTGGGCCAACTCCATATTAAACCCTACAGATTAAGAATGGAATGTCATTCAAGATCATGTAATATGTAATACACACATGTAATACACACACATAACAGCACCTACATCCCCAACTATTGTTTGGGAGGGTTTCAAGAAAAAAATCCTCTGCTCTCATCCATAAACAAACTTCAGCATATTCAGTTGCCAGACACTACTGGGACTGGGTACTATGATCCGATAAAACTTTTTGGCAGTAAACCCACCAGATGGGTTTGGTGCAAACAGGGATTATAAAGTAGCCCATGGTTAAATATACTGCTGGATCTTTGAAACTGTGGGCTAGAGGTCCTGGACATCTTGATCAGATACATGGCATCAGGGATTCTATCTAATACCAACATATAAAATCAAAACCTGACAGCCTCTGCTAGAAATCTTAAAATGGACCGTGGTTGTTTGGACAATGATCCAAAACAAACATCAAAATCAACACACCAATTAGTCACTGAGCACAAAATTAAGGTTCTGCCATGACCACCCCAGTCCCCTGACCTGAATCCTATAGAAAACTGAAGAGGAGAGTGTATCAACATGGACTTGGGAATTTGACGGATCTGAACAGATTCTGTATGGAGGAAAAATGGCTGATCTCTGTCAGGTGTTCTCCAAACTCATCCGGCAATAAAGAAGAAGACTGTTGTTATCTTGTCAAAAGGAAGTTGCAAAAAGTATTTAATAAAAGGGTGCCATTAACTGTGGCCAATGTGTATTAGAGAATAACATTTATTTTTCCCCACATTCAATTCCTTTTCTTCAATGAAAGGTTAGATTTTAAGTTTTTTGCTTTTTTATAAAATATCAAAAGGATTAACAATGCAGATCTATTTTCACAGGCTTCTTTGTTTATATTTTATAATTCTGATCGTGACTGTATGTGTGTGTCTGTGTATTATATAAATAAATGCATAAAGAAATAACAGATTGATTGAAAATCTTTGCTAAACCATCCTGCAATCTTTGTTCATCAATTCAAGCGAAAGCAAGATTTATCAATATTTATAATACATATTTGCCTTTATTTTTGTATCTGACAGTATTTTGAGCCCCATTACATGACATGCATGGAAAAGCACAGATTTAGTGATAATATAGAAAACTATACAGAATCTTCTGCGCTAGAGTCACTCTGATAGGCCTCAGGGTAAAATGTCTTTAAATCTTGGAGATTTCAACTTGTGCTTATCGTTTATGGCAAAGGTCGTTGCAGCAAATCAGCGACCCGTGTATAGGTGGCGGTTTATGTGAACGACATAACAGCACAAATTGTTCATGACCGGTGATTTCTACTCAGGCCTAAGACATGTTTAATGACTGTATTGGCAGAGTCATCATGTCTGCTTTTTTCCATGACAGAAATGGAGACATAGTGAACGGGGGGAAGGTGAGGTGAGGTGAAGGCCACTGTGCTTCTGTTAACGACACAGACTCTAATGGCAGAATCTCTTTGGCAGCGATTCAGTCCAAACCCATTACCTGTCTCTCCAATGGTCCTTTGAATCCCAAATTAGCTGCCATACGTAGTGCCTGGTCGTCTCGGACCCCCTCGAATATATCTATGACTTCCTGAGGCAAGAGATGGGAGAGATAAGGCAAGAGGAAAACCAACCATCAGCTATAATTTGACACAAAGGGGATGTTCGTATTAAAATCAAGAGAGCTGCAATTAAGCGCTGGCATGCAGCCAACCTCAAACGAGAAAAAGACGAGCGCGGGAGAACAATGGCTTTCCAATTATAAGGCCATCTCTAAAAGATCACTCATACACAGAGATAGACTCACAAAGAGAGATAATGCATAAGACCAGATGTCACAAAGAGCTATAAGAATGATACACAGCTTTTACATGTCTTAATATGATGAAGATGTCCATTAAAGGAGCTATAATCACACAACTTTTTATATATACATCATATTTTACCTGTGGTTCATTTAAAATGGTAGGCATGGTTTTTAATGGTTTTTAAAACATGTATCCTCTCTCTGACCCTTAGAAATAAACATTTCAAAATAAACAAGGTTTTTTATTTTTTTTATTTTTTTTGCAGCTGTGCATGTAAGACTTCTGTGTAAACACCAGGATATGCATCCTTTTTGACAAATTCATTTCCATTACATTTTGATGGCTTTGGTTGTTAAAAAAAATTACAATTTTAAATAAAAATTAGTTTAAATAAAATTAAAAAAAATACTTTAATATTTCGTCACCTTCCTAAAATAATTGCCTAAGTCATTTTTTGACAAAAATTATTTTTTTGCTTAAGTCATCTCCTCATGATGCTGGCCACCTCTGGTAAAATCCTCCACATCCTCAGTTGAACAGATCATACAATTCTACCCCTGTAGTATAATGGCCTATGTCAAGTGTGTGACTTAGGCCGTTTTATTTTGCCTAAGTCAAAAGGTAATTTGACTTAGGCAATTTTACAAGCTTTTACATTTACATTTACGCATTTGGCAGACGCTTTTATCCAAAGCGACTTACATTGCATTCAAGGTACACATTTTACTTTTTTTTTTTTTTTTCAAGATGGCAGGTGCATCAAGAAGACCAAAAACCTACTCAACCTCTGAAGTTATTTCCATGTTTCAGGGCTCACCCCCTATTGGTAACTGATGAGGTTTACTATAATATTGGCTAGACTATAAATATGGCATAGTTTTTTGTCTTTTTAGTCAGCATTTTAGTCAAGAAAAATAGCTAAGTCAATAAAGCTAGCATTAGGCTTTTAGTTAACTCTTTTAAAACAATATTTCATCTTTTTGTCTAATTTTTTCCACATTACATGATCTAATTAAGAAAGATTTGAATAGGCTACCGAAATGATGTAATCTTTTTGGTTGTAAAATGTATTACCTGAATGAAATGAAATCGAATGTATCGTCCTGTGGAATAATTCATTCACAGACAGCATACGAAGATGTTCAACTAATAAAGATCTTCATCGCTGGCAAACAAAATAATTAATTTGCAGATTTGCTTTCACTTGACTGTACAGTAGGTCCACCGCCCCTTCACCCGACGCTTGAAGTTCTTAAATCTTCCTGTTACGAGAAAGAGTGTGAAACCGCTTCAGATTCAGTGCGCGCAGAAAACCAAACAAATCATTCAAACTAATTTGCGGGCTGAAATCGCACAGACATCGCACAGTATGCCCGCCTTTACACAGTTCTGCCAACTTATTTGAATTTGAACAGAATCGACACAAAAGAGTGATTCATTTGTCAATTGAGCATTGCTTGTGCCCAGAAAAAAAGTATTTGAACAGAATCGACTCAAAAGAGTGATTCATTTGTGAATTGAGCATCGCTCATGCCCAGACAATAAAGATACAGCACGCTTGGAATAAACTATGCATTTAACAACTTATTGTGTTAAAATAAAGTAGCGAGAGGAATGTTGCCCAACGTAAAAGTACAGTTTTTTCATTAGAAATGTACTTAAAGTAAATATAGGCTACCCATATTTAAATCTACTCTTAAAGGAATAGTTCACCTTAAAATGAAAATTGTGTCATTTACTCACCCTCAAGCTTTGAACACAAAGTAAGATATTTTGAAGAATGTCGGTAACCAAGCAGTTGATGGGTACCATTGACTTCCATAGTAGGAAAAACAATACTATGGAAGTCATTGGGTAGATCAACTGTCTGGTTACCGACATTCTTCAAAATATCTTTCTTTGTGTTCAGCAGAAGAAAGACATTCATACAGGTTTGAAACAATTTGAGGGTGAGTAAATGATGACAATTTTCATTTTGAGTAAAAATATTCCAAATAAATACTCAAGTAAATACTTCGTTACCATTTCAAGCTTTCCTTTTCGGGGGACTGTGTGGGAAAAACTGCCACAGAGGGTGCAGTTGCCAAAAGAGCCAATACAGTGTTTCCCCTACCATTGTTTTGGGGTGGCGGCCCCATATATAGTTAATCTATATTTATATGCAGTGACATATAATTTTATGGAGACTATGTAGTGATATTTTACATTTGATTACTATTTTTGTACCTGAAAATCTAGTTTCGACCTACATGAAAATAACTTTATTTGTGCTTTTGCTCGTAATTTGATTATTTGTCTTATTTGTTGATCATTTGTTGATCAGCTTAGTGGAGAATTTGGCTTTATCAGAGAAATGTATTATAGACATTTCCAGAACTTTTAATATATTTATTTAATATAATTATTTCCATACATTTCCCAGGGCAATTTAACGTTTAATCAGGTGCTGCAACGATATTTAACGATATTTAACAATATTTAAGAATGTATATATTTTTTTTCATTTGATTGAATTGAAAATTCCTGAATTTAATTAAAATATAATTTTCTGTCACGTCATCCGCACCGATCCGCGGTTAGTTCCAAACACCAACAACTAACAAGTAACTCGACTCCAACACCCTTGAAAGCCTTTCCAGTCAGATATAAGTGAGATACCTTGAAGATGAGCTCTGGCGTGGTTGCAGCCACTTCCTCTATGTCCACACCACCCTGAGGGCTGCCCACCATCACGGGTCCATTACAGGAGCGGTCCATCAGGATGGCAAAATAAGTTTCCCTGGAGATATCCAGAGCTTCTGCAACCATCACCTGCTCAGCACAAACACATCAACCAGGTGAGACAGGGATTAAACATTGTGTTCTATCTATGTATCATGGTGTATTAACAGACACTTTTTTTTCAAGCAGGGCACACGTTTACTGGCTGCAGGCCAATGCTGCTACTTCTAATACACGATAATCAGCCATCATCAAACTCGATGAGAGATAGCAAGTGGATAAGGAGAGAACCACAAATAACAGGGTTGAAATTACAACTAATAAAAATGGAGTGATGGAAGGGAAGTGACACAAGAGGACGAGGGAAGGATGGATGAAGAAAATCAAGGGAAGACAGAGGTGTGGTGTAGTTGTTCGTAGGTTTGGGTTTCGCAGAAAGGCAGAAATCATGTTCATTGATGATCTAATGTATTGAAGTTTTATTAACGTTACTGTGGTATGAATCGGGGTGGGGACATGAGCAGAACAAGGGTACAGGCCTGGGACATTTTATATAGCTGTTTTTATTATGATTATATTACTTATTTTATTATGTTGTTTATATATTACTATCCATTACAATTAAAGTTACATTTAACGTTTACTGGTTCCCACCTCCTCCTTTTCTGAACTTGAACTTTGCAAAACTTTTTTTTAATTCTGTGGTAACGCAACGCTGTTTTACTTGGTCAAAACATTCCTACTAAAATACATTTCAATGTGTTGAACGTTACTTGTTACTCTGATATACGTTACTCTGTATTCGCTCTGTGGCTGGTATGAGACACTTGTTGCACATTGCAGTCAGCTAGATCAATATAAGAATATTAATAATTAATTTTGAAATATATTGTATGGTAAAGATACAGTTGCATTACTGTAACTACACATAAAGCTCTCTCTGATTATGCTGTTAGCCACTTGACAAAATAGTGTTGTGTCTGAGGCATGGTAAAACATGGTACTCGTGGTAAATCAAGAAAACGCCATTGCTCCTTAATTTAATTATTTTTCATTCCACCGTAATAAATTACATTTTTGTGGATCTTATATTTTGTGTCTTTGGTGATCTTTCGGTGGGTGCAGCACATTGTAGGCAGTGGCAAAAGGCTGCAAAGAATTGTAAATACAGAGAGAACGACATAAAGGGAAAATCTGAATCTGTTTTGTAGTCAACATTTCAAACTGGATGACAATGAACACAGTGTTTTAGGCCAAATGGGGGGGAAAAACTGAAAGAAACTGCCGTTCTGGGAGTTCAGCCCGAAGCAAAATGCTGTTCCATGCTGAAAGTTGTTGTCAGTATGAATGTCTCGGCCCAGGTAATTGTTCATTTAATTTACAACCAACATTGTAAAAATACAAAGAGGGTTCAAAATCGGTAAATTTACACTACATGGATTTTATCTGTCGTTCTTGTTAACTTTTAAGCAAAAAAATAGAAACAGAATTAAATATTGGCTATTTTGTATAATAATTATTTTTGGTTCAACATTTCACACCAAATGTGAAAGGGGCGGGGGGGGGGGGGGGGGGGGGGACTACTGAACATGTGTTGAATAAGTGTCATCACTCTTGCTTGTGACTGGGGGGAAAAAGTAGTGTGTTAAAATTGTCCCAGTCTCCCCTACACTCCAATCTCCAGCAACCATGTCCATTTTTATCCTTTTTCAGCTTGTGAAGGAGTCAAACTTTGCACTCTCTGTTCATTCTATTTCCTACATCGTCCTTCCATCTATTTTATTCTTTACTCTATTTCTATGCTTCTCTGTCTATTACAGCAGAAGACAAACTGCGCTAACAGAGTTGAGTGAAACACGGCACATTAATGCAGAGTCCTGATGGCACACTGACAACTCACAAGCAGCATTCCACTCTGAGACTGACAACACAATTACATCCTTTTAACACCAGTCATATTCAAACTCTCACCCATATTCATCCCCTCTAGGGCTGAGAGCTATAGAGGGGAAAACAAATCTATAAAATACATATTTTAATATTTTTTTATTTATTTCAACCAAACTGCCATCAGCCATTGACCTACATATACTTTACTAATATACATACACTACCTTTCAAAAGTTTGGGGTTGGTAAGATTTCTAAATGTTTTTGAAAGAAGTCTATTATAAAGTCTAGGCTGCATTTATTTGTAAAAACAGTAATATTGTGATACATTATTACAATTTAAAATAACTTTTCTATTTTAATCTATTTTAAAATGTAATTTATTCCTATGATTTTCAACATCATTACTCCAGTCTTCAGTGTCACATGATCCTTCAGAAATCATTCTAATATGCTGATTTGGTGCTCAAAACACATTTCTTATTGTTATCAATGTATAAAACAGTTGTGAAGCTTAATACTTTTGTGGAAAGCTCAAGAAACATTTCTTATTATTACCAGTGTTGTTCTTTGATAAATAGAAAGTTTGGTAACACTTTATTTTAGTGTCCCATTCTCACTATTAACTAGTTGCTTATTAGCATGCATTACTAGGATATTGGCTGTTTATTAGTACTTATAAAGCACATAATTAATGCCTTATTGTGCATGACCATATTCTACACCCCTTAATCCTACCCATTACCTAAACTTAACATCTACCTTACTAACTATTAATAAGCAGTAATTAGGAGTAAGGACAATTTTAGTTTATCGTAAAAGTCGTAGTTAATAGTTAGTAGTGAGAATTGACCTATCGCTAAGTCCCTCCCCTCGAACGCAGTTGAGCCAATGGCAGTTGAGTATCAGTTGCGCTGGGGCTGGAACTCGGACTGACATCTTTAGGTGTCAGCGCCATAGAGAAACACTGGGAAATCCAAAGCTCTCATCGGTTTGATGGTGTTTATGCAACAAAAATGCTAAAATGTTGTGCCTGAGGTACTGTAACACTGATTCCAGGTGTCCTGAGAGGATTTTCTGTTTGTCATACTCCCGTTAAGTTACGATTAAAGTCCCTGCTAACATACAAACCGTAATAACTAACTGTTCTCACGTCATGTAACACTGTAACGTTAGGTCAAAAACACGAAGGTCTACATTTCATTGCCTCTCCATGTTAAACTGGTTATATGTAAATTAATTTAATTTTAGATATGTTTAAGGTCTACATTATCTGTCCTACTGAGGAGGACTCCTATGTTGATGGGTATTATAGTCTATGGGTAGTGAAAGAAAGAGCTTGCACGCAGTTTATCGGAGTTGTTTTGCAGATACAAAGTTTACCAGTTATTAACTGCACCCCCGATAAGGCATACGGTCTGTGTATCTGTTTGTTTACTGTTAGTTGTATGAGTGTTTTTGTGTAATTTGCTGTGTATGTTAATAGCAATGCAACGGAGCGAGATCGTTTGTGAATGAGACGTTATGCGTACTTCTTACGCTTTGTTTGTTCAGCTCTTACAATGATTTTTTGGAGTGAAAAAGGACATAATAAACTTGATAAACCATCAGTAAAGTTTGGCCATCATTCGGACGGGGTATACGCTACATTCTGTGTCCAAAAACATCTTGGGATAAGGTTTTCACACTGACAGCTGTCATTGTAAGATATAGCAACTCCGTTTGTTTGTCCGAGTTAGCAACAGTAACTAAGGGGGGCGGGGCTTACCGATAGGTCAATTGGACACTAAACTAAAGTGTGACCAAAAGTTCAAAAGAACAGCATTTATTTGAAATGCGAAGAAAGCTTTTAAAACATTAACAAACCTTACCGATCAAAAACATTTGAACAGTAGTGTATAACATTGTACTTTGTTTATATGCTAGCCTTTGTGATATACTTTGTTTATATGCTAGCCTTTGTGATATACTTTGTTTATATGCTAGCCTTTGTGATATTTGCCATGTTTAATTTTATATCACTAGCGACATTTTCACTCATATATTGCTGTGATTATGTATAACAACATCTTCTGAAGGCGTAGAGAAGGAGCACCAATTTTACAAAAAAATACTTTTCCTTTTTCTTCTCAATAAACCGATACTGAATTCTGAATTCATGAGGAAAACCTCATTATACAATAACGCATCCATGTGAGAAAGAAACCAGAGGGCCCTTGAATAGCAAATGTGACATGCTCTCAAATGCAGTGAGAGAAGTTTGTGGGGGGATGCCACACGCTCGAGCTGGCATTTCTAAAGCATTTATTTATTTTTTGTATCCTACCTCTGTTCCTCCTCACCACCTCCCTTATGAATCTGTCCTACTCTTTCAGCCGTGCACTTCCACCCCCCATGGCTGTTTCTTGGGCAGAAAAAAGAAAAGGGTGATGCCGTCCATGTGCAAAAAGTTATGTGGTGGTCGCGTGAGGGGAGGTTGACGGGAATAAAAGCGTGTGATAATGGGGAGCTCTAAATTGTGTTTAAAGAACAGAGGACAAACACATGCTAAGCGCAGGAAGCCATCATTACCCCCTGAGGGAGAGAAAGATAAACAGTGATAAACATACGAGGTGGTTGTAGGAGTATGCCAGTCTGTGTGGGTGTTAGGCATAGAGAGAAGCAGAGAAAGAGGGAGGAAAATTATATTTTGGCTTGTTAGTGACACATGGAAATGCCTGTTTACCAACATTCCCTGCACACCGAGATCTGACTCACATGGTTTATTCATCTCAATGACCTATGACACTTAACGTAGCTAATGGAAAATAAAAAAAGAATAAGACCGAAAAAATAGAGCAGCTTTGAATGGAACTGTATGATACAGCTTTCTCCTGAAGCCAAAAAGTCAAGGAAAGTGGAAAGCGAGAGAGAGAATTTCATTTCCAAGTGCAAAAGCGATTATTTATTCAGCGGAAACAACATTAAAAAGAAGAAATTATGCCAGAGATAAACAAGGTGCTCTCCTCCGTACCGTTTTTACTTTCACTCCTTCCTTAGGGGTCTGTTTGGTGGTCAGATTGAAGCCGAGCATCTTACCAGCCAACTCTCCAACAACAGCAGGACTGAAACAGAGAGACATTTTTTTTTTTATACTTTTAATTTACTATGACTTGAAAAATGACAAATTCATCAACTATATGCATCTGTAAATATTATCGATGCACCATAATTCATAGCACGCCTCCCATCCAATAATCGCAATAAGCTTTGTGACATACTTTTGATATAATGAAACTTAAATGTCTTATCTTTCAAATGCTGTAAAATTCAAACAATAAATACTGCCGCTCTTTAATGTGGCATGACAGATCGATGTAGTACCTCGGTTCAAGCGGCAGCAAGTCTCTTCCGCTTTACTAGTTATAGCACAAAATAAACATGAATGAACATCAAAAGCGATGTTGAAAGATACAGTACAACTAACGGAAATGCCTCATGTAATCGCTCAGATTTTTTTTTTTTAAGTTGTGAACTTGGCAACACTGAGGAGCACTTTACTAAATATATGAACTATTAAATATTCACTATATATTTACTTAACCCATTGTCTTCATGCCTTAATGTATGTTTGAATAAATCTGTCATGAAAGTTATTACAGCCACCGTTTAAATTAGTGCTGTAAAATTTAACGCTTTAACACATGCGATTACTTTTTCCCAGTTTAATGCGTTATTCATGCAAATGCTTTTAAACCATTCAAGCGCGACAAGTCAAAAGAAAATGTGCTGTTTGTGAATGACACATGAAACACAGAAATACGCGCACCAGAATCGAGTTCTCTTCTGTGCTTGAACGAACAATAACATACAGATTTATGCCAAAATGTCCGTTGCATCATGTGCGACAGGACTTAAAGTGACAGCAGCCACTAATGCTGTCTGCCATTAATGTTAATCAAAGAACAAAGCTAAGAGAGAAAATGACTTGTGCAGCTTTAATAAGGATTATATTAATTTACAATTTATGCAGTGCAGACTGTTTGATAACTTTGGTAAATATGACATTTATTATGGGTTTATGTGAGGGATGTTTTAAGTTCACTTAATGTAAAATAAAATATCGATAGCTTTCCATTATACTGTAATGTTGAATGGCTATAATTAATGTTTAAAATTGGGGAGAAATCAATTTAATCAATTTCATTGAGACATCAGTAATCATTGATACTGGCCTTCGTAAAAGATACCATTAAACAAGTATTGAAAATGTACTGTCTTTATGTTGTTACATTACATTAATTTTTGAGATTAACTGTGAAATTATTACATTATACAATATATTAAAAACAAATAAAAAAAAGTAATTGTTTTAATCGATTGACAGCACTAGTTTAAAAGTTTATATTTCAACAACAAAGTGAAGTTAATTATAAAAAAAGTTTATAAATTATAAATATTATAGACAACTGAGTTTTTACCCGAGTGTTAATTATTTGAAAAAATTATTAATTGATTTTTAATTAAAACTTCAATTTCGGTTGCAGTTTTCATGCTAAATAAACTTTCAGTTTCAGGGTTTCTGTAGAAAAAAATATTTTGGTGCATCACTGAAGCAACTGATAATGTAATAACTGCACATAATGTATTACATTATTATTGTAATAAAATGTTCATAATCTAATAATTTTCTCAAAACGTAATAAAATCTTGAGCTCATAATGTAATGACAATCTGGATTTAGATTTTTTAAAACGTACTATAAAGGAATGCCAATGCTTTATGTTTAATAAACCTATAATAATAATAATTGCATGAATAATTAAATGTTGCATTTCACAGGTAGTTTAAGACTGGATTTAGATTTTTAAAAATTTACCGTAAGGGTATACTAATATTTTTTATGTTTTAAAAGCTATTACAATAATGAAAATATGACATGTTTTTGAGTTTATGATATAATATTTTTCTTATAATGTAAAAATTGTTATTACATTATGAGCTCAAGATTTTAATACATTTTGAGAAAATGATTACGTTATGAACATTTTATAATAATAATGTAATACTTATTACATTATGTGCAGTTATTACATAGTGAGTTTCTCCAATCACTAAAAAATATTACTGTTTTCTAAGAATATTTCTCACTGTTAGTGGAGAGCAAAATTTTTTATATATATAGCTCTCACACCAACAAAAATTAGCTTACAGTTGATTCAATTTGGACCTCATACACTGTATAACAAATAGAGTACATTTGAACTTTTTTTTAGAATCGCATTATTAATTATATAATTCTACTAATTTATACATCACAACTACATTTTTACAGAGTGAATATGTATTTTTAATGACATGTCATTTGAACAACCAGTCAGTAACAGACTGATGTAAGTCTCTCAAACCTAAAATATACATCACAGTAACAAATCTTGATTAATTTTGAATCAGAAATGACTTGCGGTTCAGTGAGGAAGTCAGTTATGAACCGAGAACTCAAGCCTGAATGTTCTATGAATCTTTTTGACTCGCGGGTCTAATTTTTGCAGATCAGACATCGCAGCTCACGCTGTGTTCATTGTTGCATACAGTAATCTAGCAAGATGATATTAGATGAAACTGCATGTCGACGCAAGTTTTCCAGACTATTTTATATTTCAAATCTGTCTCATGACATATCCTGATACCGTTGCCCTATCTCTCTCCTCGTAATTTCCAGTCATCTTTTTAGTGTACTAGGCTAACCAAAAAAAAAAAAGTTTCAGTTGTTTAAGAAACACATATAGCAAACTCTGGACGATTTCTCAGGGACACAGAAAGCACTGTGCTCATTTGTTAGATAAAACAGATCAGGCTGCGTTTCAGAGTGTTTTCTCTGGACGATTCTCTTCATCCCAAATGCCGAAGTACACTACGTGACAGTGATACACGACGCAGGCATTCAGTCATAAATCAGTCCCTACTTGAGGAAAACTCGTGGCTTTCTGGTAAAGTTTGAAGAGATTGCCATATTTCACACATCTCTTTCATTCTCAAGGGTTTTTTTCACAACATTTTTATAGTTTCTATCACACTTAGAATTTGTTCAGCTGAGGAATCCATCATTCCACATTACAACTGAGTTTTAAAGACATCACAAATGCTGAGGGCAGAGTGATATTCTGCTCTGTTTTCTTGGTGAGAAATACAAAATGTCAAGCAATGACATGAGTTTTAAGATGAATGAACGACAGGTCTATTCTTTCTCAGAAAATGGGTCTGGGCAGGTACTCACTCTTTTGTTAAATGCACCCCTCCTTTCAGGCCGCTGTCGAACACTCCTTTGCCTCTTCCTCCCGCTAAAATCTGAGCTTTCAGGACAATCTCCTTCGCTTCTAAAGTATGAAAAGGGATACAAAAAGGGTTAGAGCTCTAAGATGCGAAGAAAAACGTTGCTTCTGACACACTGTGGTGCTTATGCTTTATGCGGGTTTGAATCTCACCTGCAACAATCCCATTTCCCCTTTATGTTTTATAGTATCTACTCATACCACAACACAAAACCTCAGCAAATGTGCAGATAAACAAGCAAGCAAAAATGAAATGAGATTGGAAAAGGTGTTTTCAGCTGTAATTTGATTTTAAATATTACAATGATCTCCACAGGCATGTTTTGATGATGCGTCTTCCCGAGCGGTTAGCAATTTTGTCATTATTTCATCACAGTAACATCACTGAGATGGAAGCACAAGGCTGAGGAAATAATAGCTTGTCATGAGACACTATGTTGAAACATTTGATCAATATTGTGGTATATGAATCATTTTATCCAATTCTGTGAAAAGGACTCTACTTTTGAGCGACAGTAGAGTGACTGAGATTAAAAGAACCGCAGAGATTTTTTTTTTATTACTCTACCAGGGTGAGCGATTTATATATTGTGTTCTTTATAATCCATATTTTTACCCATTTTTTCCAGAGGTATGATGGAAAAACAAATTGAATGAAATAGTGTTGTACCTTACAGTATACCAGACCAAATCTGAAATATTTATTAGTTAATATAAAAGCAAATAAGGTAATGTATAAATAGATGAATATTTAAATAAATTATAATTGATATTGTAAAAATATTTTTTACATATACATTTTTTGAATTTTTTTTGTAAAGTTTTATAAATTCTACCTCAGTTTTTTTCTACTTAAAAATAGTACAATTTGCAATTTCTGAGTGAATTTTTTTCTACACCAAGTATTTTTCAGTGTGGTAATTAAACAGTGATATACAACACCAATAAATAAGCAAACAAACAAACTAATTAAAAAAAAGTGTACTGTATGCTCTGGAATAAATTGTTACCAAATCCCTTTTGAGATTCTCTTAATATCACCGTTATCAACAACATAAGCTCTTATTTGCAATGTGCTTTATGGTGAGAAGAAGGTTTAAATCATGTCACATTTCCAAAGCATCCAGCTAGGCTCTCATTACCTCAGAGGTTTGAACCGGAACAATGAATTGGCACACATGAATAATGATTTCACATAGTCATTAACACCTTCACATGATCATAAAAGGCTGTCGTGCCTGAGAACTAAAAATGAGTTCAAAGTAGCATGAACCAATGTGTCTTGAAGGCATCTGGGCAATAAACAGAAAAAAAGGAAGTGAGAAAAAGGAAAAGGAAGTGAAACCAATAGGAGCACTTGGAAGATAAAAAGGGTGGAGCTCTGTAAAAGAAAAAAAATGATTTATTATAAATAAACTTTAAAATTCATTCAGCCCTGAAAGTATCAATAACAGCAGTTCAGTGTAGTAATTAGAAGTAGATTATTTTACCCAATATTTGTGAAGCTATGCATTTTTGTGCGTATTCAAGTATCAAACCATTAGCTTGCTAAAGCTAAATTCAATTAAATTTAGCAGCTCAACACATCTGCACTCAACTCTAGAAAAAAAAACCTTCCTTGCTTGAGCAGAAGACTTGGTTTTTATACAGTATTTTACAAGACTTTTGCTGCTATTGAGGTGGGATACGGGTAAGTTAGAGACAGGTTTGGTGGTATTTTTAGGTTTAAGGGTGGATTAAGGTGTAAGGGAATGGCCAACAGTGTAATTATAGATCTAATTACATCTGTAATTACGTGCAGGTATTTTTTTTTAAATAATAGTATAACGTAAAAATGTGTTATATGCACAATAAGTGCATTGTATCAAATAATTAATATAAACGTTAGTAGTTAAAGGGTTAGTTCGCCCCCAAAAAAGAAATTTCTGTCATTGATTAACATACCCTCTTTTCAATCCAAACCCGTAAGACCTTCGTTCATCTTCAGAAGACAAATTAAGATATTTTTGATGAAATCTGAGAACTTTCTGACCCCCATGGACAGCAACACAACAACCACTTACAAGTTCCAGAAAGATAGTAAAGACATCGCTAAATAAGTCCAATTGACTAGGTTCAACCTTCATTTTATGAAGCGACAAGAATACTTTTTGTGCACAAAAAATAAATAAAATAAAGACAATTCAACAATTTCTTCCCTTCCGTGTCAGTGTCTGAAGCAGTTCACGTGAGCACCATCACGTGTGATGCTGACGTAGGAGCCGGCGTTCTGGCGTAGAACCCGGAAGCACTGAACTGGGTTTACAACGTGAACCGCATCGGAGACTGACACAGAAAAGAAGAAGTTGTTCTCTTTTTGTTCTGGTTTTGTTTGGGTTTTGTTCTGGTTTTGTTTGGTTTTTTTTGCACACAAAAAGTATTCTTTTTCCCTTTATAATATTAAGGTTGAATCACTGTAGTCACATGGATTATTTTAACAACTCCTTTACTATCTTTCTGGACCTTGAAAGTGGTGATTACATTGCAGTCTATGCGGGTCAGAAAACTTTCAAATTTTATCAAAATATTGTAATTTGTGTTCCAAAGATGAAGTTTTTATTGTCCCTTTTGATCAATGCAATGCATCATTGCTGGAGAAAAAAAAGTATAAATTTATTTTAAAAGAAAAAAAAATCTTACCAAAACCAAACTTTTAAATGGTAGTGTATATATTTTATTTGTAATATTTTTGACATTTTATTAACAAAACATTTGAAACCGGGCAGGAAATGATGAAGAGAACAGAGACGAATGGGATTCAGATTCAAGCCCACAATAGCACTGCTGGCTCAACATGACAGAGCATGTACGCTAAAACGCAAGGCCATGACTCCCACATAAGTCATTCTTAAAGAGCCAAGCTCTTCATTGCCCTCGAGGTGGACATTAAGAGTTCTCACACTTTAGGTGCTGATTAAGACTTGCTATCACCACTGTGACTCACCTAAAACCACAACTCAGCAACTGACTGGAGCGCATGCATAATTTATCACTGCCACACAGAGCTGATAGCATTGATCATGTGTGCGACCGTGAGGGATAAGAACGCAGAAGCGGCAAAAACAGAGATACGGAAGACGCTGGATCACTTAATCTAAACTAAGTGAGATATATCAAAACAACTGAGGAGAGGCTGGCGAGGGTGAAGATTTAGAAAAACAACTCTTGTCCTGATAAGAGATCTGATAGACAGAAAACTCCTGCACATGGGAATGTGACGAGCGCTGCAGAATGGCAGAGATGAGAGTGATAGGAAGTGAGTGAAAGCGAAAGAGAGACATTGAGATGGAACAAAATGAGGGACAACATTGTACACGGAGTGTTTAGCTGAAAAAGTGGTCAACAAGACTTAAGATGTGCTCACACTTGTAGATTAGTTATCTCTGTTCTTTTGGTCCGGACCAAAAAAGAAAATGATACATTTAATCCTGGGTCCGGTTGCATAAACATAGCCGTTATGTTAAGACAGTGTCTCAAGTTCTTGTATGACCTTATAGCATTTAGTCAAGGGGCATTCAGTCTTACTTTTCGTTATCAAATTAGGCAAATCTAACTTTTTATGTAACTGATTTAAAAAAGTCACGAACAGAATATATGTCTAACTTGTAAGATTATTCTTAGTGGTTTATGCAACCGGCCCTTGGTTAACATTAAGCCATTTTCACACAGAGATTCCAGAAAATACACTGATAATGTGTCCCAGGATTTGTCCCAGGATGGTTTGAATGTCATTCATTCACACTGCAAGTGATTATCGGGGATCTGTGCGTGCGTTCACACACATCCTGTAAAGAAAGATCCCATGACATCAGGATGTCTCTGCAGCGTCTTAAGTTTGCTCTCGAGAAACCACGCTAGTGCATTTTTTTTCAGATTCGATCATAAGCGCGTACAGTACCACTAAGCTGGCGAAAGATATCAGCTTCAGCGTCATCACTACGACACACCCCTTACGGCATTTGTCCTGCCTTTTGTTCACACAGGGCGCGTTGCGGGACTGTTCCCGGCAATGTTATAGGTCCACATCTGGGAATCGATCCCATGATCAATCCAGGGTCATGTTTGCATTCACACAGAAGGCACTTTAGTAATTTTCTGGGATCAACGCTCTGTGTGAAAGGGGTTTTAGCGTTCACACTGACATTTTTAAGGCTGAACCTAAAGATAACAAAAAATGGCTATGATGACGTATATTTTGTGATGGAAATTATAGAACATCCAAAACAATCCTGAGTGCTGCATGGGCTAAATGTGCTCATTATATGTGCTTACATTATGACAGATCTGAAAATATTGACCTTTTTTGCTTCCAAAACATGGTTTAATATCATAATGTTCATGAAACATACAGATGGTTGCTCTGAGCACAACACAGATCAGATGAAGTGAGTCGTACTGTGTTCATCCACTTTTAACTTTAATATTTGGTATGTTCACCTTTTGCAGCTATTACAGCAGCACATCTCTCTGGCATAGTGTCAAACTGTCAATATATTTCATGAGAACTTCAACACTAATGTTATCCCGTGCCTTCTCTAACTGAAGCCAAAGGCTGTCCTTTGAATGTACAATAGATCTGTTCGGTTTATTTTCCAACTTGCCCAAAATGTGCTTGATGGGGTTGAGGCTTTGAGGCCAGTCCGTCATTTTCAATGTTCCAGAAGATTCCTATCTCTGACTCTGTATAAATTTCATTCATTTTATGGGTATTGTAATGGCCGATTCAACAAAAACAACGTAAACCTCTTTAAAATGGCAAGTGTTCTAATAATTTTGGCTTTTACCAGTGTAATATGATATACACTCACCTAAAGGATTATTAGGAACATCTGTTCAAATTCTCATTAATGCAATTATCTAATCAACCAATCACATGGCAGTTGCTTCAATGCATTTAGGGGTGTGGTCCTGGTCAAGACAATCTCCTGAACTCCAAACTGAATGTCAGAATGGGAAAGAAAGGTGATTTAAGCAATTTTGAGCGTGGCATGGTTAATGGTGCCAGACGGGCCGGTCTGAGTATTTCACAATCTGCTCAGTTACTGGGATTTTCACGCACAACCATTTATAGGGTTTACAAAGAATGGTGTGAAAAGGGAAAAACATCCAGTATGCGGCAGTCCTGTGGGCGAAAATGCCTTGTTGATGCTAGAGGTCAGAGGAGAATGGGCCGACTGATTCAAGCTGATAGAAGAGCAACTTTGACTGAAATAACCACTCGTTACAACCGAGGTATGCAGCAAAGCATTTGTGAAGCCACATCACACACAACCTTGAGGCGGATGGGCTACAACAGCAGAAGACCCCACCGGGTACCACTCATCTCCACTACAAATAGGAAAAAGAGGCTACAATTTGCACAAGCTCACCAAAATTGGACAGTTGAAGACTGGAAAAATGTTGCCTGGTCTGATGAGTCTCGATTTCTGTTGAGACTTTCAGATGGTAGAGTCAGAATTTGGCGTAAACAGAATGAGAACATGGATCCATTATGCCTTGTTACCACTGTGCAGGCTGGTGGTGGTGGTGTAATGGTGTGGGGGATGTTTTCTTGGCACACTTTAGGCCCCTTAGTGCCAATTGGGCATCGTTTAAATGCCAGGGCATACCTGAGCATTGTTTCTGACCATGTTAATCCCTTTATGACCACCATGTACCCATCCTCTGATGGCTACTTCCAGCAGGATAATGCACCATGTCACAAAGCTCCAATCATTTCAAATTGGTTTCTTGAACATGACAATGAGTTCACTGTACTAAAATGGCCCCCACAGTCACCAGATCTCAACCCAATAGAGCATCTTTGGGATGTGGTGGGACGGGAGCTTCGTGCCCTGGATGTGCACCCCACAAATCTCCATCAACTGCAAGATGTTATCCTATCAATATGGGCCAACATTTCTAAAGAATGCTTTCAGCACCTTGTTGAATCAATGCCACTTAGAATTATGGCAGTTCTGAAGGCGAAAGGGGGTCAAACACAGTATTAGTATGGTGTTCCTAATAATCCTTTAGGTGAGTGTATACCTGCTGAGAACTTGCAAAGAGCTTCTAAAAAGTGTAAATGAGTCAAAACAGCACTAGGAATTGCTCCGTTGCACAAAAAACGAAGATCTGTTGCAAAGACACAGCATTTTCAACACCTGTACCGAACTCTAATGGGCAACATAGTTCCTATGACAAGAAAAAACTATTATGCTTGAGCATTCAGTCATTTTTAGGTCACATATTATGACATCACATCCTGTTTTTGGTTTCTTTAGATGTCTTTGATCCATGTTGCATATATATTTTAGTCAAACCACACCAGATTTAGCTTGGAAGCAGACCGAGACCCACCTTATTAGCAGTCTCAGTCTGCTTGTTTGGTGCGCACCAGGGTTCTGGTGGCGGCATTCACACATATTCGATTAAACCGCACTAACAGAGTAATCGCACCAGGGTTTTTTTAATAGAAGAAAACCTGCCAAGTGTCAACACACCCTTAAAGTCAGCATGTCTTTTCTCATGATAAGTCTTGTTTTCCTATTGTGATGTATATCCAAGTATATCCAAGAAGTTTTCTTCTTAAACATGAAAATATGTAGGACGGGAATTGATTGGATCATCGTGGTTTGCTATCGCTGTGATGTCATGGGAATGACAGGTTGTCCCACCCTCAGAGAAAAGAATGATGTCACTACAAGAGTGAGGGGAAGTTATTTTGATTAAAGATTACATGAATTTTAACAAATATAATGAAGTGCATGGATAAATCATTTATAATAAATACTGCAACTCCATAAAAAAAAGAATTATCCATATTTATTTCATGGTGACTTTAATGTTGAATTGAACAGATAGTTCACCCAAAAATGAAAATTCTGTCATCATTTGCTCACCTTCATGTCATTCCAAACCTGTATGACATACTGGTTTCTGTATAACATAAAGAAAGATATTTTAAGAAATGTCTCCAATAGAAGTCAATGGTAATGAAAACTGTTTGGTTACCAAAATTCTTCAAAATATCTTCTTCTGTGTTCAGTAGAAGAAAGTCATACAGGTTTGGAATGAACTGATGATGAGTAAACGATGATAGGATTTTCATTTTTGAGTGAACTATGCATTTAAGGAGTTGTAGAATTGCCAGAAAAGGTATAATTATTGTTGGCCTATGTTGACGAGGTCTTCACATTAACCATTCAAGGAATCTACCAGGTTAAGACAATGCTATGCAATAATTGAAATTGAAACTAGGTTAGTTACTAGGCTAAGCTGTTAACTATAAGCCCTTTTGGTTGTAACATGTGAATTACATCAATATGCATTAACACATAGGCAAAGAAATCTGTTGTTTGTGTGAACAGAAGATGTGCTTTAACAGAAAGGTTTGTCCAGCAATTTTAATTCACTTAATTGGTTATTGTGAAAAGACTTGACCTCAATACAACACAAGTTAAAGATGCCAACATATTTTTTAAGAGAAAAGCACTGTAAAATACTACAAAAATGCGTTATTTTATAGTTTTGATTTTACTTAACTAAGCTAATTACAAAGTAATCGACATAATTAAAGTTATACTACCATTCAAAAGGTTGAGGTCAGTATACAATTTTTTAATGTTTATGAAAGAAGTCTCTTACGCTCACCAAGGCTGCATGTTTTGATAAAAAAAATACAGTAGAACAGAAATATTGTAAAACGCATTACATTTAAAATGACTGCTTTCTACTTTAACATTTAAAAATGTGATGTCAAAGCTGAATGTCTTTACTTCAGTGTCACATGATCCTTCAGAAATCCTTCTAATTTGCTGATTTGCAGCTCAACAAACATTTCTGATTATTATCAATGTGGAAAACAGTGCTGCTTAATATAAAATCATAATAAAAAAATAGCACTTTTAATGACTTTTGTTATAAAAGGGCAGCATTTATTTGATATAGAAATATTTTGTAACATTTTAAATGTATCAACTGTAATTTTAGATCAATTTAATGCAAGTGTTAACTTCTATTAAAAATCTTTTGAATAAAGCCTGTATTACAATTGCTAATTGTAAGAACAATAACAGATATAGCAGTACATCTGTATGCATATCCATAGAAATATATGTAGCCTATATCATCATTACCAAATCAATTACTGCATGGTATCCAGAATTCCAGTACATTATATGCCATCCATCACTTCACGTCAATTATCTCTATTTAGCAAGAGCAGGAGTAATGCCCATGCCAAATGGTGCACTTTAATTCACAGCATCCACTTATTTCTCACAGATTAATGATGTGAGCTGCAAATTAAAAAGTGGAGGAAGTACATGGCCCATGGCTTTATGGTTTTAAAATGAGTTTATACATCACACATGCTTTTTTTTTATACTAACCTCGTAATGCCTTGCAGTTCGACACACTCATGTTGACGATTTCATTCACCCATCACTAGAGTGACACTTCAAATGCCTTCAAGAAAGAAAACTACCTTTTTGATTGTTTAACCTGAAGCTACACATCAAATTACGTTTTAAGATGATATATGAAGTTAATCCAGACATTTTTCTCTTCAGGAACAGCCTGGAGCTCCAGGTGCAAGACATATACCGTCTTCTTAAGATCAACAGACCACAAATGCCTCAAATGGGGGTTTGTTTCAACAGCAGTATTTACGTGCAGGTCGTGTCTGCCTGCTTTTGCCACATTTGTGTACAATACAATATACATCAGGCGGTTTGTGAACATTGTGTGGGCTGCGTGTCTGAGGCTGAGATGGGCCAAGTAATAACTTAGAAAAAAACACATTTTGTCACCTTATACTAAAATTTATTTTTAGGTAGTGTGGGTTGGTATACTGGCACTTTGTTGCAAAAATAAGGCATTATAGTTGGCAAGGCGTTCTGTACTGCAATGCCATTCTCATGTTTGAAAAAATATAAGAACATAGCTATAAAAGATGCAAATGTTATTTTTTATTTTATTTTTTTAACAAAGAACACACAGTTGAAGTAATTTTAGCCAGCGTACATGATGTTAATCTCACTGATAGAAGAAATATATATTTTTAACATAAATGAAAATCAGTTTTTAGCTAATTTTGTTGTGTTTTTAAAATTTGTATTAGCTTTTTATGTCTATATAGTTATTATTATGTTTTATTTTTTTGTAATTTTAGTACTTCAAATTAAAGACCCCCTGTGGTGAAAATCAAGTTTTTAAGGTTGTTTATATGTCTATGTGGAGTTTTTAAATATGCTTCAAGACAAACCATGTGCAAATTCATAAGTCAAAACTATTGCTAGGTATTTTCTTCTTAAATCTCATGTGAACCACAGAGAGCATCAAAAAAGCAGTTTGAAATCGCTGGCGTTTCTCACATCACAAACTACCTTATAACCAATCACGTCAACGTGTGGGCAGGCTTTAGCATATTATTAACTAGCTGCGAAGTAGGGGAGTCTCAAGAGAAGCCAGGTTATCCCGGTATTTTCTGCTGATATGAAAATCAAGTAGATTTAGCAATGCTGCAGGTGAATTATGTATATGTTGTATATTACGATGTTATGATGAACTATATGCCTTTCTCCACTGACGTTCTAATTTGCATGTCTAAGGATCTGATTTTTAGAAGGCAGACTGAGATGACATATGGGAACATGGTTTGTGTAACATTAGCAAAACATTATTAGCTGTTTGATAACAGTCAAGCAAAAGGCTAATCAGATGAATTATCGTTATGTGTCCGACATTGTAAAGAGCAATACCTTTGTGCAGCATTTACTTCAGTAAAGTTGAGCGAGTGGGTCTCTGAGCTGGTGTGAGTGAGTGGAGGCGTGGCTATTTTGTATATTCATGCATCCCTGTATACTAAATGAAGCAAGTGTGTAGAGTTACATTAAAGCTATTTTAAGGCACAGAGATTTTTATTTCACATACATACATACATACATACATACATACATACATACATACATACATACATACATACATACATACATACATACATACATACATACATACATACATACATACATACATACATACATACATACATACATACATACATACATACATACATACATACATACATACATACATACATACATACATACATACATACATACATACATACATACATACATACATACATACATACATACATACATACATACATACATACATACATACATACATACATACATACATACATACATACATATATATATATATATATATATATATATATATTTAATTTAGTTTTGTTTCATTTCATGTTTGTTTTCATTTCTAATAGTGTTTTTTTAAAAGGTTTTAGTTGCAGTAAACAGTAATACCAATGATTTTAACCATAGACTGTAAAAAAATTTATGGACGTGGTGTCTATGACATCACCCATAGGATTCTGAAGAGCAGGTTTGAAGCGTAAAGTAGGGTCGAGCTGGCTGTTGCCATCTTAGCTGCGCGTCCCACCCTGATAACATAAAATGGACAAAGAGGCGGGACGTTGGCAGAGCTGAGGTGACGCGATGACTAACAGACAGCAGATAAACGGCTATCCACCTGTCACTCAAAGTGGCCACGCCCTTAATTATGCAGAACTTTAAGGCTTTATATAATGTAAACGATTGAGTTATAAAAAAAAAAAAAAAATCACCCCCCTCACAGTTGTTATGAAGGGAAAAATTTGCCGTATAGACCAAAACCACAATTTATACCAGGCTGTAAACATGTTTTTTTCTGCTGTAAAGTTGGGCATTTTAACATGGGGCTCAATGAGATCCTGCTCCCATCTATAGCCTATCCCTAGTGGCCAGTCGATGAATTGCAGTTTAAGTCACTTCCATATTGGCTTCAAGAGAAACTGGGTGAGGTTGCCGCTTGATTTTAACTCAACAAAAAATAAAGCTGCAGGTTTAGCAAAGTTAAGAATCTGTTATTATTTACTGCACATTTAATTATTTATTTATGACACTTTATTTGAAACTTGGTTAATTACTCAACCTAGAGCTTTATTTATTTACTTATAAATATACTAGAATTAATCTTTAAATAGTGGGTTCCATCAGGGAAACCAATTTGAATTGTGTTGTGTCATCTCATTCAGATATACAGTTGCCTATATGCACTGCATCTTTGCCAAGCCCAAATTTAATACCTCAGGGAAAAAAAGAAAAACAAAAAAGACATCTGAATGTATTTTAAAGACCCACAGATGTCCTGTGACAACAATGAATCCATATAGTCTGTATTTATACTAGTCAATATTTTATTAAAATATATAACATATCTTGTACCGCATATTACTAATGTGGCATTGCGTCAGACATCTAATGACATAAAAATATGTTTTCTTGACAGCCAGCATCACATTTAAGTGTGCCAAGTTAACAAAGGTCGATTTCACAGACAAAATGTCCAACATGGTGTTTGTTCAGTAGACTGTTTGATTCTCTCATTAATTAACTGAGCTGCACGCTAAATGAACATAGGCTACTCTGTTAATTCAGGGTATAATTTGCATTACTGTCATTTCATAATTTTAAAATGCGGGCAAAAATTAAGTATTAAAATTTCGCCCATGAGCCAGTTTAAAATTAACAAATAAACTACTGCTTGCTGAAGTGAAACACTAATATTTTCTTGCCCTAACATACTGTTCACCCCATCTTGTATATGAAAAAAAACATGCAAAAGCAAATATGTTTGTACAGTTCATATGGCATCAGAAGTAATTGCAGTAATACAGACACCCCCCCCCCCCCCTGCAGCCCTGGAATTCCTCATTAATGACTTCAAAGAAACTTAAGCTTATGTAGCAATGACAGCAGTCAGTAGTTGAGCGTTGGGCTGCTGCTTCTGCTTCACGGTTTCCTATTTCTTGCGTCCCTAATGTCTGTCTAGCTGTGGACATGACTGCAGGGTAAGAGACACAGAGGTGTCCTGTTGTTTGATATTCAGCAAGAGCAATGGGGCTGCGGTAATGGGGTGTGGAGCGGGGTTCAGGGGAGACCGTACGGTTTCAGACAGCTGAGAGAAAACAGAGGGAAGTCAAGATCCCTCATGTGTGTTTAAGACCGTAAAATGGGTTGAGACAAAGAGAAACATACTAAACAGGAGGACTGAGTTAGGGAAGCAGTGTTTACTAAAGATTATGTGTTGCTGTAGGGCAAATATTCGAAAATGAAACATCCTATCATACAATAACTGGGTCATAGGATGTGCTTCTGTGTGTATTACAGTCACTGCAATTACAGCAAATTGCTGTAATATTTTTACTCATGCAATGAAAAACAACATTATTTGCTCAGGAAAACCATCATCAAAAACAGAGGCACTATTCGGACAGGATTAGATTTTTAAACGACATCCGAGTTACAATATTTAACATCAGACATTTGTGATATCACATAGTAATTTAGATGGGATTGGGATCTCTGTAGTTTTTTAATAAGGTGACAGTCCATTGTTTGGCTGTGGTTGTTACAAGGTTACATGCATCATGTGGTCTGGATATGTTTGTCACAAAGTTATTTGTGATTCATTACATAATTAAATTATGCATTCCTGATCATACCTGCTAATACAGCAATCATTCCAAGATGGATGAATTAATGGATGGATGCTAGACAGGGGATGAATAGATGATCGATCCTAGACAGGGAATGGATGGATGATGGATGAATTAACGGATGGATGCTAGACAGGGAATGGATGGATGGCTGGATGATGGATGAATTAATGGATGGATGACAGGGGATGGATGGATGGATGAATTAATGGATGGATGCTAGATAGGGGATGGATGGATGCCAGGTATGGGATGGATGGATGCTAGATATGGGATGGATGGATTAATAAATGGAAGAATGATAGACAGGGGATGAATGGATAAATTAATGAATGGATTTTAGACAGGGGATGGAAGGATGGATGAATTAATGGATGGATGCTAGACAGGGGATGGATGGATGCCAGATATGGGATGGATGGATGCTAGATATGGGATGGATGGATTAATAAATGGAAGAATGATAGACAGGGGATGAATGGATAAATTAATGAATGGATTTTAGACAGGGGATGGAAGGATGGATGAATTAATGGATGGATGCTAGACAGGGGATGGATGGATGGATTAATTAATTAATGGATGGATGCTAGATAGGGGATGGATGGATGCTAGATATGGGATGGATGGATGAATTAATGGATGGATGCTAGACGGGATGGATGGATGGATGCTAGACGGGATGGATGGATGAATTAATGGATGGATGCTAGACAGGGGATGGATGGATTAATTAATGGATGGATGCTAGATAGGGGATGGATGGATGCTAGATATGGGATGGATGGATGAATTAATGGATGGATGCTAGACGGGATGGATGGATGGATGAATGAATGGATGGATGCTAGACAGGGAATGATGGATGAATTAATGGATGGATGCTAGACCGGGGATGAATGGATGGATGCTAGACGGGATGGATGGATGAATTAATGGATGGATGCTAGAAGGGATGATGGTTGAATTAATGGATGGATGCTAGAGAGGGGATGGATGGATGAATTAATGGATGAATGCTAGACAGGGGATGGATGGATGGATGAATTAATGGATGGATGCTAGACAGGGGATGGATGGATGAATTAATGGATGGATGCTAGACAGGGGATGGATGGATGGACGGACAGATGAATGGCTGCTAGACGGGATGGGTGGATGCTAGACAGGGGATGGATGGATGGATGGATGGATATTACTATATATACACTACTGTTCAAAAGTTTGAGGCGAGGAAGACTTATTCTTCTTTGAAATAAAGTATTATTTTATTCAGCAAGTACGATTTAATTTAATGAAAAGTGAAAAAGACTAAAAAAAAACTCATTTCAAATAAATTCTGTCATTTTAAACTTTCTATTCACCAAAGTATCCTAAGAAAACTGTTCAATGGTTTCTACATAAATAGGAAACAACACAACAACTGTTTTCAACATTTATAATAATAAGAAAGTTTCTTGAGCTCAAATAGAAATAGAAAATGTATTTGAAATATTTCACAATATTACTTTTTATTGATGTTCAAAAAAACAAACCGTTATAACAACATATAATCTGAATCGAATCCTTGAAAATAAAAATCAGTACCCAGTCCTTACAGGCAAGCTTTAAAAAAAAAACAGCATACACAGTCTTTCTGTGTCCAAAATTCAATTAATTTGTTATTGGATGACAAACAGACCACAGCTCAGGCTCGAGTTCTTGACCTGTGTGAGCCGTCGTGCCGCAGTGTTTTCCACCTCTAGACATTAGCATCTGCTCCTGCCCGCACAGGAACAAGTGGGAGCAGAACAAAGATCCGGCTATAACTCCTGTCTAATGATGCCCGTCTGCTCGGAAATGGAGCAGAGGTTGATAAGAGAGAGCCACTTCTTCTGTCTCAAGTTTCATGCGTGTCATTTCAACTTCAGCTGTCTCCACTTCACTGACAGCTTAGTTCTTGTTAAATTCATCCACCTGCTCCTTATTGCAACCCTTCATAATGATCTCCCACCGCCAATAGAGTGTTTCCATGCGCGGCAAAGTAAAGAACCCACAGTGTTTTGCCACAGAGCCTTCTGTACCATCAGAACCAGCTAGAGAAGAGGGCAACTAGGTTACCTCGAGTCTCTTGGGTGTATTCAAACTACATTTTCACAAGATCACAATACAGAAAGCTCAAAACTAACACTGTTTTCTAATGTACAGTACCTAGTTTCATTATCTCATATACAGTAAGTGGATCCTTAATTTGCAGTTTTCTAAAGAAAACCGCGTACTGCACATTATATGATTACTGTATGTAAACTAAATGTAATAAGACCCAAAATTCTCATCTGCCCTATTTTTTGTACTCTCGCACTGGAAATAAAATGTAAAGTATGTAAGAAATTAAATGTGCTTTTAAAATATTGCACATTAAAGCTTAATTTCCTGAAGGAAATTGTGCTCGGAAGGCAGCAAAAGACTAATGTTAAATTTTTAGGCAAGTTTTTATGCTTTGGTTTTGTTGTCATAAAAACGAACACAGCATTATCTTTGCAGGGTAAAGGCTAAATAGTTAAATAAATGAGAGAAATTGAAAACATTCTCTTAAACAGAAGTCTAACATTCTATCAAAAAGACAAGAGATTAAGTTTGAATATGGAAAATTCTAGAGAATTTACAAAAACAAAAGGTTAAAAAAGGCTGAATATAATTACAAAAAAATATTGAAGGCCTCCCTTATTTTCTTTCCTTTTTTAATAAATAGATAATAGACTTTTGTAGCATCACATCCATCAACTATGATATGCTACTTGCTAGTCGCTGCAGATAGTATCAGGGGAGGGACTTCCTCATTCTAACATTTGATTGGAAAGGAGTCATCAGTAATTTTGGTATGTTTTTTCAGAAGAAAAAGACTGAATTTTATGCATCTATCTGCTGAAGTCAATATAGAATTGCATGATAAAAAGTCGCAATTGCATGTTATAAAGTCAGAATTGCGAGATATAAACTAGCAATTGTGAGGAAAAAAAGTCAGAATTGCGAGTTCTAAAGTCAGAATTTCGAGATATAAACTCGCAATTGTGAGAAAAAAAGTCAGAATTGCGAGTTATAAAGTCAGAATTGCGAGATATAAACTCGCAATTGTGAGAAAAAAAGTCAGAATTGCGAGATATAAACTCGCAATTGTGAGAAAAAAGTCAGAATTGCGAGTTATAAACTCAGAATTGCAAGATTTAAACTCGGACTAGTGAGGAAAAAAAGTCAGAATTGCGAGTTATAAAGTCAGAATTGCGAGATATAAACTAGCAATTGTGAGAAAAAAAGTCAGTATTTTTTAGTCACAGTTGGATTTTGTGACTCACGATTGCGAGTTTATAGTAATAAAGTCAGAATTGCGAAATATAAACTTGCAATTGTGAGAAAAAAAGTCAAAATTGCAAATTTATATCTCGCAAATATGACTTTATGACTCGCAATTGCGACTTTATAACACGCAATTGTGAGATAAAAAGTCGTAATTATATATTTTAAATGTTTTATTCTGTGGCGGAAACAAGCTTCCATAGTAAATAATTGCTGTGAATTAAAAGACTTTTTACAAAACACAAATCACATCCATTGGTCCACGAATTGAGGGAGCACAGAACCGCAAATCTGCTTTCGCAATTATCCCCGTCTCACACAGTCTCTAAAGAAAATCTATATTTACCATTCCAGACTCCATCTGCAAGCATTTTTCATACATTTTCATCATCTTCTCTCTTCCTATAGCCATCTCACCCTCCATTCTCCGCCTGTCCGCGGCAACATCTGGCAACGAGAACATTCTGCTGCTGCAGGAAACGGCAAATCTGTTCACAGTGCCCTTGAGCGTGGTACATTAACCTTACCTCGAATCTCACCCACCTTCATCAGACACCGTAAATGGAAACACACCGGTTGTGCGGCATGCAAACGCAGGCATATTAAAGCTTGTGCGCGTGCTTTTGGGCGAGAAATAGAGGTGAAACCGAATGAAAATTGTATGTGACTCAGTTTTGCATGGTGAAAAAGAATGCTAAAGAATGGTTGTTTTCTCAGGGTTCCAGGTAGGTAATGATGGTAAGAACATTCCACTAACTATCCATCTTTTCTGTATGACAGCATTCGATGCTGGAATCCTGTCAGTCCTGATGCATTCTGAGAACTTATGCAGTGGTATAGCTTCATAGAATGATACCGCTGACTAATCAAAATGTCAGCGACTTCGCTGAAGCTCACATTCTCTCATATAACTTTAGCTGACTGACATGTTATTTCCAAAGTAGTTACCTACAAAGCTTAGGTGATTTTTCATGTCTAGGTGGAGGCCTAATTAGTTGTTAGTACACTACATAAACACCAGGCAAACTAATTTAAGCACTGAAACTGTTTGCAAAATCTTCAATGAGCCTCAAATTCAACAGATGATCAACTGTCCGTTTCACAAGCACTAACAAGATACAGATTGGTTATACTCGGTCTGCTTGCATGGTAAACATCAATTTTGAAAGGGATTATTCTAAGAGAGATTACACTGGCTCCAAAAAAGCATATTTCAAGCTCACCAGAGGAGGCTGAAGTAATTAAGTGAGTGAAGTTTCCTCAGGGAAGTTGGGAGGCTTTCATTACCCTTTCTGATTCATTGTCCCAACACAATATCAAACAGAGGAGAGGAAGAGAGAGGAAGAGAACGGCGCCTTCCTTCCGAGGCAGGCCGGGTGAGATTGAGCCGGAGCGAGTGTGTAAATCTGGGTGCGTTATCTGACCTCGGGCTGGCTCGCCGCTTTATTCCACTCTCTGGAACACTCCACAAGCTGTCAACATCCATGTCCATGTCAATCAACATCGCCGTCTTGTCCCCGGCCTGCCTTCAGTTCCCTGTAAAGAGCAGGGCTACTGCTCAGATTTAACTGCTTCACATAGCAGGATGTGTTGGTAAGAAACTGGGTGGATGGTGATCGCTCGGTCTAAACAAAATGAGATTGTTTTTTTAGGAAGCACTATGGTAGACACTAAGGGTCATTGGGAATGCTAGGATCACAAAGGCTGACTAATCAACTAGTCATCCAAAAATGGACTATAATTGAATATTTTGTTCCGCTTTTTTAAAAATATAAATTTTAGGTGGCAGTGCTTTAATTAGCATGCTAATTAAGATATTTAATTACTGTGCAAACTAAAAGCTAAAGCACAGGATGCTAATTAAAACACAGCTGCAAGAGAGAGAAAAAATAAGAAAAAAATTAATAAATCAAACTCACAAATCAACTAGCTGGTGTTTAAACATTTTGATGGCAAGAAATCCCAAATGATTAAAATATTAAATATATCTGGAAAAATCTATATTAAATACAGTATATCTGGAAAATCTGTTAGATGTATAAACCTATTATTGTGTTGGTCCTGCTTTTGCTGCCAAAACAGCTCTGACCCGTTGAGGCATGGACTCCCCTAGCCCCTAAAGGTGTGCTGTGGTATCTGGCACCAAGATGTTAGCAGCAGATCCTTTAAGTCCTGTAAGATGCGAGGTGGGGCCTCCATGGATCGGACTTGTTTGTTCAGCACATCCCACAGATGCTCGGTTGGATTGAGATTTGGGGAATTTGGTGGCCAAGTCACCACCTCAAACTTGTTGTGCTCCTCAAACCATTCCTGAACCATTTTTGCTTTGTTTCAGGGCGCATTATCCTGCTGAAAGAGGCCACAGCCACCAGGGAATACCGTTTCCAAGAAAGGGTGTACATGGCCTGCAACAATGCTTAGGCAGGTGGTACGTGTCAAAGTAACATCCACATTAGAGATGGGCAATATCTTATAGTTTGCTATATACCGGTAAAAATCCTCACCACGATAAGAATTAGTCTTCCCGCGATAATAACGATAAAGCCCAGTTGATGACACGACCCATTCGCAGCTCACATGCAGAGTGAAAACAACTATGGCGGAAGCTGCGGAGGAGTTTATCGCTAAACGAGGAGCTACCTCTACAATCTGGAACATGTATACACGGATATATTTTCACTCGCTGAGCACTTAAGAGAGTCGCTCTTTGTCAAGCGATACCCAATGAATGCAAAGGGTATTTGATGCACAGTAACCACTAGTGTGAGGCGCCCGACAGAGCGCTCAGTGTTTCTCACACACTCAAAGAAAAAGTGAGATTCTTACCACGCAGAACTGACGTGCTACATGTAAACAACATGTATATGTTTGTATTTGTTGAATTTTCTTGTACAAGAAAGGCGTTCATTTGGAATTATTCAGCCTTTATGAACAAGCAGAAACTAATGCGCAAACGCTCCCCTATTACTGTCCCTGTTTTGATTTCAGCAAATCAATTTGCGTGAACGTGATTAATATTCATGAACCCAGCAGCTCATCAATCCTTAGTGCGGTTTATATTGTTATTAGTAGTAGAATTCGTAGTTTTATTATCTTATCAGTATTATTAGTAGTTTTTTTTTTACAGAAACACTGAATGACCAACAATGTCTTAAGCACCACCACCAGTCCTAAGTTCAGTTAAAATGACATTATTTGCATATGATTACCAAGTTTTAGTTCAAATTACTTAAATTACTTTAACTATCATTAAATCATTATTTGCAATTTTTTTGTAATCTGAAGACATGGTTGGGATTATTACTTTTGCTGTTTGCACTATTTGTGCCACTGTTTGTACCATGAGAATATGAATAAATACAGAATCTGTGTTTACATTTCAAACTTGTCATTGATTTGAATTATTATTGTTTGTAATGGGTGATCTTTTTCAGCACAGCTGCACTATTTAAACATTACCTGCACTTTTACAGAAGAAAAGTATATATGCAACTTTTCCATTTCTGAAAAGGCTGGTGTTTGGATTTTTGTTACAGTTTTTTAAATATATTATTCTTTTAAGTAATTTGTTTCTTATAGGAGCCTATTTGATGATGGGAACATTTGACTTTAGATCATTGGTTGTTTTTCTAAGGCTCTCAAAAATGCATGCAGCTCTCACTTGTAGCCAAAAACATGAGGAATGGTACTAAATTTATATTGTTGAGAATAAATACGAGAAAATATTGTGGTATATTTTTAAGTCCATATCGCCCATCCCTAATCCACATGGATGGCAGGACCCAAGGTTCCCCAGCAGAACATTGCCCAAAGCATCACACTGTCTCCGCCGGCTTCTTCCATGGCTACATGGTCCAGATCTGATGCTCACGTGCCCACTTTTGGCGCTGGAAAGGGGTCAGCATGGGCACCCTGACTGGTCTGCGGCTATGCAGTCCCATATGCAACAAACTGTGATGCACTGTGTGTATTCTGACACCTTTCTATCAGAACCAGCATTAACTTCTTGAGCAATCTGAGCTACAGTAGCTCGTCTGTTTGATCGGACCACACGGGCCAGTCTTCGCTCCCCACGTGCATCAATGAGCCTTGACCCTGTCGCCACAAGAGCTGCAGTTTTGGAGATGCTCTGACCCAGTCGTCTAACCATCAAAATGTAGCCCTTGTCAAACTCGCTCAAATCCTTACGCTTGCCCGTTTTTCCTGCTTCTAACACATCAACTTTGAGGACAAACTGTTCACTTGCCTAATAGATCCCACCCACTAACAGGTGCCGTGATGAAGAGATAATCAGTGTTATTCACTTCACCTGTCAGGTCATAATGTTATGCCTGATCGGTGATCTGTGTATATTTATTTGTATCACACTTTTCACAAATATCTTTCCAAACCAGATTGACAGTCCTAAAATATTTTTTTGTAAAAAACATTTATCAAATTTCCATTTACCCCTCTCACTCAGAATAAAAATACTAGCTGACCATTGTGTCATTCAGCTTTCTAACATTTTTACAATAACTATTTTGTGTTACACAGAGAGAGAGAAAAAAAATAAATGCCATCACACACAGAAAACTAAATATAATACAGTAGTTATCCGTCACCTCTACTTACACATTAGAAGCAGCAATGAAATCGGTTTCTAAATACTGGATAGAAAGTAGAGCCCGACCGATATATCGGCGGGCCGATATTATCGGCCGATATTAGGCTTTTTCCAAACTATCGGTATCGGCATTTATGATGGCCGATAAATGAATATTTTTTTAAAAATAAAAAAACCGGACGAAACACCTCTCAAACACATTGAGTGTTGGCGTTTCATAGTTTGTCCACCAGAGGGCGCTCTACAACGTGCCGGCTGGCAACACCACCAGCTGATCCAGCAGAGTCATGCTGAGCTTCAGCGCTCTGAGCGCTGCATTCACAACACAGATCATCCGCGAAATGCATGTAAGTTGGCAACGAGACATACATTGCTTGAATTGAATAACAGTTAAAAGAACATCCCCATCAGTTCTCTTAACTCAAATAACATGACACAATTTGTAACTGCCAAGTCCAGTTTTGCTGTTACATGTAAGCCAAGAGAGCTGGTAATTACGCTAGGTTACAGTTGACTGACTTATTTTACCTCAGACAATGTGACTGAATAAAATGTATTTCTTTAATAGTCTGACAGTTTGACATCATGAGACGTATCATCTCTCCCCTGCCCGTTATTTTGAAAAAGTATACATATTTCTAAATTATAATTTATCATAGACGCTAACCACAAAGCTAGCTAATGCCATGGCTATCAGTGGGAGACCGCTAACATTAATGCGCCTTGAAAAACACAACAAACTTATTCTGCCTAAATAAAGTAATGATTACTGTATTTATAACTAGTATATTTGTAGTTCCAGTCTCTGCATTGTAAATCGTAAGTTAGGCTCGTGAAGAGTGAACGAAAGTGCGTGACTTCGTTCAGACGCCGCATTAACGAGTCAAATAATGGATTACACGAGTCATCATCAGTAACGTTAGTAGATTTTAGAAGGCAGGCAGCAAATGATGATTGAAAATGGTTTGTGGTAGCTTGATGGATAGAATTAAAAGTGCATGTAAAGGGATAAGCAAGTTGACATTGTAATTATAAGGTGGCTCATATTTATACTGTATATAGTTTATGTTTTGCTGTTGTTGTTATTTATCAGAACTTCTAGAACTTAACTGAATATTTTTTTTTCCAGTCTTGCTAAAAGTTATATTTATAAAGCTTACCACATCTATTAATACTGGTAACTTTGATTTTTTGTTTTTGTTAGCCTATTGTGTTTTCGTCCAAACGACTTTAAGTTTCATATCTTAAGTTTGTATTTTTATACATTTTATTTATCAGAACTTTAATATATTTTATGTTCCTCTGTTCTGTTGTAACAATAAAACAAACAAGTTTATTTTTAAACTGCATTATCATATTATTTTAGAGAGGCTGAGGGATCATGAATAACTACAAATAACTGATGTATAAGGGAAATCTGTTTGTGTTTTTTTACGCGTTTCTGTTATTTTATTTTTTTATTTTTTATATATATCGGCTGATATATCGGAATATCGGATTTTTAAGTGACCAAATATTTGTATCGGTATCGGCCTTAAAAATCCTTTATCGGTCGGGCTCTAATAGAAAGCACCTGATTTCAACCTTATATAGCACACAGAAAACTATATGAAAACGAAACCTGCAGAGTAAACTCAGTACATGAAGGGAACAAAAAATGCTGTATTTCGTCTTCTAAATTTGGTGCTCAATGGACCATAGAATACCTCTAATAAAACATGCAATTTAGAGCCACATCACCAAAATAATGGTGTCGCACCTTCTGCTTATAGAACGCTGGCAGCACTGTGAGGTCTGCAGGCGTGAGGTATGATAATGTGCCATGTGTAATATCAACGCAGGCGAGCCGTCAACAAACTGAAATTACATTTTGATTTGTGAGCTCCCTCAAACGCAGCTTGTATTCCCTTTGTGTGTATTTGTACAATCATTTGAAAGGCATTTCTTACAACCCCTGCACAAATCATTTCTCCAATTACAATTCTTTATGATCCATAAATGTGGAGCTTTCTGTAATAGTGTATTTATTTATTTTTTATTTATTTATATTTTTGGAGAGCCAAAATTCATTAGATTTTCTTGGAAAACAGTGGGGGGAAATATATATAGATAGATATAGATATACATATATAGAACAGGCAACAGGCACTAGATGCCATTAGCACCAAGTCTTTATATAAAACCTCTACAAATCTCTTTTATCTCAGATCAGAGAACGCAAGACCACCAGCCGACCAACAGCACTGCGCCAAACACAGCCTATCAAAGCGAATGACAGAATGAGAAAAACTCAAATAAAAAAAGCTATCATAAATAATGAAGAAAAAGTCATTATAAGTATGTTTAAAAAAGCTAGACCCATCAAAACCAGCAGGGACTCTGAAGTACTACAATATTTTAGCTATTATTATTAAGGCTCAATAAATAAGTTATACACATTACCATTCAAAAGTTTGGGGTAAATTTTTTATGTTTTTTAAAGAAGCCTCTTATTTTCACCATACGGGGCTGCATTTATTTGATCAAAAAATACAGTAAAAACAGTACCATTGTGAAATATTTTACAATTTAAAATAAATGTTTTATATTTTATTGTATATAATGTATGTATATATGTGATAGCAAAGCTGAAGTTTAAGTCTTCAGTGTCACATGACCCTTCAGAAATCATTCTAATATGCTGATTTGATGCTCAAGAAACATTTCTTATTTTTATCAATGTTGAAAACAGTTTAATATTTTGGGGGACACTGTGATACATTATTTTTCAGGATTCTTTGATGAATAGAACATTCAAAAGACCAGCATTTTTTGAAATACAAATCTTTTAGAACATTAAATGTCTTTACTGTAATTTTTTTATTATTTAATTTAACTGGCACTTTAAAATGTAATGCTTTCTTGCTCAAAACTATAAAAAATCTAGAAAATTCTGTTAAAAAAAAATCTACACATTCTAAACAGTAGTTGGAACACTATTAGCGATGCACAATATATCAGTACTATATTGGTTAGCAGTCATTTTAAATTCATTTATTTTTATTTATTTTTTACAAAATTGTCCAATAAGTGGCAACATTTAAAATTGTACTAAGTTAGACAAAAAAAGTTAAATAAAATTTCCCGGATTGTGCAATAAACATGCAACAACAACACACACAAAGAGCCATTATATGAACGACAAATATCGAGATATATGGCATTATGGAATACTAGTCAGTTTCTAGTGAACACAAGCTGTGAACGAGGAAGCTTTCGGAAAGAGGGAAGACTCGGCAGATGGTGGGTATGCAGTGGGTCGGCGGAGAGACATATGGTGTGATGCCACTGATGAAGAGCCTGGAGAAGAGAAGTGTGAAAGCATCGATGCTTTGAGGCCCTCTAAGAGCCAAAGCTACCAGTTTCACCAACTGGACAACTGATGCGGATTAAAAGTTTTTTTTTTAAATTAAAATATTACTGCTAATTATTTGTATCAATTAATTCAGTAATGCAAATAATATCTACAATTATGAGTAACATTATATAACCTGCATGTAATAGTGTGATGATAGAAAATGGGGCATGGGTGCAACATCCTAGAGCCTCCATTTCTCAAAAACTGTTACCTTTTTAATTATTTCCCGCTAAGATGAAAAGCAACGGTTGTGATTGATAATGTGCCTCAATCCAGATGATGTAAAAAGCTGTTAAGAAAATATAATCAGCTGCGGGTAAAGCGCTGAGACTCTTGATCTCACCTCTGCGAAATTAATAGCTTGACAGTAACTTATGTCACCTTCATTGAAATCTTCCATAAGGCTACTATCAAAATCTTTTCTCAAAGTTGTCTCAACTAATCAAGTTCAAACTATATATGTAAAACCGCACCGCATTACGCCATATACTTCAGCCTCTCTTCTCAGGGTTGTTGAATGTCAGAGTAATTCAGCACACCGCTGTAGGTTGACATATGAAAGTCGCTGCCTCTCTAATAAGGACACATGAGATTTGACTGCCATGCATAAACCATTGCTGTTTATTTTGAATATTCATATCTCTCTGAAGTGTATTAACACATCCCTCTCCTGTTAATTGTAAGTCTAACTCTCTCTGTCATTTAAAACAGGTCCTAATTTCTGAATAAATTAGCGAGGAAAGAAAACCGAAGAAAGTGTGTGCAAGAAATGGACTGAATTTGGTGAACAAACGTTCGTCCGGACAAAGAAACAGTTAAATATTTCTGCATCTATGCTTCTCGCTGCACAGTCCTGGTGGGTCTGAATAATGCAGACAGTGAGAATACCATTCTGGAACATTCTAGTGGACAAATCCATCAATATTTACCCAGCAGATGCATCTGTCAACAGGAGCTGCGGCAGAAACAAAGCAGGCCAACATGATTCAGCGGTCTCATTGGCTGGGAAATATCTGTTTGTGAGTACCAGGATGGAAAAGCGGCAAAAGTAATGATTAACATTTATTTTCCTTTCATGTCAGAAGACGGTGTTCAGGGAATAGGGGTTATACTGGAACCCACGTCAACCTACGTATTTATTTTCGTACTATAAAGAGCCTCTCTGAGGCGAATTCACATTTGATTACAGGTGTCGAAATCCTCTCGTTTTCTTGCCAAAAATGAGGAACCTCTCCAATTCCCCAAACCTTCAATCTTGGGCAGATCTCTTCCCCTTAAATAGGACAAGAGCGCGGAGGAGATAGTGTGAGAGAGTCTTTCTACGGCTGAGCTATGCAGCCGTTCTTGCTTTGATTTATTGTGCCGTCTCAGTTTGGTGGCAAAAAGTTCCCACCTTATCGTCCAATCAGAAGTCAGCGGCAGCATATTTTAGCTATGCTGTGTGACCCCACTTTCAGTCTCTTTCTATCTTCCCCTCCTCTATCTTTCTCACCCTCTTTCACAATCATTTATCTTTTTTCTTCCCTCTCATTGTTCTTTTGTGTGTGTGTGTGTGTGTTAATGTGCACACGTGTGTTTTGGCAGCAAGCAGAGCTGCATAATCGAGTGGCGGTTGGTGACTGATGAAGGCAGCATCAGACTTGCCCCTTTGACAGTCAGATTACTTAACAGCACAGGGGGTTGTTTAAAATGGGCATCCCCCCTGCCATCAGTGCCAAACACAGGGCCAACATTAAAGGACAGGTTTGGGATCATTAGTGCCACAGCCTGCAGTCAGTCAACAAATAAAGCAAAGTGTCAACAGAGAAACTCCCCACTCCCTTTACACATTCGCCCAGTCACTTGTCTTTTCATCCTTTTTTCCCCTTTAACGTGCTGGGAGAAAAATTATTTCTCCATCCTTCTTCCACAGAAAAAATTATGAATTCATCCTACTATCTTAAAGGGATAGTTTACATAAAATTGTATTATTTAATTATTTCTGCACTTTTGTGTCTTTTGAAACCTGTATGACTTTCCATCTTCTGAGTATCACAAAAGGAGATGTTGAGCAGAGTGTCCGGGTTGCTCTTTTCCATACAATAAAAGTGAATTATGACCAATACTGTCTAGATTTTTCACGAATAACAACTCAAATTTGAGTTTGTTCCACACACAAAGCTATCAAATTCTGAAGACTCTAAATACAGTGAATGAGTTACACAACTTTAATGATACTTTTGTTCTGCTTCACTGTTCTTTTGTGGGCTTGAAATCCATTGGTCCACATTCAGTTTCATTGTATGGAAGAAAGTAGGTTTTTGTGTGTGTGTGTGTATGTGTGTGTGTGTGTGTATGTGTGTGTGTGTGTGTGTGTGTGTGTGTGTGTGTGTGTGTGTGTGTGTGTGTGTGTGTGTGTGTGTGTGTGTGTGTGTGTGTGTGTGTGTGTGTGTGTGTGTGTGTGTGTGTGTGTGTGTGTGTGTGTGTGTGTGTGTGTGTGTGTGTGTGTGTGTGTGTGTGTGTGTGTGTGTGTGTGTGTGTGTTGAACTGATGAAAGAAAGTCAAGCGGGTTTTTGAACAACATGAAGGTGAGAAAATGAGTAAATGAGTGAACTGAATTTACATTTAGGACAGGGCCGATATGATCACATAGACAGTGTTGTTGTTTGCTAAAACTATTAAAAATAGTTTTTGATAAAAGCTAAAATTAATCAAATAAAATAAAAAAATAAAATAAAAATCAATAATATAATATAAAGTAAAATAATAAAAATTAAATAAATGTAAAATTTGAAATGTCGCCTTGGCAATTAACTGGAAAAAGTGTTTAATTTAAAGTAAATTACTAAAACTGAAATAAACATAAAAATAAATAAAAGTAAAAAAAGCACATTACCAAAAGTACTAAAACTTGAAATAAAATTAAAGGGGTCATGAACTCCGTTGTTTTATTGTTTTATGATGTTTCCTGGGGTGCACTTATAATGTTAGAATGCATTTTACATTTAAAAAAAAGGCATTTTTCCTACCCTGATTTTAGCCCCTCTGCTCTGAATGCTCTGTTTTAAGGGGCGTGTCTGCTGTGAAAGTTCAGTGTAAACGCCCACTGCTGTGATTGGCTAACGTCTTTCCATTTGAAATAGCTAAGTATTACTCTCTCTTTTAGCATATTTTTACCATTACAGCTCTCTAATACAACACAGAAAAGTGTTGTATTACATTTAGATCTATGACATTATATTTAGATCTACGGCATTATATTAAGATTGTGGCATGAAAGGTTGCAGTGATAATCATTGTAGCCGATCACACAACATGGAACGTAAAGTCCACACTAGAGGCTTAGTAACTACTAGATAGTTTGTAACTAACTCTGTACTTTTTTTGGTTGCACCATTTGTTCTTAAGGCAGAACATAACTAGTAGGTCGTAAGCTCTCCGTAAAGTAATGCGTAGTCGCATAATATGACGTTTACCCTCAATGATCCAATAGCAGCCTTCAAATACGTGAGCAGAAGTTGTGTTGAAATACCGTGAATTTCAGTGTATCCTTCATTATTATAACTTCTTTTGCCTCGCGTGACCAACGGTAAAAATAAGTTTCCATTATATACAATACTTAATCATGAATAACATATGTGTTTTTATATGTAAATAACATTCAGAAACATTCAGTATATGAAACGACATTAATAAGGATCAATAAATAAATACTGAAACAAAAAAAAAACCATACGAAATTACATTTATGAATAATGACTGATTTTTTTTTTACATCATGACATGCACAACACGGACCGATGGGACAGATGCACTCAGCGGCGCACAGTTTTGAATGGTTTCGTGTTGAAGAGCTGCAAATAAAGTAATCTATGCACATAATGTTCTCTCTCTTAAAATGTAAGCGAGTGTAAATGTCAGCATTATCATATATGTGTAAAGAATTGAAGTCTGTCATGTAAAACAAGAGCTTATTATGCAGTTCAGTCAGTCTGCTTTATTATTCCAACCATTGCTCCTGATCGGAGGCTTCCGTAAATATTTAGTAGTGTGTAATTTGTAACTTAGTGCCCATTTACGTCAAAACTAGGCTAAGTTGTAACTTACGCACAAGTGGTGCAACCGGCCCCTGGTGTCTATAGAAGCTTTTATTGGACTAACAAGGAAGTTTTCAGTTCTGAAACTTACAGGATATTCTTCTAGTATGATGATGATCTCTTATATGTCAAAAGCTCAAGGAAAATGTTGTCTCAGTTCATGACGCCTTTAAAATCTCAAAATATGAATAAATACAAAAACAGCATAAAAATAATACTTAAAAAAAACATGGCACAATATGTACTGCCTTGATACCTATAATTCATTTAGGATAATCAAATGTTTTAAAATATTATTTAAAATAAAAATAAAATAAAATGAATTCTTACTAACTCACTAATAAAAATCTAAATGGACAATAAGTATAAAAAAAGTTGATGGCGAACAAGGCAAAACAGGAAGTGCAGAAAGATGCAGCATCTTTTCAACACTGCCGTATTGCAAGAAACTCAAAAAAACTTTAAAAGCATCTTTACTGTTGGTGAGGAGCAGTAAACCGCAGAGCTAGAATTGAGCTGTCAGCTAAATTGCCGCATGGGTAAGTGGGCCCAACTGTGGGGTGGCATTTCTGCACTGGGGAGAACAGCTCACTGCACTATCGAAGTCACAGAAATCCTTCACGTCTCGCTTGGTCGCATCGCACATGTCGCCTGGGCCCGGGCCCTGCCCTATCCCACGGGAACCAGGCTGAAACACTCAATGTGCACGGTTGGAAATGCCATCTTGAAGTATGTTCCAAATCAAGTCGGGAAAAAGATGTCATTGTCTCACCCTCAGCGTTTGATCCGAGACAGCACCTGGGCTGCAGAATCAAACTCATATGAACGACAAACCCCATTTGAATGGAAATATTTAGTCACAGACATTGAAGGCATAAGAGCTGGACACAAAGCTAAAGCCTGTTGTGTACAGTGAGATAAGCAGGAGATTACAGCTGTGAGCCTCTGGAAAGCATCCAGCATCTCTCACACACAAAACTGAATGTGGCAAACAGAAATTAGTCCACCTCATGGATTCGCTCGGACTGCACCGGTGCATCACCGACATTGAGGTCATCACCTGACAGACCACATACAAAAGGTGCTTGTGTCTAGAAACAGAAGCTCACAATAAAAAGGCATGACAGAAAACAAGAATGCATGCATGGATACAACAGCGAGGGAGCAACAAACCATGTAAAACAGAAGAGAAGCAGAATAAATAAGAGAAGATCTCCAGTCCTGTTGACCCTTGAAGGCATGTCCACCAGAATAAAAGCAAAAACATCAATAGAATGTGTGTTGTGCATTCTCACTGGCTAATTCTAGCCCTCATGCCCCAGCTCCCTGCGTGGGAGATCAGATCTCTGCATACAAGCAGCAATTGAGTTAACAAATAAACATTACCTCATTAGCATGTTATCAATGAAGTGTTATTCATGCAATCAAATTGTTGACACTGAAATCTATTAGAGGGACAGCATTGCGTTTAGACACTTAAAGGGGCGGTTAGCCCCAAAATGAAAATTCTTTCAAAAATTACTCACCTTCATGTAGTTCCAAACCCGTATGTAAATCTTTTTGATGAAATCGGAGCGATTTCTGTCCCATGAAAGCTACACAACTACCACTTTGACGCTTCAAAAAGATCATAAAGGGATTGCAAAACAAATCAATATGAATTGAGTGATTTAGTGCAAACTTTCTGAAGAGACTGGGTCACTTTATTTGATATAACAGATTGAACTTTATTCACATATGAACATTCATCAACACACATATTAGTCGCTTGATGTGTGAGAACCAATGAGGTTCATTCTCGTGTGTTACGCAGAATGTTTGAGCTTCCGCGAGAACCAATGAGGCTTATTCTCGAACATCAAGCAGGCTCGGTTGAGCTTCTGTTTATGTTCACTGATCAATGTTTATACGTGAATAAAAGACTAAATTAAATCTATTCATCATATAAAGCAATCAAGTCTCTTTAGAAAATATGGATTAAACCACTTGAACTAACTTTTTGAAGCATCAAAGTGTCAGTTGCATAGCTGCCAATGGAGGGACAGAAATCTCTCAGGTTTCATTAAAAAGATCTTCTTTTGTGTTTTGAAGATAAACGAAAGTCTGGGTTTTGGAACGACGTGAGGGTGAGTAATTAATGACAGAATTTTCATATTTGGGTGAAGTAACCTTTTAATTGCGAGCTGTTTGGAATGAGGAAACTTACTGAGTCTCTTGGCGGCCTCCAGGGCTTCAGAGGCAGTGTCAGCCACAAAGAACCGCTGTACGGTCACACCACTGTCCTGCATCAGCTTCTTGCTCTGGTACTCCTGCAGGTTCAGCCATCTTCTGGGGCTCACCCTCGCTAACTAAAAATCACACAGACATATACAGAGTATGGTTTAATTATCGTAGCTCAGCAAAATTTCAGTCATTTCAATCGGAATCCATGCGAACGGGAATATTACACTTTTTGGAATCGGAATGCAAACCAAGTGCGCTATCATACACTCGTCGCAATGTGACGGCAGGCTTGATGCAAGTGTGTTTTGCTAGTTTCAGCCCGACGCAGTTATCATTTTTACGTTGTTTAAATAGCAAATGCATTCATGCCCATCTGTTCACCCATGGGCATGCTGATCCGAAAACGAGGTGTGTTCAGCCACTTTGTTGGCGTGTTGCTATTTGAGGCACCTGAAAACAACTGCACCATTGACCAACAAAAACTTGGTCTAAAGTCAATAGTGCAGTATTTTTTTGTGTTAATTAAAGGGTGCGTTAGTAATTAGGGCCAATAGGCGGTTGCACAATGTGCGTACACTCTGCTTATTACACACACAGGGTGTGTAAAACATTTTTAAATATTGAAAATAAAACACCTCCCTGGAGAAGCGGTAAGTCTTTCCGCTTGCAAATTCCACCATGTAAATAGCGAATCCACTATAAGCGCACCTGGCTTTTAAAGGGAATGGGAGATGAGACTCTGATTGGTTTATTGCGTGTTACGCCTAAAACACACACATGACTCATTAAGAGACTCCGTATAAACCTTTTGGAGAATGCGGTTGGCGCGCCAACCATTTTTTTTCCCCTTGCTAAACTAGCAAAAGTGGATTCGGACATGCCCTAAGTTCATCTGCTCCATTCGCTTCAGATCATGCACTCAAATTATTAAAATAGGGCCATTTACATGACAATGATGTATTTAAAAACACAAATGTTTTTGCCAATAGACTGAACACATAAACGCATCTGTATGATAGGGCTGTACGATTAATCGAAAAATAATCGAAACCGAAATTCAGAACCTCTAACCGACGTATTTTTCCCATGTCGGTTATTTCGGTTTTAGTCACGTGACTCCACTCCGTCAGTCACATCAAGTGCAGTTTGCAGGCACACAGAGAGATGCAGGAGCAGTTATCTTTATAGATGCCCAGAATCACTATAGTACCTGCATGTTTTACAAAGTTTATACAGGTCAGTTAATTACTGTTCTTATAGCCTACTAGCTGCCCCACACACACACACACACAGCGTGCAAGCCCCGAAGCCAGATCGCTTTCATTTTCGTCCTCATAAAGTTTGTCTAGTAATTGCGTTTAAAGGCTTGAACATTTATACAGATTGTGCACTATTCAAAAACAACAATACGGAAAACTTATCCTTTTAGTGCTCAGCTTTTTCTGTGACACAGAGAGCCAAGCCATGTCGCGTTTCTGACAACGCGTGCGCGCCCTGAAGCAGACCTCTTTCACCTGCATCCTCACAAAGCTTTGTCATTTGTATGTGTTTTAAGGCTTGCCAGTAAGGCCAGTTTGAACATTGAAGCGATTTTAGGCCATCAGATGTGTATTATGTTGAACTAATGCCTGATATATTGTGACAAACGAACACTCAGACAGAAGCTCGCACATCACGTGAAGATCGCGCGCAGAGAGCAGCGCAGAAATGCAGTGTCAACCGTCCTGTGACTAAAGTAAAGTTACTAAAGTAGCTTAGAAACTCAACCGTTATAGGCATATATTTTAATACCTTTGAAGTAAGTACAAACAACAGCTTCATAATGAATAGAGAATAGAGAGGTATGAGAATTCACACACACAATCACTCTCTCATTAAAGGGTTAGTTCACCCAAAAATGAAAATTCTGTCATTAATTACTTACCCTCATGTCGTTCGACACCCGTAAGACCTCCGTTCCTCTTCAGAACTCAAATGAAGATATTTTAGTTGAAATCTGATAGCTCTGAAAGGCCTCCATTGGCACAATGCGTGGTACACTCTCAAGACCCTTAAAAGGTACTAAAGACTTTGTTACAAGTCCATCTCACTACAGTGGTTCTACAATAACTTTATGGAGTGACGAGAATAGTATTTGTGCGCAAAAAAACCCTAAATAACGACTTATACAGTGATGACGATTTCAAAACACGGCATCATGAAGCTTCGAAGCGTTATGAATCAGTGAGTCGAATCATGATTCGGATCGCGTGTCAAACCGCCAAACTGCTGAAATTTGGCGATCCAAACTGCTGAATCGACTCACTGATTCATAACGCTTCGAAGCTTCATGATGCCGTGTTTTGAAATCGTCATCACTACACAAGTTGTTATTTAGGGTTTTTTTGCGCACAAAAACTATTCTCGTCACTCCATAAAGTTATTGTACAACCACTGTAGTGAGATGGACTTTGTAACGACGTCTTTAGTACCTTTTAAGGGTCTTGAGAGTGTACCGTGCATTGTGCCAATGGAGGCCTTTCAGAGCCATCAGATTTCAACTAAAATATCTTCATTTGTGTTCTGAAGATGAACGGAGGTCTTACGGGTGTCGAACGACATGAGGGTAAGTAATTAATGACAGAATTTTCATTTTTGGGCGAACTAACCCTTTAATGCATTCAAATAAATGTAATGTAGGCCTACTGTGCTAATTTATCTGTAGCCTATCTGATGTACAACAAACAGAAATCTGCACCATAGACAATAACTGCTGAAAGTGAACGGTTTCCTTCAAGTATTTTAAAATCACAAAGAAATGCACTTTTTCATTCGAAAAAAAAATTCCACCTTTAATAGTAATATTTACAGTAAAAACCTTATCAGGAACTTACTCAAAAATCTTATGAGGGCAAAAAATGGAAAGAAAAAAAAAGAAAAAAACAATCGTTCATTAATCGTAATCGAGGTAAAATGTTCTATTAATTGAGGTTCTTATTTTTGGTCAAATCCTTACAGCCCTAGCGCATGATGTCACCTTTTTCACAAATTTGCGTTTTTACAGTTTACAAGCAGACAATTACAGCATCGTTTTTAAAATAATTTTTTTAAGTATGCATTTTCAAGCCCCCAAAAAGCTGTTGTCATAAAAATGAATGACCTAAACACATAAAAAGTTTTCCATTTTTAGTTGAAAATAGAGTTATGTAAATGGCCCCTGAAAGTGCAGTTACATTTATCATTGCTCAACAAAATTGAATGGACAAAATCCAGTCATTTCAATAGGAATCCACATGAAACATTTCCCCTTACAGATGTCGCATCGGGTTCAAGTATTTTAATGCAAATTTGCAGCACTAATTAATAGAATACTTCTTCAAGTTCTTTGTGAGCGGTGCTTCGGGCATCACTACACTGCTGACAGTGGACTATGGACACTTTTTGCTGGCAAAGTTTCTCAAAAATTTTGCTAATGTGACTGGCCTTAATCACACGTTGAATTCTTTATTAACATGCCAAAGTTCTACTATTGCTTAGAAATTATAAACAACCCTTACGAAAAAGTTCTGAAGCAATTTATGGTTTTAGATAGTAAGACCATGGTACTCCAAAGTACCAAAATACCATGGAATTACATGTCCAATGGCAGTACCATGGTATGTGTCCAAAAAACATAGTAGTTGTAAGTGAACCTACAGTAAACTGTGTAATAATAATGTCCAAATCACTCTAAATATACATGTTGCAGTTCACAGAGTAGACCACATTTCAACCGACACTGGACACAGGATATAGCGTCATACTGTTCTGCTATACCTACCATGAATACACATGAAATTGAGTTTTTTTTTTTTTCAGGCATATCTTTGAAGTCGTTTCACAACAGACACCAACTGTAATAGAGCGGCTTCAAGTCTTGTCTTTTCATTCATATCTTGGCTTCCATTCAGGCTAGGATTTCTAATTATTGCAGCGAGCTCAGCATTAGGTTAATATTCACACATATTCATGCTCACGTCCTTTGATGAGTATTCAATAACAAGCCATAAGACGCTCATTAAATAGACAATTTCCCATTATTCATTCACTCATTAATTTACTCATACACTATAGAATGAGTAAAACAGGTTATCCGAGCAGCACAGTGCTAAATCCAGTCAAGCACCTTATTAAGTCATGATTTTGAACAACTCTCTATGGCTTCTACTAATTGAGCGTCTCCACGGAGAATAATGAATGTGGCCACCAAAGTTGGCAGGCTGTGGAAGAACACTGGGGAAGCGCACACTTAGAAGTGCATACTATAGTATTTCTTCAAACACAATGACACGTCACAAACAGGTTAAGTAAAAATGAATATGTAATGTAGTGCATGTATTCAACAAAATGCGAAATAGAGGGTTTTTTTTTCTAGTTGACAGCTATGGACATAGGTAAATGTAACATTACGTGGCATATTGTTTACACACTGTTTTGTAAGCCTTTGTGAAAGTTTGTAAGCCTCCAATCCACTCACTAACTTAATCACTAGCTCCCTGATAAGAGTCAGATGATGCACTACTCTCATTCTCGGCAGTGTTCTTCTCAAAGCCTGCATTTCATCATCTCTCTACAATACATCACCGTTCGCTTTGTGCTGGGCTACACTGAACTGAATAAACTATGATTCATCATATCATTGCATTTGGTGGCCACAGCACATTTCTCATTAAAGAAAACAGATCGTGAAAGCATTCGGTTGGTAAGTTTAGTCAAAACTTTAATATTGCAATGGCAATTTCGAGACGCTGTATGCATTGCACAATAAATGTTCACACTCTCACCAAGCACAGAATATGACATCTGTAATAGACTTCGAGTTATCAGGATAATGTGGAACCAATTTCTTGTATTCCTATTAAAATCACTAACGAAAGAAAAAAGTAAATACATAATCAATACATTTTATTTATATATACAATTATATTATATTTAATATTAATGTTATATTATAGTATAAATGTGAATGATGCATCTTGTTATTATAGATGCAATAACAAACAGATTATCATGACCATTATGGTGATATTGTACTTTTTTTAAATACCTTGAAAAATTTTAATTATGTATATGAAATATATCAGGGGTGTGTGGTCCATATAAGCTGCAAATGCTCTGCATACCCAAGCCATCCGTGGACTCGTTAATTAATATGAACGCTATAAATTACATGATTTATAAAGCTTAGTTACATGATAATATTTTGGTAATACTTGTGTAAAACTGTCCATCATTTATTTATTTGCCAAACAACGTTTTTCTTCAAATCCGCCATTTATGGAGCGTTTGGGGTAAGCGGGTTCCACAGCAGCTTTGACGCCTATACGTTCTGATGTTGTGTGTCGTCAAGACTGTCCCGCATTCTCATTGGTTTGCTGGCATATGGGGGATTTAATGCACAGGGAAAGCTGTGAACGGATCAATCGCCCAAGAGGAAAAATGAGCTGCTGCTGCCAGATCTCGATAAAATCTTATTTTATTTGATACAACTAGAATATATCACAGTATTTCATTATCTCCTAAGGGATTTTTTATGTTAATTTTTTTTTTACTAAAACTTATAAATTATAGACCCGCTATAGACCTGTATATGTAATTAAATAGACCTGGTGTACTGTAAACTACTGTAAGTATCTGGGATTGTTAAAGGTGATGATGGTAGATGAGGATCTATTGACAGAAATGCAATATATTATAATATTCATGACTGTTGTTTTCAGTGGTGTATAGAGACCTTACATAATGAACTGTTATGTTTGTATTACTTTAGAATGAACCATTTCTATCTACATACCCCTTACAGTGAAGTCACATTTTGCGTTGCCATGTTTCTACAGTAGCCCTAAATGGACAAACTGCTCTACAGAGCGCTTGCTACTCTCTGCTGTCTAAGATGACGACAGCCACCGTAACTTCTCTATGTGCTAAGAAAGGGAGGGGTGAGCGGTTGCAATTCGCAACCTCACCACTAGATGCCGCTAAAATTTACACAGTGCACCTTTAATCAAAAAGTTTATGCGTTTAAGTCATCAATTTGCATTATTTCACATGAAAGAATAATTTATTTATTTATTTATTAATAATTATATAATGACATTTAGGCGTCTAATATAATACTTATTTTTAATTCTTAATATAAACAAATACTTCTGGCATACATTTAAATTGACATTTGCCATGTTTCTTATTGTCTTTATGAGTATTTTACTGTGTCATAAGCCGATGCGCTGTACCACTTAAATGTGATTTAAGCAGAATTTTAAATAATAAAAAAAAAAGTTAAAACATACAACGCTCATTTTGCACATGGCGCATCCCTCAACTCAAACATCGAAATCACAGATCTAATGCTGCTTTCAAACCAAACGCAAATAGAGCGTCTGGCGCAAGTGATTTCAATGTTAAGTCAATGGAAAGGCGCGTTGACGCGCGTCTGGAGGTTGCGCAGCGCGAAGGACGCGAACGCGAATGGGACGTGAATTGAGCGTCTTGCGCGTTACACGCGAGTGATGCTTTTGTGTATTCACGCGTTTGAAGCAAATTCGCGTCTGGCGCCCGAGTTGAAAAATTTGAACTTTGGCGTAAATTCACGCCGCGTTAACCAATCAGGAGCCTGCTCGCTGCGGTCACGTGGTAAAGTGACGTGATGAGAAACCCTGCATAATTTAAAAATACAACTATTGTGTCACAAAATGTAGTTTTAAGACTTTTTCAGGTGAGAATGTAGTTGTTGAAAGCTCAAATCTGTGGTTTATTTATAAAGAGAGCGCCGGGCACTCACCACTCATAACCCCGGCGAGAGCAGCCTTTCCTCGGCTAGTTCTTCTGACGTTTGCCGCTGGCTCTGATGTCCTGTAGTGGTTCGTCTTGTGTGGATCTAACAGGCGATCTTTGGTGTCATTAATCTATAATTTGCTATCTGCCAAATCGTTTTGACTGAGGGCAAAGAGAAGTTTCATAACTTTACTTTTTAAGGATATTTAAATATACATGCAGTGTAGGAGTTGCCTGGACCACATTTGTGTGGCTATAAATGTTTAATATATATTTTTAATGAAAATGAAAAGATATTGAGAGATTGAGGCAGATTGGTGTTTTATGACATTTCTCCTGGAGCGCCTTGAACGCGCGTCTATTTCGCTTCAAACGCTCGATTTATACGCGTGTCCAATTCACTGTGGACGCACAAATGAATTCAAAATGTTCACGCGTCAAACTAGACGGGCTAGACGCGATTTTGACGCTCTATTCGCGTTTGGTGTGAACGCAGCATTACAGGTGCTTAATTATGAAGGCATGACCCAACAGGTAAAAGTAACTTTCAATAAAAGGTCCAAAATACTATAAATACTTTTAACTGTGCTACTATTTAAAGTAAGCAACTGACTCTGTGTAGAACACGAGTGTCTAGCTTATTATAAACCCATTCAACTTATCTGCACCAGACTGCCGCATTTTTGACAGGACTTGCCACCCAGCATGGTTAAAATATACATACATACATGAATATCATAATTTAATACAGCATCTGCTTTGTCCTCTGAGGGTTATCCCTAATGGCCGTGGTGTAGCATTCAATGTATATTTTTACCTCTGTATGGGGGTGGAAATGGCTACATTTAAAACTGGAAATAGCTCCCTGTTGAACAAGGTAGCTGTTGTTAACATAGCTACTTACATACAAAGAGTTCGGTGGAAGGACATTGGGTAATAAAGCTGCTTCATACGAATCTAAGCATTCCTTGTGCTCCTGATATGTTGTGTGATGTCACAAATATGGTGACAGATATACTGAAAAGTTTCTGATCCCCTGCATAGCATGGCAACTCTGAAATGCGGCATGTGTGCAACCACAGACTCCAGAGCAACATTTACCTTCAGTCAGCCATACATTTGAAGTTTTTTATTAAGACTTCACAGATGAGGGTTTATTTTCTGACTGTTTAGGGCACAATGGGCTTATGGTTCACTACTTTTCATTAATTCACAAGGGAAATAAGTGCTGTTTCCTCAACAGATTATTCTTCATTGCATCACCAATAAATATATAACGTGTGCTTTACATGAACAAAACAAATATTAATAAAGAGACATGAGGTATGGTGAGAGAGACAATTCTGGAAGGTTCTTTTGGAAAAAGAAAACAGGTGAGGGGTAACCTGTAAACGCTATGTTAAGCTAATAGGCTAAGCTGAAACTGAAAACACAAAGAACGGGAAATGTTAATTTTGCCATTTTTAGCTTTGTTAATACAGTATAACGAGATATATAATACAATCATAAATCATAAAATCTTTACAATAAAGTTAAATTTGATAGCATTAACTGTTCTCATGAAGCAAAAATATCTCTCCACAAGACTTGGACTAAATCGTTGGATTCATTTGGATTTGTTTTACGAACATTATGATCTTTTGGATCTTCTAAGTTTTGGTTACCTAGACTTCCAATGAAGAGACAGAAAAAATATATATTGATTTGTGTTTTTAAAGATTAACCAAAAACATAAGTGTTTGGAACTACATGAGGGAGTATAAATATTATGACAATTTTCATTTTTGGGTGAACTATTCCTTCAAGTACAGTATATGTCCTAGTTTTTTAATACAAAAAACAATTTCTTTTTTAAAATGTAGAAATTGTTGTAAAAAAATTTGTTAAATAATTATTTGCTTGCAATTCACTAAAATGACTGTTTATTGCCATCAATTTAAAGACTTTTCTGTTTCATTGTTTTTCCAATCAATTTTTTATTTTTTATTTATTTTTATTCTATTTCTGTTAGACTGGTTAAGACTGTTAGCCTTGAAATCTAGACGCACCCTAGCGGCAGAAAATGTATTTTGCCGTGAGTGTAGTCTAGCAACTCTCTGTAGACCTGAGAGCTGGAAAAAACAAACTCTGGCCAGGCCAATCACAGCGTGTGTAGAGTCGGTGGGCGGGTTTAACATAATGACAGCACGTCAAGGCAGAGTTGCGGAGGTTCTGCGTGCTACTCATAAACAAAGAAGCTGACGAACAGTGGTCTTTTGAATCGGCATTCCATCTGATAAACAATAAACATTAACAGCCTAACAGAATCCCCTCGACTTTAAAGAGCTCAGACATTTAAAGTGGCAGGTGACAAATGAAGCACGCTTATAATAAACAGAACGTTATTATCATCTGTTAGTGTGGACGCTAAAAAAGTTATTATAGTATCGTTCTTGGAATGAACAGGCCTTTACGGGGATTTTATATCATTTCTAATCAAGCACTGAATGGAGCACCAATAGAAAGTGGTCTCCCAAACTATCCTCAGATTCATGATCCTGTGTCAGACAAGGAAAGCAAACTGTGGAATCAGATTCCAGGTGGCAGGTGTATAAACATCTAAATCTGGATTCTAATGAGAGAATTATACGTTTTAAAATATCAACTTGAAAGTCTGGATCTGTGGAAGTGCTAAAAGAGCTCCATGGCAACCTCTTTGCAAATGTTAGCGGTAATTGTTTTCTTTCCCCCTTCTTGCTAAATTTAGCCAGAGCCCATTTTGTAGCTTTACAGGTTATTAGTTCACTCAAGGGCAAAGGGAGGTTGAGGTGCATCGGGACCGGGAGGTGGGCGTTAGGGGCGCGAGCACTGAGCTCCGGGAAGAGGCAGTGAGAGAGGGGGCGGCAGGTGTCTGATCTCCCCTGAGACTCTGCTTCAACAGTAATTATCTTCATCAGCACTCTGGAGACACCACCAGCTAAATACCAACAAACACACACACAAAAGTACAGCTTTCTACACTAAACAAACACACATGCAGTTGAAGGCTCCAAAATACAAAAACACATGCTTAAAAGCATGTCATATATATATATATATATTTACACACTATATTGCCAAAAGTTTAGGGACGCCTGCCTTTACATGCACAAGCACTTTAATAACATCCCATTGATAATCCAAAGGGTTTAATATGGAGTTGGCCCACCCTTTGCAGCTATAACAGCTTCAACTCTTTTGGGAAGGTTTTCCACAAAGTTTATGAGTGCGTTTATGGGAATTTTTGACCATTCTTCTAGAAGTGCATTTGTGAGGTCAGGCACTGATGTTGGATGAGAAGGCCTGGCTCGCAGTGAAATCCAAAATGTCTTGGTATGCTGAAGCATTAAGAGTTCCTTTCACTGGAACTAAGGGGCCAAGCCCAACCCCTGAAAAACAACCCCACACCATAATCCGCCCTCCAACAAACTTTACACGTGGCAAAATGCAGTCAGGCAAGAACCGTTCTCCTGACAACCACCAAACCCAGACCCGTCCATCGGATTGCCAGACAGAGAAGCGTGATTCGTCACTCCAGAGAACACGTCTCCTCTGCTCTAGAGTCCAGTGATGGCGTGCTTTACACCACTGTATCCGACACTTTGCATTGCTCTTGGTGATGTAAGGCTTGGATGCAGCTGCTCAGCTATTCCATGAAGCTTTCTACTCACTGTTCTTGAGCTAATCTGAAGACCTCACAAAGCTTGGAGGTCTGTAGCTACTGACACTGCAGAAAGTTAGCAACTTCTGCGCACTGTGCGACTCAGCATGCTCTGACCCCGCTCTGTGATATTTATAAACAGAATAGATGCACACATTAGTGTTGCACAATATACTAGAAAAGTATTGCAATACCCTGCTATTTAAAAACATTTTATTAGTACCGGTACTTTAAGAATGACAGCATGCTAATAAGAGCAGTATTTCTTAATTTGTGTGACAGCAGGAGTCAGGATGTGTGTGCAGAGCTCTGCTTCCATCGTTCACTAAACAATGGAAGCAGAAGAGTTCAATATTTACGCGCAGCGCCTGACAAAGAAAGCAACAGAAACATGCATGTATGAGAAAATAAAAAAAGTGCAGTGTGAGACGTGCTCGCGCTGCCGGACTCTGACCTGAAGCGCGCGCACATGCCTTTCAGAAAACATGCCATCACGATTCAGTTCTCTTTCGCGGGTTTGAATGGTCAAAAATATGTAAAAATGCACATCCTGGCGAGTATTCAGGTAAACACAGTCGGGTATGTCTTTAGTGAACGTATACAGAGTTGAGTAAGAAATCGGATGTGTTCCAATTAATTGGATCTGTGCAGGTCTTAAGCCGGACCTAATATTCTTGTTGTTTGATTAATGTTAATCAAACAACAAAAGAAAAATAGAAAATCACCCCATGCTTCTTTCTGTCCTGAGTGGATAGAACCCCCTACTGCAGATTGTGTAGTTGTGTGTTGTGGTGCTCGGTCCGATCCACTTTCAACAGCAAGTGTTTCTCAGAAATCGCTTACTGTACCTTTAATGCAATTCAGACATAAAAAATACTCATGCTTTTGTAAATCATGATTTAAAATCTTGAAATTCTGTCATAATTATGACAAGGTGTGAAAATTGACAAAAATGTATTATGTTGAAATTATGACAAAAAAGTAATGTTTATGATTTAAATTGAGTTATGTCTTTTTTTTGTCATGATTTTGATTTTTATACGATTTATTTATTTTCTTATGTGGTGGAATTAGGCTTCTATAATATGTTTTGGTATATTGTGGCTTACATATGTTTGACATGCGAAATATTGTGACTATAAGCTAAAACTCCTTCAAAATACCAACAGACAGCAAATTCTAAACAGAAATTACCCTCATGAAGTCACAGGAAAGCAACAAAAGCACACCATAAAAGCTGACAGCAACGTAAAACCATATTTCTTAACGTTCTCCATGAATAATCAACTCAATATTTTCAAATACAGAGAATGAAATGCCCCACAATCCAAGCGTGAAGAACCAACCATTATGCAGTGATTGTTTAATGTCAAAGAATGGCACAAAAAAACAATTCTCTATTTCCTTTCAAAAGTCATTCTGCATGAAATCTTTCAACAGCTCAAAACTGTCCGATTTTAACATCTCATCATGCATCAATTCAACAATGGCACTGCAAATACAAGCATTAACAGTTTTAAGAGTATGTTAATCAATATAATAGGTAATTAATATAAAAGTTTAAATTAATTTTAAACTTTTAAAGCCATGTCTCAGTACACTGCATTTTGTTTAATTTGGTTACACACATTTTGTTTATTGTGCACACTGTAATTCTCTCAATACAGTGTTGAGTGGTGTTGTTGTTGCTGCCTTGCGATATCCAAATTTTTGATGCAACTCCGTCTCCCTCTAACCAACCAGGCCAGAAAGTTACCACCAATAATGCCACCATAACTCACAAAGTAAAAAATTAGGTGCTCATTTTAACGTTTTAATTCATTTTAATTCTCGTCCATTTTTTCTATCCTCTGTGATCTATGAAAAAAAAAAAATTCTCAGAATCATCATCATCAAAAAGTAATAAAAATGTTTAAAGAACTGTAAAAGTAAAACTATTAAATCATGCTTTAAAAAAAATGCTTATGTTTTGGTCTTATTAAAAAGTGGGGGAAAAGACTTAATATTGTTATGCATGACATTCAGTGTGTACAACGTTCATTTTGTACCTGGCACAAGCAGAACTACTCTTTCACTGATAACTAGGGCTGGGCGGGGCAATATGGCCAAAAATGGATCTCGATCAAATCTTTCATATCAGTTGATATCGATACTTATCACAATAAATGTCAAATATTTCTTTCTTTCAAATTTTAAGGCAGATTTTGGCTCCTAAGTGAAAGTTGTAGAAACCAGGCTGTTAATTGTGGTTTTGAATTCCTTACACTTTTCCAGTAATTTTTCCTTAAAATACATTTCTTAATAGAAAAAATATGTATTTTGTAGTTTCTGCATATTCTAATAGGTGATATTGTTTCTAGTCATGAAACAGGTTTGTGTTGCCAGACTTTGGCATATATCTTCGGGAAAGTTTGCAGTGCAGTATAAATGCACAAATTCTTTAGCTCAATCACAAAAAATACTGTAATATTCCATTACTCCTTTTAATACATGTCTACATTAATAATATAATTCAATTCTATATGAATAGAATGTCCCACATTTCTGCCACAGTAACATGGTGCAGTTAGTGTTATCCATGTTAATAGTAGTAAATCCATGGTAAATGATGGAAATTTGTAGATCGAAAATCTTTCTGACTGTATTGTTTCTCCTGTTTGTCAGTGCTGTTTAATCTGGCTTTAAACTAGTTTAAATCACCTAGACATTTTTGTTTTGCATCGAATGCACACGCTTCTCACTGGATCTCACATCGCTGTTTAGTGGTCGTCTGACTGAGACGATCCGTTTGGACTTTGACCCGAGCGGATCAATGGTGGTTGTGACGCGGTTCAAATGAGTAACAATTTGTGCTACCTTTTATCGACAAATGTGTTGTCTTTGGATAACTCAAGGTTAGTTTCACTTTCGATTTAACGTTTGTCGCCGCTTCCACTCATTTTTTCCTTCTCGTGTCGAGTTTTCTTTGCCAGTTGAGCATGTACTTTTGATGTGCAAGTTAAAATCTGCACGCTGACTGGCTGTTGTCGTGTTGATTTCTGCTGTGTGATTGGGTGATAGAGTAATCCATAGAGTAAAAATATCCAGAGCTTATCGTTATCGACATCAATTTTATCGCGATTCGATATGATATCGTTTAATAGGCCCAGCCCTACTGCTAACTGAGAAAAGTTATGTATGACAGCCTTAATAAATTGGGAAGTTTTATTGGGAGGGAGATTATTTTTAGTAGGTCAACAACAAACAAGACAGATTACGGTTTGTCACCATAGCGGGAAAAAACAGAAAGAGCCCTAAACCTTGACAATGATTCAGAGAGTCAATTTTAGATTTTAAGTAATAGTAGTCAAGGAAACTACCAATGGGAAAGCAGACAGTGGAGCTCAAGTGATTCTGCACAGTTTGGCCTCCAGATAAACAGCCTTAAATGGATAGATCATCTAATCTGTTATCCTTTTTTTCACCCTCGTGCCATTTCAAACCTGTCTGACTTAAGTCACATTTATTTATAGAACTCTTTATACAATACAGATTGTTTCAAAGCAGTTTCACAGTAATAAATTAACAGAAAATAACAGAATCAATGAACGTCATTAAATATGGAACAGATTCAAATTCTGCTGTACAGCAGCTCTTCAAAGACAATTTGTTATTCAGCTCCACAATTCAAAGTCGGTGTTAAAAAATGGTCAATTATGAAAAAGTCGATTCAGCTCAATATGGTTTTTTTTGGACCCCACTGACTTCCATTGTATGAACAAAAACAGTTCAAAATATCTTCTTCTGTGTTCTACAGAATAATGAAGTCAAACAGTTTCAGGAAGACCCGAGGGTGAGTAAATGACTTGATTTTCATTTTAGGGTTAACTATCTTTCAAGCTTTATCCAGTAGGCCACACAACTTTCAGAACATCTGAGTAACGTAAAAACCCCACAATCACAAATACCCCAGAACAAACTTATTCCAACTGCCCTAAATAGAAACATTTGCTCAAGTTTGTATTCCTTATTAGCATTGAAAGAAATAGCTTCTCTGGATCCTCTGTGAAGCCAGATGTCTCTGAAGGACATGGTGGCCCACAGCAGATCTTGACTTTATCAGTTGTCCTCACACAAAGGTAAGAGGACAAAGGAAAGCTGTGGCAGCAGTTGTATCAAATTCCGCAGGATAGCAGATGCTCCGTAAGGACCCCACACCAACTTTAGAAAGTCGGGCACAAAGCTAAGGTTGTCTTCCTTAACATAAACCCAGTGGTGGCATTTCACATAAGCCTAGGGTATGGCATGATTCCTTCTGGACATACAACAACGACATTCCCAAGTAATCATATTATATCTTAACAAAATGTGGGCAAAAATCCACCATACTAAAAGAATGGACATGGAAGTTGATGGACATGCACAGACTTAATACTAAATCAACCCAAATTCGGAAACGTGTTCTAACCGGACGCGACGAGGGAAAATGCATCTTTTCCATGTTAATCAGACATAACAGCAATTTGCAAAGATGGTATTTTACAGTTGCGTACAATGCAACAACATACAAAGTATGAAAATTATCATTTTTATAATGCTTTATTTAATGTAAAAATAATTTAATGTGAGTTTGAATATTGTTTTTCGTGACCTTTATATACATATCCTACTGAAAGCAACAATCGATAGGCTAATTCACCTCAGATCTTGAAAATACACATTCCCTGCTATTGACGAGTTCTTTATGAGTTATGTCTTTTACGAGAAACTGCTTCAACGCCAAAGAATGGATTTTCCCCTTTTTCACTGTTACAAGGTAGGGAGCGCTATTACGCATCTTCTGAAAGTGTACTGAATATCCTGATCAAAACACAGGTGAAGAAGCAGAAACAAGCGATTAGCGTATGTAATCATGCATACGTTTTTGTGTAAAAAAAAAAAAACAGTTTTGTTTTTATGAAACTTACCTACATTAAAGTGTTGATTTATTTATAGCAGAGGGTCTGTTCTTTCTTTTGATATATTGCATGTTCAGATAATCATTCAAACAAAATAGTCTGGGGGCCATGACATTTTTGTGAAAATTATCAAAACACTGGCGTGGAACAGTCAACTTTTAAAAAGAAAAACGCTGGCAGGGAAAAAGTTAAAGGAAACAACAACGCTTAAATTGTCAACTCCGAGTGAACAAACAAGTGTTTTCTATGATAAAAAAAAGATTGTTTCAGTCACTCAGAATGTATTTTTAATCATGTTAAAATGGTGTAAGATTTAGGAATTTGATAATGCACATTGATGTGTGAGTTGTTTGTTGTTTGTTATGAGTCAAGGCGAGTCTGGTTTGGACAGACAAATCGCTTGCCGCTGAAAATCTTGTCGCATCATGTCTGGTTAGGACACGGCATTAGGCTGTTTGCTTTTCAAAGCTGCAATTTCTGCCAAAGGCCAACTCTAGCAACAGAACTAAAGAGCAGCATCATGAGCTGTTTATTTCCCCTGTTTCGCCTGAATGCCAGGGTATTGCAACTGCCACAGTGCCGAAACTGCCACAGTGCCGCCACTCCCACCACGCGCATCATGCGCTGCGCGTAGGGCACCAAGTGCTGAGGGGGGCACCACAAGAAAATTCTCTCTCCACAAGTTTAAAGTTTGATGGTTTAAATTTTGGAGAAATTAAAACAGCCATAAATATTAGCAATTGCTGTATTATTATTTTTTTATTAACGCCTAGAGAAAACAGATGAAATTACATTTGAGCATTTGGCTCTTTCGTGGTGTGTTTGTCTTGTGCATGAGGACTACAGATCTACTTATTTTCAGATTTGAGAGTGAAATACTACATTTGAAAGAAAGGGCCACCGCACTGCAGTGATGACGAAGTCTATTCTAATCCAGTTGGATATATGAAGTTAATACACGCACACTTCAGACGGAGGGGGGAAAAACACTCCAAAGTGCTGGAGAGGGTCTGTTGCTCTTGAATGTAATAGACTCCTGGTTCAGTCATTGCTCTTATAACCCGATTCTGATACCAGCACTGCTTCTCATTAACTGTGACAGATAAGGAAGGAAAAAAAAGCACTTTGAATTGTGTTTGGGTGGTGTGTGTACTAAACGTGGTGAGTGGCATGGGGAGCAAGTAAACAGTGAATTTTAAATACCAGCAACATATGTTAAAGACAACTACTGTAAACAACAAGTTATATTATTGAACTTGTTTAAGTTCAATAATATAATTTTTCCAACTGAAACAGGATATTTAGTGCATGGGGAAAAAAGTAGGACTGGGCTTTTATGTATCGGGATGTAAAAAGTATGCTATGATAAGAGATGAATTCCATCAATATAGACATTTTGGTGGATGCTGATACAAATACTTGTTTTTGTTGTTTTTGCCAAAGAAAAGTTTGAACGGTAAATTAAATTAAATAAATTCAAAGCATTAACAACTTGAACAAACGGTAACAAAACTGTTTCCAATAATGGCAGATACTAGTTGTATCATGGATACACTGTGAAACACTTCTATTCTAGTAGATACCAATGAGCCAATAATTATTATGTTACTGTCAATAACCAACAAATGACCAATGATACAATTTAAATAAATCGAAATAAAAAGACCTAAATAAATTAAAAACAAAACACTAAAAACTAAAATCAATCATGACATCAAGTGGCATTAAAAGGCACAATGTGTCATTTTTCGCCACTAGATGTCGCTTATACAAAACAAAGATGACGCCTTGATTCCACAGAATCATGGGAGTTGTTGTCTTCACCTCTACAGCCGGTGGAAAATAATCCAACAGGATTTGGACATAAATCATACTCATGGATGAGGTAATGTATTAAAGATTTATTAACGTTACTGTAGTATGAAGCTGGGTGGGGCTGAAAGCTGTTGGAGCGGAACGAGGACGCTGGAGCGATTGCTAATGAGATACAAGCGCGACACTCGGCTGGGAGAGCAGTGAAGCTTTTATTTTGCCGTGGACGAACACTTCTGCTTCTTCCTGTCATGCGTATGTGGGGTAACGCAGCCCTGTTATCATATTAGATACATTAGAGTGTGCTGAAAGTTATGTTATAATGCTACTCTAATGCTACTTATAATGTGCGTTCGCTCGGTGGCTACTATGAGACATTTGTTGCACACTGCAGTAAGCTAGATCGATATTAGTCATGGTAAAGCATGGTACTACATGGTACAAGAAAACAAGATTTAAACAAGAAGTCTAACTGTGTTGAGCTATATAACAATTATTCGTTTTCTGTCAATGAATGTATCTAAACAGTTGCTCACCTGTCGAATAAAACACATAATTAAATATATTAAAGTGTTATTGGTGTTTCCATGGTTTCTACAAAATAAAAAGGGAAATCGAGGGTTACGCGTGTAAGATGTAATTGATAGGCGACGCAAAGACAGGGTCCGTGTCCTGGTTGGAATTGCTTGTTTCTCTGGATTTAAACATTTTTGGAAATGTTTGGGATAATGCAAGTAGCCTATACCATTCAACAAAATATATAACATTGTTCTAGTGGTTTTGTGATATTTTAATCCAAAAATCTTACATATTGTGCCTTTAAGAGGCATCACATCATTATGAGTCATGGATATTTCATTTTGAGATTTATTAACGTGCATATCTAATAATATTTCATTTTTCCCTACCTGACTTTTCCTTGGTTACATCAAAAGTAAAAATGTTTCAAAGGTGGAGAAAGCCATTACATTTTAATAAGAAAAACTTCTTTAGAATAGTGTGCACTCATGAATCATGCATAATAAGAGTGAACATAGATTTTAAAAGTTAATATAATCAGTTTTGATTCCATGTCAACTTTAACTAACATTAATAGTCTGCCTGACATATGCACCATTACCAATGCACAACAAACTGAAAGCAAGCAGCTGCTTAGAGATCCAATCTCATAGTTTCTCACAAGGCAGACATGAAGTGTTAAAGTAATTCAGGAGGACATGTTTAAGCATCTACATGACAGATGAGAAAAATAAAATCACAACGCAAAAGAATATAAGAACGAAAGAAATCAACATCTGTCTTTAAAAAAACCCACAAATGAGGAATCACATGTAATCACTCATTCACTATTCTGCTGGGGTTTTCAGAGTTTACAAAGAGACAAAAATATTACAGAATTACTCAATGTGCCAAAGACCCAGACAGTGCAGGCGAGTCAATGTAGATTACATTCGGCCCTTCAGTACCCTATTAGTTTGCTCTCCAACGTTACCATGACTTAGCCAATAGGCTGCTCCATCAGCAGGACAGAGAGAGTGGAAATCTCAAGTTGATGAAAGATTGATTCTTAAAAGAGTTATTGCGGGAAGACAAAAATAAAAGAAAATTAGACAACACAACTGCTTTCCTCACTGGGGAAAATTGGTTTTTACATTCGCATATTCATGAGGGGATACTTACAAATCTGTATTGACCAATCCAGTTCTTTTGGGAGAAGGAAGAGGAGCTTAGGAGCTGAAACAAGGAGATTTTCTGAGGACAGGATTATGAGAGCTTTTCTTGAGGTCTTTCAGAGGGCACTGCCGTTTTGTGCATAATAAAAAATAAACTTAAATCAGAGAATTTTTCATGCATTTCCATGGCATAAAAAATTTAAATTGCATATATTTTTTGTATAATCACTGCATAATGTACATTCAAGACCTACTGTTTTCACCATATATCAAAGCCTCGTTTTTCCCTGGGTAAAAGAAACTCTTGCATAACTATATAGGGGCAATGACTTAAGTGACAATAAGTTAATATAAGATAATACAATATAAGTGTTATTATTGTTAACTTAAAGGATAACTTCAGTGATTTAACATTAAGCTTTGTATCAGAAACCCCGTAGTATATTTGAATTACGGTACTTTCCCCCCTCATATCCCCCTGAGACGAGAGAATTATGCATTTTATTTCTGGAAAAAATCCTCTGATGACGCAAATATCGTCATTTTGCGTCATCGGAGGATTTTTTTGGCCAGAGGCTAAAAACTACAGCCAGTAGAAGGAGCTGTTCCGCATGTTTTCAACCCGCCCACAGGGGAGAGATCTCACTCTCAGAATGTAAATGCGCTCGGCCTCGGGCATTAATAACGGTGCGGTGCAGAGCAAAGTGAGTGTTTCAACTTTTCAATGAATTCCTATGAAAGTTTAGCTTCCATATGCGATCAGAAAACGCGCCAGACTGGACACGTGCTGAGAATGACAGACGCGCTTACCTCAGCTCTGCTCAGCTCTTACTTCCCTCTCATGCTGAATGAAATCTGACTCCTGCTGCATCTGTCCTGTGACTTTCGTTCGGCTCACTCACACGTCATTGAAAAGACACGTTCAGTTTTTAATTGTAGTGTTTATTCTCTAACTGAACAAAATTATTGTATTATTATGAAGATCGAAACGACGCTGGGGGCGGTGTAAGGAGTGGCCTCGTTGGGCAGCGAAGCAAGTGCATTCTGGGAGTTGTTGTCTTTCATCCACATGAGACAAATACATTTTCTGTCTTTTCTCAGTCTAGAAGGCACCAAATTCAAAAATAATTTCACATTTCTACTACATAAATGACAGTTTAAAAACACATTCATCTTCCCAGCACTGAAATGCCCCTTTAAACTATTGGAACGTTCAGTTAGTCATAACTATATAATTTGTTGACATGTTTTATTCATATCAGATACACATTGCATAGCTATTATGTAACTATAAAATGTACTCTATTTTTCTCCCTCCGATCGCATTCTTTATTGTATTTCGGGAGAAGTGGATGAATTGACGTGCTGTAAATCGGACAGATACTATTCTCTGAAATGTGTTGCAAACTAACATGGCGGCGCCCATCGTATGTTATAGATCGGCTAACATAACCATTATAGAGGTTTATAATAATAATAATAATAATAATAATAATAACACTAGGGTGTCAGCTATAACATTTTAAACTTATGTGTGAAAGGGTTAAAATGACTAAAATTGCTCAAATTAAGGGTACGTTTACACAACAATGCACCAAAAACCAAAAACGTTTCTCCTTTGCGTTTTTCATGTACAGGCGACACCATTGTCCATTTACACGGATCTGTGAAAACGACTAAAAAAGCTGTATTATTCATGCCAGGCCAGTAGTTGGCGATGTCACATTGTAAAGAAGCACTACACACCTATAGACTGAACACGTAATACACATGCGCATAACATCACAGTTTTCACAAATTTGCTTTTTTGCAATTTGCAAAAACATGCACTTTGAAACCGCACCCGTTTTGCATTACTTTGAAACTGTTTTTTACCCGCTTTACATTTTCAGGCCCCCAAAATGTTGCTGTGTAAATGAACAGCCAAAATGCATAAAAGGTTTTCAGTTTTTAGTTGAAAATGGCGTCGTGTTAAAGGGTTAGTCCACCCAAAAATGAAAATAATGTTATTTTATTACTCACCCTCATGCTGTACCACACCCGTAAGACCTCCGTTCATCTTCGGAACACAAATTAAGATATTTTTGTTGCTGCATAGCCAGCAATGAAATTTCCCCTCTCAAGATCCAATAATGTACTAAAAACATATTTAAATCAGTTTATGTGAGTACAGTGGTTCAATATTAATATTATAAAGCGGCCAGAATATTTTTGGTGCGGCAAAAAAACTAAATAACGACTTATATAGTGATGGCCGATTTCAAAACACTGCTTCATGAAGCTTCGGAGCGTTATGAATCAGCGTATTGAATCATGATTCGGATCGCGTGTCAAACCGCCAAACTTCTTAAATCATGTGACTTTGGCGCTCCGAACCGCTGATTCGACACGCTGATTCATAACGCTTCGTAGCTTCATGAAGCAGTGTTTTGAAATCGGCCATATAATATAAATTGTTATTTTGGGTTTTTTTGGCGCACCAAAAATATTCTCGTCACTTTTTAATATTAATATTGAACCACCGTACTCACATGAACTGATTTAAATATGTTTTTAGTACATTAACGGATCTTGAGAGAGGAAAATGTCATTGCTGCCTATGCAGGCCTCACTGAGCCTTCGGATTTCAACACAAATATCTTAATTTGTGTTCCGAAGATGAACGGAGGTCTTATGGGTGTGGAACGGCATGAGGGTGAGGAATAAATGACATTATTTTCATTTTTGGGTGAACCAACCCTTCAATAGCCCCAAAAACTGACAAATCGCAACAACAAAAAAATCTGTAATTTTCCTGAAAACTCAATCCAACCGTTTAATTTATAATCAATAATGTCTTATGATAATTTAGTGACAAGTTTGTGTTTACATAATTTATGCATCATACTGTGTATAATTATTAATTATATTTGAGCGCACACACACATATATATTTGAGAAATATTTGCATGCATGTACATGTATATGTATTTTCTATAATTTATATTATATATAAACATTTTCTATATAAATAACATATTTTTCTTAAATATATACATGCATATGCGTTTATTTATATATACATAGTTATATACAGTACACACACATCAATTATGTAAACACAAACCTATTTTGGATGCGATTAATCACGATTAATCTTTTGACAGCCCAACAAAAAGTACAAATATACAATAAAAAGCAACAAATTAGGTTACACTTCAGTTAAAGACTAAAAGCATTATTATTATTATTATTAATATGCTATATTTGTAAAAAACGAATTAATATAATTTTTTTATATTATAATAAAATATATCATAATACAGTAATAGAATAGAATAGAATAGAATAGAATAGAATAGAATAGAATAGAATAGAATAGAATAGAATAGAATAGAATAGAATAGAATAGAATAGAATAGAATAGAATAGAATAGAATAGAATTTCTACCTGTTGCACAATTCTAGTTGCACAGTAAACCCCCCGGACCTACTCTGCATTATATGTTAATTCTTTCCCTAATTATCAGCATCTGATGCTTCAACAAACAGTATTTACTGAGTGGCCCAGTCGACTGTATCGGATCCTTCATAGTGCAGTCACAGGCCAGCATCCTCCAGGGGTTAAAACCCTCATTACTAGTCATAGCTCTGCCCTAAACCCTTTGAAATGACTCTTCTTAATTAGCACCTCCAAATGGCCTCACATTTAATTAACTCGTGGAGTCCTTGAGGGGCATTTTGATTTAAGAAATTAACACATTTTCCCATTCCTGATTGTAACTAATTGGTTTACTTTATTCAGAAATGATAGCTGCCATTTATCGTGAATAATACAATATGGGTATTAAAATAGTCCCAATCAACGAAACGGAGATGCAAATAAAGTGTTGTTGATAAATCGGTATCAGGGTTCATTATAATGTGAGATCATCTGAGATATTAATAAGGTGTATTTACGTCATTTTAGCATTTACACAAACTAATTAGAGAAAAACATGCTCACAGGAACAAATGTTGAAAATATTTTAATTTAGAACATCAATATTCTTTCAAAGTCACAATTTTGGATAACGAAGCAATGATTTAATTAGCTCGTGCTGGGGGGAAAAAAGTCAAAGTAATTTGTGATCTCTGAATGCTCTCAGCTCTTTTTCATAGTTGGGTTTTAACGTTTGACTTCCATTCATCAAGGTCAGGTGAACACTGTATGAGCAGCATCTTTTGACAAGTTGACAGGAGAGCTCCGTTAGGCCGTGACGTGTGTGTGTTAGCAGAGCTGAGTTAGGGGGAGTCTGCAGAGCATGCCAAAGGATTTAGATCGCAGAGATTTGCATCATGGGATACGCTTTTTGCTTAATCTCCTAAAGACAGACACAGGCTGAAGGTGAAGGCAACTCTCTGCAGATATGAACTTAGCAATTAGCATAGTTAATAAGGGACATCATTCAGAGAAGAGGAGTCTGGAAGAATGAGGTCAAGTCTGTGGACAAAATGGAAGTGGGCGAAGAAACTGAATCGTTTAGAATCGAATATTCAAAGAATTCACTCATTTAACTTTCTTTCTTCTATGACACCATATTTAAGACTATTTTACATGCTCAGTGTTTTTGCAATTACAATCAACTTTCAAGGAACTGGAGCTTCCTAAAGGACGCAAATGTTCCATAAAAGTGTTCAAAATTACTCAAGAGCTACAATACACTTCTGGTCTAAAGTTTGGAATATTTTTTTTTTTTTTTTTAGTTTTTGAGAATTGTTTTATGCTCATCACAGCTGCACTGTAAAAAGTGATCAGTTGACTTAACCTAAAAAAAAGTGAGTAAAGTGGTTGCCATAAAATTATGATGTAAATAAACTTCATGCATAATTGAAAAACTTAAGTTATGTGGAATTGGCAAGATCACATAACTACATTTTTTCAATCAAGCATGAATTTTATTACTTAAAAAAGTGAGTAAACCCGTTGCCTTAAAAATAACTTTTTACAGTAATACAGTAATATTTGAAGGCAAAACTGAATTTTTTGCATTACTCCAGTCTTCAGTGTCACGTGATCCTTCAGAAATCATACTAGCATGCTAATGTGATGCTCAAGAAACATTTTTTCTTCTTTGTGGAAACTATAATTCAAAAGTTTATGGTAAGAAAGTAAAAAAAAAAATATATATATATATATATATATAGTAAAATAATTTTAAGTAATAATTTTTGTTTCCACAAAAATATTAAGCAGCAAAAACTGTTTTTAACATTGATTACAATAAGAACCATTATTAATAATGAACTGAACTGCATTATTAATAAGCACTGAACCAGCATATTATGATGAGTGTTTCAAGTGTTCTGAAGCCATACCATGGTGTGAGCAACAAGCAGAATTTCAGAAATTAAAATTATTTTCTGATAAATTCAATCTAGATGTTTATTCATGGGAGTTATTTTCAATGAATCTGCTGATTTGAAGCACAGAACCGATCTGAAAGATTTGTTCGTAAATCAGACTGATCGGATTTTTAGGTTCAACTTGCTCAATGATATGGTCAATGTGTTTCCATGAATAACAACATCACTTTCAGTCTGTTTCTAACAAAGATTCGTTTTATGATGTTAACGCTGCTTATTTGTACTTTCTGAAGCTTTAAAGCTTCAGTTCCCCTTCATTGTAACTGCATTGACAAAAGCAACCATAAGTTACATTTATGTTAAATGGAAGAAGGAAAGTCAAGTTTGTAACAACATATAAGCGAGTAACAATGACAATTTGAAAATCAATATTTAAAAATCCTTGGGAACACAAACTAACTGGATAAATATCAAGATAGACAAACTTTTTCAACAATTGTCATTGGCACAGCAGTGCCAACATATTGTATAACAACTTTTAATTTCCTGTAACACTAAATACCGCCTCATCATAATCATCATTACAGAAGAATTATCCCAAATGGACCGGAATACGAGTCCCATAGGAGCTTTCAAAAGAGGCACATCTCCTTCAAAAGACTGCTGACAAGAACTCTAAATGATTGCCGCCTTCCTAAATTATTGAAAAAGCCTAAACAGCCCTCATGAGCAACAGAAATGGCTATTAACCTTGGCGAAACGATATTCAAATCCAGTTATAGCAAACTTGCTTTACTGTATCCCTGGCGGCCAGGAAATGTAAATGTGTTCTCGTTGTGGACAGATGGGAGAAACGCATGCTGTTTGAAGTTCTTGCACCAGAGGAGTCGCACACACCCACCCCTCATTTGAAATATTCAGCATGCAGCCTCATCCAGCAGACTCCCCTGGTCCCGTTTCAACACCCCAGTCGAGCTTTTCAAGCTGCTGCAGCATTGTGAGGCGAATGAGCTTTGACGTCTTCAATCTTTGCGTAAAGATTTTTCCCCGCCCCAGCGAACGAACACAGTGGCAAATGTTCCTTTAAGTTTGGAGATGCAGCCGTGGCGCGGTGAGGGTTGTGCAGGGGAAAACAGCTCTGGGATTATCTCTACGTCCACACAGGAATTTCTGAGGCAGCGCTGGTGTTATCGGCCATAGCCTGTCTTATATCGTCTCTCTTTTTTTTTGGCATTGTCATCATTGACAAGCCATCTCTAATTTTCGAGCTGTCATAAAAGATGGGAGAGAATTGCCGTGATACCTACCTGCCAGTCACGGCTCCTGAGCTGCACTACAGCGGACTGGCAGCTGGCTAATCATTGCCTCTTATCTCTGTGCTAAAAGGGAAAAAAACTGATTCTGTACAACCTCAGACAGTTTCAAAGAAACTTGAGAGAGCAGTTTTGTGCACTTTGCGAGGACTGATACAAACTTGGGCTGGGTATTATTGATACACATTGATTTGATTCTGATTCACGGTTCCAATTTGATTCAATTGGTTATATTTAGGTATTGCTCTAAATTATACAGGGAGCCTTCAAATATAGTACATTATAAAAATTCTGAATCATTATTAAAGGATTAGTTCACTTCAAATTAAACCTTCTGATATTTTACTAACCCCCATCTCGTTCAAGATGTTCATGTCTTTCTGTCTTCAGTCGAAAAGAAATTACGTTTTTTGAGGAAAACATTCCAGGATTTTTCTCCACACCATTGACTTCCATGGCAACCAAAATGTTGAAGGTCCAAACCAATGCGGTTTCAAAGGGCTTCAGAGACTCTGCATGATCCCCGCCAAGGAATAGTGTCTTATCTAGCGAAACGATCAGCCATAAAAAAATTTTTTTTTTTAAAGTATATACTTTTTAACATAAATTGCCCATCTTGCGCTGCTCTGTGACGTGCCACGGATTGCGCAATTACGCCGGAAAGGTCACGCTAGACGTAGGCGGAAGTACCGCCCCAAGCAAACGTGCGAGGACTAATACAAATGCCCTTTACCAAAAAATTCTCCATCTCCAACTTCAAAATCGTCCGACATCATTGTTGTACCTTTTTTTTTTTGTTAAAGGACGTTTGTATTCGTCTTCACATGAGCGCTTTGTAAACACGGGAGCTGTGCTTCTGCCTATGTCTAGCATGACCTTTCTGACGTGATTACGCAACCCTCGGCACGTTTGCAGGAGCCTGCTGCCGTCAGCCATGATGGGGAGGAGCAGGGAGCGCAGTAGGCTACTCGCTGCTGGCTGCCCTCAACAGGAGGAGCCATTGCCGGCCGCCAGGGGGCTGCGGAGGATCAAGCCGTCCACCGAGCGTCCAGTGCCATCGCATGGCACCGGAAGGGAGAGCCTCTCGACTGGCTGAGGACCGAGCGGCAGTGTGTCTGGGAACCGGACCAAGAATTTTTTCAAAAAAAATTATCTTCTCTCTCCCGCTCCTCATGCTTCCGGCTCCTTTTCTCTCGCCTCGTCTGTCCTAACCCCCATGTGCTGCGGTCACCGTGATCGGTCCTTCCCCGGTGTGTGTGGGGGGGGGGGGGGTAGAGCGCAGTCTAGGGAGTACCCCCCGGCCTGCAAGGAGCGATGGGGGTATGTGACAAGCAGCAAGGCAGAAGGACCATGAGAACGGGGCGAGGCCGGTCGTGAGTGATAGGTCGTGTCGTGTCTCACGGAGGAGCTCGAACTTATAAAGGAGGAGCAACGACAGTGAAGGATGAGAGGACGTTTACGTTTTATTATGTGTGTGCGGGGCTGCCATCTGTGATGTGCTGCCTGAGTTTTACTTTCATTTTGTGTTTAAGTTTGTTAAATGTTTGCCAGTTCCATAATGTTTGTGTTACATACACTATTTGAGCATAAGGGACTTCTTTCAAAAACCATTTAAAAAATCTTTAATAACAGTAGTGGATATATAATTTGTTTTAAATTATTAGAACACTTCAGTTATAACTACACTGAAAAAGTACAGAAAACTTTTAAATTAGCCTTATTCTTGACAGATTCATTAAGTGAACGACTTTTTGAAAATAAATCATTAAAATAATCTGCTCAAAGAGCCATTTATTGGTGAATTGGACAATACTGGTTAAGCTGTATGTTTTGATTCACTAAAAAGAACCCATTCATATTTTCTTGTCATTATTTCACAGCAGAACACATTTGGGTTTTTTTCTAATCGCTTTCAATTCCGAAAATATATATATTTGGTGACACGGAAGAGCGATAACACGGGTATAAAGTCCTGGGATCTTAAGAAGATGAAGATCACAATTAATCAAATGTATATTTTTACCCAGCCCTAGTGCAAAAGTCTAAGCATGCATTCACTGATTAATAAAAACAGCTCATTGATCGCTGTCAGGAATTGGCTGACAGCCAGATGCCTAAGAAGATGGTGAAACGTGGATTTGATCCAAACGTGAGAAGTCCAAAATTAGAGAAAAATGGAAAAAGCTGCTCCAATCTACATTCCATTAGTGTCTGAATCACATTTTGACATCAGTGCTTTAAAAACTTAGCTTTTTTGAATTACTTCTGACCTTCACACCCACAATTTAGAGGTCCTTGTCATCTTTACGAATAGCTGAGATAAACCTATGCATTAAAGATCAATTACCATAAAGATGTCACAATTCATTGATACAAAAAATTGTCTTAAGTCCTTTCGATAAAGATAATATAACTGCACTTGGCACTATGTACTTTCTCATTAGAGCAGGTCCTCTCTCTCAGATGGATGAGGCTTATGCCCTGTTGCAGCGGGTTGCATCTCATTATACGACCGAAATGAAAATATATGCTAGCTAAGCACTCTGCATGCACTACTAAACCACATCTTATGACAGCAGAGTGGACTGCACGAAGTAATGAAGTGATGCCTACACTAAATTGGTGTTGATCCAATGTCATTTTCCTGCATAGAACTCCAGCTCAGGGACAAAATTACTAATAATAAGATCAAAAGGTAAAATATAGTAGAAATTGAGCATTTAGTTGATACAAATGTATTTAAACTGAAAAACAGACTTTCATGATGACATCAATGCTATGTGTGCTGCATTCTGGGAGCTGAGTCAATAAATTGACTGAATCCAGTTGCAAAATCAGGTCAGTCATTGCTTCAACTAGCTGTGTGTACTAAAGTCACTGGAAAGATGCTTTTTAATAACATTTAAATGTTTAAACAAGTCCATATTTTGTGTACAAATTGGTGTAGAGATTTGAGATTGCGTGCCTCACTTTTAAGTGATATACGTGTCGTGCACAACCACCCTACAATGGTAAAAATCCACGCACTCCTCTTTTTTAAAAAATCCCCATAAATCATAAGCAGTGTATCAGAACAAGCTGTTTGCAGATTCTAGCATTGTGACGCTACATGTGCTTATTTCCCGCACAGGACTGCTGATTAGGGGTGTAACGATACACCAATGCCACGGTTCGGTTCTCATCACGGTTTTGGGGCCACAGTTCAGTTCGGTTTGATTCGGTTTGCTGTGGAGGCAGGGTTCATGGCAGGGCACCAGCAATAATGCACTAGATTCACTTTTAACTTAATAACAATAACTTTATCTTTATAACTTTACTTCATGTTTTCTTTAGAGCAGTTAGCAAATCTGAGTCAACTAAAATTAAATAAATGCCTCCACTGTAGACTAGTCAGAAATAAACTGGTTTACTGATTTTACCATACATTTAAAATGTTCCATTAAAGTTTAAGCTCTTCAAAAACACCATGTCCACCATTTACATATATATCCCACTATATGTCCCACTTTAGCCTACTTAACAGACACATAAAATTGTATGAATATGACTAATACTGATGATTAAATAGGCCTATAAGGTAAAGCTATTAAATAGCAGTTTTTGTTAATACAATAAATGGACTGCATTTATATAGCGCTTTCAACAGACCCATGGCCATCCAAAGCGCTTTACACATTGCCTCACAATCACATTCACCCCTTTTTACGGTCTATGATTCACCCATTCATACACCGTCAGCCATGCAAGGCGCCATCCACCTCGTCGGAGCAGCTCGTCGGGAGCAGCTGGGGTTAGGTGTCTTGCTCATGGACACCTTGACACTTGGTCAGGTGGAACCGGGGATTGAACCACCAACCTTCCGGTTAATAGACAACCTACATGAACCACTGAGCCACTGCCGCCCAATAAAGTAGCCACCTCAATAATATAAAAATATACAAAATAACAAAGTTAAAATAAAGCGGCATTTTGGGTTTATGGAAACAACATACACTGTTAATGAAACATGAAAACTGCTCCTGATGAATAGCATGCAAATCCTTCCCAGCTAACACACACAATGTACCATTTACGTGATTTTACTTTTTACTTTTTAACTTTTATTTCATGACTTACGAATTGGCAACGTAACGTTGCTCGTAGTTTTTCTTGCGCATTTTATGAAGTAATATACAGTGCGCGCTGCCGCATGCGCATGTGTAATTAAAGGGATAGTTAACCCAAAAATGAAAATTAGCCCATAATTTACTCACCCCTCAAGTCATCCTAGGTGTGTATGACATTCTTCTTTCAGACGAAAAAAAAAGTTATATTACAAAAGTCCAGGCTAATCCAAGCATTAGAATTGGATTCATAGTTGCTCTGTTTTTGAAGTCCATAAAAAGTGCATCTACCCATCAAATAACGTGCTCCATGTGGCTCTGGGGTGTTAATAAAGGCCTTCTGAAGCGAATCGATGCGTTTGTGTAAGAAAAATATCCATATTTAAAACGTTATCAAGTAAAATTTCGGCCGACCGCCTTCCCTGTTCAATTTATGGAAAAATTGTTGAAAGTTCCCCTGCCGATCAAAAGACTAACGCGACCAGGTAGGCTCGTCATGACGTCACGTACGCATCTTAAATTTCACTTTCAACATTCAAAGGCGGTCAGTCGAAAGTTTACGTGATAACATTTTAAATATGAATATTTTTCTTACACAAACACGTCGATTCGCTTCAGAAGGCCTTTATTAACCCCCCCGCATGGAGCATGTTATTTGACGGACAGATGCACTTTTTATGGACTTCAAAAACAGAGCAACTATGAATCAAATTCTAATGCTTGGAATAGCCTGGACCTTTCTAATATAACTGATTTTATTCGTCTGAAAGAAGAATGTCATATACACCTCGGATGACTTTGGGGTGAGTAAATTATGGGCTAATTTTCATTTTTGGGTGAACTATCCCTTTAAAAAAGTGTGCGCTAGGAGCACAGTATAACAGCTGACAGGACATGAAAGTTCGGTTTTCTAAGGTGAGAGAGATTTTTTTGTTTCGTAACAAGCTACGAAAATGAGACCAACATATAGCCTTACAACATATCATCTGACCGCAGATACTGACTCTAACAACACGTTTTTCTCAGGCGCTCTGTGACCCACTCAACAGTCTCACGACCAAACCAGCTGAGAAACACTGCTGTAAAGAAAACTCTCTCACTGGAGACCGATGCTGATGCTGGGACTCATTTAGCCAACCTGGCTAAATGGGGCAACTGACTCTCTTTATCCTTCCACCATGCAACTTGAGCGAACACCCAAGTCACGTGACATGCACTTGGAAGACAAAAGTTAGTGTATATTTAATAAATAATATTATTATAAAAATATTTAGTAAAAATACAGCTCTTAATAGTTGTTAAAAGTGTACTAATTACTATTTAATTACTAATTACACCTCTAGTAGTCAAGGATGAAAAAAATCGTTTTGTGACATAAGGTGAAGTGAGAACTGGGTCAGGGTAGCAGGGGACGGGGCTTTATCTTATAATGATCTTGTAATGATTACGATTTATTTCTGATTGATGCAGTCCCGAAAAGTTGCCATGTGGCGTTCTGCACCTCTAGTAAGTTAAAAAACCCTGATCTGAAGTTTTATACTGCTAAATAAACAGACGGAACCGTTCGTCAATTCCGAAAGCCTGCAATATGTCCATTACAATTAAACATTTGCACTACATGATGCTGGTATTATTGTAAAGATTAAAAAAAAAGAGATTTCATTAATTGCAATGGCAAAAGTTTGTTGAACAAAACGCCAATAAAGTCATCCTTGTCACGGGACTCAATTTATCGTTAAAGCAGTTTTTCACAATGAGCGATCACATACCCACATAATGCGTGAGGTTATTAATGTACAAAAGGGCTGGGCTCATGCTTGTGCTTCAAGCTGATCACATTATATGTACGACACTTGTAATTTTTCTCGTCAAAATGCATGCTGCTCCCACAAATATTGCACGACATAATAGCTAGGCTACTTCATAAATCTGTTGTCTTTTGATGAAGACGGTTGCTATAAAAAAGTGAATAAATAACTTCACTATTGTCAGTAATTCTAATAATATTGTGACACTGCCATGTCAATTTCATAGCACAAGACACGTTTTATGATCATTTTAAAATGTTAAATGTATGTAATACATACTTTTAATCCATTAAATTCAGGAACACTGAATTAACGTCTTTATCGAAAGACTGGGTGATTTATAATATGAAGGCATGTCATGTTGACCCCGCCCTGAATGAGCTGTACAGTCCGCCATGTTTATCTCCCCGCCAGAGCATTTAACAGCAGCATCAAGTAAGAAATGTATTTTATTCATGTGAAGTTATTCAATCAAGAATAGAGAGTTATTTTCTGTTTTTCTTTTGTTGTTTGTTTGACTATATTGACTATTAAGAGCATATAACAGTAGGTACTGTATATTATGCTGCTTTCACTTTAATACACAGATCTAAAATACACAAGATTTATTTTCCTGCTGTTTATGTTCACAGACATAACTGACTGTATGTGAACTTTGTATGTGTGTGTGTGTGTGTGTGTGTGTGTGTGTGTGTGTGTGTGTGTGTGTGTGTGTGTGTGTGTGTGTGTGTGTGTGTGTGTGTGTGTGTGTTTTTAACATAACCTTGTGTGTATTTGACAGTTTAAGCGCAATAAGATGTAACCACGGCAACACCGACTATCGCAGCAAGCCTAATTGGCAGGACCATGGAGGAAAATCGTGCACAACAGAGCATGATAGTGTCTGATAAATGTCTTATTATCTAGAATGCGCTGCGCTCAGCACCGCCGCTACCTATACACGGAGCATGTGCGATTGGGAATAAACACAAGATCCCTGATTTGCGCAAATAAGGTGACATACAATAGCCAGTCTTCAAATATCAAAGCAATTTTATGCTGGGCCATGTAGTTGTAATCACCTCTTAGCTCTGGTCTCTGTTTGCAATTTGAATATTGAGAGAGTAATTTGATTATGGTTGTATGCGTCTCATTTTTTTTGCATTTAATTAAACATTAAAAAATATATATATATATATTTTTGTTATGTATAGTATACTGTTTTTATTTCTATGTTCAATTTGTGGAAAGGAGTTGAATTAGGAGGTCACACACAGCCTCAGTCAGAAGTTCTGGAAGCTCATAATTCATGTACAGTAAAGTCTGAAAGTCTATTGTTGTCTTTTAATTAGGAATGTCAATTTACACAAATTCCCATGATAATTATTTAAATTAGCTATTAATTAATCGTTAGCCTTAATACTGCAATAAACATCTACAGCAGTGGCTTATAGCAACAGCATGACGGGGTGTACATTGAATGCGCATGGAATGCACATTTCGAAGTAAAATAACTGGCTGTATTGGTTTTCAGAGAAACAAGCATGTGAAGTCAGCATGTTTCCTAAATATCTGCAAAAATATCATGGTATTTGTATGCTTTAGTACAGTCAAAAAATGACATACAGCACCTTTAAGACTTTGCTTCATATTAAACGTAACAGCACAAAGCTTTTTGCAGTTATTGGGTGGCATTCAAATGTTTATTGGTTTATTGTTTTGACACACAACAATAGAAAACAGCACAGATTAAAAAATATATATATTTATGAAACCATATCATTACAGATAAAAATGGAGAAATGAATATTGTAAATCTCCACACAGCTGACATGTTTAACTGTTGTAGCTTCCACGTTGTGTGAACGAAATAGACGCTAAGCAAAGTCAAAACATGCTTTCGGTCATGATTTTGGCTCTCCAAAACCATTTCAGCCCCAAACTGAAAAGGTTCAGTGAAACTAGGCATTCCTGTTTTATTTCAGCTAGTTGCCAAGTAAAAATTTCTATGATGTATGAAAATGAATAAAAACTATACAATTTGGTGTGTATATATATATATATATATATATATATATATATATATATATATATATATATATATATATATATATATATATATATATATATATATATATATATATATATATATATAGTAGATAGGTCGTTTTTATTCATTTTCATACATCAAATTAAACTAATTGAAAATTAGAAATGTTTACTTGGCAACTAGCTGAAATAAAATATTTTTTTATTTTATTTAAGAACAATGTTAGTGGTTTTCATTTAAGTTTTAGTAGGCCTAACTACAATAACCCTGCCTTAAGGTAAATTATATTTGTGCATGATTTAGTTTAGTTATACTTTGATTAATAAAGTTAAGGACATAAACAAGCATTCTTATAGAGGGCCTGCCTCTGTCCTCTGACAGCCAACACATTTGTTTTATGTGCCAACAGTCCCTGAACTATTTAGGGATATCAGTCAGGATTAAAACAGAATAGAACACACAGCTCAGATCTATTTAATGACCTACTTGAAACTTTTCTTCTGAGTTTTGTTCTATAACGTCAAAATATAGCCTCTGACTTTCCATATGACGGAATTTCCATTGAAACTGCACTGTTGATCTACTTTGTCCTGTTGTCCTGGTTTACTCTGTATGTGCACAGGAAACTTTCAGATCAATCAAAAGCATAAGACACACAACACGAGATGACACCCAAAATGAAGAAACATTGAAAATCTCTTTATGTTGCAAGACCGAAAGAACACAAGACAATCTGCCAAAAATACAGAAGATATAAGAATTATGACAGCAGGAAAATCTGTATAGCTTAGATAAATATTAAAATCGACCTTTAAACCTTGCCATAGACTGACAGCAAATTGCTATTGGCCAGCTCAGCAGAAAGAGTTTCATCACTGATGGGTCAAAGGCTGAAAGATGGACGTGATTCTGGCCTACTTCTCACTGACTGAACGAATAGAGGACAAACCTGAAGGTGAATCAATCATTCCTAGTGAAGCCTTACAAAAAAAAAAGCGCAAAAAGCCCCCAAAACATTCACAAGTGTCACCTTTCAGAATCAGTATTACGGGAATTGTATAGCAGAACACACAAACTAATGTACACTAATATTATCTTTTGGGATTTAATTTCTTGGTCAGAATATTTAAAAGTGATTTTTAAAATAGAATCTTAAAATTAGAAACGTAATGTAGTCTGTTCAGACAATATCAACAACAGAATTCGATTTGAAACTTCAGAACAGAATCTTTAAAACTTCAGAATAGAATCCTTAGAATAATATTTCTGTCTAAATTATTTGCAGAACACCAATCAGACTGCGTTACAGATCACGCAGTGTTTTATATACACTTACATTTGCTGATGTCAGTTATCAAATATCCTGTTTAAGGTTAAAGTTCAGTATAAGACAAGTTGAACACTAAATGAATGATTTTCCAAAGCATAACAGATGGGTGGCCGTCTATTTTGTCATCTACTGAAGCATCTATTCAGAGTTATTTAGTTCAATGGTTAAGCAATAAAACGATGCCGGGTTAAATAAGCATATGTGAATATATCTGTGCAGAATAAATCATCATGTCTGGTGCGCCACGCAATACTCTGTTCTTCTGCTGGTCACATCACGCACTGGAGGATAAACGTTCAGCTCAGCGATGTGTTACCTGGTTTCTGCATACAAGCAGTTGTTTAGTGCTCGCTGCTCGGAGTCCTCTCACAGCCGCCTGACAAGCCATGGATGCCGCCATGTTGAACCGGAAGTAAGTCCTGCAGCGCTGACACGTGTGTGAGGAGTGAAGTGAGCGTTGGCTGACTTTTGCAATGGTTTTTAGAAACCCGTGATTCAACCAAACGAACAGGGTTGGATTATTTACACTAGAACATTATCTCCTTTACCTCCATGTAGACGATAGGTCAAAAGTTGATTTGCACACGTAAACATCTGATTGAATGCATAAATGTGCAATAATAGACTATATCCTATTGATGTTCTCACTATTTTTTTTTTTATTCATATAAATGTATCATAATGGAAATACATTAGTGCATATATTGTGTAGATAATTTACATAAATATTGTTATGGAAGAACTTTATATGGAATTTCGATTAGGTTAAAGAAAAGAAATCAATTGTATAGGCTAAAATATTTTTATATAATACACCTCATCCATCCAAAATATGATAGCCTATAAAAAAATATTTCAAGAAAAATTTAAAAGATTTTTCTATGTATCTTGTATGTGTGTGTGTGACCCTAGACCACAAAACCAGTCATAAGGATCAATTTTATAAAATTGAGATGTATACATCATCTGAAAGCTGAATAAGTAAGCTTTCTGATGTATGGTTCCTTATGACAATATTTGGCTGAGCTACAACTATTTGAAAATATGTAATCTGAGGGTGCAAAAAAAACAACCTTTAAAGTTAAATAAAGTCCTTTGCAACGCATATTACTAATAATAATAAATTTTTTATATATTTACAGTTGGACATGTACAAAATATCTTCATGATTTTTTTCATGATTTTTGGCATGAAAAGAAAAAGCAATAATGTTGACCCATACATATTATACAATGTTTTTTTGGCTAATTGCCACAAATATACTTGTGACTTATGACTGGTTTTGTGGTCCAGGGTCACACACACAAACAGATGTAATGTACTGATGTAAATACATTAATGCATACACTGTATAAAAAAAAAAATCAGGTCTCCAATTGAACATTTTCTAGTGACCGATCACATCTAAATTTTTTAGTTGGCCAAATTGAATTTCTTGAATTTTAATTGAATTAAATTGCATCAATTCACAGAAATTCAATTTGGCCAACTGAAAAATTTAGATGTGATCGTTCACTAGAAAATTTTCAATTGGAGACCTGCATTTTTTTTACAGTGTATGTTATGTAGATCATTTACATAAATGTAGTTATCAAAAAAAAAATTATATAGATGTGTTGAATAATGGGATTTTATATAGATGTAATTAAATGTATCAATACAATTAATAAAAAAGAAATATGCCAGCCTATAAAAAGTATCAATAATAAAAAAAAGTGAATAAAATAAAATGTTTCTGTTTATCTTGGTTTGTCGTTTTATAATTATCGGCAACAAGTGCTCTTTGATATAATCGGTTTTTCATTCTTTTGTTATAATCATAGAGATAAAATATACACATGCCTATATAGACAAAGTAATAGACATGTAAGAATTAAGTTTGTGTCTGATTTTATTTATTTAATCTTGGTTTACCTTTACTATTCAATCTTGTGTCTTTCTGTGTCTATAGGTCATTTGCATACTATTCAATGCATGCTTTCATCATGTCTACACTAATCAAATGTCGAACAACACAACAGATTAAGGAGTCAACACACAACAGGATCATTTTGGGGATACCATGATGGAGGTTTGATGGGTTGGATCGACTTCACCAAACTTGGTGGTGTGTTTCTCTTGCATTGATCAAATTGAGGAGGTTTGATTCTCTCTCACATACACACAATCTATCTATCTTTTCTACTCTCTTCTCTATTCTCTAAAAGCACTCATTACTCTCTGACACCGTGAAAGGGCAGGAAGGGCAAAATGATCATAAAAAGCTGTGATTATGACAGAGAGACATTTGCTTCAAACTGATGTGTGTCAGCAGAAACCCATTCAGAGAGGATGATTAAATACTCCTGAAGAACATGTAAGCGTCTCTCTCTTCCTCCCTCTCTCCCTTATTATTATTTTTTTTTACACTACAGTCACATAAACAAGCCTCTGCCCCTTCAATACATTCAAACCAAAACATGCAGCTTAGGACATATCGACATTTTGCAATGGTAAAAAAGCCACAATTAGCGTTTTTTACTCTGTTATTATATCAACCCAAGCTTACTGTAAAAACGTGCCTGTGGCAACATTTCTGCCAACATATTATGTTGATTCTTGCATGTTTCACAGCACTTTCAAAGTGAAATGTCCAGTCAGTGGCACTAATGCTGCCTTCACCTGCTATCTGAATTAATACGAATTTCCTAAGTAAAAATTGCACATGAACGATGAATGATGTCGTGTTTACCACTGGGAAGTTCGGAAATCATTTTGATACCCAAATTCCCGAGATGGGCGTGACATAAACTTTAAACATGGTGGCAGGGAGAACTACTGCTGTGACAGATATGATTTATTAGTCACCCACCCACAAACCGGCTAGATCATCTTGTCTTGTCATAAATGTAGTGCATATTTGCACATACGAGTAATCGGGTATTGTTAGCAAAAATAGCCTGCATTTGACCGAAATTACAGAATCGGCAGAAAGCGCAAAGCATCGTAAATGTTTATATGGTTGTCAGTGCATGTGCCTCTACATATAACTTAGGTTATAATAAGATTTTCCCAATAAATAGGCAAGAATAAACCTGGTGATAATAAACCCCATTATTCCTGTTCATTCCGATAACAAAGCACTTGAATGCAACAAATTCGTAATCAAGACTTCTGAAGTGGGAAGTAGGACATTTCCAATAACACGTTTAGGCAGCATAATAGTAATATTATAGTAAATACAAGTTTCCTATAGGTAAAATTGCACATGAAGCCCTCCCATTTCGAACTTGAATGCGATGAGCTCGTAATCATGACTTCAGAAGTAGGAATTATCAAATTTCCGATAGCATGTGAAGGCAGTATAAACGCTTGTTTAGTTCTATCCTAAACAGATGAACGTAAATCTGGCAATGTTTTATTTTGTTGGTTGTTGTATGTATTGTGGTAGTAAATTAAATGTCTGGTGAGTGGCAAAAAAAAAGTTGAATGCGTTATCGTTTGAATATAATGTAAACCACCTACACTAAACCACAGTCCCAAGTCCCAAAAATGTAAATTATCCCATAATTTACTCACCCTCAAGCCATCCTAGGAGTATAGGCCTATGACATTCTTCCTTCAGACAAATACAATTATACATACATATTAGAAAATGTCCTGGCTAATCCAAGCATTATAATGGCAGCACAAAATGTGAAGCCCAAAAAAGTGCATCCATCCATTAAAAATGTGCTCCACACGGGGGATTAATAAAGGTCTTTTGAAATTAATCGATGGGTTTGTTTAAGAAAAATATCCATATTTAAAACTTTATAAAGTAAAATTTCTAGCTTCCGGCGGACAGCTCCTATCACTTTGAATTCTCCAAAACTGTTTGCCAAACTTACTCTTAAATTTCATATTCAAAATTGCCAATGAAATCTGATAACAACTGTCTCATAAACTTTGTTTCTAAATGCTTGAATCATGACACAAAAAAGCAATGACGTCACATGCAAACAACCTATAAAGATCTCTTTTATTTAGAAGGCAGGGCTTATTTGCCTTATTGGGCGTTGCACTTTCTCCCATTCATAAGTTGGCTAATCAGAGTCTACTGTCTTCCTATAGCCTATAAGGGTGCTGGTCATATAATCATCTTAGTATGAATAGTATAAATCATCAAGTTGATTTATTTCACTAATTCCATTAAAAAAGTGAAACTTGTATATTATATTCATTCATTACACACAGACGGATATATTTCAAATGTTTATTTCTTTTAATTTTGATGATTATAACTGACAACTAAGGAAAATCCCAAATTCAGTATCTCAGAAAATTAGAATATTACTTAAAGCTACACTGTGTAACTTTTTTAGTCTATTCTTAGCTAAAAACACTTAGTTCTTTCAAAAATATATGTGCTCATTAATGTATATTTACTTCTTTCAAGTAATAAAGTATTCTCGTAAGTTTATAATATGCCATTGAAAATACATAAGGTAATGGGATCTAACGGTGGTCGCCATGTTGCCCCTCCATCTTGAAAGTACATTAGCCAAAGAGGGACATACCCGTAAATTCAAGCTTCGCCTTTCGCGTTTTTAACCGGTTTTAACACTGTGCGCGTCAACTTGTTCAGACTTGTCTGGTGCATGCGCAGAGAGTTTTCATCTCAGCAGCTCCAGTAACAGAGTTATACGGAGTTTTCCTGGCTTGTTTATTCCTCAAAAGTCTGTTTTTCCTTGTGTGGTATTTCTGTGCGTTAATAACTCCGTAAGTAATAACAGTTATTGTCATTGTGGATGTGTTTCAGAGTGTGTCATCATGTAATTCAGTTGATGTTACCTCAGAAGTATTTTTGTGTCAACATACAATAGCGTAATGCTCACCTATTTGAATAGTCATTCAGTTATTAACAATGTTTATTCGTTTATAGAAAATATTTGCTTGTAATGTATGTTGATGGAAATATGTATCAGGTCTGATCGGCATATTAACACTTGTTATACAGAGCTAAACCTGCGCACACACTTTTGTAACCGGACACCGCTTGTTAGCAGCGGCAGCTCCGCTCATTTTAATGCAGCTGCATTTAGCGCCTATATGTGGTACAATAAGCTCTGGTTTACGGTTACATTATACAAATGTAACTTATAGGTATAGTTATACAGTTCTTAACTGTGTATATTCTGTCATGTCATTATCATGTATATTTACCATCCTAATTTGTTCTCTCACAGAAACCACATTTATGTACATATCCATGCAAACCTGTTTATGCCTTGCAATTGGATGACTGAATAAACATTACTATCATCAAAGTTCACTCTGGATTAGCTGCAGTTCTTTCTAGCCGAATAATTAGGCCAGTTGAGTTCCAACCATCCCACTGCGCACAGAATATCCCACAGGCACCGTGTCGAATGTGGACGAGGTCGAACTGGAAGCCATATTAATCTTGGACTAAATCGGCCACCGTAGGAGTTAAAACGAAATCGGAATTGAACAGAACAGAAACTAAAATTCACTGGATGGTCATATACAAGTTCACCACTAGATGGGGGAAAATATCACACAGTGTAGCTTTAAGACCAATACAAAGAAAGGATTTTTAGAAATCTTGGCCAACTGAAAAGTATGAACATGAAAATTATGAGCATGTACAGCACTCAATACTTAGTTGGGGCTCCTTTTGCCTGAATTATTGCAGTAATGCAGTGTGGCATGGAGTCGATCAGTCTGTGGCACTGCTCAGGTGTTATGAGAGCCCAGGTTGCTCTGATAGTGGCCTTCAGCTCTTCTGCATTGTTGGGTCTGGCATATCGCATATTCCTCCTCACAATACCCCATAGATTTTCTATGGGGTTAAGGTCAGGCGAGTTTGCTGGCCAATTAAGAACAGGGATACTATGGTCCTTAAACCAGGTACTGGTTGCTTTGGCACTGTGTGCAGGTGCTAAGTCCTGTTGGAAAATGAAATCTGCATCTCCATAAAGTTGGTCAGCAGCAGGAAGCATGAAGTGCTCTAAAACTTCCTGGTATACGGCTACGTTGACCTTGGACCTCAGAAAACACAGTGGACCAACACCAACAGATGACATGGCACCCCAAACCATCACTGACTGTGGAAACTTTACACTGGACCTCAAGCAATGTGGATTGTGTGCCTTTTTTCTACCACATCTCTTCCTTCTCTTCCCCTCTTTATTAATGTGCTTGGACACAGAGCTCTGTGAACAGCCAGCCTTTTTTGCAATGACCTTTTGTGTCTTGCCCTCCTTGTGCAAGGTGTCAATTGTCGTCTTTTGGACAACTGTCAAGTCAGCAGTCTTCCCCATGATTGTGTAGCCTACAGAACTAGACTGAGAGACCATTTAAAGGCCTTTGCAGGTGTTTTGAGTTAATTAGCTGATTAGAGTGTGGCACCAGGTGTCTTCAATATTAAACCTTTTCACAATATTCTAATTTTCTGAGATACTGAATTTGGGATTTTCCTTAGTTGTCAGTTATAACCATCAAAATTAAAAGAAATAAAAAAATTAAATATATCAGTCTGTGTGTTATGAATGAATATAATATACAAGTTTCACTTTTTGAATGGAATTAGAGAAAAAATCAACTTTTTGATGATATTCTAATTATATGAATAGCACCTGTATAAAGTCTTTGTCTAAACCCTATTCTAAACCTAACCGATAGTGTTAACGCTAGTGTAAGTCACGCTCAGCAGTGTCTTTTTTATAAATATGAATTCAACATATAACAAATAGTAATACACTCAAAATGTAAAAAATATACAATCTACTTCTTCTTCACTGGGGTTTAACGGCAGTTGGCATCCAATTTGTTGCATTACTGCCACCTTCTGTTCTAGATTCTGTTTATTTTACAGTTGCTTGTCCAGTCCGGTTTCTTTTAGAAAATTAAATAAAATACTCGAAATTACTGCAAGAATATAATTCTTTTAATTCAGCCATGAGGTCACGCAGTGACGTATCGATCTTCTACTGATCATGTGTCTTCACGAATTTGCAGGTCAGAGTTCACCAAACTTGAATGTTGGAACGCAGTGAAATGCGAAACTTTTTGCTTTTTGAAATTGCCTACTGTCTGAGTTGGGACTGCATTTGAATTTGAACTTACTTTGTTATCACGTGACCTACCAGTACCAGTTGCGTCTCTTCAACTCCATTCATAAATCCTCTCCCGTAGTCTCATGGGATAGTAAAGTGTTCATCATATGCACACTTCATAATCTCACTGGAAGTAGTAGGTCATCCAGGGACTTTTCGCCTACTGTTTTACGAATACTATGAATTCGGACATACTACTCTGTTGGCGTACTGTTTTATGCATTCTATATAATAGGGAAGTTTTCTGTTTGCGTTTGCAGTCTGACAGTCATTCGCAAGTATGATTGGAAGTCAATGAAAAAAAAGTGTAGTGTGACTACCTGGTTACTGCTCTGTTGCAGTATATGTGATTTTGTGGGACAATTCAGGACACGTTCATGAGAGATACATTTACTACTATTATACTATGTAAATACTGATTTACATTAGTTAGAATTTTCCTTAACGTTTCCATACATGTTAATGTTTTAAATCGTCAATAAGCTTTGTTAATTGTGACTGGCTCTGTGACTGGCACTCAGTTTGCCCTGGTTCAAGTGATAAAATCTAATTTACTCTACTGGACCTATTCAGTCTGCTAAATATATAACTGAATAACAGTGTTTAGGTAAAAAACACATTTTATACTAAAATACATTTTCTTAAGTAGCGACTAGTTAATTTTCCTTTATTAAACTATGCAAACAACAAATGTGTGTTTTTACCAGATTCAGTGCATCTCGAACTTCTGTATTTTTGTTGTCCTGGCTGGTGTAAACCACCATAAATGCATGAATGTTTCGCCAATCATTATTACATATTCAGGTCTTTAGCGACCGGTATCTATATCTAACATGGATGGATCTCTACAGGTCGCAATAATATAAAACTCTCCTGATATTAGAGCCATGATTACAGAAGAATAAAATAAAGCATATTTTGTTAGCTTTTGGAGCTTGGAAGGGTTCAGTTTGAGCAGATGTTTTATACTATCAACACTGGCCTCGTCAGAGCTCATCTCCCAGTTTATACAGCATCTTGCTCATATTCGCGATCTCAAACATATTCTCAAAACTATAATTTTCAACATCTTCAAAATCAATATTTTGGTCGCTGACAGCTTCTTCACCAGATCCACCAAGTGACAATAGCCGCGTATCCATTACCCTTCAAATTGCGCAAATTGAAATTGCGAATTGAAAATACGCCCAATGGAAACGCGTCAATTTCGCAAAAACTCCCATATATCGCAAAAAAGTTTTTATGCTCGCATGAGGTGGTTTTTCAGGCAATTCGAAAAAGGAAATTTTCGCAAAACTGCAATGGAAACAGTTTTTTTTCGCATTTACAGGTCACCTGGTACGGTCATGCATTGCTCTCACATAGGGTCTACATATTATTTTTTTCCCACTCTAGTATGTCTAATAACGAGATCTTATGTCGTTAAAACAACATATATTTTCTCCTAATAAGGAAAGTGGCGTAACTTTATAATGACGGACCCCGGTGCAACCACAAATATCATAACTTAAAAATATCAAGACATATATTCAAGAAATTTATTAAAACAGAAAGACGCTATAGTTTCAGCCTTGCTCAAAGACTGAGGAAACAGGCCAGTTACGCACGTCAATCCATTCCCGACGATCTTGATTTGCTTCTTACTTATTAAATATACAGCCAAATAGTTGATTAAACATTGATCAAAATTAAAATAAAATTTATACAAAACGAAATTAATTTTAAAGAAAGACTTTCTAGAAAACACAATTCAATGAAATGCTCAAAATCCATGTCCCCAGACGTGCATCTGATTATGTGCCTTACTCATGCTGCTCACTTTTCATAATCAACATATGAAATTAAAAGATTACATTATTTAGACATAGCCTAACTATATGAAACTAAAAAGGCTACGTTTTCTTTAAACCTCTGTCCGACGAAGTCGCCGGCGCCTTTTGATGGATTTGTTTCCTTATTCCAGCAGAAACTCACAATACTCCGTCATTTTTAGGCATACAGATAGGCTAAGTGCAAGACATAATTATAAACAGTAAACTGTCTACTTTTATTTGTGTACACTCAATAATAGCAAAGGCCATGGACTCAGGGAACGGATTATTTTGCACTCCACTTCGATTCAATTATTGTTGTGGGGAAAAAATATACTTACACTGTTACACACCTCGGCTCGGGTCATAAGCGACCCTATACAATTGTTGTTTTTTTCTTGTTATATTGTTTATAATGAATTGCTTTAAGAATACTAAGAAGGTTGATGTCTATCTTTAAAAAATTAATGAGGAGGAGGGAAGTGAATGATGAATGATGATCACTAAAGATCCGAGGTATGCGCTTAAGGCTTAATGACTTTTGATGAGGTTCACATGGTTCCTTTGCTTCATCCACGTAGTATTTTCTGCTCTAGCTACAAAATGACGGCTGCGCAAATTGATTTTTAAATGGCAATCACATTTTTTGTATTATATTACTTATTGTGGTATTGTAATTTGAGGAAAGAAATAAAATAAAACACATAATTTAAATGTGGGACGCTGATTACATCTTACAGGACATGGGACAAAGCTTCCAATTTCAGGACTGTCCCGCATTTCCATTACCCTAGTACCAAGTGAGCTATGGAGCAAGTTTACTATGTCAGAAAAGCAATACAGTACTGAAACGATGTTTGTGTTCAGGGAAGAAGGAGGTGGAAACCAGTAAACCTACAACAAACTAAAATGACAAAATAAACAAACATGAAATGAAAGTAAAGTGGCCTCACCACCGGCCTCGCTCCATTCCCACGGCTCTCGGTCCCACCCTGCTTGCCAGAATTACATATAGCGCTGGTTATGGGATGCAAACCTGAAAATGTATTCGTTTACAAATCATGTACTAATGTAAAAGTGTTTTGAGGTCATAAAATACAGTACATTTTGCAAGGAACTGCGTAAAAATAAGTTTTTATTAATTGATAATTTGGCCCTTCATAATTTGTGTGAAAAGGAATAAAAGTTGTTTTACTGCCTATTGTGTTCATTTCAGCAGGAAACTGCATTTATGAGCCTATAGGTTGATTTATTTCCCTAACTACATATTTTTCATTCTTAGACTTTGTGCTTGCCTATCCTTTTCCAGCTACCTTTTAATGGGAAAAGATCCATATTTTCTTTGTGTAGAGTATTCTTTACCGTTCACCTTTTTGAAATCCAGCCGTCGTACACAAACAAAACTTGCACACTATGCACAATATCCCAATCTGTCGACCAAGCTGTCTTTTTGAGGGAGGATGTTTGTTTCATGGTATAAGAGCTCTGTATTATGGTAATGAAGCTGACCTGAACTTAGATGTTTAATAAAGGACGAGGATTCTTCTCAGCCCACCGAACAAAGCTTTTTGCTTCTCATACTGCATTGATAAGCAGGGCTTATTCAAACATTTATGCTGCGGTCACATTTTCCACAGACGCATTTTGTATTTAAATTTCGAAAGTGTTTGGACTGCAAACTTTTCCAGTACAGCGGTCGGACCTAACGAATGCCATTTATCGTTTCAGGCTATCGTTTCGGATCCTGTACAATTTTAAGACTGTGGTGTTGCAACACAGGCTCTGTTTCAAATATTCTTCCAGTCTCGATTCAAGTTCCAGTCTCGTCCGAGAACCTGCCAGCTACATTCTTTATGTAGAGAATGTGTTTCATGCCCAACTTCCCTCGAGACGTCAAAGCCCCAGATGTTGCGCTGCAGTGATAACACCTCCTTTGCTTTCAACACTTTGAGTGAGGGGTGCAAGAGCTTGTGAATTATTTTATAAGTAGTAGTTTCTGCTTTCATTTCTTCTCAGTTCCTCCTCAGCTGGGCCTAAGAGCATCAACTATCCAAAGCCAGTGCCTGCCTGAGGACGATGGGGCCCGTTCCATCTTTTCTTATACAAGCAGCCCAGTTGGAGGCCGCAAAGCTTTCCTGCATGAGCTTTAGATCGCAAGGCAGCCTCTCTCTATGATCAATGTGTTTAACCCCTGCACACAGGTAGCTGCATGGCTCCGCACTGCGAAACCGGGAACATCTGGCCCCCTCATTGGACATCAGTGTGACTCTGACAGCTAGGAACTATTGGCCTCATTAGCCAAAGGAGAAAGAGGGAAAGAGCGCGAGTGATGCCTAATTTCCCCTTCCTTTCACAGTCTGGTTCTCCAAACACCGAAGCCCTGAAGCACGGTAAGCCTCTTACCTCTCTCTGTCTCTCTCTTTTTCCTCCTCAAACCAGTTCTGAAGTCTTTTCTGCTCCCCTTCACCCTAACCCACTTTAAAAGCTATTCTCCTCCAGCTCAATGCAAATAAGGCCATTTCGTTTTACTATGCTGGCAGTACGTCTCCCACTAAAAGGAATGGGAAGCGGTGGCACACTCCATCTGTGCACGGGATGTGGTTCCTTTTAATGCCGTGGTGATTTTTCTTTTAGAGTATTACCAGAGTTAGCACCGAGGGCTGTGAATATTTCAGAGGTAATGCTAGTATATAAAATGCAGTTATAATCTGCAAACGGCCTTGAGTTCACATTCAATTTCATGACATGTTTGCTCACCAGTTTGTGTGGCATTAGACGGCTGTAAGAAAGCCTTGGGGTTTTTTATCCTTGAAAAAGCAGTTTGATGCAAAGAACTGAATGAATGGATGTAACTGCTGAGTCAACACCTCAGACCTATACTAGAAAGTATAACCTCGCCATCTGAGGAAAAAATCAAACCCCTCTCATTACCAATTTTCACTTTTTTACTTATATTCTTTTTTTGTTCACTCTCACCAGAATACTACCTGCAACACCTGTCACCGCTCATTAAGGACTCTTACTCACACATTCCCTCTTCTGTTTGTCTGGTCTTGTTGTTCACTATGTTGTGTATGGACTTACCTGACTCCCTATTTATCTGTGGTTACCGGCCCTCATCATGCTGTACTCTATTCAAGCCATTGAGCATCTACAACACAAAGAACTATATTCAGTTAAGTCTGCCATATTACCTGCCAGCTACTAACTCTGTTCTATAAACAACCGTTGGCTGCATTCCTGTTGTCTGTCCGTCTGTTACATAAAAATTATATGATGATATTTTTATTCATTCAACAGTTCTTTCTGGTTCTCGAAACAGATTGGCTGAGAGCCTTTTCAAGTCGTGCGATATTCCCCCAGTATCAGCAGTGGTACCATTTCACCGCCATAAATCCACCATGTTTTTTTTACAATTACTACTGTTGTTGTGTCACAGAATGTAGTTTTAAGAGTTTTTAGGCGGGAATATAATTATTTAGACCTCAAATATGTGACTCATATATAAACATAGCACCTATTTTACGTTTTTGCAGATGTACCCATCGAGAACAGCATAATCTCTGCCAGTCCTTTGGGAATTTGCAGCTTCCTCTTATGCAGATGATTAAACATAAGATATAATTCATTTGGGGTATATAAAATGGGGTTTGGTCTTATTAATCACTTGTTTCAGAGAACGATTTGGAAAAAGTGAAGTTTCATATCTTTATATTTAGGCTATATTAAACTTAAATCCTGTACTAGGGCGCTGCTTTTGTACATTTGACTGAATTGTTTGTTTGTGTTTATTTCCTGTTGTCTTTTATAATTGCTATTGTTGTTAATTGTAATATTGTTGTGCAAGGTATTAGTCCATTAGTGACTGTGAAATGGACTTGAAATCGAGTTACATTATTACCAAAGACTTTATGAGTGACTGGTTGTAAACAAGGAAGTTGTTTTACAACTTTGCTGAAGATTTTGAGACTACTCGTGTGATATTACTCATTTAATATGACTTTATGTTTTATTTGTATAATTTTTAATCCATTTGTTTTGAAATGGCACGTAATTTAACCAAAAAGTATATATGAAAATATAAACAAGATAATTTAATACGATAAGAAAATGAAAATGACGAAATGTATCAAACATATTGTTGAAAAATAAACATTCTGGAAACTCAGAGGTAACTTTAGTTCTCTCTCAAATTCACAAATTGGATGATCACGAATTTGTATGATTTGATTTGTACAAAAACGTACGTCAGTGAGGGGATTACTGGTGCAAGGGCGGGACAACCTATCACTCACATGACATCACAGCAATAGCAAACCAAAACGGTCCAATCAATTCCGGATTAACAAAATCAAGTCCCGCCCTACATTTTTTCTTGTTTGAGAGCCTGTTTCACTCAGATATACACCACAAAAAGGAAGAAAAGACTATGACAACTTCCATTTTATGCCAACTTGATTGCAGTCAAGTGATCCGATCACAGAAAACAGGTATAAATGGGGCCTTTGTCAACAGACATTTTGATCAGTAGTTTCGTTGAAGAGATCAATGCTCACTTGAGATTCAAAGCATGGATACCAGTCCTTTCATACCTCGGTTTCTGAGTGACAGAAGATGCACATTCTGAAAGGACAAAAAGAATATGACCGACTGATGTTGAATGCATTGACGATGTCACACGACCATTAATCTCCGTTGCCAGATCTTTCAGAAGAGCACATTAAATCACTCTCTTTGCCGCTAGGGCATTGATTTCAAACTCATGTTCAGCCACTAGATGTGATTTAATATGGCAGTGTATCGTATGCAAGAGCAGCATGCATTTATATTCAACACCAAGGATTCAACCAGCTGCATAGAGGTATTATAGCCCTGCCAATCCATGTAAACAAATTCAATCTTTAGCATGGCAGAGCTGCTAAACACATACCCACAGGAGAATTCAAAAGGCACAATGTGCAGAATGAGTGTATTGCTTTTTGTTGATGTGACTTAGACGTGCTGTTCAACATCCAATTTCTTGGTATCCATTTAGTCTTGCATTGCCTTTTGACTGGCCAAAAAAAAAAAAAAAAAAAAAAAAAAAAAAAAAAAAAAAATTATATATATATATATATATATATATATATATATATATATATATATATATATATATATATATATATATATATATATATATATATATATATATATATATATATATACATTTTTCATATATATATATATATAAATGTATCCATTTAGTCTTGCATTGCCTTTTGACTGGCCAAAAAAAAAAAAAAAAAAAAAAATAATATATATATATATATATATATATATATATATACATTTTTCATATATATATATATATAAATGTATCCATTTAGTCTTGCATTGCCTTTTGACTGGCCAAAAAAAAAAAAAAAAAAAAAAATAATATATATATATATATATATATATATATATACATTTTTCATATATATATATATATAAATGTATCCATTTAGTCTTGCATTGCCTTTTGACTGGCCAAAAAAAAAAAAAAAAATAATAATAATATATATATATATATATATATATATATATATATATACATTTTTCATATATATATATATATAAATGTATCCATTTAGTCTTGCATTGCCTTTTGACTGGCCAAAAAAAAAAAAAAAAAAAAAAATATATATATATATATATATATATATATATATATATATATATATATATATATATATATATATATATATATATATATATATATATATATATATATATATATATATATATATATATATATATATATATATATATATATATATATATATATATATATATATATATATATATATATATATATATATATATATATATATATATATATATATATATATATATAAATATATAAATGTAGTTTATAATGTAATTTATTCCTGTGATGGCAAAGCTGAATTTTCAGCATCATTGTTTCAGTCTTCAGTGTCACATGATCCTTCAGAAATCATTTGAATATGCTGATTTGGTAAATTTCTTATTAATATCTATAATACATTTTTCAACAATAATTGATGAATAGAAAGTTCAAAAGAACAGCATTTATTTGAAATATATATATTTTGATCAATTTAATGTACCCTTTCTGAATAAAAGTGTTTATTTTCTTTAACAATCTTTTTTTTATTAAAACTAAAAAATTGTAATGACCCGAAATTTTGAATAGTAATTATTTAATAGTTTTGATAGTAGAAGATTCAACTTTTTATATTTACACGATTATATTTACTATCTTGAATGGATTGTCACACTTTAAAAACGCAATTGAATCAAATACATCTCTGTAGCTCTATATTTTTCACTGGCTCCTCTGCAGTAAACACAATAATTTCATTCATTGAAACAATATTCAAATAATAGACTTCAAAGCTGCTATGAGCACATCACCTGCTGGCTTACACATTCATTCCCCTGCATTCAAGCACAAAGGAAAGCTTAGAAGTGCATATGAGATATCCAAGAATATGAAACTCATGCTCAAGCCTTGCATACCTGCCTTTATCTTAAAGTGACAAGTCACACTTTAAAATTCTCCCCCTTTCTGCTCTATACCATCACCCTCCCAGTCTGTTGAAAGGATTATGCTCTTCGTTTAGTGGTTGCATTGGTTGTCTTCCCGGTCATAAGTGACCGGACACCTAAAAATTAAACTTCCTCCGTAAAACCAATGCAATTAATTTTTCTTCAATAATATTTTTTCTTTTTAATTTTGTATTTTGAGATGATTTGATGATATTTTTTAATATTTATGCAATAATTATGGTCTATTTTTGCCATTGAAAATTATTTTTAAAAAAAGTTTTTGTAATTTATTATTATTATTATTATTATTATTATTATTATTTTAATTATTGCAGTATTTCAGGTTAAAATAGAGACTAGGTCTTCAAAATATTTTTTTGAAGGCAGATTAGTGCCCTCTTTTGGAATTATTTAAGAAATCATGCAACCATGGGTGTAATCACTATAGGTCTCTATGGAGAGGCTTGAGAATTGCCTAGTTCTCTTTTGAACACATTTAATGATTTTTTTTTTTATGGATTTGAATATACATTAAAAATCTCAAAGACTATTTATTAGTTATTACTAGTAATTAGTTATTACTATTAAGTTTTAGATATTTGTTTTTGTTAGAAATATAGATTTTTTTCTGTGAATTTGTGTTTTTGCAGATTTCCCATTCATTTCCTATGGTGTCATTTTTGACCGAAGAGCACAAGTGGGAGTATTTTTTTTTTACGACCACTTAGCATGCTCGAATCATGCCCTCAATTTTGTTGTGTGTTTACATACCTAATGCTAGAAAAGTCACCAAGTTTCATATCATTCTGATGAAGCTGTGATTTAGATTTTTAAAAATTCCAAATGTGGTTCATAGGTTCAGTTTTTCATAGGTGTGTGTGTATGTGTGTATTAGTGTGCGTGTGTGCATGTGTGAGTATAACTAATGCAAGAAAAGTCACCAAGTTTCATATCATTCTGATGAAGCTGTGATTTTTAAAAATTCCAAATGTGGTTCATAGGTTCAGTTTTTCATAGGTGTTTGTGTGTGTATAAGTGTGCATGTATGTGTGAGTATAGCTAATGCAAGAAAAGTCACCAAGTTTCATATCATTCCGATGAAGCTGTGATTTTTAACATTTCATAACAGAAAATGTTCTGGTCAGAAATGACCGAAGAGCACCAGAGGGTTAATGTACATTATTGTTTTGTGCAAACTAGTTTAGTAGTTATGAGTTTAGTTATCCTATAGCAGAACAACAGAATATGACAGTGAATGAACATCTTTGATTTTATGTAGCACCCAGAAGCTTTAGTATAATTTGAACACTGATCTGGAATTTTAAAGAGGAAGGGGAGTATCTGGGGATGTTGTTTACTCAAGGCCCCTGTGTGGTATACATACATAATAAACATGATGAGGGGCTAAAAACTCCCACACATGCTTCAGGTTCATTCATTGGAATAATTACTCTCATCCATGTGCACCTCTGGTAGAGATGAATAATACTCTGACCCTGATTTTTGAAGGATAGAGGAAACCCCTAATAAAGCAGTCAGAAATGTTGAGAGAAAATAGAGAGATAAATTTAAACATGGTCATGCAGGGGGACACAAAGTAATGTGACCTTCACAGATAGTATAACATGAAGGAATTGTAAACCTGAACCTTGAAGGAACCTGTTATGTTATTATTCACATAATGTTATGCATGATCGGTATCTGATCTGAGCTGTTGATCTGAACGGTGGTCAAAGGAAGGAACAGTGTTGAACCAGCACCAGGACAGGGTCATCGGTGGCCATGGCTCATTGATGCACGGGGAGTGAAGGCTGGTCTGTGTGGTCCGATCAAACAGACAAGCTACTATGGCTCAATATGCTCAAGAAGTTAATGCTGGTTCTGATAGAAAGGTGTCAGAATACACACAGTGCATCACCGTTTGTTGCGTATGGGGCTGCATAGCCGCAGACCAGTCTGGGTGCCTATGCTGACCCCTGTCCAGCACTGAAAGGACCACAGGGCAATGGAAGAAGGTGGCCTGGTCTGATGTATCACGTTTTATTTTACATTAAGTGGATGGCCGGGTGAGCACATGGCACCAGGATGCACTATGGGAAGAAGGCAAGCCGGCGGAGGCAGTGATGCTTTGGGCAATGTTCTGCTCGGAAACCTCTGGACCAGCCATCCATGTGGATGTAACTTTGACAAGTACCACCTACCTAAGCATTGTTGCAGACCATGTACACCCTTTCATGGAAACAGTATTCCCTGGTGGCTGTGACCTCTTTCAGCAGGATAATGCGACCTGACACAAAGCAAAAATGGTTCAGGAATGTTTTGAGGGGCACAACAACGAGTTTGAGGTGTTGATTTGGCCTCCAAATTCTCCAGATTTCAATCCAACCGAGCATCTGTGGGATGTGCTGAACAAACAAGTCCAATCCATGGAGGCCCCACCTCGCAACTTATGCTGGGTACACACCAAAAGATTTTTTACATCTCATAAGATTTTCAAAATGTGATAGACCACAAACATGAGGACAAATAATCCTAGATTTAACCGTTTTGCTCCTATAGTGTGTGGTGTGCCATGATGTGACAAAGACAGCACACCACACACAAACAGATTTTCAACCAGAGTACCGATATCTAGTAGCAATATCTCGCGAGACTTCAGAATAAGCATGGCGATGATTGGCACAAATATTGATTTCGATCTTGATTCAGTATCAATTCATATAGCCTACTGTACATATAAAGAAAGTTTGCCTTTTTAACACTATTTTAAACTTTTATTGGGTTAAATTATATTTGCTTGCATTCATTAATATCCACTTGTGTGTGCTTATATAAGTATCATTAAAAATATTAGGATGTAAGTTATTAACGTTTTAAAATTTAGCATTTAAAGAAATCTAGTGTTTGATCATAAATATGCATTTAAATGCAAAACCTAGAAAAAAGTAAGCAGTTATGATCTGCAATACTTTGAGCAACTAGACTAGATACATGTATATGTATTAAATAGCCATTCAGGCACCGTAATGGCATTACAAATAAAAAATATTATTTTTCCAGCCACAAAATGACTCTAATTTGCCTCTTTGCATTGGAATTCTCTATTTTAACCTTAATTACTACACTAATTGTAATATAAATAATAATAATAAATATTTTAAGTGGTCATTAATTGACCATAATTATTGTACAAATAGTATTTAGCACCAAAAGCCTATTTAGTACCAAAAGATCTCCTCAAAATATTCAATAAATATTATTAAACTAAAATATGGAACATTTATTTAATTGAAAAATAATGTTAAAAGGTGTATGGTCACATTTGATCACCAATGAGTATGAGTGACCAATTAGTAAGGAATACCTGAGGGCTAAATACAAGAAAAACATTAAAATGAATGTAACAGTGTTGCGTCTATCATCACTCTCCATGATAAAATGATGCTGTAAATGTGGTTGACGTAATAATCAACGCAAACTATAATGTACTGTTTACCAAAACTTGCTGCAAACACCTGTATAGTGATGTGAAGCTGTTGTGTATTCAAATGTATCAGCGCTGCTTTGTGTGGAACTATTGAGCGTTCCGTGAACTAGGCTACATGACCGCGCGTGCCGCCGGGAGATGAGAGCATGTCGCAACTCTGTTTTTCCACGCCTCTGGCTTTAACTGTTATGCCACATTAGCGCCAAAATGTTATTTATTGTTTGAATTTCGTATTCAATTTTAAAAGCTAAGACTTTCAAGTTTCATATCAAAAGCAGGTTTGCGAGAAAGAGAGAGAGACGCATGAGTGACAGAGAGATGGAGGGAGAGCAGGGAAAGCAAATGAACGAATACGCTGCGTGTTTTAAATAGCGTTTTAAAGTTAATGAATAACGACGCGCAATATGTGGCGGCCGGTGTTGATTCTGTGGCGCACCGCCACGAATTTGTCTATGTGTGGGAAACTGAGCTAGAGGTGAGTAATGGTAAAAAAATCACACTGCTATGTTTTTTTTATAATTGTTGTTCTCACGTGTTTCTTGAAAATACATTATTAAATAAACTTTAAATAATTGTTTTTATAGTCAGAGGTTCTTACACATCATGACTATTTCATCTCTCAGTGTGCTTTCGAATTGGATATTTTTTCGTTTCACGTGAGTGTGGGCGCGTTTGTCCTTGGGGTTCCCCCCACACATCAGGATTTCTGATCGTAAATATTCAACATGTTGAATATTTACGATTCGCGATCGGGACGGCTCCGACGTTCTTTCGGACACTCTTAACACACTTCACACCACAGGAAAATTGGATAAGATAATCTTTAGAACCATCAAGATAATCGGGACATAGCTAGGATTGTCGGAAGGGGGGAAATCGGCCCAAAATAAGCCCAATTATCTTTTGGTGTGTACCCGGCATTAGAGGACTTAAAAGATCTTAAGCCGGATGCACACTGTGCGATTTATAATAGTCCTTCACGATTGTTCCTTGTCAGACTGTACGAACATGATCCCCGCTGTAAGCCATGTCACACTTTAAGATCTCAGTTGTCATTAATGTCAGACTGTACGATAGTCAAGGCGCGCTAAAAAGGGACGCACGCAAGAAAACTCGTCCGGAGTTTTATATCATCAATCAATGATGCATTCAGTGATAGTGAGCTGCATTACACGCGAGATTGAAATGGTGGCTACAAAGAAATCTCAAGCGCTCATTTTGGTCATAGTTTGTCTTGAAAAAACGAAGATAATTTGACGGTTGTCATAGGAGAAGTCACACTGCAGGATTGTGCGCCAAATCTTCTGACACTGCCAGAATTTCGTCTGAGGTAAAAATTTAATCGCAGCGGTCATTAATCGGCTGCCGGTGAACGATCAAAGACTTCAGATTTTAGCCTAGGATCAGAGGAACCTTTTAGGATTTGCAAAATTTGTCTCAGACAGCCAAATCGTGGCCAAAATCGCGCAGTGTGCACCTGGCTTTAAAGGATCTAAAGAGAGAGAGCAAATAAGAAACTATAAGATTGACAACAAAAGTTCTTTAAATATGAATAAGGAGTAAAACTGATTTAGCTTTAATATTAAATGCTACTACATGGTTAACTAACATGAATATGATTTTTTTGTTATTTCATGTTATTTCATGTTAGTTAACACATTAACTAATGTTAACAAATGAGACCTTATTGTAAAGTGTTACCGGAATAATTATAATAAATATAAAATAATTATTGTCATAAAGCATTTCCTATTGTAAATCATGGTCAGGCGTCATTTTTGGCACAGAGGTCAGAACCTGACTGAATTTTCGAGCCCCGCACTTAGGATTCCCGATGGTAGTTCACGCTTGCCTCGCTAAAGGAGGAGAGTAGAACCGTGTACATATAGAGACCTGGGGAAGGTCAGATGGAGGGTACCTGACAATGTCTTTAGCCCCAGAGGAGTTTCAGCAGACTGAGATGAGATGGCCCCATCTCTACACTACATGCTTCCAGAAATGAGTTGCAGTCCTCTGGGAATACCTGTCATAAACAGTGGGAGGGAACAGCTCCATATTCTTTAGACCCGTTCAGCCAAATCCCTTAAATCTACAAATATATCAACAAAAGGGGAAAGCAAGGCTTTGGAAAAAACATGGTCAGAGAGGGCTCCATAGGAGCAGGCTAGAAATAATAAAAAATGATTAAACAAAGAGGATTGCACCCTTATTTTTTAATGGATTCTGTTTTAATTCAAACTCCTCCACAGAAGAGCAAAGAAAAGAAGAAGTGCAATTACACACCTGGGGAACTCCCAGCCTCCGATCTGTAATCATCAAGACTCCCATTAAATGCTGTGTGACACATGAAGAATTTCAATGAGGAAAATATGCTCTGGAGAAATGCAGATGCTATATTTCAAGAAATTATACATATGGGATTTTGTCTGAGAGGTGCGATGCTCCTCTACTAATGCGCTTGTTATCTCAGGTTCAAAAACAGATTTTTTTTCCCTGCACTTTTTTGTTTAATAACAGCAACATCTCCAAGAATGTTCTTTGGTAATATAATGATAGCATCAAGCTGGATCTTAGCGCATACTACACCCACTCAGCACTCAACGCACAGCGGCCACTGTGGGCTCACCAGAGCCGCATGTCAGTCCTTTGTCACTTTAAACACCACCTTGGTGGGTTGCAGAATATACTGTGACAGCTGGTGTCTTAATTATCAATGCCTTTTCTTACTCTTTCTCTCTTCCGTTCTGGTTCTTTTCAAGTTGTGACATCTCTCTGTGTTTTCTTAGGTGAAAGGACATGAGGGACATACGCTGCCGCACATCTGAGGGGGAGGGTCGAAGGTGAAGAGGGCCTGTGTACACACACCGGCTTGTTTTGCCCGAGTACCCGAGCTTTGGATGTGTCCGCTTTCATTTCAAAAACAATAGGCCCATTCACAATCACCTCTGTGGTTTTCTTCCAAAAGCAGCGGACTTCTCGGCCAAAAACATTGTGGCGGCTTTATTCTCTCCTGTTTGATATAGTGGAGCTATTTCTAGAACTTTTCTAATCATCAAAACACACAAACGTGCATCCACTCTGGGACTGCTCAGAATACCAAAGCCAGAGCTCATTAAATGCGGTGTAAGTAAAAAGAGGCCTTTACTTTATGAGCATGCAATGATAGACATCGAAGAGAGAGATTTTTTAGCAATTTTTTAAACATTGTTTAATTCTGTATACACTTGGTTAACCTCTGAATAAATTTGCAGTTCACATGACATTTCATTTTGACATGTTTTCAACCTTTAAAGATCCAGGGGCCCCGCATAAAAAAAAAAATACAAAATACAAAAAAAAAAAAAAAATTATATATATATATATATATATATATATATATATATATATATATATATATATATATACACTCACCTAAAGGATTATTAGGAACACCTGTTCAATTTCTCATTAATGCAATTATCTAATCAACCAATCACATGGCAGTTGCTTCAATGCATTTAGGGGTGTGGTCCTGGTCAAGACAATCTCCTGAACTCCACTCCATTTCTAGGGTTTACAAAGAATGGCGTGAAAAGGGAAAAACATCCAGTATGCGGCAGTCCTGTGGGCGAAAATGCCTTGTTGATGCTAGAGGTCAGAGGAGAATGGGCCGACTGATTCAAGCTGATAGAAGAGCAACTTTGACTGAAATAACCACTCGTTACAACCGAGGTATGCAGCAAAGCATTTGTGAAGCCACAACACGCACAACCTTGAGGCGGATGGGCTACAACAGCAGAAGACCCCACCAGGTACCGCTGATCTCCACTACAAATAGGAAAAAGAGGCTACAATTTGCACAAGCTCACCAAAATTGGACAGTTGAAGACTGGAAAAATGTTGCCTTGTCTGATGAGTCTCGATTTTTGTTGAGACATTCAGATGGTAGAGTCAGAATTTGGCGTAAACAGAATGAGAACATGGATCCATCATGCCTTGTTACCACTGTGCAGGCTGGTGGTGGTGGTGTAATGGTGTGGGGGATGTTTTCTTGGCACACTTTAGGCCCCTTAGTGCCTATTGGTCATCGTTTAAATGCCACGGCCTACCTGAGCATTGTTTCTGACCATGTCCATACCTTTATTACACACCATGTACCCATCCTTGATGGCTACTTCCAGCAGCATAATGCACCATGTTACAAAGCTCGACTCATTTCAAATTGGTTTCTTGAACATGACAATGAGTTCTCTGTACTAAAATGGCCCCCACAGTCACCAGATCTCAACCCAATAGAGCATCTTTGGGATGTGGTGGAACTGGAGCTTCGTGCCCTGGATGTGCATCCCACAAATCTCCATCAACTGCAAGATGCTATCCTATCAATATGGGCCAACATTTCTAAAGAATGCTTTCAGCACCTTGTTGAATCAATGCCACGTAGATTTAAGGCAGTTCTGAAGGCGAAAGGGGGTCAAACACAGTATTAGTATGGTGTTCCTAATAATCCTTTAGGTGAGTGTATATATATATATGTATGTGTATATATATATGTATGTGTATATATATATATATATATATATATATATATATATATATATATATATATATATATATATATATATATATATATATATATATATATATATAATCACTATTCCCTACGTTAGTCCACTAATACAGTTCACTTGAAGGAGTGGATGAAAACGAGTGAGAGAATTCAGACAGCCGTTGAGTGTACATCGGCTGTACACTCGTTATTGCGGTGCAATGTGGGATAGAATGAGTGCACTCAATAACATCCACAATGGTTTCGGACACCACTACAAATTACTGTCCCCACAAATAATGCCCTATTTGAGGGTATAGGGGACAATTTCGGATTCAGCCTCAGTTGAGTGAATGATTTAGGCCCCGTCCGCATGGAGATGCGTTTAGCTGTATGTAAACATTTTGTATCGTATCAGCGTTTCGTCCAGACGGATCCAGCGTTTTAGGAGCCTGAAACCGGTATTTTTTAAGTGAATAAAATCTGAAACCGGCAGCCTTGCATTTACATGTGTACAGCCAATCCGCATATTTTGTGAAACGGTGATGTCATCACACCACGTCCCGCATGGTAAAGACTAGAAGGGATACAGCTCCGGGCACTGGGCATGCGCAAATCAATATTGTGTCATTTAATTACTGTATTTGCATTATTGTAAGGGTAGGTTTAGGGTTGGGGTAGGTGTAGGCATTAATAAAACACAATCTGGTAAGTAGCAAATTTATTTATTGTTATTTTGTCGTCAGATTTTGCCTCACTTCTGACCGTTGCTGTACCCCTTCTAGCCACAACTCTTCTTCTCAGTTTTTAGTTTATTTCGGGGGCAGAATCACAGCGCCACATAGTGGTCTGGCATATATACTACATCGATTTGAGTCGGTTTCAGTGGTTTCATGTTTTCTTGAGGGAAAAAAAGTTTAGATAGGGAAAGCTCTGGCTTCGCGTGGATGTGGCTTTAGTGATTCAATCATTAACAAGTCACTTCATCATTCCTGAATGAATCAGTATGCTTCAACAAATCAGTTGAGTGAATGATTCAGTGACTTAATCATAAAGCTGCATAGTTCTTGCCCAAATGTATTAGTGTTTTTGAACAGATCATTTGAATAGATAATTAGCAGATTCGCTAGATAAAGGATAGTCACTTAATGCCACCTACTGGCATAATGAGGAAACCTGCTGTATCACTAAAACGGAGTTGTACAAAATGTATATGCTTTTCAAAAGGAAACAAAAATAGTGTTCAGGAAACTTGAATATTGACAGTATTTACACTTTTGTTTGATTATTCCCATCTATCCATCCATCAGTCCATCCTTCCACATCCCTCTGATTCCTCTAATTTAGTTTAACAGCTCGACCTTTTCCCCACTGCTATCTTTTATACCACCCATGAACTTTCTTTTAATACCCTCTCATGCATGGAGTCATATTTCAGCTCTATATTCTGGAAAGTGTTTAATGAATTTCTAATGGTCTCTGATTTACATCATGAACTGCATAGTCTCATATTCCTTTAATTTATCTTTCGCCACTCTTCTTGGAGAATGCTCATCACGCATTCATGGGTCATGGCTGGGCTGCAATGCTTAATACTTACCTCCTCAGATGAATCCTTCACAACACAGCCCTGGGCATGTCCATTCTCTCTGCCCGTAATACGAGCTCTCAGCCCGGGGTGCACCTGTAGGCCCACCTGTAGGCGTGTCTGTTAACTGCATCCCTTGCATAAGATTCAGTTTAGGCCATTTGCATGAGCTCTAGACATGCAAGATCAACGTGACTTCTGTTTGGGTCCTTTTGTTAAAATCCAGCGCCATTTGCACGCCGGGGAAAAACTTCAGCTGCGATAAAAGGGCTTATAATTAATTATTCATGTGGTTATAAATGTAGGAGCATGGGCTAATGGGCTATGTGGCATTATTTAATAAAATACTATAATTATGTTTTAAGAATATTTTATAGTCCATTATACGCGCCGGAAACCGATGATGAATTTCAGAATTATTGCAGCACATGAATTTCTTTATTTCCGTCTGTCCTTGCTCTATATAATCATTGTGGAAAATGTACTTTACCAAACCGTAATTAGAATATAATTGTTTTTGGGTCTAGATGAGCACAAGTGAATTAGAATTTGCTGAATCGTACCCAGATTTATTAGTTTTCCTATTTTATAGGCTGCTCTTTTGACACAGCGACTCACAATATGCAGAGAATGTAATCTTGCGTGTAAATGACTATTAAGATTGTGTCAAAACAGTCATTTTTTTAGCCTCGCTTTCATAAGATTGCAAGTTAATACATCAGACTCAACAACAGTGAGCGGAGGGAAAAGACAGCAAAATGAACATGAGCTAAAATAGCACCCAGGGGAGACGTTTGTTCGCCTCTGTTCTGCATTAACAAACTTGGCTGTTTCCAAAAAGAGAAGGAGGGGGAAGAGGAAGCTGCTTGACATTCTGGAGGAGTTACTCCTGCCATCACCTCCATCTTTCCGCCGCTCTCCTCCGCCTGGCCAACCTGTGCCTTAAACACAAAGAGCATTATGCATGAGCCCCAGAAGGTCTCTGAACATGCTCCATCCTGCTACCCCTCTGCCCAACCTTCACACAATGTCACAGCCATCCCTTAAAAAAAGATTTGTTATCCTCTACCATTCTTATCATAGCGAAGCAACTTACTGGGGTAACTCAGAATCCATCAGAACCTCTATTACATTTTCAAATTAAATGATCTATAGGAAAAAATGTGCTTTGTATAATTAACTTTACTGTGGAACAATCATGGTCTCAATAACAATAATAAAAAAAGTAAAAAAATAAATCAATATACGTGCCCAAAACTTTTTTTTTTTAGTCTGGAATAGTATTTTCTTGCAAATCATGCTGCTTTATTTCACTGATTATCTCTTCGTCATGGCACCTGTTAGTGGGTGGGATTTATTAGGCAGCAAGTGAACATTTTGTCATCAAAGTTAATGTGTAAGAAGCAGGAAAAATGGGCAAGCGTAAGGATTTGAGTGAGTTTGACAAGGGCCAAATTGTGATGGCTAGACGACTGGGTCAGAACTTACCTGGGAAACACATGGCACCAGGATGCACTATGGGAAAAAGGCAAGTCGACGGAGGCAGTGTGATGCTTTGGGCAATGTTCTTCTGGAAAACCTTGGGTCCTGCCATCCATGTGGATTTTACTTTGACACGCACCACCTACCTAAGCATTGTTGCAGACCATGTACACCCCTTCATGGAAACGGTATTCCCTGGTGGCTGTGGCCTCTTTCAGCAGGATAATGTGCTCTGTGACAAAGACAAAATGTTTCAGGAATTGTTTGAGGAGCAGAACAACGAATTTGAGGTGTTGACTTGGCCTCCAAATTCCCCAGATCTCAATCCAATCGAGCATCTGTGGGATGTGCTGAACAAACCACTCTGATCCATGGAGGCCCCCCAGGTAAATAAATAATTTTGCCATGTTCTGCTGTTGCGGCCGGTCAAACAAATGCTTGTGCTTTGTTTTTTTGTTAGATATAATTGTAAAAATATCCATTAAAATACTGATATTTTGGTCTATAATTCCTCCCCGAACTTCCCCGCTGCCCTGTATCTTGCTCTCTCATTGGCTGTTGGTCATTTTCAGTAAAAACGCATTTCACACAGCAGGATTTTGAATCCCAGACAGGTTCAGATATTTAGCTTGGCGAATATCTCATGGGCATCGGTGACTCGTCTGCGATTCTCTCTGATCACGTCTGCGATAATTCACACTGCGTGACTCACCCTCGCATGAACGCGCAGCGATTTGCCTATGATTTGCAGATGATTTGTCTGCAATTTCGCAAAACCTGTCGGCAAGTCAAAATCGGGCAGTGGGAACGTGGCATTACAGGACTTAAAGGATCTGCTAATAACATATTAGTGCCAGATACCACAGCACACCTTCAGGGGTCTAGTGGAGTCCATGTCTTGACGGGTCAGGGCTGTTTTGGCAGAAAAAGGGGGACCAACACAATATTAAGTCATAATGTTATGCCTGATCTATATTACCATGATAACATGTTCAAAAACAAGGTATTTGGTTTGTTAAAATAAAGTTTTCACAAAAGTTCAAACAACTTCCAACACCAAAAATCCCTTTCAAAATTCAACTTTCATTCCCTATGCTTTCAGGTTTTACACAGAGCAATCATCACAAGATTTACAATTTTATTCAATAACTGGCAAGCCTTCACATTTTTTAATATATTCAAATATTTAACACTGCCTTGAGAAATTCATCACTTAAAAAAGAAATAATCACATTATTGGTGTCTAGGCAAAAATACTTCATGTCAAGTCGGAACCAATGAGATATATTATATTCTTTATATTTTAAAGTAATATTTGAATATACTTTGCAAATTTTATTTCACGATTGATGAGTGAAAGTGTCACTTTCAGTTACACTATCATTAGCATCAGACTTGAGGGGGCCAAACTCCAGATATAATGAAAAAAAAAAAAAAAAAACAATTTCATACAGACCTTCCAAACAGCTGCCCTCATGAGTGCTGCTTTCCTCAAAAACTCAGTCACGTCGTGGTTGCTGCAGGGATGAAGAAAAAATGATCTAATTGCAGCAGTTTACTTTATTAAAGGCAGGGTAGCTGATTTGTTCCAGAAATTTTGTTTTATTAACAAAGTGCGGGAGGAGTAGAGCTACCCAATTAGTACAATTGGAGGCCTATTGTAACAGGTAGATCCACTGGAGGCAAGTGTTTTGAACCCAAGTGCAGCATTTATTAACAATAAACAAACTTAAAACAAAGACTTGGCTTAACTTGGTCAAAACATAAAACAAAGTCATGGCATGGCTAAACAAAACTCACCACCAGCAGGTTACAACGTTAATAACAGACAAAGACACATGGCAAACATGAGGGCTTAAATACACACACAGACTAATGACAAGACAAGTGACACCTGTGAACAGTGATGAGACAATGAACCAATGACAGGACAAGACACAAGATCACATGAGGGCATGGGATTCACATGACACTGAAACATGACAAAACCAGGAAGTGCATGACAAGACTGTGAACAAGACACTAAAACAAAGCAAGAACATGATAAACTAAAACATGAACCAAGAACAATGAACATGAACCAACACCAAGACACCATGTGACAGATCCCCCCCTCTATGGGCGGCCCCTGACGCCCAAACAACACCAACACATCAATAACCTAACAAAGAGTCTTAACAAAAAGTCTTGGGGGGCGGTCTTGGGGGAGGGATGGGGGGCCAGGCCCGTGCAGGGGCACCGGACCCAGACATGACACGGCCGGGCCTGGGAGCGTGGGCGGACCTGGACCCTGTGGCGTGGGCGGACCTGGACCCTGTGGCGTGGGCGGACCTGGACCCTGTGGCGTGGGCGGACCTGGACCCTGTGGCGTGGGCGGACCTGGACCCTGTGGCGTGGGCGGACCTGGACCCTGTGGCGTGGGCGGACCTGGACCCTGTGGCGTGGGCAGACCTGGACCCTGTGGCGTGGGCGGACCTGGACCCTGTGGCGTGGGCGGACCTGGACCCTCAGGCGTGGGAGGCCATGGCGGCAACGGCAGTTCATCAGGCCATGGCGGTAATGGCGGTTCAGGGGCCCACAGAGGCGTGGCCTTCATGGCCTCCATGTACCCCCTGCCCCCCCCCAAAATTTTCTTGGGTGGGACAGCGGGGCCGTGGGCTGGAGCCTGGACGGGGCCGTGGGCTGGAGCCTGGACGGGGCCGTGGGCTGGAGCCTGGACGGGGCCGTGGGCTGGAGCCTGGACGGGGCCGTGGGCTGGAGCCTGGACGGGGCCGTGGGCTGGAGCCTGGACGGGGCCGTGGGCTGGAGCCTGGACGGGGCCGTGGGCTGGAGCCTGGACGGGGACGTGGGCTGGAGCCTGGACGGGGACGTGGGCTGGAGCCTGGACGGGGACGTGGGCTGGAGCCTGGACGGGGACGTGGGCTGGAGCCTGGACGTGGGCTGGAGCCTGGACGTGGGCTGGAGCCTGGACGTGGGCTGGAGCCTGGACGTGGGCTGGAGCCTGGACGTGGGCTGGAGCCTGGACGTGGGCTGGAGCCTGGACGTGGGCTGGAGCCTGGACGTGGGCTGGAGCCTGGACGTGGGCTGGAGCCTGGACGTGGGCTGGAGCCTGGACGTGGGCTGGAGCCTGGACGTGGGCTGGAGCCTGGACGTGGGCTGGAGCATGGACATGGGCTGGAGCATGGACGTGGGCTGGAGCATGGACGTGGGCTGGAGCATGGACGTGGGCTGGAGCATGGACGTGGGCTGGAGCATGGACGTGGGCTGGGCTCACTGGGGTGGAGAGTACTGTGGGAACGTGGAGCTCCTCATCCACCGTTCCCACAGTAAAAGATGAGCCACTCAACTGAAGTGCATAGTCAATATATCCAGCTAGAGTTCCTGGAGAATTGCTCTCTGGCATCAAATACCTTAAAAGGTCATTAAGTCCATTTAAGAAAATACCCTTGAGGGCAACATCATTAAAGTTCACCTGGTAGCAAAGTCCACAAAACTCCTCCACATAGTTCTCTATGGCTTGGTTTCCCTGGCGTAGACGAAGCAAGGATACAACTGCTGGGTCCATTTTGTAGGTTCTGTTATTCTGTAACAGGTAGATCCACTGGAGGCAAGTGTTTTGAACCCAAGTGCAGCATTTATTAACAATAAACAAACTTAAAACAAAGACTTGGCTTAACTTGGTCAAAACATAAAACAAAGTCATGGCATGGCTAAACAAAACTCACCACCAGCAGGTTACAACGTTAATAACAGACAAAGACACATGGCAAACATGAGGGCTTAAATACACACACAGACTAATGACAAGACAAGTGACACCTGTGAACAGTGATGAGACAATGAACCAATGACAGGACAAGACACAAGATCACATGAGGGCATGGGATTCACATGACACTGAAACATGACAAAACCAGGAAGTGCATGACAAGACTGTGAACAAGACACTAAAACAAAGCAAGAACATGATAAACTAAAACATGAACCAAGAACAATGAACATGAACCAACACCAAGACACCATGTGACACCTATATATATATAGATAGCGACTCACCTCTCACACTCACCCGGACAGCACGCCAAATACACCAAATACTGTTTTACTCTATCTAATAATTTGTAAATGTGAAATATTTTTGTTATGCTTGGTGAAAGTCTCTTCACATCCTGAAAGAAATCACACAGTTAAGTGGTCTAAAGGTGTATGTGGCGAGCAGCGAGGCCGAGGGACCGTGAGGGCGGGACGAGCCCTCACGGGGCGAGCCGCAGCGATCGCGGCCCTTGCGGAGGAGTGAGGGAGTATAAAGGAGGAGCGACGACAGTGAGGGACGAGAGAGGACCAGGCCTGGAGTTTGTGTTATGTTTTATTTTAGTTGTGTTATCCGCTGCAGTCGTCCGTGAGGGGCTGCAGCCTTTATTTTCACTTTGTGTTTATTTGTGTTTGTGTGTAGGTGGCAGTCGGCCGTGAGGGGCTGCCGCCGCCATATTTATTTTGTTTTTATTTTTGATTAAACACTTTGATTGTTCGCCGGTTCCCGCCTCCTTCTTCCCGTACAAACAACGTTTACTACAGTGTATATTTACAGCTCTGGAAAAAATTAAGAGACCACTTATGTGTATACAGTGAGGAAAAGAAGTATTTGAACACCCTGCTATTTTGCAAGTTCTCTCACTTAGAAATCATGGAGGGGTCTGAAATTGTCATCGTAGGTGCATGTCCACTGTGAGACATTATCTAAAAAAAAAAAAAATCCAGAAATCACAATGTATGATTTTTTAACTATTTATTTGTATGATACAGCTGCAAATAAGTATTTGAACACCTGAGAAAATCAATGTTAATATTTGGTACCGTAGCCTTTGTTTGCAATTACAGAGGTAAAACGTTTCCTGTAGTTTTTGACCAGGTTTGCACACACTGCAGGAGGGATTTTGGCCCACTCCTCCACACAGATCTTTTCTAGATCAGTCAGGTTTCTGGCCTGTCGCTGAGAAACACGGAGTTTGAGCTCCCTCCAAAGATTCTCTATTGGGTTTAGGTCTGGAGACTGGCTAGGCCACGCCAGAACCTTGATATGCTTCTTATAGAGCCACTCCTTGGTTATCCTGACTGTGTGCTTCGGGTCATTGTCATGAACCTTCCGTGCCATGCATGATTTCAAACCATGACGTCTTAGTGTATTACCAACAGTAACCTTGGAAACGGTGGTCCCAGCTCTTTTCAGGTCATTGACACCTTTCTTAGGATCATTGAGACCCCACGAGGTGAGATCTTGCATGGAGCCCCAGTCCGAGGGAGATTGACAGTAATGTTTAGCTTCTTCCATTTTCTAATGATTGCTCCAACAGTGGACCTTTTTTCACCAAGCTGCTTGGCAATTTCCCCGTAGCCCTTTCCAGCCTTGTGGAGGTATACAATTTTGTCTCTAGTGTCTTTGGACAGCTCTTTGGTCTTGGCCATTAGTAGTTGGATTCTTACTGATTGTATGGGGTGGACAGGTGTCTTTATGCAGCTAACGACCTCAAACAGGTGCATCTAATTTAGGATGATAAATGGAGTGGAGGTGGACATTTTAAAGGCAGACTAACAAGTCTTTGAGGGTCAGAATTCTAGCTGATAGACAGGTGTTCAAATACTTATTTGCAGCTGTATCATACAAATAAATAGTTAAAAAATCATACCTTGTGATTTCTGGATTTTTTTTAAAATTATGTCTCTCACAGTGGGCATGCACCTACAATGACAATTTCAGAACCCTCCATGATTTCTAAGTCGGAGAACTTGCAAAGGGTGTTCAAATACTTATTTTCCTCACTGTGTATATATATATATATATATATATATATATATATATATATATATATATATATATATATATATATATATATCTGTGAAAATTTGAATAATTTTAACTAAATAAGAGGGATCATACAAAATGCATGTTATTTTTTATTTAGTACTGTCCTGAATAAGATATTATACATAAAAAATGTTTACATACAGTTCACACAAAAAAAATTGCTCAATTTATTAAAATGACCTATACTGTGATTATGACCTATGACCTATAATGATTCTCAATACTGTGTGTCGTTCCCTGAATGATCCACTGCTTTTTTTTTTTTTTTGTGATGGTTGTTCATGAGTCCCTTGTTTGTCCTGAGCAGTTAAACTGCCCAATGTTCTTTCAGAATCCTCCAGGTCCTGCAAATTATTCAGTTTCCCAGCATCTTTTGCATATTTGAACCCTTTCCATCATTGACTGTATGATTTTGAGATCCATCTTTTCACATTGAGGATAATTGAGGGACTCAAACACAACTATTAAAATGGTTCAAACATTCACTGATGCTTCAGAAGGAAGAGCCAGGGGGTGAAAACTTATTGAATTTGAAGATCAAGGTAAATTGTACATAATTTGACTTCCTGGAAACATGCAAGTATTCTCCCTGTGTCTCTGGTTAGGAAAGTAAACAGGTGAGTGTGAGGAAGATGGGGTGGTGGAGGGATGCTGAAAACTGTTGAGGAACATTGGTGAGTTGACTGGGTATTTATATAATTCTCCACTTGTGCTGATTGGGTAGACATGTTGATTGCTGATTGCTGACAGCTGGATGGAATGACATGATGAAGATCATTTGAACTTTGTTAATAAACATCATATCAAACACTCAGGATACACAAATACAATGAAACAATGTAGAGATAGGACCAAGAAACTCAGGGCTATATATACAAAAGATAATTGAAGAGATGAAACAAGAAACAGGTGTAGGAAGTTAATCAAACAATGAATCCCCATAAAAAAAACTAATGCAAGCATGAAAACCAAGGAAGCTGAAAGGGAAAACAACAAACAATGCCAAACCAACTTAGAGTTCATGAAAACGAAATTCAAGCTCAGACATAACGTGACACCCCGGGTGTCACTTTGAATTCAGAGGATCACTTGCAGTGTGGGTTCGAACAAATATTGGTTTTGTGTCGAGAATCCACTTGAAAGTTGGATATGTTAATCTCATTGCTAATGGCCCTCTGAAAGGTTTCTTAATATTCTCTTCTCAGCCCACTACAACAGAGCCTGTCTCCACAAGGTTAATTAGTTGCAGGTCCCCTGAGGGCCCATAAGTGATGAGAGCTTAAGATAGTGAAAGAGGTTCCTCGGCTTATAGCGACATAACAAGGTTAATGGGTCTCTTATATCTTTCATCCATGCCAACCTGCACTACTGCCCACTTTGTCCGCATGCTGAGCCTGGGAACTCCATGGTATTATAAATAATAAATTTTTCCTAATGCTGCACCAGTCATTAAGTTACTTTGAGATGTACAATCATAAATAAGCATGGTCTTTTGTCTAGTTCTCCAACACTAAAGCAGCAGGTTCTGTGCTCTATAGCAAGAGCAACATCTGTTTTTGAAACAGATGATTTTCTCAATGTTCTTTTAACTCAATGTGCAGTCTGTTCCACAAACAGCTGTTCCTCATTTAAACAAGGTGAATTACTTCCTCAGAAGACAAAAAAGAAGATGAACATAAAAGGAAAATTATGTGACACTTATTTTTTTGTTTGTTTGTTTGTTTTTTGTTATTTTTATGTATGAGGCGCCACGTAGGATTTAAATCAAACTTCGCTTATCAATACATACATAACACACGTGCATATACACCTATAAATTACTCGCATATACATGTATACTATTGGATGTTCAAAATACATATATGAAATACACGTGCACACTAATATGAAATCCACACCAATACATATTATGTTAGTAATGAATGCATACACACTCGTGAATAACTTGCATATACATATAAACTTGACGCACGCATAGACCTATAAATACTCGCATATAGCCTACATATAAACTTCCATGCATATACACCTATAAACACTCGCACATACATATACACTCACTGCACGCAGACACACCTATACACACTCGCACATACATATAAACTTCCATGCATATACACCTATAAACACTCGCACATACATATAAACTCGATGCGCGCATACACATCCATAAAACACTCGCGCACACATACAGAATAAAACGTGGATGCATGCTTTAGTTGTGTATATATGTATATGCGAGTGATTTCATATGTAGATGTGCGTGAACTTTTCAGTGCAAACGGAAGGCATTTCAGTTTAAAAGGAAGTCATTAATGGGGTCTTCCTCATGCAGATCGACATGAATTTCAGAGTGACCTTAATAGCTGTTACGAAGTGTTTTATTTGCTTGTTCAAGGTGCAATGAAGACGATATCAGGCCTCTTAAGTTTTGAACTGAGTTCAGAGTGAGATTTTGGCGACGGCAGCAGGGGATTGGGTGGGGACGAGGTTCTGATCTGAAAAATGACACTAATTTGTATAAATAAATAAATAAATAATGATATTTTTTTAAATTTAATTTAACATTTATGTAGTGTATTAGTAAATGCTGAGATTAACATTGACTAAAGCTGTGTTTCCATAGGAACTTTCTCCAGGAACTAGGAACTTTGGGGTGCACTCTGTGTATTTCGACTGCAGGGACAAGGGTCTAAAGGGTCTAAGGCCCCGTCCACACGAAGCCAGAGCTTTCCCCATCCGATCTTTTTTCCCCCTTGTTTCAAGAAATATCTGCGTACACACGAGAGCAATGAAAACGACTCAAAACTATGTAGTATCCATGCCAGGCCAGTATGTGGCACTGTAATTCTGCCACAGAAATAACCAAAAAACGGAGAAGAAGAGTTGTGGCTAGAAGGGGTACAGCAACGGTAGGAAGTGAGGCAAAATCTCACAATAAAATAACAATAAATAAATTTGCCACTTACCAGATTGTGTTTTATTAACGCCACACTCTAAACCTACCCTACAATAATGCAAATACAGTAATTAAATGACGCAATATTGATGTGCGCATGCTCAGTGCCCCTAGTTGTATCCCCTTTTAATCTTCCCACGCGGGACATGGTGTGATGACATCACCGTTTCACAAAATATACGGATTGGCTGTACACACGAAAACGCAAGGGTGTCGTCTTCAGATTTATCCACTCTGGGACCCGGTTTTAAAAATATCGGTTTCATGCTCCCAAAACGCTGGATCCGTGTGGACGAGACGCTGATACGGTACAACATTTTTACGTATACAACTAAACGCGTCTCCGTGTGGACGGGGCCTTAGTTCTGGGTAAAAAATGTCAGTTTTTCAATCAGTTCGTCCTGTGGACATTCAGTATTGATTATTAATTAATTCTTAGAAAAGGATATTTTTCATGGCCACAGAAAAATTATTCTTCCTTTGTATTTACATAAGCGCCTAGAGCGCATAACAAGATCGATCAAAGAGTCTAAACCTGGGAGAACAACCCCTGATAAGCTCCTTTGTCTGAGCAAAGGAGTTTACAGTTTTACTAACTACACAGCGACTTGTATTTCTTAGTACATTACTTGCATTTGCCCAGGAAGGCATCCAGATATACGGCCGCAGGAGAAAGTATTGATGGTCCCATCCGATGCACTGTAAAAAGATTACTGTGAAAAATACAGTAACTTGCTGGCAGCAATTAGCTAGTAAGTTGCTGTATTTCATTTCACAGTATTCTTACTGTAAATGTAATCGCAGTAACTTTAAAATTACTGTACATTTTTTTACAGTAATAATCACAGTACTGTATTTCATAACTACTACTGTAATGGGGATTACTGCATTAATTTTGTGTACTGTAAAATAAAGACACTGTCACAAATGCCATTTATTTTCTCACTTTTAATTTCAAAAATTCATAAAATAAAAATAGTATAGCATAATTTTTTTCAATGTTACAATTTTTCTGTGAACATTTAATTTCATCATTTTTCTGAACATACAAAAAACACTTTTCTGAACAAACAAAACAATCAATATTTATTAAAATGTTTGGATAAAATTACAAATGTATAAAAATGTAATGATTTAAAAACAGCAGGATTTCAAACCTATATATTTTCTGAACATATAATTTTTTTTCAATGAGTTAACATTTCTCCGTGAACAATTCATTTCATTTCAACGCTTTTCTGAGCAAACAAAACAATCAATATGTATTCAAATGTTTGGGTAAAATTACAAATCTATAAAAATTAAATGATTTAAAGGGATAGTTCACCCAAAAATTTGTATTGTGTCATCATTTACTCACCCTCAACCTGTATGGATTTCTTTCTTCTGCTGAACACAAAGAAAGATATTTTGAAGAATGTCGGTAACCAGACAGTTGATGGGTCCCATTGACTTCCATAGTATTTTTTTTTCCTACTATGGAAGTCAATGGGACCCATCAACTGTCTGGTTACCGACATTCTTCAAAATATCTTTCTTTGTGTTCAGCAGAAGAAAGAAATTCATACAGGTTGAGGGTGAGTAAATGATGACACAATTTTCGTTTTTGGGTGAACTATCCCTTTAAAAATAGCAGGATTTCAAACCTGAATATTGTTTTTCTCCAAGAAGTTTTTTTTTCTTCATAACTATTATTCTTTTAAAACTTGACCTGGACTTCCTGGGCTGGAGTCTTCTACCCTGTAGAGGAAGAAATTCATTATTAATATAAAAGTTTAAAAGCAAGACAGATGGGTTGATGACATATACATAAAAGTTTTAAATAAATATTAGTATTTTTTTATATGCTTTGTTGGTGGTTTGTGGAGTAGCATCCCCCACATCTTTATTTTATAGCTTGAATAAAGATGTAAAATGTAAATTTATTTTCGTTAACACAAACTGTAACATCTGTAAAAATAACAACCTATTTTTAAAAGATAAAATGTAAATATTCTTATATTCGACTCTTATTAGACAGTATTGGTTTCTGTCATTTGCCATTACTTTAATATTTAATAACTGTCTTAATATTATTAAATTGTACATGAATATCCCACATTTCTGCCACAATACCATTTTTACAGTTTGAGATAAAACTGTGAAATTTATGGTAAATGTTTGTGAGTTGTGAATGGAAAAATATTCTAACTGGCTGGTGTTGTCACACAATGTTCCACCTGTTTTTCATGTCAGTGTTGTTGAATCACCTTGTGTTGACGCTGTAAAACTGCATGATTTGAAAATGATGCTTGGCAGGCCTAAAGGGATAGTTCACTTTAAAAGGAAAATGCTATTATCATATACTCAACTCAACCTCAAGTTGTTTCGAACCTGTATGAATTTTTTTCTTCTGCTGAGCACAAAAGAGGATATTTTGAAGAATGTCGGTAACCAAACAGTTAACTGGAGCCAGTGACTTCCATAGTATTTTTTTTCCTACTATGGAAGTCACTGGCTCCAGTTAACTGTTTGGTTACCGACATTCTTCAAAATATCCTCTTTTGTGGTCAGCAGAAGAAAGAAATTCATACAGGTTTGAAACAACTTGAGAGTAAATTTTAAAGTGAACTATCCCTTTAATAGACAAGTTGCGGGCCACCTCTGACTTTCAACCACCAACTACCCACCCAAACTGGCTTCCAGTTATTCCAAGGTAACAATTAAAAGTCTCACCTGGTATTAGTTGTTCTGCCAGTCATACTCAATGAAGTCCCTGATGAATGATGCCACGTGTGGATCAATCGTTTTTTTTTTTTGGACCACCTTCCCAGTTCGTCTGCTAATCTGGACCTTTGAATTTTAAAAAAAAATGACGTTATAAATGTAATTTCGCCAGATAAGACAAATATTAATACAATATATGCTCCCAAAAGTCAGGAATGGCACTTCTAATTAGGCTATTAACAATCTAACGTTATAGTTTCTGCAGCTTGAAGGCAATGAAGTTCAGAAAAATCATGAAATTATTAAAAATATGTTAAGTAACGTAACTTAGCTGCTACGTTACCTCTAACGTTAGCTGCATTTTCTCGGCCCGCTTAACTTCAATGTCTGATTCCTCAGTCGGCAACAGCAAGCAAGAGAAAAAAACGAGAGATTATTAAACGGCTACCGCGCCAATAAATACAAAAAATTACACAATTTTAAATTAATGTCATTTCACAATGCTAACGTTAGACTTTAATCAAATTAAAGACGTTAAAAATGTAATGTTGCCGGATAAGACAAATCTTAATACAGTACAGCCCATGCCATGCTCCCACAAGTTTGAAAAGCATTTCACCAATCTCGTTGGTTTACGTTCAGAAAAATCATGATGAATCACTATGAAAAATAGGTTAAGTATTAGGCCTAACGTACCTCAGCTGCGTTTTTTCAGCTCGAGACCGTCGAGAGTCGGCAGGCTAGGCTCACTGCCGCAGCCTCACGCGCAAGTGGTGACAGAAAAAAAAGTGATCATATTATGCGACGTATCTGCACCAAAAGAGATCACATACACAATTCCAATTTAATTTTTATTTAACAATGCTATAAACTAATGACGTTATCAAATGTTGCCAGACTAGAAAATATATCGAAATCATGCAGAAATATATATTTGTGGTAATGAAATTATAAAATGCACACACAACATGAGACGTTTACTACGAAGTGTGCTGCTCATTTCTCTTTTCTCTCTCAGTGCACTCTTAAAGTTGAACAAACAGGTGACTTTACAAGAGTAAACTTTGGAAATAAATTATGTTACCTTTCTGAAGTAAAAAATGCAGATGAAAGTGGGAAATCTCGTAGCTTTCCTTGGCTGAAAAAAAATCTTCTAGAAATTGCTGTATTGTGATTCACAGGAACAAAAAAATTACTGTAGAATTTACCCACCATTGAAAAAAGACCATGATGCTTTGCAGATCTACAGCAACATGCTGTATACAGGTTCTACAGTAAGTATTTGCTCATTTTACAGTAATAATGCTGTGAAAACTACAGAAATTTGTTACAGTGTGGTTTTGCAGTTGCGATCATTTCCTTCCGTGTTGAGCGAAGGAACAATGGTGAACCTGCATGGTTGCTCTGACTCCATCGAGGTTGAGGAAGTTGCACACCCCGTGAGTTGGGCCTGCTGGCCCCAACTTGCCGGGTGGGGGCATCTGGTTTCCTGTTCCATACACACACACGTGAGGCTGTGTGCGTGGGCCTTATCTGACCTGTTGACCGAGATGAGATGTTGTTTCAGCCAGGAAGAAGAGGAGAGAGTCGTCTCTCTTTTTAAGCTCTGGGAGTAGTCATACCCTCCTGAGGTAGACTTGGCCAATGAGATTTTTGGGATTTCCAAGCGGGAAATTCCTCTGGATATTTTATGGCTCTTTGTTTCACGTATGAATCAATGGGTCTGTGCCAATTTATACTCTAATTAATTCAACAAACACACACCGCATCCTCTGAATAAGGGACTTACATGGAAGTGTAAGTCGTGAAACGAGCATTCATTTGATAGGAGACAAGACATATATGAAGTAACATGAAAAAGTAAGTTGTTCATAAGACATGCATAAACTAAATAACATACAAGGGACATTTTACAAGACAGTTATATGCGTACATACAATGTCCTGGGGTGCATGTTCATTTATAGACGGTTTGTCTATTACTTGAGGTCAGTGCTTGAAGTGGAAAAAATAAAGTGCCGGTACTCACCAGAGGGGGTGGGGCTTTGTTGGAGGCGTGGTTATGGGGGGATTGTTTAGTCAATAATTCAAGAAGGTCCGTATTTTAAAGCTCTTTCTAACTTGTTCTCAGCCTTAGAACTAACATATAGTTCTTGTAATTGTTTAACTATATAATTTGTTACAATAAGGGTTTATTTACAAAGCAAGACCATTGACGGCACCTCATTAGGCTACCATGCAGGCCAATGTTCACTTTTGTCTTTCTTTTTTCTAATCAAATAGCAACACAGTTAGAAACTATAGCTGGGTTATTCCTGGTGTGCGGTAACATTTTGGCTTCATAAATGTTTGAAAAAAAAGTACATGATTTTCATGTTTTTAGCATTCTACCAAAATGGTGACATGTTTAACTAGTCGGAATACATATTGGTCAAGCTCAGGGACTAAAAAAATAATAATTATAGTAGATTCATTGTTCAGACACTGGCCGTGAAGGTGTTCCACCCTGTTAGGGACATATACATAGTTATCACAAAATGTTAATAATGTAAATGTTAAACAATACCAAGTTTTTCTTGGATAGTATATGTCCCTTATGCCATCATGGTATTTTTTTTAATTCTTGAAACAATAACAAAACTATTTTTGATGAATAGAATGTCTTGATTATTAAGAACAGGTACTTTTTGTACCCATTTTTGCCAACAGGATGGTAAATAATAAAAAAATGTATTCAAAAACATATATTGTATATGCTGTTAATGATCCTCACCTCCCAAAATAAAACATAAGTATGCAAAACATTTAACGTTGCTGTCAAATTATTATTTAAAAATGACTCGCCTAACGGGGTGGAAGACCATAACTTAATTTGTACGGTTGAATTCCAGCAGGAAAAACTAATTATGTAATTTCCTGAAAATTGTCAATGAAATTGTGGTCTTTTTTGGAAGTCGAGAAATACATACTAACAGGGTGGAAGATGACTTCAGGGACACAGTAAATGAAGACAATTGTTAAAAAAAAAAAAACTAGTTTCACATGGTTTATATGTATAACTAGAGGTAGTTTAGCCTATTCTATAACATAATCTAAAAATATTTTGAGATTTTTATCATTTCATGGTTTATAGTTCTTGTGGAAGTTGATTACTTTGCACTGAGGACATGATAAATTTGAATGCATATATCAATAAAAAGGTGTGTAAAATACAAAATAGTATTTTTAATACCTATTATATCTTTTTAAGTGATAAAGAAGACCTACATTTATAATTTAAGCCATTTCTTATGTGACTCATTTTATAGAAAATATGAGTAAATAAATCATAAAGACAGAAAAGTCACTGTGTAGAACAGGAACGACCCAGCTACAACACGCGGCTGTTGTCATCGGTAGAAGTGGTGCCACACTCATCCTCGTCACCACTTGTGACCGCGACACAAGTGCTTTGTATTTTAACCATAGATTTTAAACGAGCAGCCATGGTTGCGCGTTTCACACACCCTCTCCGGACCACTTTGAGTTGTTGACACTGACTGACAGCGGCAAAAGCGACGCATGCGCTTTTCACTTGTAAAACTCAAGGGTGTATGGGTAATGTAGTCTCTGCTCGCAAATGAGCGTACCGGTACGCTAAAAGCACGTTCTGGGCGCACGGAGAGGTGGCGGTACGCTCAAGAGCTATATTTGGAAGTGGTGGTACTGAGTACCGGCGCGTACCGGCCCACTTAAAGCACTGCTTGAGGCAAAAGCTTGTGTTTTGCAGGCTTTGTTTCTTTAACTATGGCCTTTTCCATGTGGCCACATTTTTTAGGGCCAGTTGGTCTCCAGGGTGACTGAGGACTTTGCTCTGTTGTGTTGGGGGAAGGTCTGTTACTAAGCACAAAGCATTTGAAACATATTTGTTAAATGTAACCGGTGATTATGTGTCTGATTTGCCTAAGTCGCTAGAGTAGAATTTTTTCTGCTAATTTTGGTGGAAACGTGGCTTAAAGGGTTAGTTCACCCAATAATGAAAATTCTGTCAATAATTACTCACCCTTCGTTCATCTTCGGAACACAAATAAAGATATATTTGATGAAATCTGAGAGCTCTCTGACCCCTCCATAGACAACTATTTAATTAACACTTTCAAGTTCCAGAAAGGTAGCAAAAACATAGTTAAAATCGTCCATGTGACTCCAGTGGTTCAACCTTAATTTTTTAAAGCGATGAGAATACTTTTTGTGCGCAAAACAAACAAGAATAACTTTATTCAACAATTTTGTTCTAGCCTGTGCCAGTCTCCAACACAGTTTACATTGAAAAACAGAGCAGCTCCCGCATCATCATCACATGATATTTACAATGTAAACTGCATAGGAGACTGACACAGGCTTGTTGAATAAAGTCGTTATTTTTGTTTGTTTTTGTGCACAGAAAGTATTCTCATCACTGAGGGTGAACTATCCCTTTAATATTAATAAAGGCTGTAGAAGTATTGTTCATTTTTAGTTTATGTTAACTAACTAATGTTAACAAATAAAACCTTTTGTATTGTAATGCAGAGTAAACTCAAAAATAAAGGAGAGCTGGAGCCAAATGCAGTTATTTTATTATAAATAATAAAAACAAAACAAACACAGGAACTAGAAAATCAGGGCAACAGCATGAGCACCCAAACAAAATGTAAGGACAAGACTCGACAAGGAACACAAGAAACTCTGGGGTTTAAACACAAAAGGGGTGATTGGCAAACAAGAAACTTTGGAACAATCATAGAACTAATCAAATAGGCTGAATCCTAAACCCTCATTCACTATTCCCTACGTTAGTCCACTAATACAGTTCACTTGAAGGAGTGAATGAAAACGAGTGCGGGAAATCGAACAGCTGTTGAGTGTACATCGGCTGTACACTCGTTATTGCGTGCAATGTGGAAAAGAATGAGTGCACTCAATAACGTCCACTATGGTTTAGGACACCACTACAAATGGCCGTCCCCTCAAATAATGCCCTAATTGAGGGTATAGGGGACGATTTTCGGATTCAGCCCTAGAGAAACTACAAAGGACAAGCACACAGGACAGGAAACACAAACAGGTAAAATGCAAACTAAAAGTCCAATAAACAAAACACACGAAACACAAAGCCAGAGGATAACACTTATTGTAAATGTTAGCATGATTTGAAAAAGAAGTTTTACAGTTTCAATTATACAGCTTTAATGTACCTCCATAAGTTAATTTTGCTTGAAAATTATGGCATACCATGCCATAGAGTCAAGATCTTGACAAAACCAAATGTTTAGCTTAAAGGGATTATTCACCCAAAATATTTTTCTTCTTCTGCTGAACACAAAAGATATTTTGAAGAATTTTGGTAACCAAACAGATGATGGTCCCCATTGACTTTCATAGTATGGAGAAAAAATATATATATGGAAGTCAATGGCATACTGTCATGCCTGGTTACCAACATTCTTCAAAATATTTTATTTTGTGTTCAGCAGAAGAAAGAAATTCATACAGGTTTGGAACAACTTGAAATTAAACATTTTGGGGGTAACTATCCCTTTAAAATGGATGACAAGATCAACAAATGTAAGATTTTCAGTGGCACTGCAGCACTGCATGGCCAAAAATGGTAAATGACAGGTCTCATCCACTAGCCAGAACAACTGTCGTCTTGTGACAGTGATTTGTCACTTTGTTAAAATTACTGTATTTTCATTCTTGAGATATGGAGGGTCTTACAGTGGCCGCATTATTTTCACACTTAAGACAAAATTAAAATGTATCAAGCTAAATATTTCACATTAAGTTTTTCTAGGTTTTAAATAACAAAACAAATATATGTTGTATTTGAAAATATTATAAAATATTATATTATATATAATATATATTATATTATTTGGGAACGTTCTTGTTAAAGTTACACTAGGACACTAGAGACCTTGAAGCCAGTTGGTTAGAAGAAATTGTGAAATAAGTGTTAAGATTAATATGTATATATTATATTATTAATATTAATATATATATTGAATTCAAAGTAACATCTATAACAATAATTTTAATTAATTCCAAATGTATGTGTGATTACTGTAAAGGGTTAGTTCATCCAAAAATGAAAATGTTGTCATCGTTTACTCACCCTCATGTTGTTCCAAACCTGTATGATTCTCTTTCTTCTGTTGAACTAAAGATAAGATATTTTGAAGAATGTTGGTAACCAGACATTTTTCAGATATTCTTCCTACTATGGAAGTCAATGGCTACCGTCAACTGTCTGGTTACCAACATTCGTCAAAATATCTTCTTTTTAGTTCGACAGAAGAAAGAAACTCACATAAGGGTGAGTAAATAATGACAGAATTACATTTTTGGGTGAACTATTCTTTTAAGTGTCCAAATACTAAAAACACTAGATGCATTTTAAATCTAAATGAATGTGCAGTTTGACAGATGACAAGAGATCATTTTATGAAAGATATATAGCAAATGCAAACTTCCTCCAAGCATTCTAGCAATGGAAAATTTGTAGAAGAGGCATTCTTGAGATGTGTGACTATAAACGTATAGCTTGGTCTAACATTCCTACAATAAGGTTTGATGTTGGAACTTGTTTTGCTAAAATCAATGCCTTGTTTAGTCTTAACTGACAGGGTCTCTGATTGGGTTCAAAGCTAACGCAACTGTTGAACAAAGAATGCATTCCTTCTCTTTTCAATCAGTGAGTCTGACCAACCTCTTTTTGTTGTTTCTCTCAATGCTTTTCCATCGCAGCACAACCTTAGGTGTATTTGTTAGAGACTCCTTACAAATGTGTTCTTTTAAAGATATTTGTTCTTTTGAATGGTCTAGCTTTTAAAAAATAATATAGATATAGAAAATTAAACAGTATTGATGTGTTGAACCATGATATTGCAGATCTTTTGAAAGCTTAATCCTGTTTTGTACACATCATTTATGTTGTGTTTTTTTATATATATTTGTCCATTACGCTTAACAAAGCTGTTTTGCTTTTGTTTTTAGATTTTAGGTGAAGCTATGAACATCTGTGCTCAGGTGATATTCCCCCTACTGCTTTTTTTCACACACTCTTTACCCACAGACAAGGCAAAGGAGTCTCTAATCTGCAGGCCATTTGCAGCAGAGGACTCAGGTGCACATGGGCGTACACTATAGATTTTCATCATCTCTGTAGGCAGGCCTCCGGCCGTGCCCATTTAAAGGGCATCTGGTGGGCAGACATTCTGGAAGGAACTAGTAGCAGCATGTCTTCTCCATGTTGTTCTTTGGCCACAAAAAGTGATCATTTCCAGTGTGACAAATGACGTAATTGCAGGAGGGAAATTACTCTATTTAAATGCAACATTTTCTATTATAGCTATACTGGTTTCAACCATGATCCCTATTTCCCTTCAAGTGGCCAATAGAAAAAATGTTAACACTTTATTTCAACAATCCACTTTAGTCATTCTACTAACTATTTTTCTAACTTCTTTGAGTATTACAAGACTGTCTGCTTAACATCTGTTAACACTTTATTTTGATGATTCTTTGTCTGTAGTAACTTTGCAACTACATGCCAATTTATTTTACTAAAACCCAAACCCTAACACCTAATAGTCTACTAAGTATACAACAGTCTACTAATACTCTAATGACTGGTAGTAGTTGATATGTAGTTGCAAAGTTACTTATAGTTAGTAGAATGTCTAAAGTGTACCATCGATATAAAATGTATTTCGTACTTCCAAAAGGAAAAGGATGACCACTTCAGGATCGACCTCATCTCTTATCGCTGGGATTAGCACAGTAGCAAGCTCCAGGAATCCTTTAGTACAGGGATTAGCCTAGTCCTTACCGTCAGACTTTAACTTGGTAAATGGAAGATAACAAAGATTTGTCATTTTGAATACACAAGGAAATCTATGTGGAAGCATATGCGGTACTAAGACCTATAAGCTGCAAAGCTAAGTGAGATAAGCAAGCAGTAGCTTATTGAAGATAATTAAATTTCTAGCATATTCCCTGATTCTTTAATTTCTCTCTTTTGTGTTTGATGAAAGTAGTTTGCAGTTGATTTAGGCATAAAGAACATGTCTAAATATGAAACCTTTGGAATACAAACTACATAAAGCCTAGATAAATGTCACTAAATATGTTCCTACTTAAATTTTTCTATGCAACAATGAAGACAAACCTGTTTTTGAAAAGAAGCTTCACAAGCATGAAAAGTCATTTACCTGAAACTGTACAACTTCCTTTCTTCTGTGGAACACAAATGGAGTTATTTATAGCAGTCCAAGCTACTCTTTTGAATACGATGAAAGTGAATGGTGACCATGACTGTCCAGCAAGATTTACAGTAATTAATTACATTTCAGGCTGTTCCTCAAACAAAAGCATGATATGGCATCATAAGACTTGGACTATAGAAAAAGATACTCACATACTTTCATTGGGGCCCATTTTAAGTTCATGGAAAAGAGCAGCTTGAACTTCAAAACCCCTTCTCTTGTGTCCCATAGAAGAAAGAAATTCATACTTGTTTGTGACTACATGAAGGTGGGTAAATAATGACGGAATATTCATTTCTGAGAGAATGGCTATCTGTGTGGACCATTAATACTGTATAGAATATCCCTGGTTTGCTGGTCTTAGTTGCTCTCCCAGCCTGGTCATACTGGTATTGTTGGGATTTGGGCAAATTTCAGCTTGCCGTGCTAGGAAATCATTTTAAGCAAGTTAAAGAAAGCAATCCAGATTAGACTGGTTTAAGCATTTATCCTCTAGCAGGGACGAATTTCTAATGTTTAACATCATTACATGTGATTGCATTAGCATTAAAACATATTTGCAATTTCCTCAATGCGTCTGCTTTTGTGCATGATAACACAATTAAACTACTGTACCTTAATTTCTCAGACTGATTACCCTTGCAGGCAGAAAAACGGTTATATCGAGAACAGTCACTCTCCTGACTCCAATAAAAAGCTTCTGATATGCATAATCAGACTTGTGCACACTCCAGTGACACTGCATGCTGGTTTTAAGGAGATTTAAAGGCGATTTTCAATAAAGTAAGAGCCACTGATTCGACAGGCATTGTGCTTGTGTGTTTGGAAGACTATAACACATCAAAACACAGTGTTGATGGTCGCTGAGGGAAACTGCTAAATGAATCTGGAGTCGATGGCAGATGCTCCATAATGCCGGCCAAATGTGAGCGTGGCCGTTGGGAGACTGGCCGCTCAGACAAGTGCCGCATGTGTTGAGGCTGGTAGCCGTTAACCTTCAGTCTTTTGCCGCAGACAGCACTTCGTCTGACCTGTTCATGGGGAAAAGTGAGTCAATCTTTGCAATAGCTGTAACGGTGAAGAGAATCACGTCTCTTTTTCGGCTAACCTGATTACACCGTTTCCCCACTCCAACAGACGCTCAGCGTAATCTAAAAGCAACACCTGTGCCTCTCTGCAATGCAAATAAATGGAGAACTAAAGAGCTGGAGATGGACCAATAGGATTTGAGGAGGCTACTTGCACAAAGGTGACCTCTAGGGATTCCAAACCACAGCTCCGCTCGGCCAACAATGGCTTCAAAGGCTCTTTCGTCACCTGATCCTCACGAAATGTTGACTTTTCTTAATCTGTGTGCTGTGAAGGTGATGAAGACAAGGATGAATTTTGTAGACATAAAAGCAAGAACAACAAAGCAAAACATCACACGGGCACAATGATCAGTACTCAGCCTTCCTACGCATCTGAGAAAGCCGTTATTGAGCGAGAGGCGCCTGCTTCCTCCAGAGAGACTGTTAGATCAGGTACCGGGAGTCCCAGTCATGGTCATTTGATCTTGTCTATGTCTAGGCTAATTTCTGGCTCTACGTAACCAACCAACTAGCCCTGGGTAGGAAGACAAAGATCTATGGTAGTCACAGTGAGTTTAAAGAGCCTTGGCCTACCTGATCATAGTCCTCTGAGCTGTCTGAGCGCAAGATTAACACTCTGTCTAGGCTAAGTGCACTTTGTCACAATGCTGAAAAGAGGAAAAGGAAGGCTGGCAGCAGTACGCCATAAACATGTTTTATTGCATCACACAGAGGCACATCTACAGACTGCATGTTTTAATTAATGGCCACTGTGCTGGTGCCCATACCGATCATTGGAAGTAAGACTTTTGCTTTGTAAGCCAGTTTGTTCAATAGAAATAAATGCAAGATTTTTAGTTTCACTTATTCTTATGGGTTCGGTAAGATTTTATAATTTTGAAAGAAGTCTGTTATGCTCACCAATGCTGCATTTATCTGATAGAAAATCAGAAATATTGTGGAATATAATAAATAAAAGAACTGTTTTCATTTTTAAATGTAATTTATTGTTATAATGGCAAAGCTGAATTTTCATCAGTTGTTACTTATTTTATATATATTAATTATATATTAATTTTATTTTAATATATTCGTTTTATTTAACGTTATTTTAAAGAAAAACATCAGACGGACTTAGAGGCTTTTGCATACATTAGTGCTGTCAAAGATTACAAAATGAACTAATTCATCACATTATTTTGTAATATCAGATAAAAATAATATAAATAAAATCTCGAGTAATGACATTTATTATAATGGGTTTATGTGAAGATTGGTTTAAGTTCACTTAAAAGTTATTTTTTAAAGCCTAATAAATATTGAAATTGATAGCTTTTTAATATTGTAATGTTAAATGTTTAAAAAATCTATTTCATAGAGACATCGGTAGAAGTATTAGTATCTGTGATACAGGCCTTCATTCATTCATTCATATATATATATATACTGTTTATATACACTCACCTAAAGGATTATTAGGAACACCATACTAATACTGTGTTTGACCCCTTTTCGCCTTCAGAACTGCCTTAATTCTACGTGGCATTGATTCAACAAGGTGCTGAAAGCATTCTTTAGAAATGTTGGCCCATATTGATAGGATAGCATCTTGCAGTTGATGGAGATTTGTGGGATGCACATCCAGGGCACGAAGCTCCCGTTCCACCACATCCCAAAGATGCTCTATTGGGTTGAGATCTGGTGACTGTGGGGGCCATTTTAGTACAGTGAACTCATTGTCATGTTCAAGAAACCAATTTGAAATGATTCGAGCTTTTTGACATGGTGCATTATCCTCCTGGAAGTAGCCATCAGAGGATGGGTACATGGTGGTCATAAAGGGATGGACATGGTCAGAAACAATGCTCAGGTAGGCTGTGGCATTTAAACGATGCCCAATTGGCACTAAGGGGCCTAAAGTGTGCCAAGAAAACATCCCCCACACCATTACACAACCACCACCAGTCTGCACAGTGGTAACAAGGCATGATGGATCCATGTTCTCATTCTGTTTACACCAAATTCTGACTCTACCATCTGAATGTCTCAACAGAAATCGAGACTCATCAGACAAGGCAACATTTTTCCAGTCTTCAACTGTCCAATTTTGGTGAGCTCGTGCAAATTGTAGCCTCTTTTTCCTATTTGTAGTGGAGATGAGCGGTACCCGGTGGGGTCTTCTGCTGTTGTAGCCCATCCGCCTCAAGGTTGTGCGTGTTGTGGCTTCACAAATGCTTTGCTGCATACCTCGGTTGTAACGAGTGGCTATTTCAGTCAAAGTTGCTCTTCTATCAGCTTGAAGCAGTCGGCCCATTCTCCTCTGACCTCTAGCATCAACAAGGCATTTTTGCCCACAGGACTGCCGCATACTGGATGTTTTTCCCTTTTCACACTATTCTTTGTAAACCCTAGAAATGGTTGTGCATGAAAATCCCAGTAACTGAGCAGATTGTGAAATACTCAGACCGGCCCGTCTGGCACCAACAACCATGCCACGCTCAAAATTGCTTAAATCACCTTTCTTTCCCATTCTGACATTCAGTTTGGAGTTCATGAGATTGTCTTGACCAGGACCACACCCCTAAATGCATTGAAGCAACTGCCATGTGACTGGTTGATTAGATAATTGCATTAATGAGAAATTGAACAGGTGTTCCTAATAATCCTTTAGGTGAGTGTATACAGTATATTTGAATGAATGAAGGCCTGTATCACAGATACTAATACTTCAACTGATGTCTCTATGAAATAGATTTTTTAAACATTTAACATTACAATATTAAAAAGCTATCAATTTCAATATTTATTAGGCTTTAAAAAAAACTTTAAAGTGAACTTAAACCAATCTTCACATAAACCCATTATAATAAATGTCATTACTCGACAAAATGGCCATTTTGGCATAATTCTGTGTGTTATTGTTTGTTGTTAGTTTGAAAGATTACTCAATTCTGGTGCATTGTATGTGCGCACAATACTGGCGCGCGTCTTTCTGTGCATTGTATGTGTGTCAAATAGACAGTAACAGGACATTCACAGACAATGCATTCTCTTTTGTATTGTTGCGCTTGAATGGTTTAAAAGCATTTGCATGAATAAGAGCGTGATCATATAAAGTAACGCTAGCCAAAGGATGACAAAAAAATTTTTTTGCTGTGTTAATTGTTATATATACACTCTAAAAAAAAGGTTCTCTATGGCACCAAAAATGGTTCTTCGTCGTAATCATAGAGGAACCACTTTTGGTGCTATATAGCACCATATCTTAACATGTTCTGTATATGGTAGCGGTGTTATACAGCACCTTAGTTAGCGGTGCTATATAGCACCTCAGTCAAAGAACCGGTGAAGAACCTCTGAAGAACCGCTGAAGAATCACTGAAGAACCAAAATTGGTGCTATATAGCCCTTAAAAAGGTTCCCCTATGATTACGAGCCAAGAACCATTTTTGGTGCCATATAGAACCTTTTTTTTTTAGAGTGTATATAGTCACATCCACGGTTGCACTCAATTAAGAGGTCACGGTTCTAAGTGCAGCGCATGCCCTGATATGGCAGAGTTAGACATTGTAGTAAAGTTAGTTTGTGTAGGAAGAAGGAGGCGGGAACCGGCGAACATTCAACAGCTTTAATCAAATAATACACACAAAATGAAAGTAAAAGACACATAAACACACATAACGAAATGTAAACAAAACACAACTTAAAATCCAGGCCTGGTCCTCTCTCGTCCTTCACTCGTGTCGCTCGTCCTTATATGCCTCCGTGCTCCCTCATGAGAGGACTCGAGACCGGTGGGCCTTGCAGGTGACGCTCATTCTCAATCACGCTGTGGCGAGGTGGACGAGCGAGAGACATGAGAGGACTCGAGACCGGTGTGCCTCGCAGGTGACGCTCATTCTCAATCACGCACACCGATCTCGCTCGCTCCTCCCATGTCTCTCGCTCGTCCACCTCGCCACAGACATGTTGCTGGGTCAACATATTTTGTTGATCCTGGAACATCATTCCTGTCCAAAAATTTAGTCCTAACCATATAACTACCCCTAAACCCTGCCAATAAGTTATTCTTAAAATCAGAGGGAAATTATGAATATCACTGTTTGTAAACCTAAACTTGGCATAAACTGTAAATTGTCCCTCAAATCTGATTGGGTGATTGGAATGTTATTCCAGGATCAACAAAGATGATGACCCAGGAACATGTTGCACTTGGTGAAATTGGTTTCTGCAAGTGCAGCAGTATGTTTTATTTAACTCAGAACAACACTCACTCAAATGTGAACAAAATAACTGGGTAAACCATTACGAGAACCAACAAGAAAACTGAAAGAAACACAGAGGTTAAATACACAGAACAAACCAATCAACAAAATGAACAACAGGTGTTACTAATAATCAAACGAATAACCACGGAAACTAACTGAAAGACACAGAACCAAAAAAAACATAACAAAACCTATCCAAACAGTAAATCCAGTAACCTGTAACATCTCCCCTCATCAAGGAGGCACATCCTCATCCTCCTTAATAATACAAAAAGTCCAATGGAGGAGGGCAGGAGGGGGCTTAAGCAGAGGATGTGGTGCAAAGACACAGGACCGGAACCAAGGTGAAAATTTTAACCACTCGGTGTAGAGTGATGAAACAGGTAAGATACACTCACTCTCAAAGTCAATCAGGATCTTGTAGTCCAGCGCATCTAATTGCACCTTAGCAGAAGGGACAGGACTCTGGGACTGACATTGTCACCTGGCTCAAGCACCTGGTCAGAGGATTTGTCTGGCAACAGGACGATCCTTAGCTAAGGTCCAGTTAGTGGTGCTAGTATTGTGGCGGGCACCGGCTCCACATCTGCGGTGTGCTCAAGCTGGTCTGTCGCTGGGCTAGTGGTGGTGGAGAGCGCTATATCCTCCTCACTCTCGCAGATTGTGAAGGGAAAACCGTTATGAAGGGTACCCAGTCAACATACTCCTTGAACGTCCCTCGAGGTCCGTCTCCGGGTAGGCACACTCTCATCTCTGCATTTAGACCTGCCGGGAATAACACACGCAGACAGTCCTCATCATAATGCACAAGATGGTATAAGTCCAGAAACGCCCACGTGTGTCACTTCAGGGACTGTTCCTTGAAGTAGACTCAGATGTACGTTTTATCCTTCTCGCTCATCTTTCCGTGATTTCTTGAAAAAGCTTAATATTGAACTTTGTCCATCCGCCATTGTCACCGTATGTTAAGGAACTCTCACATGCAAAGAAAACTAATCTCTGCACAAGGATTATTTTTTATTATTCTATTAATTTCGTTCTTTTACAACACACGATTCTTTTCAGTTTCGTAGCTGACCAAATACCAAATACTCTATTGCAACAGTGCATTCTGTTCACTGCTTAGTGCTTAATTTACTAAAGGAGACTGTACTAAATGCTTCTAAGTGAAACAAACTGCAATTGGCACTGTCTGTTCAAAATAAATAAAAAGAAACCCAGCATTGGGAATTTGTTGCTTTTTCCTGTTGGTCGCATCGAACCATGACCGCAAAACTGAGGTAACTACCGAAATGTGACTTCTGTGTACCATTACACCCCTAATTTTACAATTAACTGCTAGCTAGCATTAGTACACTTGTATATGCTAATATGATTAACAAAGAGACCATCATTACACATTGACATGTACTCAAAATGCTGTATATATATATATATATATAGGGCCATTTACTAGCAGCTTGCATCAGTGCAAACCCTCTTTTGGCTTTAAAACTAGTCAGGATTTACTATGGAGTGAAAAATTAGCGCTGAAATGACGTGGACAGTTATTTTTGCGGCTGACCTTATTGAATATGCATTTGTAGTTTCCCTTTCAGAAACAAAATGTATGGGAGGAGAGTGTTTAATTGAATCATGCAAGGTCATTTACTAAGGTTTGCGCCATTTACCACAAAAAAAAAACATGTCTTAAACAAGATGCTAATTTGCGCAGCTCTTTGTGGAAATGATCTGCTGTGTTTGTGTTCAATTTGTGTGTTCAGTGGAACACGCGCAGAACTTTCCACTTCCATCTGCGCTTTTATGGGATTGCGCTCTCACGCTACTTTGATTTGTTTAGTAATCTGGCCCATAGTCTTTAAATTTTGCAGTACATCCTTGACCGAAACACAGGCTCTACTGTTTACCAAAATGGTAACCCCAAAACTAACAGAAACTCCTCTAAATCCCAACATAACAGAAGATTAAACACTAACACATCACTCCCTACATTAATTTTGTGCAAAAACACACACTTAATTTCAATATTTATTATTTTTATATGCAGTCTGACACTTTCTGTTAAGTACAATTAACTTTCTGAGTAAAATTAACTCATTTCATTTGGTTGATTTCACTGTTTAGGTGAACAAACTGTGGCAGAAAACAGAAACATTTGTTTCACTTAATAAATGGCTGCAGCAGAGGGCAGGAAACAGCGAGATGATATAATGGAAAAGCATCTATAAAAGTCAGGGATTCGGATACAATAAAAAATATATATAAGTCAGGTAGAGGATACACTTCAAAGTCTCCTCAAAGACAGGCGGATGGCAGCACATAAAACTTTCATAAGCACTTTAAAACTTAGATTAAAAAAAGTCCAACAAAACAAAAAAAGAAGCTCTTAGATGGATAACTTGTCATATGTAACTTAAACCATATTTTTCCAGCAAATCCCTGAAATATGTATAGTTGGATCAGAGTCCGATGCCACCCCATGTCCATCTCTTTCTGAGGTTGGCACATTTCGATAGCGTCTCATGAATTATAAAACAGTGGAACGATGAAATTGAAAGGCAATAGTTTTTCTTGGTGTTTTATTAATTCTCAAATCTCTGACCGTGTTCAATAACCCGGGATCTATTTTGTAGACGTGACTTTGAGAGAAAAGTGTGGGCAAAAGAAAAAAGCTCTTGAATCCTGCCTGAGGGGTGCAGGAATACATTGGGGATATTTTTGTGGCTGTGTTCTGTCAAAGCCAATATATTTGCACCTGTAACTGCTGCTACAAGAGCCTCTAGAACAATTAGAACACAGCAACATTGATTGAGATTGAGGGAGCCTGGGTGTCTGTTGATCACACCTGTAATTGCTGCAAGGGGGCTTTTATTAAACTGTTCAGACATTTTGGTGCCAAGAGTCAAAACCGTTAGTTTGCAATGAAACTTACACCGTTCCCAAAAGCCCACAGAGGACCAAAGGCTTCACAGCTGTGTGGCTTAGCATGTAAAAGAATGTAAGAATACTCTGGAAAGATTTGTTTAAAAACTATAAGTGTAATAATACATATTAATTTATAGTAATATAATAATTACTTTTTTTGTATATTTTAAGTTACTAAGATCTTTCCAGAATGTTCCTCAACAGATATTTATTGTTATTATTTATTGTTAATCTGTATAAAACATAACTAAATAAATAAGCTTATTTTATTAAGATTTTATTCTGCAAGTAAATAACAAAAAAAATTTTTAATTTAAATTCATCTCTAGTCTCAAATCTTTGTGCATATTTGGATTCTGAATTATGGATGCTTTCAATGCACAATTTATTCAATTGCAAATTGAGCCTCTGATTGAAAAGTTGAAAGTCTGAGCATAATAAATATCCAATTAGAGTGGGTTTGTGTAAAATGTGCAATGTCTTATGTATATGCAAATCCTGTCTGTGGAAGCTTACTTGTGTTGATGACAGCAATTTTAACTTCTTTGTGAAAAAAACAGAGAGGGTCAGCTCTCTAAAACTCTAAAGCCCAGGATCATATCATGCATTTTTAATGGGTTAGTGATACGATTTGAATTTCACAGGGCTGAACATCTTGTGCATGTTTCATTTTGATTGACAGCCACAAATGCACCAAACAACTGATTCAGGTGGTGAGGACAACAAACTTGAAATTGTACTCTCTGTTGCTATAGTGTAATAGTAGGAGTGTGTCTGTGTCAGAAAAAAATACATTAAGAGGCAAACTCTGTTGATATTTGAAATCAACTCAAACAAACACATCCCCTCCCTGTATTGCTCTGCCCCCAAAATGCACAATCACGCAATGCTAGAGTGGAGGTCGCTTTTTATCAAAGCTGAAACGAAGCAAAATAATGCTTCACGAAAAAGAAAGCGAAGATGCCGTATGAACGAACAACGTCCATTTTCAGCCATTCCCACTTGGGTCTCTCCAGCGCTGGAAAGCTTTTCTAATATTAAGCCCCATACACTCTAAAAAAAAAAAGGTTCTATATTGCACCAAAAATGGTTCTTGGCTCGTAATCATAGGGGAACCTTTTTTAGTGCTATATAGCACCAATTTTGGTGCTTCAGTGGTTCTTCAGCGGTTCTTCAGAGGTTCTTCAGCGGTTCTTCAGAGGTTCTTCACCGGTTCTTTGACTAAGGTGCTATATAGCACCTCTGAAGAACCACTGAAGCACCAAAATTGGTGCTATATAGCACTAAAAAAGGTTCCCCTATGATTACGAGCCTTTTTTTTTAGAGTGTACAGCTGATTGGCTACAAGTGTGTTGTGATGCTCGGTCCGATCCACAGGGAACATGTGTAATATTTGGGGGATAAAGGGGGAACTATCAGGAAAATTAACAAATCATTTATACTGTATTTTTTAATTAAGGTAATTTTCCGTGTTGTTACAGGGTAAGTGGTGCTGGTTCCCCTCTTTGTTTCGTGTAGTTACAGGGTAAGTATGAATATACGGGCTGTAAATTAAAGTGGTGTTTGTTACCCTCTTGTTTCATGTAGTTACATGGTAAGTACAATAAAAGCACGTACACAATCTGATATCACTCGAAGTCTTTATTTGAAAAACAACTTTCAAAACAGATTAACAACACTTCTTATTCGTTTCTCTTGCTTGGATTCATCCTCCTCTTGTTCCTCTTCTTTATCTTTCTTGCCATAGATTAATCTTAAGCAGCAATCGCTTCCGACCCGTGGTCATCTGCGCATGCATGAGAGGATTAAGTTCACGTTTTACGTAACTCTAGAAACGCGGATGTCGGATGCCGTCGTTTTTTATTTTATTTTATTTTTTATTAATGCTCACAACAGTATACAAACAATAACTTAATATATGATAATAGCAATGAGAAACAAACAAGACAGGAATACAGCGATGCCAGTTCTCTTGTGAGTTTCAGATGAAATACCCGCAAGAACGTCATGAAAGCTTGAAGCTTCACGTTGCTCTTTACTCATATTGCATGCGCTGGTTGGTCAGAAGCGAAAATATCAGTCAATTATGAGAGCATTTCTGGGTGTACTTTTTATTTTTATAAATATTAATAAAGAATAACAAAAGACATGGGATTCCTTCAGTGGAAATAATGAAAACGAAGAAGAGGAACGAGAGGAGGAGAAGAAAAAAAGGGACAAAACATGCTTTTTTCTGTCAGGATGTTAGTATTTGAAATGAAAAGTTTATTTTAAAAAATGAATAAATGAATAAGAAGTGTCGTAAATCTGTTTTCAATGTTGTTTTTCAAATAAATGTTTCTGAGTGATATCAGATTGTGTACGTGTTTTTATTGTATTTACCCTGTAACTACATTAAACAAGAGGGGAACAAGCACCACTTTAGTTTACAGCCCGTAGATTCATACTTACCCAGTAACTACATGGAATAACAAGCACCACTTACCCTGTAACTACACAAATAATTATCCCTTAATTAAAAAATACTTACAGTATAAATAATTTGTTAATTTTCCTGGTAGTTTCATTCCCCAAACATTACATATTGTTCCCTTATACCTACACATACATACTTTATAATTACACTATAATTACCGAAAGTTACACTGTAAATTTGTTTTACTTACGCAGTACTTTCCTGGCTGTAATCTAAAGCGTTACCTTTACTGGATAAGAAATAACTCTCTCTGTATTCTATTATATTCACTCTAATGGAACATCCCAATCAGTTTTAGATTAAGTTCACATTTTGTGTCTTTGAGAAAGAAAGCGATCTGTCACTTAACTAGCAGCATCAGCACCAGTGTAGCACCGTGGGCAAACATGAATAGAGTGTCATCAGCCAGAACATTGGAGAAAGAGTTTGAATTAGCCTGGAGGAGGATAAAAGGGAAAAGCTCTACACAATTAGTTTGCTATAGTAGCTGTCACCATCTTCGCTCCCATCTCATTGTTTTTTTGCAGGTTATGCAGAAGAGTGATTTGCTTGCTTCCTTCTTGGAAGTCTGCCAAATATCTGTCTCTTTTTCTTTGTGTCTCCCTCTCTCTTTTCCCACAGCTACACAACAATTAAACTTTTCCCCAACCATATTCTCTATCCGTGAAAAAAAAAACCAACAACTTGTGCTTCCTCTCTCATGACCTTTCAAAACGCCTTTTCTCAAGATTTGTGATTGTGTGTTCTTCTGGATGCCCCGCTACAGTAATTAAACATTTCATTAGGGCTGGATCCAAGTTTCTACTTGTGAAACAGTTCAAACATCCTTACAATTTACAATGCTCAAACTGTTAAGATACATTTTGAACTGAATGTCCTTCATCAAGCTCTGATAGTTTGTATTAACACTTTAATGGTGAAATCTCAATTTCTGAGTTTCTGAATCGCACCTGAAAGACTAAATGCTTTACAGGCAATTCATAATTCAGTCAGGACCACTTTGAGAATGAAATGTATTGACAATTCTTTGGATTTGGCGAAAGGCTTAGGCTCCAGGGTGCTCAAGCTGCCATACTAGACAGCTTGAGATACATCCTTGAGACACAAATCCCCCATGGCTTAATAATAACCAAATGTTTCTTAGCACATGTTACAAAAGGAGATATAATGATATCTAAATAGAGAGTTTCTATGCAGAAATTCAATGCTCTTTATGAAGATGCTAGTAGGTGAAGGGGTGGAGGTGGGTGTAAATGTCTGTGCGACAGCCTGAGGAGCATGCGTTTGAATGGGCTTAAATTTTATAGTTGATTAGAGTAGGTCGAGTAACAAATCAGCTGAGTGTCAACTGATATTGTTTAGTGATCAGCGGTCTGCCTGGACTATGCTTGAATTCCATTCGATCGCTCAAGCTCTATTTCTTGTTGGTCAGAGCTGGCACTGAAATTTGATATCTAGCATTAGATGAGAAAACACCTTGCTGATCAGTTGGATCAGTTCATACTCATGATGGGAAATAAGTCCTGAAACAATAAAATACAAGTCTTTTGGCAAATACATAAAATGCATGAATCCATCACTCATTAACTATCCGCAACACTTAAGATGCGTTCAAATTAAGGATGCTATACAGTGCATCCGGAAAGTATTCACAGCGCTTCACTTTTTCCACATTTTGTTATGTTACAGCCTTATTCCAAAATTAATTAAATTCATTATTTTCCTAAAAATTCTACAAACAATACCCCATAATGACAACGTGAAAGAATTGTCTGTAGACCTCCGAGACAGGATTGCATCGAGGCACAGATCTGGGGAAGGGTACAGAAAAATGTCTGCAGCTTTGAAGGTCCCAGGGAGCACAGTGGCCTCCATCATCCGTAAACTGAGCGATTGGGGGAGAAGGGCCTTAGTCAGGGAGGTGACCAAGAACACGATGGTCATTCTGACAGAGCTCCAGCGTTTCTCTGTGGAGAGAGGAGAACCTTCCAGAAGAACAACCATCTCTGCAGCACTCCACCAATCAGGCCTATATGGTAGAGTGGCCAGACAGAAGCCCCTCTCCTCAGTAAAAGGCACATGACAACCCACCTGGAGTTTGCCAAAAGGCACCTGAAAGACTCTCAGACCATAATAAACTAAATTCTCTGGTCTGATGAAACAAACATTGAACTCTTTGGCCTGAATAGCAAGCGTCATGTCTGGAGGAAACAAGGCACCACTAATCACCTGGCCAATACCATCCCTACAGTGAAGCATGGTGGTGGCAGCATCCTGCTGGGGGGATGTTTTTCAGTGCCAGGAACTGGGAGACTAATCAGGATTGAGGGAAAGATGAATGCAGCAATGTACAGAGACATCCTTTATTAAAACCTACTCCAGAGCGCTCTGGACCTCAGACTGGGGCGAAGGTTAATCTTCCAAAAGGACAACGACCCTAAGCATACAGTTAGGGTCAATAAAAGAGGATTCAATAGCGAGTGTAGAATAACAGGGTTTATTAGAGAAAGTCCAATAAGAGTAGTAGCAGTGGGTCAGATGAATTGAGGTGCTCGGAAGTCCACTCTTGGCAGTGCAGGGACGCGAATGGGCAACCAGCCTTCCGTTAAACACAGGGAACCAGACGACCAGGAAGACAAACACTGGATCCAGACACGTGACGCAGGAACGCAGAGACAGCCAGGACCAGGACATGCACAGGAGAACTCCGAAACGATCTCTGAGCCGCTCGTCCTGATAGTAGTGTCAACACCAGTTCCACTTTCTATTGTTCCGTGGAGAACGTCAAGGGCTGAAAAGAAAATAATAGCGTGCATTTGGTTAAAAATGCTCTACACAGGTTAGACTCACCAGCATATGCTTCTGGAGTGGGTAGACGTGGCTCATGCTGACGATCAACACTCGGAACGGGCGGTGGGGGTGGCGCAATGGGAGCTCTCAGATGTTGCAGTCGGTTGGTGAGCTCGGACACCTGCGCTACCAAGGCTTGCACCACTCGACCTGTAACTGCCATCCTCTTGATGTTCCATGCGAGCCCTGTTGCTCACCAGAAACTCCCTAAGATCGGTAGCGCTCACTGAATCCATTGGTGGTCAGATCGTTATGTCAGGTTCAATAAAGGAGGATTCAATAGCGAGTGTAGAATAACAGGGTGTATTAGTCCAATAAGAGAAGTAGCAGTGGGTCAGATGAATCAAGGTGCTCGGTAGTCCACTCTTGGCAGCGCAGGGACGCGAATGGGCAACCAGCCTTCCATGAAACACAGGAAACCAGACGACCAGGAGGACAAACAGTGGCCCAGCCAGAGCCCGGATTTAAACCTGATTGAACATCTCTGGAGAGATCTGAAAATGGCTGTATACAGACGCTCCGCATTCAACCTGATGGAGCTTGAGAGGTCCAGAAACTGCCCAAAAAAAGGCGTGCCAAGATTGTAGCATCATACTCAAAAAGACTTGAAACTGTAATTGGTGCCAAAGGTGCTTCAACAAAGTATTGAGCAAAGTCTGTGAATACTTATGTACATGTTAATTGTATACAATTGTACCCTGATTTTAATTTTTAATAGATTTGCAAAGATTTCAAATCAACTTCTTTCACATTCTCATTATGGGGTATTGCCTGTAGAATTTTGAGGAAAATAATGAATAATGAAGTCTAAATGTCTGTGCGACAGCCTGAGGAGCATGCATTTGAATGGGCTTAAATATTATAGTTCATTAGAGTAGGTGGAGTAACAAATCAGCTGAGCGTCATCAGCAGTCTGCCTGAACTATGCTTGAATTCCATGTGATCACTCAAGCTCTATTTCTTGTTGGTCATAGCTGGCACTGAAATTTGATATCTAGCATTAGATGAGCAAACACCTTGCAGATCAGTTGGATCAGTGCATACTCTCATGGTGGGAAATAAGTCCTGAAACAATAAAATACAAGTCTTTTGGCAAATACATAAAATGCTTGAATCCATCACTCATTAACTATCCACAACACTTTCATTTTTATAAAATTATATATAAAATTTCATTATATAAAAAAATTCCTGGCTCTTCCAAGCTTTATAATAGCAGTAATTGTTGCTCTGTTTTTGAAGTCCATAAAAATTGCATCTGTCCGTAAAATAACATGCTCCACATGGCTCTGGGGTTAATAAAGACCTTCTGAAGTGAATTCTTGGGGAGGAACCCGTGGTTTCAGCCAGTACTGCAGGGGGGGCATGTGCAGCATATCCAGCGGAAGTACTGGAGAAGCTGAAGCCATAAGGCCTAGCATTCTCTGAAAGGTTCTTAGGGCTCTGTTGGTTCCCGTTTTGAACGATCGTGCGAGCTGCTGGATAGTCAGAGCGCGCTCGTTCGACAGCCATACCCTCATTTGGGTTGAGTCTAAAATCGCCGCAGGAAAGAGATTCTCTGCCTGGAAAGCAACAAGCTCTTAGCTGTATTTATTCTGAGACCCAGGCATTTTAGATGGCTAAGCAGCACAGATTTGTGGGATTCTAATTCTGCCTCTGACCGGGCCAGAATGAGCCAGTCGTCGAGGTAGTTCAAAATGCGGATTCCCGTTTGTCTTAAAGGGGAGAGGGCTGCATCTATGCACTTTGTGAAAGTGTGGGTGGCCAGGGACAGACCGAATGGTAGGACTGTGTACTGGTAGACCTTCCAGTCGAACACGAATCTCAAGAACGGTCTATGGCAGGGAATTAATTGGATATGAAAGTAGGCTTCTTTCAGATCCACTGAGAAAAAACAATCCATTGGGCGTTTGATAAGGACCCTGTTCAGATGTCTGAGGTCTAGGATGGGCCTGAGGCCCCCATCCTTTTTGGGAACGAGGAAGTAGTGGCTGTAAAAGCCTGACTCGCTCTGGGCTGGAGGTACAACCTCTATGGCCCCTTTTTCCAAAAGGCTCTTTACTTCGGTTTTGAGGACGTGAGACACGTTGCTCTCCACCGAAGTGTGCAGTATGCCCACGAAACGTGGTGGTTTGCGAGCGAATTGGAGCAAGTAACCTCGTTGTATTGTGTTTATAACCCATTGTGACACACCAGGGATGGCCTCGTCCAGGTTTTACTTACACTCGCAACACACACAACAACATTTTCTCCCCTGGCCGGAACTGGAACGGGCCGCTGGGTGAAAACTTTGAGCTTTTTGGGGAGCGGTCCGGCTTCTGCGGGACCCAACCATCTTTTCTGCCTGTTCAGCTGATCAGGACTGCTTCCTCTACTCAGGTTCCAGCGTTATCTTAGGCCGGGGTTCCTGCTATTGGCTGGCCAGTGGGAACAGCATGATCCAATGGCAGAGTGGCGTAACTGCGCTTTGTCTGGCTAGGACACTGACGCTGTTCGGGCGGTGGGCTGGTCTGGACGGGCACCTTTTGCTGCTGCTGAGTCGGGTGTTGGATGTTGAGGGGCGGGGTCTTCAATGGAGCCCGACCATTCCTCCGCATCAGAAGCGGTCAATGACACGGAGTCATCGTGATGCTCTTGTGTGTCGTCATCAGATGCACCGAATGAGACCTGGCCCTCGGTGTCGAGCAGAAGGTGCAGATCTGATCGAGAGAACATCAACGGAGAGATGTCCCTCTGAGGCGAGAGCGAGGCACGCGCGTACTGGGCCTCTGAATACTCGGCCCTCTGACTCCGCCGTTTTTACCACCAAGGCTCGGATGGGAAAGGGAACGGGAGAGCGAGAGAGGGGGGGGGGGGGGGGGGGTCGCGTTCTGAGAAGAGCGCTATCCGTGAGCGGGGAGAGGAGATGGGCATACTCTCACAGTGAGAGCAGCCGGACCCGGTGAGAGCTGCATCCACGTGGGCCTTGCCCATACAGATAACACACTCGCCGTGGCCGTCCTCGCATGCAGTTCAGAACTGCATGTGCCACAAGTGTTATTTTCTCTTTTGGGAAGCACAAAAATGATACACCGTAGTGTTTCACCGGAGAGTGCAGGGAAACGGCACGACAGCTCGCGGGATCGCTGGCGATTGAGCGCGCTGATATCAGGTCGCTGACTCTCTCGCAGGATGGACCAGGCTGGCTAGCTCACTGTTCCGCTGTAGGCTCATCTGTGCGAGGCAATAGCGAGAGTCCTCTACATTGCTATGGCTGTGCAGTAGCACTGCGTGATTTTATGAAAGTTTTCAGTATAATCAGGGAAAAGGAGTTACCCCTAGCGTCTTCGACGCAGTACGACTGACCGTTCGAAAGGGAACTGATGATAATAAGAGGATCGTAAGGATCATGGGACACTGAAGACTGGAATAATGGATGCTGAAAATTCAGCTTTTCAATTACATTCACATTATTTTAAATTGCAATAATATTTCACAATGTTATTATTTTTGCTGTATTTTTTATCTAATAAATGCAGCTTTGGTGAGCATGAGAGAATCTTCCATTTGCACATTTCCAAACTTTTGAACAGTAGTGCTTTACAACGGTTTAGTTCTTATCTTAAAGACAGGTCTTTCTCTGTAGCTATTGGTAAGTTTTCCTTATCCTCAGTTAGTGGAGTACCCCGGGGTTCGATACTGGGCCCATTCTGTTGAGTTTATATTCTGTTTGGGAGTATTATTTGGAAGCATAATGTTTCTTTTCATCTTTATGCTGATGATACCCAGCTTTATTTGCCGGTGAAAGCTGGAAATGTGTGATTTTTTTGGAGTTAGTGATCAAAAGTTGGCCCGTTGTGTTTTGTTTTTTGAGAGGGGGTTGATGTGCCGGGGCATGTGCCCTGAATGGCCTGTCGGTAACCCTGACCTGCATTTTCTTGGTTTTAATGATTGCTTCTTGGGCAAGAAAACAATAATTCTCCAAGGTACCGAGGATGATAAGTGAGCGCCTGAGATCAAAGCAGGATGGGCGGCGAGTGGTTTGGGTAGCTGTGAGTCACTGATGGAGATGTTGAGTGTTGTCCATTTCGATGAGATTTATGTAAAGCAATATGTCTAATAGGCTGCTCCTCACTCGTCCGCTTTCCAAAACTCGCTTTCATCTTGTTCTATGATTAATCAAATAATGTTTGTATGTGCGGCCCCTCGAATGGAGTGAGGGTCATTTCATGTGGTGTGTTGTATATTCTCTAAACACATTCATAAAGACACTGCACAGATCTATGTGTGTGTGTGTGTGTATGTCCATGTGTTTCTCAGTAAGGGGTGACTATAACAAGCATCCAACAGTCTTTCCACTCTTGTGCAGCCAAGATCAGAGACGTGTGTGTAGCCACTGGTGGCTTCTTAATCCAAGAGTGTCTCTGCAGATGGGCCTGAAAACACTGTTTACCTGTGTTCTTTGTCTTTTTCTCTCTTTCTTTCAGGTCCGCGATGCATCTCTTTGTGTGTATTTATAGAGCATTCAAAAAGCACATATGGAAAACAGAATTTGCTTGTTCTTTTGAAACAGTCTATATTTCCTCCCCAGTCCATGCAGATAATTACTACAAGTTAACATGCAAAAATGGTTAATTTAGAAATCATTGGTTTCGACATCAGGTCCAACCTGTCGATAGATGGAAAGAGCTATTTGTTATGATTTCCATTGATTACAATGACTTTGCTCGTACGGCACAGAACCTTAATATTCGTAATAATAGAATGTATTTATATATATCAGGGCATCCGGAAACAGTGCTTCACTTTTTCCACATTTTGTTATGTTACAGTCTTATTCCAAAATTGATTAAATTCATTATTTTCCTCAAAATTCTACAAGCAATACCCCATAATGACAACGTGAAAGAAGTTTGTATGAAATCTTTGCAAATGTATTAAAAAGAAAAAAGAAAAGAAAATCACATGTTCATAAGTATTCACAGCCTTTGCTCAATACTTTGTTGAAGCACCTTTGGCACCAATTACAGTCTCAAGTCTTTTTGAATATGATGCTACAAGCTTGGCACACCTATTTATGGGCAGTTTCTCCCATTCTTTTTTGCAGGACCTCTCAAGCTCCATCAGGCTGTATGGGGAGCATCGGTGCACAGGCATTTTCAGATCTCTCAAGAGATGTTCAATCGGGTTCAAGTTTGGGCTCTGGCTGGGCCACTCAAGGACATTCACAACGTTGTCCCCTAGCCACTCCTTTGCTATCTTGGCTGTGTGCATAGGGTTGTTGTCCTGTTGGAAGATGAACCTTCGCCCCAGTCTGAGGTCCAGAGCGCTCTGGAGCAGGTTTTCATCAAGGATGTACATTGCTGCATTCATCTTTCCCTCGAACCTGACTAGTCTCCCAGTTCCTGCCACTGAAAAACATCCCCACAGCATGATGCTGCCACCACCATGATTCACTGTAGGGATGGTTTTGGCCAGTTAATGAGCGGTGCCTGGTTTCCTCCAGACATGACGCTTTCCATTCAGGCCAAAGAGTTCAATCTTTGTTTCATCAGACCAGAGAATTTAGTTTTTAGCCTTTTGGCAAAACCCAGGTGAGCTGTCATGTGCCTTTTACTGAGGAGTGGCTTCCGTCTGGCCACTCTACCATACATGGCTGAATGATGGAATGCCGCGTGCTGTTTTTTATTGTCCGCGGGTTAAAGCGACCCCAATAATAAATAATTTTTGCCCCGCTAAAAAGATTATAAAACAGGCCATATAAATATACTGTATAAGTCAATAAGTTACCGTTTTAAAAACAGCCATTAATGGTCAGAGAGTGAGTGGAAAATGGTCTTATGACAGTATTCTAAGTGCTACAACAGAGTAGAATATGGCCCAACTTATTTTACACTCATAGTATGCATGTGATATTAATCTTGTGCACAAAATCTAATCTTCTTATAACATGGATTAATCATTTTATAATTAAAAGAAACACATGCAGCCAAACTTGTGTTAATCAATACTGGTCAACTTAAATCTCTCTCTCTCTCTCTCTCTCTCTCTCTCTCTCTCTCAGGACTAATAATTCCCGATTGTCCTCAATACACTATAACTCTGACAATGAGCTTTTCAAAGACAATGTCAAGGGGAATGAAGTACACCAAACAAACTCGCAATGCTCCAGGCAACAGCTGTGAACTTAATTGGGTTTAATTCATTGTTCACTCAACAGAGGGAAAACAGCGCAAAGCTCTGTTTTGAAGGAACTGAGGAAAACGAACACACTTGATGTGCTCTTTGACAGGCAGGTTTGCTGTGACAGTTCGCATGTTCCCAATGCCCGGAAAACACATTTACACTTCAAAGAATGCTGAATATTTGTTTAAGATATTCCGCTTTCTTCCTCTTTTGTATGTATTTTTGGCAAGGTGACAACAAGAAAAATATTTAATCAGTGAAGACTAGAGAAATTGAGACGAATTTAAACTGAGAAACAGACAAGTGTAAAAAACGCTTCAAAATAATGCCACTTAGATTTTCAGATAGATTGATGAGGATTGTGGGAAGCCATTTCACAATTCTACACGGTGCTTTAGAGTAAACAGACTCAAAAAAATTTTTTTTTTCAAAACTACCAAATCCCAAGGACCAGAGTTGGGGAACGTTACCGTGATATCTGTAAGGAGTTATAAAACAATGAAGCATATGGGCTAGGCTTGCTTATTTGTTTTTTAATAATAAAACAATTAATTTATATTTTTGGCAAACATAATGACCCTTTCACACCAAGGCTGAAGGCAAAGCAAATTTACAGTGGTACAGTAGAGGACGCATCTCAAACAAACCTTTCAACAGTGCTGGCATTCTGGATTGCAGAAGAATATGATGCCAGAGAGGAGAACAAAGTTCAACACTCTTACTTCAGCAGTAAAACAAAAGCAAATTTTTTTATATATATGATGTTTATCTAAAGCCATTTTTGCTTATTAGTATGGTTGAAGTGGATCACCGAAGGTCAGCAGCAAAGACATTGGTTAATAAAGTAAGATTAAATACATAAAGTATATTTGTCTCTGCATGAACTTGTGTCACTTATTTGAAAAAGTAACTCAGATATTTTGATGTAAATTCAAAAGTAATGCATTACTTTACTAGTTACTTGAAAAAGTAATCTGATTACGTAACTCCGGTTACTTGTAATGCGTTACCCCCAACACTGGCAAATACTATAAAACAAACATGCCCATGAAAAATTCTCAAGCCATATAGCCAAATAAACATCTTGGCTCACCTGAACATCCACAAAACCTACTATGAAATGTCTTTACTGTGCCAGTCAGCAACAGAAGAGCCAATGTCATTTCTGATGTCCATCTTTCTGCAGTCTTCACAGCTGCCTTGTAAAACAGCACCAGGACTAACATTATACAACATCCTATAATATCCTAGTCATGCATTGATAGGTTGTGTAAGACGGGTAAAATCGTTATGATTAACTACTTATTTCTTCAAGTTATTTATGCATGCCCATTACAGGAAAACATGCCTAGAGAGACACATTGATCCCATCCTTCCGGAGTAAAAATGTCTTTATTGTATTTCAGCTAAGCAGCTCCTTTATCTTGCTTACAGTATCGACATTAAAGCGAGGCTGTTTGCAGGTCCACATTGATGACTTTGATGGGACATGGAGCTGCGAGGGCTTTCTTGTGATCTGCATGCGTGTCCAGGCCCATCTATTGGAATATCTTCTTCTTCTTCTTTTTTTTTTTTAACATGTTCACTGCTGCAATTTTAATTGAAAAAGAAGAAACATATAACAAATAAAACCTCATTTAACTCACTAGACATTGTCAGTCATCATTATTTTACTTTAGTGTAACTGATAATCAGATTACATTTGATTTTAGACAATAGGTTATTATACCTGAATATAAAAAGAGAACAAATGGAAATGCTAAGTGTTAGCTACTGTTCTGTGTGTGATGAACTGTTTTCAGTTTACTAAGAGCCAGAGCTCTGTACAGCTCAATGAAAATGAAATTGTTGTTTATTGACGCAACTGGGGAGGTCTATAATAAACCTGAATAGTATCTGTTAGCAAAACATGGCTACTTTTTAATGGCCGTCAATGGAGAAAGATGTTTTTTGAAGGCAGATGGAGTCCAGGTAAGGGCTAATGGGACCATGCTAACCAGCTAAACCTGGGGCACGTTCAAGTTCAAACCGTATGAATAATATAGCATATCAACATGAGGATGTAGTTGTTTATATGTTTAGCTTCATTATTTATTATTATCTATTATTAAGTGCTTTACATAAAAATCAAGGTATTTAAAAAGACTAGAAAAAAAACTAGAAATAAAATGATTTAAATTAGAATTGATTACCAGGAAATAAAAACGTTAATTAAATGGGATGTGGATGTTCTCGTTTATTCTGGACGGCAAGGGCAGTGATTGCATTGAGCGTATTTTGCAGTCTTAATCACGTATTTATATCGATTTCATGAGGCTCCGAAAATTCTTCAAAAAGAACAAAGAATGGTATCCTCAATTGCCATAGTTGCAACTATTGTGTCATCAGAACAGGGTGTTCAACGCAGCACCGTTTCCGTTCAAAAAAAGTTTTGCAACTCGTGTAGACAGTGGCAATAATAGGAGCAATTCAGCTTGTCAATTTTGGACCCTGGACGGGACAGAAAGAGGGGTGGAGACATAGGCGGAGTTTCACTTTTGTGCTTGGGGGGGCACCTTGGGTATAATTTATATTATTATATTAATTAGCTTACATGAATCATGATCACATTTTTTTCAATTCAAAATGGCGAAATTTCACAAAAAGTCGAGTTGTTTGCAGTCTGTTACTGTCAGTAGTTGAAAATTTCTATCATAAAACAGTTTGTATCTACTTATTTCTTAAAATGAGCTCTCCTTGCGTTGTGACAGTGACAGTATGACACCTTTTTTTATTTGATTTGCCATTTCGATCATTTTGACATTGACAAGCGCTGTTAGACCACTGAGGTAGAGCAGCCTAAAAAATGTATCAGCCTAAAAAATGTTACTTTTAAAAAAAAATTTCTCATCTTAAAAAAAAAAACTTCTTTACTCATTTTACACTAAAAGGATAAGATAAGAGTAAGACAAATAAAATGAGAAAATATTAATTATATTATTTTTTTTATTTTTTTTTATTCATAGCTCAGACAAAATCATTGGCTCTGGTCTCGGGGGACATGAGGCATGAGGCTAACTGTACTTATTTCTCAAAAATCCTTGACTCATAGCAGGATGAAATAGCTAATAAGATCTCCGGGATGATTTACGGCACATCCGAAATGTTGTGTGATAAAGGAAGTTTAATATCACTGGTCATCCATCTTCAGATTTGTGATGTAGTGGTGCAACATATATAGAGGGGTTCAAAACTATAATAACAGGTAGATAATGTATCAAGACATGATTTCACTGGAACAGATTAAATCGGTATCTTAGTGAGACCTTCTTCTCAAAGGAAATCTCAAACCAAACATGATTTGCATCAAGGCCCGAGGCTTTATATTTTGCTGACAGATACTGGATAAAAGGAATTGCAGTGCTAAAATTGGAGTTGTGCATTGGCGGACATCATTCTATTTAAATATCCTGTATCATTTTAGGTTATCATATCTATTTTCTGTCCATGTTGGCCTAAAACTTAAACTTTATCTAGAAAGAAACTATGTAGCCAAACTTTCCTGAAAAGAGACAGAGAGAGGATCTGGGAGTCGACACATCACCACAGCAGTTCTTACTCAAAACTATACTGTCAGTATGACATACTACAACCATCGGCTCTGCTACATAAAGCAGCCACTAACTGAGATTGATGTAGATGAGTCCTCAGAGCTGTTCAGATTCCCCCACTTATATTTGGGAAATTAGTATGCGCTCTGAATTTCTTAAACAGCGTGTGCTGTTAATGATATTAAATCAGTCAAATGAATGCTGATAAATTTATATATAGGGTTACAGATATATGGCCAATGGCGATACAGATATCTAGAGCAGGGGTTTTCAAACTTTATGATGCCAAGGACCCCCAAATATGATGAACCTTTTATGAGGGACCCCCTTCCTAAAATGCATCTATATATTTTAATGTAAGAAAATACATTTAAACTGTTAGATAAATAGTAAGTGTGACATTATAAATACAACATATTGTTTCCAAACTTAAATTGGCTATACTTAATGTTGGATGTATAAACCTGAAGAAGAACATTTTTCAATGAAAATTATTTGTATAAGCAGCTTTCACAATAAATGTATGTAAGCAGCTCACGTCCTGCGTTAAGAATACTGCCTTACAAACCCCAGTGAGCAAGACAAAGGGGACTATTGTGAAAAATACTCACTAGAAAGATACAAAGCAAGCATATTCTGGAAAGTATGTATACAACAAGAAACATTTAGAAATGAAACAGAATGTTTGATAGACTTTATCTATTTTTGATTTGTCTTTGTATTCTCTGGAATTTTCCGATGACCCCTTAAGGCCAATTTATACTTCTGCGTTGAGTGTACGCCGTAGGCTACGCGTGTAGCCGACGCCGTCGTGAGCATTTATACTTCTGTGCTGTTGTCTGCGTCAATGTGCAATTACACATGCAGACGCTAGTAGGCAGTGTCCTCGGCATGTTGGTGTAATCAAGACAACAGCCGAAGAAGAAGCAGCTTGTTGTGTAGAATGTGTACATTTATGTCGGATTATCAGCTGCAGTGAGAGAGCGGCTTTTCTTGCAGCTTGAGTTGTTGTATCTAATACAAATTAAGCATATCTAGTTGATTAGTAAAGTTAAATAAGGCGATCTGGCGCTGGAATGCGTTTGTGAAATCATGCAGAGCTTGTGGCCGCTGTTTTCACTAGCGGTGGCTCGAGCAATCGATTGCTGTTGCGGAGACTTCATTCACGAAATGTAGCCTAATGTGTCCCTGTTCTTGAAATGCAATCCCTAATTAACATCTTTGGTTTTAATGAGAAAATAAATAAACTATACTCAGCGGATCTATGTATTTATTTACTACCATAAAGAATCGCTGGACTACAAAATATTGTGTTATAGCAGACGTAAAGGAAGAAACTTCATCCCATTTTTGGACACACACACACACACACACACACACACACACACACACACTCCTATTGCAGATTTTTTTATTTTTTTATTGACCTGATGGAAGGGTTCTGGCAGACCAATCACAGCGCTTGCGGTCTGCGTAGAATTGACGCGTTGTTACATTTTTGGAGAGGTGCGCATCAGGGTACGGCGTATCCAACGCGTCTATGCGTATGGTACGCCGTACCCTCTGCGTGCACTCGACGCAGAAGTATAAATTGGCCTTTAGTGTCACAGTTCTATGAGAGAGGACTCAATTGCAGGAATGAGTGATCAGGGGTTTATTGACAAACAGCAGACAAGACAAGAAATGGTGAGGAGGTGAACACAGTCCAAACAGTAGGCGGGTTAGGAGCACAATCACAGGCAGGAAGAGCAGCCACTATAACGAGCTCCAGAAGGTGGTAGACTGGAGAGCAGTATGACAGCAGTATGAGACCAGAGAATACCAGCGATGGCCAGGCAGGAATCCTAGAGCAATGCAGTCAGGTCTTATCAGGAAACTCACCAAGATTGCGGCTAGGCAAGGAGAGCAAGCTGCCAGGGAAGCTCTACTTGCAGGACAGGAACTAGAGACACAGAAAACAAGACGAGACCAAAAGGCAGCACAAACACTTAGCAATACTCGCATAACACACGTAGGTACAACGTATAACGAACCAGCAACCACGTGAGGGAAAGAACACACTTAATAAAGGGAGCAAGTCAAGTGTTATACTTATGAAAAAATATTCATAATTTGTTAAAGCATCCAGAATTATAGCCACGTTAATAACGTTTGTAAGAACGTGACAAGATGGCTGCCGGTGATGATGTTGGAGACTCCGCCGTAAGACATCTAGCCTTTATTATGTATATCTATGGTTTCTACAACCCTAATCGGAGTCCACCTGTGGTGAATTCAGTTGATTGGACATGATTTGGACAGACACACACCTGGCTATATAAGGTTCTACAGTTAACAGTGCGTGTCAGAGCACAAACCGAGCCATGAAGTCCAAGGAATTGTCTGTAGACCTCCGAGACAGGACTGCATCGAGGCATAGATCTGGAGAAGGTTACAGAAAATTTTCTGCAGCATTGAAGGTCCCAATGAACACAGTGGCCTCCACCATCCATAAATGGAAGAAGTTTGGAACCACTAGGACTCTTCCTAGAGCTGGCCGCCCGGCCAAACTGCTCCAGCATTTCTCTGTGGAGAGAGGAGAACATTCCAGAAGAACAACCATCTGTGCAGCACTCCACCAATCAGGCCTATATGGTAGAGTGGCCAGACGGAAACCATTCTTCAGTAAAAGGCACATGACAGCCTGCCTGGTGTTTGCCAAAAGTCACCTGAAGGACTCTCAGACCATAAGAAACTAAATTCTTTGGTCGGATGAAAAAAGAGATTGAACGAAATGGCAAGCATCATGTCTGAAGGAAACCAGGCACCCCTCATCACCTGGCCAATACCAGCCCTACAGTGAAGCATGGTGGTGGCAGCATCATGCTGTGGGGATGTTTTTTCAGTGGCAGGAACTGGGAGACTGGGCAGGATTGAGGGAAAGATGAATAAAGCAATGCACAGAGACATTCTTGATGAAAACCTGCTCCAGAGCACTCTGGACCTCAGACTGGGGCGAAGGTTCAACTTTCAATAGGACAACAACCCTAAGCACACAACCAAGAGAACAAAGGAGTGGCTATGGGACAACTCTATGAAATAAATGAAATGTCCCTGAGTGGCGCAGCCAGAGATCTGAAATTGGCTGTGCACTGATGCTCCACATCCAGCCTGATGAACCTTGAGAGGTCCTGCAAAGAAGAATGAAGAAACTTGCCAAACATAGATGTGCCAAGCTTGTAGCATCATACTCAAAAAAGACATGAGGCTGTAATTGGTGACAAAGGTGCTTCAACAAAGTATTGAACAAAGGCTGTGAATACTTATGTGCATATGAAATTTTTTTTTTTCTAATAAATTTGCAAAGATTTCAAACAAACTTCTTTTCCTTTGTTATTATGGGGTATTGTTTGTAGAATTTTGAGCAAAATAATTAATCCATTTTGGAATAAGGCTGTAACATAACAAAAAGTTGGAAAAGTGAAGCACTGAATACTTTCCGGATGCACTGTATACCATCGAATATATATATATATATATATATATATATATATATATATATATATATATATATATATATATATATATATATATATATATATATATATATATATATATATATTATATATATATATATATATATATATATATATAGTATACATTTATTTTTACTGAAAAATATTAGCTTAGACATGCTGTAATTCTGCCATGTTCCTCAGTCTGTAAAAAAAAACAAGATCCAGCTGAGATGAGTTTGAATGCATTCTATTGATTCACCACTTCAAAAGGTCAAACCAAGAAGTCCAATGTCTTTTCACATGGAGAGAGAGCTGAGAAACCCCGCTGTGAGATTTGGCTCTGTGTTTGTGCCATTGTGTACGCAAGACCAAACAAGCCCTTACAAATGTCATCTCTCCTTTATGCCCAATAAAAGACCAAATGCACCCGCACAAGAGGGCCACCAGGGAAAGCCACACACTTTTTGTTATTTATAATGAAGATGATAAATCTTCATAGAGAAATTCACACATATTTAGTAGCTTATAATGCACACCCGTAAACCCACACTGCTCTTTACTTTTATGTAAATTTTCGGGTGTCACAATTGCACCAGTCCTCCTCCCTGCACTCAGTCAGCCATCCTACCACTGCCACTGATTATCACATCATCTAGACACACATAAGCACTCACCTTGCCTACCCTCATTAGCTGTGTCCAAATTCAGAGGCTGCATCCTTTGAAGGTCTCAGACTTCAGAGGCTGCATTCTTCGAGGGCCACAAAGGTCAGACCGAGCATTGTTAAATGGAACGGTCTAGCCTACGGAGGACTGTTTTTGTCGCCTAGCAACTGTGACAGCTACCCATTGATGTGTTGCAGTAACATTTGTACCGGACTTTTTTGAAAGTTATATTAAACTGTCTGAAAACAAAACAGGGTTCACAAACTGTCTAAATATATTCACCATGGTCCATTTCTGTATACAATAAAGAGCCTAAACTATATATAATCGTTTGAATCATTTGAACCACTTTAAAGTTATATTTTTATATTTGTATATTAGATATTTGAGTAAGCTGAAACCCAATACTTAAGTTTAAAAGTGTAATTCTGCAATTTCTCTCCAAAAAAAAAAAATGATGTTGTCACTGGTGCGCAAACAATTAGGGGGTAGGCAAGGCACCAGCCCCTATACACAGCCCAGTGTTTTGACTCCAGCACCTGTACACAGTCCAGTGTATCTTCTCCAGCCCCTGTGCACAGTCTAGTGTCTTGACTCTAGCCCCTGAGTACAGTCCAGTGTGTCGGATCCAGCCCCGGAGCACAGTCCAATGTAGGGATGCGACAGTGAGGATATTTTCCCACTGGTTAATCGATGTGTGACAACACCGTAATACTGGCATGGTATTTAGCCTATTATTCTTAATGAAAAACACAACAACAAAACAGTACAAGGACACTCACTTAAATCGGTGCTTTTACATTTCGCTTTGAAACCAAATCTTCCACTGTCATCTTGTCAGTCAGCTCTTTACTGTAGTGAGAAATTAAATCTGACTCCTGCTACTGGTCTGTGCTGCGACTGTCATTTGCATCACACTTTATTAAGCAGACACGTTCAGTATTTAAATTGTATTTTCTCTAACTGAACTAAATTATTTTATTACTATAAAAAAAATAAAGGGCCACGGTGGACAAGTGATGTAACCGGTGTTGCTGCTGAATGCCGGTCACAACGTCAACACCAACTATCACAGCAAGCCTAGTCCAGTGTGTCAGCTCCAGCCCCTGAGCACAGTCCCGTGTTGGCTCTAGCCCCTGAGCACAGTGCAGTTTCTGTTCTAGCCCCTGAGCAGAGTTTGCTTCAGTACATGAGTCTGCTCCAGAGTTTGGGGTTCTGTCACGATTGCACTGGTCCTCGATCCCTCACGCATAGTCTGGTCTCCATTTCCCGGCATCCCTCCCGGTTCTCACCTGCACTCAGTCAGCAATCACCCACAATTGCCACAGATTATCACCTCATCTACACACACACAAGCACTCACCTTGCCAACCCTCATTGTCTGGTCTCATCACTCACTACAGTGTCTATGGACTTACCTGACTGCTTACCTGCTTACCCTGATCATCATCATCTTCCTTGCATTGACAATCTTCATTCCTCTGTACCTGCAAAGGACATATAGAGACTTTCTATTACCAGCTAAATGGTGACTCAGTGACTTTCTCTGATACAGCTGGCTTACCTGATGCATGTGTTTAGACATTTCAATAAAGAACCTGCTTTTGTGAATCTGCCATCCCCTCTTCTGTATGTACCATTGTTGCCTCTCACACGTTACATCTAGTTATGGGGTGCCCAATCTTGTTCCTGCTCACTTGCAGGTTTCAGATCTAACCCTGATCCAACACACCTGTCTGTAATTATCAGGTGTTCCTGAAGATCTTAATTAGTTTGTTTAATTGTGTTTGATCAGGGTTGGAGCTGAACTTTGCAGGAGGGTAGATCTCCAGGAACAGGATTGGGCACTGCTTATCTAGAATCATGAATGCACTGCTGATCATGAATTTCTGACTCTAAATCTGTTATTAATAACAGATATTATTATTATTTATTTCTTCATTTACTTACTTGGCCTCATGTCATACAAATTCATTTATGACATTTTTAATACAAATTTCAATCATTACATTTTAATTTTCAGACCTTTGACGGCTGAATACCGCATAGACTGTAAAAAAATATGGACGTAGACATCACCCATAGAATTCTGAAGAGCAGTTTTGAAGCGTAAAGTAGGGTCGAGCTGGCCGTTGCCATCTTGGCAGCGCGTCACTCCAGGACAACAGGAAATGGACGGGACGTGGGTGGAGCTGAGGTGACGTGATGACTAACAGACAGCAGATAAATGGCTATCCACCTGTCACTCAAAGTGACCACGCCCTTAATTATGCAGAACTTTAAGGCTTTATATATAACGTAAATGGATGAGTGATAAATAAAATTCACCCCCCTCACAGTTATCATGAAGGGCAAAATTAGCCGTATAGACCAAAACCACAATTTGTACCAGGCCGTAAACATGTTTTTTTTCTGCTGTAAAGTAGGGCATTTTAACATGGGGCTCAATGAGATCCTGCCCTAGTGGCCACTCGAGGAATTTCAGTTTAAGTTACTGTATTGGCTTCAAGAGAAACTGGAGGAGGTTGCCTCTTGCTGAATACATAATCAATACTTCATTAGGATAAAGTGCATTAACGTTAATTGCAGGGGAATAGCATACCCGTGTAGATATTTCTATAATTAAACAAATGGTGGAATTGGAAAGCTGCATAAATACTGGTAAAATGCATATATAATAAGCAATCATTTACATACACACAATTGCACATAATGGTACAAAATACATTAATCCAGTTACTGGTGACAAGAGTCAACATCTCTATTGACTGAGGTATTGTCCTTCTACATTCAAATTGGAATGTACAGAACAAATGAAAGGATGAAGAAAATCTGACCGAGAGAGAGAGAGAGAGAGGTACATCTAGCATTTCAATTACATTATGGCAATTGTTTTTTATCTTTGACGCAGGTTAATGAAACTAATTAGTCTTCACTGCGCAGAAGCTTCTGGCGCCCCAGATAATTGCTATTAGCTGAGATAGCAAAAGTCAATTTTGCCTCACACGGCGTCTGGGAAAATAAACATTGAAGCTTATCACTTCTGAAGCCACTACATGAGAGGTTTTACATCAACTTGGCACACTCTTTCAGTCTTGGTGGCTCCAAAAAATCCTGTAACCTTAAAGTATAACACTTGACAGGGATACTTGCAAGTTCACAAACAGTGACCAAAGATGTGGTTTTAAAAGAGAGTCTGATTAAACAAATAACAGAGAACAAACATGCCCTTTCTATGTCTTTATCTCAACAGACAAGGACTTTAACTATACATTTTAAGTACATTGTATTTACTGCACTTTCAAGAAACAGCACTCATACTACTTTTACCTTTAAAATTCACAAACCAAAACAAAAACAAGTTTAATGTAAGTTATTTATTTTTTAACATAATCTTCAAAATGACAACCCTAACAAAATTTTTTTTTATGAAAGTGTGCTATACTTTCAGTCGATGTACTTCTCAGAAATTAGATATACTTTGCTTACTGACAGAAAAGTCTTATGCGCTCAATCTTTTGATCGCGATACTTAAGTATTCTAAGTTGGGTAGCCTATTAAATAATTCTTTTTACATGGTTTTATATACTGTCTTATAAACATTGTTTGAAAACGTATAAAGTAAATACATATAGGCCTATGTATACACGATAATGATCTAATTATGTCCTAATTAATGTATAACCATGGTTACAAACTAGTGGCGGGAAACTGAGAACAAAGAAAAATAACAAGATAAAAAAAGCAGACAAAACAGGGACTGCAACACAATGAAAAAGAAACCAAAAATGAACATAACTGTTACAATATGTTCCTAATGAAGTTCTGTAGTACAAATTAATACCTAGGAACATATAGTATACTTATGCTGCGTTCCAGGCAGGTTTTTGAGCCCGTAAATTACAACTTCAAACCACGACTCACGACTTTGTAGTGTTCCAGGCAAAGTCACGCCAAACTGCCTGAGTGCAAGGAATTGTGTGGTAGTTTGATGTAAACAAAGCGTGGCGGACCGTACAGGGCTAATGCTCATTTACAATCATTTCTATCACCAAAGGTGCTTACTCCTTGCTTATTTGAGGGAAACGGAGGAGAAAAACAGCGCAGACGGCAAGAAAAGCTGTTATACCTTTTATTTTACGTTATTTGTTTATTTGTTTCATAAACACTGCATCCATAGGGGGCTGCCATTGTTGCTTCGCGGGCTATGTGACGTCAAAACCCGTAACTGGGAGTACATCGATCTAGTACGAGTTCACGGGTGGGAAGTCACAGGTTTGACTGCCGTTCCAGTCCACTTTCACGGGTAGAAGGTTGGAAAAACACGGGTTACGGGTTGCCTGGAACGCGGCATTAAACTGCAAAAATTGTATATAAATAGTAAAATAAGTATGATGTTAAGTTAATTTAAAGAAAACTTACTTATAAAAATAGTAGTTTTCTTAGAGTATACTTCAAAGTGTCCATTCATAAAACTAAAAAATGTACAGATGTAACGTAGTTGTGTACTCAAAGTTAAAAGTAAACTTAAAAGTATACTTTTATACACTAAAAATGTTCCAAGTAGTATTTAAATAGTTCACTTACAAGTACACTACAAGTACATTTATATTAGTATACTTACTACGTAACAATAACAACAAAACATACATTTGTGGAGATCAAATTATCTCATGGCAAAAAAAAAGGAGAAAAGAATATGAAAAGTAATAATAAAAGAACTGTTTAACAAACTTACTAATCACACAAACTAATATTGGCAAATTTTATATCAACTTTGTGAGAAAGCATTGGCAATCAGATTTGAAAAGGTCCACAGCCTGATGGCTTTAGGAATGAAAAGCTTGTCTCTAAATGGCCACTGCTGTTCAGGATTTATATTGTTAACATATTGATCTAAAAGAGCCTCACCTTGCTTTGCCTGTTTTTTAATGGCATCCATCGATAGTGTGACCTTCATGTATACAAATGGCTCAGGTTTGGAGAGGGGAGAGAATGGATTATTTCCACTTATAACTATAAATCCAACCTAACCTCGGCCTTTAGATGTCAATCAATGCACCAAAACTCAAGCTAAGACTCTTCGATCCACATCTGAAATAATAACAAACCATATAAAACGAGTTGGCCAAAAGAACTGAAATGAAATATGGAGTAGAAAACACAGCAGAAGATATTCAATAAGTTTTGTTTGATACAAAAGATAATCTCTGGATTTATGCATTAGTGTCTATGGAAGTTTCTTACAGTTTGAGCTGAGTGTTAATTCTTTTATTATTATTATTTGCATCACAGGCCTGATAATATAAGGAAGCAGGCGGTTTCAAACAAATGCCTTAACTGCACACTATGAAAAATGAGTGCAGGTCGAAAGATGTCAGTAAGATTTAGTGTGTAAATTTTGGGAGAGTGCTGCATCCGAATCGGAACCAGGAAGAGGAGCGAGTCAGGAGTTGCTGGTGAGCTGCAAAGCTGCAAGTAGGTCAGGACTATTCCTAGTCTCCCACCATATGTTAAGAGATGTGCAGAGAAATAGAACGAGAAAGAGAGAGAGAGAGAGAAATAGAGAGAGATAGAGAGAGATAGACAGACAGAGAAAGACAGAGGGATGGGGGAGAAGAAAGAAAGACTGCATAAGACAGACCGTGCGAGGTAGAGAAAGAACTTTGAAGTAAATGATGGCAGGGAATCAATCTGTAAATGGACCAGCTGGCATTGCAAACCAGCCAAACTCCTGCCGCGAAGCTCGACCAGAATGGACCAAAGTCTTTGGCCCACCTGCAAAATGCTTTTCACTCAAAAATGAAGAAGAAAAAGATTCTTGTGCTTGCTCAGTGTACTTAACTAAAAGGAGCTAATGCAACTCTTAAAAACGTAGTCAGAACTTAAATTAAATTAACATTATTTTGTATAATTCAAAGAATAATATATAGATACTAGGGGTGTAACGATACACAAAACTGACGGTTCGGTACGTACCTCGGTTTTGAAGTCACGGTTACGGGTTCTGTACAGCAGTTTTACAAAATTGCTTTTTATATATTTTTAATAAACAGTGGTTTACTGAAAAAATTGTGTCTGTCCTTAAATGAATTCAATTATAATTAAAAGTTTCTTAAATATAATACTGTAAACTTTAGGGAGCCCTTACATGTACATTACTATAATATTAAAGGTTAACAACAGAGCCCAAACTATTAGCCTAAATTCAGTTGCTATTTATTTTTAGATATAATATAAACACCCAAATAACATATTGTATGCAACCATGTAAACTTCACATAAGGCTAACAGGTTAAGAAGAATATATATATATAGGCTAATATAGTATTTAGCGAAAGAGTTAATCTATCTAGTGAACTAACAAGCTGTGGACACTGAATGACTTCGGAGGTAAATGTTATGCTATATGACATTGTTTACAAGCTGTTTTATTGACATCTTTCCGCGGTTGAAACACTGATTGAGCGATTACACGACATAAGTTGAAATGTACCCTCAACATACCTTAAGATATGAATTCATGTTTATTCTTTAGGAAGAGATGATCGCGTTCGCGTGCTGGGCCGCCGCTTGAACTGACGCGCCTATACAGTGATCAGTAACGTCACATTAAAGAGCGTCAAAACATAATTTATCGTTTGAATTTCGTGATAAAATGGACTGAATACTTAATATGTTTGTGTGGGAACTTGGATTGAAGTATGTTCCGTGCTTAAAACAATCCGACTGTAAACTGTTAAAGATTGCATTCGGAACCGTTCGGTACACGTGCACCGTACCAAAAGCCCTGTACCGAAACGGTTCGGTACGAATACGTGTACCGTTACATCCCTAATAGATACACTAATAAATCAAACAATTAGTTGGAACTATCTATTTTGTAACATTAATATCAACATGAATTATTATAATATAAGAATATTATTTATTCTTATATATTATATTGTTTATATAATTTAGTTAATAATATAAAATGCAATCATAAATACATTTGTTTGTTCTGGAACTATCCATTTTGTAAAACGAATTATTACAACATTATATATTAACATGTATAGATTATTATTTACATAATTTAACTAATTATATATTTAATATAACAATAAATTGTTCTTCAGCAAGAACCAATGAGGTTCATTCTCGTGTGTTACGCAGCACGTATGAGCTTTCACAAGAACCAATGAGGATTGTTCTCACGCATCAAGCTGGTACGTTAAGCTTCTGTTCGGTGATCAATTTTAAATGTGAATAGAAGCCTAAATTCAATCTCTTAATCATATATTCAGAAAACATGGAGTAAACCGCTCTATTCATATGGATTAGTTTTACAATCTCTTTATGAACTTCTTGAAGTGTCAAAGTTGTAGTTGCACAGCTGTCAGTGGAGGGACAGAAAGCTCTCAGATTTCATTAAAAATATCTTCATTTGTGTTTCGAAGATGAACAAAAGTCTTATGGGTTTGGAATGACATGAGGGTGAGTAAATGATGATATATTTTAACATAACCCTTAACCCTTTAAAATAATATTATTTACATAATTAAACATAATATATTTGTTAGTAATAAAACAATCCATTTGTGTTGGAACTACATTAATAACGCCATTAGTATATGGCCATCCAAATCGATGGCACTTGCTGATGCAGGACCCCACAGAAATATAATTTAATAAAAATCTAATTTACTGAACTATATATTAATGAATTATTTGAATATTTGAAGAATTCGTTTTGAGTGTTTTTGATTGATACTAAACTTTCCTTGGGATTTCACTTGGGGTAGTGCTGAGATCAGGAAAATGGTACTAGATCAGCCTAGATGTCCCACAAGGATCAAATATGAGATGAAACCACTAACGTATGCCCCTCTTCCTGTGAACCACCCACTGTTCTGGTCACCTCTAGTAGTAATTGCATGTAGGGGATTTAAAAAAAATCCAATAAAAAATGACGAGAAACTGTGTGATCGCTTTAGAGGGAAAAGTTGGGACCAATGGGGATACTGAGAATAGGTGTGCATGGGCGGTACACCCACTGTTAATCCACCGGCAGAGATGGAGAGTGATTAAATTAAACAGCACAGTCATAGGCATCTGTGTGAGGAAAACCACTCGAGGGATGCCGCTGAAAACAAATGAAATATCGATGGCTACAATGACTTTGGCATTATTTGATGGAGTGGAGATGAAATATTGGCTTGATTGGATTTTTTAATCAAATCAGAGTTCAGATTTTGGACTAGCATGGTTCTCACAGGGGTGAGTCATGTTTGAAAGCGTTTCTAGAGCTAGATAATGTGTCCACTGACAGCTCTCAGCATCGGCTGAAATCTGGGGGAACCGGAAATACATTTTCATTACCTTTTAAAAGTAAAGTGAGTCATTTCTGTAGTCTTAAAAGTGTTTTCTCTGAGGAAGGAGGGTAGGCCTCCATTGCGCTGTCACTGTGATTGGCTCACAATAATGCCTGATGTTCACAACGTGTGCAAATTAGCCTGAATGTGTCAAACTGGTTTAAATGGACTAATTACAAAGTAAACAACTCAGCCACTCATCAATCATTCCTTTTGGTCACACAATTAAAATGAACAAATGATCCAAAAAACAAGGTGAGAAATTAATAATATTAGACTATCAACAGTTTGTGATTATAAGTTAAACATCTGTACAGTACAAAATATTTGTACATTTTAACAATGTCCACAATGTTGAAAACACAAACTTTGATGTGGCTTGGTTTTAATAAAAAGTTTGTTAACATACACTTTTGAACTTTTATTCAAGGTTGTTAATAAATGGATGAAAAAAAGATATTTACATTGTGTACAAATGCAGCTCTTTTAACGTTATATTCGTTTCCAAATAAATCCAAATAATACCTGCTGAAAATTCAGCTTTACCATAAGAGTAATACATTTAATTTTAAAATATATTAACTTAAATATATAAATATATAGCTTTTAAAAAAAAAATAATATTTCACAATTTCACTTTATCTGTATTTTGACATATAAATGCAGGTTTGGTGAGCATAAGAGACAGAAAAATAGAGAAAACTAAGGATAGGTTTACATGACAATTTACTAAAAAAAAAAGTTTTGTTGAGTTTTTCACATAGACGACAACATTGTCAAAACAATTCCTGGATCAGTGAAAACAACTAAAAACACTGTATTATGCATGCCATAGTTGGTGATGTCACTTTGTAAAGAAGCACTACACACCAATAGACTGAACACAGTATTCAAAAACTTGCACTTTGAAACACGTTTTTCAAAAGTTTGCATTTTCAGGCCCCCAAAACGCTGTTGGTGTGTAAATAAACACCCAAAACGCATTAAAAAGTTTTCCATTTTTAGTTGAAAATGGTGTTGTGTAAATGCCCCCTAACCTGAATATAGTAAATAAATAATACAAATGAACAATATGATGTTTTGTTTACTTTGTTATTAATAGATAAGTTAAGTTATCTAGTTTTTGAATGTTTTCACCCAGAAACCACTTTAAAATAAAATAAAACTGGAACATGAATTTACTGTATATTGAATAACAACAATAATAATAGAGGCAAAGTAGTTCAGAATGCGCAGTTCTATGTGGTATTAAGGTTGTGGGCGTCTGCGAAAAATCACGTGGTATACAATCCTTTATGTACGTGAAAAATGCCGATTTCATTTTGAATTTCTCATGTGCCTCTAAGGAAGTGAGTCAAACAGACCCAGCGAGTTTCGTTCCAATCGGCCTCTGTTAACCTTGTCTGATAGCTGCTGAAAGTTCATTGGTTGCCGCCAACCACGTTTTTCGAGATACGCAAAATGTCCTCAAAGGCAGTATTGGCACCTTGGACAAAGACACCGTATGCCAATTTTCTAAGTCAATCAGATTAGGGTTGCGTAGTCATAGCCATTTTTATGTTTATTCCATGTTATAGCGCCACGAAGTGGGCAGTCGCCGCATGCTTTTTCACACAACCACAGAATGAGCTCTTACATATGTGCACCAAGTTTGGTGAAAATATCTCATTCCGTTCACAAGTTACAGCCATTTTAGTATAAGTGGCTTCGCCCCCATGTTTTGCGGCACTTAGAGATCGAGAATCAAAATCTTTTTTCTTTTTTTGATAATTATTGACAATCAGACTACAGAAAATCTTTCTGCAGGCCGAATTCGATCAGGCCAAATACCTATGACTAGTTCGCAAAAGTTTTTCCAAAAATTCCAAAATAGCCAGTGCGGTGATCAAATCTGATGCATGTATTGTTCATCTTGAGTCTAAGATTCCAACGATATAGGACACTTGAGCCTACGGTTTATGAGTTATGAGCGATTTTCACAACTGTAGAGCATTGTAGAAGGTGTGAGTACTACCAGCCCTCAAAGTTTCAAGTCTCTAAGGCTTGCGGTTTGGTCTGCCCGATAATTTTTAGGGGAGAATGCTGATCCTTGGGAATTTTAACAATTACAATAGCGTTTCAGCGGTACGCGCTTGAACCCCTAACAAAAAAGAGGGGACTACCTGTTTGTCAGTCACAGGGCAGGACTAGGAACATGTTTGGAAGTGTTTGTAAAACACTGGTGCAAATATTCCACACAGTACCTTTAAAATTCTGAAATACTTTTAGCTTTTATGTTTAGGTCTGTATTGTAACTGTTCATTGTACAAATGCTCTCAGTACTGCTCTGTATTAACAGCAGGTAAAGCGAGTTTCTCCACAGGACGTTCCTTTCATTCCTCTCAGCTCGCAGGGAGTAATTAAAGCTCTGGAGACAGGAGGTATATTAGTGTCATGGCATTTTGGCTTAAATGATACAGAAATGATGAGTGACCATATACGCACAGAGAATCCATTAGTGATGCACAGTAGTTTAGATGAGGTTCTAGGAGGGGACCTGGAAAGAACTCTTTTTTAGTCATATGTTTTTAGTCACTTGTAGTTGGTGAAATCTTCACATCAACTTTGTTGTGGCACCAGCATCTTTTTCATTTTTACAGGAAATATGCCTAAATAGAACTTATTTATCAAATGTATCTTGGCACTTCCTAACCACGGTTGTGCAAAATTAAAGGGAACTTGGGAAGATTAAAATGTTGGGTTGGATCAATATCAAGCTTTTGGCTTGCATGCTTCTGGTACTTTGGTATGGATATAAAATCATACCCTTGCCAACAGAAAAAAACCTCTGTAGACTTATGGAATGCAACTAAAGCTGTAAATAGATTTAATAATTCAATGTCAATGTGTTGGGTTCATCAAAAGTTCATTTCTGCAGCAGAGCTCACGTAACTTTTGCTTTTCTCAAAGACCATCAATCACAATAAACCATCCAAACCTCAATTCATACTGTATAATATATATATAGTCTTTACTTCTTTTCATTTTATGGTATATATAGAAAATATAATGCATGTGCATATGACATGTTGAGCTTCAATGATAATTAAATTCTACAATGAAAAGAGTGAAAACTACTCTTGTTTAACATCTATATCTGCATTTGATAATAAAGTACTGAATTAAACGTAGTGAAAAGTATTAAAACATATTAAATCGCTTGATTCACATAAACTTTTTACTTCATCAAGGCACATTGTTTTGGTCACACAATTTGCCTAATGATGATGCTGTACTGTGGTACATTTTTGATACCACAGTATGTTTCAGCAGCAGTAGACCCGGCATGTTTTGTACACAAAAAAAACTCATTTCTCTGAAGAATTAAGGCTTCTTGAGGGTAAACAATAAAATAGAGAAAATTAATTATTTAATATACTTGGTAGTATTTCAGACATACTTTAAGCACCTAAAAAGTCCAGCAGCTACTGTCTTAGAGAAACTTTGCAGGTATATATCAAATACATTTCCTTTGTTTTGGTGACCTGGTTTGTCAGTAGATAGAAGCTAAAACAAGACAAAAGAATGAGCAAGAAAAATGTTGGAAATCCTCATCCTGAGCCAGTTGCCTATGTACATTTAATAGGCTCTTACTGAAGCCCCACTTTTGAAGGTGTAATCCTTAATTACACCGCTTGACTGCTTCCCCAACCACTTCACCCTTTACAGTCCATATGGATGGATCCATGTGAAACATGAGTGGTGATTTTAATCTCTAGATTTGAAATAGACTCACAAATGTATTACTGTGAAAGAGCATGGATCATAGCGCTCATTTAAAAAACCAAAGGCAATTTGAGTCTATTGTTGAAAGGATCATTTAGATGAATATCTTTACAATGTCACCTACGGCACCGATTAAATCTAATTCAACTTTCAAATATTTTTTACTCAAAGGTTATGTGCTTTGATAAATTTATGTTATATAAAAAAAGAATACCATAGAAGTGGATAGATAGATGGATAGATAGATAGATGAATGGGACGGACGGACGGACAGATAGACAGACAGACAGATCTAAAAAATTAGGGGTAGGATTAGAGTGGATAGATACAGTTTGTACAGTATAACAAATAAATACATCTATGGAAAGTCCACATAAAACATGGAAATCAGTGTGTGTGTGTGTGTGTGTGTGTGTGTGTGTGTGTGTGTGTGTGTGTGTGTGTGTGTGTGTGTGTGTGTGTGTGAGTGTGTGTGTGTGTATGTGTGTGTGTGTGTGTGTGTGTGTGTGTGTGAGAGAGAGATAGAGAGGGAGATAGAAAGCCTGAGGGAGAGATAGAAAGGTATAGAAAGAAAGAGAATAGAAACCATGCAGGATGTTGTTAGTTATTTCTACAACTTCAGCAGATTCCAAAAAGAATTCAGAGAAAGTTGCTGCAGTGCACAGGTAGGCATACTGGGTGCTGGGGTCCCCCATGCTTTTCACCTAAACTTCTGTTAAAGTTGGCATGAAACTACAGTTGAGAGTATTTTATTCCCCATTGTGACATATCTGAGTGAAACAAACAAGAAAGAAATTAGAGCGTGACTTGATTTTGGTCATCTGGGATTTATTGGACATCGCACCACAAACGCGTCATCAGGGAACAGATTATGATTATGAGGGAATTTTTTCATGATTATGAAAGAGTTGTCAATTTTGATTTCATTTGCGGTACACGCAAGCCAATGGTGAGCAAACCCACTTGAGCCCGCTGAATGGGGCGGAGACTCGCGCTATAAAAGCGGCCGTTTCACCACGGCAAATCAATTTGTTTCGACTTATAACACCATCATTTCTAGGCGGTTGATATGTAGCTCGCTTTCCAGGTTGCTCCAAGCCCCGAAGGCTGGGCGGTTGTCGCACAGAGCTCCCCAACCTGTCTTGGAGGCGTCTGTGAAGACAACTTTCCTCTTGTCCATAGCACCTATCGCCACGCCTTGCTTTAACCAGCAAGGGTTCGTCCAAGGGGCCAGGGCTGTGACACATGCCTGGTTCACCTTGAGCAAGTAATGGCCATGATGCCAGGCTGAGGGCGGGACCCACGGTTTCAGCCAGAACTGCAGAGGGCGCATATGTAGGAACCCCATCTCTAGAGCTGGAGATGCTGAGCTTATTAGGCCTAGCATTTTCTGAAACGTTCTGAGCAGCAGAAAAACCCTGGGTGTAAATATTTACGTGAGCTGCTGAATGGCCAGAGCACACTCTGGAGTGACTGTGGCCCTCAAGAGGGTTGAGTCTAAAATGATCCCCAGAAATTATACAATGATATGTTGGCTGGGGGATAATGAGCTCTTTGCAAAATTGACCCTGAGACCCAAGCACTCTAAGTGGTTGAGAATAACGGACCTGTGGAATATTAGTTCCGTTTCCGACTGGGCCAGAACGAGCCAGTCGTCGAGGTAATTTAGAATGGGCACTCCCATCAGTGAAAGTGCAGGGGACCAGGGACAGGCCGAACGGCGAATCTCAAAGGCGAATCTCAAAAACTGCCTGTGATGGGGGGCTATCTGTATGTGAAAGTGAGCATCTTTCAGATCCAGGGTAAAGAACCAGTCTCCCAAGTGTATATGCGGCAAGATCTGTTTCAGAGTGATCATTCTGAACGAGCGATTTTATCGGGGGCCTTGTTCAGATATCTGAGATCGAGGATGGGTCTGAGACCGCCATCCTTTTTAGGGACGAGGAAGTACCTGCTGTAAAAGCCTGACTCGCTCAGTGCTGGGGGAACCACTTCTATAGCTCCTTTCGTCAGCATGATGTTTACCTCGGAACGCAGGACATGTACATCCTTACTTTCCACAGAGGATTCGACCACGCCGCTGAATAACGGGGATCTATGAAGTGAATTGGAGTACATGATACTCATTTTATTATGTTCAGAACCCAGGCTGACAATCCAGGGATGGCCTGCCAGGCCTCGGCCCGTGTGGCGAGGGGCTAAATTGATACAGGCACTAAGTCGCTGTGATAGCCTAGAAATCTAGACACACCCTAGCGCCAGCAAATCTAATTTGCAGCCAGGGTAGTCTAGCAACTCTCCGTTGGCTTGCGAGCTGGAAAAACCAAACTCTGGTCAGGCCAATCACATTGTGTATAGAGTCGGTGGGCGGGCTTAACATAATGACGGCAGAGTTGCTGCGGTTCCGCATGCTACTTGTAAACAAAGAAGCTGGCGAACTGCGGTCTTTGGAATAGGCTTTGGCTTTACTTTGAGAAAAGAACAAAGAACGGCACTGAAGTCATTCTTAAGAAAGGAAGATGTGTTCGGAGTTTTGCCGACTGGATACGGCAAAAGTTTAATCTATCAACTAGCTCCGCTTCACCTTCTTCGTTACTCTGGTTGATTGTAGCGCTATCCTATTGCGTGCAGAGGGAATTTGAAAGATTTATTCCGCCCCTCGGATTGAGCCCTGCCAATGGTGAGTTCCCAGACCCAACATCTTGATGTGGGTCTGGCTTGTCAGGCTATCGCTGTGAGGGACTGGGGTGCATGTGTGTGGTGGAAGAGGAAATTTGCTCTCTTTTTGAGTATGTTTGATTTTTATTTTTCCGCTATAACAGCGGCTCCCAACCAGGGCATTTGAACAGGCTCTGTGTGGGCAACAAACACTCTTTCTCTGGCACCCGGAACTGAACGGGGTGGCAGGAAAACTGGGCGAGGCATTTTGGAGGGTAGTCCGGCCAATGCGGGACTTAGCCTCCTCCTCTTCCTTTCTCGGCCCTCAGGCCGGCTTCTGGGCTGCAGGGTTCAACACTATCTTGGGTCGGGGCCCTGTCGCACCAGAGGGGGGGGGTGCCTAGCAAAGCGCGAGCGGCGTCTGTGTTCAGAGCTCGGCGCTGGCTTGGTGGCTGGCGACTTGTCCCTCGGCCAGATCCGTGGCGCTGCGCAGCTCTCTGAAGGTGGCAGAGTTGTGTCCAGCCTCATCCAAATTCTTGAGCAGCTTCGCTTGATACACTTGGAGAACCGCCATAGAGTGTAAAGCGGACGCTGCTTGACCAGCCGAGATGTACGCACGTCCAGCGATGGCCGAGGTGGTGCGACAAGGATCCAATCCTTGGATGAGCGGCCTTGGTTTTCCATCCAATGACGCTGGGCGGACACAGATGTGCGGCCACAGCTTCGTCCATGGAAGGTAACTTTTCATATCCCTTCTGCCCGGCGCCGTCAACGGAAGTGAAAGTGTGAGAGGCAGAAGAGTGAAGGTGGGCTGAGTAGGGACCGTACCATGACTCTGTCAGCTCGTCGTGTACTTCTGGAAAGAAGGCTGCTGATCACTGAGAGGGAGTTTGACGACGTCCAAGCAGGAACCACTCGTCCAAGCGGCTGCGCGTGGGTTCCTCATGCGCAGACCACTCTAAACCGAGCTGTTTAGACAGTATGCGATAGAGCTCTGAGTCAGTAGAAGCTCTGGTGTCAATTGGCTCCAAAGACGGCAAGGGGGCGGGGTCATGTCTTATGAACCGAGAAGCCCGACCACTCCTCGGCCTCCGACGCCGCTAGAGACATGCTATCATCCTGCGGCTCGTCATCAGATCCTCAGAATGAGACCAAGTCACTCGCGGCCGCAGACCGGAAGAAATGGACGAGGGGAACCTCGAGTCGGGGGCTGAGCCGATGTGAGATCGCCCTTGTCCGAGCGCTGAGATCCTTTGCCCCGCTGTTTTTTCCTCGCGGGTTCCCGGGAGGAAGAAAACGGGAGGGCGCAAGGGGCGGGGTTGCATTCTGAAATGAGAGTGCTGCGGCTGCTCGAAGAGGCGGCTGCGTGGGCGGCGAGCTACTTGAGGGCGGCAAGCAGGGAGGCGGGCTGTTCAACTGCACGAAGGCGAGAAGATCAGCGGCGAATCCAGCTGCTTGCAGGTGAAGGTGGCTTCAATCAGAGTTCTAAAGAAGAGATGTAATCTGCGTCGCTGAAGGAGAATTAATAGATTTGCCAAATTGAAACGGCCACTTTTATAGCCCAAGTCTCCGCCCCTTTCAGTGGGCTCGCTCACCATTGGCTCGTGTGTACCGCGGCGTCATTGGTTCGTTTTCTTTAACCCTACGAACCTAGTTTCACTACGTGATTGTATAAAAGCTTCAGAATCTGAGAAAAAAATGTTTTCCCATAGCGTCTTGTCTTATTTATCTTAATAAGACAAACAACGCAGTACTCGTGTAGTATCGCAAGGGAAACAACAATAATCAAAATAAATAAATAAAAAATTATATTGCCCCTGACCAGTAGGCCTATGTCAGTTCAACAATGGAGCATTTCAAATGACGTAGAGTACCCCCAAATAGAATGTCAGCAGGCCAGTAAAAGCTTCACTACATTCACACAGGATGTGTTGAAAACGTCAGATGGAGGGCAACGGACTGGTACAGCCACAGCATGCAAAAGTATAGAGACAAGTTGATGGTGAACCGCGCAACCATATACTGTACCAATCTGTGAAACATTTCCCTCAAGATCAGAACAAGCACTGCCCGATTCCTAAACGTCATTACTTCTGAATTGTTTCTTTTTTTGTGAACCGGTCAAACGGTACCAGTTGGTGATTCAGTCAGCTCAAGCACCGGATTGTTTGAGCACCGGATTGTTCGGAGCGGTTTCCCACTCAGTAAAACTGTAACGCGATACTTCAAAAACAGGGAGCAAAAATACAGCTGAATGAAACGGATATTTACCAACAATGGAAACAGCCTTCAAAAGTTCTGTTCAACACCTGCACGTCGAGTTTGTGAACGATTCTGATAAAGGGCCCAGTAAAAATTAATCTGACAGAGTGAGAATACACAAAAACACTACAAATACTAGAAACTGTATAACAGAGTACATTGTAGCTACTAACCATGTTAATACCATAAATATTGTAATTAATCACATGGTGTCAAAGATAGGGGAGACTGGGGCACAAACTAGGCTACTTTTTTTACTTTCTGTAAGTCCACTTTGGGTTAAGAGCACTAGCATAGCTACGGGTGGGACTGGGTGGGTTTAGGCCCACCCAGATTGACAGTTTGTCCATCCTGGCAGATCCAGGAAAAAAAATTAAAAATAAAAATAAAAATATATTTTTAAATAATACTATTTTCTAACGTTTAACAATTCTTCAATAATTATTTTAAATGTGATTTATTTTGTCATGCATTAGAACTCTATTCTAATATTAATACAAATATGCTAATTTGTTTCTTCAGTTACGTCACGCTAGTAGTAATGTTATGTTCGCCCCGGATTCGATTCTAATGCTGCCTTCACGTGCTATCGGAACTATCGTAAATACGAGTTTCCTAGGTAAAAATTGCACATGAACGCCCTCTGATGTCGTGTTACCACTGGGAAGTTCAGAAATAATTTTGATACCCCAATTCCCGAGATGGGCGTGTCATAAGCTTTAAACATGGTGCTGCAGCTCCCCCTATAATAGAGAATGGGAACGTGACGTCAGCAACGCAATGCATTCATGGACTTTAGGACACTACACTACATTAGAGAATGAGTAGTAGTGGAGGTAGACTTTAAAACTTGTATTATACAGTTAAAAACACATTAGAATGGTGAACGCTTGCTGTGTTATGAACTGCCATAGCCGCTCTTACAACCTGCGTGGAAAACATACCAGCTTGGAAATAACAAAAGTAAGTGAAAGTAATGCTGCCTTCACGTGCTATCGGAAATTTGACAATTCCCACTTCTGAAGTCGTGATTACGAGCTCATCCCATTCATATTTCGAAGGTGGAGCGCGTTCACGTGCAATTTTTACCTAGGAAACTCCTATTTACGATAATTCCGAGAGCACGTGAAGGCAGCATAACACTCGGAAATAAACAACTTAGCCAAAATGTGTTTTTATAATTTGTATTTATTATTTATAACAGATATATTACAGATGAATATTTTCTGAACCGCTTAAATGTGCTCACACCATAAATAATGCATGAAACGCGTCTGGAAATGCTTCATTGTTCAGCTTCTCTCAGTAGAAGGAAATATTGTACTTGTTCCATTTAAGTCCAGTAAAACTTTTTAGTACTGTAGGCTAAAGCGCTTTCAAATACAAATCATTTCAAAGCTGCATTACGAGCCATAATCTGTTATCCTTTAATGCTTTAACGTTAAAGCTACACTGTGTGATATTTTCCCCCATCTAGTGGTGAACTTGTATATGACCATCCAGTGAATTTTAGTTTCTGTTCTGTTCAATTCCGATTTCGTTTTAACTCCTACGGTGGCCGATTTAGTCCAAGATTAATATGGCTTCCAGTTCGACCTCGTCCACATTCGACACGGTGCCTGTGGGATATTCTGTGCGCAGTGGGATGGTTGGAACTCAACTGGCCTAATTATTCGGCTAGAAAGAACTGCAGCTAATCCAGAGTGAACTTTGATGATAGTAATGTTTATTCAGTCATCCAATTGCAAGGCATAAACAGGTTTGCATGGATATGTACATAAATGTGGTTTCTGTGAGAGAACAAATTAGGATGGTAAATATACATGATAATGACATGACAGAATATACACAGTTAAGAACTGTATAACTATACCTATAAGTTACATTTGTATAATGTAACCGTAAACCAGAGCTTATTGTACCACATATAGGCGCTAAATGCAGCTGCATTAAAATGAGCGGAGCTGCCGCTGCTAACAAGCGGTGTCCGGTTACAAAAGTGTGTGCGCAGGTTTAGCTCTGTATAACAAGTGTTAATATGCCGATCAGACCTGATACATATTTCCATCAACATACATTACAAGCAAATATTTTCTATAAACGAATAAACATTGTTAATAACTGAATGACTATTCAAATAGGTGAGCATTACGCTATTGTATGTTGACACAAAAATACTTCTGAGGTAACATCAACTGAATTACATGATGACACACTCTGAAACACATCCACAATGACAATAACTGTTATTACTTACGGAGTTATTAACGCACAGAAATACCACACAAGGAAAAACAGACTTTTGAGGAATAAACAAGCCAGGAAAACTCCGTATAACTCTGTTACTGGAGCTGCTGAGATGAAAACTCTCTGCGCATGCACCAGACAAGTCTGAACAAGTTGACGCGCACAGTGTTAAAACCGGTTAAAAACGCGAAAGGCGAAGCTTGAATTTACGGGTATGTCCCTCTTTGGCTAATGTACTTTCAAGATGGAGGGGCAACATGGCGACCACCGTTAGATCCCATTACCTTATGTATTTTCAATGGCATATTATAAACTTACGAGAATACTTTATTACTTGAAAGAAGTAAATATACATTAATGAGCACATATATTTTTGAAAGAACTAAGTGTTTTTAGCTAAGAATAGACTAAAAAAGTTACACAGTGTAGCTTTAAGGAATTAGGGCGATATGATATAGGCTATGTTGATTGAATAAATTATCCACTGGCTGAGATCAAGCTATAAGTATATTTATTATTTTATATATCAGACAGACTTTTTAGTTAGGCTATTAAAAAATAAACTGCAAAAGACAAACCAATGTGTGGTGCGATAGAAGTCGGCCGTCTGATTTCTGATTGTATGAAACGTGATGAATATGTGCAGTATCCTGGCCGCACGACTGAGCGCTCATGTACGTAAGAGATTCAAATATTAGTCAATTTATTATAAGTGAGTGCAAGCAAGAGTTCTTAAAAAGTATTAAAGTAAATACAGTCGTTTTTTCCTCAGGTGATTCGCATTTGTTATCATTGTACGCTCCTGAGCGTGTCCTAAAACATGGCGGCGACTACCCATAATGCAATGCGCAATGACGTAGTTTCCCAGACTCTATAGGCGTTTCTCAATGTCAAGGAAGGATCCTCGGAAGCCAGAATTCCGAGGATGCTACGTCATCGACGTCCGTCGAAGGGCTGTTCCAATGTCGAGGATCCTCGGAATTTCAACCAAGGTCTGAGTCCTTCGTTCGAAAAATATGCCATACACAGGAAAGGATGCATACGAGTAGACTTCGCGCACTTAGCGTTCTCAAATCACCCACAATCCTATGCGCGCAGCTTTGCTATCTTGTTCAAAAAATACAAAATATCGGACGTTGGCGGAGTCGGAGCGTTAACGGGGCAATATGCTTTCAAGTGTAAGTATTTACGTTACCAAACATTTGTTATAACTGTAGTAAATATAAGTAAAGTTTAACTTTTAAATGCCAGTACAAATTACAACGTATTGATATTATACAAATTACGTTATTGATGGCTAACGGACCTTTTCACTGACGTAATGAGGCTGACGCGCACTTGCTAGCCTGTTCCATTTACGTGTTCTCCAAATGCTAAAGAGGAGCCTCACCTAGCCTCTGAAGTGACTTGGAAGGACCAGTCCTGCAGAGGAAGGATCCTTGACATTGAGAAACACCTACACTCTAAAAAAAAAAAGGTTCTATATTGCACCAAAAATGGTTCTTGGCTCGTAATCATAGGGGAACCTTTTTTAGTGCTATATAGCACCAATTTTGGTGCTTCAGTGGTTCTTCAGCGGTTCTTCAGTGCTATATAGCACCAATTTTGGTGCTTCAGTGGTTCTTCAGCGGTTCTTCAGAGGTTCTTCACCGGTTCTTTGACTAAGGTGCTATATAGCACCTCTGAAGAACCGCTGAAGAACCACTGAAGCACCAAAATTGGTGCTATATAGCACTAAAAAAGGTTCCCCTATGATTACGAGCCTTTTTTTTTAGAGTGTAGAAGCCATAGCACCTGCCCAGCACCCCCAAGAAATGTCTGTAATTTTTTTATATTTATATTTTAATGTCATGTTTGAATATTCTTTTTCATGTTTTTAAAATAGGAATTAAATAATAATTTAAAATTATAAATATTTTAGTCTAAAATAACATGAGGCCCAAACAGGTGATCTTCTTTGGCCAATGGGCTCGGCGCCCGCGAACCTCTGACCTTAACTCATTTCAGCTTGTTTTTGATAACGAGTTTTAGCAAAGTAAAATAACGTTACACCAAAATGGATCGTTTTTTGCTCCCTAAACGTCCACGTTCTGAGTCACATCCTAAAACGAGACTGTGAAGGTGCAGACACAACACTCGTCGTCACAGAGCCTCAGGAACAAGAAAATCCTGGGGATGAACTTGAAGACGGAGAATCGGCGGCGGCGGTTTCCATTGAGGATGCTAATGTTACGGTTTGTGCTGCAGGTCGGTTGCCACCCGTCCCGTAAAATACGGAATCGTCCCGTATTTACAAGCAAAATGACGCGTCCCGTATCAAACCAATACGGGATGCAAATTGTCCCATATTTTACATAGGTCCACTCCACACATAGTTCAATTAACATACAGATTTTGCAGTGTGGAGAATACGTATAGCAAATATAAAGAAATCAATTTCACAATAAGTAGTAGAGAAGCTCATTTGTGCGTGATTGCGTTTTAGCGGCTTTGTTGCCATAGCGGTAGAGTCTCGAGAACATGCGCTGTGCCAGTGTGCCTGTAAACGTTTGAACGCAAGATATCCAGATATAGAACTGAACATCAAAAAGGTATCAATGGGTCTGTCCAGTAACTCATGATGAACTTCAGGCCAACTGCACACTTTATGAGAAGCATTTCAGTGTCTCAGACTAACTGACTTAAAGCAGCTGCGGTGACAGACCGGTCACACACCTCCGTGCTTCTAAAGGTATAAGTTAGGCCTATAGTTTTTTTTTAATGGAGAATATATAATATAATATTCCATACATTATCAGAGCTTGGCAGACAGAATTATTCATTTTTTAGACAGGGTAATTAATAGATTATAGCCTAATAAATGTTATTATTAATTTATAATTTAGCTAGGCTATATTAATCATACATAATAAATAATCCTGTCATATAACGTTTATGACATTTAAAAAACATTTAGATAAAAATTGGACAAACAATTACATGATAATATAGTCATAATTTAAGAAATTTAAAAAAAAATTAAAATGTTTGAAATTCAAAAAAGTGATAACATGGTTCAGAATGGCTGCTTAAAGTTCACCCAAAAATGAAAATTCTGTCATCATTTACTCACCCTCAAGTTGTTCCAAACATGTATACATTTCTTTGTTATGTTGAACACACAGGAAGATTACTATGGAAGTCAATGGTGCCCCCAAAGCAGCTACAAACTTTCTTCTAAATATCTTCTTTTGTGTTCAGCAGAACAAAGAAACTCATACAGGTTTGGACATCATGAGGGCGAGTAAATGATGACAGAATTTTCATTTTGGGTGAACTATCCCTTTAAAGTGCACCAAATAGGCTCTAAAGAGTTCTTTAGAAATAAATGAATGGGTGTCCCTTATTTGGCCACACTAAAGGTGGCAACCCTAGGTCAGACTAGTGTGTTGGTAACTGGCTGTGATTTCGTGATCTGGGGCCTCGTTTATAAATGTTGCGTACGCACAAAAGAAGGCGTACGCCGCTCTCTACGCAATAATTGGTATTTATAAAAAGCAAACTTGACGGGAAAATGTGCGGTCCTTCACGCAAGCTCTGACCCAGGCGTACGCACAAAAACGGGCGAAATGAGAAATGGCGACACCGTCGGCAGATGGAAGAAACACGTGAAAGTGTGAAACTGTAGACCGTTGTGTAAAAGAAATGGCAATATTGCCTCTCATAAATAACATGAAGACTTCACAAAGCAAATCTTACAATTAACAGCCTACACGAACACCCGTTTGATCGATCTGCAGTGTAAAACAAACAAAATCAAACGAAAATTACAACAGAAATGCAAATTAACACATATTTACAAAAAGAAAAGTTCAATAGCCTATGTTCTGCAATAATATTGGCATGTTATGCAATTCATCCTCATAAATAATATGGTAAACGAATGAAATAATGTGCAAAACTGACATTCTCGTCAATGTGTCCGTCTGGGGGAGCAGATATAGATGCAATTAGATTGACTGATAGATAGATAATTAGGGAGATATATAGATAGATAGATAAATAGATAGATAGATGTATTAATTGTCCACTGGGGAGAGTTGTTTTCATAGTAAAATTTCTTCATCGGCTACGGAATCATGGTATTCATGCATATGCCTTTAGTTTTATTTTTGATCAAATAATATGACGTATGTCTCAACCATTCAGAAAGCTGCAAGACATTACATTTGCACTGAACTATTTTCCATTTCAGGGCTCCAGACTAACTTTTTTCACTAGGAGCACAGTGGCCCCCAACTGAAAATTTTAGGGGCACAACCCGAAATTTTAGGGGCGCACACCGTAAATCAACATGCTAACCAAATCTACTAATTTCCACTTTATTACTAATAGGGATCGGTATCGTTAAGGTTTTAATGGTATTATTACTCTTACCCATACTGCTTATCGATCCGGTACTTTAACAGTATTCTTACCGGTTCTTTTTATTATACTTTATTTATTTATTTTTTATAAAAAAAAAAAACATAATTAAGAACATAATTAACATGGCTTTATAATCTGAAAAATAAAATATCTATAGCAAAAGAAACCGCAAAGTTTGAACAAAAATATAAAACATCTATTTGTAAATGGACCAGTGTGCAGGCATTTGGAAGGTCTGCTAACATTAATATTACAGTAAAGAACAAACCTACAAAGAAATCTAATAAAGTAATGAAATGTAAAATAACACTGCATAGTTTTCACTGTATAAATTGATAGATTAATGCTTATAAAAGCTAAAGTTATTAACTCAAGAGATGCGAATATTTTCTCTTTGCCTCTTGTTTGATTCTAATGAATGGCTCAATCGTCAGCAGGTTTATTAGACGCTGCCCCTTTAAGACCGATCGAATGTAGAACTAATAATATCATATTCTCCTATTTCTCCAAACTATTTACGCCCATTTAAGATATAAACTGTTAAAATAACTACTCTCCAATCCGGTCATTTTGACACCGGCTATTTGTTGTTTATTTGATGGTTTAGACGCACACACGAAGCCTAAAATATAAAGTGCAAGTCGGTCCATTTCGCAGCACACACACATAAGCCGCCTTGAAGTTGGAAACAGCATCTCTTGCGCGGATTATTGTGCATTTAATAGCTCTTTATTATCATCAAACACATCCCGCAGTTTAGCAACAGTAGAGACTGCAGTTTACAACAATCACTGAATCTGACGTTTAGTTTAGGTTTAAGGAGAAATGACAGCGCAAGGCTGTGAAGGGAAGAATGAGCTCGACGGAACATGGCTATAGGAATAGTTTTTACCTCATACCATCTTTTTATAATTCTTGGAAGCCAAAATCGAAAATAAAATTAGATTAATATCACAGCACAACCCTAAAGTTTAAGCAGACTAAACTTTTGTTTAGTTCTCGTCACACATTAAAGCTGACTGTGGTGTTGTGTTCGCTGTAGCTCCACGTGAGAGAGCTCGCCCGCTTTCTCTCTTCTGCATTGCGAATGGCAAAAATGCATCACGGACAAATGGTTTAATATTATCTCATATAGAAACGGCTGGCAAAGATAGAAATTGCCAGACATAACGTCTATCAATTATAATTAGTAAGTGTATTTTCTTAATTTCTCCAGTACCGACAGCTGGCAAATTTACTGGTCGCACATGTGCGACTGGATGTAAAATTCAGTCGCACACTCTCAAATTTTAGTCGCAAAATGCGACCATTTAGTCGCACTCTGGAGCCCTGCATTTCCACGTAGATTATCACCGACATCTGTAGCTTGTCAGATGCAATTAAATGGATGGAAATAAAATGCCCCATCACAATGCGTAATGACGCACAATGGCTGATCTTGCGCTCTTAGAAGATGTGGCAAATGGAAGGAGTCTTCAGACAGCAAGAAGACTTGCTGGCAAACGAGGACACACTCTGGCGATGGAGCGCTAGACGCTTTTTTGCCTCGACTTTGATGTCCGACCATTTCTTTTTTATTTCGGCCATGGTCGAGGTTGTGAGGCTACAGCATTTACGGCGTCTGCAACCTTTTGCCACTCAAGTGCCTTTTTGGCATTAGTAATGCCCACACTGTGCCCTCCAAAACAACATTTTCTCCTCTTTTCCACCTCGCCAACGATAACTTCTACTTCAAATCGAGTGAAGTTACGTTTTTTTTATTTCCTCTCTGTGTTTGCCATGATTTCGCAATCGATGAATATTAACTTGTGGGCGTTTCACGGACTATTTATGGTCAACTATGGGCGTGACATGAAGCCGCAAAAGCTGCGCTACATTTAGAATTGATTGTGATTTATTAAAGGAAAACTGCGTAGGATGTGCGTGCGCACGGTTTTATAAATCCGAATATTTCTGTGCGTACGCACGTCCTATGTTTCATCCGTACGCCACTTCTGACGCAAATCCTACGCAAAGCTTTATAAATGAGGCCCCTGAGCATTTTAGGCCGAAGCGTGTGTCTGTTGCTGCTCCGTTGTATTCAGGGCTCGACTGTGACATAATTGTGTGAAATAATATTTTCAGAGGTTTACATTGGCAGGCTTATGTATGTTGTATCTATAGCCCTTGCGTTGAATACTTAGGCCTATTATAATTATATATATATGTATGCCTATATAGTTGCGGAACGAATATACTGTAGTTAATGCGGGCGTGTACGCATTAATTTATACCAGGGTGGTCCAATGCGACTCCATAATGCCATAATGACGCCGCAAAATTCAAAGCACCTTCTCTTAAGTGTTGAGCATCCCCATAGCACCTGCAACAGAAAATCTCTGGAGCCGCCACTGGAAATAGGAAATTTCCGATAGCATGTGAAGGCAGCATAACTAGCAGCGCCCTTTTTTTGCTATTAAAAAATGTCTAAACTGCCATTGACACATTTAAGAAAGAAACACGTCTTGACACTTCTGTCGTTTGAAAGTGAACTAACTAATTAGGATTATGATGATATTATCAACATCTTCAATTCAAAACCCAGCCAACTTCGACTTGTTTAGAACAGACATCAACCATACAAGGTAAGCTATGGGTAACGTTAGGTTTTAAGTCTGGCCCGCCGAGGCAGGTTGTCGATACAGGAATCAGACATTTTGATTTCTCTTCATGATATAGTTATCAGGACTCGGGTTGGATCTCTCTCCTGCTTTGTTTTTGTTTTCAATTTTTTCCACGTTGCTGCTGCTCAGACTTGATCGCTCACAAAGCAACCTTGCAAACGGTCTTTCCGCGCGTCTCCCTCAAACATCACAAACACAACTCGTACGGGTGCTTGAGAAGGCAACATGTAGAAGTAGACTATATTAAAAGACAATAGACAATAACAGGTCCAACATATGAGGAATACTTTTAGCTGTGTTTCAATCGGATTTTTGTATTTGTCATCTAAATTAAGGGGTAATGCGAATTATTCCGGCTCACCCACACTATTAGAGGCCCACCCATCATCCACTCACTTACTGTCTACGCCACTGGTTCAGAGTAGCCTTTTTACTTTTTCCCCCTCATTAATTTCCCACGTCAAGCACAGTAATGTGGTTTTGTTTCATTAATACCTTAATACTACTGTGTATACTTTTTTCTTTTATTTACCCCGAAAGAATGGAAATGAAATGTGACAACATGACCCATAGGTAGGACACATTGTAACATGACCATATACCCTCTGGTGCTCTTCGGTCACTTCTGACCGGAAAATGTTCTGTTTTGAAATGTTAAAAATCACAGCTTCATCGAATGATATGAAACGTGGTGACTTTTCTTGCATTAGGTATGTGTAAACACAAAAAAATTGGGGTCATGATTCGAGCATGCTAATTGGTCGTAAAAAAAAAAAGTACTGTCATTGTCTTCAGTCATAAATGACCGACCATAGGAAATGAATGGGAAATCGGAAAAAACACAAAAATTCTATGAATATTTGTGTGTACAATCTGCAAATCGGCCACAATGCTGAAAAAAAGTACACAGCAGTAAAGGAGTGACACTCTAAAACATCAACTGTGTGATATTGACACATCCACTCACACACACGTACACACGCACACTTATACACACACACACCTATGAAAAACTGAGCCTATGAACCACATTTTGAATTTTTTTAAATCACAGCTTCATCAGAATGATATGAAACTTGGTGACTTTTCTAGCATTAGGTATGTTAACACACAAAAAAATGATTGGGGTCATGATTCGAGCATGCTAAGTGGTTGTAAAAAAAATACTCCCACTTGTGCTCTTCGGTCAAAAATGACACCATAAGAAATGAATGGGAAATCTGCAAAAACCCAAATTAACAGAAAAAAATCTATATTTCTAACAAAAAAAATATCTAAAACTTTATAATAAATAGTCTTTGAGATTTTTTAAAGGTCCCATGGCATGAAATTGTCATTTTATGAGGTTTTTCAACATTAATATGAGTTCCCCTAGCCTGAATATTGTCCCCAAGTGGCTAGAAATTTAGATAGGTGTAAACAGAGTTCTGGCTGTCTTTCTCTGCCTTTGAGAAAATGACAGGCCAGACGAGCTGATCTGGAATTTTCCTGTTATGACCTCATAACAGGAACGGTTACCTCCCTTTCCTCCGGCCAGAGAATTTTGCACGCCCATGCGAGCGCCATATTTGTCCTCAAGAGATCATGGCTTGTGAACGAGTGAATGCTGCAGTTTCTCAGTGTTTGGATGTACACATGAAAACAGAAGTCTTTTTTCAGTTCCTTCTGATCTGTGATCAGTGATTTCTTATGTGTTGCTAATTATTTATTATTCGTGCACACGCTGCAGCTTCTCTCTCTCCCGACAGAACGGTGTTTTCTATCTTGTGAGTCAGTGTTTTTGTACGTCCTCGTCGCGTCTATCAGTTCTAAAATGTGCATACAGTCGTTTCTGCTCAACATCAGCAGAGTAACATCTTTAGAGATAAACCTCACGCACGCCGAAGCTCGGGCTGCACTGGCCGGTCGGCCTTCAACATCACCGACCCCCAGTACTGCATCTAGCCCACAGCGGAGGCACCAAACGCGGGGCGAGATTAAGCAGAAGGGGGGTAAGCGTGAGCAAATCAGGGCTAGCCAGCCTAGCCCCACAATAAACTGTATTACATTCGATTACTGCTGTTGTGTCTTTGTTTGCGCTGTGTACTCAATGCGCATCACTGACGCTTTTCATACGATAGGAACATATTTAAAAATAATGCTATGATCAACACTTACTCGTAACTCGTTCATCTCGACAGCTGTAATGGTTCATTACATGTGTTACAAAGTTGGTAATAAGGATGAAGACAGACTCTGTGTGCTCATTGCTCTCTGCTCATTTCAAATGCAAAGATGTCAGCCAATTACAACAGTGGGCATTTTTACTGAAGTCTCGCAGCAGACACGCCTCTTGAAACAGGGCATTCAGCCACAGGGCAAACATCAGTATTGAAAAAATGCCTTTTATTTCTAAATTATGATATTTTATGATGTAAAAATCATACTAACAATATAAGTACACCTCAGGAAACATTATAAAATAATAGAAAATGCCATGCCATGGGACCTTTAAATATATATTCAAATCCATCAAAAAAAATCATTAAATGTGTTCAAAAGAGAACTAGGGAATTCTCCATAGAGACCTCTAGTGATTACACCCATGGTTGCATGATTTCTTAAATAATTCCAAAAGAGGGCGCTAATCTGCCTTCAAAAAAAATTATTTTGAAGGCCTAGTCTCTATTTTAACCTGAAATACTGCAATAATTAAACATTTTGTTTTATTACATTTAAAAAAATAATAATTTTCAATGGCAAAAATAGACCATAATTATTGCATAAATATTAAAAAATACCATCAAATCATCTCAAAATACAAAATTAAAAAGAAAAAATATTATTGAAGAAAAATAAATTGCATTGGTTTTACTGGGGTGGAGGAAGTTTAATTTTTAGGTCACTTATGACCGGGAAGACAACCAATGTAACCCCTAAACGAAGAGCACCAGAGGGTTAAATGATTAAAAAAAATAAAAAATAATAAACTAAAATATTTTGTCAATAAATATAATTATCCTGTTCATATAAAACAATGGCCTTTTAAAAAAAAAAAAATTAATAAACTATTTTTGGAGTTTGACAATGAACACACCACAAAAACAGCAACACTGTGGCAAATAGATGAAGAAACACATTCAGACATTCAGAAACAGAGCTGAGCACAACACAGCCCTCGCCTCCCTCCACACAGCTCTCACAGAACAGGAGACAAATAGACAAGCTAGAATGCTCAATTTCTTAAAATAATAATCTCGGAACATTGAACATTGACTCAGTGTTTATTCACCTGTTTCTTAATCAAATTCATAAAAATAATAAATGTGAATTGTATGACTAACGTCATTTAGCAATTCTATTAGTGGGGCACATCAATTGCATCCTTCGAAGGGCTGCATTCGAAGGCCGATTGCATCACAGCGGAGCGACGAAGGCTGTCCAAATTTGAAGGCTTCTTCAAATGTGGCCTTGAAATGCGCCCTTCGTTTCCCAGGCAATGAAGGATACAACAGATGGATCTTTCGTGGCCTAGCCTACCCCAGAATTCATTGCGCGTCGGAGACAACAGGATTTTTTTTTAAAGGAAATTGCCGTATTAAATGTTAAACGCTTTTAAATGTAAGTATTGGGTTGAATATAGTTTATACTCTTTATGTACGTACATAAATGGACCATGGTGAACATATTTAGACAGATAGTGATTGTGAACCCTGTTTTGTTTTCAGACAGTTGAATATTAGCCTAGAAATCTAGACGCACCCTAGCGGCAGAACATTTATTTTGGCGCGAGTGTAGTCTGGCAACTCTCGGTAGACCTGAGAGCTGGAAAAAACAAACTCTGGTCAGGCCAATCACAGCGTGTGTAGAGTCGGTGGGCGGGCTTAACATAATGACGGCACGTCACGGCAGAGTTGTGGAGGTTCTGCGTGCTACTCGTAAACAAAGAAGCTGACGAACAGCGGTCTTTTGAATCGGCTTTGGCCGCGACTCTGGAAGACTTGGAGTTAAGCTTTTCTTTGAGAAAAGAACAAAGAACGGCACTGAAGTCATTCTTAAGAAAAGAAGATATGTTCAAAGTTTTGCCTACCGGATACGGCGAAAGTCTATCAACTAACGTTAGCTCGGCTTCACCTTCTTCTTTGCTCTGGTTGGTTGTGGCGCTCATGACGCTATCCAATTGCGTGCAGAGGGAATTTGACAGACAACCGTTTATCCCGCCCCTCGGATTGAGCCCTGTCAATGGTGAGTTTCCAGACCCAACATCTTGATGTGGGTCTGGCTTGTCAGGCTAGTTGAATATAGCTTTCAAAAAAGTTAAGTACAAATGTTCCTGTCATAGCTGTCATAGTTGCTAGACAACGCGCAATCCTCCATAGGCTAGACCCTCCCATTTAACAACTCTTGGTTCGACCTTCATGAACTTCGAAGGCGGGGCCTTTGAAGTCTGCGTCCTTTGAAGGATGCAGCCACTGAATTGGGACACGGCTACTGAGTGCTGTAGGGATGACAGACATCAAAACCCAGAAGACTAATTCGTGTTTTATTTTCAATTTATGAGTAAAATAAGGTCTGTGATAAACAAAACTTTACGATAATTGGACGTTTTGTTCTACAACATCAACTGCACAAACTCACACCCAAAATGTTCTGGGTTTTGACATCATGCAGTACTCTATTGTAACGCAGTGTTACAACATGCCCCTACCTGCACAGCTGGGATTTAAACTGGGCTAGTGTCTTCTGCTAGCATTAAAAAAAGACGATCTAAGATTGGGTATTAAAATAATAGCAGATTTGTCTCGTTTAAATACACTAAAGCTGCATCCGAAATTTGAGTAGGTACTACATTTGAATTCACTTTGAAAAAGTATGAATGAAATTAAGACGCATCCGTCATGTTGTTGCTGTCACTTGACCTACCGACATTACAAACTCTGCGGAAGTAGGTCATCAGGGTTTTTCGAAAACGATGTATTTGGACATACTACTCTTTTGGCGTACTGTTTGTTGGATACTATAAAGCAGGGGTCTCCAAACTCTGTCCTGGAGGGCCGCTGTCCTGCAGAGTTTAGCTCCAACCCCAATTGACCTATCGGTAAGCCCCTCCCCTCGAACGCAGATGAGCCAATAGCAGTGGAGTATCAGTTGCGCTGGGAACGGAACTCGGACATCTTTAGGTGTCAGCGCCTTAGAGAAACATTGGAAAATCCGAAGCTCTCTTCGGTTTGATGGTGTTTATGTAACAAAAATGCTAAAATGTCGTGGCTGAGGTACTGTAACTCTGATTCCAGGGATCCTGAGAGGATTTTCTGTTTGTCATACTCCCGTTAAGTTACGATTGAAGTCCCTGCTAACATACAAACTGAAATAACTAACTGTTCTCACGTCATGTAACACTGTAGGTCAAAAACACGAAGGTCTACATTTCAGTGCCTCTCCATATTAAACTGATTATATGTCAATTAATTGAATTTTAGATATGTTTAAAGTCTACATTATCTGTCCTACTAAGGAGGACTCCTATTTTGATGGGAATTATAGTGAAAGGGAGAGCTCGCACTCGCAGTTTATCAGAGTTGTTTTGCAGATACAAAGTTTACCAGTTATTAACTGCACCCTCGAAAAGTCATAAGCTCTGTGTATATGTTTGTCTACTGTTAGTTGTATGAGTGTCTTTGTGTAATTTGTTGTGTATGTTAATGGTAATGCAACGGAGAGAGATAGTTTGTGAATGAGACCTTAATGTGCACTTCTTATGCTTTGTTTGTTCAGCTTTTACGATGATTTTTTTTAGTGAAAAAGGACATAATAAACTTAATAAACCAACAGTAAAGTTTGGCCATCATTCGGACGGGGTATACGCTACATTCTGTGTCCAAAAACATCTTGGGATAAGGTTTTCACACTGACAGCTGTCATTGTAAGATATAGCAACTCTGTTTGTTTGTCTGAGTTAGCAACAGTAACTAAGGGGGGCGGGGCTTACGGATAGGTCAATTAAACACACCTGAACCAGCTAATCAAGGTCTAAATAGGCATACTAGAAACTTTCAGACAGCTGTTTTGGAGCTAAATTCAGCAGGACAGCGGCCCTCTAGGACTGAGTTTGGTGACCCCTGCTATAAAGAATCGTAAGTGAGAGACGCAGCGTAAGTTTCATCATGCTAGCATGTGTGGAAATATTTAAACCATGTCTGTTACAGCTAGCCCTGCGTTAGGTTGTGCCCTGCTCACCCCTACTATCACTGAACCAATGTAGGGTAGGCTATACTGTTTTGAACGGTAACTAGCTGGTTGTTACAAGTAGACAGGAGGCAGACACAGATGTAAACAGGTATGGGTAGTTTATTAGACCACAGTAGAGCAGGTGTTATGGAGCAGGTGAGTAAACCGGTTGTTGGTAGATTTGGAGGTGATACGAGAGAGAGAGAGTTACTGTCTTTTGTTTTGAAGATGGAAGGACGCTGGAGCCTGGAGGTCACTGGAGATTGGAGATCGCTGGAGACTGGAGATCGCTGGAGTACTGAGGGACGGACAGGAACACACCCACACAGCAGACAAGGAACACGGAAGGAAGGAGACACGCTGGAGACAGGTAAGTATCAGTAGTAGAGTCCTTGAGGTAAGCATAGCCTGAAGTATATGCGAACGAGACCGGACGTGGAGTGCTGTGTGGTTGTGAGTCTTGTAGTGTTGGTGATGAGTGTGGTGATGAGGTGCAGGTGATGGTGATCAGTACTCTGGGGAAGGAGTGCGCTGTGATTGGTGGAGGGTGGAACCTGACGTGTCTGTGACACTGGTTTGATATGAATGGCATGGCAGTATGTCAATTGGTATGACAAGACTACAAGTCCAAACAACTCAAGCATATCTACACATGTATGAATTTACAAATCTGCTCTACTATAGCAAATTATAGATCTAAGAATATTAATTAGTTACGATGTAGTCTAGGAAAATAGGCCGTGACCTTCTATCGCTGTCTAAAATGTTAACTCTAATATCATACCTATTTGTATTGTGTTTGAATATTATGGGAACACTCATTATACTCCGACAGTGCACATTTTTGTATACAATTTCATTTTAATATTGAATATTTAATATTGAACTAAAAACATGAATTAATAATTCCATTCTGAAAATAGCTTAATGTGTACTAACAGTTTTACTAACAGTAAAATATTTATTAATTAATTATTACATGTCATGGAGTCATTTGTAGCCCCTTCTTCAAACCTTCTGGTGCTTATGAGTATAGGTTAAAAAAAATATAATCTTTCAAAGAAAAGAATGAAAGAGAAACGTACATTGGATAACAGCACTGAAGCATGAGGAAGAGATGGAGTTCTGTATGTAAAACATAACCAGAGGTTTGGTTTTATTGACATTATTTGGCAATGTTTTTCAAATTGGATCAGAGGTAATACAAAACAATGAAGGCAGAAAATGAACAGAAACTGGAGTACAAATCAGTGTAAAGCAGTAATCCAAAAATATTCAGACTGAGCTGCTTATAGAACCATTCCATTCATTTTTTTTTAGTTTTTGTGTCATTAATTATACAGATAGATTGCTGTGGTTTGTTTGCTGTATTGTGCAAAATGCCACGGAACATGTGGAACCACATTCCGTTTATGCGTGTCTTCGGTAATGCGACTAAAATTGGAATACTGCATCTCTTAATTTGATTATTCCTATTCTGAATATGACCTTATTAGCTTGAGGGTAATTAGAAAATGCTGTTTAAATGGAAAATCCTCATTCTTTTTGAGACCAATAGTCACATTATGGCATCCCATATAAATGTAGTCAGCTGTTTAAAAATTCAGCATTGAAATGCTCTGTTTAACAGAATCCTGCAAATGCTTTTACAGCAGTTGATGAAACCACAAGTGTAACATCTGGTGCTTTAAAAATAATAATACATTGACAACTACTATTGCACACCTGTTGGTAATAGATGTGTAGGAAAGAGGATAAAACAATCCAAAAATCTCAAAAGTTAAAGGAAATCCCCCATCCTATCGATACTTGCAGAAGATATCAAAAACATTTTACTAGCAATGTTTCGGTCTCATGACCTTCATCAGGCATGTACACATATTACTCCATCACATTTAAAAAGATAACATGACCAATCATTGCAGAGAACCATTGATTAGTAATCACTCTCAATGACTGAATATATATATATATATATATAACTATTGTAAAAAAAAAAAAAAAACATGACCAAAAAAAAATTATAACCACATTTTAGTAATGCTTCATCATTCATACCCATAGGAGATAAAGTCTGAAGGGTACAGTGATTCAAGTGCACAAGTTTCTACGGAGACCACAAAGAAGAAGAAATGGCGAAGAGGTTCAACGGCCTCAAAGAAGTCTATGACCGAGCTTCTCAGAGAGACGGTAATTAACATTTCTGAACTGTCTGATGACCAACTTGGGGTTTTATCCAAAGGACTGACATTAGTCCAACTCAACTATTGGTGTTAATTCTTTTGGTCTTAAAGTGGATCTGTTTAAATGCTTCAGACAGATAAAACTACAATTTTTTTTTTTTTCAAAATCGGATTCTGTTGCATCTAGTAGGTCTACTACACCTTTTAGATCTAAAAGCACTTTTTGTCCGAATGTTTCTAACCATAATTTCCATACCTTTTGTCACAAGATGTGATGAAAACTTGCTCTTCCAATAAGAAACTTTCTCATTATCTTTTGTTGAATGAGAAAATGCCTCTGACTGAATTGATCAATGATCCGCATATTATTATAAAATCTGCAGAGAAAGGAGGGGCGATCGTAGTCCAAGACATGATTAAATATCAGCACGAAATTCTCTCACATTTACAAAACACAATGTTTTATAAGAAGCTTCCCAATGAGCCCACTTATATTTATCAAGCTAAGGTATTGTCCTTTTTAAAGAATATGAAAACACAAGGATGGATATCCCAGTCAGAATTTGACTTTTTGTATTGTCAACATCCGATAAGACCTGTGATATATACTCTTCCTAAGATCCATGAAAGGTTAATTGATCCTCCAGGTCGTCCCATTGTGGCACAGAATAATTCTCTTTTATCTCCCTTATCTCAGTATGTTGATTTCTTTATTAAACCATTTGTTCATTTGTTGCCATCTTATATTAGGAATTCTACTGATTTCTGAGTTAAACAATCTACCTGAAACTTCTTTATTATTGACTTTAGATATAACGAGTCTATTAGGGGTGTGACGAGACATTTATCTCACGAGACACAAGATTGGGTTCACGAGAATGAGACGAGATTTTTACATAGTATTTTCAGGAAATCCTCAATGATGAAATGCATGACTAGAATTGAATTGTTTGCAGGTGCATTTGAAAATGTTTTAACTCATCTTGTAATGAATTCATTTCAGTTCTACTTTCTGAGTATGAATTATCATATGCCGTAAAAGACAACAAGCACTGTAAAGGTTTTGCCAAAAACTCAACTGATGGCTTCTTTCCTGTATGATTGTCTCTTCAGACCTTAGAACTGCTCATGAGCTTCTTTTGACCTCCTAACTTAACTCCTTCCCACAAATTGATCATAAATATTAAGTGCAAACAATAACCATAATACCATAATCAAAGTACTCAATATTCAAAGTGCAAATAGAGCATGATACAGAGCTAAGAGATGGTTACAACGAGATAGCTTTTATATCGGGAGATATTCGCGTGCCTCAGGGAGCCGCTTACAAACAGCGGTAACGTGTTGAAAACTCGTTTGAATGCGTGGTCCGGTTTATTTTCACTTTCAATTTCGTGATCGTGCGTACTCTCTGAATAGGGAGAGGTGGTGCTGAATGTGCATTTTAAAGGGGTGATGAATTGAGAAATTAACTTTCCCTTGAGCTTTTGATATATAAAAGGTCTTTGGTAATATAAGGATATCCTGTAAGTTTGAGAGCTGAAAATGTCCTTGTTAGTCAAAGAAAAGCTTTTATAGACACCAGGCCCAGCAAACGATCGATCTCAGAATGTGCCAGGCTATGACGTCTGAGTAGAGTGAAGCACCACCTCAACAGAAGAAGAACAACGCCTGATTCTGTAGCCCCGCTCAACGACTCGTGCCACTAACATAACACGGGCCTACATGGAGCTAAACCGCATTGAATTTCTAAACATACCGCATAAGCTTAATTCGGATTCCAATATTATGAACGCATGGATGAACTTTATATTTAATGAATATCCAGCTCACGTAAGGAAGACATTACGTGTCTTTTCCTTCATTTAACCACAGAGTCATTTGAGACAAGAGCACAAGAGACTGGATTTGCAGACAGGATGAAATTAACCACACTAATGTGAGTAAAAATGTTTTTTATATGTGATAGTATTGCATTGTTACCGATCGTTTGATATCTATCGATTATGTGTACATGTCTAACTGAACATACCTTAGCACGCTGTCACAGTGCTGAAATTGGTTCATTGCGAATTGGGATCTGACTCAGACATGTATGGGCCAAGGCTCGCAAAGCCCAACATCCCAGGGCTATGTGCTTTCCAGACGGGCTACCAAAACATAAGCCCAGCCCTGCCAACTATCTTAAATAGTGAAATAACTCTCTTGACTTCAAGGGCGCGCGCGTGTGTGTATGGTTTGCGCTTATATCCACCGATCGGGTGAGCCAAGTAATAAAAAAAATAACATTCCAATCAATTGCGGGTGGATGAGAGATAAATCATTGTGTTTGTTTGATAAAGACATTTTTGCGAGTATAAAAAAATAAAAAAGCCAGTTCCTGACCCCTTTAAAATATAAGTCTGACGCTTCTGCTGCGCAACGAATCCTCCGCCACGGTCCAGTCCACTAACATGTAACACACACTCGTAACACACGCTCAATGCGAGTGCTTCACTAAGACGTAAAACACACTCATAACACATGCTCAATGTCTTCTCATCACGTGATCAGTGCTGCACACTATGTACGACTCGAACAGCTTGTGTGGATGAGCTGATGGAATTGAAGCGACTGTTATCTACCTGAATTAAATAGTTTTTATTTCTATAAAAAGCTAAACTAGAGTGGCTGGAGGCGTAATGTAAACGTAGCGTTGGCATATTCTTTCCTAACTTCACCCTCACACTCCGTCATGACCAGGTCATGACAATAGGCTTGTTTGAGATTAATAGATGAATGAATTTAATATGCTACTTCAACCTGCCGCTGTCTGTCAAACAACAAAAGAAAAAGAGAAAATCACTCAGTGCTCTTGGCTGAATAACCTTTGTAGCTTTATTATGTATCCGTATATATTTAATTCATGAGAAGACATGTGAAGACATTCTGTTTTTAGTTCTTATTTTTAATAACAAAGATAAATTAAAATAACAAAAATAATCGTCCAGCTCTGATGTCATGCTGACGTGTTTTAAAAAACTCTCGCGATGGCAAGGAGGACTTGTCAGATTCTGCAGTTGTACGGAGTTGCTCTCCACCTACTGCGCTGATCAAAAGTGTAAGATTGAAAATAATCAAAGATATTTGATATTTGAAATTGAACAAAGACATTTGCTTAGAAGGGCCATTTGGAATTCCTAAAGACAAAGGGATTCCTAAAGACAAAGAGATACTGTAGGCCAAATGGGTGCCACACCTTTACAGTGGAGGAAGTTTGGTCTGATTGGTCAGTTTAAATGTCTCACATTTGGTTTCCGTCACATGGTCAAGGAGAGATTAAAAGAAGTAACTGTTGCTCTTTCTCTTTTATTCTCGGGCTCTCTCTCTTCTTAGGGCCTTGCTTTTTGGCTCTTCTCTTCTTCTCTCTCACCCTCCCTCTCTCTCTCTCTCTCTCTCTCTCTCTCTCTCTCTCTCTCTCTCTCTCTCTCGCTCTCTCTCTCTCTTTCTATCCCTCAGATAACATTCTATTCATTCTGGGTATGATTAATGTTATACGTTTTTATCATCTCATACATCTATTTTGTAACTATTTTAAGTGTAACCATAACTAGAAATTGTCATTAAATCCTTTCTATTACAAATACTGTGCTAACTAGTTTTGATTTGGTATTGACTTTGAAGTGCTCCCTAGTGCAATACAATATAGTCACATTATAGCAATGCTCTCCCACACATTTTGCTATTGTAACTGCACTTATTTCCGTCATTGGTATAAGTTGCAGTAGGTGGAAATGTACAGTTTTCTTCCATCTTTCTTTAGTCGTTCGGAAACCCTCCAGCCTGAACAGCCTGATGGGAAACGACTTGCTGACAACACAGCTTAATGCTTATTGGTTTAAACAACGTGATGTATGGTTCTCTTTTAAAATGTTTGATTTTAAAACTCTGATATCATGTTTTTATTAGGGATGCACCGAAGTGAAAATTCTTAGCCGAAGCCAAATAATAATAAAACACTTGGCCGAAGCCGAATACAGAACGCGTTTTTTCTATTTTCTTCCATTTATTTTGCCAATTTTTTCACCATTGCATGCATTTTCTATTTTTACATTTTTACTATTTTGTCTTGCTTTAAAAAAATTTAAAAAAGACAAAATTACAATTTAAAAATATTTATTTAAAACTGAACATTTTAGCATTCCAGCAGACATTATACAAACAAAGCACAATATAACTTTAAAAAAATGTAATGTGATGCTTATCAATGAACTAGAAGGAAGAGACGATCGGTTCACGGGCAGCTTTAACACAATCACGACACATTAAAGAGCCACAAAACACTCAAGTATTTGTTGTTTCAATTTCTTAAAAAAAAAAAGATAACATTTTAAAGTTTGTTTCATGTCAAAAGTAACTTCAGTATCCTCTTTGCTCCATGATGTATTTTCTCTACGTGAGAACGTGTGTGGTGTGAGAACGCCAAGGCTTGTCGGACATAGCAACAGTAACTAAAGGGGGCGGTTCTTTGTGAACGGTCAAATTTAACAGAACAGTGTCTGCAAACGGCCATTTCTGTGTCTTTCTCTGACACTTTAAAGCCTTGTTTATACTCAATGCGTACTTTTTTGCACACATAAAGCAAAATGCAAAGTATTTTTACACACTTGCTCACAGCATGAGAAGAATTCTTAATGTTTTTCATGCCCTAAATTTCAGATACTGTCTGTGATTTCTTTTTTAAGGGCAGATATAGTTGTTTTGTGTTTTGACAATTGATCACCTGGTTAAAAATATCCAATTCTATATTTGAGTCTGTTATAAGTTACCACTCATAAATCTAGACATACACACTCACTTTTACTTTCCAGTGAGCAGCCCAAATCCATTGGGATCATCCAGTAAAGGATAAGGATTGACTGACAGATTAGGCAAGAAAGTGAGAGCTAGAATGCTCTGAATATACTTTTATTTCAGCCAGTGACATGGACATGATATCGTTCCCCCATCTTCTGATGAGGGCTGCCATTTCCTCCATTTACTGTGACCTGCCAAGCACATCTAAAAGGCTTTTCACACAATAGAAAGACTCTTTTTCTAAAAGAACAATGTGTAACCTATTATTGAAACCCAGGAGAGCACAGGTCACACACGCACACTGTAGTTTATGATGGCGATAAATGTCAAATGCATTGTGTGGTCACATACGAAACAGTACTCAAACGTTAATGGAATAATGTCGACACTCTTTCCCTCTTATATTGTTTTACTTATTCATTATGTAGCTGGGGGTATTATATATAAATTGTTGAGATAAATAGGGGAAATGAACATTGAGTTGCATACATTTAAAAAGTATGAATCTCCAGTTCCCCTTCTAATTTGCACCTTAATCAGCGATACCTTTTGCATCGAAGACATTCACCTTTCCTTTCTTGTGCTAAATTTAGCACAAAATTGACACCTCAAAACTAGGGATGTGACAGTGAGGAAATGTTTCCACTGTTTAATCGGCACCATATAACAACGTGTAACACCGGTGTGTCCCGTAACTGCTCGGAGACGCAATGGTTGAGGATCCAAATGCAATTTATTAGGGTAATCCACAGACGTAATCCCAAAAAACAGGCAACAGTCCAAAACAAACACAAGGCAGGAATCTCAGGTAAACGGGGTAATCCAGAAAACAGGGCAAATCAGAAAACAGGCAGTGGGTCAAAACCAAAGACAGAATGCTCAGAAATGCAGCAGGAATCTCAGGTAAACGGGGTAATCCAGAAAACAGGGCAAATCAGAAAACAGGCAGTGGGTCAAAACCAAAGACAGAATGCTCAGAAATGCAGCAGTGACCCATGAAAGACTTCACAGAGAATGACTGCGTAAACCAGGCTTATTTAGACAGAGTTAACAAGGCTAATGAGCAACTGCTGAAATCAATGAGTGCAGATGAGTCCGGCCAAAGGATTATGGGAAATGTAGTCAATGACTGAATAGCGGAGGTCTGGGGAGGAGTGCCCTCTGGTGGTTGTCCTGGGCACACCATCTGGTGACTGTGACAACCGGTAACACCGACTATCCCAGCAAGCCTACACATTAGTACTTAGGGCTGGGTATCGAGTTTAATACTTTTAGGCACCCACCAAATTGCCTCTACCATCAAGTATCGTAAAATATCTTGTCGTTCAATGCCAAATTCAAGGCAATAAGCATGCAGCATGATTGTCTGTGGCGGAAAAAACACTAGTTTACTAGCCTGGATGCCAGCCGAACTTAGCCCCGCCCACAGCATTTGAGGTCGGGAAGTTCGGTCTGGACTTGATCCGTTGTGGAGCAACTATGCTCGAACCAGAGCTGTTCGGACTAATCAAATTGTCAGGGCGGGCTTTATAGGATGATGGACAGATGATCAACGTATACGTAATCATCCACGTCACCAATGAGCGCTTGGGTTGAATTCACTCTAATCCTAAATGGAGAACTTGTTCGTATGTGCATTCACCTCTATTATTTCTCTCAAAAATGATGATCGTGTTGGTAAGTACTTCGTGTACTTTATTTTTACAACAACAGTAAAGATTGTTTACACTCATCTTCTTCTTCTACTTTTTCCAACGTGCATGCAGTTAAGTTCTGTTGACAACTATGCTTTGCTCAACACATGTCACTTACTTTGTTGCTCTGATCACAGATATGTATAAGGCTCTGGTTGGGTGTAGGTCTATCCAATTGAGTGCAGTGGTATTTTCTTTCCTGGTTCGGTTGAAACACGCCCCCATAATCACAGCCCAATGGAGCAGTATCAGACTCCTATTCTGACTAGAATCTGAGTATGACGATGTCAGGCTACTAGTTTAGGGCAGTTACGCCCAGAGGATGTACAAATGAGGCTGCAGTTTTTTTTTACATGAGGCTGTAGTGTGCGTTTTCCGACATGGCCACCGGACCTACTTTAGTCAATGCTTCTGTTTATACCAGCCAAGCCGCGAGAAGAGAACGGAACAAAACCTCGTCGGAGCCGTGATGTGTAGCGGAAATGTGCAGTGTAAATAGGGGGTAAGCGCCCCAACCCACATAATGTAAAAGATGTGGAAAAGATCAAAAGTGTGGCTACATTTCACCAGGCTCAATGCCAACAGCAAGCGATGCAATATTTGTGATAATTGCTGCCAAGACGGCAATACGACAAATCTGATCACTTGACAGGTGCACAGAATAACTTCAAATTTAAGAGCAGAAAGTCGAATTTATTTCTTAAAGCTGCAGTCCGTAACTTTTTTGGATAAAAAAATTTCCCTGGGAAATTCAAGCATGTCTTTGCGTCATTACGTCACGTCTGTATACATAAAGAAGGAGTCCGGCTAGTAGGCTTTTCGCATGTGAGGAGCGGATCGCATGTTCTGCAGCGGATCATTTATAGCCTTTTCTCACAGCAGCTGGAGTAATTAAACGTATCATTTTGATGGCGGATTGTAATCCAGAAAGGCCCAAATGACAATCATCAGTGATAAGATTGGAGATTGACCCGTAGTCAAAAGTAAAAGATTAGACTGTACAGAAATTGAAATCTACAGGTAACGCTATACACACAAAATATACGTAGTCACGAATGCTAAGGCTGTTAACATTTATAATTTGAGAACAAAGTATAGCAATAAAATAATATTTTTCACGGTTTGATGTTATATGAGCGATCGGTAGATTTAAGCACTGTTGGTAGTATGATTTATTGTAATGTTTTGTTCCCAAAAGTGGTAGACAAGTTTGTTCAGATGACATTTTCCAGTGAAAATTCTTATTTAGGTTATTCTCCAAGACGTACAATCTGTGATTCTGAAGTACAGTATCCACACCGGTGCGGTGACTGACAGCAAGCTGCACAAACTCCTCAAAACATAAGATTAATCCGCGGTGAGGTGCTGCCGATGCACAACTCACATACAGATGATAACTGCAATTGCAGGTTTCAAACAGAGATGGCGACACAGAGGCAAAACTTATGGACTGCAGCTTTAAATATTAGTAGAAGAACAGTTAAACAGTAGTCAGTAGTCAGTAGAACAGTTTGTTGACTAACCTCCGCCCACAAGAATACGCAAAAAAGGGGGCGTGGTCTTGTTGCTCTCCCACGTGGAGAAGAGGAAGTGTTGCGTTCGGTTGAGTTGTAGTGTGTTTGTCGCCATGTCGTCGAGACGCTGTTATTTTCATCCCGGAGTCAAATCACCTTTGTGGCTCAAATTGATACGGTAATATAGACATGTTTACAATAACATTGAGCGCATGCATCTCCCCGTTATGGTAAGAGGCCTGACCTTTCCGGGCAACGTGCGCTAAGCTGCTGTCGAATCACAACACGGGAACCGCTGGCACAATCAGAACTTGTTACGTATTTCTGAAGGAGGGACTTCATAGAACAGGGAAATCCTCAAAGCCGTTTTTAGGACAGTGAAAACAGCGGTATACAGATAAGTAAATTGTGTGAAAAATACTGTGTTTTTTTACACGCGAAACATGAACACGTTATATTGCACAGTGCACACTGTAAACACAATCAAAGCTTAAAAAAAACAGGAAAAACGGGACCTTTAAATAAAATATAATTTTCTTAATGAGCATGTAAGGAAAATTATGTAACAAGTGCATAAAACTGCAAGTGCATCAGTAACCTGAGAAAACATGCCTCAACGTAATGTGATTGTTAACACAAAATAGCAAACTGACATTCAGAAACAATCCAATTCCACTCACTACACATCTTATTGTTCGTCAAAAACACTAAACGGTCAACTTGACCTACAGCGAGTGCTGAGCGTTTTTTGCTGCGGTATGGTCAAGCATGTCTTTGCCTGCTGCGCAATATGTGGAGACATACCGCATGATTTTTGCCACCAACTGAGAGGATTTTCGCAGGCAGGTAGCGTCATCATATGCTCCAAAGCCCTGATGCCTTCTTTTGCACTGCTCTGTGTCTGACTGTATACGGCATCGAACAGGTTGCCCATTTTCTCTCCGACTCCGAGTCCTCACTCTTTTTTTTCTGCCTTTTTTTCAAATGAACAACGCAGCCGCACCGCGATGTACTGGATGATGACGTAACAAACAGGTACGTCATCATCATGTCTCGCGCGCATCTACCAAAAATTCGAATGCACGGTTTTTGCATTCGAATGTGCATTTTTTAAAAAATATCTCCGACGAACATACGAAAAATTAGAATTTTGACAGCCCTATTTCCCTCTATGAGCACAAACGTTCACTATACTGCGGAGATAACGAGTCAGCATTGTCAACTTCATCTTTGCAGCCAACACAGACTCAGAAAACACTACTTTATTAATAAACAATTAAAATGTCTCCTTGCTATTTTTACATTCATAATCATTATGCTACTTTTACCAGTGCTTTGCGGCAAGCTTCAAGTGTGCGCTTGACCCCAAGGCATATATTCCGCCCCCCAGTGCCCTATATTAGTCTGTAAAAAAAAAGTTTATGTGTAATGTAATCTTGTTAAAACTGAAAAATATATTAGTTACTTGGACTATCGTGTTATGTTAGAGAGCTGTTCATGAAAACTGTGTTTATTTTTTGGAATGGAAGGGATGACTTCGCCATCGAAGGAGTAGATGAGCTAAATAGCAATTAGACATTTGACCTGAATTATCATAGTAACACAAATTGCTTTCACTTATTGATACCCTCGGGCAGCAGACACAGCAGATTCCGCCATAGTCGTTGCCTGTGTTGCATAACATGTACGTAAATTTGGGGGCAGAGGCATCAAGATAATAGTGTGATCCTTTTGTTTAGGTGATTTCAAATATCAACAGCGTTTACCAGAAGTCACTTACTGCACCTTTTAATAGTTCCCTTTCAGTCGGTCACGTTCGACGTACGTCGGAACTGACCGACGAATTGGGATCTGATCTCAGAGACCAATCTACTTCGAGTGTATTAAAAACGAGCCAATGGAGATTGGCATGCGATCCACGCATTCCACGCACCGCCCCGCAGCGCGGGTATAAATAAGGAAGTGGAATGCTTGATCATTGCCTTTTTTTTCGGAGCCGAACAGCGTCATTGCTGTGTCTACGAAGAGTGTTATTCGAGTCTCGTGAGAAGGATTGCTGTTCCAGTGCGGGTGTGACGGCGCTTTTCAGCGGGTGGCCGCTTCAGAGGAGATAAAGAGCTGGTTTTGTTGGTTGGCTGGGCGTTTCCATTTCTGAGTGCTCACGCAGGCTTGCACTATCTGAACTGCGTGAGCCGCGGTCATCTCCCTGAGTGCTTCAGCACTGAAAGAGCGGTTTTCCTTTTCTAAAAGAGCAACACGGTTTGACCCTGCGTCTTTTTCAAGATGTCATTCAAACCGTGTGTTTCTGGATGCGGTTGTTTCCTGTCCTCATTTGACGGCCACGATCTCTCTCACATATAAACATGTGTGATTGCGTTCGTGGGTGATCCATGCTCTCTCAGGAGAGCATGGTCACGTCGGCGCGTTGTTCGTCTCACCTTTCTCGTAAGGGCTCGAGCGTTCAGCGCGCCGTGTGCCGTCGAGCGCCGGCTGACAGCGGGGGTTGCCACGGCAACCCAGCGCGTCACTCGGCACTCTCTAGATGCGCGGTCCAGACTATGAAACCTCAAATGGGGTTGAGTCCCTTTCCTTATTCCCTGATCTAGTTTCTTTTCTGGTGCATCAGAAAAGGACTACTTTAGTTAATAAGCTTTGGTGGACCTGAGGATTACAGTGGGGCATCCCCGCCGGGTACATCTCTTCGGGCCCCCACTCCTCTATCGCATCATGAGCATGCCGAGACTTTGTTCGTGGGTGGTTCATGTTCTCTCATGAGAACATGACCACGTCGGTGCGGTGTTCGTCTTGCCTTTTCATAGGGCTTGAGCGTTCAGCGCACCGTGTGCCGTCGAGTTTGACGGCCACGTTCACTGTTTCACATGCCTGCTGGTAGCTTACAGATGGGATTGCTGGTCCTTTTAAAACAAGGAGACCTAATGTTTCATTTGTGGCTCTGGCAGAGGACAGATGTCAATTGCTGCATCGGAGAGAGGGCTGTTATGCACTGGAAATGATGATGCTGAGTTTCCCACTATAATGGTGTGTGCTTTTGCTGAATCAGATTCAGAGTTGGCAGCCATGCTTTCCCGGGTGGCTGAGGCGTAGTGCAACGCTTAAATCGCCTTGCCTACCCCCGTGCCTTTTTTCCCGGATGGGCATTGGAAAAATGAGCAGTATGGAACTATTTGGTGTCAAAATATGGAACACCAAAAGGGCCAAAATCTGTATAAATTTTTCCCTCTCTCACTACCCTCTGTCCTGCATGTACGAGGGTAGTCCCGACCCAGGGGTTATGCAGGAACTGCGTGCGGTGGTGGACCTCGCTCTCTGGGCGACGGAAGTCACTGCACGCTCCCTGGGTCAGGCGATGTCCACACTAGTGGTCCAGGAACCTGGGGCTAAACCTGGCAGATATGCGTGAGTCCGACTAAGTTCGGTTCCTTAACGCCCCTGTCTGTCAGGCTGGCCTCTTCGGCGACGCCGTCGAGTACTTTGCCCAGCAGTTCTCGATGGCCTAGAAGCAGACAGAGGTGGTTTAAAAAAAATAAAAAAAAAATCCTAATTCGCAGCACCTCTGCCTGCTTGTCGCCGAGGGTGCCCCCCCTGCGTCCACCTCTGCCCCTGCGAAACCCAGGCAGCAGCCTCCATCTGGGAGGCAGGGTGTCGGACGTAAGGGAGGCGCCCAACCCACTCAGGGCTTGCTAGTCTACAAGCAAGCGTAAGGGCAAGCGGCCCTGAGATGGGCAGCCCAGGGAGAACAGGAGCTGCTCCGAGGGAGTTGGTGTCCGCACCCCTCCCTCAACCCCCCGGAGGAGGTCCGGGGGCCCTGACTGGTGTCAATACTCTGCCGCTGGCTCTCCGGAGTCCAGCGGTACCCACATTTTCAGAGCAGTTTCCTCTCTCCCTGGGCCCCAAGAGGGCCAGGTTGGCAGTGTGCGATGCCCCCGGGCCTTGTCACTTCTTTCCTCCCCTCCCTTCGCCAGGGGGCAGCAGTGTGGGCACCGAGAACGCCCCCGGGCCTTCTCACCCACACTCTGCCCCACCCTGGAATACTCAGACAACACTCAGGGCCGCCTCCGGGCCTCCCGAGTCGGGTCTGTCTATTCCGCCTCGCTGCCCCACCCCGGGTACGTCTGTGGTGCCGTTGGTCCCGCTTGTGCGGTCTCTGGGCTTCGGCCCCCAGGCCGTCTCGCTGGCTCATCCGTACCAACAGACTCGGCTACGCGATTCAGTTCGCTCACCGGCCTCACAAGTACAAGGGCATCCTCTTCACCTCCGTGCGAAGCAGCGATGCTCAGGTCTTGCGGTCAGAGATCGATGTCCTACTGGCGAAGGACGCGGTCGAGCCGGTTCCTCCAGCCGATATGAAGGCGGGGTTCTATAGCCCCTACTTCATTGTACCCAAGAAAGGGGGTGGGTTACGGCCAATCTTGGACCTGCGTATCCTGAATCGGGCCCTGCACAAGCTCCCGTTCCGGATGCTAACGCAGAAACGCATCTTCGAATGCATCCGTCCCCAAGATTGGTTCGCAGCGATCGACCTGAAGGATGCGTACTTTCATGTCTCTATCCTTCCTCGACACAGACGTTCCTACGTTTTGCGTTCGAGGGGAAGGCATATCAGTACAAAGTCCTGCCCTTCGGGCTGTCCCTGTCGCCTCGCGTCTTCACGAAAGTCGCAGAGGCAGCCATTGTTCCGCTCAGAGAACGCGGCGTTCGTATCCTCAACTATCTCGACGACTGGCTCATACTCGCCCAGTCTCGGGAGCAGTTGTGCGAACACAGGGACATGGTGCTCAGTCACCTCAGCCTGTTGGGCCTTCGGGTCAACCGAGAGAAGAGCAAACTCTGTCCCACGCAGAGGATCTCTTATCTCGGTATGGAGCTGGATTCGGTCAGCCAGACTGCGCGCCTCACGGAAGAGCGGGTCCGGTCGGTGTTGAACTGCTTGAATTCGTTCAAGAACAGGACGGCGGTCCCACTGAAATTTTTTCAGAGGCTCCTGGGGCATATGGCATCTGCAGCCGCGGTAACGCCGCTCGGATTGCTTCATATGAGACCGCTTCAACACTGGCTCCATGGCCGAGTCCCGAGGTGGGCGTGGCAGAGCGGCCAGTACCGGGTCCCAGTGACTCCTTACTGCCGCCAAACTTTCAGCCCATGGTCCGACGCTTCGTTTCTCCGGGCCGGAGTGCCCTTAGAACAAGTGTCCAGGCATGCTGTGCTCTTCACGGATGCCTCCTCCACGGGCTGGGGGGCCACGTACAACGGGCATGCAGTTTCAGGTCTGTGGACGGGACCTCAATTGCATTGGCATATCAATTGCCTCGAGTTGTTAGCGGTACACTTGGCACTGCGCCGCCTCAAGGGGCCGCTACGTGGCAAGCATGTACTGGTCCGTACGGACAGCACTGCGGCCGTTGCGTACATCAACCGTCAGGGTGGTCTACGCTCCCGTTGCATGTTCCAACTCGCCCGCCACCTCCTCCTTTGGAGTCAGAAGCATCTGAGGTCGCTTCGTGCCATTCACATCCCAGGTGCGCTGAACCAGACAGCCGACGAGCTCTCTCGCCAGTCGACACCTCCGGGGGAGTGGCGACTCCATCCCCAGGCGGTCCAGCTGATATGGGACCTCTTCGGAGCCGCACAGGTAGACCTGTTTGCCTCTCCGGACTCGACCCATTGCCAGTGGTACTATTCCCTGACCGGGGGCACCCTCGGCACGGATGCACTGGCGCACAGCTGGCCCCGGGACCTGCGCAAATATGCGTTTCCCCCAGTGAGCCTTCTTGCACAGACCCTGTGCAAGGTCAGGGAGGACGAGGAGCAGGTCTTGTTAGTTGCGCCCTACTGGCCCAACCGGACCTGGTTCCCAGAACTAACTCTCCTCGCGACAGCCCCTCCTTGGCCGATCCCCCTGAGGAGGGACCTTCTTTCTCAGGGACGGGGCACTCTATGGCACCCGCGTCCAGACCTCTGGAAACTCCATGTCTGGTCCCTGGACGGGACGCGGAGGTTCTAGGTGGTCTACCACAGGCAGTGGTGGACACCATCTCTTCTGCTAGAGCCCCCTCTACGAGGCGCCTCTACGCTTTGAAGTGGAACCTGTTCGTTGAATGGTGCTCTTCCCACCGGGAAGACCCCCGAAGGTGTTCGGTTAGTGTCGTGCTTTCTTTCCTGCAAGATGGGCTGGAGCGAAGGCTGTCTCCCTCCACCCTCAAAGTGTACGTCGCAGCAATAGCGGCGTATCACGACGCAGTCGAAGGTAAGTACATAGGAAAGCACGACTTAATCGTCAGGTTCCTCAGAGGTGCGAGGAGGCTAAATCCTCCTCGTCCAAACTCGTTACCCTCTTGGGACTTAGCTCTAGTGCTCAGAGCACTTCAGAGCCCTCCCTTTGAGCCTTTGCAGTCTGTGGAGCTTAAAATCCTGTCAATGAAGACAGTGCTTCTGACGGCATTGGCCTCCATCAAGAGGGTAGGGGACCTGCATGCACTTTCGGTCAACGAATCGTGCCTAGAATTCGGGCCGGCCAACTCTCACGTTGTCCTGAGACCCCGGCCTGGATACGTGCCCAAGGTTCCTACCACTCCCTTCCGGGACCAGGTAGTGAACCTGCAAGCGCTGCCCTCGGAGGAGGCAGACCCAGCCCAGGCTTTATGTCCCGTCCGCGCTCTTCGCGCTTACGTCGACCGGACTCATAGCTTTCGGACCTCAGAGCAACTCTTTGTCTGTTACGGAGGCCAGCAGAAGGGAAAGGCTGTCTCCAAGCAGAGGTTAGCCCACTGGATAGTGGATGCTATCGTCTTGGCTTACCAGTCCCAAGACGTGCCTTGCCCGTTCGGGTTGCGAGCACACTCAACAAGGAGTGTTGCTTCTTCCTGGGCGCTGGCTCAAGGCGCCTCGCTGACAGATATATGTAGAGCTGCGGGCTGGGCGACACCTAACACGTTCGCTAGATTCTATAGCCTCCGTGTAGAGCCGGTATCTTCCCGCATCCTCGCCCCCAGTGGCCAGTAGCGCTAAGTGCCCGTTCTAAGTGTCGGCTTGCAACGCCACTCCCGCCCTCTGGGCCGGATACGTGCGTCTATTTTCTCCAGTTGTGTTCCCCGGAAACGGCTAACCCTGTCGAGCTCCTCCGTCACCCCTGCGGTGCCAGACGTTGCGGCCGTCTGACGCCAGGCCTGCACCCGTATGCTTGTGAAACGTGTGTGTAGGCTGGGTTCCATATGTAGCGGTCCCCTCACGGCTACCCCATATGTGTATTCTTCCACGGTACCAGCTGCCCTACTCGGCTAGCCCCGTGTCTTTCCCTTGACAGAGCCCGCTCTGTCGTCTCTGGGCGTGTTCTTTCCCCCCTGGGACCAGGCTGGAACCACCCCAGAGACTGCCATATGTTGCACTACCCTGCCAGGTTAGTCCTTATGTGTATTCTGCCACCTAGCCTTCTACGAAGGACGTGGCTCCGCAGCGTACCATCTCCCGAGACGGGCACGCTTTCCCAGCGTTATCCAATAGTCACACTGAGTGGGTCTTGCAGAAACAGCAGTGACTGACCTCCCTGCTTGGAGCCCTGACTTCCGTACCATCTAAGACGGTCCAGTGCGCTCAAGCAGGACGCTGGAAGGGCCAGCGCCCTGGCGTTTTGGTAGGGATCCCAATTCGTCGGTCAGTTCCGACGTACGTCGAACGTGACCGACTGAAAGGGAACGTCTCGGTTACGTATGTAACCCTCGTTCCCTGAAGGAGGGAACGGAGACGTAGGTCCCGTCGCCAGGTGCTGTGCTTCCGCTAGGGGGCCGAGTCACTAGTTCGGCTCCTCAGCAGAAAAAGGCAATGATCAAGCATTCCACTTCCTTATTTATACCCGCGCTGCGGGGCGGTGCGTGGAATGCGTGGATCGCATGCCAATCTCCATTGGCTCGTTTTTAATACACTCGAAGTAGATTGGTCTCTGAGATCAGATCCCAATTCGTCGGTCAGTTCCGACGTACGTCTCCGTTCCCTCCTTCAGGGAACGAGGGTTACATACGTAACCGAGACGTTTTCTTTTTCCACATAAAGACTTGTTTGTGGAAATGTTGTATTGTTTGAGGTTGTTATGCAATTAGTAGGGATGCACGATATTTTTGCCGATATCCGGTATGCCGATATTTTTAAACTAATTTTGGCCGATGGCGATATCGATACCGATATATGTTTATTTTTCCCCTTTGTTTGGAAACCACCATTTTGAGCAAAAAAAAATTTTTTTTTTTCATTCTGGTTTCAGATTTCTGAGGTCTCCTTACTAAAAGGATACTTGTTAAAGATAAATAAATGTTAATAAATAACTTTTTATAATAAGAGTATATTAAAAGCGCTGAAAATAACAATAATAAAGTCAGTAATATTTCAACCCAGACAGATGCAGTTATAATCTAAATATTTTATTTTTGGATTTAATGTTTGTGCAAATGAAGTGGGGGTGGCATGGGATCAGTTGATGCTGTATTTAGCTTCAGATACAATTTTTTTACAATTATTTTAGAGCTCCTTGGATTATTTTTCATCATACATTTCATAAAATTTTATTACAGATTAATAAACTGTATGTAAAAGTATTTAATTCACAAGTGCCATGCTTGTGCTTTGACTTCATTACTGATTTATTTATTCAGATAAAGAAGTAACTTCTATTTATTTGTGTATTCTACTTTTCATTCACTATTACTGTAACAACATCGCCCCCACTAAATAGGCTATATATAACATTTTACCAGTCGGGCACTAGGACCTGGAGGAGCTTCAGCTGCTGCAGAGGCTGCGTGCGCTATAGAGTGGGGAGACGCGATTGTGCTTGTTTTATGCTAGTTTTGTTGTGAAAACCTGGCAATCCTGCGTTGATTCACAAATTCAAGGCAGCATTTAAAAACTGTCAATATAAATCACCATACATGCAATGCACTTGCTTGTTTTCACTTGAAGAATGACCACACGGCTGACGTGATCTTATCGATATAGAAGTCATTGCACACTTGAGTTATTGCAGGCGCATATCAACAAGTTATCATATCGGCAAGGCATATCGGCATAATTTTTTCATATCGACCGATGCCGATTTTTATATTTTAAGCGTTTATCGGTCGATTCCGATGTCGTGCCGATAATATCGTGCATCCCTAGCAATTAGAGTTGCGGCGGTTCCAAGTGCTTCCGCATGCTACTCGTAAACAGAGAAGCTGGCGAACGGCGGTCTTTCGAATCGGCTTTGGCCGCGACTCCAAGATTTCCCCAAGATGGCCAAGATTTGGAGTTAAGCTTTTCTTTGAGAAAAGAACAAAGAACGGCACTGAAGTCATTCCTAAGAAAGGAAGATGTGTTCGGAGTTTTGCCGACCGGAAAACGGCGAAAGTTTAATCCATCAACTAGCTCCACTTCACGTTGCTCTCTGGTTGGTTGTAGCGCTATCCATTTGCGTGCAGATGGAATTTGAAAGACAACTGTTTGGCAATCCCGCCCCTCCGATTGAGCCCTGTCAATGGTGTGTTCCCAGACACAACATCTTGATGTGGGTCTGGCTTGTCAGGCTACTTCCTAGTACCATCTACACCAGATCTGCCTCTAAAATCGCATACTAAGTTGGCACTACAAAAAAAGTATGTTCTAACTTCTTTATTATGAATGTATGGATAATTAATGAAATCGAGGCACAGCCATTCACAAATCCTCTCCTGTGGGATAGTATTGTGTCCATCAAATACGCAATTAAGAATTTCACTGGAAATAGGCCATCCAGGTACTCTGGTTTCACATATTTCACTGTTTTATGAATACTGTGAGTTTGAAAATACTACTCTTTATAGGAAACTAAGGGTAGTAGGCATATTTGGATGCAGGGCAGTTGTGTGCAACATGTCCTAATGGAAAACAGTAACACACTAGCTTTAGCACTAGTGATAGTGAATATTCGGTCAGCATTTACTCACCTTCATGTCATTCCAAACCTGTTTAACTTTCTTCTGGGGAACACAAAAGTAGAAATGTCTCTGTTTGTGTTGGTGTGTATATCCATACCAAGTGTGCCACACAAGTCCTGAAGAGTGAAGCCAAAATGTTTTGATCGCCCCCAGGTGGCTGGATGCAGTATAGGCCACAAATCCCGCCCTCCCATTGTAATTGAATGGGACGTGAGACAAGCCAAAAAATTTAACTACACTTCAAATACATTAAAAAAATCTGTCATTTTAGATCGTTTTTTTTATCACGCTGATGTAAGTTCAAGTGTTTGTTTTCTCAAATAAGTTTTGTTTTAGTTAGTTATTTGATGCTATAAAAACGGGAGTGTGACGTCATGATTGACAGCTTCTCTGAGCGAAGTAGTCACTGAGGCACCAACAGAGTTTTTTCAGGCTTTTCGGGAGGAGATTGGACAACCCTCTACAATGCGAGTAAATCGCTCTCATTTGTGAGTAAATCTGCACTCTGGGCGACTAAACAATATCTATCATTAGCCATTGGCTAATACATGCTTCGATTGTACTCGCCAGTGTATGTCTAAGAGGCTAAGAATAAGTTGAGCATAGATATATTTCATTTCTTGCTGTTTCGCTCTCCGTCAAGCAATCTGTCTAATTCAGTTCAGCTCAATGGATGCGCGTACCTCTATCTATACCGTAAACTCTAGTGTGAAGGCGCACAACTCTGTTGCTTGAGAAAGCGCTGTGCATCTCTCACACATGCAAAAAGAATCTAACATACCACGCAGAATCAACGCGCTACATGTAAACCATATTATTTGTTGTATTTTCCTGTCGAAACAATGGAGTTCATTTGGAATTATTCAGCTTTTAAGAAGAAGCAGAATATATGTGGTAGTGGGCGGGACTAATGCGTAAACGGCAATCTCATAATACCTTCACTGTTTTGATTTCAGCAAATTAGTTTGAGCAACACTGACAACGTGATTAATATTCATGAACCCAGCAGCTCATCAGTTTTTAGTGCATTGTATATTGTTATTAGTAGTAGAATTAGTAGTATTAGTATTATCTTATTAATAATTCTTATCTAATACAATTTTACAGAAAAACTGAATGACCAACAATATCACAAGCACCACCACCAGTCCTAAATTAAAACTTACAGCCATAAATAAATACATTTATATAAATTTATATAAAATACATTTTAGGGCTGTATGTGTGTATCATGTATAATAATATATAAATACACTCACATTAATGTATATATTTAAGAAATATTTGCATGTATATACTGTGTATATATATATATATACCGTATATATATTTATATAATTTATATTATATATAAATATAAAAAACTTTTCTTAAATATATACATGTGTTTGTATACACATAATAATTATACACCGTACACACATATTATGTAAACACAAACTTTTATTTTGAATGTGGTTAATCATGATTAATCAATTTGATAGCGTTAATATAAATAAAATAGTATATCAGTCTGGCGAGTAAACAAACAAATTTACTATAGCCAATGCCGATTATATTGCCAAGGTGTGCGTTGAGGGTTGTTGGAGCTTTAACTTTAATTTCTACATTTCCATAACTGTTTAGTATTGCTCAATTGTTTATTGAAATATCACAGATTAACAAGAAATTTTTTTCAATTTCACTCATTCATTATTGAGTTGGTATAATATGCTGTTTTAACTAAGATTTTCAGGATTAGTAAAGCAATTAATCTGGAGGAATTTACTTGAAATCCTCAGAACGATCTGCAGTGGTAGAGGAGCACAGGCCTGAGAGTGCTGTCAGCATGCGTTGGCCGGATTAAGTTGAAGGCAGTGAGGCGTGGAAAGATAGTGGGTTTTTGTGGCAGTGGGAATGTAATTAATTAAAATGCTTGTAATGGCTGCACTGCCGATTATAATGGCAACACTGATATTCAGCCAGCCAGTAATCTGAAGGGAACATCGTCTAGAAAACCACAGCATTGGATTTGTGTGTGTGCATGACCTACTTGTGCATGCTCGCCTCTAATTGTGTGTTTCCTGTTCCTTGGATCCAATTAATGTCCGTAAACCATTTCAAATTCGCTCAGTTTGAGTTTTGTGTTGATTTAGCAGTTAATGCATTACTGGATGAGTGAGAGAGACTAAAGTTATAGAAACAGATTAAAGAGATCACATGCTTGCCCTTTCCATTTACATATCAGGCACTTGATAAATCCAAAACAGCATGTTACCTTTTACTGGCATGTGATCAGCTAAAGACAAAAAGGAAACCCTCAACCCAGCCCTATTATTAGAAATATTTTTATTTTATTAAATTAATAAGGAAATGTCTCACTATTGCAGTAATATATACTATTAGTATTGATATTATTACTATATTTTATGCAGAACAACAGTAAAATTACAATTCTGTCATACAATACTATAAGTATGGTTGTCTTAATGTCGTTGCTTTCAAACATTAATGAGGGTGTGTTCACACTTGGCATTTTTGGTTCAATTAAATTGAGTATGAATAAGTTTGTACGCTGCCATCCGAACCCTCATGTGCACCAAACAAGCGGAGCGAGACCGCTGAAAAGGGTCTCAGTCTACTTCCAAATGAATTCTGGTGCAGTTCGAAGGAAATATGAATGCAATACAAGACCAAAGACATGTAAACGAACCAAAAACAGGACATGATGTTAAAAGATGCAACCCTAAAAAGGACAGAATGCTCAAGCATACCTGTTTTTTTCTGGTCATAGTTGTGATGTTGGGTACAGGCATCAGAACCGCATCAGAACAGAATATCTTCGTTTGTGTGTGTGACGGAGGGATACATGTCATTATTTTGATTCCTTTACACATTTTATAAGCTCTTCATGAGTTCTCAGCTGGTCAAAATACCATCACATGTACGCACATACAGCGAGCATTTACTGTGGATCAAAACTGAAATTGAACACTGTGCTGTACTTCACTTCGAAACATGCATATATATATATTATATATATATATCACAACCTTTGCGATTTGGCCCTATGACATTCATTCTCACAACCATGAATTGTCAAAATTCATAAAAATGTTTCCGGGCAGCTGGAGGGTAACACCTGGCATGTGCCGCTTTGAACCCTGGCAAACACAGATGGTGGCGCAAGCTTGTAAGCTTGTGCAGCGCTGTCAAAAGCAATCAATGCATTAAATAAATGTATTAAAAAAGTTACATTTTGCAATTAATTTAGTAATGGTTTAAAGTAAGTTTGTGATTTCAATCATTGTACAATACCTCGAACCAACCTTTTTCTTTTCTCCGATTTACACAATTCATGTGCGTCATACTTTTCAGGTTGGAAAATACAGAAATCCGTATAAATACTTAGAAATCACATCCCTGCTTTTACTTGCACACAGATCTGTAAACAGAAATATATATGCGAGAATACACTTGACAGAAAAAACAATAATGTTTAGAGAGCATCTACCTGGACAAAAATCTGTTATAAATCTATAAATTGGACAACACTATTGCCAATGAAATAGTTAAATTACAAGTACATAATTGCATTATTAGATTTGACAAAAAAGTATATGATTGGACAAAAATGTGGGTGATGCAGAATTAATTTTTTTAAGAAAATTGTACAATTTTAAATAGCTCATTCAGAAATCTTTTCTGAATATATTTAAAAAAAAAAATTAATTCCTGTGATGGCAATCAAAATATTAATCAGCCATTACTACAGTCTTCAATGTCACATGATCTTTCAGAACTCATTCTTCTAATATGCTGATTTGCTGCTCAGGAAACATTTGATTGTATCATCATTTATCAATGGTGAAATGTGTTGTGCTGCTTAATAGTGTTGTCAAAAGTACCGACCGGCGACCGCAATGTAAAAAATGTGGTGCTGTTGAGCAGAATCGTAAACACCTCTGATTACCCATTGTGCTCACACGCTCATCAAATATGTCTGTGATTGGCTACAATGACCAGCGCTTTGAATGCAGGCGCCTATCAGCCTACCGGTCGACGCCTGCTTTTGCTTTCAAGCGCTATCGCTCCCGTTTTCAAAACACTTTAAAACACTTCCGTGTGCTTTTGAATGCGTTGATCATTGTAGCCAATCACAAACACACCCAACGAGCGCGTGAGCACAATGGCCGATCGGAGGGGTTTACGATTCCAGCTCAACAGTGCTCAAAGCGTCACATTTTTTAAATTTCAGTACCGACTTGGTATCGCGGTCTGTACTTTTGACAGCACTACTGCTTAACACTTTCATGGAATCTGTGATACATTTGTTTCAGGATTTCTGGGGAATAGAAAGTTCAAAAGAACAGCATTTATTTAAACTGAAGTCTTTTGTAACATTATAAATGTCTTTACTGTCACTTTTGATACATTTAATGTGTCCTCGTTGTAAAGCGTCTTGTCAGTGTAGCGTAATGGTTATGAAGATGGGCTGCTAACCAAGAAATTGCGTATTACATCCACCCTTATCAGCATTTTGACCTTGAAGTGAGCACTAGCTTCAGGGGGACTGTCCCAGCAATTAATGTACTGTAAGTCACTTTGATTAAAAAGCAGCTGCTAAATGGCACGTAACTACAAATGACATTTTGAGAGACTCATAAACTCGCTCTGTCCTTTCACCACCTTTTTTAAGCCAGACATAAGCATTGATTGCATGACTGCAGCTATGTCAATGAAAATGGATTTTATTTGATGATAAACACGTAAGGTGTCATACCAACTTGTTTTGCCATTTCTTTCAAGGGGGTAAGAAGGTGAGCGTTCTGGCAGAGGACGCCCATCCCAGATTGACAACTCACTTTATCGTGGGCACCATGTGCGACTGTCTCATCAGTCATCGAGATTTTCGGCTCCTACCTGACAGGGGTCGAGGAGGACTGATTTGTGTCACCTCTGCGTCTGTGTGTGTATGTATGTTAGTGCCACAGAGGGCCCAGCTCACAGTGCATCTGACAAGGTTGTTCAGGTTCATTTGAATTACACTAGTCCTCTTGATTTTTGACTCATCTGAGAGCGTCCTGAGCATCCCCGCTAAGATCTTTAGACACAGAACAAACATGCTTTGCTGGTTGAGAGATTTCAAAAATACAAATTTCATCACATATGCATTTTAAAGGAATAATTCAAAAATGAATGAATAGTGAGTCATTGTTTTATGTTGTTCTAAACCATAATTCAAAGAAGCTCATACTGTATGACTCATGCACTATATACATATTTTTTTCCAAAGCCAAATTTTTGTGATGAACCGACTGAAGTTATTTTTTGTTTCCCTTTCTAGTGGGCTGTAACTGTTTGGATCATTAAGATGTGAATCATTCAGACTGGTTTTGTGAACCGGATTGATTGATTAATTGAATTAAAACATTTACTTTGCTCTTTTATAAGACATTTGTGCTTCTCTGATTAAGTATTACGACTGTGGAAAGAAGAGCTAGGGAGGAATAAAGACCTGTTGGTCATTCCGTTTTGGTCCTTTCTTCATACAAAATGACCAAATGGCTCCAGAAGACTTGAAATATAGGGCATGAGTCATATACACCAGAGGTTTATAAACTTTCCATGGAAAATTTGAGAACAATAAACAAACAAATATATGTATTTAAAAATTGTTTGAACTAGCATAGGCAAAACTATACAGGCATCCAGTAGAAGCCTGTTCAATGTAAAATTGGTTGCAAAAGCCAGGTGGCATAACTGCAATGAAATGTCTATGTGAAATAAAAAAAATAATAGATTTAAGCTAAGATTGTCTATTATTATTCTATTTTTTTATTACTGTTCTAAAATGTTAATTTTAAGTGAAATATGTTTTACACTTTCAAATATTTTCATGATAATATTTTTTTATAATTTTAGATGCCTCTATTGTATCAAGTAATGAAAAATCTGTCACATTTAGGTGTCTTTAACTACTATGTGCGATGTGCATCAAAAAAGGTACAATATACATACAATATACTTCATGTTTTAGAAAATACTTGTGCTGCTAGTGCTGCTATTGAGGTGGGAAACGGGTAAGGTTAGGGACAGGTTTGGTGGTATGGGTGGATTAAGGGGTAAGGGAAGGGTCAATAGTGTAATTATAGATGTCATTACAGAAGTTAATTACAGACGTAATATGCAAGCATTTTATAAATACAAGTACAATGTAAAACATGTACACAATAAGTGCATTGTATCAAATGATTAAGTTAAATGTTAGTAGATGGAAGTTAAAGACACTTTATGTATAGTGGGACAAAAACTTAGCATGACACAGTGCATTAAAAAATATCAAGCATATCTTGAAAAAAAAGAGGTGATGAATCCTGTGTAGTTATTATAGTGTTCCATTCCAGTTGCTATGCATTTGTTGTAAGCATTTTGATGAATGCATTTTTGATATTGTTTAATTTAAAATTCTCAACTGACTTGATTCTTTTTGTATCAATATAAAGCATGACTTTGTTGTTATTAGATCACAATCGTTTAGTGTATCTAATAGGTGTGTAACGGTACACGTATTCATACCGAACCGTTTTGGTACAGGGCTTTCGGTGCTGTGCACGTGTGTACCGAACGGTTCCGAATGCAATCTTTAACAGTTAACAGTCGGCTTGTTTTAAGCGCGGAACATACTTCAATCCGAGTTCCCACATAAACATATTAGATATTCAGTCCCTTTTATCACGAAATTCAAATGATAAATGCCGTTTTGACGCTCTTTAATGTGACGTGAATGATCACAACAGGCGCGTCAGTTCAAGCAGTTCTTCCTAACGAATAAACATGAATTAATATCTTAAGGTATGTTGAGGATACATTACAACTTACTGAAACGTATCATATGTCGTGTGATTGCTCAATCAGTGTTTCAACGGTGGAAAGCAGTCAATAAAACAGCTGTGTCACATAGCATCACATTTACCTCAGAAGTCATTCAGTGTCCACAGCTTGTTAGTTCACTAGAAAGATGAACTCTTTTGCTAAATATATGCACTATATTAGCCTATGTATATTAATTATATTCTACTTAACCTGTTAGTGGTGTCTTGATTATTTAATGTATGTTTAAATAAATCTGCTTTTAATCAGAACATTGGTGAGTTGATACTCTCACATTTAAATGCATCTCTGAAGAGAGTATTCAAGTATTTGACATCAAGTCGAAAAACAAGTGGAGCAGGCCAGATCTTTGCGTTCACAACAAGGACATCAAGAGTCCAGGTTTTCATGCACCTTCCAATCACTCCACTACACAGACATTTGGGCCCTTAAACGTGTTATTTTGACTCTGTTCTTGGAGATCTGGGATTTAATGTCAGGGGCACCATTATGTATGAGGCGCCATTGCCTTCGAAATCCAGTTTAAAGTCTATTTGGAGTAGTTTAGGCCATTTAAGTTGAGTTTTCTTTAAAGGCAAATGTAGAAATCACATCAAGCCTTGCCCCTTAAGAATAAAAGTCTCTACTGATTTAGTGGTGTGGTATTTAAAAGGTCTTTCGTGGTCATTTGATCATGTAAAGAGGATATTGATGTCTTCATGATGTCATCTAGGTTATCTAGTCAAATGGGTTTTTGTTCTATTTGTTCAAAGAAAATGGCTGCCAATCATCGGAACTAATGTTGCCTTCATGTGCTATCGGAAATGTCCTACTTCCCACTTCTGAAGTCGTGATTTCGAGCTCGTCACATTCAAATTTTGTCTTGAGAGTGTTCATTAGGGGTGGGCGATATAGTCTCAAAATTATATCACGATATTTCAAGCATATTTGCAATGAAATTTATGACGATATATAAAAAATATATGGAACAACATTTTATTGGTGATTGCAATCAAATGTAAGCAAAGTAAAAAAGTACCCTTGGTACGAGTTGGTAGTGTTTTCATTTAAGTGCACAGACACACACACATAGGCCTACGTCACTCACATACAGAGTCAGAGATCGCACTGCGCACACGCTCACCCACACACACACACACACACACACACACACACACACACACACACGTAACTCACATATAGAGCGCAGAGATCGCGCTGCGCACACACACACACACAAACATTCATGACTACATCGGAGGCTGACATGCTGCTCTTATTCTCAGACCGGCGTTGTTGTTGTGCACGCTAGGGAATGTAAATGCGGCATACGTCATCACACCACTATATCATTGATATCGCGATATGACACTTTTTTTAAATGTAAAAATGTATACCGGTGTTATCGTGGACGGTATGATATGGCAGACCCCTAGTGGTTATGTCCTTTTTTTTAAAATGGGAAACTAGTATTTACGATAATTCAGATAGCCTGTGAAGGCAGCATAACTGTCCATGTGCACCATATAGGGTTTTTTAACCTTTGTAGATTTTTGCTTTCATATTGTTGGTCTACAAGTGTTTGTGGCTGTGGGTATTTGCTGCAGTGTCGAGATAAAGAGAGAGAGAGTGAAACTCTTCCTCACTCTTCTTCTTCATGAGAGAGAATTAGAGAGAGCTGATTTTTCTCATCCTTGAGCAGAAATTTCCCCTCTCAGATACCCCAGATGGTCATGCTGTGGGACCTCAGGGACTATGAAGGCTCACATGGACACATAGGCTACGTTCACATTGTGATTTTAGTACTCAATTGCGATTTATTGCTCAGACTTAGAATTTTTACCTTGTGGATGCTAAAACAAGCAATTTTCCAGACTTCAATTGAAGCAGCACCCAAAAATGGGGACTGAAATATCATTGAGATTTGTGGAGAAGCTCTTCAGACTTTGGCCGGTAACTAGAAACAAGCTAGCAAATACTCCAAAAACCTTAATAACGGCATACGTGCTAAAAACAACAAAAAAACACCAAGAACACTGTAGTAACACTTTGGCAACCACCCACACTTGAGCATTATATCAGCAAGTGTTGTGAAATGACATAAACAAAATATAACAGCATTTTACCGTATTTATTGCTCTGAGAAAATAAAACAGTATTTTGGGTACAGAAGACTGCAGCGAGCACATGTGGATTTTCATCCGTCTTCATACTGTTAATAGGCGAGTTCCCTTTTGCATTGCTCATTGTCATAGACGAAATACATTATTTGCAATTGCAACTAACTCATATTGTGGATATTGGAACTGTAACTTATTTTTCATTCACTTGTTTCAGTGATAAAAGTGCCAAATGTCTGCGACATTGTGGAGTGAAGCTGAATTTCTGACATTCCCGATTACAGGGTGAGTTTCATGTATAGTTTGTCTGCAAAGTTAAGCCTTCAAACACGGTTGCATTGAAGTTACATTGATGTCTCTGTAGCACGCTAAAATGACCAGTGTTGTTGGCTAATCATTTGTGAAACAAATTTAGGTAAACATCTGTGGGAGATTTTTTTTATTTTTATTAGTAGCGTTGTGTTTTGTATTGTTAATTTGGAACACTTTACAATACGGTTTTATTAGTTAACATTATAATGTATTAACTAACATGACCTAACAATAAACACATTTTTTTTACAGTAGTTATTAATCTTTGTTAATGTTAGTTAATGAAAATACAGTCGTTCATTGTTTGTTCATGTTAGTTCACAAAGCATTAACTACTGTTAACAAATACAACTTTTTATTTTAATAATGTATTTGTACATGTTGAAATTAACATTAATTTAGATTAATAAATGCTGTAGAAATCTTGTTCATTCTTAATTCAAGTTAAATAAAATAGTTTACTAATGTTAACTATTATGAAACTTTATTGTAAAGTGTAACTGTTACTTTTCTGTTTGTTTGCTGTGTTTTTGCAACGAGTGATAGAATACTCATTAACAATAATTCATATCCAAAGTTTCAGTATTGCTGGTTTGTATTGGAATGTTACTTTGCCCAGCACATAATTCTTATGGATATTTTATTTTGGTGGAGAAACTTGATACAAAAATAGACTTTGCTATATTTATTCTCCTTGAGTAAACTTTTCCCCTCCACACTAATTCTGAACACACACATTTGTTTTTCAGGCGGTACATCGAGCGGACAGAGAAGGTCACAGTTTTTTTAGGGTATCTAATAGTTTTCAGGTACATTGAATAAAGTAATCAAATGTAAAGCAACATTGCATATAATCTTTACAGTATATTAAATTAAGATTTATCCTTATTTAAGTTACAAAAGCTATTCAGTCAAGAGCAGTGAGTTTTGTTGTCTTTTGTTGTTTGATTAACATTAAAAACACATACAGACAGCAGGAATATTAGGCTGCTGTCCCTTTAAGACATGCTGTAATGCACGGATCCAAAATTCTGATACACATTGTTGTCTTTCTCAACCGTTTACATTTTACTTACAACATAACCTAATATATTTTCTAGGATACTCCCCAAGACGGGCACATTGACATAACTTTTGTGTGAATTTGTCCGTTCAAGCATAAGGCTTAAAAAAGAACTCAATATTCGCGCTGAATGAGACACGGCTTTCCATGTGCGTGCTTCGGACACATGGTCTCTTGATCTATATATTTTTTTAGGTTTTCTGTTATTCTTATTCACTCAAAATAATTTACTCAGGTGTTCTCAGAGTCATTCACTAGGTCTTTGTTTGTGTCCAGAGTTAATTTTTTGGACAGCCTGCAATACGTGATTTGTTAAAGACTTGTTATAGTAATTAATGTATCTTTTATACAGCTGAAATCGACATGCATTGCCATAAAGTGTTCTGTGAGTCAGAAATTTACATGTCCTTACATGTCCTTTAGGCTTTTTTCCCAAGAAAGTTTCCAAAAGTTTAATTAAAAGGCATGTTTTGAAACAACACTTCAAAGTTGCTTTTCTTCTGTTACATTTTAAGTCACAATTTCAAAGGGTTCATTTACACTGTATTAAAACATGGTGTTTAATAGGTAGACTGCAACAGGGCAATTCATTAAATTATTGTTTGCCAGCTGTCCATTACTCAATAGCTTATACATGTAGTATATTTTTTTTTGTAGTTTATACTAAAATCCTGCAAATATTCCTCTTGTGAAGAAGATAAACATTCACTAACCATGCTTTACTCTAACCATGCTTTACTCTGAATTGTACTGTTTTATGCTGTATATGCAAAAACAGTAGGCAACTGTAAATTTAACCAACAGGAAGACAGACGTGGCTTAATGGTTAGAGAGTCGGACTTGAAACCCGAAGGTTGCGGGTTTGAGTCTCATGTCCGGCAGGAATTGTTGGTGGGGGGAGTGAATAACGCTCTCTTCCACCCTCAATACCACAACTGAGGTGAGACCCTTGAGCAAGGCACCGAACCCCCAACTGCTCCCCAGGCGCTGCTGCAATTTGGCTGCCCACTGCTCTGGGTGTGTGTTAACTACTATGTGTTAGACACGGTAATACAATATATCACAATAATGAACATGCACAATATTTCTACTTCAAAATACTGTGAATAATTATTTATTACGAATTATTCCGATTTTTTTCAATGCATTTTAAGAATACTTTACCCATCAACCGTTTAAATTGAACAACACGTTAAAGAGGAACGCGCCCTGATGTAAACAAACCCAACGTGCATGAGCAGCTCATGGCAGAAAGAGTGAAGGAGATGCGCTGAATGAAAATGCACATTCACACTCTGACAGCAGAGGGCGCTGATGGAACTGCAGAAATGCAGCCGTTTCCCCGGTAATCCTCATAAACAAACAGACTCGTGCTACTAAACACATAGCCATTCAGATTCCTGTATTCGCTACGGTGCTCATCACATAACCTAATATTTAATACTTAAAGACTTAAGGCTATTCATTTTCAAACTTAAACATTTAATATTTTAATCTGGACTACATGCTGTTTGAATATTTTCTGATTCTTTATTGTTCGGTCACACACTTTACAATAAGGCTCTATTATTTAACATTAGCAATGTTATTAACAATTTTAATTATTCATTAACAAACTACTGACAATGACAAATACTTCTAAAGCATTTATTCATTTTAGTTAAATGTAAATTTCAACATTTAATAACACATTATTAAAATCAAAAGTTGTAAATTTATTATTTAATGGACCTAACCTAATACCAACTAACTGTTGTTGTTTTTTTTAACTGACGTTATCAAAGAAGAATAACTTCTGTAAAAATGTAGCTATTCGCTCTTTGTTAATGTTAATGCATTAACTAGTGAGACCATATTGCAAAGTGTTACCTATTGTTCTTTATAATTCTTTTGCATTTTAATCAGTTTTAAATATTTGTTTACTTATACATTTTTGTGTATTGCTTTATTGTATTTAAATGTTTGGTTCTATTTGTCATAAGAAAGTTATTAAACCTGATATAGTATGACAACACTTTTTGCAACTTATTTCAATATCGTGATAATACCGTATACCGTGATAAAAGCTTTGTGCACTTGGATGGGTTAAATGCAGAGCACAAATTCCAAGTATGGGTCACCATACTTGGCCACACTTCACTTAAACTGTAAATTTCAACAACAGTAAGACACAGTATTTTACAGTAACTTGCTGGCAACTCTGCTGCCAGTTCTTTGCTGTTTTTTTAATGGAAATTCTTTAAAGGGGTGGTTGCATGCGATTTCACTTTTTAAACTTTAGTTAGTGTGTAATGTTGCTGCTTGAGCATAAACAGTATCTGCAAAGTTACAGCGCTGAAAGTTCAATGCAAACGGAGATATTGTCTATTAAAGTTATGGCAGTTTATTGCCTACAAAAACGGCCGGTTTGGACTACAACAAGCTTCTTCCCGGGTTGGTGACATCATAAACCCTTGCTATTAACATAAACACTGCCCCCGCGAACACACAACAAAGTGGGCAAGGCCACGTCGCAGTCATTACGAAAGAGAGAGAGCTTTTGCAGAACTACAAACTACATTTGGCCATCTAACCAATCTAAAACCATTGCGTTTTTCGGAGGGATGGGCTTCATAGAAGCACGAAGCAAACGAGCCGTTCAAAGGACAGTGGAGACAGCGGTGTGGAATAAAGGTAAAATATAAGAAAAATACGGCGTAAAAAAAAAAAAAAAAAAAGTATTAAGACATGTTATACTGCGCCCCATAAACAACCAAGCCTAGAAAAAAACAACGGAGCCACCGCTTCTAAACAGTGTACTGTGCAGTCCTGGTTACATACCATGTAGCAACTTTTTAATGCTTCATCTCTAGAAGCTTTTCCACTATCAGGCCAAATGGTTTTAAGAACAGTAAGGACCAGTTCCAGTTATATATCCACTTGAGCTTGGTTTGGCACGGCATGATTCAAAAATGGTCTCAGCCCGGAATTCTCTGGAACCATGCTTTTCTGGAATGCATGTAATGATGTCGTCAGTCGGGATTGGTCACTTGTCTGTTACCTGGCTGCCAGTTTCTCTGTAGCTGGCCAAACGCACTATTTGAGTGAAGTTATTTAAAAAAAATATTATTAAAAATTTTTGATCATCCGCCATAATGTGATTGCTATTTATATCTTTCATCGTCTAAACTCTTGCGTTACTAAGGCATGACTGACACATTTTTATTACATTCCAAATAGCTTTGTTACCAGGCCCACAGTGGAAAATTAAACCATATTTTGGGGGCCGAATCGGCACTGAATGGAAGGGTAAAACAATACCCAATGGTGGAAAAGTGTCTTTTTAATCTGTTCACTTTGCCAATGCTTGGCAAGAAGCTAAACATTGTTACCATTGAAATGTCTTGCATGCTTTACATTGCAACGTCTATTTACATTTCTTTGAAAATGCTTTCTTATTTTACCAATGGGACTTATAATCACACATTTTTTTCTAGGCATTGCTTGATCAGAAATGTTTTTTTTTTTAGGTTTAGATCTATTGTCTTGGGGCTTTGTGGTCTTGTTTGTTCTTACTGTTGCTTCAGGGTAGTTCCACAACTGAGGAGTTCAAATGAAAAGATCCTTGACCTGGGCAAGCAGGAACCCTTCATGTTGAGAGAGAGAGAGAGCAACCTGAAGTGGTTGTTGAAAGTAAAGCCTGTTTTAAATAAGTATGGATTTCCTGTCTTTTTTCTCAACGTACTTTCTTATGGGTCAACTAGAACATTGGTCGGAAAGACTTACAACTTAGACAGGATTCACATGTGCTGTAGGCATATTCAGTTTTTTATAGATACAAGCAGTTTTGCCTTATAAAGTCAGCCTTATTTGATACCCTGATAACCTTTTTGAAATCTGACTGGCTTTATGACCTGTTCGATTTCCCTGTACTGTGTGCTCTGGGTAGATATGCAGGCATCACTGCAGTGCTCTTGGTCTCAAACTCTTGAGCTGTGGAATATAATTGTTTTTACGATGCATCGTGATGCTGATGTGAATGATTCTGCATTGATGCATAAAAACCAGAGGCGTGGGAAGATGTTGTAGGTTGGGGGTTGCTGTGGTTTTTTTTTTTGGTGTGGGGGGGAGTGGGGGGTGGAAGGTGTCACCATATTTGATTAAGAAACAATATTGAGTCTATAAAACACGAAGCACAACAACACTCGTTTAAACAACACACCGAGATTTGACTGCACATAAAATTTTTTACATTGTTGATCGTAATGCAATGGACTACTAGGTTATGGCCTACTTTAAACCTTTAAATAAAAGGGATATTTACCAGTTTACACTGTCATATAGCCTACAGTGAAAAAGCCTGCACAGCGATGGCTACCCAGGGCTCCAGACTGCGACCAAATGGTCGCATTTTGCAACTAAAATTTAAGAGTGTGCGACAGAATTTTACATCCAGTCGCACATGTGCGACCAGTAAATTTGCCTGCTGTTGGTACTGGAGAAATTAAGAAAATACACTTACTAATTATAATTGATAGACGTTATACCTGCAAATTCTATCTTTGCCAGCCGTTTCTATATGAGATAATATTAAACCATTTTTCTGTGATGCATTTTTGGAGCGAGCTCTCTCACGTGGAGCTACAGCGAACACAACACGTCAGTCAGTTTAATGAGTGACGATGGCCAAGAGAACTAAACAAAAGTTTAGTCTGCTTAAACTTTAGGGATGTGCTGTGATATTAATCTAATTTTATTTTCGATTTCGGCTTCCTAGAATTATAAAAAGATATGAGGTAAAACTATTCCTATATCCGTGTTCCGTTGAGCGCGACATCCTTCCCTTTACAGCCTTGTGCTGTCATTTCTCCCTAAACCTAAACTTAACGTCAGAATCAGTGATTGTTGTAAACTGCAGTCTCTACTGTTGCTAAACTGCGTGATGTGTTTGATAATAAAGAGCTATTAAATGCACAATAATCCGCGCAGGGGACGCTGTTTCCAAATTCAAGGCGGCTTATGTGTGTGTGCTGCGAAATGGACCAACTTGCACTTAATATTTTAGGCTTCTTGTGCACGTCTAAACCATCAAATAAACAACAAATAAATAGCCTGTGTCAAAATGACCGGATTGGAGAGAAGTTACTTTAACAGTTTATATCTTAAATGGGCATAAATAGTTTGGAGAAATAGGAGAAAATTATATTATTAGTTCTGCATTCGGTTTTAAAGGGGCAGCGTCTAATAAACCTGCTGCCGATTGAGCCATTAAATCGAATCGAACAAAAGGCAAATAGAAAATATTTACATCTCTTGAATGAATAACTTTAGCTTTTATAAGCATTAATCTATCAATTTATACAGTGAAATCTATGCAGTGTTTAGGGATGGAACGATTACCGGTTTCACGATAAACCACGATAAAATGTACTGACAGTTAGTAATATCATTTAAAAATTAATATTCATTAAAACCGCTCGTGATTATCACGATTTTGAAAATGCGTGGTAAATCCTGTCCAGTCAGCGTCAGTCTGGTGGAGGCGCGCAGCTTGCAACGTTGTTTTTTGAATGAGAAGAAATGGCAGAAGGCAGTGACAACACTCGGGGGATTGTTCAGCCTTCTAAAAGGACCAAATCTGAGGTGTGGTCATATTTTGACTTTTACAAAAGTTCTGAGGGAAACTTAATCGAAGATGGTCACCCTGTCTGCTGAACATGCCAGAAAAAAGTCGCTGTAATAGGGGGAAACACTTCACTGTGAACACAAGGCAAGTGGACTTTGACCTCAATACCAAAACTACGTTTGGTATTACTACCACTCACACTAGCCTCTTTGGCGGTTGAACTTATTAGTCTTCTCAAAAGCCATTATTTATAATCGCGTTGCGCATTGTGACTAACCAAACTTGTTTCTAATAATCAGAGGCGTTCAGATTAGGCGGAGTTTTGTTCAGAGCACACTCTCACTTGCTGAAAACGTGCGATGTATGCAGGAGATTCATTCATTATACAGTGGTTGACTGTTTTTGTTCTATTTCAGCAGCGAGAATAGTTTCAAACAAACACAGCTGAATCACAGCGCATCTAATATGACCGGCATAAATTCGGCTTTACGTTCGAGATGCGCGAATTTAGGGACCGTTTCTAAAGTTACATACAAGATTGGTATACACGTTTCTAACTTCTAGAAAGAAAGAACTTCTTGAAGAAAATTAGTCATAAAACCAGCTGTAAACTGTTCATCAAGGTGTCAGGTATTTTTGATATTTAATAAAATAAACTGAAATCATATGAAAACATGGATATGCATTATTTATACTGTTTGGGCTCATACACAAAATATGCTAGATTTAAATGTGTCATAGATGATAAAACACTGATGAGAATATTGCTTGACAATATATTTACAGAGATAATATTAGATATTAAATTTACACGAAATTATTATTATTTATGCGTTGCTATTGACAACGGCCATTATAAGGAAGGAAATCCCACAGAATAGAATCTAGCTTAAAAAAGTGCTTAGAGCTGCTTGATTTATTTGTTGTTTATTGATTTTCAAATATAAAACTTGTTTAAATGTTTAAGTGTGTGCATCTGTTCTTTTTGAACACATTCGTCTTATTTGAAGAAAACGATAATTTGGTTCACTATAATCGTGATGTGAAATTTCCATACCGTTTCATCCCTAGCAGTGTTATTTTACATTTCATTACTTTATTAGATTTCTTTGTAGGTTTGTTCTTTCTAAGTAATATTAATGTTAGCAGACCTTCCGAATGCCTGCACACTGGTCCATTTACAAATAGATGTTTTATATTTTGTTCAAACATTGCTGTTTCTTTTGCTATATATATTTTACTTTTCAGATTATAAGGCCATGTTAATTATGTTCTTAATTATGTAATTAAGATATAAAATATATACAGTATAATAAAAAGAACCGATAAGAATACCGTTAAAGTACCGGATCGATAAGCAGTATCGGTTAGACTAGTAATACCGTTAAAACCTTAACGATACCCATCCCTATTAGTAATACAGTGGAAATTTGCAGATTTGGTTAGCATGTTGATTTACGGTGTGAGCCCCTACATTTTCTGGTTGTGCCCCTAAAATGTTCAGTTTGGGGCCATTGTGCTCCTAGTGAAAAAAGTTAGTCTGGAGCCCTGCTAACGATGGCTGCCTGGAACGCTACAAAGTCGTGAGTCGTTTGAAGTCTTAACTTACGGGCTCAAAAACCTGCCTGGAACGCAGCATAAATAATGTCAAATATGGACATTTAATATATCAACTCCTTCCAATCTTAATCAATGGGTCTTCAGCAACAAGAGTTGGGAGTTGTCTAATTCCATTAGATAGTAATTGGGATTCTAGCTTAAAGTGACAGTTTAGGCTACCCAAATATGAAAACTCATTTTAGGGTAATTTAATCACACATGTTGTTCCAAACCTATGTGCCTTCCTTCTATGGAACTCAAAGAAGATATTTTGAAGAATGCTATTTTGGACCACATTGACTTTTGTTGAATGTTCTAAAATCACAGAGGAAAGTTATACATGTTTGGAACAACATGAGGGTGAGTAAATGACAGAATTTTCATTTTGGGTTGAACAGAGATATTTAGATCTTTAGCTGTAGATTCAACTATGTACAACTGATGATCTCATTGAATATTATCACTGAGTGAATGAAAGGGGAAAAAACCTGCAAAATAGAAACCTTAAATAGGACAAAGATCTGTGAGTGGCCTCAACCTTTGCTTTGTGCAGCCATTTTGAAAGAAAATGTCTTCTTTAAAATGCTAGTCTATCAGAGAAAGAAAAAGTGCTATATAAAAGGTCATGGTGAGGGCTTACTGAAGATGGATACAAGATGGTAATCATTTGCATTAGAAATGTGACTTGCACTCTATTCCAAAGCCTTTCCGACCCTAATGCCAATATTATTTACCTCAGACTAGCCCAGTGTTTTTTGCAGTTAAATGCAAATGGACTGCTTGATCAAACAGATTTTCAGGGAAGATGTTTGTTTTGCTGTAGTTAGTTTTTTTATAAAGGTTAATGTATTTCATGGGACTTTAGTCTGCTGCAGACAAGCATTTCATCCTTTCTGATAGACCTCAGACATTTTCTATAAAAAACTTTAAACTGTTTTTGTTTTTTGCTAGTTAAAGTGTTTAAATAATCGACTAATCTCACATCGTTCTGTGTAGACTGCTCCTATTCATTGGCTGTTTAGATGATAGAAAAACAGATCCACAGTGTAATTCACATTTACTGTTTTCTACATTGTTAACTCTGGAGCCTTCTGCAGACCCTTTAGTAGCTCGACTGAAAATATGCCTCTGTATAGGTTCATCAGAAACCAGTGGTCTCAGAGGTCACTGCTATCTTCCTTTGTTTCTGTACATGACCAAAGCTACAATCAATTGCTGGGATCTTATCACAAACAGCTGAATCAGCTATAAGAAAATGTCTGCTTGTTTAATACACAGGACAGTATATTCCAATAATCGCTATTCCAATAATTTGTGCATGACTATCATATTTGCAAAGGTCATATAGTGAACAGCCATGCTTCCTTGACTTGACTTATCGGTCCGTTGAAATACCTGAGCTTGAATTTCCATGCTGCTTAATGCAGGGCTTTTGTAGTTTAAAATTTATGATTTAGTTTTTCTATTTTATTTGCCTTTATTTAGTTTTCATTATTTTATCTCCACTGTATCATTTGCTATAGTTTAGTTTTGTATAAGTTTTCATGGCACAGTTTTAGCTTTTGTGTTAGCTTTAGTTTTTAGGGCTTCCAAAATTAGTGTGCTAACTGATATTAATCATAATTTTATATTATGCAGGTGAGCTCAAAATGTAGATTAAAAAAACACGATATATTACAAAACTACAATTTGTATATATAAATTTATAGATATTTCAACTCGATTTCACGGCAATTCAAATGTATTTTATGAGGTGGCTAATTCGTACGAATTCGTATGACCTCACTCAGTGCTTTAAGTGGGCCGGTACGCGCCGGTACTCAGTAGGCCTACCGCCACTTCCAAATATAGCTCTTGAGCGTACCGCCACCTCTCCGTGCGCCCAGAACGTGCTTTTAGCGTACCAGTACGCTCATTTGCGAGCAGAGACTACATTACCCATACACCCTTGAGTTTTACAAGTGAAAAGCGCATGCGTCGCTTTTGCCGCTGTCAGTGACTACGTTTACATGGACAGCAGTAATCTAATTATTGACCTTACTCTGAATAAGGCAATAATCTGATTAAGGTGTTTACATGAGTTGATTTTAGAATATTACGTTCATGTTCCCGTTTTACATGTTACAGAACATAGTTTGATTAATGGTACGTCATTACGTCCCCATGCCACGCTACGCTGTCCGGGGTCCAATCATAGCGCGACTTTCGTGGGTGTGTTCAAATCAATGGGCTCAGGCAACCCACTGTAACTTTACCTGCGGGTGTCGCTGTTGGACAGTGTGACTTTATAAAAAGGAGTGATTTTTATACTTTTTTTTTATGATATTATATATATATATATATATATATATATATATATATATATATATATATATATATATATATATATATATATATATATATATATATATATATATATATATATATATATATATATATATATATATAGTTTTATTTTTTGTAATATTAAATATTGTCTTTTAGGTTTTTTTAAGAGACACTGCCCATCTTGCCTCCTTCTTGACAGCCTACATTTCGAATAATAGTTTTGATAAATGATGAAATTGTGATGAAAAGGTTTCAAAATCGTGATTGTTTGGATTGTTTTTTTTCTGCCATCGAGCCACAAGCGTTCAATGAATGGCATATGGCTCGCAAGCCTAGAGGTTCCCGACCGCTGTTGTAAGCAGACAAATATGAATCTGAGATTACTGATACAAAATGATCGTATTTTACTTTTAAAATGAGCATTATTGCAACACAAAGAAAAAAATATATAGAGGAGGCCGTGTCCGAGTGAGCAGAGGTTTTACGGTCTATGAGCAAGACACGCAGTCACGCACCATAGCAACATGTCATGGCAACGACATTTCAGACTGAAAGATACGTAAAAGATAAACGGGAATTTAAGCGCATTGTTTTGTACGTGCGGTTATATTAATTATAATTCAAATTCTGTTTTATTTGTCACAATATTATTGATGATTGTTTAGAGGGGCACTTTATATACTTTTGATACGAGCCCCCAAAGCCCTCCCCTCTGCACTTGCCTGGTGTGTGTGTGTGTGTGTGTGTGTGTGTGTGTGTGTGACCTGTCACAAAACGCGGCGGAAACTCCTTCACGACGTTAATAGTTAGATTAAGGTGTGTACATGTCTACAATGCACTTAGATAATGTGACTAAAACAGGCATACTCCACATGTCTTAATTCGATTTTTGTTTCATTCGAGTATGGCTTTAACCGGATTAAGGTAATTAGAAATCGCTGTTTACATGGTAGTTTCTTAATCAGAGTATGGTCTTAATCAGATTAATATCGGAGTATTGTTGTCCATGTAAACGTACTGATAGTCAACAACTCAAAGTGGTCCGGAGAGGGTGTGTGAAACGCCACGTGAGACTGGGTTAGAAACGCGCAACCATAGCTGCTCGTTTAAAATCTATGGTTAAAATACAAAGCACTTGTGCCGCGGACGAGGATGAGTGTGGCACCACTTCTACCGATGACAACAGCCGCATGTTGTAGCTGGGTCGTTCCTGTTATACAGTGACTTTTCTGTCTTTATGATTTACTTACTCATATTTTCTATAAAATGAGTCACATAAGAAATGGCTTAAATTATAAATGTAGGTCTTTTTTATCACTTAAACAGATATAATAGGTATTAAAAATACTATTTTGTGTTTTGCACACCTTTTTATTGATATATGCATTCAATTTTATCATGTCCTCAGTGCAAAGTAATCAACTTCCACAAGAACTATAAACCATGAAATATTGAAAATCTCAAAATATTTTTAGATTATGTAATAGAATAGGCTAAACTACCTCTAGTTATACATATAAATCATGTGAAACAATAGTGAGTTTTTTTTTTTTTACAATTGTCTTCATTTACTGTGTCCCTGAAGTCATCTTCCACCCTGTTAGTATGTATTTCTCGACTTCCAAAAAAGACCCCAATTTCATTGAGACAATTTTCAGGAAATTACATAATTAGTTTTTCCTGCTGGAATTCAACCGTACAAAATTTAGTAAGCTTCAACTCTCACCTCTACCTTTTTTTTTAGTTTTTGAAATGTTATCCTGCTTGTCCCACTCTTAAAGTTCCACCCTGTTAGGCTCTGTTATGAAGAATGTTTGTCCGGTCAAAAAAATGTTAAAACATATCTGACATAGTTATAAAAGTTCTGTTTATCTGTAGAAGGTTAGCTAGCTAAACGTTGATCCCTCAAAGAGCTACGGCTAACTTATCTTACAATTTTCCACCCTGTTGATTCCGCCCTGTTAGATCTATAAACCTAACAGGGTGGAAATTCTAATAGAATAAATCGTATTTTGTGTATATTGCAAATTCTATAAACACATATATGCATATATAAATATTATATATAAAACCATGTTATATAGGTGCAGTGCCACACATTACTGATGGAAAATCATGCAGGACAATGACGGAAAACTCATCCACTGTTATGGTCTTCCTATCTGTTAGGCGAGTCATTTTTAAATAATAATTTGACAGCAACGTTAAATGTTTTGCATACTTATGTTTCATTTTGGGAGGTGAGGATCATTAAAAGCATACAATATATGTTTTTAAACACATTTTTTTATTATTTACCATCCTGTTGGCAAAAATGGGTACAAAAAGTACCTGTTCTTAATAATCAAGACATTCTATTCATCAATAATAGTTTTATTATTGTTTCAAGAATTTAAAAAAAATACCATGATGGCGTAAGGGACATATACTATCCAAGAAAAACTTGTTATTGTTTAACATTTACATTATTAACATTTTGTGATAACTATGTATATGTCCCTAACAGGGTGGAACACCTTCACGGCCCGTGTCTGAACAATGAATTTACCCATAATTATTATTTTTTTAGTCCCTGAGCTTGACCAATATGTATTCCGACTAGTTAAACATGTCACCATTTTGGTAGAATGCTAAAAACATGAAAATCATGTACTTTGTTTGCAAACATTTATGAAGCCAAAATGTTACCACATACCAGGAATGACCCAGCTATAGTTTCTAACTGTGTTGCTATTTGATTAGAAAAAAGAAAGACAAAAGTGAACATTGGCCTGCATGGTAGCCTAATGAGGTGCCGTCAATGGTCTTGCTTTGTAAATAAACCCTTATTGTAACAAATGATATATTTACACAATTACAAGAACTATATGTTAGTTCTAAGGCTGAGAACAAGTTAGAAAGAGCTTTAAAATACGGACCTTCTTGAATTATTGACTAAGCAATCCCTCCATAACCACGCCCCCAACAAAGCCCCGCCCCCTCTGGTGAGTACCGGCACTTTATTTTTTCCACTTAAAGCACTGACCTCACTCATATGATTTTGCACTGATTTTGCTAAATTGTACTGATCTTTTGAGTTGCCCAATCCGTATGATTTCGTACAAATGACCTACTAACCCCACCCCTAAACCTACCCATCACTGGGGTTTAGACAAATCATACAAATTGGTCGTGAGATAGTGTTGGATTTTCTCATTTTATTTTAGGTAATTTTGAAATCTTAAAAATGTATTTTTTTTCTTTTTTTTCCTGTTTTTGTTAGTTTTAGTTTGCATTAGTGATAATAACAATGGCTCAAAGATGAGTCTGTTCTGTTGAACACAAAGGAAGATATTTGGAAGAATGTGGGAAACTGAAAAGTTCTGGGGCACTATTAACTTCCATAGGATTTTTTTTTTCCTACTATGGAAGTCAATGGTGCCCCAAAGCGGCCTGCTTACAAACTTTCTTCAAAATATCTTTCTTTGTGTTCAGCAGAAAAAATAAATGTATACAGGTTTGAGGGTGAGTAAATGACAACTGAATAATAGATTTTTTTTTTAAATTATAGATTAAAAAATTTTTTGGGTGAACTATCCCTTTAAGCTCAGTGTTGCCAGATTAGGTTGACGATTTCTAGCCCTAAAGCTCTACAAGCTGCTCTTGAGCAAGAAATACCACCCAAAACATTCACTGCCAAAATAATGTGATCTCATTTAATTTCAGTGTCACCTGAGATTGATAAGGACCATTTTATCAAAACAAATGATGACAAAATAAAATGTTCAGCTAGACAATAGAACAGGAAAACGGCTCAAAACATGAGAAATGCATTAAAAGAGAATTAGCAAAAATATCCAAACGGGATAAACAATGCCAAATCAGAAGTCAAGGACTTTGCACAGGCAAAACGGATTATCTGTTGAGTCACACCTCTACCAGCAGCTGCCAGGGACGAGTATACCAGAGTGCAGAGTGGGCAGTTTAAAAGTTTCAGATGTCCTAGACTGGTCAGGCACATGACGTTGGACAGGAGTAGTATAGTCCCATATACGATTTTGAGTAAATAATTTAGTGCTCTGACAGATTAATCAACTGTGCTCTGATTTCAGAGTTACAATTATATTTACAAAGAGCATTCAAGTCATCTCCCACCACGTTTTGAGAGTTGGGTCACTTTCTCACTCTTTACCGTGCAACTTATATTTAGCCCACATTGACGTTGCAATTAAAATCTAATACCTTATTACGCCAAAAACTCATGATGAGTCATCACTTCTCACCAACACAAGACGGCAAATTGATTGACGGCTCTCCCTCAGCCGGCCCTGATTGGTAAAACTGAACTAATAAGGGTTGTGTTAAATAATTTTTTTTTTGATGCCTGCACTACACGCTTTTTGTGTACTTCCCTTTTACTCGTTCAAATGTATTAAAATAACATGAATAAACAAAGAAGCAAAGAAAATAAGCCCAATTTTTTCCACCCACCCAATGCATTTTTCTCTGATACAACCTAATCAAAAGAAGCCCTGTCTGGCAACGCTGGCTAAGCTTGTGAGAGTAATTCTCCTAAAATTGAAATTTCTGCTATTGAAAAGCTCCAAAATTACACACAAAAAAAGAACATAAAAGTATATACAAAAGAGTCTGTGACTCATGTGACATGCACTTTATCCCAAGTCTTTTGAAGCCTTAAGATACAGCTTTGTGTCAAGAACAGACCAAAATTACCTGTCATCCATAGCTCCGATATGTCGATAAACTTTCCTCAAAAGCTGACGTTTTATCTTGAGTGAAGCCACAATCTAAATAAAAGGGTCACAATGGAGCCTTTTGGAGTAAGTGACATTTTGTATTACTTCAGTCTTTTTTCAGAGCCGTTAAATATTGAGGAGGAAGGCGGAGGTCCTTTGATCAATGGCGACGTGGTGCATGACAATTAGGAATGATGAATAGGCGTGCTCTCTGACATGAATCTGAGATCTTAAATAATTGATTTAAAAAAGAAACATCAGATGTAGGAATCCAAAAGTCGGCCATCAGTGTCAGTGGGTGATCTATGGAGAGCAGACTAAGAGTCCATTTCCCTCAAGTCCACTGGGAGACTGCGAGATGAACGGCCTGGAGGAAGTAAGCAAAGAGTGGACGTTAAAAGGGCAAGAAAGGGTTGCTTTTGTCTCATCTTGCCATGTCCATTTCAGATCCATTTTTATGCTTCTCTTTTGTATTGCTTTAGGGAGACTGCTTAATAATGAATTGATTGTTGCTTGATTTAAAGAATAGAAAAAGTCCCACTCACATTGTTGTTGTACCCTCCCCTTATATAATGGAATAAGGTTCTTTTGTGTTTATTCTCCAACACATAAAGCTGTGCTCAAGTGGTGATGTGAGTTTCAATCTGGCTATGTTCCTTTTCTTGGCTTCATAATTTCCTTCTTTCCACTGTTTTGTGAAAATACTATTGAACAGATGTTCGAGAAATAGACAAATTGTTGTTATTGAACATTAAGTGTATTGAACATAAATGCATAGTTCGCAAAATTGTGTTAACTCATAATTACACGATCAGCCATAACATTATGACCTAATATTGTGTTGGTCCCCCTTTTGCTGCCAAAACAGCCCTGACCTGTCAAGGCATGGACTCCACTAGACCCCTGAAGGTTTCGCTGTGGTATCTGGCACCAAGATGTTAGCAACAGATCCTTTAAGTCCTGTGAGTTGCGAGTGGGGCCTCCGTGGATCGGACTTGTTTGTTCAGCACATCCCACAGATGCGCGATTTGAGGCCAAGTCAATGCCTCAAACTCATTGTTGTGCTCCTCAAACCATCCCTGAATAATTTTCGCTTTGTCGCAGAGCGCATTATCCTGCTGAAAGTGGCCACAACCACCGTTTCCATGAAAGGGTGTACATGGTCTGCAACAATGCTTAGATAGGTGGTGTCAAAGTAAGGCCCAAGCAGAACATTGACCACACTGCCTCCGCCGGCTTGCCTTCTTCCCATAGTGCATCCTGCTGCCATATGTTCCCCACATAAGCGATGTACACGCACCTGGCCATCCACGTGATGTAAAAGAAATAGTGATTCATCAGACCAGGCCACCTTCTTCCATTGCTCCGTGGCCCAGTTCCGATGCTCACATGTCCACTGTTGGTGCTTTCGGCGGTGGACAGGGGTCAGCATGGGAACCATGACTGGTCTGCGGCTATGCAGCCCCATACGCAACAAACTGCAAGGCACTGTGTATTCTGACACCTTTCTATCAGAACCAGCATTAACTTCTTGAGCAATCTGAGCTACAGTAGCTTGTCTGTTTGATCGGACCACACAGGCCAGCCTTTGCTCCCCACGTGCATCAATGAGCCATGGCCGCCCATGACCCTGTCACCAGTTGGACCACTGTCACCACTGTTACTTCATTGGACCACTTTTGATAGATACTGACCACTACAGACCAGGAACACCCCACAAGAGCTGCAGTTTTGGAGATGCTCTGACGCAGTTGTCTAGCCATCACAATTTGGCCCTTGTCAAACTCGTTTGCCCATTTTTCCTACTTCTAACACATCAACTTTGAGGACAAAATGTTTACTTTCTGCCTAATATATCCCACCCACTAACAGAAGCCGTGATAAAGAGATAATCAGTGTTATTCACTTCACTTCTCGGTGGTATAATGTTATGCCTGATCAGTGTACATTGAAGATCAGGTATTCTTTTATGACCAATGTTGCAGAAATCCATAGCAAATTTAATTAGTTTTTTTTTTTGGTTTCCCAGAGGATTGGTTTCTTCTTTGAATCTTGGATTCTTGAATCATGGAGCTTTTTTTGCCAGTGTATTCTTTGTGCTTGCATATTGAAAGTTACATTGGTTTCAAATAATTCTGTATTTTAATACAACCTAAGCACATAAGAGGCCTTAATGATCAACATGAACTGTGTCTCCTTCCAATAATGTGTCCTCCACCAGAGTCTGATGATACAGCAGATATGAAACGTTAAAAGTATTATATAAAGATAATTAAATATATATAATAATGGTTAAAAAAGTTTCAAGGTTTCCACAAAAATATTAATTAGCACCGCTGTTTTCAACATTGATTATAATACCAAATCAACATGGTTTCTGAAGGATCATGTGAAACTGAATTCTATAAATGCAGCCTTGGTGAGCATAAAAAGACAGAAAACGAAGACAGATTTTATATTTTTTGGTGAACTATCTCTTTAAACATATTCCTTTAAACAGAAACACATGCAGGCTTTGATTCAAATAAGGTACAGTATGTTACCATGGCAGACATCTCAACACCTACAAAAAAAAAAGTATTTTGATATCACTCAATTATTTTGTTCCTTGTGAGAAGGCTGGAATAAATCTCCTGCTGAGGCCTTACAGGTCCCCACACTTTACCGACACAACATCTCTGACCTACTTCAAACATCTTGTGCGAGGGGGAGAATAGAATACAACACAAAACAAACACCCGAGATACTCTCAGTATCTTCTCAAACCGCTGATGGATGGTTTATTCCACAGGGATTGCGAGGAGCCACCAATCTGCTCCCTTTATTCCGCACGTAAACACCTCAGAGACAAATATGAAGTCTCAGTCTATCTTATCCCGCACCCTTCTTCAAACCTCTTTGAAAAATGCACAAACACCCTGTTTTATACCAGTTTTCTGTGCCATGCACCTGAGGGAGATTTTGCACTGTGTCAATTAGAGCGCGTAGGCTTGTGTGTTCCTTCTTCTTAACCATGAGGGAATAATTAGGACGAGCCTTCAATACACAACGTTCCACATCATTCTCAGTCCTGAAGCTATCATAAATATTGATTTTGAGGAAAACTGCACATTCCTGTCTCTCAAAATGCTGCAGGAGAATGAAGCAACAAGCTTATTTATGTATTTTTTTATTATTTGTTAACTGCTAATTAAGACCTAATAATTGAGCAAATAGAGACATGCTGTGATTTTAAATATGCTTTGGGGCAAATTCACTAAACAATTGCACCACTTTTGAGTACTGTATTTTAGCACAAAAACATCAATTATCCGGCCCGCCTGTTGAGTTGAGTCTGCCTAGGACCAGGGTGTAGCCTTTTGCAATGGCCGTTCGTACAAATTTGGATTCCCAAACTTTTTATCAGCCGAACATAATAGTTGTGTTCAACTTAGAGCGGCGCAGACCAATCGGTGTATGACATCAAAATACAGAAAAAGCGATTCGAGCGCAGACAGCTTGTACGCTGTCAAATCGCTCTCGCTGTACTTTAATGCCATACACCATTCGGTCTGCGCAGCGCCGCCTCAAGTCAAACACACCTCAAACGTTTCCCTGAAGTACCCCCTAAGATTTGAAGTTTTTTCAGTATTTCAGTAATTTAACAACTCACACATTTGCAGATCTCTTATATTGGTTGATGGTCACATGACACGTGGGTAAAAAAATAGATTTTCACGATTATTTACAAATTACAGTTATTTTGCTCACTGTTGAAATCACGATTATTTAACACGATTATATGATCTATATGATCAAAGTCTTATTTCATGAGATGAGTCATTTTAAATGTCAGTGAAATTTCACAATTATCGATACTTCAGCAAAAACTAATACTAGGTTAATGTAAGTATAACGTCTTCAAAACAATTACAAAAAAATACAACAGAACAAAAATACATATTAAATAAAGTAGTGCTTTAGGTTTTTCAGGAAGATGTACTAACAGTGGTATTCAAATAAGTAATAGCCTACAATAGAAATTTAATAAAGTTATGAAATGTGAAAAATGGCCGCGAGTTACGCGGCGCTTCAGTAAATGGTGCGAGATGTAGCTAAACTTAACATTTTTAAACAACTGTATTTGGATAGAAATGTTAAACAACCGACAAAAATAATCAGGCTAACTAATACAATTGCGTCTAATTTCAACATTTTGAATAAAAAAAAGCACATTAATGAAGCCGATTTCATCAGATTATAATTTAATAAATGTGTGTATATTGTGAATTCATTTATGAAACTTATTTATCTAGCGTTCGTAGCCTTCAGTGATTTAACTTGTCTTAGAAAATACTTAATAAAATATAGGATGAATATCAGTTGACCCTATGTTTACATTCTTCACTGACACAGACGAAAATGAAAAGACTATCAGTCAGAGCTCAGCTTTAGGAGGGGAAGAGACAGGGCAAGAAGAGGAGACTTAGAGAAAAAGAAAGTGTGGGAGAGTGATGGAAATGAGGAGAGGGCAGGTATGACAGATAATCTACTGCCCACTAACATGGTTTTGAAAGCTATTTATTATTCATTTTTTTAGCCTTCAAACATCTTAAAATGCTCCTATGTAGATCAGAGAAATCTAAATTTTCTTGGGGACCATGCCCCCCAACCCCCCCTAAATGGCTCAAATGTGGGACCTCACTGATTTTAAAACTCCTTAAGGCAGTTGTATTCTCAAAAGTTGGTGCTCTTTCTGGAAACCTGTTTGCTTTGACTTCATATCTGGAGTTAATGCATTTATGCTGTTAATGTGTTGCAGCCTGGAATATTTATTTATAGGCCTACTTAAAATTAAAATTGAATATTCAGACCGTATATACTCATTGCATCTCTTTGCTTTGAAGATTTTGTAGAAAATGTTGTGGCACCAACACAAAATCTGAGGGCTCCCCCACCTGCCAAATCCCACTTTAACCACTTGGTGTATATAAAATTCTTCTTTTAGACAAATAAAACCGGAGTTATATTAAAATATGTCCTGGCGATCAATCGCACAGCCCTAGATTCGGTACTATTAAATGTAGCAATTAAAAAAAAACATTAAAGTCTGCTTGAACCAGAAGTTGCAATAGTATTTCCTTCATTGTTGCGACGTATGTCCAAGTGAAATGGCTTCTATACCAAAAAAAATACTTAATAAACTTAATAAAAAAAAAAAAAATAATGTGCACGTATAAATAATGTAGAATAAATGCTGCAATATTTCATAAAAAAAATGAATTTCATGGTGACTTTAAAGCTCGTAATAAAATAGTTGATAAAATAGGCCTACATACATATTTTGGGGATTTCTAATCAGGCGCTGAATAGAGTACATATTAAAAGTTCTTTCAGCCATTGTAATCAGTTTGGGGTCCTAGGTGGACTCAATTTAACAGGAAGAACGAATTGTTCATGACTACTCTATTAGGCCCCCAAAACGCCTTTGTCACCTAAATGAACGGCCAAAACACATCAAACGTTTTTCCGTTCCTGTGTAAACATACTGTACCCTAAAACAAAGCAGACATCGCATATGCAAATAAACTGGTATTTGTACCCTGCTGAGGTGAATTTGGTTTAACTCATGGGCCGTGTGCAGTCTTGCACTGAAATTCAAATGAGGAGACAGGAACATAATATTTACTGTGGAGTTTTAATCAGGTCAGTACAACAGACAAACAACTTCATAACACTGCAGTCGGGCTTGTGAAGTGACTAATAAAGTTACAGATATAATGTTGGGGTGACCATATTGTGCTTTTCAAAAAAGAGGACACTGGTGGGCAGAGTGGGGGACACGGGTGGGGTTACGTAACCCCCTATTACTCTTCAATCATAAAACCTGAGATAAAACAGCAAATGCTTTATTTAATGCATTTGGAATAATCAGGGTATAAATATACTATTTATGCAACTTGTATATTTTTTTGTATACCGTCAACCTTCCCTGGCAAACTAACAAATCCTTTCATCGCGGGTCAAAATGATACTTAAAATTAATCTTTTTTTTTGGTGCAGAAAGCTTATGAGTCACATTTTTTTTTTTATATTTACCTTTAAATGACTAGATTTTATCAATATCAATAATATAATTTAAGCACATTTTCTTCACATTCGTCATGGTTACTGAGTTTCACGAGTTTACACGTACATGAAATCAATATAGTAATTTATGCTTTTCACACATGAGCGAGGTGTTTTCATTTCAGTGAATGGGACGAATTCTGGGATGTTACACCACAAAGCACATACTTCTAAGTGAATGCTTTAATCTGTTAACAAATGTATATGTAATATGTGAATCAGGCATTATGCTTGCTGACGGTAATGATTGAAAAATATTTGACCAATAGAATGCAAGACTTTTACATAATCGACCACTTGTGGCATGTAAGAAGGCAGGATCTATAGAGAACAGTCTAAGTGATGCAGTTATACAAAATGGATGAGGACTGAAGAGAGGACATTGATTGGAAAACAAAGCCAAAATCCTGGCATTTTTGGCAATTAAACATCCCATCTAGATGCTTTTTTTAAGTGCCCCCTTTTCAGATATTTTCTTTTATTTGGTGTTATAAAGCTGTATGTAAAAGATCAATTTCAAAGATCAAAGTGCATAAAATAAACAGATAAATGGATGTATTGTCTCCCAAAAGAAAGCGCCAATTCTGAACTGCATGAAACGAGTATGTACGTAGGTTTGTACAAATTTGCAGATTGCCAGCCTGTGGCCTTCATTGGCTGCCTGCGAACGTCTACTTTGACTCACCCTCAAACGCTGTAGTTGTTGCTGGGGTCTAGAAGAGTTGGAGCTGAAATTCAGATGCTAATGGGTGTTTTGTTTCTGACATGCACTGTAAGTGGTAGACCAATCACAACAGACTGGGCCATCTGCCCATTCAGAGCAGAGTATGCTCTCGGAAAGGTGGGGTTTAGAGAGAATCCTTGATCTAAACACTTTAGACACTGAAAAAAGAGATAATGCTGCAATATGTATTATGAGAAAATTAAAGATTTTTTCTGACCTTGGATGCATGTAAACCTATTATAGGAGACAAAAACTTATTAACCTTTAAAATTGCATAACAAGGGCACTTTAAGGTCCAAAAAGAGGTTGTATGGCCACCCTAATAATGTCAGTAGACATTTGCAGTGTTTGAATATTTATTTCACTGTAGATTTGTGGGGTCTCACATCTGATTTCATGAAAATATTATTTATATTATTTTCAGGGTGGGATCCTACTCCCATATCTGGTGTTTCAAGATTCAAGAACATTTTTACTTTGATTTTAGCTAATGGTTGACCAAGGACAAGTCGGTATTTGCTGTTTAAGAGCCAGAGAGCTTCATGCGATGAATGCTGTCTTTGTCTGGATCACGCAACTTTTTTTTATTTTTTAGCTTTTGTTATTCATTTCCAGGCCCTTTTGGCCTTGAGGCACCTCCAAGCGAAGCAAGATTGTTTCATATGTGCTTCAGACACTCACCCCACTAAGTTTATGAATCATTGAGCGCACTTCCCTCTTCTTGCTTTGGAGTGTTTCCCTCTGAAGACATCTTATGTTGTAAAACATGCACTCCACAAAGTACGCCCCAGTAAGACTCAATACTCTCCAAGTTGGTATTGGATTCTGATCTGGTTTATATAACAAGGGTTACTGACTTCAAGAAATCAAGAAAATTGTCATAATTTACTCATCCTTCCGTTGAAATCAAAACAAGTTTCATCAATTGTTCAATATTGGAGCCCATTGACTTTCACTTCCCTTTTCATCTTCTTTTGTGTTCCACAAATAAAGAAAGTCACGACACGAGCGTGTGTAAATGATGACAACATTTTCATTTTTGCTTGAACCGTCCCTTTAAGGCATTTATGTGCGGCATGAAGAAATCGTGGGTAGCTGCAGCACCAGAGCAGCATTTAGCTGTGGAGCTTGGATGCAAACAGCTGGCTCCTGGTGTTTGGACTGGTCTAGCCCAGCTTGGCATGGACAGCGGTGACAGATGCTTGGAAATATTAGGAGCCCAAGAGATGAGATACTGAAGGAAGGGTAGAGAGTGAAAGCTACAGTAATGATAAAGCCAGTGGCTTCCCAAAACGCAAGCCTCACAATGTAAAAAAAAAAGTCATAAAAGAGAAATCCAAACCCCAGATGACAAAACAATGAGACGCGGAACGACGTTGCTGTCGTAAGCATATATAATCGCTGCGAGAAACGGCTAATTGGATGATTTTTCTTTTAAGTCGTCCTTAGAGGCATATAAAGATGTTTCAAGAAAGACCTTGTTTCAAGTTTAAGTGGCACACAACATTGAAGGAACACAAATGTGATTTTGAAGCACCTAAAATAAACATGAGCCATATTCATAAGCCATACATTTTCATGAAGTTACCCAGCACAAAAGCAGTTTTAAAAAAACACAGCTAGTCAAATGCTAATGTGTTCATCCAAGCTCAATTAGAATCTTTTATATATATTTTTTATTTTTTTGCCTGCTGCCTTAATTCCACCTTCTCTCCCTTCATTGTGCTTTTGTGGTAGTGCATTAGTTACAAATACACTCATTTTGTCACATTCTGTGCTTCACATCCATGCCATTAAGTCCTTCATCTTTAGCGGCTGTATTTTGCTGAGTCACAGCCATTACATTATGGCGTTAACGCTCTGATGAAAGCAGTGGTCAACAGGGCGGCCATAATAAAATTCAAGGTCTGTGCTCGAAGTTCACAGGGACTCATAAACTTTTTTTTTTCTCATTACTCTTGGTTTCCCTTTTCCGTACACCATGTCAGCATGTCAAAACTAGATTGTTCCCATTATAATCAATAGAGCTGTCAAGACTGGAAGCGGCATGACGTAATGCACCTTCATTTTCGGTCGCCCCATGTTCTTTTCCCTGTTGTAGTTAGAATATGGCAAATTATTTACCCAAAGTAATAGACCTTGTGTAGCTCCCCCCCTTTTTATCGCTGCGCTCGTTGTGTTGTGTTCTATCTTTCGTTTTGTATGTCCACATCATGATCTTATGGATTTATAAATGAACCGCTTTTAAGATTTAAAATCTTCCCAGTCTATTTGTTACGACATCCACTTTAAACATTAAAATGCTCATGATAACTTTCGTTAACTCTACAATAAGTAAATCCACTTCAATAGCTAATTACTCTTCGACAGTGATACCATAGAAACATACAGAGTTACTGAAAAAATGGAAGTTTCTCTGGCGCATAAGTTCTATAGGCTATTAGGCCTACCATAAATTGAAAGTGCCCCTATTATGGTTTTTCGAATGGTTTTCCCGTTAAAGCTACACTATGTAACTTTTCCGTCCACTAGAGGTCGCCTGTTCAAAACAAAGGCGTAGTTTGATGACGCCACGTTTGAGCGCAGAATCTCGGGACATGTGGTCTTCACCTCACAGCCGGTGGGAAACAGTCAGGATAGGACTCGGGCAGAAATCATGTTCATGGATGCGATTATTAACATTACTGTAGTCTGAAGCAGAGCAGGAGCGAGTGTTGTGGAGCTGAGCAAGGCCGCAGGAGCGATTGAAGAGCGGGACTGTTATTATGGCATAGTCGCTGGCGGGACTTTTATTATGACACGGTTGCCGGCGGCACTTCCTCTTCTCCAGTGCTGAGTGTGAGGTAACGCAGCTCTGTTTATCGTATTAGATATATCTGAGTGTGTTGAAAAGGAAGTTATGACGTTCGCTCGGCGGCTGCTATGACACTTGTTCACAATGCAGTGAGAGTAAAGTGTTTCACTGAATAAAACCGGAGACCGAGGGTGACGCAGATATGACGCAATCGACAGGCGACTCCCTCACACGCATAGCTCACACATCCCGGCTCCTTGGTTAAAATAGCAATTTTCTCACGATTTACAAATAGTTGAAAACATTTGGGATATTCTAAGTACTCAACTGAACAAAATATATAACACTGGCCTAGTGGTTTCTGGATGTTTTACTGCAAAAATCCTACATAGTTCACCTTTAATGCAGTGTGTAATATTGCTGTTTGTGACTGTAAACTTTCTGCAGTTATAAAGTCGAAAAGTGCACGATAAATAAAGTTATTGTCTCCTATAAGAAAGAATTGACTCTGAAATGCCTATTCATGAGTTCACCCTTACATCAAATTAAATAGAGTAAAGATTATGCGTATTTGGCGTGCTGTCCGGGGGAGGGCTCCGTGCTGGGAATTTTGGCCCGAACCCAGAGTATCCCCCCCGTGATAGCGATAGTCTATAACTAAACTGTATTTTACTATGGATTGTGTTGACATCTATTAAGAGTTTATTAAAATCAAAGTGAGGAGATGGGGTGGTGGAGGGATGCTAAAATAAAAACGGTCAACGAAAGAAGTTAAATCTGCTGTATATATACACCTCTTATCGTTGATTAAATCGATTAGCTTGATGTGCTCCACACGTGTTTAATTAGGTTCAATTATCTGAACGTGCTTCTCCCGAAATTTGTTAATAAAACATCACTACAAGTTTCTGTTTTGAATCCTGTACTGTGTTTGTGTTTTATATTGCGTAGGTCTCCGGCTTCTTACTGAATTACTTCTGCTAATCAGCTGTGTGCCCACTAGTGATGTATATCACAGTATTTTTCAAAATTATATCGGTTTTGCAGTATATGCCAGTTTTTTTTTTCTCCTATGCATGACAGGGTGTTAACCATATTTTCTACTGATTGAGAGAGGAAATACTGCAGTAGACTGACTTAGAATGCCAAATTTTACTGTCATGATGAGTGAATATTGTAGAAAAATTCCACATTAAAATTAATACAGGTCTGCAAAGCCCCAAATAATTATGCTGTGGGGGACAACCAATAAAACAAAGACCTGCAACTCACTCATTACAGACAAATGAATATTAAAATATGACCACGGAGAGAGAAAAAACCGAGTTGAGGGCACCATAAACATTTAAAAAAACATTAAACAAATCTAACCCTATATAACAACAAACTGCCAAAACGCAAACCCTCAATCACTATTCCCTACGTTATCCACTAATATAGTTCACTTGAAGAAGTGAATGAAAACGAGTGTGTGAAGTCATACGGTGCAACGTGGGATAGAATGAGTGCACCCAATAACGTCCACTATGGCTTTGGACACCACTACAAATGGCTGTCCCTTCAAATAATGCTATATTTGAGGGTATAGGGGGCGATTTCGGATTCAGTCATAGGCTACAATGTGATCTCAGCTGTGCCCTCACTACAATGCAACAGTGAAAAGAGACCTCTCTCAAACAGTGTCGTGCTGCGCCGCGTTCCGAACGTTGTTTAAGCGACATATACCGGTATTGCGGTATAATCAAAACTCATATCATGACAAAAATAAACACTGGTATTCGCTATGAACCGGTATACCGCCCAGCACTAGTGCCCACTATTACCTAAACTCTGTCTATCAATGCAGATTGTCACTACTTTTTTTCACTACTTTGAGTAAAGATAAAGGATGGAGCAAGATTCATTTTACAAATGCTTATGTTACATCAGTCGTTCTATCGTCGGCTAACATTTGTGCTGTTATTGATACAGTTCCTGCATGTGCACCGCAATAAATTAGAAATGATACACATTGGTTTGTTAATGGACGTTCACTTGTTGATGCTGATAGTGAGGGATTACAGTTGCAACATCTCATAATATACCTCGAAATGAGTAGCGTATCACTGAGATGGAGGTTCGGGTTGAATAAGTTCTTCCAATGTTTTATCATCGGACTCGTGCTCGGATTGATATGGTAAAATCAACGTCATCATTACTGTCTTTACAGTGTGTACAATCACTAAGCTTTAGGAAGCCTCCGGAACTCCGGAGTCAGCAGTAGACCAATAACAACAGACAGAGCCGTCTGGCTAGAGTAGCTCATGGAAAGGAGGGATTTAGAGACACTGATTCATCCGATGAGTGGTTTGAGAAGCATTGAAAAATGTGGTGATGTGCAATGTATATTATGAGAAAATAAAAGTGTTTTTTTTTTTTTTACCTTTGATGCATATAAGAGACCTGCAAAAAAAAATTAGAACGTTTAAAAGTCTGTATTCTATTTTACAAATTGCATTTCAATTTATACATATGGCATTATGCACTCCAAAGCGACTTCAAAGTGCATTCAACACATAAATTGTGTGAGAATGTGTTTCCGGAGAATCGAACCCATGACGACCCACCGTGTTGCTAGCATCATGCTACCAGTTGAGCTATAAGAACAGGAAAATAATCTTGTAGTGTTTCTGAATATCCTATTTAAATTCGAACCATATGTATATAAAATTAGCTTTGCAGTTGTAGCGTAGTCAATTTTATACCTATAGATTTTCAGCATTTAAATATTTATTGTTTCACTGTTGCTGAAGAGTTACATTTACTTGAAGCAACACTGCATAAAATATTACAACTTGTTAGATAATGTATCTTTAATACTAGTGCATTTTGTCTTACTGCACTTTTCACTTTTTAAGTATAAACTAGTTTAAAACAATCTGCAAGTGCGGCAAGACAAAAATACACAAATTTTCAATATGCAATTAATTAAATCAAGTCTTAATATCTTATGCAGTATTTCTAATCAAATCAGTTAATTTTAAGGATTTTTAAAGATATTTTTGCACTGCAAATATACTAATTAACAATTTAAAAAAAAAAATTGCAGTTGCTGTTAATCTCAAGCCATTGCGATGTGATTTGGTGTAGCGCATCATCGGTCCCTACTAGTGTACATGCGGAAAAAACTTGTTAACAGTTACTCTTACATGGGTGCCAATTACCTCAGTCACTTGGTCTCTTTAGGGCACCCTACTGAGAGAGTAATAAATATCTACCTCTCAAAGTTTCATTACACTGCATGTTTTCCCTCTACCCCTTAAGAACAGTTGTGCAACTACAGCCTGCGATTCCAGTCTTGGCAGTCTTGTGGAGACCAGCAAGCGTCTCAGACAACAGCAGGACGAAAAACACCCTTTGGCTAGGCTCACTGTCTGCGCTCAAGTAGAACAGTGTTCCTACCATTAGAAATGAATCTCAGATGTAAGCATCAGTTGGGGAAGTCAAGTGCTTTATCTGTCCGATCTTGATTCGCTCATCTACCCTTGTACTCGTACTCGCTCTCACACATATTTCCAGCTCTTAGATATGCATGTGACGACAGTGTGTGCAGGTTCTCCGCTCCAGCTGCTCTATGCAGCATTTGTCAGCTTCACTGTCACTGAAATGTCACAATGTAGTCAGTTGTGTCAAGAAAGAAGGAATAGATCTTGACACGACTGCCTCAGCATTCGCCTGTAAAATTTCAAGAGATTTGGTTTGCCTACATTTCATATCCCAGTTGGCCCCCGAGAGACAGTGGTTTCTGTTGCTAACACAGTATAGATGTGGTTAGAAAAGTCATATTTTATTGTAGACTAACCTCTTACATGGATGCATATCAAGGACAATGATTAAGCATTTTCCATTGACCTATTTAAAATTAGTTTTGGGTTATTGAAATAAAGCTGGAATAAAAATGTATAAATATTAGATGAAAAACTAGAAAATGCAAATGTTGCCTTGGAAAAGAACTGAAATAAGTTAAAGTACTAAAATGACTTAAACTGAAATAAAAATAAAAATGACAAAAGCATGTAAAAAATGACTATAATTTAATCTAAAATGAATATAATGCCAATATATATATATCCTATTGTTTTTTATTTGTTCAGTTTTGCCTTTTATATATTTCTTAATTGTCATCTTATTCTTCTCGTTGTCATCTTCTTATTAGTTCAAAGATGAATTGTTTTATATAATATTATATTAATCTCATTATTTGTATTTATTTTTTATTGATGTAATCTTTATAGTCATTGTTTATTATCCAAAAATAATCTCAGATCACAAAACCTCTGAATTCCCACAACCGCATCAGCACATAAAGGGGACGACTGTTTCTGTGTGCCTGGCATGCCAGCTGCAACTTTATTCTGGCAACACTCAACAACCAGTGAGAGCCGCACGCAACACAAAGAGCCATTTAGATTGTACAAACAGGCAAAGAAATACAGCAGCAATCTCAGGATAATGAGATGATTGCAAACGCAGCTGCGGACACCCTTCTATTAAAAGCGTGTTGCTCTGAGCATATTTCAGTCTCTTTGTTCGAACCCTCCAAAATCTGAAGAATTGAGGAAGCATATTGGGAAATTAAACCACCCTTTCTGCCTTCTTTCTAGACTGCAGTTGCAGACAGAAAACACACACATGCAAGGTTAAATCAACTGTATAGGTGCCTGTCTGTTTGGCTTCAGTGGGCAGTCTTGCTTTAAGACGTGTGATGCGTCTCGCTCTCCCACTCGCGAGGCAGTATTGTCATACACACAAGCACGCCTGCACTCACACATGCGTGTGCTCACCAATCAGTACACTGGGAAGAGGAGAGACTCGTACTGAGTGGCTTCTCAATGGGAGAGAAGAGCTGAGAGGAGAGGGGGACGGAGCGAACGAGCGCACGAGAGAGAGAGGGAGAGAGAGAGAGAGAAGTGTCGTCGCATGTGCAGGACCAAAAAGTGAAGAGGCAAATTAGCTTGTTATCCCCCAAAGAAGCTTCACCTTCAGAGAGAAGCGTGAGGAGGCTGAGAAACAGGAGGAATACGTTGCTTCTCTGGTGATTTAAAGGTGACATGACAAGACGCTCGTCCCTCAAATCCCAGCTAGTTTCTGACAGCGTTTCACAGCTGTGACGGGAGTTTCTGCTGTCGGGTGCCTGACTGTGTTCGGTGGATTGCAGCCAGGAGGACTTACAACAGAAGAGGGGATCAAGGGCAGGAGCGGGAACAAAAGTCTCCTCATCCCCCGCCCCCCCTCTCTCTGACCCGCAGATCCGAGCAGGAACTTTTGCTGGGAAGCTCTTACCCGTGAGCATGGATGGATTTATGACTATGTGCTGAGGATATTGGATGAACATTGACGGCACGTTTCTTTAACGTTCTCCTGACGGTATCTCAGGTAAGATTAGGTGGGATCGTTCTGTCATGGTAGGACGCAGAAAAATGGATTAAATCGTAATCTATAGGAAGTCAGTTGTCAAGAATGACCAGAAAGTCAGCAGGTGTGTGCATTTTTGAAATGCCAAACTTGACGAGCCACTCATATTTTGTGCATTTCTCAGTCATTGATAATTTGCCTATGTGCTTATCAAAAATACTTAAAGAGTTGACAGTCAATACGTTGTGCAGATCCGATCAGCTTACAGGATTTTCCTGCCAATCCTTTCTAAGCTTCATGCTGCTGTTGTGACATAGATGAACATAAGACAGCCAATATGTTACATTCAATAACACATACGAGCTCTATTTTGTACTAATAACATCTGCAATACAGTGCAAGAACAAATATAGTATTTTTTGTAAATCTTTTTATTCTGAACCTGAAATGTGTGAAACTATACAGAAATGTACTGAATAATAATAATACATTTTTTAATTTTTTTTATTTATACAATTTTTAAGAGTGCAGAGCACCGAATATCCTCCGGTGATCGTGTGCAGGTGACGAACATGCGGACCATAAAGTAAAACATGTAAAAGCATTCAACCAGATGATTTATCAGATCAATGCATTAATTATACGACAGCTGCGAGCACCGACTCCCAAAGCTGCTCTCAATAACCTGCCGGAATCTCAGACACCATCTCATGGAGGAGTGATTTATAAAATTACCTGGGAAGTGAAAGATATGTAACAGAATCTAGGTGTTGAGGTGACATTCTAAAGTCCAAGGTTGATGTTTTTGCTTGAAGATCATCATCTTCTGTTGCATGACTTGATTTTGTGGGCTAAATCTCTTTTTATAGTGTTGAAGAAGACAGTTGAAGTTTTGGAGGCACTTTGCCAGCCAGGGAGAGAATAGCACTCCTCTGGGAACAGTTCACATTTCCACAAAACTGTGGATTAAGGAGGCTTTAGTGGAGCAAAGGGGATTACAATGTGCTGTTAATAATTATATGCTTAATTTTGAGGCTTGATGAATATTCATTGGAAATTTCAATGTCATTTGAGGGTACTCTGAGTGATGATCCTGCCTGTCAGCTTGAAGAGTGCAGGAAAACTTAAATCCATTAATTAAACACTGTTTGCCATTTAAAGTGGAGGCTTTTTTTTGTCAGAAGATTAGTTGAGGAGTAATTTAAAAGCGTTAATAACAATACAGATGTCAGCTTCTGGCTTGCACGTTTAAAGTTGGAGACAACTTGGGCTTGTTTAAACATTGCAAGCGTTTTATTGTTTTGGTTGTTATTAGTGGGTTATTAAATGGCATTTTGTTTTGACACTTATTCATTGTTATTATAAAAGCAGTCATGAGGGAACTCATCTGATGATAAAGTCAAGTTTATCAACTAGTTATGAGAAAACTCACCATAAAATAATGCAAAGAGTAAATACGGTTATTCGCTCTTGATTAATTAGTGTGGTTGGTAACGCGTTACATGCAGTTACAGTAATGACTGTTATAGAGTAAGTAACTGTTATAGTAATAACATTTTGCATAATTACATGCAAATAACCTTATAGTAAGTACATGTAGTTAATTAATGTATAATTACACTGCAAAAAGGACACCTTAACGTGGTATACTTTACCTGCTGATTTAAAACTGCATTGTCATTTTTGAAATATTTTGACTTGAAGTAAAAGTTACGATGTGAATTAATGCTGGTTAACGCCGCAACGTTCAATAAAGCTGAGGGGTGAAATTGTACGTGCATGTAGGTGTGTGTGTGTGTGTGTGTGTGTGTGTGTCAGATAGAATAAACATTCTGCTTTTATCTCCTGTCTTTGATGTCTTTTCTCTTCAGCCGGTGCGCCTGCCATGTCCTGGCTCCTGTGTCTGTGGATAAGTGTTAGCTGCTTATTGCTGTGCCACGCCACTTTGTACGAGACCATCCAGCAGCATCATGTGACCCGTCCGGGCCGCAACGCCATACAGATACTGGGTCAGTGTCTCGTTTAAATCGTATGTTCTTTTTCATTAAGTCGGCGATGTGTTTGTTATTTCCTTCTCGGTTTGAACCCTGCTGGTTGTGGAAATCCATGTGTGGAAGACATATGAGATGGCTGTGTATTGACATTATCGCTGTCAGAAGTGCATAACAGAGTTTAAATGCATACGTTTGTGGTAGGCTTGTTATCCTCTTCTCTTCGTGTGCCCCACCTTGGTCCTATGTTGAAAAGAAATTTATGTAGAAATCCAGCTCAAGACGCTTTGTTCTTGCTATCAACGAGTGGCTTGTAAAGGGTTTTGCATCGTAAGTTACCCAGACTGCCTCGGAAGAAATCTTCCGTGTGCGTATGTGTGTGTACGAGACAGGCTTGGGGCTAAACTCTCCCATCAGCATGCTGTGAATACGAGCAGCTTTGATCACAGAGGCTCTAGTGGAAATGACAATTTACGTCTATCGCCTGCTCTATGGAAGTATTTGGCAATTAAGTAGTTTTTCGCTATGAGGGCCGGCGGGAAGAGAGACAGCAAGGTGGGTCTTCCTTCAACACTAAGTATGCAAATGAAAGCGATGTGGCATACTTTCAACTGTGGAGCACGGATACAAGGAACTCCAAAGCATTTTAATGCATACTCATTAAATATTTGCAATGTCTTGTCTTTGTAGATTAAGTTGTAAATGTGTTCGTTATTTCATTGCTATCGATTTTGCATCTAGGGTTGAAAAAAGATGCACACCAGGAGTTTTGCGGAGTCTGATTAGCGCCTGAATTACAAACTTAACCTCATTTATTTTTAATTTTTACCATCTTCAGGACACCATACATATGTGAGAGAGCTTCGCATCTCAGAAAGCACTTCAAACCCATTAATCCAATACAAGGAGAGAAAAGTGTGATGAATGTCAGAAAGGCCCGGATGAATTTTTCAACACCATTCTTCCAGGTTTTTATCCTGCCCTGCAGTGCATGGCGCCAGAAATGTACAAGGAAGATCGTGCCCCATAGTAAGTGTTCCCTGAATTATTTAAGGGGTCAGCTGAACAACAAAAAGAATTCCCCCCACACACACACTCCATGGTATATGGAAAAGTTAGACAAAACCGCATGTGTGAAATCACATCTCTGGTGTTAGGAAGCTCGAGAAGGGCTCGGTAATGGGGTTGTGGCTTTTAAAACACGCACCCATGCTCGCACGCATCCATATTGCAGCTGCTGAAGACCTTTTCTCTTGTTTTGCACATGTTTCTTTAGGGAAACCCAAACAGAAGGGTTGAGAAGGCTGCTTATGACAGTGGGTTTCTGACCTGCTACATTTATCAGTACAGACGAAAAAGACCATATCTAAAATTCATGAGGCCCCGGGACCCGTTCCCTCCAGGCCACCATCCCTAGCAAATACACTTTTCACAACATTGTAGTGTTGTAGTACTCGAAACTGGTCTTGATCTCAAGACCGCTCTTAAGACCATTTTTGAAGGTCTTGGTCTTGTCTCGGTCGCAGACTAAGAGGATTCAGGATTTTATCTCAAGACCGGTCAAGACCACAACTGCAACTAAATTGCCATTGCATTGTCTGATTGATTTGTTAACATCATTATTGTGATTTCATGTAAAACGTACTGCTTAGATGCAATCAATAACTTATTTCTAATGCGATTTCTTTTGTTACTGTTGTGCCAGGTTCAAAATCAATGCAGTAATGTCTCCAAAAAATAGTAAAATGCCCAAAATTAATACAAATGGCCACAAAATTCAAGATATGATTGCAAAAAAGTTCTTGTATGAGATTTGTATATTATAACATAGTATAATTAAGCAATATCACAAGCGCAAGAGAGCTGGTTTCGAATAAGAGCACAATCACAAACGTGATATTCAATAATCAATAAACAAGTTGATATTAAGCGGCTTAAATTTTAGATACAATTTTAGACAGTTTTTGCTATTTCGGCAACATGTTTCATTACTAAATGTAACATTATCAGCTGCTTTGAACAAATTGGTTGAATAAATGACTCCATGACTCACTCATTAAGTGTTTTGATTTCAGTTTCATATTTAAAAGTAGACCTATCATTTTATTTCCCCATTATATTTATAATACAAAATGTTATTTTTAAAACAATAATCTCAACATTATTCATGCGGGTGTAATTGCACCAATTCAGATGCAACTTAAAGATAGATTTTATTGTTAGTGATTTGATATTGTTAACAGCTCTATAGTGTAGTTATTATTCTAATTGTGTTTATTGATTAACTATTACATTTCTCAGACAGTAGATATGGATCTTTTAGATCCATTTGAGGAGTGCTGGTCTGGTCTTGGTCTTGACTCTGTCTTGGCTCTGCCTTGGTCTAGTCTTGAATTGGTCTTGATATAGGTGACCTTGACTACGGCTCTACAACATTGTATTTTGGTTGCAATTAGGTAATTTTGCAGTAACATTTTAGAAACCATAACTTGTAACCAAAATACAATTAATGTTTTAGATATGTTGTGAAAATGCCAACCTGCTATGCTTTCTTTAAGCTTTTCTACTAAAAACTTTTGAGAGACGTTTTATTTAGGAGTTAAAATAACTTCCACATTGGAATTTTCTTATTTACAATAAGTAAATATCGGTAACATTTTTACATTAAAGCGATTTAGTGAGTAACAGTCCTTAGAGAGACTTTCTGATTGAATCATAATTCAAAGTATGAAATCTTTGTATGCAGTTCTTGTAATACTAGATCTGTTAGATGAACCAGGTTTAATGGGGTTGTTTTATGTAATTCCTTTATAATGGCAAAGGTGCAAAGACATGGAACAGGCTAATTAGATGCCACTGGGTTCCTCAAGCCTTCCCACAAAGGCCCTGTTTTGTTGCTAACTGAATCAACAAACATCTAAAGCTGTGTGTATCGGCAGCATGGTTAATGGGCTTTCTTGATGTCAGGTCTGCAGACAATACTGGTATTACCTGCTAACTTCTTCCATCTCAACTGACTTTGAGTCTGAATACTTTGAATGTAAGAGAATATCTTAAACTGTTTGAGTCATGACAACCTATTGGGTGGAGAGTTTTGATTGGATGGAAGGTTTTCTCAAGACATCTACTCTGAAGGTACTCTGAAGACTTTTGACAAGAAAATTGATTTATGTGAGTAACACATGATGTCAGGAAGTCTGGAACCTTCACGTTATCCATATTAGATAAAACCTGAAAGGTATTGAAAGAGATGTTGAAGTTGTCTGGTTTTACTTTTAAATCTTTGACATTTTTTTTAATGTTCTTATTTTGTTTTTATGGTTTTTACTTACAACTTGTATTTCTTTCATTGAGGTTCTCCACCCACATTTTTTGGAAAATAAAAAAGTACTTTGACTTTGATTTTAATAATATACTGATAATATAGATTTTGATAATATACTGACTTTGTAATAATCACTTGGACCGCAAGTTTCTGGGATTAAAAATGTTTTTGTTAACACCTGCATTAAAATTGATTTTGTAATTCTAAAACTATCCCTATAAAAAATATATATTGTTTTATTAAGAAGACCTTTTAATATAAATAGATTTTCATTGCCTGGAGAGAGATCTAACATTTGGATTTTTTTTCTTGCCCCTCTTTTAATCCATTGCCGCTATTATCCGGCAATCAAAGCCTATTAAAACAAGTAGCCTATCCAAGATTAAAAATGAGACCGAGCAAAGAAAAGCGGAGCATGATTCATTTTGAAAAGCTGTCATCATTTATTTAACTGTGAAACACCCCAACCAATGATATACGAGGACAAACACTTTATATCAATGCCAAACATGCTTCAAAACCCAGATAGGAGAGAACAGCACCATATTTCTCTGTAGGTTAGACGTTAGGCAGAAGTGTTTCAGTGTAACCAGGAGCTATTGTATTTCCATAATCAAGGTGGGAGTTTAAGTGCCTCAGCCAAAATCTTTCGTAAATGATGGGCTGAGGTTTTTGGCGCTGAAAAAACGTTTAAGCCAGACATTCTCTATTAATGACAATTTATTATTAAAGACAAACTCAAGATTGTAGATGTTACGCTGAATAATGGATAGTGTCAACTGACTTAAATGTTTAGTTTAATTGATTTTAGAGGTAGTTATGGCAGAACATTGGTTGCTGAGCGTTTGAGTTGTGATGCTTATGTAGGCAATGTGGATTCAAGTCTGGCATGCAACACGTCCTGATAACATCTCCTTTTATCCCTTTTATCTCAACTTGTTATCATGCAGAAAAGGCAAATCAGATGCTGAAAGTTGCGTTTTGGTGCTCATGTGGGCAATGCAGGTTTGAGTCCAGCCTGCAACACATCCTGACACAATTTCTCTGTATTTTTTTATATTGTTCATGCCTTGAACACAGAACTCATTAAATTTTTGGCAATATTTTGGGCTATTAATCTGTTGCTTTTAGCTCACCCAGTCATCATGCAGAAAAGGCAATGAGAAATCAGATGTTAAAGTTTTTGTGCTCATGTGGGCAATGCAGGTTTGAGTTCAGTCTGCAACACGTCCTGTTAACATCGTTTTTTTATTTTATGAAACGGCAAAAGTTTATGCAAGAAATATATACATGTTCATGTAATACAAACTCAAACAGTCAGGTAGCTTTAGCTGGATCATTATTTGTCTGAGGATGATGGACACAGTAGTTGTCAGGTCAGAGGTGTCTCTGTACAAGTGTAATCCTCCATGCAGTTCAGGCATTTCACAATATTGCAGAAATCGGCTTACCTCTTATAACAGGAGCTTGACATGAATACCAAAATCCAAAATGGATTTGGTTGCTTTTGAATTCTTTCTCTGTCCCCCAAAACCCTGGGGTTTTTTTTTGGACCAAAAAACCCTCCCCCCCGTCACAGCTGAGGCTTATATTGAGTAACGAGTTGAGTCGCTCCACTGCTCCATCACCTGTTCAGGCACCGGCTCCAAGCCGCCTGCATCCCATGAGCCCGGGCAGGACGGGCCCCCGCCTGCGTTCCACTCTCAGCCGAGATTGATGGCGGTCCGATTCCGGGCAGCCAATTCTGGTCTCTCAAGGAATAATCCACTACATTGACAGATGAGCAGAATGTGACATGACACAATCCCAGGCTGCAGTGTTTCTCTTCCTCGTCTCTCTTTACCAAATGACGGCCCTGGCCGTTCTGGTTTTGGCCGGATACACCGACCACTGCTGAATATTTTCCCCATTGGCTGGTGTTGTAGCCCAGCAACAGAGAGAAAAACTAGCCATGTCTATTTTCTCATTTATTTGCTTGCCTTCAGAACTCTCCTGAGAATGCAAATGACTAATATCATAGGTGCATGTTGGGTCATAGTTTGGTTTAACCTTCGTCACAATTGTCTCCTCTTATACAACCAATGACGGCAGCGGATTATGAATCAGAAATGTTCTCGCTTCCTCAAATTATGTTCACTTGAGTTTCGAATAATACAATAAATGGAAGAAAAAAAACTGCTTGAATGAAATCAAACCTTATGCATTTATGTCAATGTAGCTGGTGTATTTCAAAACCTGGGAAGCACAGATTCCATCCATCCATCCATCCATCCATCCATCCATCCATCCATCCATCCATCCATCCATCCATCCATCCATCCATCCCAATCCAATCCAATCCAATCCAATCCAATCCAATCCAATCCAAAGCATTTATTTGAAATATACATATTTTCATTATATGTCTTTTCAGTAAAATTTTTTACTAACCACGACCAAATGAATACAGAGAATAATAGTTGTTGAAGACGTTTGTGCGGCTGTTTTATTGTGCATTAATCAGATTAATTTCATACCTACTTTTAATTGTGGCAAACTAATTAGAAGGGGGAATTGATGACAAAACCAAATTCAATTACATGCAGCTCACTGGAATGGCGTAATAATCTGATTTCTTAGCAAATTGGATGAAGGAGAGGTTTGATTGGTCTGGCTGGGATGTTTTACACTCGCATGCTCAGACCCATACACCGTCACCACAACAAACGCGATTTTGCTTTATCATCCTCTGCACGATGACCTTCATGTGGCACACATGGTCTCATCATAACTAAACTTTCTCAGCTGAAACTGAAGCCTATTGGCTAATCCAGATATACTGTTAAAGAGGCATTTACACATGTTACTAGAATAGTTATAGTTAGTATGTTTGGAACGGGAGATCTGGTTGGGCGTTAAATTGAAACTTTCTTTAACATTTTCTTTCTTCCCTACTTTCGTGCTTTTTTTCTTTCTTTCACACTTATTTCATGCTTTTTGTCTTCTTGCTTTAGTGTTTTCTTTCTTTTACACCTTTTCACACGTTATTTTTTGCGCTTTCTTTCATTCTTTTTCTATCTTTCGTACTTTCATTCTATATTTCACACTTTCTTGCCTTCTTGCATTTGCTATTTCTTTCATGTCATCTTTTGCATCTCCTTTCGCGCTTTCTTTAGCTCTTTCTTTTGCTTTCCTTATACGCTTTCTTGCCTTCTTGCTTTCTCTCTCTCTCTCTTTCTTTCTTTCTTTCTTTCTTTCTTTTTTCTCTTTCTGTCAGATGTCTCTTTCGAGCTGGTCCTGATGCCCATCCCCCTCCCGTCTTTTTCTCTGCCTCCTTTTTTTCTCTCAATTTCCTCATCTCTATCTGGCCTTCAGACGATTTGTCATGGATCAGATGAGACAATTTGTCATGGATTAGTGCTCTTAACTGTGTGTGTGATAGTGAAGGCAGTCACTGGAAAAGCTGAAGAATCCTATTACAGTTCTTTTTATGGTAGTGTGTATGTGTGTGTGCACTTGCATGTACGCGTGTGAGCATTTGAGTAGAATTCACATCGCGTGCGATCCTTCGTACATCTATTGCATGCAATACGGAACAGCTGAATCGTGCGTAACTGGCAGGATGTTTTATCTGCGTATTGGGTGTAAGAGACCATTGTTCTGATACCTGTTGGTTTGCGTACTTTGTCGCACAAAGACACACCGGCATATCAAAGTTCCCCAGATTTCCCAAGTAGCTTTACCCAAGCAGATCATTTTGAAAGAGCATTGAACGTTTTGTTTGGATTCCTGCTCCTTAATAATGGAAATATTTACTGATATTATAAAGATAGCAGGAATAAATATTCTTAATCTTTTTTTTTTTCCTGGTGAGCACATGCAGCTCAGAGATACAGAGATTATTCATATTTACAAAGCAAAACTGTCATTCAGAAGACGGAGCACGGTATGTGCATTAAAGGATTTTCTTTGCCAAGTGCAATGAGACGGAACAGGATTAGAGACCTGTTCTCTTATCGCAGGCTCCGTCTGAAAATAAGGTGGGCATTGAAGCTCTCTCCATCACCGTGGGTTTATTCACTATGACTACACACATCTCAAGAACGTCCATCGCGGAAGAGCTCCGTCTGAGGGACTCTAATTCACGCCAGAGCCTTGATAGCATTTGCATTCCAGAATTTAGATCTAATTACATGCGCTAATTGCAGCTGCATCTGACTCACGTCTTTGTTTGTCCCCGTGGTAGAGTTCTCAGAAGCGCTTTCTGTCAGTCAATTTGGGCAGAGGAGTTTCAAACGAGAAGCGGAGACGTGGAACCGCAGCCCGGCCCGACCAGCGGTCAATGCTTCCGTTAAGTGAAATGATCCCAGACACCGAATTCCCCATCTGGCTGACTGCAATGCAGGCAGAATACATGAGCCATGTAAAATGAATTTCAGCCCACAAATCATTGTGACTGTTTTGTGCCTCTCATTCAGTGCTCTATGAATTCTTATTCTGCTATTTGAAATGCAAGCGGGATATTGATATAAAACCGTAGTGTTCCTCTCTTTCTTTTTTGGCTCTTCCAGTGGATGCTACCACAGATGGCTTGAACCAGTTTAAACCACAATATCTAATTTGTTTAGTGACAGTCAGGATTCATAACTCTAAATGTGCGATTTCCTAAACTGTAAACAATCTCTACTCTTCTCAGTATCAGGATGATATTTGGGAATCACTGGCTGCTGTTATATAATTGGCTGGAATTTCCTCTATTGATCTCAGTGATTGAGCTTAAGCTTGGAGAGAAATGAAGGCACTTGTTTTTCTTTCTTTTTGTTTCTTTGTTTCTGTTTTTCTTCTATGAAATTCCCCCTTCAAGGGTCTAAGTTTAACTAGAGATGCAGTTATTGACTGGGTAGTTCAAAGTGTGATTCAGGTGTAGATCAATCCCCACCATGTTGCCACGGGCCATGTTTTTTCCTCTGGAGCTGTTATTTTTCTTCATTTCAACAACTGTTTTCCCCTTTCAAGAAAATCATAAGCCTGACTGAATCACTGAATCGTTATTCATTTTCAGACTTACCTCTAGGTTTATTAACACTTCTATTTATAAAAGTTTGCCAATAAATGCTTGCAGTGGAACAATGCACTTAATAATTCTATACTTCAGGAGCCATTTTCTCAAAACATCTTAAGGCTAAAAGTCGATCCTAACTTGCCGATTTAGGAGAAACTCAAAAAAATAATGGGCGTGTCAGTCCTAATTTTAGGACTCCTACATTTTTGCTTTAAGAGTTTTTCACAAAGCATTAGCACTATAACCAGCCCCTAATTCTGTGAAAAGTTAGGGGTAGTCAAGAGGACTCCTAAGTCAATAAAACCGAATCACAAACAATCCTAATGTTGCTGTTCCAGACCTGTCTCCCCTTTCTCTCTTCCACTTCGCTTCTTGTCTACTCATTGTCCTACCCTATCATAATAATGTAACATTAGTTTGTGTGGTAATACTGTAACATTACTTCTTAGTTCGTGTGGGAAGAAGGAGGCGGGAACCGGCAAACGTTCAACATACTTTAATCAAATAATACAAACAAAAGTGAAAGTAAAAGCGGCAGCCCCTCACGGACGACTGCCGCGCAAACACATAAAAAAAACATAAATAAAACTTAAAATCCAGGCCTGGTTCTCTCGTCCTTCACTCGTGTCGCTCGTCCTTATATGCCTCTGTGCCCCCTCATGAGGGGACTCGAGACCGGTGTGCCTCGCAAGTGACGCTCATTCTCAATCACGCACACTCGCTCGCTCCTCCCATGTCTCTCGCTCGTCCACCCCGCCACAAATAAAAAGGCTAAAATGCCCAAAATAATACATATTATTTAATTAATAAATAAATAATGTCGGATTACCTGTGGCAAGTGTTTCACAAGTTCACACTTAGAAATGTTTGGATAGAATAAAAGAGACAAATAAGCATATTTGCCGTGCTGTCCGAGGGGATCGAGGGCTCTGAGAATTTAGCCCAAACACAGAGTACTCTCCTGAATCCCCAGCTCCCGAGAGTGAGAAGTCGAGTGAGTTGGCTGTGTATACTGTATATGTCTCGTCTCGAGCTAATTAGATAGTGCTCCTCCCGAACTTTGTTTATAAAACATAATTTGTTGCTTGAATTCTGCAATCTCTCTCTAGAGAGGCTGACAATATGCTTAACATATACTTGTTTAATTAGTGACACTTTGCCTACTTTTTAAAATCTTTATTTGAATATGGCAAAAAATTGTAAACTTTTATTTGAATATTGCAACATGATACCTCGTTCTACAATATTTCTATCACTGACAGAGACTCCTCCCCCATCAGCCAATCAGTGTGTGTATAGTTAGTAAGCGTGATGACGTCATCCATAGCTCAACCCCACCCTTACTCTTAAGACTTCTCTCTGTTCCTTAGTAAAAGTTGCTCTCTGCAGCTTTGTGAATAGGTTTTAAGAGAAAACTCTTAATTAAGAACTTTTACTGCTATTTAGGAGAACTCTTAGTGTTCTGATAAAATGTTTTGTGAATATGACCCCAGGTCTCTTAGCTGTTAAAGGAACAAGTAAAGGCCCAGATATACTCATGGCAAAGTTATTTCTTGTTCTTTGTTTAGGGGTAAAAAGAAGTTCAAAATATGTGAGCAGCGATATATACTGTTAGCGAGCTAATAACGACACTGATATAGAAGCGGTGGTTAGATAAACAAGTAAATATGTGCTGCACGTTTTCCTCTCAATAACAAATTGAGAAAACAGCAAGCATTTTTTAATAAAGCATAAGAAAAGCACCTGATCATCATTGCAACATGGATATGTTTGCATGAGCTCTGCAATTCAGCACTGTAGTAAAGTCACATCATGTTTACTTATATAGGACTTTAAACAATAGATTGCTTAAAATCAAGCAGCTTTACCGTATTAAACATGGAAAACAGTGTCAGTGTCATCGTTTCATTCATTCATTTTCTACTATAAAGCAACTTTGCAGTGTGTTCATGTTTCACTCGTGGATGTCTAACCTCGACGGAGTGAACAGGAGAAATTAATCAGAAAAGATTTCCATGTGAAAGAAGGCGGAGCCTCCACACTCACCTATTACGTCATACAAAATAAAATTACAAAATAAAAGTTTGTTTACATAATATATGTGTATGTACTGTGTATAATTAATATGTATATAAATACACACACATGCATGTATATATAAGAAATATTTGCAGGTATATACGTACTGTGCAAATATACTATGCAAATACTATGTAAATATATTTACATAATTTATCTTATATATAAATATTTTATATATAAATATAACATATTTTTCTTATGCTGTCATGGGTGCTGTCACAGAGCTTGTGATGACGAAGAAATCCAGGAAATAGTAGTTTAATTCAAACACGTAGAAACGGGCAGGTAAACACTCAGGGAACAGGACAAAGCGGGACTAGCGCTCTGTAGAGAAGTTTGTCCATTAAGGGCTTCTGTAGAAACATGACAGTGCAAAATGGCAATTTCACTGTAAGTGGACCCGTGGTGTATGTAGATAGAAATGGCTCATAAGGTAATAAAAACATAACGGTACATTATGTAAGGTCTTTATACACCACTGAAAACAATAGTTATGTATATTATATTGCATTTCTGTGAATAGATCTTTGTAAATACTACACACTGCACCTTTAACTGCGAACAAAACTAGCCAACACATTATTTCATTCATTTCCCAGAAACTTTCTGTTTGGTTTGTTTTTATTGTGTTGTAATTGTATGCAGGATGAAAAGAGGGAAGACTCGTCCTCAACTAAATGACCTAGTCAACAAACATACCCTTCACCTCTGGACCCAGTGGTCATTACCTTCTAGAAAGCTTTTCCCCAGCCTCTATCCCTATTGTTTTACGTAGATGACTTGCATGCATCACTGTCTAGTTTTTTGCTGTTGGATCACAGAAACACAGCTCTGAGATTACTATGTGCTTTCATGGCCGATTTAGCAAAGCTCACTGTGGGTATTTAGAAGAAGCATTATTTATTAGAGCTGCCTCAGATAGACACTGAGAGGCTTGTGCCACTCCACTTTCCTTTTATCACTTCGCAGTAATGTATGACATTCTTCTTTTAAAACACACTCCAAGAATATACCATTTCACCAAACTGACCCTCCAGAAAACAGCTGAAACTAGCCTAAACTGGGGTGCCTTTCCTGTACAAATGCATAACTCGCTGCCTATACCAGAGTGCGATGCATCATAGGAGAAAATAACTAGTCACTAATAACTTTTAATTTAGCCTATACTTTAAACAAATATGTATAAATAGACTTATTTTTCACTCAATAATAATATAACGCATGGTAATTAAACTTGAATATTTATTTCATAACATTTTTAAAACCACAACAGAAATACATGCATTAATTACAAAGCATAAACAGCGGACCTGTTTTAATGGAGCGTTAGACAATCTAAAGTGGCCCTCTTATGCCGAATTATTTTCAGAAGAGTGATAACATTCTTTGTACATAACTTTTTTTCAACACGACTTGTTTTAAAAATTGCATGAATAAAGAATAAATAAACTGGATAATTATTGCTCTTTTAATGCACCGTCAACTGCTAATTTCAAAGCAAACACTGCGCAACACTGCATCACATAATCAAATTCAGTCAGCTAATAAAGCTTGATCATTTAATGCAATATAACATACCATTTAATACGAAGCATCAACCGTCTATATAGAAACATTGACCTGTCCTGTATTGGCAATCTGAAAGACTATGGGAAAAATGTTTGATAGATGCTAGTAGCCTACTTGGATATGCTTAAACGGAATCCATAAACTAGCCTAAATCAGTCTATTTGAGCTTAAAGTCCGTACTACTTATTTAAACGTACGAAAAGAATGTCCTCCAATACCTGCGCTTTCATTGTAGACCTCAGCGGGGAAAGAAATGTACTTGAGGCATGAAAATGCGCGCTCTGCACTGACGGTAGATTCATAGATGATGGTGCATTTCACTCACGCTTGATCCATCAACGTCACATGCCGTACTGCTCAATTCATGATTGGTCACTGCCAAATTAAAATATTAAAAGAACGATAAAATACCGTTATTAACCGGTTAATGGTCATTTCAAATTAACGTTTCTGTTCAGAACGATTCAAATTGATTTTGATTTCGTTTTTGTTTTTGTTCCTCTTAAAATTTCGTTCGTTTCCGGTTTTCGTTTTCGTTCCTTGAACCGGTTCAGAGCCCTGATGTTGTTATGATGTCAAACATAGATGGTAGAGTAATAACTTCTGTTAATTAATCAATTCAAGATCACAATTAATGTTGGATTATTATACTTAATTTACATGAATAAAAGAAAGCTGTTAATTTTTTTAATCACATAATTGTCTTACAATTTACTCCTCTACACATGCAATTCATTCAGTAGCTTTCTCCACAATGTGATTTCTTTTTTCAGACATGCTTCTTTAACAAAGATGGTACATGATGTCTACTTCACTATTTGTTTTTCTTCACTATTCCTATCATTGTGTTTTCCCTCTTATTTCATACCCGAGGTTCCCCTTAGATGGTTACCCACATGTGCACTCTTCAAAAATGGTGCTGATTGTTGCCATGCTAAAAATATAGAAAAGTGTGTATTAGGGATGCAACAATACAGTTAGTCCACGCTTCAATACATACCACGGTTTTTAACCACGATTTTTGGTTCGGTTCGGTTCTGATGGCTTGTCACAAGTGTTTTTTGCTATTCTATTCTTAGGCGACAGGAACAGCAAGAGGTTAAGGAGAAAAAAGTCTATTTTTTTTATTACAATACTCTTTCTTTATTTTACTTAAAATAATTGAAAAACCTTATTTAAACTTAAAACTTGACTTTTAAAAAAAAAACATTGTACACATTCCTATCGTATTGTATAATATAAAATAAATGTATATAAAGATTTACACTGGCAGCTCAGAGCTGTACAGAAGTATTTAAGTATGACATTTAATTAACATTGACATTTAAATAAAAATAAAACACTACATAGACTTCACAATAAAATATACATTGATTCTTATTAAAGCTACTGTATTAAAGTTCTTCAGTCAAGAGCAGTGAGGGATTTTCTTTGTCTTTTGTTGTTGTATTAACATTAAAGGGATAGTTCACTCAAAAATGAAAATTCTGTCATCAAGAAATTAATACAGGTTTGGAACAACATTAGAGTGAGTAAATAATGACATAATTTTAGAGGTGAACTGTCCCTTTAAGGACAGCGTGTTCACTACTGCACTGCTCTCAATTTAAGACCTCCGTGCATCTAATATACAGACACGCCAATTTTACTTTCACTTTAGACATAAGCGACTGTGTTTTTGTTATCCTTGTGTGTATTTGACAGTATTAGCGCAGTAAGACTACTTAGTTCAGTAATCACGTGTTTGACAGGCGTTTAGTGCGCACGCTCGGAGAAGTGCATGTTAAAACAGTGCATATGCACAACATTATCCGTCTGCAATAACGGAGGCTGCACTTTCAGGACCGCATTTCTAGGACCCTATTTTTTTGTGACAGCGCCACCTAGCGAATCGGAGAACCGCAATCCCAGGAACGCATTTCCAGGACCCTAGTTTTGGAGATCCGAAACAAGTGCCACCAAGGCCGTATTTTAACCTTTTTTTTTTACTTTGGTTTTTAAAGCTTTATTACACCCAAATACTGCTTTCTTTATTGCAATTAAATCTGGTTTCTAGGAATGTTGAGTAATTATTGGGTCCAAGTTGCATAATTTAATAACTCATCAAGTAAAATAAACAAGGAATGGTTTAGCCTTTTCAGTCAATCACATTTTCAAGTACAGAGGGAATACACAAGGATGACTCTGGGGGTAGATTTAAGATTGTGTTTATTTTATAAAATAATATATTGCAACAGTTGAATTGGAACACACACAAAAACAAATTTGTTCATGACGTGAACCACATAGGAAGAACTTTATGGACAACGTCTTCCATGACTCCTAAGAGAGAGAAAGATAGAGAAGTTAATGAAATAAGGAACATTGAGTTGAACTTGTTCAACTCTCTAATTTTTAACTTAAAATTTAAATTTTTCAAATCTTAGTCACCACAGAGCACACACATTATATACAATACAAAATTATATCAATCTTCATACCAAATAATGTTCATATTACTGTTATTGCATACTGTTCAAAGATTTGGGTGAACAGGTTCTTGAAACATTCATGTCAATAAAGCGCATCTGAACCGAGAAAAAAACAAAATAGAGAAAGATGCAAGAAATCTGAATAGAAATAACATGTTATTTCTACAATATTTAATAATATAATATTCCTTTAAATATTTAAAGCACACATTGTGAAGTATGCAGCAGCACTACCTACCAACTGGATGCTCTCCCCTCTTTTCAACAAGTTCATTTTATATAAATAAATAGACATAAATTAGGGCTAAGTCTAGGACTTGACTAATTAATTCATCTTTTGTCATACTTCTGCCTGCCCTGAACTGTGTCCTTGAAAGCACTTCATATAGAGTACAGTACAAAATACATGACACAATCTAATTTTACAATGGTAAAATGGTACAATGGTATTTTAAAAGTCAATTATTATGATGGCCTCTGTTATGCCTGACTATAAAAACGTCATATGTCTCAATCAACATTATAAAACCATGCCAAAATGAAGAGACATACTCACAACATGTCATGTATTGTGTGTTAACGTTAAACAGGCTGACTGTGAGCACTTGACAGCTAAAACATTATGATTCTTTTAACTTAAAATGAAGGAAAAAAAAGTAACGAGTAACTAACAAGCTTTCACAACGAACGTAATACAGGTGTCTTAAGACACAATTGTGCTGTCACTAAGTCAACACAAGCTTTCATGCAAGTATAGTTAAACGAATGTGCTAACAATTCATTTACAGCACTATCTAATATACGTATGATATATGCATTCAAGACTATTTAGCTAATCACGATCACTTCGGCTACATTAACTCTCCAATGAAATGCATCATGATTGTTTTTAATGTTAAAATAAAAACTGATTCACATGTGATACTCACACTCTGATCGTCATCCATCTTTGCTTATCCTCTAATTCGCTAGGTGGCGTTGTCAATAAAAACCTAGGGTCCTAGAAATGTGGTCCTAGGACTGCATTCCTGAAAATGCAGCCTGCGGTTGTGCAGGCAGATGCTACTCCATATGCACGCGAATGAAGGCTTTAAAACGCATGCAAATAATGAACTTTCGTGATTGTGAATAACTATAGTGTTCCGTGAGTATAACTCTACCACTAACGTGTGATGTGAATGTATGTCGCATTGTTCAGTATTGGGATGGAGGCAAATGATAGAATTTGTAGAAAAATAATTAATTAAATGCAAAACCGAAAAAAAAACGCAATTCACAAACGCGTATTGAACCGTGAATGCCGTACCGAACGGTTCAATATTATATTGAGAATTGTGGCATCCCTAGTGTGTATATTTAAGTCAAATAAAGATATAAGGCCCTATTTTAACGATCTGAGCGCATGGGGTGAAGTGCATGGCGCAGGTGCACTTAGGGCGTGTCCGAATCCCCTTTTTCTAGTTTAAAGACGCCACAAAAAAAAAAATCACAGTAAAGGTGATTGTTGAACTATTTTGGTAAAACATACCTAGTGACCATATTGTTTGGGGTGTGAATCTTTGGATAGACAGCGAATACCATTCACGATCCATTGTTTTCAATTCAAGAATGATTTTTGCTAATTCAGAATGATTTAATCAAACATTGGCTGCTCAGAAAATGAGTGAATCGTTGCACCCCGAATAGTTGGCGAGCAATGCTTTTGGGAAACCCCAGGTTTGCTGGACTATTTTGAAGGTTTTAGAGGAGTTTTGGATCCAGACCAGCTTTGTCAGGTAAATAAAACAATCTAATACTACAGGTCAGCTATCTATAAGAACATATAATGAATTAATTGTTCAAAATTTCATGTTTCAAAATGAAAAGATTGCCATTTTCCCCATCTCCATTTCCCAGAAGTCTGTGTTCGAGGCATTACATTAGATCAGAGTGGGCAACACAGTGGAAAGGAGTATATAATATCTTCCCTGTGGATGGAAAGGGCACAGAGAGCATTGATTACTGCTCCAGCAAAAAAATAAATAAAAAATACAGGCCCTGAACTCTCATAAGCTGAAAACTCTCGAATGCGTCTGTGACTCATGGTATATATCTTCTCTTTCACTGCCTGTCACTTGCACCGTATTGTTCGTCCATTCCGCCGAAGCCAGGATGAAGCAATTATAGTTTTTACTCTTCGCTGGAGAGGGCAAAACAGGATGGCAGTTTGCGATCTCTCCAACTTTTTTGAATACATTTAAATTGTCATGCCAAATTCAAAAGCCACGAAGGCTGAAGAGGATACCAGGGCCAGACGTGACAGTCGATTGTGATGTGTTTATGTGTGTGTGGGTTTAGTACGGAGAGTTGCGGAGGAGGCAGGGAGGAGTTCTCATTAAGGTGGTGTGTGTTTGTGTTGCGTGACAGGTCCTCGCCTCTGCCTGACACTGTGACACTTTCTGTGACATGGAAGAACAGAGGAAGGCAAAAGAGAGAGAGTGAAAGAGAGAAAGAGAGAGAAGGTAGCAGCTGTGGATGTTGGTAATATGCCTTAGAGTGGCGTTCTCAGAATTTTTTTGTCACGCACAAAGGTGCCATTTTGACATCAAGCGTCATGCTTGAAGAATGGCTCTGTATGGCTCTGCAGCTGTGTCTTAAAGACACCTATGAGGGGTTTGCATATATATATATATATATATATATATATATATATATATATATATATATATATATATATATATATATATATATATATATATATATATATATATATATATATATATATATATATATATATATATATATATATATATATATATATATATATATATATATATAGTATGCCATCACTGTACCCTTTTTTCAAAGGGTTCTTTCCATATTCTTGATCGGCAAAATCATATAATACATCTGCGACCTCTTGACCCCTTATACTCCCTCCCGCTCACTCAGATCCTCTGATCAAAACCGCCTAGTCATCCCCCGTACCAGACTCTCCACTCTGGGTGGCAGGTCCTTTAGTGCCTTGGCCCCCAAATTCTGGAACTCCCTCCCCCAACCTCTTCGTGACTGTCCATCTCTTCCCCTCTTCAAAGCACATCTCAAGACCTTTTTGTTTAATGATCACTTCTCTTCTACACCCAACACATAGCTCCATACACAGCTTATTTTGTTGTATTGTTATTGATATTATTTTGTTTGTCTGTTTGTTGCTATGCCTCCTTCTGCTATGTTAAGCGACCTTGGGTTTGAGAAAGGTGCTAAATAAAATAAACTTATTATTATTATAAACTTATTATAACATTTTTCATGGCAGTTCAACGCATAGTTGAGTTGCCATATGGTGGGGTCCAAAAGTCTAGTGGATTCGGCTATTTTGCTTTGCGTTTTTCATACTTCTTTTCTTATTACAAATGATATCACAGTATCTGGTTTAATTTGACACATTTTTCATATGGATATATACAATGGACATGTTTAAAATGTATTAATTAACATAATTTTAGATATTTTCTATATAGGCAGACAAAATGATTCAAAATGAATAAAAAATCAATTATTATTTCTTATAATAAATAATTAAAAATAAAAATATGCTTTACTGGTTATTAACATGGAAAAACTAAAACTTTTGCTTGTCAAAAATAATGTAGTTCAATCTACATGCAGAAAAAATTTAATAAAACATGAAGTGATATTATAGAGAAGACCCTCAAGACAGTTTGTCAAGATCAATAAGCTTCATAAAATATAATAATTGGACGATTCAGGTGATGTTCAGGTTCAGGTTGTATGAATGTTGTTCATATTGCTAAAACCCTAATGATATTTATTAATTAAGAATTTATTATATTTGTCTAATAAGAGATGGAATAATTTTTTGAAAGTAATTTATAATTAATTTTTATTTATAAAAATTTTTTTCTGCACTATGTACTATAAGTACAAAACTATTTGTTCCAATTTAGCAGACTTTAAATATATAAATTTAGTATATATTTAGTATAATTTAGTAAAAGTACAATTGCAGGGTATTTATATTAAGTACATAAATACGTAAATGTATTTGTAGTTTACTTAGCATAAAATAAATTTATATAAAATACATTAGGTGTATGTATTTTTCAGTATATATATAAACTTGTCCAGCAATCTTCGTAGCACATATGAAATGTTCTCCATTACATTTAGACCCCCCCCCACCCCCTCTGTCTCGGTGCATTACTGAGGCACGTCAGCCACGGCCCCTAACTCTCGTCCGCGGCTGCTCGCATGTAGGGGTGTGAAGAATTACTGTTCCGCTGGAATTAGCCTGAGCACCACTTCAAGACCGAATCAATGAACGAGATTTAAATTACACTTAACAGATGAAAGCCCCTTCACCTCTGATAGCCCACTCTACCCAACGACTACGTAATGGGCAAACGCTCTGAGAAGAGGGGCGCACTAGTCGAGTATAAGAGCCCATTCCGTGGTTACTGAGCACAGTTTTCGCTCAAGATATTGTTTTGTGATTCCTGTGTGGTTACGAAACTATGAGAGCACCTGTGTTTTATCACAGCTGCACACAAATGCTTGAAAAATTGTATTAGATTGGTCAGATTTGTCTCTTTCATGGGGATCTATCTATCTATCTATCTATCTATCTATCTATCTATCTATCTATCTATCTATCTATCTATCTATCTATCTATCTATCTATCTATCTATCTATCTATCTATCTATCTATCTATCTATCTATCTATCTATCTATCTATCTATCTATCTATCTATCTATCTATCTATCTATCTATCTATCTATCTATCTATCTTATCTATCTATCTATCTATCTATCGTTCTATCGTTCTATTTTCCTTGAAAGTCAATTGAAAATCTGCAATCCTTCTGCTACACCAGTTGAAATTCAGGAATTCATCTGGAATCTTAAGGCAATTCTCAGTACAGTTCTAAATGGTGCACCACTTGTTTTGGATATGAAAGTATACAGATCTTTAGTCATATGAAGGAAATTCTGCATTAATCGGGTCACGAGTAAAACGATACTAAAGACATAGACTCAGATTAATCAGTTTAAAGGCAGCACTGACGTTTACATCGTTTAATCCCAAAATGGCCCTCATAAAACGATGCCCTCGTCAGTCTAGAATTACATCTTTTGCTCTGTCTAGTTTTAGAGGAAACATTAGCTCGGATGAGTTGCAGTTTTGGCCTGAAATGCTAGCCGGTATTTATTATTCAGGATCGAGTGTGATAGCCGTGGGGCCGAAGAAGAGAGTGCTTGGAGGCTGCAGCCAGAACCAGCCCAGAGAAGATGCGCAGGATCAATCCCTGAAAAATGACCAGCATCTATCATTATTTGCAGATGCGGCTCTTGGGAGACGCACAGACTCATCATCGAGGGCTGTGCTGTTCAGGCATTTACATCTGTCTGCGTGCGTGTGTGTTTGTGTCGCTATGCAGACAGATGGTCTCCATTTGATCAGGGAGGGGTAGTAATGGCAGAGGAGATGGTCTAAACGAGTACCTGTCACCAGGACTCATGAGTTGGCCATCATCTCAGCTTCCCCCTGCATAAATATGTTAACATTGTTAAATGGGCCACGGTCTGCAGCTGCCCAGCTGAGGGTTGCGCTGCCAGGCACATTGGGCGCAGTGCCATCAACACATTTATAGTGAGCTTGTGTCAAAATGTAACACCTGAGGGTATCTTAAAACAATTATATATGCAGATGATAGGTAATACAGCTTGTTTGTCAAAAGTACCCTCTTGAAGGGGTCATGGCATGAGAAATCAAATTTTCCTTGGTCTTTTGAAACCCAGTACCAATATGTCACTGTTACCTATATAACCAGAATGTAACCAGACTGAACCAGAACGCAGATTTTGGTACCTCACTTTGGTGCCACTTAAATGCCTGAGCATGACTGCAATATTCAGTGCATCACATGATCAACTTCTAAATTCAAACATGCTTTCGCACTTTGGCTGGCGCTGAGTCAGAGACAGACACAACTATTCAGTGTTTTCAACCACATAATGTTTATTTTAGGTTTCAGACCATTTGAATGCACATGAGTACTAGCAAAAATACATGTATGGTTTGTTAAATACACACTGATATCTATGGAAGCGCCAATAGTAATAATTTCAATTCTAATTTGACTAAGTGTTTTATATAGTTTACTCTATTCTTCACCCAGTTCACCGGTCACTTAACTTCATGTATTTCGGGAGGCGTAAATCCGACAGATCTGATTCTCTGAATTGCGGCACAAACTAATGGCGACACCCATCGCACATTATAGATCACTTACACAATTACACATATTTGAAAATTGGAATATCCGATTTGTGACGTGAATATTTTGAATAATAAAGATAAAAGCGATACATCTGTCATACAGCACTATTGTGGCTGCGGTGTGCGGAAGCATGATGTGTCGCCGTGGAAATAATAAGGCGATTCCTTCTAAAATAACGGTGGCCTTGTGCAGTGCATGCAATAAGTCAGGAGAAGTGACATATTTTGCCAGAGAGGGCAAACATGGCCATATTTCTGCAAAATAATTGCTGAAACTTTAAGCTGGTTTGTATACCAAAAATACTGACTAATTTGCTGTTCTTAGAACTGTAACTGTTATTTAGTGTTAAATTATCGTAGTTTGGTTAGGTCTCTTGGGCTTTATTGTGAATTTGTTGTGTTTTGTATGTACTTATATTTATATTTTTAAGTATACTTTAATAAAATGTCAAATGTAAGATTTTTTTCAATAAAAAGCCATTCTTTAATGTCATTCAACGTCATTTTGTGGCTCTTTTTCTCCGTATCGGTATCGGTTCAGGTACCGTTTTAGCACCGGTACCGTTTTAAAAGTATCGATTTGGCAAAACCCAAACGACATTCAACCCTACTTTTGACATATAAGAGGACTTTGTACAATTAAAACATCCTTCAAGTTTCACAGCTTAAAAAAAACATCCTCCTTATTATAAAAAAAAGCATTTATTTAATCAACCTCCAAAAATGGTACGTTTGAATATTGTTGGCGCTGTAACATCACACAGTCGAAAGTATGAAGAACACTAAAGAATCTTTTCACACTATAGAACCTTTAGTGGAATGGAACGTTTACATGAATGTTCTCCATTGAACCCAAAAATGCCAATAAAGAACCTTAATTTTTTAAGAGTGTAGAGGGTACATTTTTTCTGTGGAATAACAAGAATTCCAGCCTGTTGCCTGACTCCAGATGTTCTTCCAATCAGCACGTACCAATGGATTATATTGCATCCGAGACAATATTCCAATAGCATGTAAACAAATGTCAATGTCACAAACGACAGTCTTATTAAAACTGTTGTTATTGCACATTTAGCCGTTTAGGCGATGTGTAATGGTTTATATTCCCGGCTTATCTCGACACACTCGCAAATCCATTTTTGAAGGTTAGATTTTAAAGGCAAGAAAAATTCTGCTCTTATCACCCTTTTTCTTGGTCTTATGAGATGTTAGATTACACGTTTTACCCTGAGCGATAGACAGAAACTAATCTGCACAGCTTGTAAAAAACGCACTCGGGCCATAAAGGCGACAATTCCGCGGGCCTAAATCATGATATTAGTTCCTTAATGGCCCGATATAAAGCTGTGTATCAGAAAGATGCCGCCCGGCCCTGACGAGAACGCTTTGAGATCATTGCGAGAGAGCTCACCCGTGACACATTGAAGGAGACCTGTCAGTTCTGGAATCCTCTACCATTTTTATCCCGCAGATGAGTCTCGTATTTGCCTCGTAACTGAGGCACTTTCAGGTTAACTGGAGGCTTAGTTGCGAACTGCATATTTATCAATATTGTGAAGACAAATAGGTGAACGAAACCGCTGTCCATGCAGTTATGAAACACTTCTTCATTAATCTTACAGACTGAGGTTATCTTTTAGCCCCGTGCATGTGTGATTTCCATCTGTGTGGCTCTACATAGCTATGTGTGTGTTTGAGTGTCACAGGAGCCTTTTGTCTTTCAGGCAGCGTGAAGAGGAGCACTATTATACTCTATAAATAACTGTGCAATTAGCATTTGAATGGTAAAATAATTAATTTTCAATGCTTTCAAATCACACGCTGACAAATTAGCAGTCATTATATGTCACTGAATCCTAATTGACTGAATCCATTGATGAAACCAGCCTATTTAAAGGGCCAGTCCATGCACAGAATACTCTGACAATTAGATGCCAGCTTCAAGGTCATGGATGATAACTTCAATCCAGTCTGAGAAGTTAGTGCGCCACAAAGTCTTGATCACCTTCTCTTCCCTATTGTGACATATGCGATACGGATTCTCGAACAAGAAAAAATGTTGGACGGGACTTGATTTTGTCCATCAGGGATTGATAGGATCGGTATGGTTTGCTATTGCTGTGATCTTATGTGATTGATAGGTTTTCCCGTCCTCATGTCAGTAAACAAGCTATCAGAGAAGAGAGCAGATGTTGTTGTAAGAGAGAGGAGAAGTTTCTGATTAAAGATTACGAGGGCACATGAATGAAAACAGTATAATTATAATAATGATGTACACATAGCCTGACGTCGTCATTCTCAATTCTAGTCAGAATATGAGTCTGAGACCGCTCCGTTGGGCTGTGATTATGGGGCGTGTTTCAACCGAACCAGGAAAGACCTCAATTGGATAGACCTACAACCAATCAGAGCAACGGAGCGACGCATAACGTTAGTTGTCAAATGTCATCAGAACTCAACTGAACACATGTTGCCATTTCCGCGGGTTGAAGCGACCCCAATTATGTGATATACAGACCCAGGAATGCGATTTTTAGCTGCCAGCCCTGCCAAAATAACACATATTTTACCCCCCAAATGCCCTTTTTCCCGGAGAACCCCCCCTGGAAAGCTATTGGGCTTGTTTTTGGCTAGTTTTGAGGAACGTTAGCAATTGGGCGGGTTTTGTTGTAAAAACTTGGCAACCCTGTCTGCACGCACGCTGGAATAAGTAGCCTAACGTTAGAAGAACAAGATTAGTGTAAACGATCTTTGCCGGTGTTGTAAAAAAATAATTTAAGGATACACAGAGTAACTTACTTACCAACACGATCATCATTTCTGAGAGAAATAGTAAATGTGAATGCATATACGAACAAGTTCTCCTTTTAGGATTAGAACAAATTCAACCCAAGCGGCTTTTGATGACGTGGATGATTACGTTACTGTTGATCATCTGTCCATCATCGTCTAAAGCCCGCCCTGACAATTTCATTGGACCGAACAGTTTCTGTTCGGGCATAATTACTTCTCTACCGATCAATTCCAGACCGAACTGCCCGAGTAAAAATGTTGTGGGCGGGGCTAAGTTCGGCTGGCATCCAGGCTAATGTACACAGATAAATCATTTATAATAAATGCTGCATTATTCCATTAAAAAAAGCAAAAAACAAAAAGCAATTTTGTTTTTCATGGTGACTTTAAGATGAGTGGTCACATTGTGAAAAGAAGAGGTAACATAATTAATATCCATGTTGTTTGTTTTAAATAAGGGATAATGAACAGTCGGTCAACCATTATTGCAAAATATGAATATTATATTATATTATTAATTATATTATATTATATTATATTATATTATATTATATTATATTATATTATATTATATTATATTATATTATATTATATTATATTATATTATATTATTTTATATTATATTATATTATATTATATTAATTTCAAATTTCTGTCAAACGATTAATGACGATTAATCACAGCCAAAATACAAGTTTGTGTTTACATAATATATGTGTGTGTGTACTGTGTATAATTATTATGTATATTTGAATACACTCACATACATGTATATATTAAAATTTTTTGGGATGCGATTAATCGCGTTTGACATCACATATTATATTATATTAATTATATGATATTATATATTTATTAAAATTCAAGTTTATTATACTATTAATTATTATTAATATTATTATTATTATTTCACTTGTTACATGGCTACTTTCCCCAATATATGAATAAATGTACATGAAATATTGATTTGAGTCGCCGCAAAGTTGTCCACAGTTTACAGAGGAAAGTTAGCTTCAGCAAACCTAGTTTTAATGTTATAGCCGTCAATTGAAAATGCAATGAAATCCGACACAGCGCAGTCTGTTGAGACTCTGAGACAAGATTTAGTATGAGTTTTAGATTAAATCACACTGAATACAAATCCTGTTGTCCCTTTTACAAAACATTATCATAAAAAGAAATTGTATTTTGTGGATTGAAGAAAATGGGAAATTATATTAATTTCTCTCTCTCTCTCTCTCTCTCTCTCTCTCTCTCTCTCTCTCTCTCTCTCTCTCTCGTCTCCTCGTAAACTTTTATTCTTGTTCTGTGCAAACTGACAGCCACCTACAACTCAAATTGAGTTATTGTCCACAAAGACGCATCCAAACCCTCTTTTGATGACAAACACTCACACAGATGCATCATCCACCACATTAAATAACAATATTGGATGTTTAAAGCAATAGCTAATTGAGACTACCTGTCAAGTGAGTGAAAAAAGAAGACAGTGCATATTTTCATGTATTTTTTTGCCTGAGCAAAACATTCCAGATCATTTCAGTTCTTGGCTCAGCTCTGCTAAACAAACTCTAAATGCTTTCCAAACTGAGATGAGAAAAAGCTGAAAAAAAAAAATTTTTTAGAAGAGAGTCCAGCATAAACGACTTCTTTTTCCAAAAAGCTGAGACCCAAGCCTGTCTGCCTGCTTCTGTTTTTAGGCCTGATCGAGGACTCTGCCACTCTCCGTATGATAATTGTCTTACTGCTCTAGCCGTAGCAGCCAGCACAAGCATTTCTCAGCCAAGAGAATGTGTCAAGCATTGTATTTAGCCACTCATTCGCTCCGCTTCTCTGGTCTAAATCCAATTTATCAGCCGTAATGGACTACAGAAATTGTCTATTTAAACAGCCGTCTGACAGCCTGCGGTCTAAAGCAGGGATGGTGCCGAATCATATGGTTCTTATGGAGTAGACCAAAGATGGGGAGACTGTTTGAGACTGGATTGTTTGAGGACGCATCAAAACTTTCTGAGCCAGAGAGCAGGTCCAAAAGATGATGCTCTATATGATTCCACAAGTGTAGGACATGTTCCTGAATGAGCTGGAATAACAATCCTATCAGCCGATCATAGGTTTATGTCTACAGTCAGGTCATTCCTGTTGTGTAGTAACTAAACCCTTGAAATGTAATTTAAAGTATTTCTATAAAAGGGTATACCAGACTTTATGAAATATGCTCTGGCACTTTTATTTTTATTTTTTTATTTATCGTTTAGTAAAAGTGGTTTCGCAGAGCTATTGTTTTAAAGGGGTCATGAACAGATTTTTATCTTATTTTATATAATTTATCATTTTCTAACATTTATTATGTTAGCAAGATTTTTACATCTAAAAGCATCATTTAGAATAGGCTATTTTCTATCCTGTTTTTGACCCTCTCTTTGAAACATTCTGTTTTGACGTGCCGCATTCAAGACTTGGAAGTAAACGCTGCTTTGATTGGGTAACAGTTTTATATATTCAAATTATTTTCAACGTCCCCGTCATAACACGTGTGGAATTGTTTTGAAAAATGTTGATGTTAAAGGTGAACTATATAAGATTTTTGCTGTAAAATATCCCAAAACCACTAGGCCAGTGTTATATATTTTGTTCAGTTGAGTACTTAGAATATCCCAAATGTTTCCAACTATTTTTAAATCGTGAGAAATTGCTATTTTAACCAAGGAACCGGGACGTGTGAGCTATGCGTGTGAGGGAGTCGCCTGTCGATTGCGTCATATCTGCGTTACCCTCGGTTTCCGGTTTTATTTCGCAGAAACGCTTTACTCTTGTTGCAGTGTGAACAAGTGTCATAGCAGCCGCCGAACGAATGTCATAACTTCCTTTTCAACACACTCAGATATATCTAATACGATAAACAGAGTTGCGTTACCTCATACTCATGACTGGAAAAGAGGAAGTGGCAAAGGCGACCGTGTCATAATAAAAGTCCCACCGGCGACTATGCCATAATAACAGTCCCGCTCTTCAATCGCTCCTGCGGCCTTGCTCAGCTCCACAACACTCGGTTCTGCTCTGCTTCATACTACAGTAACGTTAATAATCGCATCCATGAACATGATTTCTGCCAGAGTCCTATCCTGACTCTTTTCCAGCGGGTGTGAGGTGAAGACCGCATGTCCCAAGATTCTGGGCTCAAACGTGGCGTCATCAAACTACATCTTTGTTTTGAACAGGAGACCTCTAGTGGACGGAAAAGTTACATAGTGTAGCTTTAAAAAAAAACGGCAACCGGTGAAATGCAGCCACACATACAGTTTAAGTACTTGGAGTTACCTCAGTTATCATTGACAAAAGATAACTTAGAGTGTTTTGTGTAAATTAATTATGTTCATCATCGTTCATCATTTTCAGTAAAGTGAAAGTAAAGTGAGACGACGCAATAGTGACACGTCACTCAGCATTGCATCATCTTTTATTTGAAGTCTCTCTGCCGTTGAACAGTGTCTTACTGATGCGATCTGGAACTTAATGTTAGGATCATAAGAAAGGCAATGCTAAGACTCTCTTGTATTAGCTCATCTCTTACTACATGTGTGAATTTGTGGATGGGGCTAAAGAAGAAATTTTGTAGAAGTATGCGTTGATCTGCAGAGGTGGTCTTTTGTCGCACAATGATGACATACTGAGACAAAATCTTTGTTTGGCAGCTTGGTTTCAATAAAAGCTGTTTTTGACTCACAAGGAAGTTTTGAAGTCTGAATCCTACAGGATATTTTTATAGTACAATGACCTCTTTTATGTCAAAAGAATTTGATTTCTCAATTCATGACCCCTTTAAAATCAGATTTTTTAAAAAGCATATTCTAGCCAAGAACCACCCACTTAAACAGGAAGACACTGTCAGGCCATCATGCAAAGTTTGCCAAATCCAGCATCTAGTTCTTGAAGTGCTTTTTGCAGCAGCCTGGTGTCTTGTAAACATGATTTTATGACTTTCTTTTATGACATGACTCTCATTGGACCAATAAAAACGCCTCGATTTGCCAGCCGGTCAGATTTAAACATGATTTTGAGCCATTTTTGTGCGCAGTATATAAGGGCTGCACAATATATTGAAATATAATCGATACTGGGATATGGCTTAGTGCTATTGTCAATTTGTGCGGGCTGTGGCTTAACGAAGTAAATATATGTTTCAGATTGAACGCCTACACACGTAGTTCATGATGCAGTGTTTAAGAATTTCAGAGTGGCTTGGTTCATTTAATGTAAGTCAAGCCAGTTTGTGACGCTGTGAGTTGCACGGGTGTAAATGAGCACACAATGCCTTCACTCAGAAACGGCAACGCATATATGTATTTGCCGCAAACCCATCAAAATAAAAGACTGATGGTATACATTTGAAAATTAAGAAATTAAGATGTTAGTATTAGTATTGTAATTTTACAGTAAAATAAAATGTATTATTGAATTGGTCAAAAACGGTGTGAATGTGGCCTATGAAAATGATTTAAGAGGTCATGAACTGGCTTTTTTATTTTTTTATACTGTTGTTTGAGGTCAACATATGACGTTTGCGTGGTTTTTACATTCAAAAATATCATAATGAAAAAGTATTGGCTATTTTCTACCCTGGTTTTGAGCCTTGGTCCTGGAACGCTCGGTTTTTATGACCTACAGAATCAGGCGTTCGTCGTCTTCGGTTCAACCTTGATGAATAAAGGTGAATTGCAATTATTGAATCATCAGAGATTCAATCATTGTTGTAGAAAGAAATACACTATTACATACCTCGGGTCGCTAACATTCTTTTATATATACGTATTTTTTTCTCGTTATATTGTTTATAATGAACAGTTTGAGGAATACTAAGAAGGTTGATGTCTAATTTAAGAATGTTGATGTCTAAAATTAATGAGGAAGGTAGTGAATGACGTCCCGGGTTTTATAAAGACTTGAGGTATGCGTTTAAGGGTTAATATACTGTACATTTCATGGACGTCATGTCCCGAGAGGAACTTGCACAACTTGCCTATAAGCACTGAGTAGGGAAACAAGTTCATATTTCTCCTTATAGTACAAAATTTTCCTTTTCTTCTACCAAATATTCCAGGGCTGTTCAGCAGTGTGTGTGTGTGACTGTGTGTGTGTGTGTGTGTGTGTATGTGTGTGTGTTTGTTTGCAGATCTGCATAACAGAGCTGGTTATTGTCACATACTGTGGATACCTGCTGTCTCCGAGGGCATTGCTGTGCCCGTGATGACAGTGTGTGTGTGTTTGTCAGATGGAGGGCTGCAGCTGTCAGTTGTCAGCTTCTGTTGTGATGAAAAAAGATTGAAAGAGAAGCAGTCTCTCTCTCCTCTCTCTATCTCCTCACTATGTGCAGCTCCAAATGACTTTTTAAGGTTGACTTGCTAGCTTAGAAGACTTTTTACATTTCATTGTTGCTGAAAATTTTAAATGAAAAAGAGGCACGACTTTAAAGTTCACACCATTCTGATTAAGGACTGACGTCGCTCACTGCAGTTATGCAAGCATGTTTTGTACAGTACATGCAGCCGTTTCTGGAAGGCTCAGAATGTCCTTTGAGTGCCCTTAAGGTGGTCTGTGTTGAGTATCAGTTGAAAGGAATCTATGGTCCTTCTCTGGAATACAAATGGCAGGATGATCCCTGTGAAGTCAATAGAGGGATCTACATAAGAGAGGAGGGGATGTATGACTGCAGTCAATGCTGGATGGGCATAACATCTTTGAACACCTGAGTGGGTGTGTGTGAATATTTTTCACACCAGTGAAATGTGTAATTTATTTTTTGAATAAAAACGTCGGAAGAATCAACATTTCCAGTTAAACTGTTGGTGACACTTTAGTTTAGGGTCCAATTCTTACTATTAATTTAGATGCTTATTTATTACTAGGATATTGACTGTTTATTATAGTACTTATAAAGCACATATTAATGCCTTATTCAACATGGCATTTTCTACATCCATTAAAGGATTAGTTCACTTTTAAATAAACTTTTGCTGATAATTTACTCACCCCCTTGTCTTCCAAGATGTCCATGTCTTTCTTTCTGCAGTCGAAAAGAAATTAAGGTTTTGGATGAAAACAGTCCAGGGTTTTTCTCCATATAATGGACTTCAATGGGCTGCAAACAGTTCAAGGTCCAAATGACAGTTTCAGTGCAGCTTCAAAGGGCTTTAAACGATACCAGACGATGAATAAGGGTCTTATCTAGCGAAACGATCAGTTTCTGCGAGAAACCGAGCAGTATTTATGCTATTATTTTACCTCTTAACAGAGGAATGCGATCGTCTCTGAGCTCCGCCATTACTTCCGGAGAGTGAGGTCAAATTAGATCGTGGTCATAGATGTATACGTAGATGCCTCATTAGCGACTGCATGGATCAGTAGAAAGAGGCATCTACTATCGATATATCTATAACCACGATCGAATTTGACCTCACTCCCCGGAAGTGATGGCGGAGCTCAGAGACGATCACGTTCCTCTGTTAAGAGGTAAAATAATAGCATAAATACTGCTCGGTTTCTCGCAGAAACTGGTCGTTTCGCTAGATAAGACCCTTATTCATCGTCTGGTGTCGTTTGGTATCGTTTAAAGCCCTTTGAAGCTGCACTGAAACTGTCATTTGGACCGTGAACTGTTTGCAGCCCATTGAAGTCCATTATATGGAGGAAATTCTTTTCGACTGCAGAAAGAAAGACATGGACATCTTGGATGACATGGGGGTGAGTAAATTATCAGCAAAAGTTTATTTAAAAGTTAACTAATCCTTTAATCCTACCCAATACCTAAACTTAACAACTACCTTATTAACTATTAATAAGCAGTAATTAGGAGTTAATCGAGGCAAAAGTCATAGTTAATAGTTAGTCAATAGTGAGAATTCTACCATAATATAAAGTGTAGGGCTGCAACTAACGACTATTTTATATCGATTAATCTATCGACTAATTTATCGATTAATCTATCGACTAATTTATCACAGTTCTTTTCAACAATTTTACTTAAAAACATTTAATTTAACTTGCAACGTTGGCCTTCAGTTGTGTGCTATAAAAAGTATAAATGTAAACAAGCCCTTGACAAAATGTAAAACTAAAAGAGTAAAAATGTAAAAACGTACACATTTGTAAACCAACATAACAAAAAAAGAGAATATCAGCAAGTACTTTTTATTTAGAAAAGTATTGTTACAATACCAAAATTATGAATTTGATACAATACCAGACTAAAATACCTCAATACGGATACTGAATCAATACCATGGCAAAAAACTGTAAAAGTAACTGAATCATTTGACAGAACTATTCATTGTTTTATCATTGTTTTAAAAAAACCCTCTAAAAACTCACTTGGCCGGCATGTTCCTGCCCTGCTCTACTTCACACAGAATATTAGGTCCGGCCCTTTAAGAGCTGCACGGACCAAATTCATTGTAACACCCGATTTCTCATTCAACTCTGTATACGTTCACTAAAGACATATCCGACTGCGTTTACCCGAATACTCGCCCAGGACGGACGTGCATTTTTACAGATTTTTGACCATTCAAACCCAATAATCCGCGAAACTGCCGTTGCAATCTGTCTGAGTGAAAGGCGTGTGCGCGGCTGCGTGCGTTTCAGGTCAGAGTCCGGCAGCACACGCAAGCATGTCCCGGTCGCGCCACACTTTTCTGTTGCATTATTTTTCCTGAGCTGCGCGTATATATTTGACTGTTCTGCTTCCATTGTTTGGTGAACGGTGGAAGCAGAGCACACACACACCTCCTCACTCCTGCTGTCACACATCGACGCAAATTAAGAAATACTGCTCTTATTTGAGTGCTGTCATTTTTAAAGTACCGGAACTAATACAATTTCGTACCCAACATACCGGGTCGACTTAAATTTTTGACGGCGACTAATCAACAGCGTCGACGCAGTCGATTGTATCGACAGGCCTAATAAAGTGTGACCAAACTGTTTCATGCAGTAAATATCTAGTTCAAAATAACCAATAGCTATTTTCCAGATGTAATCACAAGGGGGAAAAATTATTATATTTGGTAACACTTTATTATGATGGCCCACTTTAGACATTCCAACTACTAAGTAACTTTGCAACTACATGTCAACTAACTCCCATTAGTGTATTAGTAGACTGTCTGCTTAATATCTGCTAACTCTTTATTCTGATGGTCCCCAACAGCCATTCTACTAACTGTAAGTAACTTTGCAACTACATGTCAACTTATTCTACTAACCCAAACTCTAACACCTAATCCTAACCTAACAGTCTACCATCAGCCTACTAGTACTCTAATGAGAGTTAGTTTAAATGTAGTTGCAAAGTTACTTATAGTTAGTAGAATGTCTAATGTGGACAATCAAAATAAAGTGTAACCTTGTATTTAAGCACCAATATAACAGTCATATTTACCGACATACATTTTTTTATAAAAATAATTTTGAATACATGAATAATGTTGCACAGGCACTTCTGCGCAGTTGTAAATTAACTTTGAATCTCTTCAATGAAATTATTCATGGAAATGAGTCAAACCTACCCTAGTCTCACAGCAGAAATTAGTCTTATCACATCGTTCACACATAATTAGACTACATTTCCCTAGTTATAATGTCTTATTGCCTTGTGACTTGATTGTCTGAGAGCATTAAGATGTTTTAATAGCCTCTATGATATTTATTTTACTAAACCAAATGCTAAAAATGAAAATTCTGTCATCATTTAGTCACGCTCTGTATGAATTTCTTTCTTCAGCTGAAAACAAAAGAAGATATTTGGAAGAATGTTTGTAACCAAGCAGATCTCGGCAGCCGTTGACTTTCATAGTATTTTTTTCCCCACTATACAGGTTTGGAAGAACTTGAGCGTGACTAAATGATGACATAATTTTCATTTTTGGGTGAACTATCCCTTTAGCTAGTTTAAATTGAAACTGTCAATTCAGAAATTTGACCTGCGATTTAATTTGTGTTTTCAACCATAACATTGTACATTCGTTTTGGAATATGATATATCAAGGTAAATATTGCTGTTTACTACTATTTGTTAGTATATTGATGCATGCAAATGATTAAATGTAATTCATCATATTTTAATTTAGTTGTTTTGATCTTTTACTGCATTTTACTTCATGGGCCCTATCTTGCACCCAGCGCAATTGACTTTGTACACCGACGCATGTGTCATTCCTATTTTGCACCCGCGCAAAGCGCGCTTTTCCCTCCACAGAAGCACGTCGCTAAACTAGTGAATGAACTTGCGCTCCCTGGGCGGTTCAGCGCAAAAAAGGAGGTGTGTTCCGGCGCAAACAATCCCTGGTGCTATTTTGCTGTTCCATTAAACAATTGCGCCACTGACCAGAAAAAACCTAGTCTAAAGTCAGTGGCGCGTTGCGCGTTGTTCATTATGCTATTTTAAGGGCGCATGCTTGACCATAATGTAGGCCTATAGCGTGCACAATGCGCATACACTTTGCTCATGTAATCTACACAGATGCAACAGTTATTTTTGCAAATCATAAATTGTTACACTAAAAAAATATTAACACATGAGATGACGGAAATCATTGTGGTGTGCCACGAAGATGTGAAAAAATAGGCATAAATCTAGCTTACAAATTATTCAGGCTAATTGTAATAATTAAGGATAAGACCTGTTTGCCCAATAGTGGCAAGACATATATGTATATAAGGAAATCTGACAAATTGGTTTGTCCGTCAAGAACCAGGAAAAAAAATCGACTGAAAAACTGAAAAAACTGAAAGACTGAAAAAAAAAAGACTGTGAAATCACCTTTACCATAATGTACAACATTACAACTTCACTTCTCTGTCTTTCACTGCTCTTACAAGCACATCAGTCTCCTCGGCTGTGAACCGCTCCTGGCGTGCGCCTGGTAAATACGCCATAATAATAGCAATCCATAATGGAACTTGCGCACCTGCTTTTAAAGGGAATGTTGGATGACGCTCGGATTGGTTTATTCACGTAACGCCCAAACCACACCTATGAATAATGAAGCTACTTCAGACCAACCCATTTTAGATTTGCGCCGGGCGCAAGAGCCATTTATCCCGCCGGGAAAATAGCAACAGCGCCGAGACCCGCCCACAAAGTTACTTGCGCTTCGCGCTTTGACACTTGCGTTTCAGATCGTTAAAATAGGGCCCCTTGGATTAAACATAATAAATTGGCTTTAATGGCTGTGCAATATTTAAATATTTATTTTGATTAAAAAAAACTAAAGTTTCAGAGCAAATAGATAAGCATCAAGATGTAGCCTATATCGAATGTCATCAAAAATCTGAAAGATATCAAGATATGATTACCGCACCCATCCCACCCCCCGCTGTATTGCACAGCTCTAGCGTGAAGGAGCAGTCATGGATTTCAGAGCTGATGAATGCCGTGTCCTCTCTTGCTTTAAGTGCCGAGGTTCTTTCTGTCACTTCTTGCCCTGGCACACTCTCATTCTTTCTCTCCCTTTCTCCCTCTCGCTGCCTTTTGCTCCAGGGAGTAATGTGCCATTATCCTTTAATCAGGCCAGAGTCCTATCCTGACTCTTTTCCAGCGGGTGTGAGGTGAAGACCGCATGTCCCAAGATTCTGGGCTCAAACGTGGCGTCATCAAACTACATCTTTGTTTTGAACAGGAGACCTCTAGTGGACGGAAAAGTTACATAGTGTAGCTTTAAAAAAAAACGGCAACCGGTGAAATGCAGCCACACATACAGTTTAAGTACTTGGAGTTACCTCAGTTATCATTGACAAAAGATAACTTAGAGTGTTTTGTGTAAATTAATTATGTTCATCATCGTTCATCATTTTCAGTAAAGTGAAAGTAAAGTGAGACGACGCAATAGTGACACGTCACTCAGCATTGCATCATCTTTTATTTGAAGTCTCTCTGCCGTTGAACAGTGTCTTACTGATGCGATCTGGAACTTAATGTTAGGATCATAAGAAAGGCAATGCTAAGACTCTCTTGTATTAGCTCATCTCTTACTACATGTGTGAATTTGTGGATGGGGCTAAAGAAGAAATTTTGTAGAAGTATGCGTTGATCTGCAGAGGTGGTCTTTTGTCGCACAATGATGACATACTGAGACAAAATCTTTGTTTGGCAGCTTGGTTTCAATAAAAGCTGTTTTTGACTCACAAGGAAGTTTTGAAGTCTGAATCCTACAGGATATTTTTATAGTACAATGACCTCTTTTATGTCAAAAGAATTTGATTTCTCAATTCATGACCCCTTTAAAATCAGATTTTTTAAAAAGCATATTCTAGCCAAGAACCACCCACTTAAACAGGAAGACACTGTCAGGCCATCATGCAAAGTTTGCCAAATCCAGCATCTAGTTCTTGAAGTGCTTTTTGCAGCAGCCTGGTGTCTTGTAAACATGATTTTATGACTTTCTTTTATGACATGACTCTCATTGGACCAATAAAAACGCCTCGATTTGCCAGCCGGTCAGATTTAAACATGATTTTGAGCCATTTTTGTGCGCAGTATATAAGGGCTGCACAATATATTGAAATATAATCGATACTGGGATATGGCTTAGTGCTATTGTCAATTTGTGCGGGCTGTGGCTTAACGAAGTAAATATATGTTTCAGATTGAACGCCTACACACGTAGTTCATGATGCAGTGTTTAAGAATTTCAGAGTGGCTTGGTTCATTTAATGTAAGTCAAGCCAGTTTGTGACGCTGTGAGTTGCACGGGTGTAAATGAGCACACAATGCCTTCACTCAGAAACGGCAACGCATATATGTATTTGCCGCAAACCCATCAAAATAAAAGACTGATGGTATACATTTGAAAATTAAGAAATTAAGATGTTAGTATTAGTATTGTAATTTTACAGTAAAATAAAATGTATTATTGAATTGGTCAAAAACGGTGTGAATGTGGCCTATGAAAATGATTTAAGAGGTCATGAACTGGCTTTTTTATTTTTTTATACTGTTGTTTGAGGTCAACATATGACGTTTGCGTGGTTTTTACATTCAAAAATATCATAATGAAAAAGTATTGGCTATTTTCTACCCTGGTTTTGAGCCTTGGTCCTGGAACGCTCGGTTTTTATGACCTACAGAATCAGGCGTTCGTCGTCTTCGGTTCAACCTTGATGAATAAAGGTGAATTGCAATTATTGAATCATCAGAGATTCAATCATTGTTGTAGAAAGAAATACACTATTACATACCTCGGGTCGCTAACATTCTTTTATATATACGTATTTTTTTCTCGTTATATTGTTTATAATGAACAGTTTGAGGAATACTAAGAAGGTTGATGTCTAATTTAAGAATGTTGATGTCTAAAATTAATGAGGAAGGTAGTGAATGACGTCCCGGGTTTTATAAAGACTTGAGGTATGCGTTTAAGGGTTAATATACTGTACATTTCATGGACGTCATGTCCCGAGAGGAACTTGCACAACTTGCCTATAAGCACTGAGTAGGGAAACAAGTTCATATTTCTCCTTATAGTACAAAATTTTCCTTTTCTTCTACCAAATATTCCAGGGCTGTTCAGCAGTGTGTGTGTGTGACTGTGTGTGTGTGTGTGTGTGTGTATGTGTGTGTGTTTGTTTGCAGATCTGCATAACAGAGCTGGTTATTGTCACATACTGTGGATACCTGCTGTCTCCGAGGGCATTGCTGTGCCCGTGATGACAGTGTGTGTGTGTTTGTCAGATGGAGGGCTGCAGCTGTCAGTTGTCAGCTTCTGTTGTGATGAAAAAAGATTGAAAGAGAAGCAGTCTCTCTCTCCTCTCTCTATCTCCTCACTATGTGCAGCTCCAAATGACTTTTTAAGGTTGACTTGCTAGCTTAGAAGACTTTTTACATTTCATTGTTGCTGAAAATTTTAAATGAAAAAGAGGCACGACTTTAAAGTTCACACCATTCTGATTAAGGACTGACGTCGCTCACTGCAGTTATGCAAGCATGTTTTGTACAGTACATGCAGCCGTTTCTGGAAGGCTCAGAATGTCCTTTGAGTGCCCTTAAGGTGGTCTGTGTTGAGTATCAGTTGAAAGGAATCTATGGTCCTTCTCTGGAATACAAATGGCAGGATGATCCCTGTGAAGTCAATAGAGGGATCTACATAAGAGAGGAGGGGATGTATGACTGCAGTCAATGCTGGATGGGCATAACATCTTTGAACACCTGAGTGGGTGTGTGTGAATATTTTTCACACCAGTGAAATGTGTAATTTATTTTTTGAATAAAAACGTCGGAAGAATCAACATTTCCAGTTAAACTGTTGGTGACACTTTAGTTTAGGGTCCAATTCTTACTATTAATTTAGATGCTTATTTATTACTAGGATATTGACTGTTTATTATAGTACTTATAAAGCACATATTAATGCCTTATTCAACATGGCATTTTCTACATCCATTAAAGGATTAGTTCACTTTTAAATAAACTTTTGCTGATAATTTACTCACCCCCTTGTCTTCCAAGATGTCCATGTCTTTCTTTCTGCAGTCGAAAAGAAATTAAGGTTTTGGATGAAAACAGTCCAGGGTTTTTCTCCATATAATGGACTTCAATGGGCTGCAAACAGTTCAAGGTCCAAATGACAGTTTCAGTGCAGCTTCAAAGGGCTTTAAACGATACCAGACGATGAATAAGGGTCTTATCTAGCGAAACGATCAGTTTCTGCGAGAAACCGAGCAGTATTTATGCTATTATTTTACCTCTTAACAGAGGAATGCGATCGTCTCTGAGCTCCGCCATTACTTCCGGAGAGTGAGGTCAAATTAGATCGTGGTCATAGATGTATACGTAGATGCCTCATTAGCGACTGCATGGATCAGTAGAAAGAGGCATCTACTATCGATATATCTATAACCACGATCGAATTTGACCTCACTCCCCGGAAGTGATGGCGGAGCTCAGAGACGATCACGTTCCTCTGTTAAGAGGTAAAATAATAGCATAAATACTGCTCGGTTTCTCGCAGAAACTGGTCGTTTCGCTAGATAAGACCCTTATTCATCGTCTGGTGTCGTTTGGTATCGTTTAAAGCCCTTTGAAGCTGCACTGAAACTGTCATTTGGACCGTGAACTGTTTGCAGCCCATTGAAGTCCATTATATGGAGGAAATTCTTTTCGACTGCAGAAAGAAAGACATGGACATCTTGGATGACATGGGGGTGAGTAAATTATCAGCAAAAGTTTATTTAAAAGTTAACTAATCCTTTAATCCTACCCAATACCTAAACTTAACAACTACCTTATTAACTATTAATAAGCAGTAATTAGGAGTTAATCGAGGCAAAAGTCATAGTTAATAGTTAGTCAATAGTGAGAATTCTACCATAATATAAAGTGTAGGGCTGCAACTAACGACTATTTTATATCGATTAATCTATCGACTAATTTATCGATTAATCTATCGACTAATTTATCACAGTTCTTTTCAACAATTTTACTTAAAAACATTTAATTTAACTTGCAACGTTGGCCTTCAGTTGTGTGCTATAAAAAGTATAAATGTAAACAAGCCCTTGACAAAATGTAAAACTAAAAGAGTAAAAATGTAAAAACGTACACATTTGTAAACCAACATAACAAAAAAAGAGAATATCAGCAAGTACTTTTTATTTAGAAAAGTATTGTTACAATACCAAAATTATGAATTTGATACAATACCAGACTAAAATACCTCAATACGGATACTGAATCAATACCATGGCAAAAAACTGTAAAAGTAACTGAATCATTTGACAGAACTATTCATTGTTTTATCATTGTTTTAAAAAAACCCTCTAAAAACTCACTTGGCCGGCATGTTCCTGCCCTGCTCTACTTCACACAGAATATTAGGTCCGGCCCTTTAAGAGCTGCACGGACCAAATTCATTGTAACACCCGATTTCTCATTCAACTCTGTATACGTTCACTAAAGACATATCCGACTGCGTTTACCCGAATACTCGCCCAGGACGGACGTGCATTTTTACAGATTTTTGACCATTCAAACCCAATAATCCGCGAAACTGCCGTTGCAATCTGTCTGAGTGAAAGGCGTGTGCGCGGCTGCGTGCGTTTCAGGTCAGAGTCCGGCAGCACACGCAAGCATGTCCCGGTCGCGCCACACTTTTCTGTTGCATTATTTTTCCTGAGCTGCGCGTATATATTTGACTGTTCTGCTTCCATTGTTTGGTGAACGGTGGAAGCAGAGCACACACACACCTCCTCACTCCTGCTGTCACACATCGACGCAAATTAAGAAATACTGCTCTTATTTGAGTGCTGTCATTTTTAAAGTACCGGAACTAATACAATTTCGTACCCAACATACCGGGTCGACTTAAATTTTTGACGGCGACTAATCAACAGCGTCGACGCAGTCGATTGTATCGACAGGCCTAATAAAGTGTGACCAAACTGTTTCATGCAGTAAATATCTAGTTCAAAATAACCAATAGCTATTTTCCAGATGTAATCACAAGGGGGAAAAATTATTATATTTGGTAACACTTTATTATGATGGCCCACTTTAGACATTCCAACTACTAAGTAACTTTGCAACTACATGTCAACTAACTCCCATTAGTGTATTAGTAGACTGTCTGCTTAATATCTGCTAACTCTTTATTCTGATGGTCCCCAACAGCCATTCTACTAACTGTAAGTAACTTTGCAACTACATGTCAACTTATTCTACTAACCCAAACTCTAACACCTAATCCTAACCTAACAGTCTACCATCAGCCTACTAGTACTCTAATGAGAGTTAGTTTAAATGTAGTTGCAAAGTTACTTATAGTTAGTAGAATGTCTAATGTGGACAATCAAAATAAAGTGTAACCTTGTATTTAAGCACCAATATAACAGTCATATTTACCGACATACATTTTTTTATAAAAATAATTTTGAATACATGAATAATGTTGCACAGGCACTTCTGCGCAGTTGTAAATTAACTTTGAATCTCTTCAATGAAATTATTCATGGAAATGAGTCAAACCTACCCTAGTCTCACAGCAGAAATTAGTCTTATCACATCGTTCACACATAATTAGACTACATTTCCCTAGTTATAATGTCTTATTGCCTTGTGACTTGATTGTCTGAGAGCATTAAGATGTTTTAATAGCCTCTATGATATTTATTTTACTAAACCAAATGCTAAAAATGAAAATTCTGTCATCATTTAGTCACGCTCTGTATGAATTTCTTTCTTCAGCTGAAAACAAAAGAAGATATTTGGAAGAATGTTTGTAACCAAGCAGATCTCGGCAGCCGTTGACTTTCATAGTATTTTTTTCCCCACTATACAGGTTTGGAAGAACTTGAGCGTGACTAAATGATGACATAATTTTCATTTTTGGGTGAACTATCCCTTTAGCTAGTTTAAATTGAAACTGTCAATTCAGAAATTTGACCTGCGATTTAATTTGTGTTTTCAACCATAACATTGTACATTCGTTTTGGAATATGATATATCAAGGTAAATATTGCTGTTTACTACTATTTGTTAGTATATTGATGCATGCAAATGATTAAATGTAATTCATCATATTTTAATTTAGTTGTTTTGATCTTTTACTGCATTTTACTTCATGGGCCCTATCTTGCACCCAGCGCAATTGACTTTGTACACCGACGCATGTGTCATTCCTATTTTGCACCCGCGCAAAGCGCGCTTTTCCCTCCACAGAAGCACGTCGCTAAACTAGTGAATGAACTTGCGCTCCCTGGGCGGTTCAGCGCAAAAAAGGAGGTGTGTTCCGGCGCAAACAATCCCTGGTGCTATTTTGCTGTTCCATTAAACAATTGCGCCACTGACCAGAAAAAACCTAGTCTAAAGTCAGTGGCGCGTTGCGCGTTGTTCATTATGCTATTTTAAGGGCGCATGCTTGACCATAATGTAGGCCTATAGCGTGCACAATGCGCATACACTTTGCTCATGTAATCTACACAGATGCAACAGTTATTTTTGCAAATCATAAATTGTTACACTAAAAAAATATTAACACATGAGATGACGGAAATCATTGTGGTGTGCCACGAAGATGTGAAAAAATAGGCATAAATCTAGCTTACAAATTATTCAGGCTAATTGTAATAATTAAGGATAAGACCTGTTTGCCCAATAGTGGCAAGACATATATGTATATAAGGAAATCTGACAAATTGGTTTGTCCGTCAAGAACCAGGAAAAAAAATCGACTGAAAAACTGAAAAAACTGAAAGACTGAAAAAAAAAAGACTGTGAAATCACCTTTACCATAATGTACAACATTACAACTTCACTTCTCTGTCTTTCACTGCTCTTACAAGCACATCAGTCTCCTCGGCTGTGAACCGCTCCTGGCGTGCGCCTGGTAAATACGCCATAATAATAGCAATCCATAATGGAACTTGCGCACCTGCTTTTAAAGGGAATGTTGGATGACGCTCGGATTGGTTTATTCACGTAACGCCCAAACCACACCTATGAATAATGAAGCTACTTCAGACCAACCCATTTTAGATTTGCGCCGGGCGCAAGAGCCATTTATCCCGCCGGGAAAATAGCAACAGCGCCGAGACCCGCCCACAAAGTTACTTGCGCTTCGCGCTTTGACACTTGCGTTTCAGATCGTTAAAATAGGGCCCCTTGGATTAAACATAATAAATTGGCTTTAATGGCTGTGCAATATTTAAATATTTATTTTGATTAAAAAAAACTAAAGTTTCAGAGCAAATAGATAAGCATCAAGATGTAGCCTATATCGAATGTCATCAAAAATCTGAAAGATATCAAGATATGATTACCGCACCCATCCCACCCCCCGCTGTATTGCACAGCTCTAGCGTGAAGGAGCAGTCATGGATTTCAGAGCTGATGAATGCCGTGTCCTCTCTTGCTTTAAGTGCCGAGGTTCTTTCTGTCACTTCTTGCCCTGGCACACTCTCATTCTTTCTCTCCCTTTCTCCCTCTCGCTGCCTTTTGCTCCAGGGAGTAATGTGCCATTATCCTTTAATCAGGTCCCGTGTCTCAGGACTCTGGCTGATATGAAATGCATTTGGTGGATCAATGTTTTCAGACCTCACATCTTGTTTTAATCAGGCTATCATCTCTTCTCACCCTCTCCAGCAGACATCGCGTCTGAGAGGTTTTTTTGTTCTCAGGGTCACACACACACATATGGTAGAACCTGAACGCGGATCTTGTTCTCAGCTTGTGACTCACTCTTTGAGTGATAAAGGCAATAGATTCATATTTTGAAGTGACACTTGTGGGATTTTGAAGTGCGGTACAATCAGCTGAGGTTAAGATTACTTGTAAACAATGTTAGGGGAATGGTACTTTTAAAAGTGACATTAAATTATCACATTATTCCATTATTATTTTCCAGAATGATAGCAATAGACTTATTTTTTTATAGGATATTTTTGTGCTCCCCAGCATACTTTCCTTGCAACAGTTATACCTGTATATAGATGTTGTGCAACTTGCAGTCTAGACAATTTCATTGATTAGCTTATAATAGGAGCAGTCTGGTTTTGTTATGACGTGTTGCACTGCTTGCTTATAGAATATTGTTATCATTCACTGTTATGGAGAAGGCTGTAAAAGGTAATGAATATATAAATGGGAAAAAAATATATTTTTCATTATTAACATGTTACTTATTTGATAAAGTAAACGCGTATTAACATGTAAATTTAAAAAGTAACTTAATTTCATTTAATTGTTCCAAAAATGTAACTGATTAAATGTGGTATTTTTATAAAGAAATTAATACTTTTCTGCATTAAAGGATGCATTAAATTGATCAAAAGTGACAGTTTATAATGTTACAAAAGATTTCTAGCTCAAATAAATGCTTCTCTTTGACAAAATCCATGTTTTCTATTCACGGTTAACACAAAAATATTAAGCAGCACGACATTATTTCAACATTGATAATATTTAGAAAAGCACCAAATCAGCATATTATTATGATTTTTGAAGAATCATGTGACGCTGAAGACTGGAGTGATGATGCTAAAAATCAGCTTTACCATCACAGGAATAAATTAAATTTGAAATATATTAAAATAGAAAACAGTTATTTTTATATTGTAAAAATATTTTGCAATACTACTGTATTTTTGTTTAAATAAATTAAATATATAATACATTTAAATGCAGCCTTGGTGAGCATGAGACACTTAAAAAACAGTACAATTTCTTACCGACCCCAAACATTTGTTTGGTAATGTACAATCTTATTAATCTTCTAGAAATGTTGTTTTATGTAATATGTAAAAAGGCAGTACACATGAAAGTATTAAAAACATTTAATCATTTTAGTTTAATTTGCACATGGCATTGTTAAGTGAGTGGTTGTAACACACATTTGTAAAAGTCTTATAAAACGGTTCTGAAAAATTAAGAAAAATACGGTGATCCAAAGATGCATATGCTGCAAAAAATTGCGTAGAATAATGGGATACATAAAGAAATATATCTGCCATTTTGCCAGTCTGATAAATAAATAACTTCTCTACCTGCATGTTCCCTCCACTTATTCAGGAAATGTTTCCTAAACTACTCAAACAGTACATACAGCATATAGTATTTGTCATGTCTTGACAAACATTCATAAAGGATGCCAGTGTAAAAATAACGGGGGGGACAGAAATACGCTGGGCGTAATATTACAAAGCCACGAGATCCTGGGATGAATCTTCCGTTTGCATTGATCAAACTAGTCCGACTGAGCGTGCTCTTGAGTCCGGTGTATATCTGAACCCTGGACAGAAAGGTCAGCACAGTCCTGTGCATTATTCATGACGGACAGAGAGAGAACATTGAGCAATGTCTCAAGGGGCCTCACCTCTGTTGCACTTTTGGCCCACCAGCACCCCGCAGTATGTCTTCCTCCGTAAGCCAACCGGATCCAACCACTCTTTTAATAGCAGCAGAATCACTGTGGCTTGCGGGAATGCTGGCAGAACCCTGGCAGACCCCACTTTGCCTCCTCCAGGGCTTTAACGTAACTTTGATCTTCAGTACAATGCCCATGTGAAGATTCCCCTCCCTCTTTATGCCTTTGATTTGGTTCCAGGCTTTTAGCAGATGATTAGGATACAGAAGCCATGGAAGGTTAAAGCAATGGCAGAAACTGAAAGCCCAGAACATAGGATTTCTTTTTTATTGTAGTAGAGCAACAGAATTATCAAAGTTTTATAATAAATATATTTCCGTCTTCCCTTAAAAAAAAAAAACGGACAAGGGCAGTTATTTTACAGTTTTTCTCTGTCGCTTTGGCACATTTGGTCTTAACATTCTGGAACATCGGAACTCAATTGCATGTCTGCAAACGTAGTAACGAACCCAAAACATTGAATTCATCGGCATCAAAGGCCTTTATTAAAAAAGAAATAAAGACCGCATCAACAGCATGTAATGGAATGTAAGTCAAATTAATTATTGTATTCTTTTTTATTGAATTTTGTGTCTGTAAATATTTTTTGTAAATACTGTATGCAATTAATATTCATATATTTATTCTTTATTTATTTTAAGGAGCATTCAAATTTCATTTGACTCAAAAAATGATGCTTGTGTGTTTATGTAAATGGAATTGCAGGTATGTGTATAAATATGTTATCGTCATGGCACTTAGCCACTGGGGATTGGCACACACGTCTTTCACCCCACAGACATTTAAAAAGCTTCCAGAATGTGTGTGTGTGTGTGTGTGTGTGCGCATGTTCACATATGCTCATGTAGCCACGTGTGCGTGTTTATAGGATTCTCCCCAGCAATTGTTGGTGTAATAAGACTGATGAAATATTAATGTGGTCCTCTGCTTTAATGACTCATAAATTGCATTCGGATATTCAGCAGTCTTGGCTTCTCATAACTGGCTCATGGACTTGTTAAGGAGAGAGAGAGAGAGAGAGAGGGAGGGAGAGAGAGAAAGAGAAAGAAAACAACATTGCATAATTTAAAGCTCATAGAAGTGGGAGATTGTGACGCAGGCAATATTATATTTTAGGAAGAAAAATGTAAGACTTCTAGAGTCAGTGTATTTCTACAAATAAACAACATAAAATATAAATAAAAAATAGTGAATCAGTGAATCTGCGAGAGTGATTATTGTCGTTAGCAGTGGCTACGATCAAATCTCACGTCAGGTCTTTAATATACATATCAATTAATGAAATGTTTGCGATTTACGAGGTTAATGGGTGTTTTTGGAGTAAGATCAATTTCTCTTTCATGAGATTACTTCATCTTCTTGGTTGGGTTATGTTTCATGTCGCAAACTCTAGGGGGCGAGGCTTCTAAACCGCAAATTTTTAGGGGCGTGATATTTAAATGACGATTTTTTTTTTCAGCTGCCACATTTATCAATGTACGATCATTCTTACGATGGGATTGACAGCATACAAATGTTTCATGAATCACATGTGATCCCTGTCGTAAGATGATTTCTGCGGTCGTTTCTATGTTGATACGGTGAGGGCCTTTTTTTTTTTTTTTTTTTACTATTTTTATAAGAATTTTCAAAAAGAATAAAAAAAATGTCATGTGCATAATCAAAATACAGTTTAGGGGTTCACATCCATTGTTCATGTGTATTTAAAGGGGACATATTATGTCCCCAGAGTGTGTATTTTGAATTTTAGCTCAAAATACCCCACAGATCATGTTTTATAGCATGTTAAAATTGCCACTTTTTGGGGGTGAGCAAAAACACAGCTTTTGTGTTTTTCGTGTGTTCTGGGTTGGTAGATACCCCTGGGACCCGGTTACTTTACATGGAAAAAGTCAGATTTTCATGATATGACCCCTTTAATGCATCTACAGTACATGACGGAGAACTGATTAAATGTTGCGTTACTTGGATGCACTAAATATAATGCATTTAATTAGCTGATAATATTACGTGAACTGAATTTAATCTGAATAAAATTTTTGCTCAGTGTGTGTGTGTGCTTGGGCTTGTGTTTACAGAGACCATTGTTTTGTGAGTGATTTGGTTAAGCCAGTGTAATCTCTCATTAGCACTGATGTGTTTGAGCTGTGTGCCGCTGTCTCTATGAGGGGGATTGAACTCGTGCCGCTGCGAGACACTGTTTTAAATGTGGGTTAGACGCTAACATGTGTTGCTGGACACCAGGATAAACACACATACAGTAAGAATGCACACCTAAATAACCACTTACAGAGCCTGAAGTAGTGGTTTGAACCTCAAAATAGGTTCTGGAGTATATGTTTGATGTCACTTATGTCCCGCTGCGCTGACAGAACACCTTCTAACAATCTTAAGGTTGAAACCACCACACTGATATCCAACCTGCACATTTCCTCTTCCTTTCTTAGTATACTACATTCACAGCTCACCTTGAGTGAAGCGATATATCATTTTTTGGAGAGGAATTGGATTGAAAATGTTTTCTAAGTACTGTTCGGTATTGAGTTTATGTTTTAAAAACTCACAGAAGCTGCAGGAGATCTTCTAAAGGAGAAATCAGTTCCGTTAGTAACAATTGTTTGCTCTTAGTGGCTCTTAATTCTTACTGGCTCAGGGCAGAAATACAATACACCCTCTCACACACTGAGACGGACACATGCAGAGATGTCTGGGTTTTTGTCAGTGGGACCAATTTTGTTCTCCAACCCACAAAATTAGCTACTAGCACTAATGGAGGTGGTTTATTATGAGTATTTTGTCTGGTAGCGAGGCCCGGTCTTGGTGGAAAATGGAAAAAGGCTGAATGTGTGACTGTGGATTTCTTGCATTCAATCAGTCATATTAAGAGAGTCAATTGAAATGGAAAACTTTTGTTCGGATTTAGTGAATACAATGTGTCAGTTTCTTTGCCATCCAACCATGTGTGAGTTCTACATCCTATATTGTACTGTAGTAACACATTACATTACATGTACACATTACATGTAATCTTGATTACGTAATCAGATTACAATGATGTACTCGTAATTAGATATTATTACGTTTTACAATGCTCATAATCAGATTACAGTTACTTTTTATGGATTACTTGATTACACATTGTTCACACAATAGCACTAATAATTTATTGATTTGCCCTTATTTTTTTTTCTTAAAAATCCTAACACTTACATACATTCAGTAATATAGTTTTGTGGAATTGCACACACCAGCCACTAGTCAACAATACATTTCATGATATTGGAATATATTTTCTCTCTCTCTCTTTTATATGTGATATATGAGTTAGGTCAAAAGTAATACAGTTAAAGTGGATTACGATAATGTAATCCTGTTGATTGCGTTACTAACTAAAATTGTTGTCTTGTAATTTGTCAGTAAATGATGACAATTAAAAAATAATATACCCAGCTCTACAATGTACAGTAGGGCTGTCGCGATAACCGCAATATCGCAATACCGCGCTATTGAGGAGCCAACCGCAGAGCAACGCAAGAACTGCAACAACCGCAATATTTGTGGGTTGTTTTCTTTTCTTTTCTTTTTTTTAAACGCCCTTCTCGTTTAGCACTTTGTGCATGTGTACTGAATATTAAATAGGCCTAAGTTAGAAATGATAACATAATGTGTACACAATGGTCATTTGTACAGAGACTCCGTAGATTTGCACTTAACAAGCCTAAACAGACAGTGAATGTGAGAGAGATCGACTGAACATGTGCGATTACCTACGTCTGTCCTTCAGGCCGAGACACATTCGTGAAAAAAGGTTGCATCGACGCATTGCTGGTCTTCTAAAGGGGGTGCTCAAAGTTAAAATGATTTCAACAGCCATTTCATTACATCTCTCTTTGAAAGAATCAGCGTTTTTGAACGTGTAGTTGAATTAACGGCTTAAAGACTCACTCAAAAACAGTCCCTTGCCGCCACCTTGTGGTGTAACAACAAAACGGCACTGACTGACATCCCGCATAGAACGCGCAGAGATGAGTAGCTGCTTTTACTGGTGAAATATGTGCAGAAAGTCTCTTGTCCAGTCAGATTCGATTAACGATCAACTGTTATACATATAACAATAGCACTACAATTTTATTGTCAGGTTTATGTTCTGTTATGTGGACCCTTATTTGACAGTCTCTTTGGTTTACTTCACTTCCTGTTTCAACGCTCTATTTTTGGTTTCTGAATATGACCTCGTTACATCGTAACACACACAAATGATATATATATGGCGATAATACCGCATATTGCGCCATTGAGCCACTCCTAATAACCGCAAGGGAAATTCTATCACCGCAACAGCCCTATATTGCATTAAGTATTGTTCCTCATCCTCACTCATATTGTATGCATTCTAAATAAAAAAGGAAGCTTTTGCAGCAAATAGTTGCCGTATTGCCTGATAAAGCACGTCACCCCTCATCTTCAATCACATCTACAACTCCCGGCCTTTGTTGGAACAAAAGGTTATCTGCCTCCACTCAGTCCCTGGCACTTTAATTGACTTACATAAGCATTATTTCCCTCTGGCGACTTGTTTTTTTCTATTATTTAGATGTCTCGCATCCTTCCCTAATGCCACCTAGGTGCACTTATAATCATCCCGGCCACCTCCTGTCCCGTTCTCTCTCTGTCTCACTGGGAATGCTGGTTTATGGGAACGACACGCTGCCGGGCCCCTGGGCTCCAGCACATCTGGAGCCTGCCATAAACACTCTATAACACTGCTCCAGCAAACCAACACTTCAGCCACTCAGGGCCTTTCTGTTGCTCTTGCTCTTCATGCTTTCTGTGCAGTGTTTCTCTGCATATTGCTGCTATTTTATAATATCATGGAGTTTGAGTATGTCTTTATATAAACTTTATTCAAAAGAGTAAAAAGGGTTGTAGGGTTGAATGAAGAGATCACCTCTGAAAAAAAAGGACTTTAGAGTCAGAAAAGCAAAAACGAGCATCTTGAGATAAGAGAGGCAACATGTTGAGTCCTGGGTGCTACTGGCTGATGATGGTCTCAGTATATGAGGGGAGGCTGAGTACGCTAATGGGGCAGAGTGGCCAGTTTGATTGGCGACTCTGAGACACAGTGCTCCATCTCACTTATCCTCCGTTTGCTCAATTTCCTCTGTGGAAGACGGCACACCTGGGGTCCCACTCCATCTCAACCTCTTTCCAAACCAATCGCTCTGTCACACTATCAGTCTGTCTATCTATATATCTATCTGTATATCTGTCTGTCTGTCTCTGTCTGTTCATCCATCCATCTGTGTCTGTTCTGACTGTCCAGTATTTGTCGACCAATGTATCACCAAGGCCAATATGTGGTATTTTTTTAATGACAAGTCTTTATGTTTGGCCAGTAAATTTCAGAAACTGTAGTCACATTTTGTTGGCCAGAGGAGAACCGGCACCCCGACTGAGCCTGGTTTCTCCCAAGGTGGTTCCTTGCCACTGTTGCCTTTGCCGCCTTTGGCTTGCTTAGTTGGGGATGCTAAATATTCAACAATATTATTGTTCTGCCTCCATCAGTGAATATACTTAAGCTGGACTATGACACTTTTCTTCTAGATCTGGTGTACAGCCGAAACAAATTTTATTGCATTATTTTCATGTTATTACTGTAAATCTGCTTTCAAACAATATGTATTGTAAAAAGCGCTATATAAATAAAGGTGACTTGACCTCTGAGGACCAGCACCCGAGGAGCTCCCATTCTCCATCTTCATTAGTTTACTGTCATTTTTAACAGTTTTGTCTATTATTAGACTGAAAACAAAGAAAATCAACGGTATTATAAAATATATCACACGTCTTTGAATATACAGTGCTGCTTGAAAGTTTGTGAACCCCTTGCAGAATCTGTGAAATGTGAATAATTTTAACAAAATAAGAGGGTTCATGCAAAATGGGGGGTGAAAACCGTTTAAAGATCAAGGTAAATTGTATTTACCTTGTCTTCCGGGAGACATACAAGTATCTTCTGTTGCTTCTGAAGGGCTGTACTAAATGAAAATAAATTATATTTAAACAAAATAAGAAAAATGTGGAGATCTACATCCTGTTCAAAAGTTTTCACCCCCAGCTCTTAATGCATCGTGTTTCCTTATGGAGCATCATTGAATGTTTGAGTCCCTAAATTGTCCTCAGTGTGGAAAGATGGATCTCAAAATCATACAGTCACTGATGGAAAGGATTCAAATAATATGCTGGAAAACTGAAGAATTTGCAGGACCAGGATAGTTTTTCTGAAGAACGTTGGGTTTAACTACTCAGGACAAACAAGGGACTCATGAACAACCATTACAAAACAAAACAAAAACAGTCGTGGATCATCCAGGGAACGACACAGTACTAAGAATCATAAACTTTTGAACGGGGTAATTTTTTAAAATAAATTCCGTTTTTTTTTTTTTTTTTTTGGTCTTGTGGACTGTATAAACATCTTTTATTTAAAATATCTTATTCAGGACAGTACTAAATAAAAAAAAACGCATTTTGTATGTTCCATCTTATTTTGTTAAAATTATTCACATTTTCACAGATTCTGCAAGGGGTATAATAAACATTTAATTCCACAAACCTCACAACATTTTTTTTGCCGTATCCAGCGGTTAGATCCTCTGAAATGTGCATTTGTAACCTGCATAAAAACATTCATGCTCTCTTTGTGTTACCTGGTACCAGTGTTTTAACAATTTCTTTATTTGTGAAAAATATCAATAGGATCCCTTATATCTCTGTAGAGAAGGATGGGTTTGCCTCATTTACATGCTTTCAGCTGCCACAGGCTCCTCAGAGGCCTTGTATATGGCTCATATTAACATACGCCTCAGGTGCTCTGATCATAAGTGGTCAGAAAGACAGATCATTGTCGCTTCATACTAATATCAGTGAGAAGACTATTTAAAATACCTGAACCAATCAGGCCTGAATAGAATCATGTTATATATCTAATGCTTAAGTACTTCTCATTCGATTTTGATCGTTGCTTGCTTGTGCTCTGTGTGCATGCCCTGCAAACACTGAAAGCTCTTCAGAAAGCAGGGAGATTATCAATTCAACTCAATTCTGTTAAGTGGAGGCTTTTTGCTCAGGTTATACTGATGTCTGCAATGGTAAAGAATACATTCACAGACCCTTTAAATACAATAGTGTGTACTGGTTTAATAAGTAAACAGTGCTTTCAGTGATCACAAAATGGCTTTGCTTTTAGCTTAGCCATTAGGAGAAACTATACTGGTACTATATTGGTAACACTGAATATACATGTAGGTTAGACGCTACCGCAGAGGACATGAAAAGGATCTGTTTTCATCCACCAGCAATTGCAGTGTTTCGACAACAGAGAGTATCGACTTGAGAATTTGTGTTGGCTAATGCACAGTCATCTTTGGCTCCTGGCTATGGGCTATTTCAATGTCACGAGTGTGCCGTTGTTTTCACGCTCTTAGTCTGTGTGTGTATGCGTCCACTCTAAAGTAGCACGAGACTCTTCATGTTCCCAGGGCTTTGGACTTTCTGGTCAGGCAGGAAAGGAACCAGGGGAATCATTAGGTAAACCAAACCCTTAAACTTGAGCTTAAATCAATGAACAATTCTGCCGGAGAGGAACAAGATGCATGGACAGCTCTGGGCCAGCACGAGACTTCCCGATCACGCCACTACTGACACAAAAGCTCATTTTAATGCCATCAATCTGGAGAAGGATAAACAAACATTGACACTAAAGCTATCTATCTATCTATCTATCTATCTATCTATCTATCTATCTATCTATCTATCTATCTATCTATCTATCTATCTATCTATCTATCTATCTATCTATCTATCTATCTATCTATCTATCTATCTATCTATCTATCTATCTATCTATCTATCTATCTATCTATCTATCTATCTATCAGTAGTCTCTGTAGTAGTCTATTTCTTTCTGATGTCTAGTCTTACCATTGACATGATCGCTTTGAATTAACATATACCTCTCAACCTTCTCCTTTTTCTTTTCTCTCCTTCACACCATCTCACGTTCTTTCTTTCACACATGCCTTGGCAAAACAAGGACTAATATATTTTGGGCTAATAGAGCTTTTACATTCTTGAGTATCTCTGCTTTTACTGTAAGTGCTACGTCAATGCTAACCATGTTCATCATTTGCAGACAGAATATGTTTTATCCCATTATGACAGACTATTGAAAGCATGCCTGTTATCACTGCTCAAGATTTCCTCTTGAAAGGTGTCATAAGGTAACTAAAGCTTTCATCCAACAGACTCACTTCCCTCCCAATGAACACATATTTGAAACAAGAGAAAGAGCATGTTAAGAAATGTCAGTTGCATCCTGCACTGTTAAAGTGCTTGCATGCTATTGTTACCTTACCTTAATCGATCTATTTCTTTGACACAACCTTTAAAATGTAGTTTTGTTGGTTTATCCAAATGTAGTCATATTAAATATTAAGGTCCCACTTTATATTAAGTGTCTATAACTATTATTTACATAAGGAGTAATTGACGACGGGCCATTGAATTTTTAAAAAAATAATGCACACGGGAGGTGGTAATGCGGTCACAACGTGAAGCGGAGTCCATACTAGTGTATGTGTGTATGTTTGAGTGGGAGAGCAGAGAGAGCGGGAGAAAGAGAGTATGTGCATTTCGTACATAATTAAACGTTACGTGGAAAAATGTGTCGTTTTTATCCTATTGTTTACTATATTCCTTTGGTTGCTCAGTGTCACTGTGGATTTTGGTTATGTTGCTTTTGTCGCTGTAAAGACATTTGAAATAACTGAAATCATTTGGCAAAGTCATATGGAACTGTAATGCGATCAAGGCCTGCCTTAAACTACTTTTGCTGTGCATTTCCCTGAAAATAATTGCACACCTTAGAACATTCGTCAGCCAATCAGATTGAAGCAGTCAGCAGCCCCGTAGTATAATACCATTTAAATTAATAATTTGATACATACATGTTTTTGCATTGTACATATATTTTAAGAATAGCAGCATGTAATTACATCTGTTTTTTTTGCTTTCTGAAATTAGATCTATAATGCACTGTTGAACCTTCCCTTACACCTTAACCGACCCTTAGGCCGCGTGTCCACCAAAGCGTTTATTCATGCAGCTAGCTGGCGTATTCAATTGTTTTCAATGGGAGTGCCGCGTTTTTAGAACGGCATGAGCGTAACGAGACGCTGAGCGAGTATTTCACGCTCAAGCGCTGAGTGCTCAGTTTTTATAACTGGTCGCAGAGAGTTGGAGAATGTTCAACTTTGAGCAAAACGCAGCGCTCATCACTGTCACTTTCACCCAGCCGTTCCGATCACAGCGGAGGAGGGGCGGGACAAATACAACACCGACCAACCGCCACATTCTGCATGTACAACGTCAACAGATGAAAACAATAAGTATAATAACAGAACAAAATAATTTAAAACAAGAGCCAGAGCAAATACTTTACATTGAATTTTTATATAGAATCAATACAGAAACAAACTAACGTTATCTATGAAATGAGATAATAGAAACACTTCCGCGGATATTCCGTATCAGTCTCAACTGAAAAAAAATGCTGTGCTGCCAAAACGCTCTCAAGCGCCCACAGCAAGACGTTTTCAGCCGGCTAAAACCTAACTATACCACCAAACCTGTCCCTAACATTACCCATATTCCAACCCAATAGCAGCAAAAGTGTTTTGCAATAAAACATGAACACAATAATTACATTTTCTCTATTTTTATTTTAATAAATTTAATTATTTTGACTATTTTTTTAGTACATAGTACTTAAAGACACCTAATATGTAGTGTGACCAATAATAATCACAACTTTAATCCTATTAATTTAGATGAAACCATATGAAGCACATTTTTGGTTTCCTGACATTTTACAGTGTGTAATGTTGTATACATGTGTAGAGATATCAGAGATTAAAATGGATTTTTCTGAGGTCTAATTTTTCCGAAGAGACAATTGATACACCTTTTGCAGCGCCAATGTCTTCATTTTCCTTAATGCGCCTGCGAATTAGTGCTCAAGTTGAGTTATTGCACCTTGGCAGTGTTTGTGTGGAGTTGTGTTTGTGGATCCGATAGTGGCATCCATGTGTGTCTCTCTGTATATAAAGGTGTCAGTATAAATGTGTGTGTTTTTGTATGTTTGTGTTTGCGATTGGTCCCATGGGAGAGATCATTACCAGCATGGTGCTGGATTTTGAGTAGCTCACTGAATCGGACATAAAAATCAACTTCTGGAACAGCTGTGCAGAGCATTGTTTACACAGCCCTCATTGTGGACACATTAATCACAAAAGCACATTACCAACAAAACCACCAGCTGCGATGTGTGTGTGTGTTTGTCACCCGTGTGTGACGAAGGTGCAAGCAGTGTCCGAGGAAAGTCACAGCGATGAGCTCACACTTTATAAATCACTGCTGTCAGTTTGATCCTCATTATCCTCTATGTCTTCCGCTCTCGCTTTATTTCCATCCATCTTTCTTTTTTTCTCACACTTTGTTTTGCATTTAAAATTTGCTTGGCAGTGGTGACGGGTTGGTGTCAGCAGACTTTTAACTTAACAGTGTAAACAAGATTCTGCAATTATTAGACAATGCCTTCACCACCAACAGGGACAAATGTGTTTATTATTTTATAATTTTTAAGTGCATATTCCATGTTTGTTGGTGTGCATGTGTCATTTCTCCAACGGATGATCCCCAAGGAAGGTTTTGTCAAATGTAGCTTACTTTTTGTACTCATAAGGAACATACAGGGATGTCCGTAACACTGGATGTAGTGACCTCAAATAAAGTCAAAGCATGTTCCATCCATCCATCCAATCCAATCCAATCCAATCCCATCCATCCTCTAATGGATGGTGCAAGTTTGAGGCTACGTCTACATTAATCTAGATAGATTTGTAAATTGAGATTTTGTTTCAAAATATTCTCCATCCACACTAGCGTTTTTAAGTGTTTTCCAAAAGTTTCTCATCTCACTTATCCCCACCAGAAAATGCCAAATTGACCTTACTGCACTTGCATAAAAGCTCACTGAGATGGTACAGACGAAACAGACATCATAAAGTTCATAAATTCTTCTGGCAGGATCATTTCATTTAGCAAAATATCTCTCCATTCACTCACTCACCATTATTATGTTTGGTCTAAAACGCAACTGCTCTCATATTTTGCCACAGGACAGCATATGCGAGTCAATTTTCTGTCATCTTTACAGGACTGTGATATGAAGAGTGTGCAAAGTAATATATTTTAGCAACTGTGTGAAAGTGAATGGCACATAACGGGACAATAGCGGTATAAACTATTGGCTCAATATGTATCACATTACTAAACGTGTCATCGTTTTACAATACCTCCGTTTTCACAGTCCACACTACAACGTGAAAATGTCGTTTTCAAATGTATCCACTTCGGAGAGCGTTTTCAAAAAGCATCGTTTTCGTGAATAAAAATGCCTTGGTGTGGATGGAAGGCCAAAACGGAAAGAAAAAAATGCTTTTTCAAACGAAAACGTATTAGTGTGGACTAGGGGTTTACATAGTCTTAACTAGGACTAGGAGTTTACATGCCTGACTAAGGATTTACATAGTCAAATCAGAATTGTCAAGTCTTGCCTATAGTCGATTGATAGTTGAATCATAAAAACATTTTGGATAAGTAAACCAAAAAAATAACAAATAAATAACTGCAGAATGGCCACACTGCAGACCAGATTTGTCTTTCACATTGGCTAAATTGCCTGTGCGAGCACGCTCTAAGTACAGCACAACATCAATGCACCGAAAAACAATCAAAAATGAATTTACAGAATTAAATTAGAACAGAATAACCCTTTCAAATAAAAGGTGCAGGACAAATGTGCAGGGGAACATATATTCAAAACACAAGACGCAAATAGTTAAATTAGATAATCCTAAGTGATCAATAAATAAAATTAAAATAAATAAATGATTAAAATAAAGAAAGTATAGCCAGAGTTGTCAACTTTGTCTTTTTAACAGCAGAGACAAAAACGCTACACTGGAGTGGCAGTCTGTTTTGCTGAACATGTCTACAGCATCCAAAAATCAAATTAGAACCAATTGAAATATTTTAAAATCACTTGTACCCTACCTGATTGAAAAAATAATCCAGTCTTTCACTCTGCCTGTGTCTGTTTGACTCTTTTAAAATTGTGTGCAGGGAAAACTGGTAAACAGACATTAGCCCCTTTCACGCAGCAATCCCGGGAAATTGCCGGGAAATTATTAGAATGACTTTAAATACACAAATATGCTGTTCACACAAGCAACAATGTTCTGTCTTTTTACCTGTAAGAGACCGTTCACACATCAGCACCAACATACCAGTAAATTCTGTGATGTCAGTCATCTTTAAACGTCCACATGAGAGGAAGCACTTTAGTTTCGCTATCTGTTCAATTTGACAACATATTTTGATGTCTGAGTGAAAGGAAAAGAGGGTGATCAAACAGAACGCATTTTTGCTCGTAAAAACATGAGACATGCATAGGAGTATCCAACTGCAGAACCGCAACGCTGATGAATGGAAAAGAAAGCTGGGTCTCGAGCGCAAAACATTGAAAAAGCTGGCACAACCTTCAAAGATGATCATTTAGTCCGATCATTTAGATCAGGGTTCCTCAATCTCGGTCCTGGAGGGCCACTGTCCTGTAGAGTAGAGGTCTACAGGGGTCCAAAAATGTGTCTATTATTTCAAAAGCTGGTTCCGGACCCATGCTGATCTGAGAAATGCCAAAAATGTAGTACCCTGAACCGACCTGGACCCGATTGTCTCATATTCCACAATTAACTGCTCAATAAACAAGTTGCGAAAAAATAAAACTTTTTGTCTCAGTCTACCTTAAGCCGTCGTCTCCCTTCCTTGTACCTGATTGTGATGCATTAGCTGCAATCCTTGCCAAGAAAAAAGTTCTATCCATGTTATTCCTCTCTTGTTATTCCAAGCATGCTTAATTCACTCATCATTTCAGCTGTAAAAGTCCACTTTATGTCACGGTGACGGATGACAAATTCGACTTTGCCGATTTGCATTTCGACTCGAGTTAACTCGCATAATAACTTTGACTGTTTGCCCCTTTTAACTAATAACGATTGCTCGTTCGGTGCCATGGCCGCTGACGTTAGCATTATTTATTTGCTATAATCTCTGTGAGCCAATCTGACCACCAAAACTTTAAGATTAAACAAGATTGCTCATTCATATTATTTTTAAAGTCATTACCGTCACTGCGGAAGCTCGGGTTGCCATAGAAACATGACACATGCTTGAGACTGCACTTGCGCGTTAGCTGGAGCAACCTGAAATACCGTAAATCCTCTAATATTGGCCTGTATTCCATTAGCGGCCGGGTCTCCAACATTGGCCGGTCTCGCTGTCACCGAAGGTAAATAAAGGCCGGTCTCTAATAGCGGCCGGGGCTATTATTAGAACCAACGTTTTTCTGGGCAGGCCTCAACATTATGCTTGCATGTGATAGTAACATGCAAGTACCACAGGGTACTGGTCATGTCAATCACCCAGACATCCCAAGTCTCCCGCATATTTATAGCAGCTCCCTAATGCCCGCAAATTAGTAAAATTCTCCCGCAATCTAGAGCGAGCGAGCAACAGCGCGCATGCGAGACACAAACTGTGCACGCGCGCACGGCAGAGAGGGAGAAAGAGCGAGAAACCTTACGTGTGTGTGCTAGTGTGCACCTAATGAAGCGCATGTAAGACGGAGAGCGTCCTGATTGGCTTGTTTCGGTAAGTCAACCAATCAATTGTCAGTGTGGGCGGGCTTTTATCTCTTCGGGCTTTTATCTCTCGCCCCAAAAAACGAAAGTATAAAGTATAAACATAATGACAATCTTGCACGCTCTACAGTTTGTAACTAACATGTTATGGTTGAGTTAAACAAGTTTCATTTCATGTGCATATTTTTCAGGTCGGCTAGTTGCCAAGGCTACATGAAAACAACAAACTCCTTAGACCTGTTTAAAGTTGCAATGAAATATAAATAAAAGCAGTTTACATAAATAGTAGTATAAGCAGCTTATGTAAATAGTAAAAGTGATCTACATAATTTTAGGAGAGATACCTCCCTGAAATGACTTTTTTCAGGTTGGGATGTCTGATCACCTCTCTTGACTCGCACGTGAGACTTCAGTCACCGGGTCCGGTAGGCTAACGTTTACGGCGCGAGGATGAGAACAGACGCGCAGCGGTCAGCGGAACATGAGGACGACGAAGAGGATCTGTACAATAATTAACTTGTTGTAGAGGCTGGCGCGAGTGATGAGGAGTTTACAGGTAGAGATGAAAAGGAGGAGGAAACTGAGGAGGACGAGGATTAAACAGAATTGGAGGATTTTTTTTTTTATAACTTCAAACCAAACGAGACAGGAATGGTTAAACTTTGGAGCGGTAAGGTGTCTGTTGCCTTTTGTTATGAATCAATAACCTAATTATCACCGTGTATGGTTAAGTGTTTACAATGCACTACCGGTAGCCTATGTTTGCTACGTTTTTGTTACCATATTTCTACACTGGAATTTAGCCTGAATTACCGGTATTTGTTGTTAATGTTCTGTATGCATACCATAATGTTATGGTAACTGTACGTTTTCAATAAATTAACCTAGTATTTTATAGGTTGAAATAGACGCAAATCTCATTTTTAATCATTCTACTGGTAGTTTGATTTGCTCAAATAGAAATTGAGGCCTGCCTCTAATTCTGGCCTCCTTCCAATAAAGGCCTGGACCGCGATGCGCTTGAGTAAAATAAAGGCCCGGGCCTATATTAGAGGATTTACGGTATGAGCTTTTTTACGCAATTTTGAACGTCATAGAAAGAATTTCTGTAACAGTTCACCTGAGATTTTGTTGCTGATTTGAAATATATTATTTAAATACGAGTACATTATTACATTATTAGATCTTGCATTAGATCTGACCGCTTTGCTTCTAACGGCTGAGAGAGAGATCGCTTGTGTTTTTTTTTCTTTTTCCTAAACCTTATTTCCCAGCTCACACTTTTCTTATCCTAATTTTTACAATTTACAAGTTATACAAAACACACAAGCAGTGCTGACTGACTCTGATCACAGCCAGGTGTTCTCCAAGTCTGATCGACTCCGCTGTTACACACAATGTTAAACAGACCGGGATCCGAAGTAATAGATTGGGACCCGGACCCGGTCCACAGGTCTCGGGTACTCTGTGTAGACCTCTACTGCAGAGTTTAGCTCCAACCCTAATCAAACACACCTTCCTGTGATTTTCTAGTGATCCTGAATCCACAAGTTTCCTACGCCCCATGAAGCCTTGCGTCAAAAGTGGGAGCGCCTTCCGGTTCAAAGTAAACAAGCAGGACTTTATGCATTTCCATCGTAGTTTATGTACACGTTTTCGTATCGGATAGAAAATGTATTCGACTCAAACGAGCACAGTTTTTTATACACATTTATAGAATTCATGCTCATCTTGACGTTTCCTACAGCATTTTTGATGCGATATCCCAAAATGCGCTTAAAAATAGGTGGATGGAAACATAGCTTATTGATATTCAACAGTTGACAGTCATTCAAGCTATCCAAATTTGCTAACGATGGGGGAACACAACCTCAACGAACTTTCAAAAGGGTGAAACAACAGTACCTTTACCCTCCGCGGTAGTTGGTTGGGAGGATGACGTGAAGAAGTGGCCTCGTATCACATACCGTAGCATTTTTAGCTATTTTCTAGATTCAGTAGCCTGTGATGGTAAGGCGTTGAGCAATTTGAAAAGCTCAGAGGCATATCAGTATCTGTCGGGAACTATCTAAAAGCGGACATTGAGCCGAGCTTGAGTATCCCATCACAAGGCATGGGTGCTAGCATCAGTGAAAGGTACAGACAGCGGGTTGTTCATGTATTAGGGCCAGGACGCTGTTGTAGTCATGCAGCAGTACTTTTGTGGAAGGTCAGTAAAGTAAAGACAATTAAGGACACGGAAATTGCATTGTTTATTGTATTGTGAAATTATTAATTAACTAATAAATGTACTAAACTGAAATGTTTAGTGTGTCATTCATGTTGCAAATGTTGCTTCACAGTAACCTTCACTTAACCCTTGTGGCACCATCTGATAAAAAAAAAAAAAAGTAAAAATTATCATTTTGAAACCTTGCCAATGATCCGAAAAACACTTAGCCACTTCACTAACTAGCACACAAAATACCATTGGTATACTACATCCGCCGCCTCACCGAAAGTTGTGCCCACGTTCTTCTTTACAGTAGCACCCCCCGGAAACAGGTGGATACCTTGATTAGCTTGCTTAGGTGTGTTTGATCGGGGTTGGAGCTAAACTCCGCAGGACAGTGGCCCTCCAGGACCGAGTTTGAGGAACCCTGGTTTAGATTATTTGCCAGTAAAGACTGTATGTGTGAAAGGGGCATTTGAGCACCCCCATATAGCCAAAAGGACATGATCCTCATTTCATAACACCTCTGGAAAGATTCGACTGTGAGATTGGTAGTCGAATCAGGCTCCTCATATCGAAGTATTGAATCTTCGACTGCACACCCCTAGTGTGGACATGGCCTGAATCTGGGTTGCAACTAGGCAGCACCAGATTAAAACATGCAGTCGTGGTTGCTGCTTAAATTCACAAGGCTCAATGCAAAGTTCTCAGTTACAGTTCTGCAAAGAGGACTGATGTGCTTGATGTTGTGTTCCTAGAACTATGGGGTCGAGCATTTCAATGTTTAATAAATGATGAGCCTAACTCTGTGGAACAGCAACATTTGTATTCCAGATCCTTATAAGCCACTTAAATTCAATTCAGGGATATCATAAATCATACCAAATGAGCTTTAATGTATTATGATTGCACAACACCATCATTTAGGTTAGAAATTACATTAGGTCTACTTACAAACTCTACACACACAACACTGATCTGACTGTGTGTACCCCCTTGTGTGCAAATTTATTGTCCTTGTTGGGTCTTGATACCCACACATCCTCTCTAGCTGCACCCCAGCAGAGTATTCATTTTCCGAGCAATGCTGTATAAATCCAACAGTGGTTGGAGGAGGCGATTTTTCTCTCAAGCTGACGTTTTAACAGGAGGGGGAAATGGTGGGAGCTCATTTGATAGCAAGGTGATGATATAGCTGGCAGCCCTCAGTGGAGCTGAATGCTGTAGTTTATAAGCGAGGATGTAGCTGTCGCCGAGACACGGCGCTGCTCATAAACCAACTTTTCCTTGATCAGCCACAGGGGAAAAACACAAGACATGCAAGTTTGAGGAAACCTCAAGAGTAGAGCTTGAGATATGTCCCTATCCCTCTATCGCTCTCTCTCTCAGTTCAATTCAAAATGTGCTTTATTGGCATGCCAATTGTTACAATGTATTGCCTGCTGCTCTGTGAATCTAGAACAGACATTTATATAAAACATACAAAAAGAATAAATAGAACAATCAACATTTTAGAATGAATTCTATGAACAATTTAGAATTCAGTGTGGATGCTTGTGAGCTGTGTTTAACACTAGAAAACTACACAGGAACAAAAGAGTAATGCAATCTTAACACTCTAGTAACACTCTTGGATTACTATTAACTAACAAGAAACTCTGATTAACGACTTAGTAACCAACAGCACTCAGTTGAATGAGATAGTTTACTATTAGCTAATCAATATTTTTTTTCATACCTCCCAGAGGACTAGATTTACTATATATAATTCTAAAGTGAAGGCCATAGTAACCAACTAGTAATGGCTCCAAATCCTTCAGAATCCTTGGATCAGTATTCTAAAGTGAAAAGTATGATAACTCTTTAATATTGACTGAAATCATTGTAAGCTTTTGAAGTTTTTGTAAGGTTTTGGATAGTAATGGCTCAAGTGGTTCTACATCTACATCATTACCAAATTACTATCCAAAAACGTACAAAAATGTTGCTGGTTAATAGTAGTTACTAGAATGTTAATAGTGGGTTATTCACTTGTTCTTGGGTAGTTAGTCATTAATGGCAGAACAGTATTCTAAAGTGATACCAAAATTTCTTTCTAATTTATTTTGGGCAGCTGGTAAGGATGTGTCACTCTGTTTCTACTTCTCCATGGTTGCAGTACGGGCAGATGTGGCTCTTTTTGGGCAGACAGTTTTTTGGATATCTGCCTGTCGCTAGACTTAGGGCGTTTTCACACCTGAAAGTCCTCACCAAGGTCTGAACCGAAGTTCATGTTTTGATACATTTTATACATTCGGTTAGCTTTGGTTTGATTTCACATTGCAATTATGCGAGCGCACTAAAAAAGTTTACATGACACACTTACGTCCACTCGTCATCATCTATGTGGGCTGCATCTGGACATTGATTGGTTTGTAAACAGACGTGCATCTGACGTCAGCGTCTTTGACAAGAGTGAATGAACGGACGCATATCGTTGCCACTATTGAACAGTGTGCACTGGCATTGCTTGACTATTTTCTTTTCGTTACGTTTAAAAGTGGACATTTCAAGCTTTATATACAGATATTTATCATGTTTGTGAGACAAGTAGCCTGCTGAGTTTCGGTTAATTTGAGACACGCTCCAGCTTCATGTGCAAAGCATGTGACGGCTCCCGCGATTATTGTCTGCTATAGACTATTTGCTTCTTATTTATTAAATCCAGGCAATTATCTGATTAAACGTTGATTAAAATTAAGATACAATTTATACAAAACGAAATTCACATTAAAGAAAGGCTTTCTAAGCAAAATCATACAAAATTTCTTTCAAAATCATTTGTGACCTTCTGTCTTCTGACATATTGCGCATCTTTTCACTTTTCATAATCAACTTAGCCTAGATTAAATTTAAAAATAACATTATAATATTTAAACATAAACAGGAACTTCTTGCAAATGGTCTGAAAGTACGAACCATACAGAAAATGCTTTCACACTCGAAACAAACCTTTGTTCAGTTTGATCCGGACTGAGACTACCTCTTTTCGTCTGACCAAATTTCATCTGTTTGGTCCGGACAGTGGTACGGGGGAGGTTTCACACCTGTAATTTTGATTCGGACCAAACTGAAAAGTTAGAAAATCCGGACCAAACAAGGTAGGTGTGAAAGGGCCCTTAGTGTATATTCTGGTTAATAGTCAGGGCCCAGGTCTGATAGAACTTGTGCAAGATTTTCTGCTGTAGACCCTCTTCTGTTGGAGACAGCAGGGCCAGATCTTCTGTGAACAGTGGGAACTTTATGTTGGATAAACTACAGCGATATTTGTCTAATATGTATGCCCATGATAGGAAAATATCACTTTTGTTCACATGATTGTGAAAAGACAGTTTGACCCAAGGTATTGATTGGGGCGCAAAAACAAGTCTTTGAGAAATTGAGAAATTGATCGGATTATGTGATTCATCACGGTCATTATGATTCTGTTCAGAACATGTAAAAGAAATGAATTTGTTAGTGCGCTTTTCAAGCATTTTGCACACTTCTTTAAGTCTTGAATGCTGTAATTAGCTGTCGCATATTTGAAAGCACCACGCTTTCAAAAGACCACGTAGTGTAGCAGCTCTGGTTTGTCACAAAATAAGGCCTTTCAGGGTGTTATTTAAATAAATGTCCATAAAGTTATTTGCAATGAGATCTTTCTCTTTCCAAGACTCAAAGCCAAACAAAGCGGGTTTCATACATCCATCAGGTCATATTTCCACACGTAACTTTCTGTTGTTTCATCTTATTTTGTCTCTTCTCTCAACTTCTAAATGCACTTGAATAGCACAGAGCATTGTCTTGCACTTGCAATTATATCACTTATTTATAACAATATGAGTGAGGGAGAGATGTTCCCTAAAGAAAAAAAAGAACATGAGGCATGTGTTAAGGCGAAAGGATGACTCCTGGGTACCATGGTAACAAGCAGGAGTTGCAGTCGGTCGTTGCTCACCTTGCTGTTATGCCTGGTCGGGTGACGGTAACTCAATCCGACATGGCAAAGAATATTCATGTTCTGTAGCAAATACAGCAAGGCCGGTGAGGATGGCGTCAATCAAAGTAGAGTAGGGCTTCTCCCATAGATGTGACACACACATACACTCAATGGAATGAATATGTTTTCTTAGTGCAAAGCCAGAAAGAATGCATTTACCATGACCTTTTGATTCCGCCTGCAGCCTCCCAGCGCTCGCATAAGCTTTTTACACAAAGCCAACACACATACACACACATTCCCACTGGAACTGCCCAGCATGGCCTGTACTCCTCCTAAAAGCCACTGTACCTGTAGACATGCATTTGGAGTACATAATAAAATGGAGACACATTAAATCTTTTTGGACTTTATAAAGAACTCCATTACCTCTCACTGTCCAGACTTACCTCTCACTGTCCACACTCTGAGCTCATAGTTCACCTAAAATGACTACCGTCGTCATTTATTCACCCTCATGTTCCAAACCTGTTTTGTCTATCCTCCTGAGACCCAGGAATAGATGTTTTGCCTCTGTAGAGGACATTTATATTTTAGCTAGTTTCTCTGACAACATACTGTATAAGTCACAGTTTTGACAAGTCTGGATGTCCTGTAAAGAGCACATTCAGGGTTTTGCAGTGATACCAACTATTTGAAAGTTGCCACCTTGACAACTCCCTGTCCTTGGTCTTTAAAATGACTGAATGATAACATGTTCTGCACTCTTATGGAAAGATTGTAATGGATAATATGGATAATATTTTGTAATTATCATTTAAATCTGACTAATTGTCAAATTGTTTGTCAGAAATCAACATCTCAGGTAAACGTTATCATGGCAGATCAGGCATTTTGAGGAGACAACACATGAATAGGGAAAGAAATTATATATCAATGTTCTTATGAAATATGAGATATTCTTATGAAAATATTCCCAAAATATTACTCCCATTACTACATGTATTTTTTCATTACATGTTGCCCCAAGAACACATGCAAACTAGATACAGTGTATAGATGCATTGCATAGAATGGGAATGGCATGTATGGCCATGTTTACACACATATGGCATAAAGTAAAATGGTATATCAAATCATTCTGTTATATTTTTCATAACATAGTTGAGAATCGTCTTTATACAAAGTTTGGATAAAAAAAGCTTGAAATCTAAAAATGTATTGTTGGGAAAAAAAACGCTCCCCATTGTTTTTGCCGATTCATGTCTTTTAATTTTCCTAATAAATGGGTCCTGGTGTCCTCTACAGAGAACATAGCATAACAAACATTACTTTTTTTTTTGTTATGCACCAAACAATGTAATGACCTAAATAAAACACCTTTTTTCTGGTTCTTTTTGTATTGCAGAAAAGAAGCTCTGTGACCAACAAAAGTTTATGATTCGTGCATGTTTTGTTCAAGATAATCTTCACGAATTAACACCATTTATCAATTTTGAAGCCTGCAGTCACCAGAAGTAAAAAGTTAAATGTAGGCTAAACTACACCATGGTCGCATGTAGGGATGAAACGGTATGGAAATTTAACATCAAGATTATAGTGACCCAAATTATCACGGTTATCAATATTATCACGGTTTTGTTCAAATGAGATGAAAGTGTTCAAAAAGAACAGATGCACACACTTAAAACATTTAAACAAGTTTAATATTTGAAAAACAACAAATAAATCAAGCAGCTCTATGCACTTTTTTAAGCTAGATTCTATTCTGTGGGATTTCCTTCCTTATAATGGCCATCGTCAATAGCAACGCATAACGCATAAATAATAATAATTTGTTGTAAATATAATCTCTAATATTATCTCTGTAAATATATTCAAGCAAAATTCTCATCAGTGTTAAGCAATGATGCATTTTAATCTAGCATATTTTGTTAGAGCCCAAACAGTATCCTATGCATATCCATATTTCCATATGATTTGACAGTTTATTTTATTAAATATCAAAAGGTGTGCATCATACCTGTACACCTAGATGAACACTTTACAGTCAGTTTTATGACTATCATTCCCTTCAAATGCTATTGAAGTCAGAAACGTGTATAACGTTACCAATGTTGTATGTAACTTTAGAGACGGTCCCTAAATTCGCCAGTGTTATGCCAGTCATATCAGATGCGCTGTGGTTCTGCTGTGTTTGTTTGAAACCATGTTCGCTGCTGAAATAGAACAAAAACAGTCCAACACAGTATGATGAGTGAATCTCCTGCATACATCGCACATTTATCTTTGCTTTGAGAGATTTCAGCGAGTGAGCGCGGCGCGCTCTGAACAAAACTCCAGCTGATCTGAACGCCTCTGATTATGAGACGACATCGCTTTCATAAACTCAATAGAAACACGTGTAAGTGGTTATAATGCGCAACGCGATTATAACAGATGGCTTTTGAGAAGACTATAATAAGTTCAACAGCCAGAGTGGCTAGTGTGCAGCCGAAATAACGTTACATCGGCAAATGGCGGTTGTTAATGCCAAGCCCTGATTATTATCCCTTAAATGTCACCCTAGTCTTGACTGAATTTGTTCGTTCGCTTCACGTTATTATTTCCCAGACGTAGTTTTGGTCCACTTGCCTTGTGTTCGCAGTTTTGAAGTGTTCCCCCTATTACAGCGACTTTCTTCTGGCATGTTCTTCAGACAGGGTGACCATCTTCGATTAAGTTTCCCTCAGGACTTTTGTAAAAGCCAAAATATGACCACACCTCAGATTTGGTCCTTTTAGAGGCTGAACAATCCCCCGAGTGCTGTCACTGCCTTCTGCCATTTCTTCTCGTTCAAAAGACAGCGGTGCGCTGCGCCAGACTGACGCTGACTGGACAAGATTTACCGCGAGTTTTCACAATCGTGATAATCACACACGGTTTTAATGATAATTAAATTTTATACGATATTACTAACCGTCACTAAATTTTATCGTGGTTTATCGTGAAACCGGTAATCGTTTCATCCCTACTTCAGTGTCACATGATCCTTCAGAAATCATTCTAATATGCTGATTTGCTGCTCAAGAAGCATTTCTTATTATTATCAATGTTAAAAAAAAAGTGTTGCTTAATATTTTTTATGGAAACTACAGGATTCTTTTATGAATAGATAGTTCAAAATAACAGTATTTTTTTTGAAAAAGATACATTTTCTGACATTTTAAAAGTTTTTTTTTTAATTAAAACAGTATAAAACGGTATATATATCTCATCATTGTCAATCGATTAAACAAAAACACTAATTAATCACGCATTTTTTGTGTAGTTAATCGCGATATAAACATCAGGGTTTTTAATATTTTTATAATGTAATAATTTCACAGATACTCTCCAAAATAATGAGAAACAACTTAAAGACAGTATATTTTAAATATTTGTTGTAATGGCATATTTTTATGAATGAAGCCCAGTTTCACTTTAAAAAAATAACTTATGATTTAAATGAACTTGAAATAATCTTCACATAAACCAATTATAATAAATGGCATATTTACCTGTGGCCTTCCTACCTGCATAAATTATAAATTAAATCTAGATGAATCCTTATTAAAGCTACAATTTTCTCTGTTACCTTTATTCTTTGATTTACATCAATGACAGACATCACAGCAACTGGTTTATTAGGCTGCTGTCACTTTAAGATCTGCCGCTGACGAACATGACGTGGATCTGATGTGCTGTCACACGCATCTCATTTTCTCACAAATGTACGTTCATTTAAAACGTAATTTAACTAGTTTAAGACTGCTCTTATGAGAATACTCGACAAAATTCTGTGCGCACGATACTTTTTGTGGATCGTGTTTGTGTCCCACAGACATTCACAGACAGCACATTCTCTTTTATCTTGTTGCGCTTCATATATATAGGCTACATACACTTATGAAACATTCTTAGATTTTACTTAAAAATGTTATATTGCATTATATAAGAAGAAAGATATCTACTAGGAACATGACATTAGTCACTATCAAAATTACAAACAGTTTGAGGAGAGGCAATCTGTATGTTTGCCCAAAGGAAGACGAGGTGAGAAAAAAGTGATTTGAAAATCAATATTTTTGCAGTTATATTCGATGGAAGTAGAAGGCAGAGAATTTTGAGAAAAACAGCTTTGTGTCATTTTTTCCCTCTGCCATTATGGGTTTAAGTGCCAAAAACATCACTTGAATGATGAAATGGTGTGCACGTCTAAACACAAAGGGATCTTCTGGAAGCAATCATTGGCATAATAGCTGGAAGGGAGAGCGATAGAGATTCAAATGATCAGTCAGTTTTGCATGTTAAAATGAGAGATGACATTTCTCCAAGAAACGTATAGTCGGGAGGTCTCTGGTGTGTGCTGGAGGTAGCTAGATGTGTGTGTGGGTGTGTGTGTGTGTGTGTGTGTGTGTGTGTGTGTGTATGTGTGTGTGTGTGTGTGTGTGTGGAAAAGAATCTGCCCTTTCATCATAGACATTGCTGATCTTTGGAATGAGCAGATGACTTAATACCCCAACACGGCGCTCAAACAGAATCCGCTATCAGTCACCAGGGAGAACAGATTGATCCAAAAGATCTCTCATTTTCTCTCTCTCTCTCTCGTTTTCTCTGTCCCGTTCTCCAAAGCCATATCTTCCATATACAGTGCATTTGCTCTTGCTCTTCACAACGAGTTTTGAAGTTTTTAGTCCATGTTTGTTATCTTTGAGGCACTGAAGAAAAAAAAATGATCTCGCAGATACACATTTAAAATATACAGTCTGTCGCTGCCAAAAATACTGATCACTCATCCTTTCTAAGCAGGGTCATGAGCAAATTCCATCTAATAAAATGCTCATTTGAATGAGAATGTCTTAACAGGACTTAAATAAGTCCTGCCCCCAACTTCAACACAAACACGTTTTCAAAATGAGGGTTCGAAATGCATTGAATCTACTAGATAAAACCATAAAAAGAGAAAATTCAGCCAAGACAACACAACTGTAATGGTGTAGTGTCTCGCTATGCTATTATTTAGATCGAAACTGAATTTTTTTGTTTTGCATTTAAGTGCCTTGGAAAAGACACGCTTGGCACAAGTGGCTAAACAGGACGAAAGTGGTTGTCTGGGACATTAAACTCATCTACTGACTAGTCCACTTTTACAGCCTTGTTGTGTTCATACTACTATTCTAACTCACACTTTACAAACTTTGGGCCTGGTTTCACAGAAAGGGCTTAGATTAAGCCTGGATTAGGCCTTTTATAGGATTTAAGTAGCTTTTATAAACGTGCCTTAGAAAACATACATTACTGTTGTACATCTTGAGACAAAACAATGGCACTGACATATTTTAAGATATGTCAGAGCAAGTTGTTTTCAGTTAAAACAGCTCATGCATTTTGCAATTTTAGTCTGGGACTAGGTTTAAGCCTTGTCTGCGAAACCAGATAAAGTTTTCGTAAACTTAGAGCTGGTGATGTTGAAGTCATGCGACTAAAGATGCTGACAATTCAGCTTTGCCATCACAGCAATAAATTTAAAAAATAGACGGCGCTTTTAAGTTATATTAATATTTAACAATATTATGTTTTTACTGTATTTCTATCAAATATAGTCTCACTGCCTCCAAACTTTTGAACAGTAATGTATAACAGTTTTTTTTTTTGGTACCATTTTAAAAGCAAAAATGTAACACCACTATCAGGAACATTAATATCTATTGGCTTATTATTTTCTATTTCTGCCTTCTAAAGACATACTGATGTCCTTGATATCTTCAGAAATCCTGTTTTTTTTTCTCAAGGAACCGCTGTGCTTAGAGTGCCCACATCACTGAAGCATGTTGAGATGGGACATGGTTCTCTATGGGGGAAATATGACCACAGCCGAGAAATATGGGGTTATGGTGCAATGGCTTAGATGAACCGAACTCATCTGAGAGGAGAAAGAAGAAAGGCAGGATGTGGGTCAGGGGCCAAAGAGAGCCGAGGGAATGGGTCAGTGGTTACAGTAAAAGACAATGTTTTTTATCGATCCACACACACACACACACACACACACACACACACACATTCTCAATTTCAGACAAATTTCCTACAGTCGACTTCCTCAATCGCTCCTATTTCCTGCGTAATAGATTGTGAGGATGATTAATGAGATATCAGTTGAAATCCCCTGACCAGACAGCACCCGCCTGACTTCAAATGACAGCGTCTCATTGTTAATTATTTAAAAATGAATTACAAGCAATTGGCAGAGACAATCAGTAACGCATATCACCACTGTAATTAAAAACCATCCTGATGGTGTACGAGGGTAAATTGGTGTTATGCTGATGAGAATTGAGTACATCACGTAGATTTGGAGGCTTCAAGAATGCACAAAAAACCGTTAGAAAAAGCTGATCCCACAATCGTGTGTCAGATTAGGTCAGGTCCTTGTGGTTGCGACGGCTGGAGGTGAAGTCTACTGTAACGTGTGCTTTGCAGGAGTTATCATACTATGGCTGGCAGCTTCTGAGTGAAAGTGGATAACAGTGGGAGTTTTCTTTACATTCCTTACCCTCATACTCAATGCTTGCAATGCAACAGTAGGTCAAGTCAAATTTAAGCCTATTTGTATAATGCTTTTCATAATACACATTTTTTTCAAAACAGCTTTACTAAAAATCATGATGTAAATGTTTAGAATATCGGAAACACCTTTTCCATTTGTTAACATTAGTTAACTACATTAAGTAACAATGTAAAAATACCTCTAAAGCATTTATTAATCTTAATTTGTTAATTTTGACATTTACTAATACATTATTGAAAGTAAAAGTTGTATCAGTTGATGGATCTGAGCTAACATGAACTGACAATGAACTGACAATTTTTTTAAAGGCACAATATGTAATTTTCACTGCTAGAGGTGACTTATTGAAAACAAAGCCGTAGATTGATGACGCCTTGATTTCATGGAATCATGAGAGTTGTTGTCTTCACATCTACAGCCGGTGGAAAAGAATCTGACGGGACTCAGCCAATATTCATGGATGAGCTAATGTATTAAAATATATAATATATACATTTGAGTGTTTTGAAAGTTATGTTGTAATGCTACTCTGTGTGTTCGCTCGGCGGCTACTATTAGACACTTGTTGCACACTGCAGTAAGCTCAAGAAACAAGGTTTAAACAATAAGACTGTGTTGAGCTATATACCAATGTTTTGTTTTCTGTCGATGAATGTATCCAAACAGTTGCTCACCTGTCTAATAAAGCACACAATATATTAAAGCTTCTTTGGTGTTTCCATGGTTTCTACAAAATGAAACCGGAAATCGAGGGTAACGCAGGTATGATGTCATTGATAGGCAACGCACAGACATGGTGCGTTTCCTGGTTAAAATTGCTTATTTCTCTGGATTTAAACATTCTTGGAAACGTTTGGGATAATGTAAATACAAGTCAACAACATATATAACATTGTTCGAGTGATTTTTTGATAGTTTTATCCAAAAATCTTACATATTTTGACTTTTACTAACATTAATGTTACAGATTAATAAATATGAAATGTTGTTCATGTTAGTTAATTCATCAGCCAATGTTAATTAATGGAATCTTATTGTAAAGCAGTGGTTCTTTTTTGGACCAGCGCCCCCCTACCCATGATCTAGTTCCCTTACCACCCCAGTCAAATAAAAAATAGTCTATTTTGTCTTCCCCGAATATAAATTTTGATTATTATTCTTTGTTTATTATAAATAGGCCTATTATACTATTTACTCTGCCATTCAAACTAGGGATGTCAATGATTAATCGACAATTGATTAATCGATAATACGTTTAATTGATAAAACTTATCCATTATCGTATAATCAGGGTCATGCGCGTGCATGCAACTCAACCGCGAAACACAGTAGGAAAAATGAAGCCAACATGCAGGAGTTCTGTTTGGGACCATCATTACACCATCATGACTATAAGTGTGCGTGTGCCTTCACAGCCTCTTGTTTTGTGTAAATTCAAGTTGTAATGTGTTTATTTTGTGTAGGCATGTCTATATCTGATTTATCTCATATAGTATGCATTTGGTTAAGAATTAACGCGGTAGTGAACCGTGGCGGTGATCATCTTCAGCTTCAGCACATGCAGCTCAACTATGATTGGGACTGTCATGTTACATAACATTATAAAGAGAGCAATATTGTAATAAAACATTGAGTTATTTGGGTTTAGTTGGCTGTTTCATCGCATTGCTCCAGGAAGAGCGCGTGCACAAGAGTCACGCATTCTGACTCGCACGTAACTTAGTTCAAGTTCTCTTGTACATTCGCGTTATTATGTGCAGATCAAATTTTTTAATATTATGTTTATTTTGTATATATATATGATTAATCTCATATAGGATGCGTTGCTTTGAGTTAAATAACGCACTAGATAAGATCTTCAGTGTGTTCATGCAGCGCTTCAGCTTCAGCGCACACAGCATAGCACGACTAATAATAACTATGATTGGGTCTGTCATATTACATAACATTAATGAGAACACTATTGTAATTAATCGTTGTGAATTCATTGTGTCTAGTTGGCATTTTCAGCACGTTATTCCAGGAAGAGAGCGTCCATTCTGAATAACACGCTTCTGAGGTGGCGTCGGTGACACGTTGTATCAGTCATTATATTTGATAATTAAATAAGTTATTTAATTAATGATCAATCACATGGACTCATTTTACAATCCTACTAGCCTTTTATTTGGACTAAAAACCCTTCTCATTGATTGGGTGAGGAACATGGTGTTTTGAGCAGTGTTTGCACACCCTGTGCTGTTAACTATAATCCACTGCTGTAGGATTAAGGCTAACGATTAATTGTTTAATTGATCGTTAATTTAAACGATGATCGATCATGGGAATTTGTGTAAATTGACATCCCCAATTCAAATGTTTGAGGTCAGTAGATTTTTTGTTTTGTTTTTTTTATCGATTAATTCAACAATAAGTGTAATAAATTGATGTACAAAGTTTTTAAGCATAGTATTGTTTTGGTGATGTTCAGTGCTGTAGCCTTGGGCTGTCACAGTTCTATGAGAGAGGGGTTTATTGACTAAACAGCTGACAATACAAGAAATGGTGAGGAGGTGAACAGTCAGCGATGCCCAAGAATTCCTGCCTGGCCAATGCACTCAGGGATCACAGGAAACGCACCTGGCTTGCAGCTAGGCAAAGCAGCCAGGGAAGCTCTGCTTGCAGGACTGGAACTAGAGACACAAGACAAGACAGGACCAACAGGCAGAACTAACACTTAGCAATATTAGAGTAACAGCACATATAACAAACCAGCAACACATGAGGGAAAGAACACACTGGGAGCAGAAAACATGAGGAACAGGTGAACGCACTCAGACAAACAAGAAGCAGAGAACATGAGGAAAGGGTGAGCACACTCAGACAAGGAACCGGTGAGCACACAATTAGTTAATTAACGAGGACTAGACAAGGGCTGCGTTCAGCCCCGACAAAACGTTGCAAAACATTTTTTAAACGGAAACGGTGCTGCGTTGAACACCCTGTTCTGTTGACGCAAGAGTTGCAGCTACGGCAGCTGAGAAGGCCATTCTTTGTGTTCTTTTCGAGGAATTTTCGGAGCCTGATGAAATCGATATAAATACGTGTTTAATACTGCAAAATACATGCAATCACTGCCCTTGCCGTCCAGAATAAAAGACAACATCCCAATCCCATTTAATGAACTTTTTTTATCTCCTGGTAATCAATTCTAATTAAATTTTATTTTATTTCTATTTCTTACTTTTTTAATAGCTTGTATTTTCTTTCTCATTCTTATGTAAAGCACTTAATTACCATATGAAATTTGCCTTGCAATGAAACTAGAAAATATAAATAAATACATCATCATGTTGATATTTATACTGTATCATTTTTTTTTTACGACAATCATGCCTTCTAATATCTCCAATTGTTGCATATACATACTGAGCTGCAGGCGGACACATTTGTAAACATCTTTACTTGGACACATTTTGTGAGCTGTCTCTTTAATACCGTGTGGTTTATATACATGCTGCTGCTGATTGGGCTGAAATATTTGACACACCCACCAAACGAGAAAAAACGCATCTCAAACCCGTTGCACACCGTTACACACCGTTTCCAGGAAACATGACGTTCAACCGGAAACCGTAGCAAAACGTTGCGCACCGGTTTGAGCTTTGAACATGCCCCAGGACTAAACAAGGGGGTGTGGAAACAGGAAACAAGGAGGCAGGACACAGGGAGCACATGGCAAACACAAACCAAGACAGAACCATGTGTTCACGAACAACACAGACAAAGACGCACTAAACAAAGACAAGACTGACAGAACTGTCAGAGGAGAACCCTAACATTGGCAATGTTGAGGTTTCTTTAAAATCATATCTGACATAACCTGTTAACCCACATAACCACATAATAGAAATGATTTGACTGGAGAGTAAAACTATCTTTATCATTAATTATCACAAGGAGCAAAAAAAGCCATGTGAATAGAAATTATATTTATGAATGCTAAGTAAACGCTTTAGAAATTTGGCATTACAAACTTTAATTACATAGACTATCACAAAAAATAATTTTTTTTTTCTAACAGACAACAAGAATAAGAAAAAAGTATATTGTGTTATGTTGTGTCTGAATGCTAGACGCGCAAAGTTGTTTCCGCTGGAAGTTTGGCAGCTGTTCTACAGAAAGCTGACAGAAACACTGAAGTAAATAATCGTTGCTATAGAAATTATACACCGTCAATTCTATTTGCAGTGGTGTAGACTGGCAGGTTACACTCTGTCTACCCTGGACGCGAGTGGCACTACACATCCCATCGAAAAGCACATAGAACCCATCATACCCTTTCTACACAGTCACCGACAGACGCAATCTGCACGCTTGAACTGCTGACAACAGGACAACTGCATTTGGAACATTTGCTTTGATGTGTCAAAGGATGCGCCGATGTAGACACAGTGTTAGAATATTGCAGACCATTTTCCTTTTCAAGTTGTTACGAATTTCATCTTAAACAAACGCCCCCCTTTCGAAGATAAGGCTTCCTGCGCCCTCATGATGTCCTCTCAACGCCCACGTTGAGAAACACTATTGTAAAGCCATAATATCTTAATATCTCCCAGCCTTATAGTCACATTTACCAGTTTACAGCTGGGCGATAATATAGTTTATATTTTGCAATGGGTCAAGCAATCAAGCAGTTGAGAAATGCTATATAGTGTATATATAGTCTTACACAAGTATACTGTAAGTATGCAGATAATATTGGACATACTTATGTATCCAACTTTAGCTGGACGATAATATAGTTATATTTTGTAAAAAAAAAAAGTGCTATATATAGAATTAAAATTTTTGCAATATAAACAATCAAACAGTCGAGATTTACAATATGTTTGGTATTCCTTGAACATTCTAGCAAAGGTTTGTTCTAAATAAATAACTCTATGCAGAACATATATAGCCTACTTCAGTCCATTCAACCTTATTGAATCCTTAAGGGATGGCCACAATAGACGAGACCGGTTGCACAATCTCATATGGAAAAAGTTTCACATTCTGCTGCTATTAGGGCTATACGATTAATCGAAAAATAATTGAAACCGAAATTCAGAACCTCTAACCGACGTATTTTTCCCGTGTCGGTTATTTCGGTTTTAGTCACGTGACTCCGCCCCGTCAGTCACATCAAGTGCAGTTTGCAGGCACACAGAGAGATGCAGGAGCAGTTATCTTTGTTTAAAGATGCCCACAATCACTATAGTAACTGCATGTTTTACACATACAGGTAAGTTAATTGCCATTCTTATAGCCTGCGCTGCCACACATACACAGACGGCGTGCGCAAGCCCCGAAGCCAGATCGCTTTCACTTTCATCCTCATAAAGTTTGTCAAGTAAATGCGTTTAAAGGCTTGAACATTTAAAGAGATTGAGCACTATTCAAAAACGACTATACGGAAAACGTATCCGTTCAGTGCTCAGCTTTTTTCTGTGACAGAGCCGAGCCGTGTCGCGTCTCTAACACCGCGTGCATGCCCTGAAGGCAGACCTCTTTCACCTGCGTCCTCACAAAGCTTTGTCATTTGTTTGTGTTTTAAGGCCTGCCAGTTTTAACATTTAAGCGATTTTAGACCATCAGATGTGTATTATGTTGAACTAATACCTGATATATTGTGACAAACGAACACTTGTTAGTTCAACATAATACAACGCAGTGTCAACGCTGTCCTGTGACTAAAGTAAATTCACTAAAGTAGCTTAGAAACTCAACCGTTATAGGCATATATTTTAAAGAGCACCTATCATGGCATTTAAAATGTTCCAAATATTGTTTTAGAAGTCCCCAACAACAGTTCTGCATGCATGCAATGACAAAAAAGACTTTAGTTTTCTTATAATATGCATTTATTTTTACCTGTTTTGACAGCGATTCTCAAATGATTCCTTTAGTGATTCACTTTTCAAAACCCCGCCTTTACGTGACGCTAATCTGCGGTGATTGGTCCGATGACCCAGTCAGTTGTGATTGGTATAGTCTGTGCAGATATTTTCGGAAACGGAACGCCCATCAAAGTCTTATAGTGACAGTAATTTGTTAATATGTGTCAGGAGTTATGAATATGAAAACCGCATCGGAACCGTTTGATTGTAATATGAGCCTCAGCTGATCTCATTCATAAAAAAACTCCTATTCTCCTCACGAAGACTCGCGACAAATCAACATCCCTCAGGGCTTTTAGTTCAAAAGTGTGCAGATGAGGAGACATATTGATAAATTCTCATATGTCTGTGTCAAATTTCTAAACAGAGGAGTATTTTTTATTCAATACTTCCTCAAAATGCGCAGATGTAGCCTAATCACGAGCGATGGAGTCTCTTTTGTGTTGTTTTCAATTCATCCTGGCAGCCGGAGGGCGCTCTGTGCACATGTAGTCCATATATGGTACAGACAGACGAAGAAGAACCATGTGCCATAATTAAAGTCCATAATAAAAGCTTCCTGAGATCGCGAGACATGCAAATAGAGACATTTGACGATTAAATAAACACACAATCGCGACAATGTATGGTTTGTCTTCAAGCCACTTAGTCTTCAAATGCTCATCCTTGGGCAGATGAAAAAAGTTTGCTTTTGAGTCGCACTTCAGAACACAGCGTCTCGTCGCCATGATGTTTTCTAGTTTTCACTGGCGTCTTGGAGCGCAATAAGTGGGCGTATCGTATTCAAATAACTTGACAAGTTGACGTCATCTAGTCAGAGAAAAAGCTTCGATCTTCTAACGATTCTTAAAAATGACTCAGAGTCGACTCTTACTTTTGAAAGAAAATAACTATATATACGGTGCACTGTCATATTTCAAAACTTTGCAGGATGTTTTTGTTCACTTAGATCTATGTTACACACTACATGAAAGGTAAATTTCAAAATTCCATGATAGGTGCTCTTTAATACCTTTGAAGCCTAAGTACAAACCACAGCTATATAATGAACAGAGACGGTATGAGTAATTCACACACACAATCTCTCTCATTAATGCATTTAAATAAATGTAATCTAGGCCTACTGTGCTAATTTATCTGTAGCCTATCTGATGTACAACAAACAGAAATCTGCCCCATAGACAATAACTGCTGAAAGTGAACCGTTTCATTCAAGTCTTTTAAAATCACAAAGAAATGCACTTTTTCATTAGAAAAAAAAAACATCCACCTTTTAATAGTAGAACATATTTACAGTAAAAACCTTATCAGGAACTTACTCAAAAACCTTATGAGGGCAAAAAAGTGAAAGCAAAAAAAAAAGCGAAATAATCGTTCATTAATCGTAATCGAGGTAAAATGTTCAATTAATCAAGGTTTTTATTTTTGGTCAAATCATTACAGCCCTAGCTGCTATATACAAAAGTTTAGGTTTGACCTGTGAATTTGCATGATGTGAAGTTTTGTGACAAATAGATCACCTAAATGTCCGTTGGTAAAGTCATCGCATCATTATAGCGATGGTTATTTCCTGTATATATATTATGGTTAATTACCTGTGTGCGTCTGTACAGCATCTGTATGTAATAGTGAAGCTGTGAAGATTTGAAATATGCTATTTAATTGTGAGTTTGGCTAGCATTTTTTGTGATTTCAGTATTTAATATGTAGACAGGGATTGGTATTGCATGCCAATAATAGCTGCTCGAAGGCATTGTAAATATGGCTACTGAGTGAACTGACTTTCCTTGATACAAGTACCTTGGCCCAGTACAAAGAAAAAGAGCTTCAAAGCTGCAGGCTTGCTATGTTGTGCGAAAGTAGAGTATATGGTAAATTTAGAATTTTTATTGTTTATCCTAAGGTGTTTTATGTAGAAAATTAAAGTACTAAAGTTGACTAAAGTAGTCAAAAAAAAAAAGCTAAATGCTTTGTTTTTCTTTTTCTTTCTGTGGAACATAAAAGAAGATATTTTGAAGAATGTTTGTAACCAAACAGTTTTGGTTCCCATTTACTTTCATTATGGAAAAAAAAAAAAATGCAATGGAAGTCAATGCAACCGTAATTTGGTTAACAACATTCTTTAAAATATTCTTCGAAATATTAAATTTAAATGATCTGCATTCAAACTGCACAGTGATGATGTCATTGTAATATTTGCATACTGGTCTTTCTTGCATATTTGAAACTATTTAAAGCAGGCTTTATGCTGTAGTTGCATTTTTATTCACAGCCGACTGAAAAGAAGACCTGTGCCCAGTGTCATGACAACAGTAAAGTGGCTGTGATGCAGCATTTCATTTACGCAGAACCAAAGCATAAAATATCACCCTACCTAAAACTTTAACACTATTCTTTTTCTGCCTTGCAAGCATTGGTATTTCCATCAGGGAATGGCAATCTAGTTGGACATTTTTCTCAATGGTTTTATTATTTTTTTATTTTCTACTCCCTGAGGTAGAGGAGAAATGCAGATAGTGAGGAAGAATCCTGCATCCACCACCTCAGTAACCTCTGTAACCTTGACTTTATGACCTGGACGTCCACATCGCCATTAACTGTAATTGGTGGATGGCAAAACTCTCACTGCAGTTGCACCAGGACATGCAGTTCATGCATAACAGTGTTTATCTGGAGTGCAGACATGTGTGCCCAGAGAGAGGGGTGTGCTGCTATTTCAGCGTTAGCTGGCGGTGGGCTAAGTGCAGGCTGGGTGAGCAGTAACCCGCTGATGATGAGGAGATGTAGTCATGCCGCCAGCAGAGAAAGTGAGGGTCTCTCAGCACTCTGAGCCACAGTGAAGCCCTGACAGGGGCAACACTTATGTCTTGCTGTGAACAACACATTGTCAACTGGAAATATTTACATGTCGCTGGAGGATATAGTTGAATGTGTGCAGAGGCGTCATGCCCATTCAAACCGAGGGGGCACGTGCCCCCTGAGATTTTTGAGCCAAATGGATATGAATGCAGCTTCCAGAAAACAAAAAATTATATTTCAAGTTGAATAATATTTTTTACTTGAATATTTCAAGTAAAATATCTAGCTTCTGGCAGACCGCCTTCCATATACAACAAAGAGTAGCTCCTCTTGCAGTTCGAAATGTTTACGCTATGTCCGCTGTCATCGACACGGCGGTGCCGCTTTTCTACGGCAAGTCCGATGTCATCATCACGCCAGTTACGGTTTTTTCGTAAGATGAATACGGAAGGCGGTCCACTGGAAGCTAGAATTTTTACTTTATAACGTGTTAAATATGGATATTTTTCTTACAAAAACCCATCGATTCGCTTCAGAAGGCCATTATTAACCCCCCGTAGCCATGTGGATTACTTTTATATTGGATGGATACATTTTTTTGGTCTTTAAATTTTTGGCTGCAATTCACTGCCATTATGAGGCCAGGATATTTTTGAATATAACTCCAATTGAATTCGTCTTAAAAAAGAAGAATCTCATATACACCTATGATGGCTTTAGGGTGAGTATCAACTGCTAAATTTAAATCTGCATATGCGCTTTGGCTGGGCCTGATTCAGAGACAGACGCGCTCAGCGGCAATCTCACAACTGTTCAGTGTTTTCAAATTTTAATTTGAAATTCAAAGTTTATTTTATGTTTCTCTCTCTCTGACATTTAAATACAGATAAGTACTAGCACAAAAACATTCATAGTTTGTAAAGTATACACTGATGTCTATGGAAACTATGTCTATGGTCTTATCCTTTCAAAAAGCCTATAATTTGACGACATGTTTTATTGATATCATATTCTGATTTATTTAATTTTATTTAATTTGTATTATTTAATTTTACTTTATTTTATTATTTTATTTTATTTATTTATTTTTATTTAATTTTTTTTATTTATTTTTTTAATTTTTTTATCAAGTGTATCATTTTTGCAACCCTGTTACCAAACCTTGGGATATCTAGAGTTCTCAACTCTGATTTGTGTTACATAATAAAAAAATTTATCATTTTAATAAAAAAAAATCTAAATACAAAATTTATAAAAAAAAAAATAAACAAAAACTACACCACAATGGGTAATACCGACTAACCTAATTTGGTTTTACATTATTTTTACTATTACAATTAGTGTGTGTGCGTGCATGTTACATAATAAAGTATTTTTCTCAACAATTCTGACAAAGCGTTCATAAAGAAAACACAAGGGAAAGTCACAGCCAGATTTATAAAAATAATTACTATGGCAGAAATGAAAGCATAGCTACTTTCATTAAGAAGATATTTTATAAATGTGTGTGTGTGTTACATAATAGTTTAAATAAAAACAATTTTTACGAGTCACCAAACTTTGCCAGCAATAACTTGAGTAGTGTTTTTCTTTAAGCGTTTGTTTGTTCAAATGTTTTTTTTAGAAAGAATGAAAGACAGAGATAGACTATAAATAGCAGCTGCATACTTCCAAGTTTCTTTTCATCAACACAGGGGCACCTGCCCGGAATAACGTTCTTCATCATCCTATTTGGCAGGAGGTTTGGACTTCATCATTAAAATCTTTTTTTCTCTCTCTTGTCTGACTGAGAGCACTGTGCAGATTCGATAGAAAATAGATAGATGCAGAGAGGGACATAGGAGTACAGAGAGGAAGATAAAAAGTGAGATAGATTGAGGTCGGCTGGAGGAATGAACGAGTGTCCGAGTCTTCATTTTAATCTTGTTCTCTCCTACGCAGAGCCACTTCAGATATTTGGACCGACTCGCTTCATCAAATTACTGTTAACATGAATGGATGGCGTGAATAATATGACTTGATCCTCCGAGCATATTTTAAGACATTTATACAATGTAAGCAAAAAAGAAAGCCTAAATATGTTATCATTTGAATCGATGAAACGCGTCATAACTATAGGGAACACCACAGTGTAAGACATAATTATACAGAGACTATGATGACAGATAATCAGTTGAGTTTGTGATGAAAAGAAGCTTCAGACTCTATGATTTTCTCCTGGCATACTTACAGTGGTTTATGTAATGTTCATATAATATACTGCATATACACACACATACTACTGTTCAACTTTTTTGTACAGTATACTTGTTACATACACTCACCTAAAGGATTATTAGGAACACCATACTAATATTGTGTTTGACCCCCTTTCGCCTTCAGAACTGCCTTAAATCTACGTGGCATTAATTCAACAAGGTGCAGAAAGCATTCTTTAGAAATGTTGGCCCATATTGATAGGATAGCATCTTGCAGTTGATGGAGATTTGTGGGATGCACATCCAGGGCACAAAGCTCCCGTTCCACCACATCCCAAAGATGCTCTATTGGGTTGAGATCTGGTGACTGTGGGGGCCATTTTAGTACAGTGAACTCAATGTCATGTTCAAGAAACCAATTTGAAATGATTCGAGCTTTGTGACATTGTGCATTATCCTGCTGGAAGTACCCATCAGAGGATGGGTACATGGTGGTCATACAGGGATGGACATGGTCAGAAACAATGCTCAGGTAGGTCGTGGCCTTTAAACGATGCCCAATTGGCACTAAGGGGCCTAAAGTGTGCCAAGAAAACATCCCCCACACCATTACACCACCACCACCAGCCTGCACAGTGGTAACAAGGCATGATGGATCCATGTTCTCATTCTGTTTACGGCAAATTCTGACTCTACCATCTGAATGTCTCAACAGAAATCGAGACTCATCAGACCAGGCAACATTTTTCCAGTCTTCAACTGTCCAATTTTGGTGAGCTTGTGCAAATTTTTGCCTCTTTTTCCTATTTGTAGTGGAGATGAGTGGTACCCGGTGGGGTCTTCTGCTGTTTTAGCCCATCCGCCTCAAGGTTGTGCGTGATGTGGCTTCACAAATGCTTTGCTACATACCTCAGTTGTAACGAGTGGTTATTTCAGTCAAAGTTGCTCTTCTATCAGCTTGAATCAGTCGGCCCATTCTCCTCTGACCTCTAGCATCAACAAGGCATTTTCGCCCACAGGACTGCCGCATACTGGATGTTTTTCCCTTTTCACACCATTCTTTGTAAACCCTAGAAATGGTTGTGCTTGAAAATCCCAGTAACTGAGTAGATTGTGAAATACTCAGACCGGCCCGTCAGGCACCAACAACCATGCCACGCTCAAAATTGCTTAAATCACCTTTCTTTCCCATTCTGACATTCAGTTTGGAGTTCAGGAGATTGTCTTGACCAGGACCACACCCCTAAATGCATTGAAGCAACTGCCCTGTGATTGGTTGATTAGATAATTGCATTAATGAGGAATTGAACAGGTGTTCCTAATAATCCTTTAGGCTGAGTGTATGTTTCATGGTTATAACAGTAAATTGTGTATAATTACATGCAGCTAACCCTCAACCAAACCCTAATCCTAACCATATGTGCATGTAGTTAATTAATATTACTCCCTACTTAAATATATAATTACATTGTAACAATGACACCTTAAAATAAAGACCCAATCCCATTTCTACTCTTTAGCCCTTAACTTTCCCCTACCCCTTCGTTTTGCGCGTTCACGTGAAGGGGTAGGGGTGTCTCCGTTCTTTTTTGGCTGGAGTGGTAAGGGGAAGGGCCAGATAGCCCATCAAACAAAGATTTTTTCAGGACCACACTTCGAACGAAGGGGTATGAGGAATTTCTCTGCATACACAGACTACCATGCTGCTAGAATGCGTGTAGTGATGTTGCAACTCGAGATCGATCGCTGTGTTGCCTGGTTGCCAGTTTCTCCATAGCTTGCTAAACGCTCTATTCGAGTGATGTGAACACAAATTAATGATACAGTTCAAAGAAATATCTGGTCATCCTTCATAACTCAGTCGATATTTACATCGCGTATCGTCTGTAAACCGTAAACTCTTGCGTTACCAAGGCAACAACTAACTTGTTAGTATTACATTGCAACGAGCTCCGTTATCGCAGCACCACAGTAGAAAACGAAACCATATCCGTACCGTACCAGCTGGCTCGGATCGGCACGGAATGGAACGGGTAAGAGAACAGTTTGGCCTGATGGAAAAGCGGCTTCATCAGTCTTGTATGTTCTGTATCATTCTGTATCGTCTTAGGAAACTCGAAGGCACATATGTTTTTGAACTGAAAATGAGCGCCGTTTTATTAAGTCCAAATACAGCGCAAAACAACGTTGAGAGTGAGTAATTTGTTAAACAAAACCTGATTTCTGTTAGATATAGCCTACGCACTTCCCTGCTGTTGAAACGGGTATGATGATGAGGTATGATGACGTGTAATGGTGTAGTAGTGGTATCCCATTTCTTAGGGGAATATTTTCACCCCTACGTCTTTCCACTCTGTTTCAAGGGGCAAGGGGAAGGGGTAGGCGAATGGGTTATAAAATAGAATTGGGATTGGGCAAAAGTGTAACCTTTTTTTATTTTTAATCTCAAGGCTGCATTCATTTGGCAAAAATACAGTTAAACGTGTAATATTGCAAGATATTATTAATATTTAAAATAAACATTTTCTATTTTAATATATTTAAAAAATGTAATTTATTCATATGACGGCAAAGCCAGGTTTTTAACCTGAAATAGGTTCTAATATCATCATTCTAATATGCTGATTTGCTGCTCAAGAATCATTTCTTCTTATTATCAATGTTCAAAATGGTTTTCCTGATTAATATTTTTTTTGACACTGTTACATTTTTGTTGTTTTTCATAATTCTTTGATGAATAGAACGTTCAAAAGAAAAGCAATTATTTGAAATTGAATTCTTTGTAACTATGTTAAAGTCTTAACTGTCACTTTTAAACTATTGTATGTGTTTTTGCTGAATAAACGTAATAATGCATTTTTAAAAAATACCAAACTTTTGAATGGTAGTGTAATGTAGCTATATAGAGAGATACCCATAGCCATGAGTTCAGTGTACAGTTTTACCCAACACCACTTTAAAAACAGCTAAAATGAGAGAGAGATAGTGATTAGCATTGAAGCGTCTAGCTGCACCTGTGCTGTCACTGTCATTTAAGGTAATGAGTGCGCACAATGCTGTGATTTAAAAACACACCGGCCCTTATTCACAGTCAAAACACTAGCATCACTCGCCTGTCTTCACTTACACATGCAACCACAAGCACATTTAGCCTCACTGCCCACGTGTCTCCACACCAGTCGCAGTTTAGCTCATTATATCTCCCCATTTCACAAACTAGAAGTTCAACACAGTGACCAAAAATTGCCTTTTTCTAATACAAAGAGAGGCGACAAAAATGTATCCGAGTGATTACAGTTATCTCTCTTACTCGTTTAAATGGATCAGATACGGGCGGATACCAGCACTGAACAGAAAATTGAGTTAGAGTGTGTCTGGTCAAAAATCACTTGCTTGAGGCGCAGGAACATGAAACCTAGTACTAATAACTGCTGTAGATCTGCCCTGTTGGCCGCTGACATTGATGCTAAAGATTTAGACCTCCGTTACCGTATCCATCTGATTTGGATGAGGTTGTGGGCTACTGTTTTAGTTCCTGTGGGAGACTTGTAGCTGCTGCGACACTGACAATATCATCAAATTCGTATTTCGAAAGCTCTAAAGACGTTGATGTGTGGTACATAAAATAATGTGCATATCTCATTATCATTATTTTAATTAAAAGTGTTCGTGTTAAAGGTGATTACCCTCAGCTTGCAGTTAAGTATTTTTCTCAACAATTCTGTCAAAGCATTCATAAAGAAACCACAAGGTTAAGTCACAGCCAGATTTATGAAAAATAATAAGCGTGTCAATAATGAAAGCATAGCTACCTTCATTAAGAAGATCATTTATTGCTCTTTAAGTGCAGATTCTTTTTCTCTCTAAAAAAATGTTGTTGCTAAAGCACATGGCGACTTCTTTAACAAATATATTTGCTTTTGTTGTATTATAAGGAATTATCTCTATACAAGGGTGTAAATATGTACTCCAGTTAAACTAATGTTCTAACTCTATATAGCTTGATTATGTACATAATGACAGGTTAACAAGATGAAAATAAAGAGCTTTATGCCATTGCGCAGTGAGGTATTGATAGTTAGCTTATTTGTAGTCTCAGCCTCAGACGTCTCGCCCACGGACCGTTGGCTGAACGCCTGATGCATATGGCACACTTTTCTGGAAACACTTCAGGAGTTTCGAAGTAGTCATCAGATTGGTTGAATTCTACAGGATGTCCACGAGACGAGTGTGTTGCATTCTTTAACGTTTCGCCTAGAAAACAATTGGCGTAACGCCAAATTCCCTCATTGAAAAAGAACGCGGTCTTGTTTACAACTGGGACAATGAGCGCTTACCAGGATCAACTAAACGCTGGATTTTATGTGGTGAGGGATTTTATTATTAAGTAATAATTTATTAGTAATTATAAACGCTGGATTTTATTACTAAGTATGTGAAGTTTGCGGCTCCATTGTTGCAGTAAATTTGAACATTCTTGAATTAATAATTTATAGATGCACGCAGGTCTGTTATCGCAGGGACATTAACTTTACATTTTCATGCCCCTTAACATAACGCGGAACAAAATGAACTGTGATTGGTTGCGTTACATCATGTCAGTCAAACGTCCTCTTGGGCGGTCATTGACCACTGAAGGCTGCGATAAAGTTCTCACATCAGTCTGAAGGTCTGGCTACACGAGACTAGCTTATATGTGAGAGAGTTATGGTAGCTTAAATGTTCATTTTAAATGTCACTTTTTGTAATTTTATCAAGAAGATTGAATTGTTTTAAAGTGGGACAAACCAAACTAATACCACAAAACATCTATTGCTAATAGATAAAAGATAATGGCATATATATGTTCTGTTTTGGCTTAGTTTCATTGTGTTTTAATTCAGTTTTCCTGTGTCTGTTTGATTCATGATTCCGTTCACCTGTCATTCAATTAATTATCTAATTTAGGCTGTGTATTTATACTCCCTGTTTTGTTCAGTTCTTTGTCTGTTCTCGTCTAAGTTAAGTGATTAAGCTATTTCTGATATTTTTATTTGTGGATTCAAATAAAGACCCTTTTGATTTTCTATTTGTTTGTCATAAGCTTTGATTACAACTGCCCACGACAGATATTTCAAAATATTAACATGATAGAGATTTTTTTTTATTTATTTTTTTTATTTTTTTATTAATTTACACGGTGGTCAGTTGAATGTGATTATGATAAAAGATGTAGAATCTATTTCAAATAAATGCTGATCTTTTGCACTTTCTATTCATCAAAGAATCCTAAAAAAAAATATTGTTTCCAAATAAAAGCCGATATTGACTGTTTTCAACATTGATAACAAAAATGAATGTTTTTGAGTAGCAAATGCATATTAGAAGATTTCTCAGGGATCATGTGACACTGAAGACTGGAGAATGATGCTGAAAATTCAGCTTTGCCATCACAGGAATTAATTATATTTCAAAAAATATTAAAATAGAAAACAGTTATTTTAAATTGTAATAATAATTTACAATATATTATTTTACTGTACTACAGGCAGCGTTGAGTATAAGAAAAAATATTTAAAAAAACATTTTAAAAAATCTGTAAAACTTTAGTATGGGGAACACATATTCATTATTACCTACGACTTTTGCCTCAAAAAACTCCTAATTTTCTACTTATTTGTAGTTAGTAAGGTAGTTTTTAAGTTTAGTAATGGGTAGGATTAAGGGATGTAGAATAAGCTCATGCAGAATAAAGCAATAATATGTGCTTTATCTTAATAATAAACATCAAATATCATAGTAATATGCATGCTAATGAGCAACTAGTTAATAGCGAGAATTAAACCCTAAAGAAAGTGTTACCAAAAAAGCTACGGTACAACGGTAGTGTATATTAAGACAAATATGATGGGGACATGAAAATATACTGCATAGCAGAAATGACCCACATAGCAACATTACAAACAGCTTGCTAAAGTATGGCAGCTTAAACAAAGAAGGTCTCCACAGTGCTGTCAGCTATTTCCCCAGCCTCACTTGTGGCTTTGACAGTGGCTTTTCTAAACACCATCTCCATTTCAGCATCTGCACTGTGGTTATATTTTTATCTCTGACAGGACTAGCTAATCACGCCTCTGTGTCCTCCAATGTAATTGCATCTGATTGCCCATCACTGCCCTACCTGCTCATCTTTTGAGCACTCAGAGCTTGATAGAAACACCAGAGTGCTTTGAGTGTCAATAATTTTGTTTTGCTTTCCTCTCAGAAGAAGGAAATGGTGTTAAGTGAAATCCAGTTATTTTGCATACCCTCAATTTCCTTTCTTATTCATATCAGTACTTTGAGTTATCATAGGGCTTTTCACACTGTGCTGGACTACACTCTCAGGAAAAAAAAAGTGTAAAAAAATTTACCTTTAGGGGTACAACAGCTTGTCACTGGGGCAGTACCCTTAAAAGGACATCTGTGTACCTTTTTCACCCTTAAAAGGTGCATATTAGTACCTTAGAGTAGAAATATGTACCTTAAGGTACTACTACGAACCTTTTAGGTGTAAAAAAAGGTACAACTATGTCAAGGGTACTGCCCCAGCCGTTTGTGCCCCTTAAGGTAATATTTTTGCAAAAATAAATAAATCTGAGAGCGTAGACGTTATCGTTGTTCTAAACACTGCTTTTAACCCCGGGTAAAGGAATGTTTCACACATGTGATGTAGAAGTGTTAGCACCACTTTTGACCCAGGGTTATGAAGCACTGTTTTTTGTGGTGTTAACCCTGCATTGCGGTTCCAAACATCGTGTACAGTGTGAAACAAAGCGTTTTTTAGAATGTTATGACTCAATGCTTAGCAACCGTCAACCAATAGCGTGCCTCATATTCACGTGCTTTGGTCAGTGACAGAAACACAGCACACTGCATAAACAGTAGCTTTTGTGTTTTTTAGGGTAAAAATGTCAAACGGCGACAGAAAACGCGACAATTGGAGTGAAGAAGAGACCTTTTATAGCCTGAAAATTCCATTCAGGATAAACTTAATAGTACAGTCATCAAATTCGCCTATATATAATACGAGGATGCACAATGCTAGAGCCCTTATGTAAGCATATCACGTGACGTTCTTCCAAATAAGGATGTTAACACTGGGTTTAGGAATGTACAGTGTGAAACAGCAGTGTACGAATGCCCAGGATTAGCCTAATTGTTAACCGCAAGTAAATTATGAGCAGCATGAAAGGTGAATCAAGATAACCCGAGATTCAGTTTACCTAGGGTTTAGAATGACCCTGGGTTAACTATTTTAAGTTTGAAAAGCCCTCATGTGTACTTAAAGTCGGCTTAAAACGTAAGTTAGACTCGTTATTGTGAAGTATATCCAAATGAGGTGGCTTCTTGAACAAGAAAAGTTGTTGATTTTGTCCATTGGGATTTGATTGGATCGTTGGATGGTTGTGGTTTGCTATTGCTGTGATGTCATGTGAGTGACAGGTTGTCCCGCCCTCAGAGAAGAGAAGAGGGGAAGGTATTCGGATTAAAGATTACCAGGGTTACATGAATTGGAAAAAAAAGAAAAGTGCACAGACAAATCATGTATAATAAATACTGCAATATTCCATTAAAAAATAAGATTATGGTGACTTAAAATGTATGCACACAGCATTCCTGTATTACATAAATCTAGGACAGCGAGGCCCAGCGAACTATTGTCACGTTATGTTTGAGTTTGATTTGGACTCTTTTAGGCTTGCTACGATAGTCGGTGTTGCCGGTGTTACCGGTGTCCAGACTCAACACCGGTTATATCACTTGCCATTCACGGTGTGTGAATACGCAACACTGGCGCATTTTCAGTTCAGACCGGTCGTGTGTATGTTACTTTCGGTTAGATAGAATTAGTGATTTAAAAGCCTCCGCCGGTGATACCGGTATTACCGGTGTTGTCACACATCAATTAACCGGTGGGAAAATTTCCTCACCGTCACATCCCTAGACTCTTTTAATTGTATCATGTTTTCCCTTTCTGTTCCCTTCATTTGCATTAGTTTCCATGGTTATTCATGGTTTGATTGATTTGATCCACCTTTAGAATTTGTATATAGAGCTTGTTTTCAGTTCCTCCTTTGTTACAATCTTGTTGCAGTTACATGGTTGTTCTGTTTTCTTCATGTTAAGGTTCTGAAAATCTGAGTGTATATTATTTTGAGTTGGTGTTTAATAAAAAAAGCCACTGTGATTAGATCCTGCCTTTTTCATTGCTGCTGCAACCAAGCCATGGCAACTACTTTAGGTTGCCTTTTTTTACAGCAGGGCACATATAGATTTTTAGTCATTCGGTACTGCAGCACTTTAACCTCCCTTATAGATATGCATATATACCCAAACATGCACACACTATGCTTTTTTTTATTTTGTCCTAGAAGATTTTTCTCCCTTGTGTCCAGACCCCCAGTCTAGTTAGGTCTGCATTCTAACTACAGAGCAGAGGTCTTCAAGAGCTCATGCATTTTCAGCACTCGCGCTCTCAAATGGAGAATGATGCTAATTAGGAATGGAACAAAGGAGCTCCCGCTCTGATCTTCCACTGCAGACTGCTGACTGTCAGCCTTTTTAATACTATAATTACCTTCTCCAATTACACCCAGAAAAATAACTGATTCAATAATAAATTATTGAACTTTTTCTCTACTTTTTAGCAATGTCAGGCCCTCGAAAAATAAGAAGAGTTCATTTCGGAGGTGATCGAAGATGTATTTTTTCATTGGTTTCTTATTTTCTTTCATAAGTGAAGTTTAAAGTCTTGTGGTATAGTTTCTTTAGTACATCTGATGGCAAAGAAGCATACTAAGGTTGTGTTCACGCTTGGCATGTTTAGTTCGATTAAAACGAACACTGGTGCGATTGCTCTGTTAGTGCAGTTCATTTGAATAAGCCATCCTAACCCTGATGTGTACCAAACAAGTGGACCTATCCAAGCAAACAATAGCCGTCATTTCACCATCATGGTTAACAATAGACACGATAGAGACTGGCTATCAGTAACCCACTTCTAGCCAAAATAACCTTTAATTTAGTTACATTTAGTTTTTGCACACAAAAAAACATACAAGTTGTATGATATTCCATCATGTAAGGATGGATTTAATTTCTTTGACATGTTCATGTTCTAGATGACTAGTCTATTTTTGGGCTATGGTTGACTTCTAACACGATTTCACTGACAGCCCAAATTGTGCCATGTTTTAGCCTAGATGTCAGGGCTGTGTTTGGACGACTATAAGACGTCTTTTAAATGCAAAATTGCTTACTTGGCGACCATTGAAAAGATGGGTCTTGGTCCGCTTCCAAATGAACTCTGGTGCGGTTCAACGCGGATCAAAGACAAGTAAACGAACCAAAAATGGGACATGATGTCACAAGATGCGATCATAAAAATAGTTGTGCAAGTTACTTCCAAAATGCAATACATTATATATTACTAGTTACTGTCATTTGAAAGTAATTAGTTACATTACAATATTACTGTATCTGAATTGTAATGCGTTACAATACTTTTGCGTTACTTTTGAGTTACTTTCATCAAAATAACCACAGAAGTATGACTGGGCATTCTAAAATGCTAAAATGTAGTTTATTGCTTCTCATTATACATCCAGAGCTAGAGCTAGAGCTAGAGCCCACTATAATGCAACCTATAGCCTAATGACATGGCAAGATGTACAACCTCTTTTTCTTTTCTTTTCATTTCAATTTTTATTTTTTTTTTTAATTCAAGTCTCTTCACTTCTTGGGGTTCAAGCTGCATGGCAGACCGAAATAAACGTAATTGCTGTTGCTTTGTCTTGCCCACGCTCTCGTCCACCACATTCTTTCTCTTCTCTGAACCTGCAGCTCTCTCTGTTGGCTTAAGCTCTATTCGGACGGGATTTATTTAACATGGAGAGGTGGGGTAAAGTAATTATTAACAGAGCTTCTCAGTGATTTTAGTCCCGATGTGGCATCTCAGTAATCATTACAGACAATGTCAGTAAAGATTACGGTGACTTTTACCTACTGTAAAGAGGTCCGGAAAAATTACCTCAGGTAAAACGAATCCCGTGCGAATAGACCCGCTGTAAACATGTACGTAAACCTTCTGTCATTTCCTGTTTAAAAGTAGTTTTCTGCATTTTTTTCAACTATGGAGGCGTTTGAAAAAGCATCCAGTTGTGTCCTAGGTGGTGGGACAAGTCTGTGGCAAACCTCAAGTGTTTTCTGCTTACCACTGGGTTGAAAGCACTTGTCAGAGGCAGAAAACTTCTTTTAGCTTTAGGTAAGTGCCTATTACCAACAGAATCCAATCAGAATTTAATTAATAAATTGTTTTACCGGACCTAACTGTAATACACCATATTGCCAAAAGTATTGGGACACCCCTCCAAATCATTGCATTCAGGTGTTCCAATCACTTCCATGGCCACAGGTGTATAAAATCAAGCACCTATGCATGCAGACTGCTTCTCCAAACATTTGTGAAAGAATGGGTCACTGCTAAATATTCCACGTTCAACTGGTATTATAACAAAATGGAAGCAATTGGGAACAACAGCAACTCAGCCACGAAGTGGTAGGCCACGTCAAATCACAGAACGGGGTCAGCGCATGCTGAGGAGCACAGTGTGCAGAAGTCGCCAACTATTTGCTACAGACCTCCAAACTTTGTGTGGCCTTCAGATTAGCTCAAGAACAGTGCATAGAGAGCTTTATGTAATGAGTTTCCATGGCCGAGCAGCTGCATTCCAAGCCTTACATCACAAAGTGCAATGCAAAGTGTCGGATGCAGTGGTGTAAAGCACACCGCCACTGGACTCTAGAGCAGTGGAGACGTGTTTTCTGGAGTGACGAATCACGCTTCTCTGTCTGGCAATCCGATGGATGAGTCTGGGTTTGGCGGTTGCCAGGAGAACGGTACTTCTCTGACTGCATTGTGCCAGGTGTAAAGTTTGGTGGAGGGGGTATTATGGTGTGGTGTTGTTTTTCAGGGGTTAGGCTTGACCCCTTAGTTCCAGTGAAAGGAAATTTTAATGCTTCAGCAAACCAAGACATTTTGGACAATTTAAAAGAATGACCATATCCCTGTGCCTTTAGGTTTGGTACTTTTAGATTCAGTGTTAAAATGCCAATGTGAACACTAGGCAGACCAGGACTAAATTGTTGTTGTTTTTCTTGGTCCGGACCAAACGAACCAAGCTAACTGAACTACAAGTGGGATTACACCCTAATATCGCTAAAATATTTGGGACATGGTTTTTAATGGATCTTTAATAGCTTACAATATTTATAGGTTGTCATGGCTACTAACTCTGTACCCTATGAGACACCAATTTGTTCATTTAATATACACAGAAAAGAGACAACTCTTCTGATCTTCAGATTGAGAGGAGTCAGTTTGTCTTTTTATTGCTTCTAAATGGAATTTAAATTGAGTTCCTGTAAAGTTTCAAAGAGAAATATTCCATTCCCTTCTCTATTACATTTATAAAGACCAATAGATGGATGGATGAATCGATAGATATTTTGTTGATAGCATATCTTATTTGTGTTTGTGTCTCTGCTAAAGTGTTGATTGAAATACCAGCGTGATTTTGAGCGATTCCATTCCAGAAATTGCCTGTAATTTCACCTTTACTGCCCAATTTAACACACTGATCAAACAATTATCCTTTATTAGGAGAAATGTTGCGATTCACTGGATTGATAATGGCCCATTGCTTTCACGCTGTTTCCATAAGCTTCTGTATTATACGAATTGGACTTTTCTTCTCTTAATGTCACTTACAGAAGCTGATTAGAGTAGAAGAAAACAGACAATTACAGTCCTGGTCTTTTTTTTTGTCAGAGATGAGACGTAGGGCAGGGCCTTAGATTGATCTTGGCTGATACAAAGTGAATGAATTGGCTTTGAAAGTGCATTGTGTGGAACAGAATGAGAATTGAAGTTCACATCCAATTGATATGCAGTCCAGCTGAGGCCATTCAGATCTGAGAAGTGCTTTCAACATAATTCTAGTTTTGCATGACTGGCAATGAAGATTAAAAAGGAAGCCACGTTTCTTCAGAAAGGGCACAGCACAAAGCGTTGACACACTTGAGTATTTAGGATGTAAGTCTCATGCTTTAGTGCCTAATCTTGAAATCTCTGTAATCACAAAATCTCACTTCTAAATGGTTCACCTATTGTTAGCTGTGAAGTGAAGTGCATTTCTGCTGTTCAGAATAAGGTGTAGGCTGTATTGAGGTCAATGGCATATTGTAAGTGGTCCGCAATAAAGAAAAGGGAAAAAAACACGTGCCAAGTTCTCAAGTTACTCATTGTATAGTTTTCTTATGTTTTTTTTAAAAACTCTATATAATTTACAAGAAAAGTTTAAATTCAATGAATGAAAAATATTATGGTGTAACAATCAAGTAAAATTAATTGACTTTTTATTACACCTTGAATAGATATGTGTGGACATATTTTAAAGATTTATGTATGTATATATGTATTTATTTAAAATAAAAGTTAAAATAAAAAAGCAGAAAAATACTATAGGCCTACTACAGTAGTATACTTTAAATTAATAATAAAGAAAAAATAAAAAAAAATAAAACTATCCATCCATCCATCCAATCCATCCACCCACCCATCCATCCATCCATCCTCCTGACCCATTGTCAGTTCATTTTGAGAAAAAGAAAAGCACAAGTCAGAGTGAACTTCACAGTATCCAAATAAATTAACTTTAATCCAGCGTCACGCAAGACAATTATTGTGTCTGAAATAAACCATGTGGGCTTTACATTATTTGAGTTTGCCATCAGTGACCCCTGAGGATGTACACAAAAATATGTGTATTATTTGTTTTGATTTGGCTGCAGCAGCATGATTCCATTGAGGACTTTCATTCAGTGATGATAGGATGAGAGGAGCCGTTGCTAGCACACCATTTCTTAAGCTAATCCAATTCGCCATGGACAGACAGAGGCGGAAACTTACCACAACATTATCTATGGGGTCCAGAATTTCCTTCGACTTCAATTATGCTCTCCCAGTCAGGAAATAAGTGAAATTCTTTCATCTTGTCCACGATTGCTTTACTTTATCAAGGACATGGATTATCCCCTGATATTTTCAAAAGAGTATTATACATCCCAAATGCAACTTAGTTTTAACAGCTAACTTCAAGCTTTTCCAGTGGGAGTTCTTTTTTTTTTAATACACTGCTGCCTGGGGGTGTAGAGTTAAAAGCTGTAGAGAGACGCAGCTCCTCAGAAAAAAATCCTCAGATCTGCGTGTGGCGCAACATAATACAATAGTTTGTTGCTGAAACAGCTGCTGCTCTCCCAGATTGCACTTCTACATCTGCTTGCTCAGATCTATGTGCTGTACACCAGGGTAAGGCCATGTAGAGGTAGCCTGTACTTCCTCTCTGGTTAATCCATTTCCTGTAAATCTATGCAAAAACTAGGCGAGTTGGTAACTCTAGAGAGGCAGCTAATTTCTCAGGCCACGTCGGGCTAATGCAGAGACCTCTGGGAGCAAGAACCTGCCACAGCCTGCCTTGTAGTATTAATATTCACAAAGTAATACGTTGAATTGAATTTGAAATTTTGAAGAAAGACTGAAATAGTATTCAAATCGATTAATCGTGATTAATCACATCCAAAAAATTTGTTTGTTTTCATAATGTGTGTACTGTATAATTATTATGTATCTATAAATACACATAGATGTATGTATATATTTAATAATTTGTTTATATTTAATATTTATATATAATATAAATTATATAAATATATATATACAGTATATACATGCAAATATTTAAATACATGAATGAGTGTGTATTTAAAAAATACATAATGATTATACGCAGCACACACATATATTATGTAAACAAAAACTTTTATTTTGGATGTGATTAATCGTGATTAATTTGACAGCACTAAAAATAATCTTTGTTTTTTAAAACTCTGTAAAAAAAAATAGTTTTACAGTTTAAGTTCACGGAACACTTAGGGGCTGTTTACACAACACTGTTTTCAACTAAAAAAGGAATTTATTTTGTGCGTTGTGGCCATTCATTTACATGACAGCTGTGTTTTGGTGGCCTGAAAAATCAAAGTTTGCAAGTTTTTGAAAACAATACTATTTTCTCGGTGTAAACTACAAAAACGTATATTTGTGCAAATGGTGACATAATGTGCATACGTATTACATGTTCAGTCTATAGACGCATAGTCTTTCTTTACAAAGTGACATCGCCATCTACTGGCCTGGCATACAGAAAACAACGTTTTAAAGGGGTGATGAATTGAGAAAGCAACTTTCCTTTGAGCCTTTGGTATATAAAAGTTCATTTTGATATAAGAATATCCTGTAAGTTTCAGAGCTAAAAAAGTCCATGTTAGTCAAAGAAAAGCTTTTATAGACACCAGGCCCAGAAAACGAGAGATCTCGGAATATGTTGACGATTGACGTAATAGGACGAAGGAGAACCGCCTCAATCCCGCCCACCGACTCGTGGAGCTAAACGGGTCGCGCTACCGAGCAGCTCACATGCGTAAGACATTGCGTTTGTTCAATGTGTGTGCGAGTGTGTGTGCGCGCGCGCGCGTGTGTGTGTGTGTACGGTTCGCAGTTATATTCACTGATGATTGGGCGAAATGATCTATAACATCCCAATCAATCGTGGGTGGATGAGAGATGAATCATTGTGTTTGTTTGATAAAGATATTTTGCGAGTCCTGTGAACGTTTCCCCAGATGCTTTCAAAACAATTCCTGACGTGTACTGACAGGGGAGCGGAAACTCATTAAATATGCAAATATTATCCAATCCTATCTGTGGGCGTTTACTTCCAAGTCTTCAGTGCGGCACGCCCATCAAAACCGACCGTTTTTCAGAGAGCCTCAAAACCAAGGCAGAAAATAGCCTATTACTTATTCATTATGATGTTTTTGAATGTAAAAACCACGCAAACGTCATAAGTTGACCTCAGACAACAGTATTAAAAAATGTAAAAGCGTTACAAAAACGTTTATTCAGTTTTTTCAGTTTTTAGTACATTATTGTCGCGTAAACATGTCCTCAGACCAGCTTTTATCCTTTAGAGAGATCAGTTTGAAGAACAGTGTGTATGGTGATCCTACTGACCTTAGTGCAAAGAAACTCCCATTTATTCCCATATGGATTGATTTGTCTCAACTTAAGTTCTGTTTTCAAAACCTCCAGTGCTTTTAGGTGAGATTATTAGCAGCTATTAAATATTTAACTTTAAGTTGATAGTCTGTAGACACTACACACAACAAACATTGGCACAACACACACACAGGTTGCCCAGTTTCAGATGAGCTGAGCAACACAGAGGTTAATGAGTGATAATCGGACTCTATTAATTAGTTCTGGATGATGTCTCCAGCCTTCATAATTGGGTCTAAGTGCATGTGTGCATATGTGCGTAAAGCCAATTGCAATGTTGTGGCAATAGATAATGAAGTTAAAGGTGTATGTTATTTCACAAGCAGACACATCAGTGCAGCCTGTTATAGCCGCTAATACCATCCCTAGTGTGCGTCTCAACACTGTGCATATTAATACTCAGCTCTGTCTCCTTCACTCTCCCTCTCTGTGACTTTTTGTTGTCTCTAAGCTGGAGGTTTGTGGATTTCGTTGCACGCAGCAAGTCTAATAAGCCTCTTACTGTCGGACAAAGTCAGTTGATTAGTAGATGGGTGTTTCGATAAGTTCAGACCTTTGTGTGCTCACAGCATGTGCGGGTTTAGACAAGAAAAAAGAGTCTCTATGCTGAACAAACTTTCCAAAGACAAGCATGAAAACAAACAAGTGTTGCCCAGGAGATACAATTGCGATGGTTCTGCTAATGAATGTATTATCTGAGTGACAGCTAGGCGGTGTGTCGCACCATCACCTTTCGCTTGCAAAAAGACAGAATTGTGATTTATTCCTCTGCAGTGAACGCCGCATCTGCCCAGGGCAGATCCATCAAGCGCAGATGGATAAACAACATAGATCAAAGGTCAATGAGTGTGCAAAGCGCATCACAGGAAACAATGGCTTCTGAATTATTGAGCGCTTCCTTTTAGAAGAGCCTCATCCCCTGGCCCTAATGGACCCCTTGCTAAAAGGCAGAATGAAAGAGAGAAGTGAAAACGTAAATTATTTCTGAGTTAAAGAAGTAAAGAGTCTCCTGTCAACTTTCAAAACAGACTTTAGGAGACGTGGCGCTTGAATTATGTGCGGATGTTTCTCCCTGTGTCAGTCCTATATGTTCTCACAGACAACAGATACACACATCCGAGGCTAGGTCTCACACTTTTTACTCAATACTTACTGAGGTTTATTTTTGAAAATCAATTTGTGTACAGACATACACATTCATGAAGTGGGGGGAGGGGGTTGTCCCACTAAATGGGGTAAGTTGTCACAGTGGAACCTGCCATTAAACAGTCTATTATGGGTATTTTAACATACCCATATGGGTTGCAAAGACAACATAAAAAAAATTATTATTCAGACACCAGATATATTTTTTATTAGTAGGTGCAGGACACTATAGTTAATTTATTTAAGTGAGGATAGCTAAATAAAGTAAACTGTGACATATTATACCCAAAAATTCTTCATTCATTGGACTACCAGTAAAATTGATACAAATTTGGAACCAAAATTATTCAGACACTTTGACCTGACCATGTTTCTGAAGACTATCTGAATGAACGTCTTTGACAGAGAGGCTGCAGATTGCGCATAATGTTTGTTTTCTTTATTTTGCTAAAAGCAAAACATTTTGTTTTTATTGTGACAAAAAATAGAAATTTAACAGATTATAATGATGTATAACACTTGCCAGAATGATAAGAAAAAAAGAGAGCCGATCACGCTGGCGCGACCACCGACTTGAGAGGGTTAAGTGTTTTTTTTCTTTAATTGATAATGCAACCTTTTACACTATACAGACTGAACAAAATTAAGCATTGCTTGGTAACTGGTTGACCTAAATTGGTATTATCAAATTATGTACTTAAATTTTACAGCTGACAGCTGATTGGTTGATTGTAATCCATTACATGCCTTTCTTTATATACAGATATCTGACTTTATCAAGATGAATTTGTTCTGACACAGTTTAACTCTGAGTTTGTGTCATATTTAATTACCATTTTCTAAAATTTAGCGACCAAACTGTGATAATATGAGAAAATGTTGAAGGTGTCTGAATCAATTTGGATTTGACTGTATATTTAAATATGTGCATATATATATATATATATATATATGTACATATATATGTATATGTATAATCTCAACATTGTAATTGTAATTTTGTGTGGTTGAGTCTTTTGGGGCCAAAACCCATGTGACATCTATCCCCGGTCCCTCCTATTGTTTGAGTGCCTTTGGCTCCTCTCTTAACTTGTTGTTTCCACAGTGAACAAGGACAGACTCTTCTTCTGTGCCCTTTTACTGTCTTTCTCTTCCCTACATCTTTCTTTCTTTTAGCCATCTGCACTGAGCTGTAAGCTTTTAATAGATGTCCCCCATGTTGTCATTTATTAAGAGCATATGTGTTGTTCCCACTCTGCCAGGTGGCCGTTAGTAGCCTGTCAGGGGTCCTTTAAGTTACAGAGAAGTAAAGGAAGGATAAACAAGATCTCTAGGAGGTAAATCAATACCCGTTTCACATCACTCTAGAAATGGAGTTGCATTCGGTGGTCCGCCTTTGAAACAATGAAGAAAATAAACGAACAATAAATGCAGTGGAATGAGTCGTGTGTTGCACTTAAGAGGTGGACGAGTGCTCATAATAATGCACATTATGCATTCCTTCTAAAGTAATTTCGACAATCAAACTCTTACAGTTAGACAGTCTCCTTTTTGTACTTTGAAGACTGAAAAAAGGTGATTTTTCTATTCTGTGCAAAAAAAATATCTGCTGTCTAAGTATCCATTTGGGACAAAAATGTCAAGATGACACCAGGAACCATAATCCTCTAAGGCAGAATATGCAGCATGGATTACCAAAGATGGAATCGCACGCTGCCTCAAACTTCTCATTACTGTCACTTTTGGGGCACACAAGAGCACTGAAACCTCTTACCTTGCTCACTGGCCCTATGCTGTCAGCGTCTTGTCTTTTACCCATAATTCCCTTTGCTTCTGTGGTAAAAAAATTGCCGTCATCTAACTCGTAAAGAGTTTGAGATGGTGGTTGTGATTCAGATAGTTAGTAGACAGATAGTAGTCAGCAGGTTTTTTGAATGACTTGTCTTCAGGTTAGTCTAAGAAGTGTAATTATGCTGGTTTTTGGGTTCACTTGATGCTGATTGGCAGGGCTTGACATTAACCTTTTTCCTCACCAGCCACTGTGGCTAGTGGTTTTCCAAAGTTACTAGCCACTCAGCATTTTCACTGGCCACAATTTTGCTGTTTGGAAATTACATTTTATATGATTAAAGTTGACTTTGGCATGCTTAAATTACTTGATTTTGAGTCATTTTACTTGATTTAGAAGATTTAAAACCCTTTAAAATGCAGTGACCACCCAAATCAAGACTACATATCAGCTGGTGGTATGTGCAGGTGGACAAGGGGTGGGTAATATGAGCATAGGGTAATATGAGAAATGTAATATGATATGAGTTGTTTTAGGCTATAAGAACAAAGAAGCAAATTACAAAAACAATAGTAAATTATCTTAAAAAAGCTTTTTTTTCAGATACAGTAGGTTTATTTAATATGTATACATTGATTTAACATCTGTAGTTGTTTGATTAACATTAATGGCAGGTATTTAATTGGGCTGCTGAATGCATGTACATAATATTCTGACTCATATCCAGTTATTACCCACCTGTTTACGTACACTTAAGCCATAACCGACTGTGTTCATGCGAGATACTCCACACGATGGACATTTTGACTTCTGTGTGTGCGTGTATTTGACTATTCAGGCGCAAAGAGAGCTTCTGTTGTGTGTCATTCAGCCCGATTCCGCCTACCCCGCCTTCACTAACTGCAAGTTAATTGATAAAGAATTGTAATTTTGTGATACGACTTGGCATTTCACTTGGCTGTAGGCTGAAATTATATTCAACCCGTCAAAGTGGCTAATGGGAGTGGCTGCCTTACCCGCCACAGCTGAAATCTGCCCGAATTTGGCGGGCTGGCGGGTGTTAATGTCAAGCCCTGCTGATTGGACACATTTTTAGTGGATGTTTACATAAAATTCAAATTTTTTTGAGTTATGATGTTACCAATTTTAAATGAGCAGAATTATCAAGTTTTTAGTTTTTAGTATTCATGCATGTTAGTTACTTCTAACTTGAAGTACTGAATTAGCTAACTCATACATTTTGATAACAATTTACTAGTGCTGTCAAACGATTAAAATATTTAATCGCGATTAATCGCATTAATGTCATAGTTAACTCACAATTAATCACAATTAATCGCACATTTTTATTTATTCTAAATGTCCCTTGATTTCTTTTTGTCCCATTATTTTTTCTTATTTTAATGCTCTTATCAACATAGAAAAGTGGATCGGCTTGCTTTGTTCAAATGTTTGTTTTATTGAAAACAACATTGGCATACTTTAGTGTTCGATTTCACACCAACATTCTCACTTGGAGCAAATAATCTCACACAATGTAACACTGCCCATCAATAAAAGGGTGAAACAAATACTTTGTTGCACAAACAGCCCCTTCAACAGCCCTTTCTAAGGGATCAAAACAGGGTGATACAAAATAAAATTACAAAGTGCACATGCAAGGTAAACTAGGACTCCGCCTATAGTGCAGTTAAACCAGGGGTCGCCAACTAGTGAACTCCGGTCCGAATCCGGACCGCGAGATGCGTCCATCCGGACCGCGAAGCCTTTTGACATAATGAAACAGTTAACGTTGCAATGCTCACTGTTACTACGTTCAGACCCAGACGCGCGGTCAAGCATGCAGTGAAGAAGAGACTGATGGTGCGCTCACACCGGACGCGAATGACGCGACATGCACACCGCTTAATCCGCGCCGCAGAATGTCTATTTGCGTCTTTGCATTGACTTAAATCACTCGCGCAAAACGCTTCATTCGCGTCTGGTGTGTAGGCTACGCACCATCAGAGCAGAAAGCAGCGCTCAAGACAAGCACTTTTAGTTGAAGACCCCTGAGTTAAACCATGGCTTAATACGTTTCTCATTTCGGCGTCTCACGCCTGCCATCCACGTCTACTCTTTTAATGGCCCAAACGAGTGCGGGCAGCCAGCCGCAGCGTGCCTGATGTTTTGTTTCCGGTCTAGCTACATCCGGAGTGGTGTTGTAGTTTTTCTAACGTTACTAGTTGTTGCAACAGCATGTGAAAAAACTACAAAGTTTGTTAGACCAAAAAGAACGTTAATCTCGCGATAAAAAAATTGACGCCGTTAAAATAGGTTTGCGTTAACGCCGTTAATAACGCGTTTAACTGACAGCACTACAATTTACATAAAATATTTAGTTAATTAACTTTTTTATTTTGAGTTCTTTCCAATCAAATTTGTTATTTATTTACTTACTGTAAACCATAATAAGTTGTCGAATTCAAAAAAGTTGAATGAGATTTTTTTAAAGTTAAGAAATAGCTAGCTATAACAAACTAATTCAGAAAATGCCAACTTGCTAATTTGCTAACATGTTAACAATAGCACTTACTGAATGAGTACATTAACATAAACTCTTGTAAATTAGCATAACAAAACATTAATCACTACTAAGTCCATTTCATTCACTCTCCATTTCAAGTGCCAAGGGCAAGGCATGCTGGGAAATAAAAAAATCCCAGCCCAGTTTCAGTTAAACTTAAGTTAGTCTTAATTAAAGGAAATGAGTTCATACAACTCAAAACAATGAAACAGTTCAGTTTACTTGAAATGTGTCAGTGCTGTGAACTCAAAAGAAAAAGAACATTCTAAGTTCATTTAACCGAAAACATTTGTTTAATTTAAGTTTATCTTACTCAAACCAATTAAGTATTTTGAGCGTTAGGGTTTACAGTGTTTAACTACTTATGCTCTGGGACCATTTTTGGGGACCTGGATTTGGCCAACCCAAATTGAAAAGCTTCCCATACCCACATACAGTGGTCTAAATACACAATTATATATTATATTATATTATATTATATTATATTATATTATATTATATTATATTATATTATATTATATTATATTATATTATATTATATTATATTAATTATATTATATTATATTATATTATATTATATTATTTTATATTATATTATATTATATTATATTATATTATATTATATTATATTATATTATATTATATTAATTATATTATATTATATTAATTATATTATATTATCCAAAGGTACTACATCAGCTGGCAAACCATTATGGAGTCTATTTAAAAGGAATGATTGTGGAGGGGAGTTTGGCACTATGAAACTGAAGCTATGGCAGCGATACAGCGAATAGTTGTGCTAAATCAAAGACGGCGCCGTCCGCTGAGCCATTTCTATGTGCACTTCATCCGTGAAAACTTTAATCCCCTGGCTACCATGTCAGAAGCTGCAATTCGAAAAATAAAAATTGTCTGCCACGGCAGCAAATTCAGCAGCTTTTAGATCTTGTTGGTCTGACTTTGTCAAGACAAACCCGACGGAGCGCCCCAAAATTCAGCTGCTGATGCTCTAGCACCCTGCAGACAGTTTCCACTAGATTCCAGAAAATACTAGAAACAAAGAATTTTGTCTGTATCATGTCTGTATCATTTATTTAAATGGATCTGAAGGGAGGAATATTACCTTTTTTGTGTAAACCCCGCCCCCCCATTAAATTATTTTTTTCTACTGTTTGCTGACATATGCTGCAAACAACTAAAACTGTTTGTAGGGTGCTAGAACACACAGGGCCTGAGATAAACACTTTCAAAAATGAATTTGTAACCAAGCAAATCAAAAAGTGCCTCTTTTTTGGCGGGTTTTATTATGTTTATCACCTTTAGCAGTGGTTTATGTAACGTTTCCTGTAAAATGACACCAACATGTTGTATTTAGACCACTGTATGTGGGTATGGGAAGCTTTTCAATTTGGGTAGGCCAAATTCAGGCGGAAATGGTCCCAGAGTAATTTAGTGTAAATAAGTTACTTTGTGTAAAACAAATGCCAACTTTATGCATATCTCCAGAAAGCAGACATTAATAGCTTTCAAATGAGATCAGAGCTCCTCCACAGACATTTCAAATTTAAAGTATATACTTGATTCTGTCATTCCGGACCCTTATCAGGGTCTGCACAGTTTAAAAGGTTAAGAGTGTTTATCAAGAATAGAGGAATGTCTGGAAATAAAGGCTGTTTTGCACCCAGTGCCTCATTAACTCATTAGCAGGAGACAAAGTAATGACATGAATACATGATATACCATAAAATATAAACAAATGTTCCCGTATCATATCTTGAATATATACATTAAGTCTATACATTAATTTGACACCATACTTATGTGCAGTGTCCTTGCATACTTTTTAAGAATTCATGAGTGTGGCTGACAAATATGTACACATATCTGTCAGGAAGATATTTGTGAGCACATCTTGTTTGTGGCTTGACAAGCACAATATCAAGATTATTTATAGAGTGTCAGAAACACGTCAAAAGTGCTGGCTCTGTCAGTGTGTTAATGTGCTGTCATATACTTGGTGGTTCACTCACTCAATGAACATGCTTGTGTTGACGTTTGGATACATGGACACTATAAGGTAAACAGAGACATTTCAGAACTTTAAAACACAGTGCACAAATCACATTAGATGACAAGTAGGACAGGTGCTGTGAATAAAGAAGCCGGTTACTTTCCATTAATAGGTTACTTACTAACTTACTTACTAAGAATTTCTCTATTTTATGGAAAATGTCAGTCATTTTAAAGTTGCAACTCTGGAAGTTGCAAACAATGTTACCCTTTATGTCATTATTTTGTTTATTGTATTTTTTTATGAATTTCATTTGATGTTTTATGTGTATTTAATGTATTATTGTTAGAAAATTACAGAATCACACAAACCTCATATAACATGAGTTGGATATAAAACAGGTCAAAATAACATTTTTCACTGACCATTTGTGGTGGTGGTGGTGGGGGGGGGGGGTGCTTCAGACCCTGTTTTGTACCTATTGATGGAAAGAAAGAAGGTTTATGACACTTGCTACTAGTTCTTAAAGAAGAGATAAAAAACCTCTGTGAATACTAGGAACGTCAAACAAATGAGCATCAAATCAAGTTAAAACTTAATACGTAGCCAGGAAATCAGTTCTGTAAATGATACAGTGGGAAGGCAGAAATTGTAACGATAAGCATTGCCTACAAGCATTCACATATATTATAATGGCTCAGACACAAAGGTGTAGGTTTTATATGCATCAGATTTATATTCATCTGCTCTGAGACCTTGAAGCCTCCACACTGAAACCTGAACATAAAGCAGAAAGCCTGAATATCAAATTCAGATGTGCAGACTGTTTACCAAAGTCAGACATTATTATATTCAATCTCTCCGTATCTGTGTTAGTCAAATTCCTAAGTACTCTTGAATCAAATAGCATAGGCCTACAGTGTGTTTGATTGAGAGGTTGGCAGTAACCACCACTGTTTATAAAACGAGCTTCCATATTATGTTCTACAGTGATTCTTTTGTTTAGTTTCATTTCATTTTATGTTATGTTATGTTGTTATGTTACAGTGTAATAAGTATGTTACGTAAGGGATAATGTGCATCCAGCCGGTTGTTTCACTCTGAAGGGGTTTATTCTGCAATAACAAACGGCTGGATGTACATTATCCCGCTTATTACACGGCCACTTGTCTCAAGTAAATTAGACACAAAATATTGTCTTGAGTTTAAATATTTTATTAGCTCTTACGCAAAGCTTCCGCGAAGAAAAACTGTTCCAAACTGCTTCAAGCCTTTATCTATTGCTGAAAAGATTTGTTTTTACCATATATGTTGACATTAATGCTGAAAGGGATAGTTCAACCAAAAATGAAAATTAGCCCATGATCTACTCACCCTCAAGTCATCCTAGGTGTATATGCCATTCTTAAAATCGGAGTTATATTAAAAAAAGTCCCTGGCTAATCCAAGCTTTATAATAGCAGTAGTTGTAGTTTTTGAAGTCCAAAAAATGCAGCTGTCCGTCAAATAACGGGGGTTTAATAAAGGCCTTCTGAAGCGAATCGATGGGTTTGTGTATGAAAAATATCCTTATTTAAAACTTTATAAAGTAAATTTCCGGCCGTGAAACCCTTGAAGTCTTCCATTGTAACCCGTGGTGGTTGTGTTTTTCAGTCACAAGATGGCGGCAGACAGTCAACGACAGCGTTAAGCTTGCAAGTAGTACCGGTCAAGATAACTCGTAGTACCCGGATGAGCGGTGTATTATTCATTTTGGTGGTTGTTATCAGGCAATAACATACCGCTGGAATGCGTGATTGACCAATCAGAATCAAGTATTCCACAGAGCCATGTAAAAAGTGTTATGTTATGATGTTATGTTATGTTGTTATATGTTAGGTTTTATGTTGTTTTTGCTTTGCGTTTTGCTGACAAGCTGTTCTGATTTATGTACAGTATTTTATTAATGCATACTAGGGCTGTAATCAAGCAAAGAAAATCTTGGTCGACTAAAGTCCTGAAATTTTAGACTAAAAATCGACTAAAAATGACGTTAGGAAAAAAAAAACGTTAAATTAATTAACTGCACACTGTGCACAGTACTTGATAGCCTTGTTGTCTGCCTAAATTAATTATAAATAAACACAAAAAAACTAGTAGGCTATTTGCAGTATATTAAATCGTTTTTGACCTGATTATTTTGCACTGAAATGAGTCTGACACACGAGTCTGTCGGCTCTGACAGCGTTGCATCACATGCACCTGCGCAATTTCATAGCCTTTGATTTCCGAAAATATAGTACTATGTTGTCAACTAGTGATATCATCACAAGAACTTTTGAGGAATATGCAACATAATTTAGACAATTGTTTTTGTCATATGTATTCTAATAACTGACAGACACTATCATTTCAGCCGCTCTGTGCAGGCCGAACACAGGAGCTCAGCTCAGCTTCGCGGCTGAGACACAAATAGACTATTAACTCAAAGCTTTTACTCTTAAACACAAAAGACACGTCCACTTTAATTAAACAAAAGGAATATTTATTAAACAAGCCAGATCAAGAGCAGAAAAAACGCTCTCACAATTAAATAAATACAGCAAACTAGCCTACTTCAATCATAGACAGTAAAAGAAAGACTTCAATCTGTCTCTCTTCTCCAGTGGGTTGGGCTAATCCAAAAGAAGTGAAAACAAGGGGGGTGTTCTGAAGACAGACTGTTACCTGTGAAACAGGGGTGCTCTGAAAATACCCCCTTAGCAATTAGTGCTTTCCACCGGATGAAATGAAAGCGGCAAAACTGAGAGTACAGATCCACTTTTGCGGCACGACTGAAGCGTGGTGTTGTGACGCTTCCCCTCATGTGTATGGGCATGCATATGAGCCAGCGGAATGAATAAACAAAGGACCAGCGAGAGATTTCCCTCAGTCACCATGTGATCTACTTCTATTGGATAGTTGCGTCGCGTTCAACGGATTCATTTGCATAAAGATGGGCTTCGGCAAGCTTTTTTGAGCTGCCTTCCCGGAATGCTTTGCGGGAAGTCGCTTGACGTCACCCATAGGAATAAAGTGGAGTGCGGCGCGACAGAAGTCTCGCACGGACAATTGGATCCGCACCCTGACGATACAGATCCACTTTCGCGGCACGACTGAAGCGTGGTGTTGTGATGCTTCCCCTCATGTGTATGTTTTTGGCCGTTCCTCTAGGTCACCGCTATGTGTGTGCATTTGAGCCAGCAGAGAATCAAAAACAAAGGACCGGCGAGAGACTTCCCTCCGTCTCCATGTGCTCTACTTCTATTGGATAGTCGCGTCGCGTTCAACGGATTCATTTGCATAAAGTTGAGCTTCGGCCAGCTTTTTTGACGCGCGGCATTTGTTCAGATGCAGCGCCGCCTTCCCGGAATGCTTTGCGGGCGCGTTAAAGTCGCTTGACGTCACCCATAGGAATAAAGTGGAGTGCGGCGCGACAGAAGTGTTGCACGGACAAGTGGATCAGCACCTTGATGAAATGAACGCGGCGCGGCAAAACTGATGAAATGAATGCGGCAAAAAAATCGACCAATCAGAATTTTGGTCGAGCCAGAACGTATCGACTAATAATTGACTTATCGACTGGGAGATTACAGCCCTAATGCATACAGCATTTTCTATTTTTTTTTATTATTTTTATTTGTCTTTTTGTTAGTATAAAAAATATATATTTTATGTAAGCATCTTTGAAACAAGAGACAATAATTATATTATTATATTAATTATATAATATATTATATTATATAATCTATTACATCATATTATATCAATTATTTATTTTTCTTAAAACATATGCCCGTTTAAGTTTTTTTAGGTTTATTATGTTAGATTTTTGATAAAAATCTAATAAAATGGGTAAGAAAAATATTCAAGAGATGTTTTCTCTTGATATTAACAGGTTATCTTATTTTGCTGCTTAAGTATATTTATCTTGTTTTAAGAAAGTGTAGATATTCCAAATTTTTTCCCAGTAAAATTAATAATCATCTCGGGTTACTGCTGTACGTTACGTTGAAAGACTGACGTTGTGAGATTTCTCTTGGGAGCCCAATCACCTTCAAGTTGTAACAAAACAAGTCAATAAACATTGGTGAGTAAGATTTGCATGGCAAGAGCTCTCCCGGACATACGGGTATATGAGCTCACTCACTCAAGTTTGTGCCAAGGATCCAAGACGGGGGTCCTGGCTTTTCAGCGGTGTTACAGGGTTGTGGCAGGCGGGACGTAACGTTTCCATTCCCTCCATCAGGGAACGAGGGTTACAACACGGGAAGAAGCCGGCTCCACTTCGAGTTTGAAGAATCTCGCGAAGGTATTATAAGTGTCGCCCTGCCTGCAGCTCAGCAGATGTCTTTCGACGTAACATCGAACGTGACTGACTGACCTTTAACACTGCAGAAGTGTTTTTACAGGAAACGCATCTCTAGAATGAGCAAAAGAGAAAGACAACAAAACTCTAAAGAAGCTCTCCGGTTCATTATTTACAAATCGCTTAACTGTGAAATTGTATTTCTTTTAAACATATCTCCGTAACATTAGAGAGGAATTACATTGCCTATTGAGTTTGCAAGGCGCCAGTATTTTGGTTTCCATTATCTGGGCTGTGATCCACTGAAGCCTAAATAAATAAGCCACCCATGTGAATAAGCGTCACATTAAATGTTGTGCTGGGTGAAGTTTCTGAGATGAATGCAAAAGTGCATCTTTGGCAAACTACAATTGCAAATTTTTTTGCCCTGTGGAACCTCTACAACCTGACAAACAGACTCAAGCGGTGCACGTGTAGAACCGAGGTCTGAACATTTATTAATTCACACGTGCACACACTATAATCACAACTCCTATGCAGCTTTCCGCACACGTGTGGAAGCATCGGTGCATTTAGCACCAGTACTTCCTCGCACTTTATTCTTGACACTGCTTTTCACAGTTACTGAGACAGACACTGAGAAAAGGGTCGAGAGCTTAGCTCAAACTGTGATCCATGTCATCATACTATGCATGCAAACAGACATCAAAATTCACAATTGAATGTTATATAAAGTGGAATTTTGCCCTGTTGACTCTTATTTACAGCAAATACGTATATGAATGAATACAGTTCACAATGGGCACACAAGCTGTTTTAATGACTGCTATGCCATCTGTAGAAACGTTGCCACGGATGTCAGCTCAAGCTGTTTTCCCCTAAATACAGTTTTACAAGTCCTATGACAGCATGACTGTCCTACCTCATAAAAGTGACCTGCTATTGATGGCATATAATTTACATATTTGCATACTAAGTTACACTTATTAACCTTCTGAGGTAGGTAAAGTCGCCGGCGACCTCACCTCGTTTTTTCCCTTATCAGTGTGAAAGAGACTCAAAATACTCTGTCGATTTTGGTCATTCGTAATCGGTTGAGTTTCTACTTTATTTGTTTACACTCACAATAAAAACAAAATGTTGTGCTTTTTGCAAAATAAAGAAAACGATCTGCAGCCTTTATCTGAATGAAGTCCAATCTGATCTTCTTCAGAAAGTGAACTGTAACTTACTAAATACTTGTCACACAAACATGAGACATGTCTAAAGAAACGTTGACATGTCAGGTTTTAAATCATGTAAATCACAAATATTCTCTATTTATGTAATCTGTTTGAAAAGAGAGAGATGTCAGCCGTTCGCGAGTGTCTCATTATCCTCAAATGCGGCCACGCCCTCTGAGCGCACGTTCTTTTGAAAGTCAAATACTGACGCGATCCATGAGAGTATCCCTGCCCACATCAACCCGAATAAACACATAGAGTTTAGAGAGATTCATGTTGGATAGTTTACATCTTTTTGAGACGAGGTGAGGAATAATCCTGGAATAATGTATCTCAGATGAAAAGCTGTTTATTTCTATGACCAACGAGGATTGTGAGGTAAGTTTATTCTGTTCGTGTCTGTGAATATTAAACCGCAAAAGACCGTTTAAATGTGAATCCTTCTGCAACATAAAATGTCATAGACGTAAGACTGTTTAGACAAGATTTATTTGGCCTGTTTTGAACAGATTATGAAGTGTTTACTGTAAAATAGCCTAGTGATCAGATGCTATAAATACAGTAGCCTACCAGTCAAACGTTTTGTGTATAATAGGCTACTTCTTATAGCCATTAAAAACTTATTTTGTTTCATATTGATGTATAAATATTATAGCCTAATGTTATTTTTTTAATTTCATCTATGTTGATTATGAAAAGTGAACAGCGCACAAGTAAGAAAGAACATATCATAAGATGTGCAATATGTCAGAAGACATGGATTGGGTCAGACATGATTTTGACCACTTCATTAAGTTTTGTTTTGTAGAAAGCCTTTCTGTGAATTTCGTTTTGTATAAAATGTGTCTTAATTTGAATCAATGTTTCATCAGCCTATAGCCTGGATTTAGTAAATAAGAAGCAAATATAGCAGACATTAGCCTATACACTGTAAAAAAAATTCAGGCCTCTCCAGTTTAAAATTTTCTAGTGACTGGTCACATCAAAAATTTTCAGTTGCCCAAATTTAATTTCTGTGAATTGATAAAATTTTATTCACAGAAATTCTATTTGGCCAACTAAAAAAATTAGATTTTAAATTGGGGACCTGAAATTTTGTACGGTGTAATAGGCGCCGGCTTGATCATGCATTGCACGGCGCGTGCAATAAATGAACCGAAACTCATAATATTTGAGTATTTGACTATTGTGTTTCGGGTTTACTAAACCAAATAATTCAGAAATTTTTTGCTATTGAAATGATTGGGGAAAAAGTGTCCCAATCAACCTGTATTTGTCACATGTCTGTCTTGTCCTGTGTAGCACATGGTGTTTTGGTTTATTTCTGTCCTGTGTGCGCCTGTCATCTGTCTTGACCCCACCCCTCGTTATCTGATTATTAGTTAATTTGCTCCACCTGTTGTCCCTTGTTACCTGCCTTGTTTGTCTGCTATTTAGTCTCCTTCCATTTTCAGTCCTGGGCGGTTATGTTGTCTATGTTACGTGTGGAGGTATTCTGGTTCCTGATTCTTGTCCCTGATCTCGGTCCCTGGTTTGTCTCTGTTTGATGTTTGATTTTTACCCCATAGTGGGTTTTTGTTTTGTGTTTATGTTTCTTTGGTTAATAAAATTCATGTTCACCTGCATTTGAGTCCTCACCCCTTTTTTCACCATAGCGTTCGTGACAGTATTCACCCTATACTCTATAAAATCATAATTGCATTGCTTTAAATACCAAATATTTTACTTATAATAAATGATAATAATTATTATTATTTCTCACTGCTGCTTTATTATTTAAATATTTACATTAATAATGGGAAAATATAATTATGTACTATACATTATTATCAATATTCATAGATATTTGCACCCTGATTTTGTCTTTCAATGGAATTTATTAATATCAATAATAAAAACAAATACAGACATACCGTATGTCAGATTATACGAAGAATAACAATGTAACATTTCAGCTCTAAAAGTTATGTTGTCATCTAAGAGGGATATTTTTGTAGTATTTTATAAAAGCTTTGTATTTTTGTAATGTAAAAGACTAAAATGAAAAAAAAAAATTTTAAAGTCTAAAAGTAAAATATGAACAGTTGGTCCTTGGTGTACAAATTCATAATAATAAATATAAAATGTAGCAAACAAAATGTAAAACAAACCAAACATTTTAATAAAATAAATGGATGTTTTTCATCAAGAAATGCTTACTAACATTCACTGTAGAAAATATATATTTCTCTACTTCTTTTTAAAGAACATTAACAAAATTAAAAAAAAATAAAAAATAAAATACAAATGTGTCACTGGTACTTGTACTGCGGTTCAGTCCCAAAAGTACAATGTAAAAAGAGACCTGCGGGGGCAGGGGGGTGGAATTGAATCCGGATTCGAACCAAATAATCGAACGAGTGTGAAAGCAGCCTTGAAAAGAGTGTGGGAGGTTCAGCACAGATTTGTAATCTAATAACGTGACCTTTAAATGAGCAAAATAATTGCAGGCGATTTGATGGCACTTCATGAATACATTCCCGCTCACCCAGCTGGAAAAACAGATGCTGCGTTAGAGAGAGGGAGAGGGAGTGTATTTCTCTCATTTTCTCTAATCTCATATTTGCATTGGAGAGAGATCGAGGAGATGACACTGTATCAACTTGGCCAGTGCTAATCTTACAGTAATACCACTTGCAAGTGAATCACATTCAGCCAATTTTAATGACATTAGTTCGAGCTAGGATGAGCTTGTCAACGGGAGAGCAATTGCATCCTTTCCTTGCGCTTCTACGCTGCCTGTTCTGAAGATGTGATTAGATTCCAGCATAGTATTAAACGCTTGGCCTCAGGAATACTTTGCGTATTCAGTCAAATATATGCTCACATAGATTTGTGTACACATGTAGACATTGATTTCACTCATTTTGCACTTCTTTCTCTCATATATCTCTCATATCTTGTATGGCCACATACCCACTAGAGTTAAGTACTGTTGTCAGTGTTCTGAGTGCTGAATCCTGTTCTGTTCACACAGTTTGGCTATTTAAAGGAGTGTCAAGTGTAATGTACAACTGAAGTGCTGACCGATCTGGCAGTCAACTTATAATGTTACAGATTACAACACCTAGTTACAGATGTCTCAGTTACTGATGCCATTGTAGAAATGCATAATTCAAATTCAGCCATGATGTATTTTGCTTTTTAGTTTTTTAGTGAGCAAAAGTACCTGATAACAAGGGCGTTACAATATCAATTGAGTAGTACTTGGTTAGTCATGTGATTTCAACATGGCAGCCCCCATGAGGTGACCACATAGAATAAAACTACTTTTTTAAGGTTTCAGAATTGGACTGGCATTCAAACAAAAGTTCTGATTGCGTAATTTTTACAGAACCAAGTACATATATATATACATGGGCGTTGGAAGCAAAAAAAAATGTGGGTGGGTCCTCTCACAGAAACATTTTACTGGAGTAGATGCCATTTTTGAGTACAAATATATCGGCTTGTTTACTAAACGTCTGGTTGGGACAGACAAAATTACGGAAAACACAGAATCATTCACAGCAACAATAGTGTAGGGCTAAGATGCATTTTATCATCTTTTTGAAGCAAATCGACCCAAGGTTTGAATCCGCCTTTTGCCGAATATTAGTGCTGTCAAACGATTAATCGCGATTAATCACATCCAAAATAAAAGTTTGTTTACATAATATATGTGTGTGTACTGTGTATACATATTATGTATATAAATACACTCTCATACATGTATATATTTAAGACACATTTGTTATATTTATATATAAAATAATTATATATAATATAAATTATATAAATATATATAAGAGTATATACAGGTGCTGGTCATATAATTAGTATATCATCAAAAAGTTGATTTATTTCACTAATTCCATTCAAAAAGTAAAACTTGTATATTATATTCATTCATTACACACAAACTGATATATTTCAAATGTTTATTTATTTTAATTTTGATGATTATAACTGACAACTAAGGAAAATCCCAAATTGAGTATCTCAGAAAATTAGAATATTGTGAAAAGGTTAAATATTAAAGACACCTGGTGCCACACTCTAATCAACTAATGAACTCAAAACAAAAAGCAAAGGCCTTTAAATGGTCTCTCAGTCTAGTTCTGTAGGCTACACACTCATGGGGAAGCCGACCATTAACACCTTGGTCCACTGTGTTTTCTGAGGTCCAAGTTTTAGAGCACTTCATGCTTCCTGCTGCTGACCAACTTTATGGAGATGCAGATTTAATTTTCCAACAGGACTTGGCACCTGCTCACAGTGCCAAAGCAACCAGTACCTGGTTTAAGGATCATGGTATCCCTGTTCTTAATTGGCCAGCAAACTTGCCTGACCTTAACCCCATAGAAAATCTATGGGGTATTGTGAAGAGGAAGATGCGATATGCCAGACCCAACAATACAGAAGAGCTTGTTCTCTTACGAGAGGTTCTCTCGTATTGCGTAAGTTCCTTACGCTACGGGAAAGTATTCTTTATTCGAGATTTCTGAAAAACCCCAAATTATCCTTAATTTTGTAACATTGTCAACGCAGTGCGGCAGCCTGGCAGACCATAGCAGGCTATTCCAGCGTGCTATTGGCTGCTCTGCTGGCAACTGCAGCAGCCTATCGGTGAGCCCGCGTGACGTGGCGACCAATGAGGGCGCTTCGCGCCCACCTGGCTTCATTTGCCTACAGGTGGGGCGTGGCCACGTGTATATAAGCAGGGCTCACGGGCTGCATATTCGATTTTCTTTTCTTCAGCGAAGCCCTTCGCATCGCTGGATCTGGAACCCGCCGCCGTGACCGCGCAGACAAGCAAGCAGAGGACAGCGCCTGAGGAAGCCGGCAGCATCGTGCCACCTTCAGCCTTCCGTGCCTGCTCTGCTATCCGGCAGCCCCATATCCTTTTACGCTCAAAGTGTTGTCGCCGCTGCGTCACACTTTTCACAAAAAGAGCCGAGCGTTGATACAAATGTCTCGTTCCACCTGCGGCTCGTGTCACGCGCAGCTCAGCTCCGGGGACCGCCATGTGATCTGCGCTCTCTGCCTGGGCCGTGATCACGCCGCCGCCGCACTCCACGCTGGCGGATGCCAAGAGTGCGAAGAACTGACGATGTCGACCCTGCGGGCTCGACTCGTCCTGTTCGAAGATGATATCCCTCCAGTCCCTGCCACGCCGCGCAAGAAGAAGCGCCGCTCGCAGCGGACTCCGGAGCTCGCAGAGAGAAGCTCGCCGGAACCTTTCCCGCCCGCTTCACTCTCGCCTTCCCCGCCCCCACCCCAGGCCGCCATTTCTGTTGCCGCCTCCGGGGATGAGGCGGATGCGGCCGCGGAACGCGCCGACAGCTGCTCCATCATGGCTTCCGACAGCGAGGACTGGTCTTCCGCGTCCTCTTCAGTCCGGGGCTCCGGACGCTCTCGAGCGGGTGAGGACGCCGAACTCTTGCGCCTTCTCACCCGGGCTGTCGAGCAGCTAGGCCTCGAATGGGCCCCGCCCAAGGTGGCAGCGCCGAACCGACTTGACGGATGCTTCCTAAACAGTCGCCGCCGTGCGCCCACCTCCAGGACTGCACCCTTTTTGCCGGAGCTTCACGAGGAGCTCGCAAAGTCCTGGAATGCGCCATTCTCCGCGAGGGTCTCGTCTCAGGCTTCTTCGACGCTCTCACAAGTTGACGGCGCGGCCGAGAAAGGCTACAACGCTATCCCTCCGGTGGAAGAGGCGGTCGCAGCGCACCTTTGCCCGCCTTCTGGTTGGCGCTCAAAGGCTGCCCTCCCGTCTAAGGCCTGCAGAGTGACGTCATCGCTGATCGGCCGCGCTTTCGCTGCCTCCGGTCAAGCTGCGTCCGCTCTGCACTCTATGGCCGTGCTGCAAATCCTCCAAGCTAATCTCCTCCGCGACATGGACGAGAAATGCTGTGACGCTGAGTTAATCACGGATTTGCGAAGCGCGACGGATCTCTCCCTTCGCGCCACCAAGACCGCAGCACAGGCCCTCGGACGCTCTATGGCCTCCCTCACGGTAGCTGAGCGCCACCTCTGGCTCACGCTCGCGGACATGCGAGAAACAGAGCGCGCGGCCTTCCTAAACGCCCCGCTCTCTCCGTCTGGGCTTTTCGGACCAGCGGTCAAGGGGATCGTCGACCGTTTCTCCGAAGTGCAGAAAACGACGCAGGCCATGAACCTTTTCCTGCCTCGACGCTCCGGCGCTAGCAATAGCTCCGCTGCTCGCCGTCCTCGTGACCAGCCAGCAACGAGCTCCGCGCAGCGCCCAGCGCGGCCCCCTTCGTCTCAGAGAAGACCGAGCGGCCGCCCCAGATCGCGCTCTTCCAGCCGTGGTAAGCCGCCTCCACCTCGGGGCCCCCGGCCTAGGATCACGCTGAAGCCCGAGCCTCCAAAGTCCTCCTAGCAAGAGGCGAGAAACTACGGTTAAGTCCCGCCGCGGCCGGACCACCGTCAAAACTCTTTTTCCTGTCAGCCCCCACCACTGTGGCTGCTGCAGATGGATTTCACGCAGCCAACGAGCCGGCAAAAATGCCTTCTCGCCTGTCAATAACCGCCGTTTTTACGGCGAACCAGAGAAATCACAAAAGTTGCATTATTTCTGGTCGCACGGCTCGCGCCGTATGTGTTTCAAATGCAGTAAATGTGCCCACTTTTCTGTGTTCACCCCTGCACACAAGCACTATAAACCCTGTGTCCCCCACTCACATAAAGCGGCCACCGGCCGCTCGAGTGCTAGAGTTAGGTCACGTGTCCGCTTGTTTGCGTCCACGACTAACCACCACACGCGCTGTCACACAGCCACTCTTAACCGGTCATGTTCCACGCGTAAGAGTTGTGCCCGCTCAAACGCGCTCACACATTTTCGCGAACATTATGCCTCAGGCGCCACGCGCCACGCCACACACCATTTATTTTCCGCCCAGGGTGGCCGGAGCGATGAGTGTAGGGCCGCACACAAGCCACTCCCCGCTCGAAGCGGCAGAGATGCAGTGTGTAGGGCGGCCAGCCATCGCGAGCGATCGGCTGGCCCACAGCACAGAGAGCGCGCGCACTGCGCCCGCCCCTCCTATACGGGCCGTCAAACCCGCGAAGCGCGGCGTTTCGAGCCCGGAGGCCGTTCTATCCCGTGTGGCGCACGCGAGAGCGTGGGAAGCCATTCCAGGTGTATCAGAATGGGTGCTGAAAACAGTGAAGCACGGCTACACTCTGCAGTTCGCTCGCCGCCCTCCGCGCTTCTGTGCGCGTACAGAGACGAGAGTGAGCGAGGAAGTAGCACATCTACTTCGAGCAGAAATAGCCACGCTGCTGTGCAAAGGGGCTATAGAACCGGTTCCCCACTCTATGAGCGAGTCAGGCTTTTACAGCCGGTATTTTCTCGTGCCAAAAAGGGATGGGTCGCTCAGACCGATTCTGGATCTGAGGCGTCTGAACAAAGCTCTTATGAAAAGATCGTTCAAGATGCTCACGACCAAGCAGATCCTCGCGCATATTCGCCCGAGAGACTGGCTAATCTCCCTAGATTTGAAAGATGCATATTTTCAAATCAAGATAACGCCGCGTCACAGGCCATTCTTACGATTCGCCTTCGACGGCCAGGCTTATCAATACACCGTCCTTCCGTTCGGCCTGTCACTAGCACCCCGTACATTTACGAAGTGCATGGACGCGGCCCTCGCTCCTCTGAGAAATCGAGGGATGCGAGTATTGAACTATCTGGACGATTGGCTCATCCTGGCGCAGTCGGAGGCCGAGCTCCTCGCCCACAGGGCAATGCTGCTCAGCCATCTGGACAGCCTAGGGCTCACGGTCAATTGGACCAAGAGCTCATTAGTGCCCACGCAATCAACCTCATTTCTGGGTTTGAATCTGGACACTGTGGCAATGTCAGCCCGCCTGTCACCCCATCGTGCGCGCCAAGTTCGGCGCATGGCTGCGTACTTTCGGCCAGGCAAAATCGCACCTCTCAAGCTGTTTCAGAGGATGCTGGGACGTATGGCCTCAGCTGCAGCTGTGCTCCAGCTGGGCTTAATGCGCATGCGCCCGCTGCAATGCTGGTTAAACGCCCGAGTGCCTCACAGGGCCTGGGCGTCCGGTGGCTTCAGGATCAGAGTGACTCAGGGCTGCGTGTCAGCCCTAGAGCCCTGGTTAGTAGCCGACTGGTACCAGAGGGGAGTGACGATGGGAGCCATCTCACACCGCAAGGTCATCTCGACGGACGCCTCCACCACGGGTTGGGGCGCCGTTTTCGAGGGCAGATCAGCCTCGGGCCTTTGGTCGAGCGAGGAAAAACTCCTACACATAAACTGTTTGGAGATGATAGCGGTAGAGAACGCGCTCAAGCAGTTTCTCCCGCTTATACGAGGACACCATGTGTTAGTCCGGTCGGACAACACCACAGTGGTGTCCTACGTGAACCGGCAGGGCGGTGTCAGGTCCAGAGGTCTGGGCAATCTGACAGAACGCCTGCTCGTGTGGGCACACAGCTCGCTGCGCTCGTTGAGAGCTGCGCACGTGCCGGGCCACCTCAATGTGGGCCCGGACAAGCTGTCCAGGGGCCTCATTCTCCCAGGAGAATGGTCCCTGCACCCCCAGACAGTCCAGCTGGTATGGCGCCTGTTCGGCAGAGCGGAGCTCGACCTCTTTGCAACAAAAGAGAACGCCCGCTGCCCGACGTTTCTGTCCAAAAGCGAGGATGCGCTGTCCTAAACTTGGCCCAGCCTCCCGCTGTATGCTTTCCCGCCGATCTCCCTATTGCCCCAGGTCATAGCGAAAATCAGGGAAACGCGCCGTCCGGTGCTCCTTATAGCACCGCGCTGGGAGAACCAGATTTGGTACCCAGAGCTGGTGAAGCTGTCGCACTCACCCCCCTGGCCAGTTCCGCTGAGAGCAGACCTTCTCTCTCAAGCAGGAGGCTCAGTTTGGCATCCCCATCCAGAGCGATGGTCTCTGCATGTATGGGTGACCAACGGATACCCGTTGACCTGCCCGAAGGGGTTATGAACACGATTTCACACTCTAGAGCCCCCTCGACGAGGCGGTTATATAGTTCTAAGTGGTCGGTGTTCACTGAGTGGTGTGTTTCCAAGGGATTGGACCCACAGCAATGTGGGGTCCAGCGGGTGCTCTCCTTCCTCCAAGAGCTTTTGGAATTGGGCAGGTCCCCTTCCACGCTCAAAGTGTATGTGGCGGCTATAGCAGCGTTCGCTCAGACGACGCTAGGTAGCACGCTAGGAAGGAACGAGCTCATCGTCCGTTTCCTCAGAGGAGCCAGACGGATGAATCCCCCGCGGCCCCCGTCGGTTCCTATATGGGATCTGGCCTTGGTCCTAGAGGCCCTGAAGGCTCATCCCTTTGAACCGCTCGAGACTGTGGAACCAAGGTTCCTTTCGCTGAAAACCACGTTTCTGATAGCTCTGGCTTCAGTGAAACGCGTGGGGGATCTACACGCGCTCTCAGTGAGCCCGACGTGTATGGAGTTCGGTCCTAATGACTCTAAGGTCATTCTCAGACCGAGGCATGGTTATGTCCCCAAAGCGATCGGCACTCCCTTCAGGGCGCAGATTATCTCCCTCTCGGCTCTGCCAGCATCCGATGAGGGGGACGGTGGCAATTTCCTCTGCCCTGTCAGGGCATTGAGGGTTTATGTCACACGCTCCGCCGCCTTCAGGCGTTCTGAGCAGCTATTTGTTTCGTTTGGTGGGCGCACTAAAGGTCTCGCCTCCTCGAAACAGACCCTGTCCAGGTGGATAGTGGACGCGATTGCAACTGCATACGCTTCCAAACACCTGCAGTGCCCGCTAGGTGTCAGAGCACACTCCACCAGAGGCATGGCCTCTTCGTGGGCTTGGGCCAGAGGGATTTCCATCCACGATATCTGTATGGCGGCAGGCTGGGCCTCCCCGTCTACGTTCGTGAGATTTTACAATCTGGAAGTTCCTGCCTTACAGGCGAAAGTGTTATCAGTTCAATAGGGCCGTTGGTTCTGCCCAGTGATTCTGCGCAGACATAGCTCACATACTGGTAGTAAGTTCGGTACTAGGCTCATGTGAATTTGAAGGAGACCGGCGGTGCCGTTCCCTCATTTACGAGACGAGCTGTTGTGAGTTTGAAGGTGACCGGCGGTGCCGTTACCTCACTCATATAACAAGATATTGTGAATTTGAAGGCGACCGGCGTTGCCGCTCCCTCATTCATGAGACAAGGTGTGGTGAATTTGAAGGAGACCGGCAGGTGCCGTTCCCTCATTCATGGGACAGGGTGTTGTAACCACCCGTCGTAAACCACCCGTCAGTTCGAATGAAGTGTCTGTATATGTGGTGGCCCGTTTTTTCTTTACCGGCCACCCTGCCCGAGCAGTGTTATGGTCCCCGGTTCCCTGGGATACATATGCTGTATGCGAGGCGCGCACGGCGTTGACAATATGTTCCCGTAGCGTAAGGAACTTACGCAATACGAGAGAACCTCTCGTAAGAGAACGATACTCGGTTACTTAACGTAACCTCGGTTCTCTCTAGAAGAGGGAACGAGTATTGCGTTCCTTGCCGTGCGCCCCGCTGGCTTTTACGCTTCAGAACTAAGAAAACCGAATATGCAGCCCGTGAGCCCTGCTTATATACACGTGGCCACGCCCCACCTGTAGGCAAATGAAGCCAGGTGGGCGCGAAGCGCCCTCATTGGTCGCCACGTCACGCGGGCTCACCGATAGGCTGCTGCAGTTGCCAGCAGAGCAGCCAATAGCACGCTGGAATAGCCTGCTATGGTCTGCCAGGCTGCCGCACTGCGTTGACAATGTTACAAAATTAAGGATAATTTTGGGTTTTTCAGAAATCTCGAAGAAAGAATACTTTCCCGTAGCGTAAGGAACTTACGCAATACTCGTTCCCTCTTCTAGAGAGAACCGAGGTTACGTTAAGTAACCGAGTATCGTTTTGAGAGAAAAAATTACTATGCGTAATGTGTACATAACCAAAGTGTTTAAAATGTATATATATTTTCTTCGGTTCTGTACACATTTCGTAGTAACTGTTTCTGTCATAAATAATAAATAAAAAAAACATAAAAAATGAAAACAACCTTTGTTTAAATGCTTTAAATTATGACATAAAATATATAAAAACTTTGTTCAACATAACTATATTTTTACTTGATCACCCTTCACATTGCCTTGCTCAAATGAAGCGTGTATTTTAAAACCAGAGCTTCTGAATGTCTCCGGTTAGATATTCCTCTCCCCTCTCTACTCTGTTTGTCATGCACAGCAGCATGTGAGAGATACAGATAAGATAGAGCGCTGCAACAATGCAATCACACCGATCTTAGACATGTTGAGCTGTTGAGTTTCAAGAAAAAAGGCATTGCTAGACAAAGGGATAGCTGAAAAGGGCCTATAAAGTAATAGAACATCCTCTTACTGACCAGGCACGTGCAGTCATGCCTTTCATAAGTCGATTCTTCGCTCTCTGTTGCTGCACTGCCAGGCTTTCTGCCCCCTATCTGAATACTAGAGTAGGCATATAAGATGGTCTAAGATGCAGAAAACATTTTTAAATCTAGTTTTGAATGCAAGTTCTTAGAAAGATAATCTTTGCATTCATGTTGGTTTCTTATGGGGTTTTTTTTTTTCTCAATAAAAATGACATGTGGCTTACATATTTTCCTTACACCTTGAATACATGTGAGCGTGCACATCTTTTTCAAAACAAAATTTTTTTTATAATATATTTGGTAACATTTTAATATGGGGAAAACATTCACTATTAACTACGACTTTTGCCTCAATAAGCTCCTAATTTACTGCTTTTTAATAGTTAGTAAGATAGTTGTTGTATCGTCTAACTTTTGGTATTGGGTACGATTAAGGGGATAGTTCACCCAAAATTGAAAATTCTGTAATCATTTACTCAACATCAAGTTGTTCCAAACATTCCTTTTTCTTTTTCATGTCTTTGTTCTGCTGTAAACAAAGGAAGATATTTGGAAGAATGTTTGTAGCCGAGCAGATCTTGGTCCCCATTGACTACCATATAGGAAAAAAAAAATACTTTCCTTTTTTTTTACAGCAGAACAAAGAAATGTATACAGGTTTGGAACAACTTGAGGGTGAGTAAATTATGACAGAATTCATCATTTAAAATGATTGCCGTAAACCGTAAAGTGTATGAATTACAGTTTAAATGTATTTTTAATCATTTAAGTGCCATAGTATGAATACAGAAAGTTGTAAGAGTTCTCTGCCAGATGACATGTACAGATGGACACAACTTTTCTTCTTCTTCTTCTTCTTCTTCTTCTTCTTCTTCTTCTTCTTCTTCTTCTTCTTCTTCTTCATTATTTAATTACAAAGGCCAGATTAATATATTTGTACAAAATGATCATCAGCAGTTTAACTCCTGAATTCATGCTCAAATTCTGTCTCCTCCAGCCTTCCGTGTGTTAAAGCATTCAAAATTGTTCAAATCATTTAAGAGTTTATACAGTCAGTAGATTTAGTCAGAGAGAAAAAACAAGAGGAGGAAATCAACAAACATCCTTCCTTTTCAGTCTGACAAAACATATTTCTGCAAAGAGAAGGGGAGGGGGGGGGGGGGTAAATAAAGATATTTACTCTCCAGACAAAAGAGGGCAAGATAAGTTGCCAAGAGAGAAACAGGAGTACTGCCTTCAATGCCAAGTCAGGTGCAAAGGTTCTCTTTCTCTTACTTTTTCTCTTGCATGCTGAGTTCTGTACATATATTGAGCTTGAGCTCTGGATTTCAGCAGGGCCAAGGATTTTAGGACATTTCTCATAATGGTGCTCTTAATTCTGATCCCAGACCTGTTCTGTCATTTCCATCAAACTGGCTAAGATTAGATTCAGGGTAAAAGGAGCAAGTCCCGGATCATTGTCTAGCCGGAAGAGCTAAATTGATAAATAATGAAAGTGAGAATGCGGTTGAAGATTATGCGTGGCAGCCTCGGGCAGGCTGTAGGCCAGTGTCAAACTGTAGTCTATGGTTCTCCAGGCCTGAACTGCATCTAGTTCAGACTGTACACACACCAGAAGTATCTTATTTATAATACAGAGATGTTTAACAAGTAATGAGGATTCCAAGGATAGTTTCAGAAGGGCATATCTCGTGGTTTGAGACCAAACAAGGGATAAAATACAGTTCAAATAGCCCACTGTGGACGATGGTAATGATTATGGTCTTGGAAAACATGTTTGTCATTGACATGTCTTGGGGAATGGTAGTTTGGGAGTCCTCACTCCTACCTTAATGCTCATTATGAGAGTCGTTTAGACTGATGTATATCTGTTTGGATGTCTAATATTTTATACACCATATGGCCAAACGTATGTGGAGACACATTCAGCATCCCCAAAAAGTGTTTTGACACTTAGTTTAAGTCACACTTAAAAATGTCATTGCATTTGATACAGTGAAAACAATTTACTTTGAAACTATTTTCACTCAGAAATTGCTGGCAAATTTCACAAATAATTAAATAGACATGGCAAGGAACACACTGCAAATATATAATACAAATATATAAAAATATACCTTTTAAAATTTCGGCTTCAATGGATCATTTATTCACCCTCATTTCGTTTCAAAACTGAATAACTTTATTTCTACTTTGGAACAAAAAATATATATATACAATAACATTTTGAATAGTTTCAAAATATCTTCTTTTGTGTTCCTTATCGCAATCATGGTGTCTCACAGTCCTTGTCTCCAACAGCTTGTCCCGCCGCTTCTCAGGTAGCGAGCACTTTTTTAGTTCACTGCAGTTGCAGATTCGCTTATTCCTGTAGACTTCATGACACTTCAGTGTCATGTTAACTTTGTCCAAGCGTGAGCAGAGGTCACAGAGCAGGCTGCGTCTAAGCTCAAAGGAAAGCATCTGCTCCACTTTTTCTTTCCTCTCCTCAGCAAGCCCTCCACTCCTAATCCCTCGCTCCTGCTGACCGCACAGAATTTGAGTTTCCATCTCTCAGCAGAGCTCATGTTCATCCTGTCAGTCACAGAGTTGAGAGGAGGAAGCCACCTGCTAGAAGCCACTTGTAGATAATATTATACATTTTCTGTAAATATGAGTAGACGTCGTTTGAACAACACCTTTCAAAAATGTGGGTTCGGTAATAATTTGTTCGGTAATAATTTGTTTGGGGGGGGGGGGTGTAAGGACACTTGAATAAGGACACTTTATTTTGTGTCCTTGTTACAGTGTTATTATACAATTAAGTACTAAGAAATAGTAATTAACTAGATGTGCTTACTATGGGTTAGAGTTAAGGTTTGATTTGGACTGTTATTACTACAAATGTGTAGCAAGGACACTGTAAAATAAAGTGTTACCTTTTTTAACATTTTAATGTAAACGAGTCTCTCATGTTTACCAAGACTGCATAATTTATTTGATCAAAATTATTGCAATTTAAACTTAACTTTTTTTTATATACTGCATATATTTTTATGTAATTTATTTCTGTGATGGCAAAACTGAATTTTCAGCATCCATTACTCTATTCTTCATTGTCATATGATCTTTCAGAAAACATTCTAATATGCTGATTTTGTGCACAGGAATATTTCTTACAGCACTCTTTTATTAATATAAAGTTCAAAAGAACAGTATTTAGTTTGAATATTTTGTAACATTATTAATTTCTTTACTGACACTTTTGATCAGTTTTATCTCTGCTAAATAAGAGTATTAATTTCTTTAAAAAAAATCTCTCTCTCTCTCTCTCTCTCTCTCTGTCTCTCTCTCTCTCTCTCTTAAACATTCACACTAATACGTTAATAAATGTGTTAAAGTGAGTATATGTGAGAATTTTCACGTAATAATTGCTTTTTTTATGTGTGAACAGCTAGCAATGAAACTTAAAAAGCAAGACCTTTCCCTTCTTCCTAGAATGTCTATGAAAGCCTGTAGTCTGTTTTTATGTTAAGGACCCTGGATGGTTTTGCAGACAAAAAACAAAGAATGTGACTATTACGCATGTTCCCAAGAGACTCTTTTTCATTCTATGACACATGAAACAAATGCTTATACAATGTACAGGATAATGCCGAAAGAGCTATTCTGTAATGTAATGCAAAGGAAAGAGATTCTAATTATAGCCAGATATATTTAATATATAGTCTCAAATATACTTTATAATCAAATTATCATAACAGTGTAATTTTAATCACCTCATCTGCTGACATGACGGCAGTGAATTGGAGAGTTTGTGCAAACATATCCACATTGCTATGATTAGATGCTTTCTAAAATGCTGTTTTCTCACCGCTGTCATTTTTGTTGTGTGTTTATTTTGTTATCGAGAGGAAAACATGCAGCACATATTTACATATTCATCTAAACGTCACTCTCAGCAGCATGGATGGCTTCAGGATGTTTATTATTACTATGGGGGCATGGTCTGAAGTACACGGTGCAGGTGCACTTAGGGCATATCCGAATCCACTTTTGCCAGTTTAACGACAAAAAAAAAAAAACGGTCGGTGCGCAAGGCGCATGGTCCAAAAGGGTTGTACGTAGTCTCTTAATGAGTAATGGGTGTGTTTTGGGTGTAATGTGCAATAAACCAATGTAGAGTCTCATTTCCCATTCACTTTAAAAGCCAGTTTCTCTTGCACCATGGTGGATTCGCTATTTACATGGCAGAATTTATTTGCAGAAATACTGAACGCTTCTCCAGAGAGGAATCCTTTTATTTTTACATTTTAAACATGTTTGCGTGCTGCGCGTCCCTGTGTCTGTAATTGTCCACCTGCCTATAGGCGCATATTACTAACGCGCCCTTTGAGTAACACAAAAAATACTGTTTTGAGTTGGTCAATGGCGCAGTCGATTTCAGTTGCCTCAAAATAGCAACGCGCCAACAATGCGCCTGAACACACTTTGTTTTCAGACCAGCACGCCCATGGGTGAAAAGATGGGCGCGAGTGCGTTTGCTATTTAAACAACATGGCGCGGCTGGACATGAAAATGATAACTGCGTCGCACCTAGCGTCACATCGCGCCGGGTGCATGATAGGGCCCTATGTCGCTGCAAAGGTTTTTACAACTTCTTTTTCCTTCAAAGCGAAGAACGAAAAGAACTTCACCATGAGTATATTGGGACCTTGAATCATGCTCTCTTGTGCGTTACGTGTGCACAAGTGTAACTTTACGTATAACTCAAGCGGCAACCTCCCGCAGTTTCTCTTGAAGCCAATACGGAAGTGCCTTAAACTGCAATTCATCGACTGGCCACTAGGGACAGGCTCCAGAAGGGAGCAGAATCTCATTGAGCCCCATGTTAAAATGACCAACTTTACAGCAGAATAAAACATGTTTACAGCCTGGTACAAATTGTGGTTTTGGTCTATACGGCTAATTTTGCCCTTCATGACAACTGTGAGGGGGGTGAATTTTTTTATAACTCATTCGTTTACATTATATAAAGCATTAAAGTTCTGCATAATTAAGGCCGTGGCCACTTCGAATGACAGGTGGATAGCCATTTATCTGCTGTCTGTTAGTCATCGCGTCACTTCAGCTCCGCCCACGTCCCGCCTTTTTGCCCATTATCTGTTATCCTGGAGTGATGGGCGATGACACGCTGCCAAGTTGGCAACGGCCATCTCGTCCATACTTTGCGCTTCAGAACGGCTCATCAGAATCCTATGGGTGACGTCACGGACACTACGTCCGTATTTTTTTACAGTCTATGGTATAACTACATATAAATAATTAATGTGTTAACTAACAAAAAGATAGAATTGTGAAATAGAATTTTTTTTTTTTTTTTTTACATTTTGTCAAGAAAACCAGTAAGTGTGCAGGAAATGCACAGTACTGTATACAGTTTCACTGTTTTTACTGTATTAACTGCAGTATTGACATTATACTCACCGGATAGATAATTACACTTGTTTACTTTTAAATATTTAATATAGAACAGATTGTTGGAATGACTTAAAATGCACAATGGGCATTTGATTAGTTGTTTTATAGCTCACACTTATGAAAAAACTGCAATCACAAATGATTGACATTGAATTATTGGATACATTGACAGCCTTAGTGTTTTTTAATTAGTCACCTAAGGCTGTTGCAAATTTTAGTATTGATCCAACCTTATGCCTTACCTTAATGGACATGCCCTTTAAAAAAAAAAACACTTTTAACTGACACAGAAGCCCAGATCCCCCATTCCACCAGCTCATCTGCATACATTATGGAATTTCAAAAAAAAAAAAAAAAAGCCAGTTGCTGATGAGGGATTGTTTTCTCACCCAAGATTAAAACAGCTTTCTTGTTTTGGAGACAACATCTTACGTGAGGCCAAAATCTGGACAAGGCAGAGGAGATTATGGCGCCAACTCACGTCTCACACTGCAGACCCCAGCCAGCCTGCTCATTTATAAATGATCTGAGAGGGTTTGATTCCGTCATACAAGAACACTCGGGCTGTTGGAATGCATCTCATGCCTCTGTGGCTCATAACGTGGGGAAGTGAACTTCAAATGAGAAGACACTGTCATTGCATCATAGCCACCGCTGTGCTGTTGTAGCCCACAACTGTCAATCCAAACCATATGCACTGTCATTTTGCAAGCAATATAATCGGACAGTGTCGTCAACATCGAGTATACTGCATCAGTTGAAATAGCAATGACTTGAGCATCAACACAATGAGAGAGGCACAATCAATGGAAAGAGAGCCCTAAATTCATGTCCATTCAGCATTGTACTGTGTCAGAGTGCACAGGCGTCAGAAGCACTATTATTTTTGTATTCACTCATATGCTGTCGAAAACCATTCAATCATGCACTCATTCACCATTCAATACACAGTGAATGTCACATTGGTGTCAACACTATCCCGAATAACAACAACAACAACAAAAACGTCTTGAAATCTGATTTGAACTTTCAGACTGAAATTCTTTTTAAAAGACGATTTTAATTAGATTTCAAACATATCGAAGTCTTATTCCATCTCCGATGGAATTACACTATTATACTATTTTGGATGTGATTAATCGTTTGACATGCCTTATTTATTTGTTTATTTTGTTTTGTCTCATTTCATTTAGTTTCAAAAATGTATCTTGTTATATGATTAGATATTTTTAGTAGAAGAAACCAAGACAAAAATACTAATTACAAAATTATTTTTAACTGACTTGAATTGAATACACCTACAAAAATAAAAATATTGCTAGCCTGATGTGATTGCTCTGTGGTTGTCAGTACCAAAATGTTTGCTTTCAAACTTGTTTATCTTGATTATCTGCTCCAAAGGACGTTCCATAAGCACTGTATGCAGCAGTTAATGATATTTTTATTATATGTGCTCTGGAATCATGCAGACGCTGAATCAAATTAGTTAATTTCTCACACTTTTCACACCGCGGGTGTCAGAGTATCATTTTAGAGGAACCTTAATTGCAAACTACTTCAAAAGGGATGGCTTTCAATGATTCATTGCTGTCCTTAATAAAAGGTTATTGAAATCATTAGAAGAAGCCGGAGGGTATGTTAGACAGTCTGTGTATGCGCGTCTAAAGATACCCACACATACACACAAACACTACACTTGCCTGTCATCCCACGATACAGATGGATGAATATTTCAACAGAGCAGAAAAACGTCCCCACAAACGGCCATGACCCGACAACAAACGTCAGGGCTCGCGCACGGTGCACCCAGGTTTACGGATGACCTCCTTCAAGTCGTTTGAAAGAGCTGCACTTCATTGTCGAGGTGGGCTGGAAAGACACAGGATATGCAGCACCATTAATGGGTTTATTAATAACTAAGATATCGACATAGACAGGATCTCAAGGTGCTGATGGAGAACGGGTACAGTGTGCACTCAGAGCTTCATCTTTGCCTCCCTGTAGAGAATGTTCAGCTTTTAAAATGCCAGATGGAGCTGGAGCAGCCACTGATTTAATGGACCCGCTACAGTGGTATGCAGCGGATCAGGGAGAGGTCACTCGGAAACACCCACAGGGAGTGATGGACACTAGGGCAGTCAGGAATTCCCACACATGCATGAGTACACATACAACGAATGAGTGCTCTCATATCATTTATATTGTTTCCACTCTCCAACATGCTGAATTCAGCTCCTGTTCATGTGTGCGGGCAGGATTTGATTGACAGGCCATGGATTTACATTACCTTCCTGCCACCTTACACTTTTGAGATTTCTTTAGCCAGACCTAAAATGTATTTTTATAATAATGGTCAGGGCAGGTCTCCTCATATTTCTGGAACAGTGCAGCTCGGGCTGTGCTATCTTTTCTTGCTTCTTCCAATTTTAAGGGAATTTTAAGACTAACTTGCATTTATTTATTTGTGCGCTAAATAACAAGAGGCTGTTTAATTCAAGATTCAAATCTGCTGCAAGAGATTAATGCATTATAAACAGTTTGTGTGTGTGTGTGTGTGTGTGTGTGTGTGTGTGTGTGTGTGTGTGTGTGTGTGTGTGTGTGTGTGTGTGTGTGTGTGTGTGTGTGTGTGTGTGTGTGTACTTGTCTACCTATCTAACAGGGGACCTTGGTGTCGTAACACACTCACTAACAGGGGACCTCTGAGCCAAGAGGGGACATTTTTCAGGTCCCCTGTTGGTCATGCTTTAAATCATGTTAAAATCAAGTAAAAACACTAAAAAAACGCTCTGGTGATTTTTTTTACTTTTGACCAAGTGGGGACCTACAAGTGTGTGTGTTTAAATCATGTGAAAATTAAGTAAAAACACTCTGGTAATTTTTTTAAAACTTATGACCAAGTGGGGACCTAAGTGTGTGTGTGTGTTTAAGGTCATACTCAGCAGCTCCCCTGTAGGCTGGAGCAGGAACTGTAAGGGCTCTTAAACACACGTCGTTCACACACACTCCTCTATTGTTTGAATGGCCTGCTGTCCCAGAGAGACTCTGCTGTTTAACAGGCTGCTTACTAAAGGAACAAGCATTACATCACTTTACTAGATACCCTGACTAGTTTCAAAATTTGCATTACATTACAATTAAATTCTACACAGAATCCAAGAAAAAAGGATTTAAAAATCTAAACAACCAGAATGTAATTAGAAGTTTTGTTTTTGTATTTTTTATTTTAACATTTTAATGACAGTAGCCTATATTCATTGAATATTATTGTATTTATCAAAATAAAGAGAAAATAGTACAAACTTTACTATTCTTTTAAACAAGTGTTAAGACATTATTAAAAAAAAAAACATTTTAGCTCAAGTATTTGTATAAATAATGCGTGACTTTTGCCCCATGTAAAATGGGGTGTAAAAGGCCCAACTTACCACCTTATACATTTTTGAGTTTTTTTAAACAAACCACTTTTGATTTATTTATGATTTACACAATGACTCGGTCCCCTGTTAGATAGTAAATCACGACACCAGTGTGTTAGCGTTGTCATTTCTTGCCATCTCAAACACACTGTAGAGATTTAGAGTTTTTATAGCAATAACTGAGTTTTAAGAGTTAAATCAAGCAGAAATATTTCTCTAATGTATAAATTGCAGATTATCTTTGAATAATGATTATGTTAAACACAATGACTCGGTCCCCTGTTAGATAGTAAATCACGACACCAGTGTGTTAGCGTTGTCATTTCTTGCCATCTCAAACACACTGTAGAGATTTAGAGTTTTTATAGCAATAACTGAGTTTTAAGAGTTAAATCAAGCAGAAATATTTCTCTAATGTATTAATTGCAGATCCTCTTTGAATAATGATTATGTTAAACACAATGACTCGGTCCCCTGTTAGATAGTAAATCACGACACCAGTGTGTTTGCGTTGTCATTTCTTGCCATCTCAAACACACTGTAGATATTTAGAGTTTTTATAGCAATAACTGAGTTTTAAGAGTTAAATCAAGCAGAAATATTTCTCTAATGTATAAATTGCAGATCCTCTTTGAATAATGATTATGTTAAACACAATGACTCGGTCCCCTGTTAGATAGTAAATCACGACACCAGTGTGTTTGCTTTGTCATTTCTTCATCTCAAACACACTGTAGATATTCACTGTATATATTGAGATAACTCAATTTTATGGTGACTTGCATTAAAATGTTTATCCGTCTCAATTAAATTATGTGAACTGAATGACTTTTAACATTGACACTTTAGTTATTTAACCAAATGATGATTTTCAAGTCAGCAATCAACACACAACTGAGTTTTGACCTCCAAAATCTTATTATAGTGTATTTTTATGGTAAGTATTGGTGTTTTATGTTTTAAATCAAGCAGAAATCACTCTTTAAGGAAACAATTGCAGGTCACACTTTATACAGTGAACATTGGATGGTAAAACACAACGCCTGTTTGATTGCTTTGCCATTTCTTGCCATCACAAACACACTGGAGAGATTTTGAAGGTCAGAACTAAATTTTTTGGTGACTTGCATGAAAATGTTCATCCGTCTCACTTAAATTATGTGAACTGAATGTCTTTTAACATTGACACTTTAGTCGAAGATTTTCAACTCAACAATCAACACACAACTGAGTTTTGACCTCCAAAATCATTATACAGTGTATATTAAATTTAAATAAAAAATATAAAATTTCTTTACAAAACAAGTTTGACTCTCTACTGCTTATTCATTATTGTTTATGTTACATGGTCCATGTTTACATTACAGTATAAAATTGTTCCTAAGTTTTCCCCTTTTATATAGATGGTAATGACTAAATATCCTCGCACACCGAAATTTTCACACGTAAAAAAAAAGATCAAGCACGTTTACACACAGCCTCTGAAACTTTCCTTCATCAAAAAAAAAAATCTGATCAGGTTCAGTTTTCTGCATTTTTCGCATCCATAGCAAGCATTTAAAGAGGGGTTTCAAATTTCTGTGTTATTCATTTTTGTGTTAAAATTTTGAACATAAGTTGAACAGTTTAAAAAAGAAAGTGTGAACCTTCAAATTAGCAATTATAGTTCATAAAGTTTTGCTGGCGTTTGTATCTAATTGAGAAAAGAATGAATGTAAATTGAAAGATGTCGTCATTGAACGCATTTTGTGCCAAAGCAAATAAATGATCCACAGTTTAGCCACATAGGCTGATGTGATCCCTGAGTGAAGAGTTTTGAAAAAGTGATGAGTATTCAGAAATGTGTCCTAGCAGATGTTTAAAAAACCCTGTAATATCACTATTAGTAAGGGATCACATTATAATATCAGTCTATAAATGTGAGATATTTAAAGTGAACCTAAAGTATACTTGCAATAGTGTGATTTTAGCACAATTAAATATACTTAATGGATGTTTCGCAAAAGCGTTGTTTAGTGATATTGCGTCCTTGTGTTTCTGCTGTACGTCATCAGCAACTGTCGAAGTTCAATTACAATACTCAAAATCACATGTACAGAGGATGCACAAAAGTAGATCACATAGCAAGACTGGTCTCCACGAAAACACAAGTCCCTTCTTTGCATTCCCAGAATTGCGAAACAGCCATCATTAAGAAATGTGCATTGTGCAATAAAGGAGTACTCCAAGAATAATTATAATATTTATACCAGTACGTCTCACGCAGGTCACGAGGGTTTACAATATTTGATGCTTTAATACTATCCAAAAAAAATTGTTACGGCCATTTCACACTGAACGCGACAAAGCTAGGTGAATCATTGATGAATGAAGGTTTAACACCGAACGCCACTCAAACCATCATCGAGGACTTGCTATAATTATATAATAGGCAGACATGCATTATTTCTAGTGATTTATGATTGTAATATAATTGACCGATCCAGAGCGAATGCGATCTCTGACTCATAACACTCACACACGTGGAAGAAAACGGACAGTTCTCTTCTGATAGCATATAATTCAGTGGAAAAAGAAGTAAACTTGAGAATTACATATGGCATATCTTGCTTTATTATGCTGAGATTGATCGAGCCTGGTATAAATAAATCCATACAGATCTATTGTTTTACAAAAATAATCTATTGTTTACAAAAGGAGAAAACGTGTGTACTTTAATGTAAACTTGGACCATGTGACATAAACTGAAGTTAACAGCAAAAAAATATACTATAATGCTGACTGTTGTTAGTGTTTTTTGTTGTAGGAGTTAAAAGTGTATATGTTGGGTGAATCCTCATTGTGTTCTGGAAGAATGAGTTGATTTAAGACATCAATGAAGTGTTTTGGTAGTTTTAGCACATTTTGAACGTGAAATTAACTGCTTTGCTTTGAAAGGTGTCCTAGCGATTGTAGCTGAGAGATAGACGTCAAACAGACTCAAACAAAGACCCAGAATTCTGTGGTGTTACAGCACTGTGGCTGCTGTAAATGGCTGCTGTAAGGTTTCTTTATGAAATAACAGGCACAATGGCAAAGATATTTCTGCAAAAACTCCAAAGTAATGTTCGGTTGCAGTGAGAAAGTCACAAGAGACAACTGAAAAAACTCATGCGTGTATTTAGCCTAGTGTAGATCAGCTTGCTTACACATCCCCCAAACTCCATTTACATATGAATACAGGAAAGGCCAAAGCCATTGTCTCACAGGTGAGGAACAAGCCTTACAGAGCTGTGAGACCCATGTCACAGACACAAACTTCTCAAACAAACTAGAGAAAACGCTGGGATTTACCTGGGAAAATTAAATCAATGTACACTTTTTCCAATCCCTACGACACATTTTTCAATACTTGGGTCACTTTTTTAAAACTCTTCACACACTTTTTCACACAAATTCACACAACTGAATTTCAGCTTGGCACAGCAGTTATTTTAGTGTTCAAAATGCACTAAAACTACCAAAAAGGATTCTGAGGATTCAAAGGAATCACCCAAAATTTCAATATGGTAATACTGCCGAAATGTAGCAAATTGTTTTTTTTTTTTTTTATTAATTTTAGTTAAGTTTTGAACATAAGTTAGGGAGTTTTGAAAAGAGAATCAAAAAAATTTCAAATTGGCCTATACAGTTCATAATGTTTTGGTGGTGTTTGTGTTGAAGTGAGAAAATAATTCTTATAAATCGAAAGATGTCGCCATTGAATGTATTTTATGCCAAATCAATGATAAATTATGACTTTAGATGGCCCCACTTTATATTAGGGGGCCTTAACTACTATGTACTTAAATAGGTACAATGTACTTATTGTGTTCATATTGTGTTGCAAAACACTTTTGCTGATATTGAGGTGGGATACGGGTAGGGTTAGGGACATGTGTGGTTGTATTGGTAAGTTTAAAGGTAGGGTTAGATGTAAGGGAAGTGTCAACAGTGTAATTACAAATGTAACTACAGAAATTCATTACAGATGTAATTACATGCCGGTATATTTAAAAATGTAAGTACAATGTAAAGACATGTATGTACACAATAAGTGCATTGTATCAAATGGATAATTAAAATGTTAGTACATAGTAGTTAAGGCCACCTAATATAAAGTGGGTCCCTTTGGATTTTAAGATTTTATATTTCAGTATAATTCCTGCAGAAATGAGTTGATCATCGTTCTGACTTGAATGTGTTTGATCAGTTCTGAAAGCAGCTACAGAAGCAGAAACTTTCGTTTCACAACTCGTGGTCAGTCTACCTCAGATGTTTTAGACATTATGGCTGATAATCTAAATCCTTATGGAGAAAAATCAATGGGAGTTTTACTTCCTGTTTGCGTCTGTAGATTTCTCATAAATTCATCAAAAGTTTACATTATAAATGCAATCGCAAGCGATCGCTGTCTGCACCCTGTCATCATCAACACAAAGCTCTCGCTCTTCTTCACCAAATTCTGCCTCATTAGCAATTGGCAAAAACTGTAATCGACAACTATTTTGATAATCGATTTGTCGGCTTGAGTAATTTTTTAAGACAAAAGTAAAATTCTTTGATTCCAGCTTGTTTAATGTGAATATGTTCTAGTGTGTTCTCTCATATGTGACAGTAAACTGAGTTGTGGACAAAACGAGACACTCGAGGACGTCATCCTGGGCTTTTGGGAAACACTGATCCACATTTTTCGGACATATTATAGACCAAACAACTAATCGATTACTTGAGAAAATATTCAACAGATTAATCGACTATGAAAATAATCCCAAATCTAATCATTATGTACAAGTGCATTGCATTGGAACCCCTGGATATAAGCCTCCCCTCTCTATCTCTCTTAAATATTTTTGTTCTCTCTGAGAACAATAGCTATCATCAGGATACGCTATACACTGGTAGGCAGTGGCCCACCTTACCGTGACCACGATGCGGTCACCCAGAATTGATAGTTTACCCACCTCTTTTTTTACCACTACACCTCTGGTTTTAGTGCATTTTGAACACTAAAATAACTGCTGTGCCAAGCTGAAATTCAGTTGTGTGAATTTGTGTGAAAAAGTGTGTGAAGAGTTTTAAAAAAGTGACCCAAGTATTGAAAAATGTGTCGTAGGGATTGGAAAAAGTGTACATTGATTTAATTTTCCCAGGTAAATCCCAGCGTTTTCTCTAGTTTGTTTGAGAAGTTTGTGTCTGTGACATGGGTCTCACAGCTCTGTAAGGCTTGTTCCTCACCTGTGAGACAATGGCTTTGGCCTTTCCTGTATTCATATGTAAATGGAGTTTGGGGGATGTGTAAGCAAGCTGATCTACACTAGGCTAAATACACGCATGAGTTTTTTCAGTTGTCTCTTGTGACTTTCTCACTGCAACCGAACATTACTTTGGAGTTTTTGCAGAAATATCTTTGCCATTGTGCCTGTTATTTCATAAAGAAACCTTACAGCAGCCATTTACAGCAGCCACAGTGCTGTAACACCACAGAATTCTGGGTCTTTGTTTGAGTCTGTTTGACGTCTATCTCTCAGCTACAATCGCTAGGACACCTTTCAAAGCAAAGCAGTTAATTTCACGTTCAAAATGTGCTAAAACTACCAAAACACTTCATTGATGTCTTAAATCAACTCATTCTTCCAGAACACAATGAGGATTCACCCAACATATACACTTTTAACTCCTACAACAAAAAACACTAACAACAGTCAGCATTATAGTATATTTTTTTGCTGTTAACTTCAGTTTATGTCACATGGTCCAAGTTTACATTAAAGTACACACGTTTTCTCCTTTTGTAAACAATAGATTATTTTTGTAAAACAATAGATCTGTATGGATTTATTTATACCAGGCTCGATCAATCTCAGCATAATAAAGCAAGATATGCCATATGTAATTCTCAAGTTTACTTCTTTTTCCACTGAATTATATGCTATCAGAAGAGAACTGTCCGTTTTCTTCCACGTGTGTGAGTGTTATGAGTCAGAGATCGCATTCGCTCTGGATCGGTCAATTATATTACAATCATAAATCACTAGAAATAATGCATGTCTGCCTATTATATAATTATAGCAAGTCCTCGATGATGGTTTGAGTGGCGTTCGGTGTTAAACCTTCATTCATCAATGATTCACCTAGCTTTGTCGCGTTCAGTGTGAAATGGCCGTAACAATTTTTTTTGGATAGTATTAAAGCATCAAATATTGTAAACCCTCGTGACCTGCGTGAGACGTACTGGTATAAATATTATAATTATTCTTGGAGTACTCCTTTATTGCACAATGCACATTTCTTAATGATGGCTGTTTCGCAATTCTGGGAATGCAAAGAAGGGACTTGTGTTTTCGTGGAGACCAGTCTTGCTATGTGATCTACTTTTGTGCATCCTCTGTACATGTGATTTTGAGTATTGTAATTGAACTTCGACAGTTGCTGATGACGTACAGCAGAAACACAAGGACGCAATATCACTAAACAACGCTTTTGCGAAACATCCATTAAGTATATTTAATTGTGCTAAAATCACACTATTGCAAGTATACTTTAGGTTCACTTTAAATATCTCACATTTATAGACTGATATTATAATGTGATCCCTTACTAATAGTGATATTACAGGGTTTTTTAAACATCTGCTAGGACACATTTCTGAATACTCATCACTTTTTCAAAACTCTTCACTCAGGGATCACATCAGCCTATGTGGCTAAACTGTGGATCATTTATTTGCTTTGGCACAAAATGCGTTCAATGACGACATCTTTCAATTTACATTCATTCTTTTCTCAATTAGATACAAACGCCAGCAAAACTTTATGAACTATAATTGCTAATTTGAAGGTTCACACTTTCTTTTTTAAACTGTTCAACTTATGTTCAAAATTTTAACACAAAAATGAATAACACAGAAATTTGAAACCCCTCTTTAAATGCTTGCTATGGATGCGAAAAATGCAGAAAACTGAACCTGATCAGATTTTTTTTTTTGATGAAGGAAAGTTTCAGAGGCTGTGTGTAAACGTGCTTGATCTTTTTTTTTACGTGTGAAAATTTCGGTGTGCGAGGATATTTAGTCATTACCATCTATATAAAAGGGGAAAACTTAGGAACAATTTTATACTGTAATGTAAACATGGACCATGTAACATAAACAATAATGAATAAGCAGTAGAGAGTCAAACTTGTTTTGTAAAGAAATTTTATATTTTTTATTTAAATTTAATATACACTGTATAATGATTTTGGAGGTCAAAACTCAGTTGTGTGTTGATTGTTGAGTTGAAAATCTTCGACTAAAGTGTCAATGTTAAAAGACATTCAGTTCACATAATTTAAGTGAGACGGATGAACATTTTCATGCAAGTCACCAAAAAATTTAGTTCTGACCTTCAAAATCTCTCCAGTGTGTTTGTGATGGCAAGAAATGGCAAAGCAATCAAACAGGCGTTGTGTTTTACCATCCAATGTTCACTGTATAAAGTGTGACCTGCAATTGTTTCCTTAAAGAGTGATTTCTGCTTGATTTAAAACATAAAACACCAATACTTACCATAAAAATACACTATAATAAGATTTTGGAGGTCAAAACTCAGTTGTGTGTTGATTGCTGACTTGAAAATCATCATTTGGTTAAATAACTAAAGTGTCAATGTTAAAAGTCATTCAGTTCACATAATTTAATTGAGACGGATAAACATTTTAATGCAAGTCACCATAAAATTGAGTTATCTCAATATATACAGTGAATATCTACAGTGTGTTTGAGATGAAGAAATGACAAAGCAAACACACTGGTGTCGTGATTTACTATCTAACAGGGGACCGAGTCATTGTGTTTAACATAATCATTATTCAAAGAGGATCTGCAATTTATACATTAGAGAAATATTTCTGCTTGATTTAACTCTTAAAACTCAGTTATTGCTATAAAAACTCTAAATCTCTACAGTGTGTTTGAGATGGCAAGAAATGACAATGCAAACACACTGGTGTCGTGATTTACTATCTAACAGGGGACAGAGTCATTGTGTTTAACATAATCATTATTCAAAGAGGATCTGCAATTAATACATTAGAGAAATATTTCTGCTTGATTTAACTCTTAAAACGCAGTTATTGCTATAAAAACTCTAAATATCTACAGTGTGTTTATGATGGCAAGAAATGACAACGCAAACACACTGGTGTCGTGATTTACTATCTAACAGGGGACTGAGTCATTGTGTTTAACATATTCATTATTCAAAGATGATCTGCAATTTATACATTAGAGAAATATTTCTGCTTGATTTAACTCTTAAAACTCAGTTATTGCTATAAAAACTCTAAATATCTACAGTGTGTTTATGATGGCAAGAAATGACAACGCAAACACACTGGTGTCGTGATTTACTATCTAACAGGGGACCGAGTCATTGTGTTTAACATAATCATTATTCAAAGAGGATCTGCAATTAATACATTAGAGAAATATTTCTGCTTGATTTAACTCTTAAAACTCAGTTATTGCTATAAAAACTCTAAATATCTACAGTGTGTTTGAGATGGCAAGAAATGACAAAGCAAACACACTGGTGTCGTGATTTACTATCTAACAGGGGACAGAGTCATTGTGTTTAACATAATCATTATTCAAAGATGATCTGCAATTAATACATTAGAGAAATATTTCTGCTTGATTTAACTCTTAAATCTCAGTTATTGCTATAAAAACTCTAAATCTCTACAGTGTGTTTATGATGGCAAGAAATGACAACGCAAACACACTGGTGTCGTGATTTACTATCTAACAGGGGACCGAGTCATTGTGTTTAACATAATCATTATTCAAAGATGATCTGCAATTAATACATTAGAGAAATATTTCTGCTTGATTTAACTCTTAAATCTCAGTTATTGCTATAAAAACTCTAAATCTCCACAGTGTGTTTGAGATGAAGAAATGACAAAGCAAACACACTGGTGTCGTGATTTACTATCTAACAGGGGACTGAGTCATTGTGTTTAACATAATCATTATTCAAAGATGATCTGCAATTAATACATTAGAGAAATATTTCTGCTTGATTTAACTCTTAAAACTCAGTTATTGCTATAAAAACTCTAAATATCTACAGTGTGTTTATGGCAAGAAATGACAACGCAAACACACTGGTGTCGTGATTTACTATCTAACAGGGGACCGAGTCATTGTGTTTAACATAATCATTATTCAAAGATGATCTGCAATTAATACATTAGAGAAATATTTCTGCTTGATTTAACTCTTAAATCTCAGTTATTGCTATAAAAACTCTAAATCTCCACAGTGTGTTTGAGATGAAGAAATGACAAAGCAAACACACTGGTGTCGTGATTTACTATCTAACAGGGGACCGAGTCATTGTGTTTAACATAATCATTATTCAAAGAGCATCTGCAATTAATACATTAGAGAAATATTTCTGCTTGATTTAACTCTTAAAACTCAGTTATTGCTATAAAAACTCTAAATATCTACAGTGTGTTTATGATGGCAAGAAATGACAACGCAAACACACTGGTGTCGTGATTTACTATCTAACAGGGGACCGAGTCATTGTGTTTAACATAATCATTATTCAAAGAGCATCTGCAATTAATACATTAGAGAAATATTTCTGCTTGATTTAACTCTTAAATCTCAGTTATTGCTATAAAAACTCTAAATCTCTACAGTGTGTTTATGATGGCAAGAAATGACAACGCAAACACACTGGTGTCGTGATTTACTATCTAACAGGGGACCGAGTCATTGTGTTTAACATAATCATTATTCAAAGAGGATCTGCAATTTATACATTAGAGAAATATTTCTGCTTGATTTAACTCTTAAAACTCAGTTATTGCTATAAAAACTCTAAATATCTACAGTGTGTTTGAGATGGCAAGAAATGACAACGCAAACACACTGGTGTCGTGATTTACTATCTAACAGGGGACCGAGTCATTGTGTTTAACATAATCATTATTCAAAGAGGATCTGCAATTAATACATTAGAGAAATATTTCTGCTTGATTTAACTCTTAAAACTCAGTTATTGCTATAAAAACTCTAAATCTCTACAGTGTGTTTGAGATGAAGAAATGACAAAGCAAACACACTGGTGTTGTGATTTACTATCTAACAGGGGACAGAGTCATTGTGTTTAACATAATCATTATTCAAAGATGATCTGCAATTAATACATTAGAGAAATATTTCTGCTTGATTTAACTCTTAAATCTCAGTTATTGCTATAAAAACTCTAAATCTCCACAGTGTGTTTGAGATGAAGAAATGACAAAGCAAACACACTGGTGTCGTGATTTACTATCTAACAGGGGACCGAGTCATTGTGTTTAACATTTTCACTATTTATATATAAAGTGATGACCTGTGATTATTACCTTAAAGAACCATTTCTGCTTGTCCAGTCCTATATTTATTTATTTTTTTATTGGTGCAAGAAATCAAATCTCACTCTAAAAATCTCAAAAACAAAGGACATTTTTGGGGATTTTAGAGAGCAGAAACTATGTTTTAATAAAAAATAAATCACACATTGAAATACCTTTACTGTAAAAAAAATTCAGGTCTCCAATTGAAAATGTTCTAGTGACCGGTCACATCTAAATTTTTCAGTTGGCCAAATTTAATTTCTGTAAATTGATGCACTTTAATTCAATTAAAATTCAAGAAATTCAATTTGGCCAACTAAAAAATTTAGATGTGACCGGTCACTAGAACATTTTCAATTGGAGACCTGATTTTTTTTACAGTGTTGGTGTTCTTGAAAATAAGCTTAAATGAGAGATGTGGACGGATCATATACTGTAAGTATGAAGACACAACAGAGAATGAATTTCTTAAAGATAATTCTTAATTTTAAGAATTTTTTAATTTCTTAAATTATTTTCTGTAATGTCCACAACATGGCTTTTTCTCCGTTGTGTGCTCATTGTGTTCCCTGATGCCTGTGTGAACATTATATAATTATATATATATATTAAATAATGAAGACAGACTTGACTGCCAGCTCTCTTCCCTTTCACACACACAGCTCCATTGCAGGCTATGGAGGTCCCCTGTTGGATAGGTAGACATCGGTCAGGTCCCCTCTTGGCATGTTTAAAAAAAAAAAAAAAAATGCTTATTTGAAGTTATATTATGAAAAAAGACCTTAAAACAAAATTTTGTATCTAAGTTTTGTTTCTTCAAAATGACTAAAAACACAGGTCCCCTCTTGGTCAGTGTGGAGTGATGGTCCCCTGTTGGTAATATAGACGTGTATGCGTGTGTGTGTGTGTGTGTGTGTGTGTGTGTGTGTGTGTGTGTGTGTGTGTGTGTGTGTGTGTGTGTGTGTGTGTAGCTGCTAAAGCTTGAGATGGCAAAGGATATTATGCCCTACGCTATGCTCGGCCTATTAGCATATGACCAACAACTTTAATAGCAATTATTCTAGGAGCATTCCCATCAAATATCTGACCTCAAAGACCATGCAATTGACTGCTGTTTATGAAGCACATGACAGACAACATTAAGAAAGTCACTGAAGATAATGGTTGTTAGACTTTTGATGAAGAGTAAAAGAGTTATTTTTATAAGAATGTTATAACATGAAAAATTGCTGACTGTGCAGGAGAGATTTGGGCTGGATTTCCCGAAACCTTAACACTACGTCGTTCCTAAGTTATACCTTAAGGTGTATCTTAATGTTAATACTTGTTTCCTGAAACGATCTTAGTTAAGAATACCTTCCGTAAGTCATACTTTCGTGAGGTTGCTGGACCACTCTTAGCTATACCTTATCACTATTGACAGTTCATTCCGATAGTGGCCATCACTTTTTCTTTACATCTCAGTCTATACGAATATAATTCTGCTAATTGAAGTGTTTTCATGTTTCATGTACAATTGTCATTACACTGATGGTTGTTAGATGTTTAATTATGTTATCCAATGGTACATCAGCTGGCAAACCATTATGGAGTCTTTTTAAAGGGAATCATTGTAGAGGGGAGTTTGGTCAAACTATGGCAGTGATACAGCAAATAGTTGTGCTAAATAAAAGACGTTTGTAGAGACAACGTTATCGGAAAATGCAGCCTTGCACTTTGACATTGCCTTTCGTTCTTTTAAACGTTTGATTAGCTGAATATTTTCAGCGCTAGGCACATTATCTTGGCTTGCTGAAGGAAAATAGTTATTTCAGATTTGCTTTGTTATTATAAGTATTCATTATTTGTTTTTGGATAGATGTATGTTAAATGATAAAAAAGCATGGCATTATTAGAAAATTATTCCAAGAATGATTAAGTCTGCAAAATGGTACAACCCTTTTGACATTGACACATCCGTGACATATGTCGAGATGCTGCATAATTATTAGAGATTTGATTAACGGTAATATCACACTCAATCAAAAGATAATGTTTATAAATGCTCCACTTACTTACTCATTTGTGTAATTCCACATGTATCTTAAAGAGGTCGTGTCATAATTATTTTCCCCCCTTAAAACCCACTTATAATATTCAAGGGCTTTTGTGTAAAAAAACAGGCATATTTTTTTTACACATGACCACTTTCCATGCACTCTCTCTCTGACACTTAATATCAAGTGAGCCATTTTTTGCTTAAGGCTCAAATTTAAATGATTCTTCCCCTGCCTGGAGAAGAGATCTTATCTTATCTTGTCATATCTTACCTTTTTTATCTTATATCATTGTTAGTTAGTTATCATTCAAAAGTTTGGGGTCTGTAAGAAATTAATACTTTTATTCAGCAAAGAATAAATTGCATTAAATTGGTCAAATGTGAGAGTAAAGACATTTTATAATGATTTATAATCACAGTTTCCACAAACATATAATATACTGGTGATAATAATAATAAATGTTACCTGACCACCAAATCAGCATATTAGAATGATTTCCGAAGGATCATGTGATACTGAAGTAGCCTAATGGCTGCAAACTTAAAATATGATTAAAATATAATAATATTAAAATATTTCAAAGTGTAATAATAATTCAAACTATTACACTTTTTACTTTATTTTGATCAAATAACTGCAGCCTTGATGACTTATTTCAAAAACATTAAAGAAATCTTAATACTGGAAAAAATTGCATCTACTTATTCTAGTGTTTAGGAATCTTAGTATCTACAGTGGTGGCCAAAATTAGAACACCCAACAGATCTGAAAATATTGACCCTTTTTTGCCTCCAAAACATGATTTAATTTCATAACGTTCATGAAACATGCAGATGGTTGCTCTGACCATCAAATATCAGATGAAGTGAGTTGTACTGTTTTTATCCACTTTTAACTTTAATATTTGGTATGTTCACCTTTTGCAGCTATTACAGCAGCACATCTGTCTGGCATAGTGTCAATATATTTCCTCTGAGAACTTACAACACTTATGTTATTCCATGCCTTCTGCAACTGAAGCCAAAGGCTTTCGTTTGAATGTATAGTAGATCCGCCCAGTTTATTTTCAAATGTGCTCGATGGGGTTAAGGGCCGGACTTTGAGGGGGCCAGTCCATCATTTTCAATGTTCCATGCAGCAGATTCCTTCCGTCACAGGTACTAGTTAGTACTACGGCAATAGTTAGAAGAATGTTTTGGGCCATTGTCCTCTTGGAAAATAAATCCAAGCCCAATAAGACGACTTCCAGATGCCAAGTGTTCTAATAATTTTGGCCACCACTGTATTACACTTCATCTGAATATTTGATGTGCTGATTATAAATGTACTTTGTGTCCATATATATTTGATTTCCTGACACCACAAGCCATTTTTGCAGCTTTGTTTCATTAGATGCCTGGGAAGGTAGCTTTTAGCTCTGACACTTTATATTGTACAATAAATAAACTCAAACATCAAGTAAAATTCACCTACTTCTAAACATAAACTCTAAAAAATGCTGGGTTGTTTTTTTGGTTGAAACAACCCAGCATACCCCACTATTAAAGCTATATGTTGAAAAATGCTGGCATTCCCTCTAGCCAATCTGACAGATCTTTGGCCTGAGCTCAGAGGTGGATTAGTGGTCAACTACCTCTGCCCCAGTAATTCCAACAGTCGTTGTTATTACCCAATGGGGTTAGCTCAGAGTAACCGTGTGCACTGGACCCCATCTGTGTTCTCTGGGCAACACAAGCCCCATAAGTCACTTTCCATGTAAATTAGACCTGTCAGCTTCTGCAGATGAGACGGACAATCATACTGGCTAATCATACGCCTTTCTGCAAATACATTGAGAAATGGTGAGGTGTTTTTTTTTATTTTTATAATGTCCATCTCATTCAAGGTGACCTGGAGACAAATTCCTGCTCCCGTTTTCCTTGCGAACTGGCTACACTTGCTCTCCACAGGCTGCGCCAGAGCAGAGGATGCTGGGTAATGAGACAGCATGATTGATCAGATGTCTGCACAATGGCCGCCTGCCAGACCTGTGTGTAATGTCCAATGACTGGCTTCAACAAGCTCCAAATGCAAAGAGAGAGAAAAACTCTTGCTGTTACTCACTTCAGGCATGACAGGATTATTAACCCTTTAGCAACACTGTATGTTTTCTCGGTTGAACTCAATGAGAGGTGCACATAACATGTATCTGAACACAAACTCAACCAATTCAAAGAACATCAGACAACTGTTAGCTATAGAACATTTCAAGCTCTTCTTAGATAATCTAAGGTTACCATTGGCTAAGATGGTCTTGGATGGTTATTTACTAGTTTAAGGTGGTCTAAGATGGCTGTTGGGTCATCTAAACAGGTCTCAGATGGTAATGATCTAGTCTATTATCTAGTCTTTTGTTATCTTTTCTAGTCGCTAGCTGATCTAAGATTATCATTAGCTGGTATCTAGATGGGAACTTTTCTAAGATGGCCATTAGCTGGTCTGAAGATGGTCATCTAAACTTATCTCGGATGGTTATTGTCTAATGTGGTCTAAGATTTATTAGACTAAGGAGGTCATTAGCTTGTCTAAGCTGGTCTGAGATGGTTATTACTAGAGTAAGGTAGTCTAAGATGGTCAATCGATGCTGGTCTACTGGCAACTGGTCTAAGATGCCCATTAGCTGGTCCATGATGGCCATTAGATGGTCTAAGATGTTTATTAGCTAGTCTACGTCATTAGATAATCTAAGGTTACCATTGGCTAAGATGGTCTTGGATGGTTATTTACTAGTTTAAGGTGGTCTAAGATGGCTGTTGGGTCATCTAAACAGGTCTCAGATGGTAATGATCTAGTCTATTATCTAGTCTTTTGTTATCTTTTCTAGTCGCTAGCTGATCTAAGATTATCATTAGCTGGTATCTAGATGGGAACTTTTCTAAGATGGCCATTAGCTGGTCTGAAGATGGTCATCTAAACTTATCTCGGATGGTTATTGTCTAATGTGGTCTAAGATTTATTAGACTAAGGAGGTCATTAGCTTGTCTAAGCTGGTCTGAGATGGTTATTACTAGAGTAAGGTAGTCTAAGATGGTCAATCGATGCTCTAAAAAGGATATTAGATATAAGAGGGTCTAAAATGGTCATTAGCTGATCTAAGATGACCATTAGCTAGTAACTAATGGTAACTGCTCTAAAATGGTCATAAGCTACTCTAAAGTGGTCATTAACCCCAGTTTAACCCACCTGGTATTAAGATGAGTTTTGGTCGATCGGATCACAAGTGGACGACACTAAATACAGGTGGAAACGGGGTCTAAAACGTGTTGAGCTTGTCCACTTTCTACCACTTCCAGAGGTAGTTGAAAACGCATTTGAATGGATTGCTTTCGTAGTGACAGCCTACTCACCACCTATGGACTTAATTCGTAAACATTATGGGAAGTGCGCTAGCTAAGATGGTCATTAGCTCATCTAAGTTGGTCTCAGATGGTTATGTACTAGTGCAAGGTGGTCTATGATAATCAATAGAGGGTTATCTAGTCGAAGATGGTCACTAGCTGATCTAAGATAATCATAAGCTGGTATCTGGATGGTAACTGGTCTAAGATGGCCATTAGCTGGTCTGAAAATAGTAGTTGGGTTGTTTAAACTGATCTCAGATGGTTATTAACAAATTGTAAGGTGGTCTAAGAGGGTCATATAGTCTACAATGGTTATTACTGAAGATAGTCTCAGAGGGCATGGTCATTAGCTGATCTAAGATGATCATTAGCTGGTAAATCGATGGTAACTAGAGTAAGGTATTCTAAGATCAGTGGGTGGTCTGAGATAGTTATTAGCTATGAAGAGGGTCCAAGTTGATCATATATTGCTTGACTAGCCACCATGTTCCAAAAAAACAGCTTGATGGTGGAAACAGCTTTAACACTGGGTGGTAGCTGATTTGTAGCTAGTTCAAGGTGGTTTACCATCTTGGTCCAGCTAGAAAGCTACCATTATCCAAAACACAGCAACCAACTTAAGCTGGATTTTCCAGCAGCTTTCAATTGTCCAAAAGATTTTTTGTTTCTTGGAGCCTTTCCAGCCCTTTTATCGGCACGCTTACACTAAAATGTTTTTCCGAGCAGAATCTTTAGGGTGTGGATAAAAGGTAGTCACAGTGGCGTCTTCTCGCTTCAGCCGCTCACTCTCCTGCCAGCTCTTAAGACTAGATGTGCCCCAAGGAAAGCTGTACTCCAATCAGAAAGGCAGGTGCAGCAGTTACGAGGGTGCTTGCGCATATAAATGTAGACCGTCAAAAGGAGCATGGAGCAAATAAGCTTGGGAAACAGTTCCCAGGATGGACACAGCAGAGCAGAACAGCTGGGCTATCACTGCAGGTACACCTCTCGGGGGTTGATGTTTTATTTATAAACCAAAACCAGAAGTTTTCTTAAACCTAGATTCAAGCCCTTGTGTGCACCTTGACCTTCAACCCTGGGACCAAACATCTGTTTCAGGGGTCCCAAAGGCAGTCATTCTAATATATGCTCAGTATATGATATATAACTGAATAACTGTATGTTTATTATTTAAAAAAATATTTTTTGGTTAAATATACATTTATTTATGTATGAACTTCATATATTGAGTACACACACATACATAATTACTTAAATTATATATCAAATCGACTTAAAACCGCTGGAAGTTAAGCATCATGACAGACATTATTTCATGTTAATTATAAACTTCTATAAGAAGAGCGGCATAATTAATGCATTTGTAAAGTGTGAACAGAGAGTGTGTTTGTCCGTGCGATAAAGAGCGAATGTGTGGAATAAGATCCATTTGCTTAAAGTTTTGTCCATGTGATTCTAAAAGGGTCGTCCTCTCACAAAAGCCTCAGTGAGCTTCTTGGGATCCTTTATCAAAACCCATCAATTACTCTCTTTCTTCCATCTCCAGCCCTGAATAGCATCTCTTCAAAATAAGAACATCAACAGAGCTCAATTTACTGCAGTCATCTGCAGGCTTCGTTTTTCCTTTTCTCTGCTCTCACAATACATCTCTGTACAATTTCCCCCTCTTCTTTGGAGGTTAATTGAGTCTTTTGACCCTATTGTCAACAGAGACTGTTTGTGGTTGGAGGGGAAATGAGTTTGTTTCTTTGGCTAAACACAATAGAAAGAACTGAACTCAATCGGATATTAGGAAGATGATGTGTCATCCGATTCTCAATGCCCTATCCCCCTGTGCTTTATGACCATATTGGCATGCCAAACTCAAATAGAAAGAAGAGCATGGGCTCAAATGCATGCCAAACACAGAGTAGAAAAAACTTGGATTTTGATTTGGCTGATGGGCATCTTCTTCACTTTCCTTCCCAATGTATAGGACAGCATTCGAAGTGCTCGATTAACGCTGTTACTTTTGAATCAGTGCTGTATCACCGCAGTGTCAAGTTGATGTTATTAAATGTGTTGTTTTGAGCCTTATGTCAACATGGACAATGTGATTACTGTGTGATAAATTAGCCTGGGTGGTTGGTGGCTAATAGACGACTCGCAGGATTGATCTAAACAGAGTCTTCTGAGGTGCTACTGATGTAATTATATATTGTTGATGATATTTAATCTAACAGTGTCTGCACTGAGCCTTACAGCTGATAGCCAGCACTGAAGAATTAAGATTTCAGATTTTAAAATGAACATGAAGTCAATACTGACCCTTTTTACTGGTCTTATTGTGAACTATTCATCAGTGCATTGTTATTTCGTAACTGAATCAAAATGTAATAACTTGCTTGTCCTCTGAAATTACTTTTCTGTTCATGTCACTTAGGCCACACGTGCTATTAGCATTTGCCAAATAACTGTTTAAACACTGGTTTAGCAGTCAGTTTAGCTTAATTGTGTAACATGGGCAAACGTCAGTTATTTTGGGAGGTGAAATACGTTTTGATAATCTTCCATCAAAATGTAATAAGTTTCCTTTTCTGCTGTGTGTTATTGGATATAATACTACTGTAAAAACGTTTGTGGTAAGTACTTTTTTGAAAGAACGTATACTTTTATTAAGCAAGGATGTATTAGATTGCTCATTTATAATGTTACAAAAATATAATATCCAAATAAATGCTTTTTTTTTTTTTATTCATTAAAGAATCCTGTATCGATTTCCTCTAAAATGTTATCAACTGTTTTTTCGTGTGACACTGTATAGCTGCTGTAAATATTTGACAAAAAGGATAATAATCTCATAATATTTCACAGTATTACTGTTTTTATTGTATTTTTGATCAAATAAAAGCAGTGTTGGTGAGCATAAAATACTTCTTTTTAAAAAACATTTTCAAATCTTACCAACTCCAACATTTTGAATGGTAGTGTAGCTATTTAGGTTTTGTTTTAGCATTTGATCTTGCTTCATTCTGTTAACACCGACTGTTGGTAATCCAGTCAGTTCTAGATTAATAAATACAAGCCCTGCAATGCATTTTTCCTTATTGTTCCCTTTTTCTGAATACAGAAGTTTGTGTTGTTGCACACACAGGGCTAGAGGAGGGTTTACAGGGCTTTAAGAGAAACACAGATCCCGAGGCCAGACACCTGGGTTAATACGGCCTGTGCAGCACGGATCACCCCTCAGGACGTGGCTGAGCGGTTTTACTTTGACACTTTACAAGCAAGGCCTTTGCGTGTGCATTCACGCACCTGTGAGGGACGTCAGGGCTTCAGGTTCTACTATCGGATGTGGAGATTTTAGATGCATTTTAGTTGCATTTTCTTATGTGTTAACCATTTCTTTCCTCTGGCGGTATTCTAGCAAGCAGCACTCTACCGACCGTGTCAATCAGTCATCTGTGCGCTTGTCTAGTTCTACAGCACAAGCTTAACTTTTACCTCTAAATTAATTCCCCAGAGGGGAACTGAAGATACCCCTGGCCTGGGGAGTGCTCAGTTGATGCTTCACTAATGCTTTTGGCTTCTTCTCTCACTATACCTGTGCATGGGACCACCATCATGTGTTTAACGAACATAACACTGAGAACATGCCACTTTCCTGGGCATTTAAAAAAAAAAAAAAAGGTACATGTCCACTGTTTTAGTGTGAGACTTCTGCATTAGTGACAAGCACATTACTGTTTATATGGGCACCTTTTGTTTCAATCAGAATGAATTCATTCCGATTGATGAATTTAAATGAACGCTAATAAAGTGATCGGGTTGATGTGCATGTTTATTTGATTTTTTATTAGATTTTTTTGCCATGCGCACGGTGCACGAATATATAGTTTCCGCATACTATTCTCCTACATTTCTTTTTTCTTTGTTTTAAAGAGCAGACTTAATAATTAGGACCTAATTAGGAGAAGACAAGCACATGAAACAAGCACAAGCACTGCTTTATCAAGCAGTGAAAACGGCCCTTCCCGTGCCCAAAATAAGGTGTCTTTGGATGAGTCTGAAAAAAGGGATGATGTGTTGTCCTGCTTCACTTCACAGACATTTTTAGAACTTATTTATGTCACTTCATTCAACAACAACAGCTCGTTCTTTGCATTGTATGTCATTACGCCATTTCTATGTCATTGCACAGGCACAGTACTTTCCAGTATCGGTTTTCATGCCCTCTCGATCGAATTAGAAAAGGTTTAAACCACCCTTACGGATTTGGCCAATTGATTCCGATTGATGTGGTTACATGTGTCTTTTTCATTCCGACTTTGCTACTAGTCCGACTACAAATTATATGTTATTAACAAGGTTCGGGAGGAGAATGTTCAGATAATTGACACAAGTGGAGAGCACTCAGCCAATCAACAATAAGAGGTATATGCAGCAGTCTTACCTCTGTTTGTTGACAGTTTATCAGCATCCTTCCACCACCCCTTCTCCACACTTACATACTCTAACCACTACACAACTCACAACTACATACACGGGGGCTACTCTGGGTTCGGGCCAAATTCCGAGCTCAAATCCATCCCCAGGAAATGTACTCTCTATAAATGATATGCAAGTGTGAACTCCTGAATCGGATTATTAGGGTAAACGCAGCTGATGTTTTTAACCAAATATACTACTTAAAGGCCAACTGAAGTGTAATTTCCCCTGAAATGCCTCCAGCTGTAAGTAGCTCCTCCCTTTTTTTTGAAACAGCCAAATGTGATGATATCATGAGTCATTTTAACGGAAGTGAGAAACTGTAAGTTTTGAATTCTTATATCTCCTAAATGCGAATTTTGTCATTGTTTTGGAACCCACCAGCTTATTTCTAACCTTAAGGCTAACATATTCATACTAAAAGCTAAAAAAATTCCATTTTGATTTCAGGGGGCCTTTAAGTAAAATCAAATAAAAAATGCAATTCATATAGTACAGTACATACAATGACTTGAATGCTCCTTTTCTGTCAGAAGCATGTTTTCAGTTTATATACACTGAACAAAATTATAAACGCAACACTTTTGTTTTTGCCCCCATTTTTCATGAGCTGAACTCAAAGAACTAAGACTTTTTCTATGTACACAAAAGTTCTATTTATCTCAAATATTGTAATACGACATTGACTCATTTGTCATTGACCTGCCTGTGACCAGTCCTGTATTCAATGAAAATGATTATCAAACACGGAGAGCCAAGAAGAGAGAGAAATGTATTCATTTGTTATTTTAGAATGACATATTATAGTTACTATCCTTCAAGCATTATCAGGGTGCATGCAAGATATAGATATAATGAAGTACAAAATGACTTTGAAAATAGCTCTGAGCATAAATTCTTAAAGGAGTCATAAACTGCATTTTTCTATTTATTTTTTTTGTTTATAACATTCTCTGACGTCCACTTATAATGCTATCAAGATTTTTACATCAAAAACATCCTCATTTAGAAGTAATAAGCTATTTTCTATCCTGTTTTTCATTCTCTCTTTGAAACACTCATTTTGATAGACGTGCCGCATTCAAGACTTGGAAGTAAACGCCCACTGCTATGACTGGGTAACAGTTTTGCATATTAAAATTAGTAAGTACTTGGAGTTACCACAGTTATAATTGACAAAGCATGACTTGTGGTGTTTTGTGTAAACGAAATTATGAATTAAATCTTGTAGGCTATTCATGGTTCTTTGTTTTTTATTTTTTATTACTGATGACAAAACAGAAGATGTCGCACACTGAAGCTTTTTTTAAGGATTACAGCGAATGGATTAGATCAAAACAATAACATAACACTATGTGCTTTCTTCTATATCCGATAATCCAACACATTAACCCCATAAATGCAGAAGCAAAGGAAAGAACAGCATATCACAACTATTCAGTTTGACTGCGGCGTTACATTCTCTGTCTGGAGGCATCTCTATCATTTAATTCTGTGTTTGTGTCTTTCCCAAATTTACTACTAGATGTGTGAGTCGGTGGGCGGGGCTAAAGAAATCATGTAGAAGCCATTGATCTTCTTCTACAGAGGCGGTCTTTTGTCACATTATGACGTAATAATGTGATAATATCCGAAATTAGTCGTTTCCTGACCTTAATAAAAGCTGATTTTGGACTTATGAGGAGGTTTTGAATTCTGAAACACACAGGATATTTTTATAGTACAACCTCTTATGCCAAAAGATCAAGGAAAATGACCCCTTTAAGGTGCCCATTTCCATACTCAGGCCTATGCTGAATAGTTTCTGCTGTGAGATCTCAATGGACTATACACAGAAACATAGATATCTAAACACACCCGTCACATTGATAATGCCAGAAGAAAGCAATGATTATTTTTATATAGAACACCAAAGAAGAAAGAGGGTTGAATCTTTGCTCTGTGTATTTGAACAAAGAGAGAGACTTTAGTGTTGGACACCCCGGGCCCGCCATTTGTTTGTTTCAAGCCAACTGAATCAAAGTCAATTCACAGCGGCTGTTCCAAAGCACAATGTCCATGCAGCCGTGGTGACCTTTCAAGACCCCGACAGTGGACAGAGAGTCACTGAGTGCTCAGAACTTCTGAAAAATAGCTTCTTGTCCTCCAGCAAGCAGTGGCTCCATGCCACAACTATCCAGTCGAAATCTGTCTTTTTTCAAGAGGGCAGGCTGAGAGTCACCAAACCATAATATGACTGAGTTCCCCTGCTGCCCCACGTCAGATAATGAGGTCTGTCAAAGACACCAAGGTTTTTGGTTCATGACGCTTCTGTTGACTTTGTCCAAGTCAATGGTATTCATCAACTAGCCCAAACAAAGTTCTGAGATACAGAGCTGAGAAATGTTACTTACACACAGTAATGTTTTTGTGTTACTTTTCTTACCATCAGCTTTTTTTACTTTTTTTGCATTATCCCTTCACATATTTCACATTAAATTATATACAGGCACACATTAAATGTTTCCCAACCTTTAATGCACCAAATTGGGAATTTGAAGAGAATTTCTAAAAACTCACAGAACAATTATGGGGGGAAAACAAATGCTGTAATAGTCTACACAACAGTTAGTTATCCCAAGTGCTTTTTATTATTATTCCCCCAGAAATTTCTAACTTTGGTTTTCAGTGGCATTGCATAGATTGTAATTTTTAACAAAAAGGTGCAAAAGTTCTGAAACTATTTATCTTTTGTTTGGTTTTTGTTTTGGGGTTTTTTGTACAACACGTTTTAATAGGAAGACCTTTTTTGTATTCAACTGAATCACTATTTCATTTAATTTTATTTTTCTTTACACCAAAGGGTAGACTTCAAGAAAACTCACACTCTGTTTGCTGTACAATATACTCTGTATTATGGTGCAGAAGTAACACATTATAAGAATATGTCATAAAGTATGCCTTTGTTCAGCCTTGTTCGGGTATTTGGCAGGGCAAAAACACATAGCTGTTGACACAGAAGAAGCTGGGAAGTGACAGTGGAAACACATCTGGCCCTGGTACACACTAGAACGTTTACTTTTGGCCCAACAGTGGAAATGTAGTCTTGCATAGCCAGACCTTCAGACTGACGGCAGAAGGTCTTGACTCTATCACAGCTTTCATTGGTCAAGGACCGCCCAAGAGGATGTTTGACTGACATGTAACACAACCAATCATAGATTGTTTTGTTCCGCATATTAGAGGCGTGAAAATGTAAAGTCCATGTCCCTGCAATAACAGACCTGCGTGCATCTATAAATTATTTATACATAAATGTTCAAGTTTACTGCAACAATGGAGCAGCGAACTTCACATACTTTTGAAAATCCAGCGTTTAGTTGATCCTGGTAAACGCTCATTGTCACAGTTGTAAACACAACAGTGTTCTTCTTTCACGAGGGAGTTTGGCATCATGGCATTTGTTTACAGGCGGACAGTTAAAGAACGCAACACACACATCTCACGGACAATTCAACCAATGAGATGACGACCTCGAAACTCCTGAAGTGTTAACAGATAAGTGTACCATATGCATCAGACGTTCAGCCAACGGTCCGTGGGCGAGACGTCTGAGGCTGTGACTAGTGTAAACGCTGCTACTCAGAGGCATGTCTCAAGGTTACACATATATGTGCTGTCCCTGAGAGGACCAAGCCGATGCCCTTATTTCTGATGAAATACTTGAAGACAGGAAATGGCAGAAGCATGTCGGTTGATGAAACTGCCATGGTTTAACATGCAAGTGTGCTTAATCCTTTCTGATAAGTGGAAAACGCTCTGTTCTTGATGCTTAATCTTGTCTGTACTTTTTCCACTTTATCAAACAATTATACAGTGGGGAGAACAAGTATTTGATACACTGCTGATTTTGCAGATTTTCCTACTTACAAAGCATGTAGAGGTCTGTAATTTTTATCATAGGTACACTTCAACTGTGAGAGACGGAATTGCAATAAAATGCAAATTAATTACTTAAAAATCATACAATGTGATTTTCTGGATTTTTGTTTTAGATTCCTTCATTCCTTCACGTTGAAGTGTACCTATGATATAAATTACAGACCTCGACATGCTTTGTAAGTAGGAAAACCTGCAAAATCAGCAGTGTATCAAATACTTGTTCTCCCCGCTGTATATGGTATATTAAGGAGAAATAAGAGTAATGCAATTCGGCCATAAAAAGCAGGAACTTTTGCCAGCCACGTGAGCACCATAGCTCTGTGTATTTGAAGCATGTGCGCTAATCACAGCACCACAGCTTCAACGATTTTTGCAGGTTTTTTTTTTCTATTGTGGCAAAGTAATCTTAGATTTTTTTTCCTATTTGTTTGATCAACACGCTGTTCACAGCATCCTTAGCCAAGCTCAGACTTTTATTTTTATGACAGCTTATTTACATTGTACTTTCTCACATTACTTTTCTTAAACTTGCATTATGACAAGTGTGGTTGCCACCGCCAAGCTGATGCCACTTCCTTCTGCACATGAAAAGGCACACTTGTCAAACAAACGGACCCAAATAAGACTAAATATTTCTAATTTTAGCTTCAACTGTTTTTGCTTCTTGATTTCTGAATTAGAGTACTTGTATTAACTGAAAATCATGTGTATTATCCATGAGGTCATGCATTATACAGACTCTGGTAATGCACTACAACAGACCTGATGCAATTTGCATGAGGTTGTTTGTTTTAATAAGATTCACAAGATTAAGAATTATGTCTTTGTGGCCTTAATTCCCCCTTAGCCTGATTGTAGTATGAATATATTACTGTGTGATCAGACACATACTATCCCCTGTGTATTTTCATTTGTTTTAAGTGTAAACAAGTGAAAAAAATGCCTGTTGTAAAATAAATTAATAAAATGGCAAATAATTGTTCAAGTAGTCTTGTTTTAAGCATAATTATAAAATAATTTCAATATATTAAGTAAGGATGTGTTTAGATATTTTTACTAGACAAAAAGGAAAAATACGAGAAAGCAGCGAGAAAGCTGTGAGTATACATCTGGAAACTGCTGTCTGCTTATATGCTCTCTTAGTCTCTTTGCTTTAATGTTGTTTCTTCTGAATTAGTTTGAATGCAGGCAGGATGACTTTGTGTGAGAATTCCGCACTGGTTGAGGAGAGTTAAACACAAACTCTATATATAGTACAATATAACGCAATATAAGGGACTAAGAGTGTCTCTCTTGACTCCTGTTCACGTCCATTAAGCAGCCAGTGAAGTTCAGTTTTGACCACTCATGACGCCCAATGTATCTTACTCAGCTGAGGTGCTGAACAACATCCTTACATGCTCTGTCGTGTCATCTTAAATGGGTCTCAGCATACTCTGCAGCACTGCAGGACTAGCCTACAGCAAACACTGAACCAGACTATTTAAATGTTTAGCAAGCAATCTCATTGGCTGCAGGATCAGCAAAGGACAATTAGCTTGTAGTTAGCTTGTAATTAGCTTGTTATTGTAGTTCTAGACTAAATGTGAGCATTTATTCATCTCACTTGCACAATAAAGATTCAGTACTCCTCAAAATGAATAAAATCAGTCAAATGCAAAACCAGAGTACTATGCAAACCTCAAATTTATAAATGTTAAATAAAACAAATATTTTTATGCATTTAATCTACCTTTATTGACTAATGTCTTGCTGCTTACCTTCGATGATTCAGTTAAACAATGAGCAAAATTACTAGATTTTTTGTTTTTATTGGTAAAACTTTTTTCTCCTGCGTCCTATTCTTTCATTCTCCAGAATGGCAGCACATTTTTACCTCAGCCTGAGTCTTATTATTTCAATTTTTGTATGAAGAGGTCTTTACATTTGCACAAAAATAACTTTTTTTGCTATTAAAAAAAACATGCCCAGCCCAGGTGAAAAAAAGTAACGCAAAAGTAACGTAACGCATTACTTTTCTTAAAAAGTAACTAAGTAACTCAATTAGTTACTTTTTAAGGGAGTAACGTAATATTGTAATGTATTACTTTTCAAAGTAACTTTCCCCAACACTGGTTACTACGGACAGACAGACGGACTGACTAGCCTACAGCAAACACTGAACCAGACTATTTAAATGTTTAGCAAGCAATCTCATTGGCTGCAGGATCACCATTATGTCAGACAGGCAGATGATTGATTGATTGATTGATTTGATAATGACTTTTCATTAACAACTTCCATTAAAATTTCACTTACTTTTCCTTTTCTCTTCCTATCACTTTCTCGTTCTCCTTTCTTTTTCTTCTGGTCACAGTTCAGTGAAGGTAGGAACATTCTCCCAGAATTCCCTGCTCATTGGGTTGAGAGCTGTGGGAGTTTCACAGCTTGTCAGCAAGCAGCACAGCACATGTTATATTGATAAATCTCTCCTCCCCATAAACAAAGGTGAGAGGGACTGTCATAGCTATTCCATATGTACATGGAATCAATAAGATGGATTTGTTTGGTTTGTCCTTTTACTTGATGCTTTTCCCAAGGAACCTTTGGGGTAAGAATGGTTGTGGTGCAAGAGGTGAAGAGAAAGAAGAAAAAAATTGCAGACGCACACCTGCTCTTTTAATAAGTCCTCTCACCTATGTCTGTTCTTCTTTCCGGCACTCATGCCTTGGAGTTTCCCCACAAATAGAGGATTAATATTGAATGCACATGTGTCCAGCCTCCTTTCCCACCGTGGGCAAATTCTCTCTCCTTGAATTTCATATTTGGCTTTCACACAACTTATGCAACATTCATAACTCAGGTATGTGGTCTTAAAAACAATGAGTACTTGGCTGGGAGCGTCTTGCATCAATCATGACACAGGAGAGACCAAGCGTGAGATAAAAACAGTACCCTTGAAAAAGCGATTTTTGGTGCACATCAGGAAGCGCATATGGAGGAGTCTGTATGGTGGAAAGAGGGCAGCACACACTTCGCATTCTTAGAGACCACCTCTGTTTTGCGTTCCTGTGACCAGACTATATTACTTGGAGTTAATTTGAGATATGGATGCTCTCTCTCTCTCTCTCTCTCTCTCTCTCTCTCTCTCTCTCTGTCTCTCTGTGTATTTACTGACCTCTAAACATAGAAAGAAGCCTTTGTATTGATTTGCAGTTGTAGGTCTGAAAATGCAAAGGGCACATGACCTTGGATGAACAGAGAATGGTCTATCAAACTTTCCCTGAAAAGGAGGGCTAATGGATGAAGGATTTCTGTGAGACCCCTCAGTTCTTCACTTTTAATTCACTATTAATAGTAGCTGGTAGAAAAGCCCAAGAAAATTTGACATTTATTAAATTAAATGGTCATCTAAAAATAAGATTCAAAGATACAATTAAATTAAATTAAATACTGGCATAATTAAATACTTATATAAAAAAATATACTATATGCATCATCATCATCATCCAAATGTGAAAACAAGGCCCCAGTCTGTTATTTTAAGTTAAGTCACGATAACACTTTATTTTACCGTAGTGGTCAAAAATATGTATGGTACCTTTTACATTTTTGCTGTTTCATGAATTCTTTTGTTTTATTGGTAAAAAAATTGTCTCAAAATCCTATAATATCCTGGTTAATAGTGTCACCATTATGTTTAGCTTTAGTTTAATTTTCATGGACTTTTGTTTCTCTTCACTCACCTGTCTCCTTTGTTTCATGGACTTTTGTTTCTCTTCACTCACCTGTCTCCTTTGTTCTCTGTTTCCCGGCACTAGGCAGTTACCATGGATATTCATTAGCAAGCACACCTGTCTGTATTCAGTTCATTATCTCTGTTCCTTCTTGCATTCACTTCTTGGTCCGGTATTGTTTGTCCTTGCACGCTGTCTCGCATCATTGTGGATTACCTGAGTTGACTCTGTTTAAAAAATTTTTTTTAAAACTTCTATTTGAATCTTCTTCATCTTTATTGGACTGAAACATGACAGATGGCATTACAATTAAATGTAAGTTTTCTATTAAAAATCTTGGAAATGTTGCCTTTTTATATTAAAAAATATACTATATGCATCAACATCATCATCCAAATGTAAAAACAAGGCCCCAGTCTGTTATTTTAAGTTAAGTCACGATAACACTTTATTTTACAGTGTCCTTGTTACATATGTTACATACTTACCATAGTAAAAACCGTAAATTATGCATAATTACATTCAACTGACCAACCAAACCCTAATCCTTCCCTAATGAAGTTAATTAATATTACTCCGTACTTAAATATATAATTACACTGTAACAATAACACCTTAAAATAGAGTGTAACCCAAGTCACTTATATTCATATAGCAATGTAGCTTGTTCCAAAGCAGCTTTACAGTGATAAACAGGAAAATTATTAAATGATGCGACAATAATTCTTCTGAAAAGTTGCTTTAAAAGACAGTACTCTCATTTTTCAGCCCGAAATCAGTTCAATTTGGATACATTTTGGTTTAATTACTGTGCAAAGTTAATCAAATATGAAATAAGTTCAATATAGCTATAAAGCAGCTCTGCAGGAAAAAGTAATGTCATCGTACAGCTCAGTTCAGTTCTCATCAGCTCCCCCTAACAATGCCTGGTTGGGCCGAACAAGATTAAAAAAAAGATGCACATATTTCATTATCTTCTGTGGCGTAGTCAGTAAAGCGTAAGGCTTAAGGATCTAGGTTTTGACGCAATCAACCTGGGTTCGAATCCGCCTTTTGCTGAGTTCGCTCTTCTCCCTTTACCCATCGCATATCACATCGGAAAGGCATTTACTTAAAAAAAAAGAAAAGAAAAATGTTCTAAAAGTGGAAATAAAGTGCCTAACGAAATGTTTAATAATAATTAAAGCATTTATTGGGTAGGGTTAGGGATAGGTGTAGGGATATATATATATATATATATTAGGGGTGTAACGATCCATCTACTACATCGATGTATCGATTTATTTTCCTATGATCTAACTACATCGATCTGTGCTCGGCAAGTTGGCCTTCCGGACGACATATATCGATCTAACATCGTTTTAAAAGGCAATCAATCGATTGTATCGATCATAGGAAATAACGCATTGGATTTAAGCACGTCAGACTTTATATGGATGTTTTTTCTTAGCACTTTTAATGATAAAGGCGTTAAACGTTACTCGATTCAGTCTGCCTATCTGTGACATCATCGCAACGCACCAGCAGCAGCAGCGCTCATTGAAATGAATGGGATCGTGTCGCTTTGTCGCTGCGTGTTGCTGGCGGTGTGAACGGGGCTTGAGAAAACAAAACATAGCATGGCGCATGGCAGAGGAGAAGCCAACAAGCGAGAAATTATCAAGCCACCAGGAGAAAGAGCTACCTGTACTTTCAACCCTTGCTTGTTACCTGTGCATTCCTGGCACGAGTGTGCCAGCAGAGCGAGCTTTAGTACTGCTGGAGACATAGTGAACGCACAGAGAAGTGTTCTGCGGTCAGATCATGGTGATATTTTTGAAAAAGAAATCTGTAGAGTCATTGAAGAGTAGTTGGTTACATTTTATCTTTTGTTAAATATTGTTTGTTTATTAAACTGAGAGTAGTAGCAGGCCAGTTTATTCAATCTGAAGAAATGTTGGTTGCACTTTATTTTTGATATTAATATTGTATTTGTATTATTTTAATGTTGAAAAACAACAGCAAAAGTAGCAGGTAAACTTACTATTAATTAAACCTGAAGAGAAGTTAGTTGCACTTTATTTTTGATATTAATATTGTAATATTTTTATGTTGGAAAACAAAAGCAGAAGTCAGGTTAACCTACTGTTGAAATGTTGGTTGCACTTACTGTGCTTTTATTGAATATGTATTGAATATTGAAAATGAGAGCAAAAAAGGTTAACTTCCTGTTAATTCAACCTAAACTGTTGGTTGCACTTTATTCAAATAAAATTTTAATGCATTTGCCATTAATTGTTGTTTACTTGTTTGTTTATATCCATAATTAATTCCCTTACAAGAAACAACAGGAATCTTGGAAATTTCACCTGCACTGACCAGTATCCAGATATTTATTTCAGTCACACAATTTTTGGCTAAAAAGTTACTGAATCGATTTCAAGTCACTGAATCGTTTCGGATCGTATCGTTCTAAATTAACCAATATCGTCCTTGAATCGTATCGACAACCTCAAATCGTGATACGAATCGTATCGTTGTTAAAACGAATCGTTACACCCCTAATATATATATATATATATATATATATATGTAAATATATATATTGATATATGCTACAATATGAATGGATTAATATTCTCAGTGCTGCTTGGAAATAATAATGGCAAATACTTGTTGTTAAGCCCCTTGAAACAGCTCCCAAAACAAAGAAGCTAGTAGACAGATGGAAAGAAATGAATAATAATGAAGCAGCAGTCACTTGCCGTAGGGAACAGGTTCAATTTATCTGTATCTGTGTTTTTGTTTTTTTTGTTTTTTACAGCATAAAAGTCTCAATGAAGAGGCATTTGTATTACAGCCTTCATGTGGTCCATATATTAAAGCATCACATTTCTATAACATATTTTTAGAGATATGAATGATGCTGTGAAATGAGAACACAAGACTGATTAACACCTAATATTTTCAGTATCCAAATATAGCAGGGACCATTTTGATTGCGTTCGTGCTCTTTAAAACATGATGAGTAGGTTTTTTGCTTTGTGACAGTGCTTTAGATTTCTTTGGGTACCTAGTTTAAATTCATTCATATAGGGATAATGAAAATGTGCATATTTCTCGGGTTCATGCCATGGTGCGATTGCTCCACCGCCTCCCTGTCTTTGCAGGTTGTTTGGCAGAAATGGCATGACGAGTAGAGCCGGAGCGAGACACACGGAAGTGCCATTGTGGGGCTGATCAGTGTTATAACATCCAAACCAGTGATAGGCTGTGAAAGAGAGAGAGGGTGAAGGGATTGATAGTCCATCTGATGCATATTGCTCACAAAACTAAGTATGTTTTAGTGCTGTGAAGCGATTCATCGTGATTAATCGCATCCAAAATAAAAATGTGTGTTTACATAATGTGTGTGTACTTTGTATAAATATTATGTATATATAAATGCACACATGTATATATTTAAGAAAGAAAAAAAATATATATATATATATATATATTTATATGTAATATATGTATATATAATATAAATTATTATTATATATATACAGTATATACTGTATGCAAATATGTCTTTAATATATACATGCATGTGTCTGTATTCAAATATACATAATAATTATACACAGTACACACACATAAATTATGTAAACACAAACATTTATTTTGGATGTGATCGTTTCACAGCCCTTGATCTGGCAAGCTATAATTTGATTGAGTGGCTTGAGTATTTACAGTTGCAAAGGGCTGAACATTTCCGGTAAATTTCCAGAAACTTTCCAAAAAATCCTGGAAAGTTTCCAAAAATTCTGGAAACTTTGCAACCCTGTACAGCATGAGCAAATCTGTAGCCTATATTCTTCTTTGTTTTCAGAACCTGTAAAAGAGTACTTATTCGTTTTGTATTACAAAATGTGTACAGAGCCTGATTTTTTCTGTTTTCTGATCCACTGCTCATAACTCCAACTACGGTATTTAAATGAAGCATTATTGTGGTATAATACACACTATTCTCAAATAAACCATCCCTAAATGTCAAGTTATATGTGGTGACTTTAAATGGTTTCTTGTCCAAGTAAGCAGTTCTTGGCCAGATTAGCTGCAGTGTGGACCGGACTTTATACCGAAAGCTCTCATTGTCTTTCTCTCCCCCTCTGGCAGGTGTTTGCATTGATAAATGAGGCAAGTCAACTATAAATACAGATTGCAGTGTAAAGAAAATGAGAGTCTGCAGTGCAAAGTAGCATTTCTCTACCTCTGTACTTCCTTTCTCTCTCTCCCTTCCACTTTTTCTGACACCGTCTCATTTCATGCGCCATTGCTTTCCGAAATATGTCAAGCCACAACTACTAGCATGGAGCAAGAGTTTAAAGAAAAATGTTGACAACAGTACAGACTTTTGATGGCAATGAGTAATTCAGTACATACATTACATTCGGTGGAAATGGCTGCTTGCATTGGCGTTGGCCAAGAATTCATATCAACATTTGCAAATGTTCATAAATTATGTTTCTAAATATGTTTCTGACCTTAGCCTTTGTGGGTTAGCTTTTGACTGAACTAGGTTAAAAGAAAAATCATTATTGCTCAGTATATGTTTCTGATAGATGTGACAAGGTCTAAATTGAAAAGTCACCAATTTAGAAGGAGAGGAGGAAATGTCTGGGGGTGAAGGTATGCCATGCCGGCTTGGCTTGGTTGGAAGGTTTTAGAGTGTGTTCTAGAGTGAATGAAAGTGAGTAAGGCAAATCTAAAAGAAAGGGGTCAGCCTTTTTCATGCCCCAGAGGGAGTGAAAGACTGTCCTGCTGCTAGGACTCAGCATCCCCAAACTGGCTGATGGAAAACTGCCCAACAGGCCCTCAGCATCCCACTGTGAAGATTTATGTGGACAAGAATATGCTATTTACATAATTTCTTTACATATGCACAAGGTGAAACCATCACTTGCTTTTTCAATGAAGGTCAACAGCACTGCTTCCTGGTGTGCCAAGTCATCATATGCTTAGCTTGTCATATCCAAATTATATTTTTTGGTTTGGCACATATGAAATGTTCTGAATTATGTTCTAAAACAGCTTTGATGCACAAATACACCTGTGCAGTTTATTTAAGTGTAGAGTTTATGTAAAATTTGACATTCTCTACAAGTGCTCTACTTTAAGCTATGCTAATTTTAGCTAGGGTTGTGGATGGCTGCGCAGGTTTTTATCAAAGTCATGTCAGGAAGGTACCAGGTTTCTACAACAAGTACTTCCAAGGAAGAAATAATCTCTGGATTTACCAAATTAACAAGCTAATAATTTAATGCTGAGACAATTTCAGAGCATGGACTTTTCTTGTTTTTTGCAACAAAAAAAAAATGTTTGTGTGGTAACCGCAAGTTGATATTCTGTAGGTGCAAGTTTTCAATCGAGTTAACGATTAAACATTGCTGGTTTATGCCTGTTTTCTTTCATTATAAGCCCACCATTAATCAGTCAGTCAGTAGTGGACACCAGTAGGTGATGTCAAATGTTTAAATGTTGTGTAAAACCTCCACAAGTGGGCTGCTATCAGCCATGCTAAATTTAGCAAGGGTTGTGTATCACACGTTTTTATCAAAGAAATAAGTCATCAAAGTCTTAAAGGGGTCATGAACTGGCTTTTTAAATGTTTTTACACTGTTGTCTGAAGTCAACTTATAACGTCCGCGTGGTTTTTACATTCAAAAACATCATAATGAATAAGTAATAGGCTGTTTTCTACCCTGATTTTTATGGACGTGCCACACTGAAGACTTGGAAGTAAACGGCCACTGCTATGATTGGATAAGCTTTGCATATTACAATGAGTGATTGGCTCCCCCTTGAGTACACGTGGGGAATTGTTTTGAAAGCGTGTGGGAAAACGGCAACCGGAATGATTCCTCACACAGGGCTCGCAAAAGGTCTTTATCAAACAAAATGATTTATCTCTCATCCACCCGCAATTAATTGGAATGTTATTTTTTATTACTTGGCCCGCCCGATTGGTGGATATAACCTGCATCACTAACACACACACACACATACACGCACAAGCCTCACTGCAGAGTCAGACAAATCAGCATGATCAAAACTTCCGTGATTGTATTTTTCCTTTAAATATCAAGTCAAGAGAGTGAACAACGCACTTCAAGAAAGGAATGTTATTTCACTATTTAAGAAAGCCCATCTGCCGTTTTGGTAGCCCGTCTGGAAAGCACATAGCCCCGGGACGTTGGACTTTGCGAGCCCTGGCCCATAGCTTACATGTCCGAGTCTAATCACGAATCGGAGCACAATGAACCAACAACACCTCAAATAAAGGATTCTCCAGCCTGTGACAGCGTGCTAAATTATGTTCAGTTAGACACTTACACATAATCAATGGATATCAAATGATCTGTAACAATGCAATACTATCATATATATATATATATATATATATATATATATATATATATATATATATATATATATATAAATACAAATACTCACATAAGTGTGTTGCTTCATTCATTCATGTAATCTCATCCTGCCTGCACATCCAGTCTCTTGTTTACAAACGAATCCGTGGTTAAATGAAGGAACAAAAGTGCAATGTCTTAACCACGTGAGCTGGATATTCATTAAAAATAAAGTTCATCCATGCATTCATAATATTGGAATCCGAATGAAGCTTATGTGGCATGTTTATTGCTTGGAAGTTCGATCCAGTTTAGCTCCACGTAGGAACATGTCAGACACGAGTCGGTGGGTGGGGCTACAGAATCAGGCGTTCTTTTTCTTCTGTCGAGGCGGTGTTTCACCACACTCTGACGTCACAGCTTGGCACATTCTGAGATCTCTCGTTTGCTGGGTCTGTTGTTAATAAAAGCTTTTCTTTGTCTAACAAGGAAGTTTTAAGCTCTGAAACTGATATTCTTATATTACCATGACCTTTTATGTATCAAAAGCTCAAGGGAAAGTTGATTACTCAATTCATGACCCCTTTAACTTGTTATGAAGGTTCATTCGACGATGGCCTTAGATGCGAAAGAAAGAGATTAAAAAAGTATGGCTCAAGAGGAGGAGTGAGACACCGACTCTGGAAACGCTGGAACAGGTTTCCTTTGCCCGTCATTACCCTGTCAAATGTGCGTTTGGTAAGCAACAAACTAGATGAACTTATGCTAAGAGCTGAACATGATTGGGAATTCAGACAATTGCCTTACAAAATCTTGGCTCAAAGATCATCATGCAACCCGTGCCTAACAGGGTATACAAATCTATTGGAGGAGGGCTCCAATAGCTGGGCCACACAGTGCTGTGTACAGGAGGAAGTGTGCACACCGGACTTTGAGATTTCTTTAAGACCATTTTATCTCCTGCGGGAATTTGGCCAGATTACTGTCATATTTACTTATGCACCCGGACTGAACGTCGATGCCTCAGGAGAGAGAATAGCGAAGAGTTATAATGATGCACTCTGCAGACCAACCTATTTTAATTCTTGGGGATTTTATTTATGTTGCTACTCAATAAGCGATATGTGGACTGTCCCACTCATTTAGACCAGACTATTGATCGCTGTTACAGCAATATTCCCGATGCTTATAAAGAGATATGCAGACCTCACCTAGGGAAATCTGACCATAATGTAATTCCTCTCCTGCCCAAATATAAGGCTGTAGTGAAGAGAGTGAAACCTGTCACCAAGCAAATACAGGTGTGATCTGACAGGTGTAAAGAGCAACTCAGGGACTACTTTGAGTAGACTAGCTGGGACATTTTCTTTCAACCCTGTCAGGATGCTGATGAACGTACGGACACTATTACGTTGTAGATATATCAAATTTTGTGAAGATATTGTGTCTGAAACTAAAACTGTGAACATTTTCCCAAATAACAAGCCCTAGGTATCTAAACTGTCTTAATGAAAGGAGGGTTGATTTCTGTACCGGTAATATAGAATTTCTGTGTGAGAAAAGGAGGCTGTTAAAGGGGTGGTAAAACACATTCTTTTGAAGGCTTGATTGTGTTTGTGGGGTGCACTGTAACATGTGTTCATGCTTCGTTTAAAAAAAAATTGCCTTATTTTTCATATATTTGACCTTTATTCTACACTGCTCTGTCCCTCCTTGTAAAACGGTCTGATGCTTTCCGGGTTGTATGAAGCCAGTCCCTCAAAAATACGCAGTGGGCTCAGATTGGTTAGCTGGCCCAGTGTGTTGTGATTCGCTAACCGCAGTGCACGTCGGAAACGTCACGCCCCTTACCGCCCGAATCAGACCCAGAACATTTGAGTGAAGATGATCGAGCAGAACCTGTTCAGTCCTCGAGAGTAAAGACTGCGGATCTATAATGATCGCTACTGAATGGCACTTTAACTTTTGTATTTTTAGAACGATTATAGCCAAATATCTGTCGCAAGAACTAACCCAAAACGAACACTAAGCACTGGCTTTAACTAGTAAGTTAGCCAAATCACACACAGAACCATGTTTAGCATGCCTGTAGATAAACAATACATAAAAGCTCTAATCAAAGAATCATTTACACTAATGCCAGGTTCGCTGTTGAGATTTTAACGTTAGTGTTTGTAACGATAGGTGTTCGTCGGATAACGTTAAGTATGAATGAGCATTTAACAGACTGGTTTGCAGAACAGCGCTGTCATCTGTTTACTTCCTTGCTACAACCTATTACAGGAAAACACATCGATGAAAAATAAATCAGACTTACAGGTTGTGGCCCGTAAACAGCTTCTGTTTGTAAATCCAGCTTTCAGGACAAGCCGTTGTGCATATCCTGTATTGAACTCGCGAAGTTTGTGGAAGATTGTGTTGTCCTCCGTGAAATGTGCAGCGCGCGCGTCGTGCATCCACGCACCGGCAGTGTTTTTTTCACGCAGCTGACGTTGTGCAAATCTGGTATTGAAATCGCGAAGACGGTGGATGCAGGGAGCCCTGCGCGCGCCTGATTCCCCGCTGACTCAAACACACGTGCATATAACATGCTGTGTGTTAAACGCTCTGCAACGCACCCCTGTCCCTATGAAGGCTGAACAGAGCAAGTACCCCAGACCTGCAATCCGGATGAAAATAACAGCGTTTCTTCGGCATTGCGGCAAAAACACAGCCTACTAACGCTTCCCCGCGGCGATACAAAATTGCCTCGCCCCCCTTATTTCATATTCCCCGGAGGAGGGGTTTATGTAAATATTGGGCCTGGTGATGTCAGCAAAACCTGGGTGAATGTGTAGTAGTCCCTAGCGGCCGTTTGCTGTAGTCCTTAGAAACTGATTTCTTTAAAAGCAAATATCTCCCTTTGCTTTAAACTTTGAACGTTGTAACTTTGCAGATGTTGTTTATGCTCAAGCAGCAACATTACACGTTAGCTAAAGTTAGAATAGTGAAATCGTGGTTTACCACCCCTTTAAGGGGGAAACTTAAAGAAAGGAAAAATATGATAAAAAAAAACATTTTTAACTAATAATATAAGAGGGGGGAAATAAACACATTAATAGATAGATCCAATAAAAAGCGTGATAGCTCTGTAAGTAACAGTCAAATTTGTATTCATGATTTGAATAATTTTTACTGTAGATTTGATACTGTGGATGGCAGGATGGAATGTGATGAGATAAGCAAAAATCTCTGTAGAAATGTAAATAGTTGTCAATGAGGAAGATGTTATTGCAATTTTAAATTGAAGCTGAACAAGACCACTGGCCCAGACGATTTCACAATTTCATAAAAATTGTGCTCCTCAATAGGGGTATGATGAGACACTTAGCTCACGAGACGAGACATGATATTGGGTTCACGGGAATGAGACAGGGCAAGATTTTTGAACAGTGTTTTTAAGAAATCCTCATGACTGGAAAAATTGTCTACAGGTGCATTTTGAAATGTTTTAATTATCATCTTGTAATGAATGTCATTTCAGTTCTGCTTTCTGAGTATGAATTATCATATGCATTGAAATACAACAATATACAAGCACTGTAAAAGGTTTTGCCACAAACTCAACTTGACTGGCTTCACTCCTGCATACTTTCACTGTGTGTGACCTCCTAATTGAACTCCTTTCCACAAATTGAACATAGAAATACAGTATAAATAAACAGTATAAATAACAAAAAAATTATGTTTTTTTTTTCTTAGTTTTATTAAGTGCAAACAGTAAGTGAAACCATAATCAAAGAACTCTCTCAATATTCAAAGTGCAAAAAAATAACAAAACAGAGACCAGAGCTAAGAGGTGGTTACAACTACACAGCTCAGCCTAAGATAGTTTGATATTGGGTGGGAGACAGGCTATTGTATGTAGCCTAATTTGCGCACATCAATTCGCGATTGCAAGTACTCTGTGTACAGGGAGTTGCGGTGCTGAGTGTGCATTCTACAAGATAAGACATTTATCAGACGCTTAGGCTCTGTTGCGCAATGAATCCTCCATGATGGCCTTGTCAGTCATCTCGCCTTACTCTCATCACACGATCAGTGAACTGTGATTCCTGCGTGCTGGATGAGCAGAGCAGACGTTTACAATAGTTTACCATTAAAGAGAATGTTATCTAACTGAATTAAATGTGTTTTATCTCTATAGAAAAAAGAAAAAAGACAGTGGAGGCGGTGCCGTGGTGGGCACTGTAATGTAATTTAAACGTAATGTTATGTAAAATCTCACCCTCACGCTCCGTCATTGCAAGACTTTTCACCTTGACGAGAAATGTTGTCACATTTTAATATCGCGAGTTTTCAGTTTCTTTTAGACACTTACACAGTTCCAAAACGATGGAAATTCTCAATAATTAGGCCTGTGCCAAAAAAGCCATGTGCAAGTATGCCAAATGATTTCTGGCCTATTTATTGTATAAAACCAGGGAGCGAATTTTGCCCTGTCATTTGACCCACCGTGGTCTCTAGATCCACTCCAGTTTGCAAATAAGAGAGATAGAGGCACAGATGATGCTGTGTTGACCCTGCGTAATACAGTTACAAAAGTTATTATGCATTCTAAAGGATATGCAGGGCTGTATTCATAGATTTTAGCTCAGCTTTTAATTCAATGAAGACACATCCTCCTGAAAAGGCTGATTGATCTCAGTGTCAATACAGGGTTAGTTTTCTGGATAAGAAACTTTGCGGATCTTTCCTGCCTTTCACAGAGAGTCTGTGTCAGTAGGGTCGTGTCTGATGTGCTCACTGTGAGCTCAGTCAGTCCACAAGGCTGTGTTCTCTCCTCTGTGCTTTTTTCTCTTTTTACTAATGAGTTTATGATCAATGAGAAACACTTTCGATTGTTTAAATATGCTGATGACATGACCATAGTTGGCCTAGTAGAGAAAACAAACCCCTCAGGTGATGCTGCCTATCTGGCTCACACTAAGACCCTTGAAACATGTTGTCGCTCTGGCTCATTAGAAATTAATTCTGCCAAGACATAGGACTTAAATATTTGCACAAAACAAGGTATGAGCCAGTTTTACTTGATGGCCAACATGTTGAAATTGTGGAAAACTTAAAATATATTGCAACAATCCAGGACTCCTGAATGCTGGTGTTAGTCAGCATATATTAGAGAGAGTTTCCTAGCCTTTCATCTCTCTGCCTGGTATGTTCACTTAAATTGTAGATTTCAGAATAGACTTTCTATAATTGTGTCAATGGCAAGTAAAGTTGGTAGAAGACGAGGAGTGTTCTGACAGATGGCTCCCATCCACTCTTCGGCTAGTTTGAGCCCCTGAAATCTGGGAGTTCCTCTGGCAAATAAAAGTGTGTCCAAGAAGTCCTTCATCCCAAATGCCATCATTCATACAAAATTCTTAACTCTGCAAGTGATTGATAAAGTAACAGAAAGTGACATGGACTGTACTTTTCTATGTAATGTGACCTTAGCTGTGTATTGTTTTTCTATTGCGTGTTAGTTTCTCAATAGTTGTTTTATGTGTTGGTGAGCCAAAGACAAATTTCCACCACATTAAAGATATTAAAATAAAGTTTTCAACATTAACATTTTATAGCATTTTGCTGTTGTTGTTGCTAGAAACCCATGGCAACAGCAGGTTGATACTGTGTAGGTGCAAGTTTCCAATCACTTTAGCCATTAAAACACTGCAGGTTAATGGCTGTCTTTCACTCTAAGCCCATCATTAACCAGTCAGTAGTGGACATCAGTGGGTGGCAGTAATGACATTAGTTTGCTGACCAGCAGTGGACCTTCTTTGTGGACCATTATGGGCCTACTCAAAGTGATTGTATATGTACTTAGTTTTTTCCCTTTTATCATGCCTTTACACAGGTTGTGACCTTTCCAAACCGATTGCTCTTAAAAAGATGGAACGTTTAGCACAGCTTTAATTATCACTCTTCCTATGAAGCAGGTGACAATGTGTTTGAAATATGAGCATGAGGCGTAAGGAGCCTCTCAGTAAAGCCGTCCTCCACACGTCCTCCACACGAGATGGGCTCCCCCACGGCATCATAATTGAAAATTACGAATGTTCGGGCCATGATTAATCTGTGACCTTTGACCCCTGCTGAAGCCAACCCTGCATATCAACTTAGGCTGGGGTCAAGAGATGCATCTGTGGGAAGACACACACAAACACACACATCCATTGGCGTGCAGACCTGATAATGTAATGCACCCTGACAGCTTTTTAATTATCACCCTATCCCAGGTCGTTAAAGGATGCCTCCAATATCCTGGTCATGTTTCAGCAGCAGTTAAGTCAAAGGAGTATCTCATTTGTTTTTAATTAATTATCAGATAAAGTCATAAGGAGAGGGTGGCAGGCTCCACCATAACTCGTTTAAACGCTCATTTATGAACTTTGTTCTTCATGCAAAAAATAATTAAGCGAGTTATTACTCTCGTTTTAATAGGAGCACATGGTTGAGAAAGCCGGGAGGAGAGGGAGCGACAGTTTAACACGTTTGATAGTAGTTTCTTCAGGGACGAACTGACATTTATGGAACCAAATCAATAGATGGGCACACTAAACAGCTAAAAAATGGGAGACATTGGATTTGATGCAGAATTTATGTACAATGAGTCAAAAGTAATTTATTGGAATTCTTCCGCAGGAAGCCACAACAATACTCTCAAGTAAAACATCAACAACTAACCAGGATACGTCTTATTACATTACATAAATACATTGACAAGTAATTTAAAGGTGCACTATGTAAACATCTTTCAGTAAAATATCCAAAAACCACTAGGCCAGTGTTATATATTTTGTTCTGTTGAGTACTTACAATATCCCAAATGTTTCCAACTATTTGTAAATCGTGAGAAATTGCTATTTTAACAAAGGAACCGAGACGTGTGAGGGAGTCGCCTGTCGATTGCGTCATATCTGCGTTACCCTTGGTTTCCGGTTTTATTTTGCAGAAACGCTTTACTCTTACTACAGTGTGACAAGTGTCATAGCAGGCACCGAGCAAATGCACAGAGTAACTTCATATCATAATTTTAAACACACTCAGATGTATCTAATATGATAAACAGAGCTGCGTTACCTCATACTCATGACCGGAAAACCGGAATTATGACTGTGTCATAATAAAAGTCCTGCTGGTCTTCTCATTAACAATTGCTCCAGCGGCCTTGCTCAGCTCCACAACACTCTGTCCTGCTCTGCTTCATACTACACTAACGTAAATAATCGCATCCATGAACATGATTGAGTCCTGTCCCGATTCTTTTCCACCGGCTGTGAGGTGAAGACCATATGTCCCAAGATTCTGCGGTCAAATGTGGTGTCATCAAACTATGCCTTTGTTTTGAATAGGCGACCTCTAGTCGACGGAAAAGTTACATGGTGCACCTTTAAAGCAGTTCATTAAAGTAACCTATATAATTGTTCCTCAACTAAATGCATACTTTGCATGCCAAATCATTTAAAATGAAATGATTGATAGTTTATTTAATATAGGAGCAAAACCTGTTGATGTGCATTTAGCATACTGTATGATAACTAGTATTTTTCATCAAAGTTTGTTCAACTGACAGTTTCTCATGAACTATTAAGCAAAATTATTTTGGCAAATAAACTTATCAGTTTATATTCTTACACAACTTTCCTTGGCAATATGGCTTTCTGCCAGAAGTTACTTAGTTATTTTAGTCTATAAAGTTTTAAATATGGATATTTTTCTTATTCTTATTAACCCCCCGGAGTCGTGTGGAGCAGTTATATGATGTATAGATGCCCTTTTATGGATAAATGAGACAATTCACTGCCATTATAAAGCTTGGATTCGCCAGGACTTTTTTTTAATATAACTCAGATTTTATTTGTCTGAAAGAATAATGTCATACACACCTAGGATGACTTGAGGGTGAGTAAATCAAGGGCTAATTTCCATTTTTGGGTGAACTAACCCTTTAATGTATTTTGAACAAACATGAATTAACAATGAAGCTTAGTTCTGTAATTAGTTTATTAAATGCTGTACACATTTTGTTCATTGTTAGTTCTTTAAAGCTGATGCATTAACTAATGTTCTCGAATCTTATTGTGAAATATATATATGTAAATTTAAAACGGTGAAAATATAGAATTTCACCTACAAAACACATTGTGGTGTGCACAAATCTTATTCATCCTCATTGCAAGTAAACATGCATTTAATACATTTCTGTCATATTTCATTCTTTCATGGTTTTATAGGATGAGTGCACATCAAACAACCTGTCCATATTGGATATAACCCAACCTAACCCTAACCCCACCCTTTATTTGGCAGATTTGCGACAATGACATCAACAAATTAACATATGCCAAGTAGTTTATTCCTTCCTTTTGAAAGCTGCTGAACATATCTACACACATGACTATATTATTAGCTGCATATTATCATTTGCCTTTACCATTGTTTTGTCAGACTCATTTTGAGTTATAGCCCACCAGTTTCAAACCCCTATTTTTATCATTTACTTGAAATTCTAATCTAGATAAGCAATGCAAAGTAAAATTCAGTGAGATGTGGAATAATGTAGAAGTAATGAAGACCCTTAAAGCATCTCTTAGCCCATCTAATACTCTGCATGGTCTCGGGCGTATGTATCACACAACTTCATCATTGCATTCTAAGCCCTGATATCTTCAAGCCCCTCTGAAATGCATTCGTTCTGCCATGCCACAGCAATTTAAAAATGAGTCAGTGGAGCGTGCAGTGTATTACAGTTCTGTTTCACCACAACGTATCACATTCTGTCCATGATCATTACTTTTTGCATGTGCAGGAGACAGTCTGCGATTGGTCTGAGCCTATACCTCCAAATAAAGGGATTCATCATTATGACAGTAAGCCGGAGCATTACGTTAGTTGTGATTTATCTGCTAGCGATGATTGATTCATTAGCATGGACGTTATGCTGTTTTTCTTCAGTCTCAGTAAAGAGCAGCGTGTAAGGGAGAGGCAATGCTTGGCCCAGTCCCTCGTTTCGCTCTAGCCTAAAACTCGCTGCAGCTCATTAGCTGCCAAATGTATTAGCTTGGAGCTAATGCCCTGTGGCTGAGAACACAGAGATCTTAATGAGAACATACATATGCCTGTATCCTGTACAACCCAAATGAATTATGGCAGCGTACACAGGCCACAGTGTGCCTGAAACCTCGACTAGATACATAGCGCTCTTACAAGCTTTAATTTATGCCTGTGTCCATCAGTCTTTAGTGTTTTAATATACTTATTAAAAATGCATCGCTTCAAAACCTTTCAATTCAGGTGTTTTAACCAATCAATAACCTGATCAAGAGCTGCTCTTACTACAAAATCACTGTGTCAGTAGAGGAGTCACCACCAGTGGTTACACTAGATTTGTACATTTACTCAAGTAATTACAAATGGTCAGTGTGTGTGCAAAGCTCACTGCCTATTGCAATCAGTGATAGGTTATACATTGGGTTGTGGGATTTCTTAATATTTCGCCATCTCATTATAAGACTGAGTTGGAACAACAGCAGTAGTGTTTGACATCAAAGCAGTACAGCAATAGTTGTATTGATAGTAAAAAGAACAATGATCCTCTTTAATGTAACTTAATTAAGAAAATCCCTAATGGTCTCTTCATGACTTGCAGCTGCAGTTTAATTAAAGTTTTCCAATATCCAGAGAGATGATCTGCATCCTCATTATTATGTCTGCTTCATAAAAAACATTAATTAAACATCTGTCTGTCTGTCTGTCTGTCTATCTATCTATCTATCTATCTATCTATCTATCTATCTATCTATCTATCTATCTATCTATCTATCTATCTATCTATCTATCTATCTATCTATCTATCTATCTATCTATCTATCTATCTATCTGTCTGTCTGTCTGTCTGTCTGTCTGTCTGTCTGTCTGTCTGTCTGTCTGTCTGTCTGTCTGTCTGTCTGTCTGTCTGTCTGTCTGTCTGTCTGTCTGTCTGTCTGTCTGTCTGTCTGTCTGTCTGTCTGTCTGTCTGTCTGTCTATCTATCTATCCAAAAGTTTTGGGACTTCTGTAACTTTAATGACATCCCATTCTTAATCTATAGGATTTAATATGGAATTGGCCCACACTTTGCAACTATAACAGCTTTAACTCTTCTGGGAAGGCTTTCCACAAGGTTAAGGAGTGTGTTTATGGGAATTTTTGACCATTCTTCTAGAAGTGCATTTGTGAGGTTTGGCACTGATGTTGGACGAGAAGGTCTGGCTCGCAGTCTCCACTCTAATTCATCCCAAAGGTGTTCTATCGGGTCGAGGTCAGGACTCTGTGCAGGCCAGTCAAGTTATTCCACACCAAACTCACTCTTCCATCCATGTCTTTATGGACCTTGCTCTGTGCACTGGTGTGCAGTCATGTTGGAACAGGAAGGTGCCATGCCCAGTTGGGAGCATGAAATTGCCCAAAATGTCTTGGTATGCTGAAGCATTAAAGGGGTTTTTAACTGAGAAATAAAAATTTCCTTGAGCTTTTGACATATAAGAGGTCATCATACTAAAATAATATCCCTAAAGTTTTAAGAACTGAAAACTTCCTTGTTAGTCCAATAAAAGCTTTTATAGACACCAGGCCCAGCAAACGACAGGTTTTTCAAAGTGGGGATCTATGACGTCAAAGGGAGGCAAGCACCGCCTCAGCAGAAGAAGATCAACGCCTACTTCATCACTGCCTGTTGTGCATGACATGCAATAGAATAGGTAGCCTAAGTAACATAGGCCTACGTGGTGCTAAACCAGATCGAGCTAACAAGCAATAAACATACCGTTGAGGATTACAAAATATTGTGCAGTGCCTGGGCTCGACAGTAATGCAACATGTAAGTAACTGTGTTCATTCTAATGCCTGATCTGAAATGTATTCATTCGTGTACAGTCAGATGTTCTTTGTCTGTGTGACTAAACGTCAACTTGTGTTGTTTCTCTTAGTAGGATGAAAATAATCTGTTATTTAACGGTGATTAAAATCTATAAAGAAAGCGATCAAAGAAAGTGTTGTGGTCTAAAAAGCATTCTAACATTATAAGTGCACCCCAGGAAACATCATAAAACAATAAAACACAGTTCATGACCCCAAGCCCCACCCCTGAAAAACAACCCCCACACCATAATCTGCCCTCCACTAAACTTTACACTTGGCACAATGCAGTCAGGCAAGGATCGTTTTCCTGGCAACTGCCAAACCTAGACTCTTCCGTCGGATTGCCAGACAGAGAAGCATGATTTTTCACTCCAGAGAACATGTCTCCACTGCTCTAGAGTCCAGTGGTGGCTTGCTTTACACCACTGCATCTGATGCTTTGCATTACTTTTGGTAATGTAAGGCTTGGATGCAGCTGCTCGGCCATGGAAACCCATTCCATGAAGCTCTCTATGCACTGTTCTTGAGCTAATCTGAAGGCCACACAAACTTTGGAGGCCTGTAGCGATTGACTCTGCAGAAAGTTGGCGACTTCTGCGCACTGTGTGCCTCAGTATGGGCTGACCCCGCTCTGTGATTTTACGTGGCCTACCACTTTGTGGCTGAATTGCTGTTGTTCCCAATTGCTTCCACTTTTTTATAATACCCCTGACAGTTTACCGTGGAACATTTAGTAGTGAGGAAATTTCACGAATGAACTTATTGCACAGGTGGCAACCTATCACGGTACCCCTCTTGAATTCACTGAGCATTTAGACTCTCTTAAGACACTGTTTTTCAGTGTAGTATAGTTTCAGGCACCCTGCGGAATCAGTATAGTGCTGTGTCAGATACCCTGCTGTTTCACTTTACCGTAGTTTCAGGTACCCTGCTGCTTCAGTAAAGTGTAATTTCAGATTGAGTGTTGCTAAGTTGCAGATGACAGAATCACTGCACTGTCAGCCTCTTCAGGTCTCCGTCAGATCTTTATTTTTGTTTTCATAGTCTCCTTGGCATTGTTAATGTGGGAATTATAGTGTTAGACATCCTTATGGTAAACAAGAGCCAGATACTTGTGTGTGTGTGCACACTGGAGCATGTTAGCTGTCAACTGTATACTCAGCCTATACTGAGCAAGCCAATGATGGTGTCTTGTGTTGATAGGGTCACTACAGGGCGAAAACCCCACACTCACTTCCCTAAACATTGTTTTCCATATGACAGCCTCCCCCAGAGCATCAGAGCTGTGGATGGAGAGACACTGTAAAGTGCACAACAAAGGAAGTAGGGGGGGGGAAGCAAAGGCAGGGACACCCAGTGAGAGCACGCTGTGTTTTGAGAGAAAGGACAGGAGGTTGATTAATTACATTTCGGAAAGGCTCGACATTTGGGCTGAAAAAGACTCAGGTACCTGTTGTCGCATGAGAAAGGACAACAGTGACAACAACAGCAGTCTGAATGTGAGTGATATGAGGCCATTCGGCAGTTCGATTAGCGACATTTAAAAACAGGAGAAATTGACTTTTCTCCAGACGCAGTATTGTTTTGGTTTTTTTATGTTTTCAGCAAATGAAAGAACTATAGCGAACGTACACAGGGAAAAAACGCACATTGAGTGTCAAGAGTTTAAACTACCCACAATGCCATCTGTCCCAAATACGCCCGCTTTGAAAATGTCTAAATCTAAATGAAATTACATGTCCCTAGCAGCTGGCAAGTTAATAACGGTATTATGTTTTTCTACTAATTAGTTTTGTATAGATGTTGACAAATCAATGTAATGATGAAAATATTCACGTTCAAATTACTCCATAATGAGATCAATCGTGTGATTCCAAACATCTCTGGTGATGCTGGAGAAAAAGACAATAATGTGTTCACAGGGTCTGATATGAAGTGAATCATAACCATTGCTTTTCACTTGATTGATTTTAACGCATTTGTGACACAGACAAATTCACTAATACTATATAGCTGTCAGTGTTATGTTCAGTTATGATAGACTTTTAGTTTGTTTATTTCCATCAAGAGGTGCATCAATCTTTGGTCAAGATCTTGAATTGACAATACAAGAGTCGAGCACTCTGTAAAGTCTCCTCCAGCACATCCCAAATACTTTCAATCATTTTAAGGTCTGAAAACAGAGGTGCAATTCAAGTGTGAAAATGATTCTTCATGCTCCCTCCCAACCATTCTTCCACAATTTGAGCCTGATGCATCTTGACATTTTCATCCTGGAATATGTTGTTTCAGAAATTAAAAGCCACACACTATATCTATCAGGGCTAGACAGGGTTAAACATACTGTATAACATTCTAGAAACATACAAATCACTGCAATAATAATCAAATCATTGACCGTAAGCATTCAAACAGCGACTTGGCTGGGCAGTGTAGCCTATATAACTGAATTTATGTAACTGAATTTAATAAAAGGGTTTTGAATTGCTTTTGAACACATGTATATTTAGTTGTATTGTTTCACTATATAAGTTAAAGGTAACATGTTTAATTTCTATACAATTCAACAAATTACTTTTCTCAAGCCTGATTTCCTCCATCTGTCAATGGCCAAACAGACAAATAACCCCACCCACAATCACACCATTGGTTAAGCCACTGTTGCTGTGTTGGCCATGAGGTGCGTTTCCCAAATCCAATATGGTCGCAAATTCCGTTGTTATCAATACAATTCAACAGAACTTGCGACCGTAGTTGGATAACAATGCTTCCCTGGTTATTCTTAAATAAACAGAGAGATTTTTTGAATATACTACAGTGTTTAACCTTCTGATCAGCTTTAACTGGCAATTTCACAGTGTAGCATTATTGTCAAGATTCCTCTCTTGTGTTCCCCTGTCTTTAAAGTTGAAGTGTTTTCTGTGTTCTCTTCTTGTGTTTAGTTCCTGTTTGTCTGTTACCATAGCAACCCTGTTTGGTATTTTAATATAGCCCTCAACCGGGCGATCTCCCGGACAGAGATGCATAAGACTCACTGCTGGATCCATAAGTAGCGAAGTCTTCTGTCACAAAACTGCTCCGAGACACAAGATTTGAGGATATTGAGGATAATCCATAATACTAATCCATAAAGTCAAAACTCCAGGCAAACAGTCCAAACATAAAACAAGGTCTAATGCTGCCTTCGTGTGCTATCAAAAACTTCCCACTTCTGACATCGTGATCACGAGCTCGCCGCATTCAAGTACTTTGTTAACGGAAAGAACAGGAATCATAAACGACACCAGGTTAATTCTTGCCTATTTAGAGGAAAATCGTATTAAAGCAAAAATTATATTTAGCATCCCATTCATTGACAACCATATAAACATTCACAGCGCTATCTAGATAGCTTGCTGACGATTCGGGAATTTCGGTCAAATACAGGCTATTTTTGCTGTGTATAAAAAATACAATAGGCTTCAAATTAATATGTGTAAATATTCACTGCTTGAACAACAAGATAATGCGATGTGGCGATTGTGGTGGAAAAAACTCATAAAGAATGCCAGTCACAGTAGCAAACATTCTCCCCTCCATGTTTAAAGTTTGTGGCCCGCCCTTCTTGGGTATCAAAATGATCCCTGAATTTCCCAGTGGTAAATTTACATAAATACAACTTGGGCGTTCATGTCCAATTTTTAACTAGGAAACAAGGAAACGGGCAGAAGAAAATAGGGCTGGGTATTGATACAAATTTCACCATAATTTTGATTCAATTTCGATTCACAAGCTTTCGATTTGATTATATTCAATTTAATATTTTATTCGATTATTTTAGATATATATCAGGTACAATACAAATCAAATTTTCTCAAGGAAGACAAATCTCTGAACTAATGTTGTAAACTATGGCAGTCAGTTGATACTACATTAGCCTACTAATATTGAAGGTAAAAATTAACTGATTTGTATACAAAAACTTCAATTACACTAAATGATGTTTTTTTTTATATAATAATAAAGTTATAATATTAACTTTACAATTACATAATCATAATTATACTCCAAATAGTTTTTTGAAATATAAACATTTAAATGGTGGCTGTCATTAAAAACTTGCCAGATTTATTCATACATACATGCATTAAATATTGAAGAACATTAAAATGATAATGAATAGCCTATGTAATGTGGTGCATATATGGACACTAGATATGGTTTTTCTGAGGTAAATGTGACATTATATGACATTGTTTACAAGCCGTTTACTAACGTCTTTCTGCGGTTGAAACACTGATTGAGCTATTCTGGGACATGATACGGATGGCGGTAATCTTTTAATACACTTTCAGATGCTCATTCATGTTTATTTAGCGCAGTTACTGGTATTAAGGCAGAAGAGAAGATCCGTTCATGTGCACTCCTCGCTGCCGATTCGCTTGAGCTGAGCTGCGTCAGAGCGCCAAAACGTTACTTATGTTTTTGAATTTCGTAAAAAAATTTTACGTAATTTGAAATCTGAGACTTTGTTTCATATCAATAGTTATAAAGCACAAAGATTATTGCGATTTATTGGATGGGAGGCACGCTACAATGTTTATTTAATTCATTAAGTGAAAACAGGATGACTAATCAATTCGTGGGATTTAAGAATCAATATTGTTTTGTAAAAGTGAGAATCGATTAAAATCGAGAAATCAATATTTTTTTTACCCAGCCCTAGAAGAAAACCATACCAACTGAACCGAAAGCCCTCAGAATTACATTGTGACACTAACAAGACTTCACAGAGAATTACTTAATAAACTTATTTTTGAATAGGGCTTAAATTGGTGGAGTTAACCATGTAATGAGAGACAGCTGAAGCAAACTACTTGCAGAAACAAAGTGACTAAATATAACAATGTACATGCATACATTTGTGACCTTAGCTGTTTGCCAGTTCAGAGGCAATGTTGGTGGGCACTTTGCTTCTGTCCTTAGACCAGTGCTGAGGTTTTCTGTGGACCCTGACCTTGAGTAATGAGAGCCCATCTCTTGAACGATCCAGCCCGCTTTGACACGACAGGGTTCAGGCCGGTCACTCATCCCCTGCCCCGCTCTCCCCGGCTCTGCTCACTCTAATGAGAGAGAGAAGAGAGTCCCACTAACAAGCGACTTCATCAACGTGAGCAATGAGCTGACAGAAAGGATCTCTCTTTTGACCTACCTACAAAAAGAGAGAAAAAAGAGAGCAGCCAAAGAGAGAATAGCCAAATGAGGACCCGCTGAGAAAGAGACCATCCCAAACCTGCCAGAAGCAAGCAGCGCTCTTTGTGCTGACACAAAGTAACAATATGCTTCTGTGCTTCCAGAATATAGCCATTATCATTTTACATGGAGGAACCAGACAAAAATATGTTTTAGTTAATTGTTGCTACTTATTTACTATCAACCACAGCTACTTATAGCCAGATCTAAAGACACAAATGCATTTGCAGTGCAAATCAAAAGTTTAGCCTATAAGCCTACATTCTGCTGCAGCACCTGTGTGTGTGTGTGTGTGTGTGTGTGTGTGTGTGCGTGCGTGTGTGCGTGCTTGCGTGCGGGCTTGCGTGCGTGCGTGCGTGTGTGTGTTCTTTTCTTTTCTATCAACCTGAATGCACACAGACTCATGGGGACTCATGTCACCGTGGGGATTTTAAATTGAGGTACAATTTATAAATCATACAGAATGAGGTTTTTTGGGGGGAAAATGTAAAAATGCTGAAAGTTTTGTGTGATGGTTAGGTTTAAGGGTAGGGTTAGTGTAAGGGTATAGAATATACAGTTTGTACAGTATAAAAACCATTACGTCTACACTCAAAAAAAAAGCCTCGTAATCATAGGGGAACCTTTTTTAGTGCTATATAGCACCAATTTTGGTGCTTCAGTGGTTCTTCAGCGGTTCTTCAGAGGTGCTATATAGCACCTTAGTCAAAGAACCGGTGAAGAACCTCTGAAGAACCGCTGAAGAACCTCTGAAGAACCGCTGAAGTACCACTGAAGCACCAAAATTGGTGCTATATAGCACTAAAAAAGGTTCCCCTATGATTACGAGCCAAGAACCATTTTTGGTGCAATATAGAACCTTTTTTTTTTAGAGTCCCCACAAAGATAGTGAACCAGACGTGAGTGTGTGTGTGTGTGTGTGTGTGTGTGTGTGTGTGTGTGTGTGTGTGTGTGTGTGTGTGTGTGTGTGTGTGTGTGTGTGTGTGGGCATGTTTTTGTGAAATATCAGGACACAAATGTGTATAATGACATGGGTATGACACAGGTATTACAAAAAGAGGGTGAAATATGAGGCCGTTCCCCATGTCCTCACTTTTCAAAATGCTTATAAATCATACAGAACAAGTTTTTTTTCACAGAAAGTGAACTGCACAGTCTCCTGTGAGGGTTAGGTTTAGGGGCAGGGGCAGTGTAAGGGGATAGAAAATACGGTTTGTACGGTATAAAAACCATTACGCCTATGGAATGTCCTCACATTTCACAAAAACAAACGTGTGTGTGTGTGTGTGTGTGTGTGTGTGTGTGTGTGTGTGTGTGTGTGTGTGTGTGTGTGTGTGTGTGTGTGTGTGTGTGTGTGTGTGTGTGTGTGTGTGTGTGTGTGTGTGTGTGTGTGTGTGTGTGTGTGTGTGTGTGTGGTTTTGTAGAGAAATTCATACATATAGGAATAAATTATGACACTTAAGTATTTAAGCACGTTTAATTATTTTTTACTATATATTTTTTTTATATTTTTGTTAAGTTATTATCAGTACTAATTATTAACATAATTAATATTATATATTTTGTAAATATGCTGTTTGAAAGTTTAGTCAGTAATTTTTTTTTTTTTAAGAACCTAAGGCAGTAAATTAATCAAAAGTGACATTAAAGATATAAGTAATGGCAGTAAATACTTTCTATTTCAAATAAAGGCTGTTATTTTATATTTTATATTCATCAAATATTATATAAGATTAACATTATGTAAATATACGTATAAGCATATGTTTTTTTTCAACATTGATGATAATAAGAAATGTTATATTAGCAGATTTCTGAAGGATCATGTGACACTGAAGACTGGAGTAATTCAGCTTTGCTATAACAGGAAGAAATTACATATCACAATATTAATGTTTTACTGTATTAATGCAACCCTAAACCTTTCAACAGTAGTGTAGAATACAAAATAATATAAGGTAACACTTTAGTTTAGGGTCCAATTCTTACTAGTAACTAGCATGTATATTATTAAGATATTGGTTGTTCTTATAAAGCACATATTAATGCCTTATTCTGCATGAGCTTATTCTACATACATAAAACTTAACAACTAATTTACTCTTTATTGATAAGCAGAAATTAGGCGTTTGAGGCTAAAGTTGTTGTAAATATTTAGTTAACAGTGAGAATTGGACCCTAAACTAAAGTGTGACCTAATATAAATATAAAAATAAAATAATACTGAATTGCATACTAAACATTTACACAGGAAATTAAGAAAGTAAAGGATTGGGTTTTTTTTTAAATCTGAAAGCATAAAAAACTAATTTAATTTCCTAGACCTGCACATCAATAACAGAAGTACATTGAACTGAAGGTGCTGCAGACGACATTAAGTGGTAAAAAGTGTTCAACTAAAAATTTTCAGTCAGAATGCATTTGAAACAAATAAAACACTATCTAATGAAGTGACGGTAGATTTAGTTTATTAACAACCTTCTCAGATGAAATACAATATAGGTGCAGGGAATGTACTGATGTTGCTCTAATCTGGATTGTGATTTCTCATTTGTATGAGAAAGGCAGTAACCTTTCTCAAGACAAAGGACATACACCTGCTTAACATTAACATGCTGGCGAAATCCGGTCACACTTTGATGTGTAGCCGCATGATTTCACAGTCCGCATTGATAGCTCAAATCAAATTTAAAGGCGTGTTGCCCAGGCAGATTAGAAAAGCGCCGTCCACATTTAATCTCTGTCGAGGCGACTGTGTTGCCATTAAAATGGCCGAAAATGAAACGCCTCAGGTTGACTGTGGGAATCGGTTATTTGTCAGCACGGTTGTTGGCACTGAGCAGTAAACAAACTTTCTCTGTCATTTTCTCTGCCACTCTATAGAGACAGCATGTTTATTTAAACGAATAGACAAATCATGCTACAGGAAAAAAAAATGTTAACAAAAAAATTAGTTTATACAGACAGTAATAATATTACTCAACTGATAATTATCTAATCAAGACACACATTGTCCCCTGAGATTGGCTGGTAAAAGTTCATTTTGACGGACATGTACATGGTTTCAGTCTACTTCATTAATGGTTCTACATTTCCTAATTAATTTAGTCCATGTTTTTGGAATCAAAATGACCTCCAAGTCTTTCAAGGTCTTCGAGATATGACACTGGATAGCTTATTAATATAGTCTGACCTTCACATCTGTTTTGAGTCTCTAATCACTCATTATCAGATGATAATGCACTTTATGCAGTTTGATTAGTAGGTCATAAATAATTTCTTTAGGTTTTTTTGTGCTTAATGTCATTTTTAAAGCCATTGTTCTTACAACATTTGTCTTCAGCTGTTAACCGCACAAATTCCTCCCATTTCTTCTTAAAGCTCTTTTTTAACAGCAAAGTCAGTGACTGATAAATCATTGCTTATCGAGTCAGATCTACTGTATATAGTGCATTTTTTGGATGATGTGGAAGCTCATCTGTGGATAAATCTGTCTTGCTTCACTGTTTCTCTTTCTGTTTGGGGTCATGACTGTTACACTTTCAAAAAAAAAGTAATTTCAGAGCTCACTGACATAGAATAGATTGCTTTCAGCCACTGTGCCTTTTGCCCCTCAGTTAATTTATTATACTCTTTGTTTTCTTCCTGCCTGTTTGTTAGGTGTCATTTAGCTGCTGTTTGTTCTAAACTAAATTACAGTCAGAGATATTCCATATTTCAGGTTGTCTTTCCACCCACACAATCACAAATATAGAGCTCCTGAAACAGAGCTGGGTGTTTACATTGTTCGATTTTCATATTCTCTTAGACATTACCAAAAATAAATAAGCATTCACTCAAATGTTGTTCCAAACCTGTATTTGTCAGGGTGTGGCTGTAGTGAAGAGCACGAGGAAGGAAATTCAGGAACAAAAACAGTCTTTTAATCAATAAATCCACAAGAGAACAACTAAAAAGACAGAAAACACCACATTAACATCGACAATACCAGACAAATTAACCAATGAAACTCAGGGCTTAAATACTGACAGCGTAATCAAAGATAAAATGGAACAGGTATGGGTACTAATTAACAAACAAGGGAACTAACTAGAGAACACAGGAAAACAGAGCAAAATGAAACCGTAACATAACAGAGCATACACGTTACAGTATGACTTTTGTGAAAGTGTTTGTTATATATGTAGGCTATGTTTGTACAGTGAAAGTCAGTGGGGTCCAAATGTTGTTTGGACCCCAGTGACTTTCATTCTATGGACAAAAACAGCTATAACTATGTTGCTAGGGGTCGCTAATCTCTTCAAAACAATAAAAATGCTGTAGATTGATGTAGCGTGGAATCATACCGAACTTGTCGTCATACCGATGGATCTAATAATGTTTATGGGGAAATAATGTTTATGGATGAGTGAATGCATTCATGTTTTTTAACATGACTGTGGTATGAAGCAGGGCACAATTACTAATAAGAGACCGATATCAGCGCCACACATGTGAGTCCCGGGGGAAATAAAGAAATTAGGACATTTCATTCTACCGAACTACCCGCAAGTGCTGAATTACTACTCATACAGGTCAGTTTATTGGACGAATTAAAATTGTGAGGAAATGCAATGCTGCATTTGAGTGTGTTTAAAGATATAGTGTTATTCTGTGTGTTAGTTTGTTGGCTGAATGAGACTAGCACTAAGTTACACCAACATTAGAACATGATACTGATGATATTCTGTTATTTCATCGTGTTGAGCTACATAACATTGATTCTTTGTATGTACATTTGCTCACTTGTCTAATAAAGTAGGCCTACATGCAAGAACGGCATCTCTGACAAGACGAAGTTTGTTGCAAGGCTCTGGCCATCTAGAAAACACAATGCCACAACGCCACAACGCCACAATGCCATGGTTTCTACGGCAGTAAAAGCGGAAAAACGAGGGTAACGCGGATATAACGCCATTGACAGGCGACTCCCTCAAACGTCCCGGTTCCTTGATTAAAATCTATTTTTTTTCACGATTTACAAATAGTTGGAAACATTTGGGATATTGTACTCAACTGAACAAAATATATAACACTGGCCTAGTGGTTTTTGGATATTTTACTCAAAAAGGTTACATATTGCACCTTTAATTTGCGTTTTGGAGAAGAAAGTAAATCATACTGATTTAAGCAGACGTGTTTGACTGTTGCGCTCACGTCTGCATCTTCCGCAGCATCTTGCATGTGACAAAAACGTGGCACTTAAGTTAAAAGGGGTTAACTTTTAAAAAAAGTTTTTTTTTTTTAAATTACACTGCCCTGTGTCTCGTGTTTTTAAACGCAAAATCGCGTTCTGTCTGAATGTCCCCTAAGTGATGATCGAATTTTAATTTGTTGGCAACAAACAAGCTTTACCACTGTTCTCAAACAGAAGAGAAGTCAATTCAAGCACCACAATTATTCTGATGCATGTATATTTTCACACTGCAACGCTTCTCAGATGGTTGATTGATCCGAAGTGATGGAGACATGGCAAATAAGGAAAATCTGAAGAGGGCCATGTGAGGATGCTTTTAGTAATATGATAAACCCGTGCTTGGCAACGTCGCCCCCCACTCCCCCACCATGAAACACAAGTACGAATGTCACAAGCAATTACACACAAAGCATGACAAAAGAGTGCTATCATGCATAGCTGTGTAATGACACTAGCATTGATGCCTGGCGGGCGCTCAGAAGACGACTGGAGAGACTTCACAACATGTCGCCTCTGGAGTGAAGCCAGTCCTGTTAAAAATGCTTCGGAAATGCTTCAAAAAACAAGCAACATGCAAAACAACTGGCAGAATAAATTGGAGCTTATGGACTTTGCTGGAAAATGGAGGCCTGTTATGCAAACTCATGCATGACCCCAATGTGCCATTGTAATGGAGAAAAGGATTTTTTACACGGCACTGCATCTCTCTCTCTGTTTCTCTCTCTCTCTCTCTCTCTCTCTGTATCTGTCTATCTATTTCTCTCTAGACACATACAATGATTTTAGCATGCATGCATAATTTGGAGCAGATAAGTGGCAACTGAAGCATTATGCCTATTAATAAATGAACAGTGTGTGAGATGCCAGAAGCTCAGTGACGGGAACATGAACAGCGCAAGGCTAAAGCAGGAGAAGACCGTGAAAAACTGCATAGCTGATAGAAGCTGCTATTGGAAAGTGTTGTAGGCAGAGACGCTGTCTTCAATGTTTAGGCCTGATCTTTGTTCTACTGTTTTATGGAGGGTTTTGTTTTTTTTGTTTTTTGTATATTGGAAAGTTTTGTTTAGCCTGGTTTGACATTTAAGTTAATGTGTAGCTATAATTTTGTTTGATGTTACAACACTTTCTCATATCCCAACTTAATGTGGAGAGAAAACTATGAGTAAACCATAAACTGATCCGGATATTAAGTCTGTAGTGGGTATCAAAACTGAAATGTCAACAATTTCACACCCAGATATGATTCGACATAAAGAGTATAACATTATTCAAACAATGGTTTAAAGTATAGTGATTGGCTGTTTCTCTATAGAAAGTTCAGTCTGCAGTGACTGAATTATGATCAATTCGCAAATACATGTGTGATAACAACTATACATGCTTGAATACACAAAACTAAATTGCAAGTTTGCTTTTGCAAGCTAAATGCATGGAAATGTTGCACCTTTTTCTGATTCCTCACTTATTTAGCACTGCCAATGTTCATCTCTTGACAAGCACAATCTGTCTCTGACTCTCTCTGCCGCTCATTGTAGATCTATGAATAGATGATCGGATCAGACATTTGCCTTTTGTGTGTGGGGCAAATACGCACCTTTAGCTGTTTAAATCAATATCAAGTGCAAATTATAATCTATATTTTAAATGGGAACAGAGGTAGAACATATTTTAAATCACTTTTCGCCATTCAAACTTACATTTCTTTTTTCTCATGAGTAACCACAGTTATTCTCATTATGTGGTCAGACTGGCCAGGAAGGGGAATTCGCAACTACTGATAATAACATTGTTTATTTGCATGCACTGCCTGCATGCTTTAGCACCTGATTCACTAAAGAAATGTAAGAGAAGGTACTGACATTATAAACACATCCAAAGTTTAGTGCTGAATGTAATTTGCAAGGCAACATCTTGTGGGTCAGTTTTGAGTTCTATATGCAGTTTTTACAGCGGTGTCCCAGTCCAAATTCAATTTCCTAAATGTCTGAAAAGATCTGAGAATGTTGCAGTTCCATTTAGAATAACAGGCATCCCGTAATGCACCATTGGCCGTTGACCTCAGTGTAACCTCACAACATGGCGCTGTAAATATGCGGTTTTGGTGCATACCTCTCTCTTTAGAAGTGCGCGGCATCATTCTTTTCCCCGTTTCTGCTGTTTTCTTATTAAGTCCTGTTGCAGAAGTCCCAGCAGGCTGTGGTTATTTCATGGTAGTGTTAGAGTTGATAGTAACTTTGGGTGCTGGGGGCTCCGTAAGACAGCGTGGGTCATGTACAGCTATTTTGTGACACTCATTAAGGATTGATAGAGCCCATTTATTTTTGGTGTAATTACCACTTCCATTACTTTTTACGACTAGTATGGATGCAGCAGGGACTGCGTGTGCACACAAGGCATTTTTTAAGAACTCAGTAAGCTGGTGAAACCAGGCTGCTGGCAAAACAAGCGTATGTGTGCGTGCGTTTGTGGGTGTGTGTGTGTTTTAGTTAAAACAGCTCAAACATGCATTTTAGTCTGGGGCTAGCTTAAGCCTTGTCTGTGAAATCGGGGGTAAATTAATTTAAATGTTAGATTTCTTAAATTGTTTATGTATTATTTTATATTATATTATATTATATTATTATTTACATCATATTATATATGCATCGTTTCTATTTATTCAAAATTATTCAGTTTTTGTGTAATGGCTGGACTTTGTATATATTAATTGCTAATGTAACATGCTACTTATTAATTAAAATATTTTATTTTAAAATATATTTACAAAATAAATAAATAATTGAAGCTCTCAAAAATCCCTTCAGTTTTATTTAAAATGTGTTTATTATATTTAAATACACAGAAATGTTATATAATTATTATATCATCATCCTGTTTTGTGTTACACCTGTGCATAATAAGTATTGCTTCTTTAACAAAGACAGTTTCCTGCAGAAATTAATAAGTCTTTTCGGTCACACTTTAGATTAGAGTCCAATACTCACTATTGACTAACTATTAACTACGACTTTTGCCTCAATAAACTAATTAGTAATTACTAGTGCTGTCAGTTAAACGCGTTATTAACGGCGTTAACGCAAACCTATTTTAACGGCGTCAATTTTTTTATCGCGAGATTAACGTTCTTTTTGGTCTAACAAACTTTGTAGTTTTTTCACATGCTGTTGCAACAACTAGTAACGTTAGAAAAACTACAACACCACTCCGGATGTAGCTAGACCGGAAACAAAACATCAGGCACGCTGCGGCTGCCCGCACTCGTTTGGGCCATTAAAAGAGTAGACGTGGATGGCAAGCGTGAGACGCCGAAATGAGAAACGTATTAAGCCATGGTTTAACTCAGGGATCTTCAACTAAAAGTGCTTGTCTTGAGCGCTGCTTTCTGCTCTGATGGTGCGTAGCCTACACACCAGACGCGAATGAAGCGTTTTGCGCGAGTGATTTAAGTCAATGCAAAGACGCAAATAGACATTCTGCGGCGCGGATTAAGCGGTGTGCATGTCGCGTCATTCGCGTCCGGTGTGAGCGCACCATCAGTCTCTTCTTCACTGCATGCTTGACCGCGCGTCTGGGTCTGAACGTAGTAACAGTGAGCATTGCAACGTTAACTGTTTCATTATGTCAAAAGGCTTCGCGGTCCGGATGGACGCATCTCGCGGTCCGGATTCGGACCGGAGTTCACTAGTTGGCGACCCCTGGTTTAACTGCACTATAGGCGGAGTCCTAGTTTACCTTGCATGTGCACTTTGTAATTTTATTTTGTATCACCCTGTTTTGATCCCTTAGAAAGGGCTGTTGAAGGGGCTGTTTGTGCAACAAAGTATTTGTTTCACCCTTTTATTGATGGGCAGTGTTACATTGTGTGAGATTATTTGCTCCAAGTGAGAATGTTGGTGTGAAATCGAACACTAAAGTATGCCAATGTTGTTTTCAATAAAACAAACATTTGAACAAAGCAAGCCGATCCACTTTTCTATGTTGATAAGAGCATTAAAATAAGAAAAAATAATGGGACAAAAAGAAATCAAGGGACATTTATAATAAATAAAAATGTGCGATTAATTGTGATTAATTGTGAGTTAACTATGACATTAATGCGATTAATCGCGATTAAATATTTTAATCGTTTGACAGCACTAGTAATTACTGCTTATTAATAGTAAGTTAGTTGTTAAGTTTAGGTATTGGGGATGTAGAATAAGCACATGCACAATAAGGCATTAATATGTGCTTTATAAGTACTAATAAACAGAAAATATCCTGGTAATATGCATGCTAATAAGCAACTAGTTAATAGTGAGATTGGGACCTTATGTGTTACCGTATTTTTGTATCTTCTTGATTTCAACATCTACTCCTGTGGCTTCAACAGGAAAGCAGGTTATGTGTTTCATTTGGTATGATGTGTAAATCTTCCATACATGCTGTCTGCTCTTCAGGTAGGGGAAACTTTGAGAGATAAAGCGATGTGTGTACGTGTAAATAAACAGGCCGGACTTGTGTTGCTCAGTTGCGGCGAGGTCATTGACTCTGTCTGAAATACACCCAGGTTCTCCTCGCTCTCATATTCTGTTTGCTTCAGGCTATGTTTGAATGTGTGTGTGCGTTTTCTCTGATTCGAGCACCCACTGGCGCATGTGTCCACTGACTGGTGAGTATTTGCTTGTATGTATTTGCTTGTTTCGCCTCTCAGGGGAGGCAGACCTCAGCTGCAGGGGATTCTGGGTATGTATACTAAAAGGAGGGCACAGAAATTCATATGAGTCTCTGAGTGGGTGTATCTTTTACAGCTGTTGGAAAATTCAGGGAGATGGCTACATGTCATGTTTTTTTTGCATGAACCTATTGTTCTTTCAAGCTTTCCTGAAACCGTGGAAATGCTCTGAGACAGGCGATAAATTTGCAGCAGGACCATGAAATGTTTCGCTTCAAACTGCCTCTTTTTAACGCATTTACCAATGTGTCCTTTGGCTATTCATACATGTTGGTGTTGACTCAGAGTCTCCGTTTAGTCACTCCAGTGACTCAGGACTCTGAGGAGCTACTTGAGATATACTGGCATGTGAATATGGACAGTTTGCCACCTTGTATTACAGGCTGAAAATGCCCCTGCATGCATCTTTTTTTAGCATGAGCAACAAAGTGTAAGTCTGAAATCATTTTTGCGGCTTTGTAAGGCCAGACCATATCAGACAGGTACCATATCTGGCATTTGACCTGGATACAGCAGGGACAACAGTTGAGAAAACTTGAAAATTATATGCAATTATATGCATTCAGATATTTAAGTTCACTCAACTTTTGTCTTGAAATGGTCATAAATAACACAACTTTGTTTTGTCAGTTTGTTCATTCACTAAAGTTAAAATGCCTGGTAAAACATGTCCCCACAAAAATGTCAATATTCGAAATCTTTCGAAATCTCCTATGGGGACATGTTTTGATCCCCATGAGGAAAACAGCTTATAAATCAGACTAAATTGTGTTTTTTGAAAATGTAAAAAAGCTGAATGTTTTCTGTGATGGATAGGTTTAGGGGTAGGTTCATGGTTAGGGGAATAGAATATACAATTTGTACAATATAAAAAATTATTATGTCTATGGAAAGTCCCCATAAGACTTGAAAACACATTTGTAATTATTTCACATTCACAGTGTGACTCAAAAGGGTCTTTAAACTGTAAAATATGTAGTTTTTGTTTTGTTTTTGTCTTTAAAATGTATCTGAACTTGGCACATGTGTTTGCTATAGGATGACACACAAGAAGCATTTATCTGCAGCAATAAATATTTAGCCCTTTCACATGTAGCGCAATAATAAATGTTTGGTTCACAATATGCAGATTCCATCTTATTGTTCTGCATTGGAAAAATCCCTCCGAGAGCTCTAAGATTGAATGATTTGTGTTTACACATAATCTCCCCAGCCAATGTGAGCTATAAGATTGCTCCAGACAACTCCGCATTCGGTCTTTGTACCATTCACGCTTCATTTCCCAGCACATTTTTTAGAAATATGTCATGTGAGCAAAATTAATGTCAGCCCAGAGGGAGTAACATGTCGGGAGTTATCTTATGATTCCACAGAGCTCAAAAAAGGCTTTTGGCTGCATTTTAAGCTGTGAGAAGTGCGTATGTACTGCTTTCAAATGCGGGGTTGGAATTCAGATGGGTGTTAAAGATGAGAAGTTAAATTTCAGTTGCCAACCCTGAAAGCTGAAGCTATTAAACATAAATGCATGATAACAGCTGGTTCATATTCCCTTTGATGGAGCATGTTGTAGGGAGATGTGTTGCTGATTTTAATTTCTAATGCTAATCAATAAGAGAAGCCTCTCAATGCATTACTGAAACCGACTCAGTTGGTTTTACTTGAAGGAAAATGATTTCTTATGCATGAGCCGTGTTGGTTGATATGAAACAGGTACGTCTGACCTAGGAATAGGTGGCACAGGAACATTATTCATTTTATAGTTTAGAGTAAGAGAATTCAAGAGAACAGAACATTTCAACCACAATTATGGCCTGTCACAATGTACTGACCCCCCCCCCCCCTCCAATATGTATACCATAGTATCATTCTATTAATTAATTATAGACATCGCTCTTTCTGATCTTTTATAAGCACTAAGTTCCTGTAAGAACTGAACAGACCGTAATATGACTGAAGCCTGGTTTATTTCATTGTGCATGCGTGACGAGCGAATCACCTATATACCCTGTGCGCATTCAAATCATTCAGCTCACTCCAAAAGCCTTCCCTATCGCAACACTGATGATAAAATGTGCAACCTATTTGAATTCTATGTAGAATATACCACTTTAAAAGGCTATGGAGACAGTCAAACGTGAAAACAGCCACATAAACTAAAAAGACTGATGAAAAAAGGAGAAAACATCATCTGCACCAACATAAATTTCAAAGCTTATTAAACCTGTCGGAAAAGGGTGGCTTCAGGTTGGTGGAGAGTTCCTGACTCAAGTGGAGGAATTCAAGTATCTTGGAGTCTTGTTCACGAGTGAGGGAAGGATGGAATGGGAGATTGATAGACTGAGCGTGCAGCTTCTGCAGTAATGCGGTCGACGTACCGGTCTGTCGTGGTGAAGAAGGAGCTGAGCTGTAAGGCGAAGCTCTCGATTTACCGGTCTATCTACGTTTCTACTCTCACCTATGGATATGAGCTGTGGGTCATGACTGAAAGGACAAGATCCCGGATACAGGCGGCCGAAATGAGCTTTCTCCACAGGGTGGCTGGATGCTCCCTTAGAGATAGGGGGAGAAGCTCGGTCACTCGGGAGGAGCTCAGAATAGAGCAGTTGCTCCTCCACATCGAGAGGAGCCAGCTGAGGTGGCTCGGGCATCTATTTCGGATGCCTCCTGGATGCCTTCCCGGGGAGGTTTTCCGGGCACGTCCCACTGTGAGGAGACCCCGGGGAAGACCTAGGACACGCTGGAGGGATTATGTCTCCCGGCTGGCCTGGGAACACCTCTGTATTCCCCCGGAAGAGCTGGAGGAAGTGTCTAGGGAGAGGGAAGTCTGGGCGTCTCTGCTTAGACAGTTGCCCCCGCGACCCGGCCCCGGATAAGCGGAAGATGATGGATTGATTTACTAGATGTTTTTCACGTTCTATTGTATTTATTAGGCTAGTCCTGCAGGGTGCTATCTGAGTTCCTCTGAAACCCTCAACCTAGCACAGCTCCACCTGCTATAGATATGTTTATTTATGTCTATTTATGCAGCAGCATCATATCTTACATGCTCGCTATACAATATCAATTTGGGGATTAATAAGACTTTTTATCATTTTTGTTTCGTTGTCAACTTTTTTGAAGGGTTAGTAATTACTTTTCATCCTGTGGATTCAGACTGATGAAATGCTTTCATTTGTTTGCTTAGTTTTAGCCTGGTTCCCTCAACATTTCTGATTGGCAAGAGAGGCGTGTGAAGAGAGAGAGAGAATTTGATAAAGATTAAATACTTTGTAAACTTCAGAAAATAAAAGCATTTATAGTGTCACTTTCCTCCAGGCTGCGCTGTAATTAAGCCATGTTTGATGGAAACCGTGAATTAGTCTGGTTAGCTGCACTGTTGTGTGCTTTGCCTGTGCAATACATTAGAGTTTAATGGGTGCCATTTGAGAATGAGTACCTCTCCACACTAGAGTAATTTCTTAACAGAGCATTTTCTTCTAACTACTCCTCCAACTATCTCTCTTGCACTCTATACATTACAGGCCCCATCATGACTGGTATTAATCCTGTGATACGTAGATATGAGATATGAGGGTAATTATCCTTGTTAAAAATCACAGGTGCGTGCGTTTTGGATTGTCAAGTATGACATTCTGTATTCCTGTCACCACAAGGTGAAAACAGAGTCAAGAGAACATTCACACGTCTCTTCCTGTTATCGAGCTTGTCATGTAGTTCTTGATGTCACTGAACAGCACCAGTTTACAAATGAGCAACTATTTTAGTAAGTGTAAGGCTAATATATACTAAACTATTTTATTAAAGGATAATTCCATTCACTGATACTTGGATTTAATGTACCTATGTATATGTAAAGTCAAATTACACAATGTTTTGTCAAATTACATGTTTATTTTCTCTAACAATAATAATTTTGTTCAGGATTCTTTGAAAGATAAAAAGTAAAAAAGAACATGTTTTTTTCTTTTTATCCCTTAACATAGGATCTCGAGAACACAACACTAAAAAAAAGGTTATATATGGCACCTAATATGGCTCTTGGCTCGTAATCATAGGGGAACCTTTTTAAGTGCTATATAGCACCAATTTTGGTGCTTCAGTGGTTCTTCAGCGGTTCTTCAGAGGTTCTTCACCGGTTGTTTGACTAAGGTGCTATATAGCGTCGCTAACTAAGGTGCTATAGCACCGCTACCATATACAGAATATGTTAAGATATGGTGCTATATAGCACCAAAAGTGGTTTCTCTATGATTACGACGAAGAACCATTTTTGGTGCCATATAGAACCTTTTTTTTGTTGAGTGAACTAAACATCGCGTGCCCACAACATCAGGATTCCGTTACCTCGACAAATGGTCTCATGGCCACAACATATTATCATGTTCCCATGAGTTAATTTGTTGTGGCCATGACAAAACTAAGCGAACTAAACATGTTGCCTTCTGGTCACCGTACTATATATATACACAAGAAGAAATAAATCCAATGGACACTATGTAAGCAGCAAGAGGAATGCTTGGAATAAAGTGTGTCCGAGCTGTTTTAATTACTCTGAACCCTTTGCCCCACTGCTCCATTCCACACTCCTTCATTACCATGCTTTTAATTAGCCTTTGACTCACCAAAAACACTAAAGCATTGATTCCTTTAAAGGTAATCTCTATGTGCGCTACTGTAATGACCCTCGGTCTAGAAAAGCCTGATGGGGGAATGACCAGAGCTGCACTGATTGATGTGACCCACCTCCAACATTCCCTCCCCTGAGGTTGAGAGAGAGAGAGAGAGAGAGAGAGAGAGAGAGAGAGAGAGAGAGAGAGAGAGAGAGAGAGAGAGAGAGAGAGAGAGAGAGAGAGAAACAAGAAGTTAATTTTATGGCAACACTTTACAATAAGGTTTCTATTAACTTTATTAGTTAACAATGAAAGGGCAAAAAAGTACTATTTTTTAGTGTGTAATTTTTCAGTTTGATCTGCAAAGTTACAAAGCACAAAATCCACTCAAAAGGGAGTTATTCTCTAAATCAAAAAGCACTGTTTCTGACCTCCCTGTAATGCCTCGATTGTAGTCTTGAGTTTTCTTCTGGGAGAGTACACATCACAATATTCCTCATTTATTCATGGCCGAGAAAAAAAGAAAAAAAATGCCTGGTTGAGATGCGTTAATAGTGTGTTAAAACCAAGCGGCAACCTCCCCCAGTTTCTCTTGAAGCCAATACGGAAGTGACTTAAACTGCAATTCATCGACTGGCCACTAGGGACAGGATCTCATTGAGCCCCATGTTAAAATGCCCAACTTTACAACAGAAAAAAAAACATGTTTACAGCCTGGTACAAATTGTGGTTTTAGTCTATGTATCTAAATTTGCCCGTCATGACAACTGTAAGGGGGATGAATTTTTTTTATAACTCATTCGTTTACATTATATAAAGCCTTAAAGTTCTGCATAATTAAGGGCCTGGCCACTTTGAGTGACAGGTGGATAGCCGTTTGTCTGCTGTCTGTTAGTCATCACGTCACCTCAGCCCCTCACCCACCCACGTCCCGTCCATTTTCTGTTATCCGGGAGTGACGCGCTGCCAAGATGGCGACGGCCAGCTCGACCCTATTTAACGCTTCAAAACTGCTCTTCAGAATCCTATGGGTGACATCACGGACACTACGTCCATATTGTTTATAGTCTATGGTTAAAACTCACAGTTATGGTAAGGGATGTGAGATTTCCTAAACACGCTTGAAGCACTTGACCAATCACAATACACACTGGTCCAGCTGGCCAATCATAGCGGATAGAGGGGCTTCATAGAGACAGGAACTAAACAGGGCTGTGTTTCTCAAAAGCATCGTAAGCCTAAGCCTAAGCAACCGTTGCCACCAATGGCATCTACACCTATCAGGCATAAAATTATGGCCTAATATTGTGTTGGTCTCCCTTTTGCTGCCAAAACAGCTCTGACCCATTGAGGCATGGACTCCACTAGACCCCTGAAGGTGTGCTGTGGTGTCTGGCACCAAGACAATAGCAGTAGATCCTGTAAGTTGCGAGTTAGGGCCTCCATGCATCGGATCCATTCACTCCCCCGTGCATCAACGAGCCTTGGCTGCCCATGCCCCTGACGCCGGTTCACGACTGTTCCTTCCTTGGACCGCTTTTGATAGATACTGACAACTGCAGACCGGGAACATCCCACAAGAGCTGCAGTTTTGGAGATGCTGTGACCCAGTCGTCTAGCCATCACAATTTGGTCCTTGTCAAACTCGTTCAAATCCTTACGCTTACCAATTTTTCCTACTTCTAACACATCAACTTTGAGGACAAAATGTTCTCTGCCTAATATATCCCACCCACTAACAGGTGCCGTGATGAAGAGATAATCAGAGTTCTTCATTTCACCTGTCATGAGTTCCCTGAGCGTCGAAAAATGACGCCTGGGGATACCTTTAGTGTCTTCATTGTGACACGGAAGACACTTGACCATGCTTCAGATTTTGCATGGTTGTGGATTTACACTTTGAACACATTATCACCTAATGGTCTTAACAGAGTTTGATATTCGCCTTTGCGTGCTTGGATTTATTGTTTTATTTTGTTTTGGTGTTGGTATATTTTATTTTGCAATCAGGTATTCGTTGATTGATATGTTTGTTTTAATTCATGAATGTTTTCACTTCCATTCTAGTCATGTGACTTGTTCATTCCCCTTGTGTTGAGTATATGTTGATTTATTTTTTTGTCTTGTGGTTGATGTAGTGCTGATGTAGTGCTGTAGTGTATAAAAGGGCTTATTAGTGTATGTGATCAATTTCTGATGAAGAGCCATGTGGCTCGAAACATCACCTGTGGGGAGAACATGACATATTTTTCTATTTTTGGAGCTGTGGTGTGCCAAATTTTCCTTCCTTATTAACTACATTAATAATACAGTAATTAATAAATGCTTTAAAAAGTATATTGCTCATTGTTAGTTCATGTTAGCTAATGCATTTACTAATATCAAGAAACGAGACCTTATTGTACAGTGTTGGCAATTTTACTAGTATCAAGTTTCTAACATCACTTTAAAGCAATAATTAATCAAAAAAATGAAAATAATTGAGAGATTGTTTATAAAGCAAAAGTATGTACTTCTGCCTGTACTCTCTCACACCTACACACATATTTGCACAGGTAATGGAGTGGTGATTACCTGTAGCTAACAGAAACATGGTGTGAATGAGTTTAGCCTCAGCAGCAGGGCTGGAATGGCCATTTGTCCTCTAAGAAATTGTGCTAGCTCACAGTCTGGAGGTGTCATTACCCTGCACTCATTCTGAGCACAGATGGTGCCAGTGCAGGATGGTTTAATGTCCACCTGTCTGATGGCTGTACAAAAAGCTGCCTCTCTGGCCTCTCTTGATCTCTCACCGTCACATACAGATTAAACTAACAAACACACCCGCACACACATGCTGCCACTGGATGTTAAAAGCATTAAATCCCAATGAAAGACTCCTTGCGGTAGGTAAACCTATTATTAGCTTCCATTAGACTCACCTCAAGTCATTACAGTCAAACTCAATGAGATACCGTGCAAGGAAATAGACCTTCTGTGTCACATCGTTTGTGATTTGAGCCAGCAACGTGCACATAAAACAGATATACTGAAAGGCTTTTTATTGTTGCTAGATAAATGTGTTCTGTAAATGTTCTCTGCGGTCTGATTTATCTCTGAGCTTGTACAAGATTAATAACAGAAGCAATTATGGGCAAAGAGAGTTTTGAGGGCCAATAATTTCGGTACTAAAGGCACTAAAATGTGGTAACATATGTCAAGCTCTTAAGTCAACATTGGGACGATCAATCCTAAAGTCGTCGTACAAATCACTTAAACACATTTCATGCGATTTAGAGCCAGTTACCAAGAGTCTGGGCCCCGCCCACATGCAGTAATGTCATGCATAAGCTAGAAGTAATCAATAAGTTCCAATATAGCAAGTGTAATAGTGCAATAGTTTACATTTACATTACATTTACATTTAGTCATTTAGCAGACGCTTTTATCCAAAGCGACTTACAAATGAGAGCAATAGAAGCAACTACAACAGTCAGAGGCTACAGTATGCAAGTGCTGTAACAAGTCTCAGTTAATCTAACACAGAACACACAGGATTTTTTTTTTTTTTTTTTTTTTTTTTTTTTTTTAAATAAATTAGACAGACAGAAAAATGAATAGAATGTTAAGTGCTATTCTTGATTGGTCAGGTGCTGCTGGAAGAGATGCGTCTTTAGATGTTTTTTGAAAATGGCTACAGACTCGGCTGCTCGAATTGAGATAGGCAGGTCATTCCACCAGGTGGGGGCAGTCCAGGAAAAGGTCCGTGACAGTGATTTCATGCCTCTCTGGTATGGCACCACAAGGCGTCGTTCACTGGTAGAACGCAAACTCCTGGAGGGTGTGTATGTCTGAACAAGCGAGTTAAGGTAAATTGGTGCAGAGCCAGTGGTTGCTTTGAAGGCGAGTACCAGTGCCTTGAATTTGATGCGAGCGGCTATTGGTAGCCAGTGGAGTCTGATGAAGAGAGGCGTGACGTGCGCTCTCTTCGGCTCGTTAAAGATCACCCTCGCCGCTGCATTCTGGATCAGTTGCAAGGGTTTGATAGTGCATGCCGGAAGGCCTGCTAGAAGAGCATTACAGTAGTCCAGTCTGGAGAGAACAAGAGCTTGGACCAAGAGTTGTGTGGTCTGCTCTGATAGGAAGGCTCTAATCTTCCTAATGTTGTATAATGCAAATCTGCAGGACCGGGTTGTTGCAGTAATGTGGTCAGTGAATTTTAGCTGATCATCGATCACAACTCCAAGATTCCTGGCTGTCCTGGACGGAGTTATGGTTGATGATCCTAGCTGAATGGAGAGATTGTGATGAAGTGCTGGGTTGGCTGAGACCACAAGCAGTTCAGTCTTTGCAAGGTTGAGTTGCAGGTGATGCTCCTTCATCCAGGCAGAAATGTCTGTTAGGCAGGCAGCAATACGAACACCAACCGTGGGATCATCACCGTGGGATCAGTTTAGTGTAATAGTTTTCCTATCAATAATGATGCTTTGGACTCTTGTGTCTTTGTTTTTTGTATTCTTGTTTTATTTGTAATATTATATTTTTATCTTCTTTCTTTTAGAAAGTGTTCATACTGCTGTATTTTATATTTTAAAACTCTATTTTAGATTTTTTTTTTTTCACTTTGAAAGTGTCACTATGCCGTTTCTGTAAACCAAATTATTGTTCTGAAATTTCATACCCTATTTTGTTGTATGATTTATTTGTTTTTTATTGCTTTTATTTTATTTTATTTTATTTAGAAAGTGTCATTATGCCCTTTCTCTAAGTCTGTTGTATGCAACCTGTCTTGTGTGTGGACTTACTTCCTGTCAAGTCTCCTTTTTGTAGTCAATTTGTAGTTTTCTTCAATTTGTGTGTCCACACTGTAAAATATTATATGATCAATAAGTTATGACACCCGTTTTTCAGCAAATAAGTTAAGCAAATTTCAACCTTTTTTATAAGTTATACAAGATAACATTTTTAGTCAGTTTATTGTAATTTAATGTAATTATAATGGGTTAATTTTATCTTTTATATGGTACCACTTTGACAGGTGGTGTGTAAGCCGATTCTGAGTTGAATTTCAATGGCAAACCGGTCGACAGTTTAAGCAATTTGTTGTGTTTAAGGCTTGTTATACTCTTTAAACTGTCTCCCTCTGCTCACAAATGCTTCTGGCTGAGAAGAAGCTAAAACATTCAATTACCTCCAGCAGGTGAATGTTTTGTCATCACAACACGTTTAATGGCCATTTGTTTGTGAATATTTTAGAGATACACAATTTTTCATTGTGTGTGTCAGCTCGTTTTCTGAACAGTCAAAAACCAAGATGAAAACATTCATCTAAAGGTTTGCTGGGCCAGTATTGGATCAATGAACTATAGCCTGGATTTTAAAGCTTTCGTTATAGAACAGAGCCATAAAGTACCTACTCCTCATGACAAGCCATTCCCATCTTCATGGAAATCCACGTTCCGCAATAATGACTAGAATCGAATTGCTGCTGAAGCAGACATCCACGTCTTAAAAAATAAACACCATGGGGAGCAATGATTCACTCTGACTAAACGAGTAGGAGAATCTTATTCAGAAAACTTCCTTAGAAAGCCATATACAAAGACATTCTGAAATAGTAAAATTGTCAATAAGACATTTAAAGCCGTTAACAGAGGTTAAATAGAGTCCTGTGGGATTTGTGGAGGCCTTTTGTGGTTTCAGGTTTTTACTGTGAACACTGAGATATTATCGAGTTTATGGAGAGCACAGCAGTAATAGGTCCAGAGTGAGCTGTCATGAATGGTAGCGAGTGTTTTGAGTGTAATCCTGTCAGCGTGTTGGAGTTGATGTTTTAATGGGAGGTCAAAACTAGACACAAGTGTTGCCAAACACGCTCGGACAAATGGATGTCTCCTGCTCAAATGTGAGGACTGATGACAGCGCAGCAATGGCAACCATGTCTGCCGCTGGCCTGAAGCAGGCGTTTGAAAAAAAGACTTGAAGTGCAGAGAGATCAAGCAAGAGGACACTGTCTTTTTCTTCTCTAATGCACTTACTGTATGTACATAACTTCATGTTATACCTGGTAACTGAAAAATCATCTGTACTAAGTACATTTTAATAAATGGCCAAATTTTTTTTACAATCAATGGTTTTAAATGTTAGTGAATTTAGGCACCACACCAATGTACAATGTGAAAAATTTATAATTTTGAGATTTCTAAAGATTACATTTACTGTGACTTATTAAATTAATGTTTTAAAAGATTAATGTCAACTAAGCATTAGTTAGAAAAGTAATCTAAATGTAAAAATTGGGGGAACTGAACATGCATGATTAAATGTCCATATGTTATATTAAAAACAGCCAATGTAAAAATCAAATGATTTAATATAAGCCAATTAATATTCAATACTGCCTGATATTGATGAATACAATAATCTCTTAATATTGAACAAATATTGAGCGATACTGAGAAATAAAATGTATATTGCCTAATATGGACTGATTTTTATAAATTTGTATCGTATCAGTTGAGTTATTTATACTGACTGAATATAAAATATTGACTGATGGAAATAAAAAAAAAATATCAACCAATATGTTAAAATAATCTCTCATTTCAGCCAATATGTATTTAATATAATAAAAAAAATGCTAATATTGGCTGATATATCAAATATTGAACAATGCTGATAAACTCAATATGTCTAATCTCTAATATCTCCACATGCATCTAATTTGACCAATCCAGAACATTTTTGACCAAACATTTAATATCAACCTCAATTCAAAACTATCAGCCTGTAACCAATGTGGAACTTGTGGATCAATTGTGCATCTCGAACATCCATGTCGATTCTGAACTGGTGGGAAATGGTGAACAACACCATCTCCATTTTCTTTCCCTCTTCTTCATATATGCTCTCGTTCCAATTTCCCTTGTATGTCCTCGCATGAGCTGTGGTGTAATTGAGGGATGTGGGAGCGGATGGGTGGACAGCTGTCAGGAAAAGATAAAGAGGGTTTCCTCGGGTGTTGGAGAAAGGGGAGCATCTGATGGAGGGCCTCGCTGCAGCAACCCCACTAGCTGAATTACCTGGCCGCTTTATAATTGTGTGCGAGGGGCGCTTCCAACAGCTCTGTCATTACTCAACCGGCTCGGCCTGGCCCAGCGAGGGAGCTGCCTGCCTCCTTCCCTCCTATCCCCTCCCACTTGCTCTTTTCCCATCCTGCACTTCTGTCCTCCTCTGTTCCCTTGTTCTCTCCTGTCTTGGGGTTGGTGCGGAGCTGTGAGCCCACTGTTTGAGGGGGAAACCATTACCTCTCATCAATCCCCCAGCTCTCCTCAGGGTGCTCGCTATTGTTATGGTGACCCACTAGTAGCTTTTGCGCATTCTGATCTTTTCACTTTCTTTTTTCCTCGTTTTTTTCACAATGGGGTCCACTTTGCCGCAGTGCACATTGTGTAGCTGCAGATATCCTGTAAAGTGTGTATGTTGAAGGGCAAAGAGCACGATAATGACTGCGAGGACTTCATAATTGCGCTATCTCAAGGCCCTTTATTTAGAATGATTCTTACCTATTCAGTCATATCAATGCCATAATGTACTGTATGTCTCCACATTGTCTTCTCAGACCCAACTACGACAGAACCCTCACCTTCTTGTGCTCCCCATAAAAGCCCTTGCTTACATCACACAAGGGTAAAAGGCTTGTCTTTTAGATAAGATAATCAGCATGCTTCAAGGGCAATTTGCAACACGGGGAGAAGAAAGAATACATGGTAATTACATATAAAGCCCAGCAGTGAGTCTGTAGAAGAGCCTATAATTTTCTCTTTAGAGGCTTTTTACAAGGGCCATTTGCTCTAATGCTGTTTTAACTGATGACTTTATACATTCTTTGGACGTTAATCTAATTAAGTTGCCAAGGCTTCAGGTCTTTTTTTAAATGTATTTATTTATTTTTAGTTTCAACCTCCTTTTATACCCTCGTGGATTTCTAAAATACACACACCAACATCATATTATCCAGATTTTTGTGGCAAAATTTTCCCATCCAATATTTTGAAGGGAATACATTTTCACTTTCATGTCTGTCTTTTTAATGACCAAAGAATAGAAGCTGAATCTTAATGACTGATCATCAAAGGGTAAAAGTGGAAAGGTTTCTGAACAGAATATAAGTGAAATCAATGCTGTATTGTGTATTTGTTACACGTTACATGTACTTACTATAGTAATAATGACAGTAAATTTTGCATCATTACATGCAACTAATCCTAAACCAACCCCCGGTCCTAACTCGGTAACACTTTATTTTAAAGTGTTCTTGTTACATATGTTACACCATAGTAATAACAGTAAATTATGCATAATTACATGCAACTTTGTTTTCATGAGAGTTTAATTAGTTCTATTTTTATTTGATGTAGTATATTTTAAAGTGATAGGGATACTGAAATATTTAACATTTAACATTGAGCTTTAGCTTCTTAACTGTAGCTTTGGTTAAAGGTAACTTGGAATTGTATTTGTGCTTGCTGCATATTTTATTTTGAGTGTGAGATCAAATATTAATTGTCAGACCCCCTCCAGAAGACCGCCTGCTGTAAAGCAACCCGAAACCTATTTTTACTCATATAAAATCCACATGGAAATATAGCTCAATTATTGCTCAATTTTTGTCAGATATTGGAAGTTAAAGGTTCAAAAGAAACTTTCATTCCTGTGAAATCTTGTTCTTCTCTCACTGTTGACCTCAGTAATGTGTACTTGTCACTGATTTGCTCGTATCTCTGGTGTGTGTTACTGAAATATGTATTTCTGATGCATGTCATGTATCAAAATGCTTCAGATCAAACTGAAATATGTGCATCTTTATAATGAGTCAAAGGTGAAGTATCTCATATGTGCCACTGATATACGTGTCTGTCTGCATCCACAGAGGGAGGAACATGTGAGGTCATCGCAGCGCACCGATGTTGCAACAAGAACCGCATTGAGGAACGTTCCCAGACGGTCAAGTGCTCATGTTTACCGGGAAAAGTGGCCGGCACAACACGGAACAAACCTTCCTGTGTAGACGGTAGGAATCCAGATCTGACTTCACAGCATCATAACAGTCAAAAAATATGTGCAAAATTATGCTTTTTTTCCCATGATTGGATCTAGGGAAATGTTCTGAAAAAAAAAAAAAAAACTTTCTATTTTATAAAATGTCATTTTAATTTAGACTCTGATATATGCACAATTTATTTTCCATTTAGGTCTGAGTAAAATATACTAAAATAAATGAATGACATGATGCAACTGACTAAATATAAAGGACCTTTTAACAACATAACAAGATAACTATTACAACAACAAAAAAAGTAAAAACTGAACACCGCAAACGGCATAAATCCCAATCTTATTCTCTGTTATTTTTCAACCTGCAGCTGGTGTAAAAAATGCTTTGTCAATTTCTATGTGAGATGTTTGACTAAGCAAAAGCAAATTCCTATTATAAGTTTAGACAAGCATCATTTGGAATAACAGACTTTCCTCAGATGACATTTCGCTTCAGCTGTCACCTTGACGTGATTTTAGAGGATTTATTCAAATTTGATGCAAATGCCAAGGGGCCCACATGACCTCTCCACTAAATCAAGATAACCCTCTGTGAACGCAGAAATAAACAAATATGTTTAAAAAATATATGTACATATACATTTTTTGTGTGTCACGATATGAGCTCAACCTAGTATTTAAGCCTGAGGTTAAAGATGTCCATGGCAGATGCAAAATGTATGTACATGTAAAATACCTGCATGTAATTTCTGTAATTAGAACTATAATTACACTGTTGACCCTTCCCTTATACCTTAACCCACCCTTAAACCTAACCATACCACCAAACCTGTCCCTAACCTCCCCGTATCCCACCTCAATAGCATCAAAAGTTTTGCAATAAAACATGAACACAATGAGTACATTGTACCTAATAATTTGTATGTATGATGTAAGTACATAGTTCTTAAAGACACTTAACCCTCAGAGCCCGACGGCATCGCCCACGACGTCACACGGCACCTCCGATAAATATCTATATTATTTCATGAAACTTTTATCGATTTTCTTACCGTTTTTTCCAGCAGAAAGCTAACGAGCTAGCCATCACGGGGGTGTCTTTGGTGTCTTTGTAGCCTTTACAGAAGGTTTTCTATCCAGCCTGGAACATGTGCATCTTTTTGGAGTTGTTCAGCAATAAATCAAAACGCTTACATCCAAGATATATCCACTTGATGTCCATAATTTTTACATTTTCCGTCATTTTTGCCGCTAGCGCGATGCTAGCTGCCATTTTGGATGAGGGTTTGACCAATGACAGGCTGATCCGTCATCCACGTTGGTGTGCGTCATTATGCATCAACCACAGCTCTGTTATTGTGGACAGATAGGGACGCACGGCTAGTATTGAGGAGATAGAGAGAGAGAGACGCGCTGCAGTTTTGAGTAGTTTTGTGGACAAAGTTTGAGGAGAAAGTTTGAGGAGAAGTTCCTGATAGGAACTGTTTTGAGGCTTGGCACCAGTAAATATCCAAAATCCAAAGAGGCCAAAAGCGCCTGGACTTTTTTTGGAAAAATGTAAATAGTTTTGGTTCTATATAAGTTATCATGTTTATTCCTGAGTTCCAGGACTCCAAAGACTTGAACAAACTGTTTTCCAGAGGAAATATGCTTAGCTTTTATTTATTTGTGTGTGTTTTCAATAAATATTTGAGTGATTCAATTTCCGTTTTATGTTTTCATTTGTCTTTATGGTCCCATAACTTATTTTACATTCAGGTGACATCAATGCAACACAAATATACTGACAGTGCAACTTGTCTTGAAAAAAAAGAGGTGTGTCAGTTGTCTGTGCACAACAGGGTTGATGTTTTACAAGCTTTTTTAGTAAATAACACCAGGCGGAAAATTTATTGTAAAAATACCCTTAGGTCTTAAAGGGTTAATTTAAAGTGTGACCTATACATAATGTATGCATGTGGTAATACTTTAAGGTTCCACTTGTTATCATTAGTAAACTAAAAAGAAAATAAAAATATTTCTGTGTGTGTGAGGGTGTGTGTCACTTTAGAACTAGTAACGAAGGAACACTGAATCTTTTCATTGAAGCTTATTGTGCTATGTAGAGTTAAGTATTATGAGAGAAAGATCGACTAAGTGAAAGCATGACCTGCATTAAGATGATTTTCTTCTGGTCAATCTGATATTCATAATCACAAAATTAGTTTGAATGTCCAATGAGGAAAGCGGTGTCTTTGTCTTTGTCCTTTTAACAGTTATGGGGATTTCCCATGACAGTGCATTTGTAAGTTGCATCTTAAGGAGTTGTTTAAAGTAAAAACATTATCCTTGTTTCCTTGTTTCCTTGTTTCTTTCCATTTCAATAAAAAAGTATTTGCTACTCACTCATCTAATGGCGCAATAATGCAACTTTTACTGATCAATATCACAATCACAAACGGACCCTTTCTCAATACCAAAAATGGCATGTTATTGATATAAAACATTACGTATTATTCAATAATATTTAAAAAACAATATTAGCCATTATAAAAGTATAAGACGTTTGTACAATAGGAAATAAACACAAGCAAACAGTTCAGTCAAAAGTACACAAGCAGCTTTATAGTAAAATATATAGTTATGAAACTATGCCCTCAGCCAAATCAATTTGCTCTGGAACAATTAATAGATTAAAAAGACCAAAGAATGCCCAATTGATATACCCCAAATTATATCTTATGTTTAACCACTATGTACATACGAGCCAGTGACAAATTCCCGAAGGACTGGCCGAGATGAAACTGTTCTCGGCGGGTACATGAGCGCTGAACATAAGCTTGCATAATACATTTAGGCACATTGTAAAATAGGCGCTATGTTTATATATGAGTCACATATTTGAGGTCTAAATAACTATATTCGCGACTAAAAAACTCTTAAAACTACATTCCGTGACACAACAACAGTAGTATTTGTAAAAAATATGGTGGATTTACGGCGTCATGAGTTGTCACAAGCGGAGTGATGGCACCAGTTCTGATACTGGGAGAATATCACACGGCTGAAATCAGATTCGAGAACCAGAAAGAACTGTTTTATAAATATAGCACACACACATACACCTTCTAAAGCAATGGTCGATTAGTATTGCACTTCAGTGTCCTTCCACAAGAAGAATACCATTGTTCAACTTTTTTGTGCTACATCACTTTCTCCATTCCTTAGAAGTCTTTTTCAAGCTTGTGATTCTACTCTTTTGTCTTTTCAATACGGTGATTTCACCACCATGTTCCACAGCAGATCGCACTGAAGGTGGTACGGTGGACTAGAGCTGGAGCCGTGCGTCTCTTTGCAGCATACTGATGTGATCTGTGTAATAGCATAAAGAAAGATTCACACTTCACGCCTCTATGCGCGTGTCCTGCAGGGAGGGCTGGGTCCCGCACATCTGCTAGCATATCGATCAAGCCAGGCAGCTTGTTATGTGGGCAGGTGAGATAAAGAACGAAGTTGACAGACCACTGGGCAGTGATGTGTGAGGGATTGACTGTCTCGATGCGCTCGCCATCTACATATGGTTGCACAAATGAGTCACCAGATTATAAATATGCATCCTCTGTGTGTGCTAAGAGTAAAATTTGGATTATCACATGTAAATATGAAGTTTTGACTATATCTTTTTGATAAAACAGGTATTTCCTGTTTTGTGCCAAATCTGGAAGTATAATTTGGCAGAGAGTCAGAATTTGGCACCAAACCAGTGCTAAATGCTTATAGGCCAGGTCAACCAATCCATTGTTTGCATTCAAAATTGGTTTTGCAACATTGTAGCACTCCTTATAGCTGTATTGAACTCATTTCGTAATTGCTGAACTTTACAGTTATTGATCTGAACTAAACCATCACTAAACTGACCTGAGCTGAATAATGACGCTATTGTCTTTTAGAGCTGCTTTACCGCAGAATTTGAATTTGTCTCATATTTGATGAAGTTTCCGTCATTGATTCTGTTATTGACCAGTTTATTACTGTGAAGATACTTTGAAACAATCTGTATTGTGTAAAATGCCATATAAAAATATAGATGAATTGACGACTGGTTACTGCATTTAATGAGGAACAAACTTTGTGAGGGTAAAAAAAGTATTTTTTGGCTTAACTACTATGTACTTACATAAAAAAATAAGTACAATGTACTTATTGGGATCATACTGTATTGCAAAAAACTTTTGCTTATATTGAGGTGGGATACGGGTAAAGTTAGGGACAGGTGTGGTGGTATGGGTAAGTTTAAGGGTAGGGTGAGGTGTAAGGGAAGGGTCAACAGTGTAATTACAAATGTAACTACAGAAAGTAATTACAGATGTCATTACATGCAGGTATTTTTTAAAATATAAGTACAATGTAAAAACATGTATGTACACAATAAGTGCATTGTATCAAATGATTAATTAAAATGTTAGTACATAGTAGTTAAGGCCACCTAATATAATGTAGGTCCTATTTTTTATATAGAATGAATATGCATAGTATGAATGAATTCTGGATGTACTACATCCTCCATGTTGGCTTTGTCATGTGACATATGGCATCAGTTGGGAAGTAGGCACAGGCACCCTAACATCTGAATATACCTACTTCCTAACTATATGGTAAAAATGAGTAGTATGTCCAAAATCATAGTATTCATGAGACAAGTGCATCCGATAGACTCAAACCCAAGATGAGACATGAATGGAAGTGAAGCGATGTAACTGATGCGCCCTTCGTCTCGGAAACTAGTTTTGAGAACATGAATGACCAAGTGAAATCATATTTAAAAGTAGAAAACTCAGAAATAATGCAGACAATTTTTGTTATTTCAGAAAAATCCCTGATTTCAATTAAAGGTTTGGCAGAGAAAATAATATTACCATATTTTCCTTTATTTTTGGACTATTAAAGTCCCCCTGTATTCAATAATTGTATCCCTTGCAACTCATTTTTCTTTGAAAAAATATCTTCATGCCTTAAAATATCTTGAATGTAACTCTACACCCTTGCTTCATTTAGTATACGCGGAACCATGAATATGCAAATTATCCCCGCCTCCACTCACTCACACTAGATCAGGTCAACTTTTATTCAAGCTACAGTAGTAAATGCTGCATTATCGCTCTTTACAACATCGGACACAAAACAGTAATTAATATGATTAGCCTTTAGCTTGACTGCGTTATCAAACAGCTAATAATGTGTTGCTAATGTTACACCAATCATGTTCCCGTTCGCCATCTCAGAGTCAGACAGTCCCCTGCTTCACAGGGGCATAAGAAACACCAGCGATTTTAAACCGACTGTCTTTGTTTCACTGCAGTTTTAAGGAGAAAATACTCAGCAATGGTGTTGACATGAATTTGCACATGGTTTTTCTGAAAGCATATTAAAAACACCACATAGACTTATAAACAACATAAAAAAACTTGATTCGTGGCAAATTACATGCAAGCCTTTGTTTTCCACTGTGTGATGCTATACAACCATTTGTATTATGTTGTCTGAACACTATCCAGTGAATCATGTCTGGTCTTTGTGTAAACCAACACAATATGATCATTCATCAGAGTAATACATGTGAACAGCTGCAGGAGTGTTTGAGTGAGCGTATATGCCTTGCTCTGTTTCTTCTTCATGAAATCGAAACAATTGTGTAATTATACAGATGTGGAGGAAGATCCTGCTTCCCTCATGTGTGCTCTGGCCTGAATATTTACTCATCTTCTGCTTGATAATAATACTGTCTTTATGAGTAACGACTCTGTCGGCTGAGCCTGACGGAGACCTGAGGGAGGACCTGCGGGGACGGACTCAAACACACTGCTGCTGTCACACACGAGTGCGCATATGCACATAGTCACACCCCACACACACTTGCAGCACACACACTGTTTGTCACCACCTCATCCCTCTCTATTACACACACACTCACACAATTTGTGTCGCCCTACTAAAATCTGTCAGTGATTGTGCATGGGGTTCACATCCTTCACACGTGCCAAATAGAGAGTGGCTAAATTTGGAGAGCATTCGCCCTCCTGTCATCTGACTTTTTAGAAGTCGTTTAGGCAAAGTTATTAATGGAATAACAAAAAAAATACATTCTTCTCTCAGCTGAAAATCGTAATATATGTCTAAAAAATTGCTAATTTTGTTAAATCTCTTGCTGAAGAAAAAAAAAGGGGGGGGGGGGGGGTCAGTTTTAACTAAGTGGCACTTTTCTCTAACACAGACTTGTCCAGGTTGAGAGACTAATCTAGCACACCAGTTTGAATGGTTATTTCATTAAATACATTTATTAAAAATCCACACAAAAAATACAGCCTCCCCTGTTTTTTTTTGTGTGTTTTTGTTTTGTTTTTTGTGAATGTAAAAGTTCTGTAAAGTTTTAAAGTTGAAAGTGCACGATAAATAAAGTTGTCTCCCAAAAGAAAGAATCGACTCTCTGAACCGCCTATACAAGTCATTTGTAATTCGAATTCCACTGTTGCAGTTCTACGTCTATGTTGTACGTTGTCCGCCAGCGAACAACTTGACCCGCCTTCAAACACGTCATTTTACTGACAACTGCTTCTCAAATCTCAGAGTTCAACACGGGATTCGCAGAATGCTTACTCTTGAAAGATGGGTCAGTACCCAGTTTATTTGGACCAGCTTGATCAAATTAAAACCTAAATAATTATTGCTGTATATATTTTGTACCAGGTGTTCAAAGTATGTCATTTTGTGTTTTATATTGTGTAGGTCTCCGGCTAACCAGCTAACTCACGTTATTACATTCTTACTTAAATACTAAGCTGTGGGCCACTATTACCTAAAACGGTGTCTATTAATGCAGATTGTCTGTCGTTCTTACTTACTTTAAGTAAAGATAAAGGATGGAGCAAGATTTGTTTTGCAAACTTCAATTTTACATCAGTCATTCATGTTAACATATGCACTGTCATTGATACAGTTCCCGCATGTTCACCACAATAAATTAGATATTTACACACACATCGGTTTGCTGATGGATGTACACTTGTTAATGCTGATGGTGAGGTTGCAACATTTCATAATGTGCCTCAAACTGAGTATGGTAATAGCATTTAGCTTCCGACACATGCTGTAAGTGGTAGACCAATCTCAACAGACTGAGCCATCTGGCAAATCAGATCAGAGTAGGTTTGCGGAAAGGAAAGGATTTAGAGAGACTGATTCATTTGTTGAGTCGTTTGAGAATCACTGGAAAATGTGGTGATGTGCAATGTATATTATGAGAAAATGAAACTCATTTTCTCAGTTTTTTGACCTTTGATGCATGTAAACCTGTAGTAGGAGACCTCCAAAACAAAAATAGAAGCATTTAAAATAGCATAATAGGGGCAATTTAAATCTCTGAAACTTAAATCTTAAACTAACCAAAGCTGGTTTGTTAGTCTTAACTGCTCTGTTGGCTGGTTTAGAGGGGTTTTGGCTAGACCAGCTAAATACGGGCTTGTCCATGATGAGAGACCATTTTAAACCAGCTAAATCCAGCAAACCAACTTAGAACGCATAAAGTGTTTTCATTTCAGCATGGCTTTTTGTCGTTTCCATGACATATGTAAAATCAGCAATACAATCTGACATCAACTGTCATAATAATGCTAAAACACACTCTAGAGTAAACAGACATGTGATTTGCTTCCGAAGATATAGGCCTGGTTTCACAAACAGGGCTTAGATTAAGCCAGGATTAGGCCTTAGTTCAATAAGGACATTTAAGTCGCTTTTTTTAAACGTACCTTATATAATAAAAAATAAACATCACTGGTGTGCATCTTGAGCAATGGCACTGAAATATTTAAGTACAAGTTGCTTTCAGTTACAACAGCTCAATAATGCATTTTAGTCTGGGACTAGTCTTGTCTGTGAAAGATAGACTTTAAGATTTTGCCTGGGTTTTTTTCCCCCCTATATAATCATACAACTTCATTATCAAAGCTCTTTTTGTTGTTGTTGCTGCACTAAAAATCCACTTAGTCCAATTCTCTCAAGGGGATGATGCTTCTTTCAAAAAAATGACCACCTCACTCCACCCGAAGGGTAAACAAACAAAAACATATTAAGTTCTCTGTGCTGAAGATCCCTTAATATATTTAATTCGAACAGGCGGTGAAGACATATATTAGCTAATTTTGTGTTAGATTAGAGAATGATTGTTTTGGGAGATATGTAGCTGTGTGTATATAGACAGTGGCACCATTAGTGGGAGTGTGCTGTCATGTTATCCCAGCATGGGAATTGATTATTAGCTTTGACAAGGAGAACTATGTCCCAGTTATGTCAGGCCCAACAAGACTCTTAGTAAAGAACATGCCTTTTAACATGTCAAAAACGGGGCTTATTCACCACATACACACGTATGGTGCCGTTCACACACAGTTTTAGACCCAATTTTGCAGGGTCAGAAGAGCAGAAATACACTCATAAATGTTTCATCTTTTGCCAATGCTAATATTGTGTGAGAGTCTACTGCCATTTCCACTTTTTTATCCGTTCTGTTCTTTTCAAGCTGATTTCTGTCCTTTTTCCCCATTTTCACATCTCACTGTTGCATACAGACACTCACTTTCTCACACACACACACACACACTCTCTCTTTCTGTAACCATTACTGATGTTATGCTAGGGGCCGTTAATATAGAGCATGACATGTTGTCACGGTGCATTTGATAGAAGGCCTGCGGAACATACACATGCGAGATACACTTAAAGAGTTGAAAATTACTTCATAAGCTCATCAACACACCCACTAAAAAAACAACAACAATGTATAAGATTATCTATGTATGCTGTTCCAGACATGTGGAATAAAATTGTACAGCTTCATACACAAACCCAATCAGGAGAGGTGACACGTGGCACTATGAAACCCAACAAGGGCATTGCTGGATGCAAGCTTTTTAATTACCATTATGTGTAACTTCATAATTATGACTACACCGCTCTCACAGTGTTTCAGCATTTGCATATTCTGTCTGTTTGTTTAGTCGCAATTAAACTTTGCCCGAATTCAGAAGATGAATTGCATATTTATGGTGTCATTCGCTTCTCACCTTAATAACAATGTTTTAACACAGCGTTTAGTGCTCATCTGAAGAAGAGGCGGTATTGTGACTGCCAGGTGTCTGATGAAAGTCTGAAATAATGAACATCAGTGGCACCCTGCAAGGACGGGGCTGTCAGAATCCATGAGCACACAGTCCTCTGAGCATCTCTGAAACAGCTCTACCTGTGAGTCAGGTGCCCGCTGAGAGGATGGGTCAGGATTAGAGCAACTCTGCACCAATAAACACGGACTTTCATTTTTCCACTTGCTTGCTCTTTCTATATATGTCTCTTTCTGTCTCTTAAGGAAGCCGTTTCTGCCTCAGAGTAGAAAATTAAGATACTAAATTAAATCGAATAATTGTGATTTATAAATCATTATATCTCACAACTGCAACTTTATATATCTTAATTGTGACATTTCTTTCCAATTGCGAGATTATGGGCCCTATCATACACCCGGCGAAGTGTTTTTTGCTAGTTTCAGCCTGACACAGTTTTCATTTTATCGTCTAGCGCCACTTTGTTTAAATAAAAAACGCACTCGCGCCCATTTGTTCGCCCATAGGTGTGCTGGTGTCATGATCCCAGCCTGTGTTTCCCTGTCTTGTGAGGACTTTTGTTATTTCCTGTCTTGTGTCATGTTTTGTAATTCTTTGTAGTTTTTCAAGTTGATTAGTTCTCCCAGGTGTTTCCAATTTAGCCACTCCCTCTTGTTAAGCTAGTCTTCCCTTTGTATATACAGTATATGCCGTGTTCCAGGCAATCCGTAACCCGTGTTTTTCCAACCTTCTACCCGTGAAAGTGCAGTGGAACGGCAGCCAAACCCGTGACTTCCCACCCGTGAACTCGTAGTAGATCGATGTACTCCCAGTTACGAGTTTTGACATCACATAGCCCGCGAAGCAACAATGGCAGCCCCCTACGGATGCAGTGTTTATGAAACAAATATACAAATAACGAAAAATAAAAGGTATAACAACATTTCTTGCCGTCTGCGCTGTTTTTCTCCTCCGTTTCCCTCAAATAAGCAAGGAGTAAGCACCTTTGGCAATAGAAATGATTGTAAATGAGCATACACCCCGTACAGCAGAGTCCTGCACGGGTCCGATTTTGTACACCCGCACCCGCAGCGCAAAACCGCATCCGACCCGTTTTCCGACAACAGCACTAAATAAAATCCGCACCCGACCCGCTTAAAATAGAACCGACACCCGACCCGCACCCGCAATAAAATCAGATTAGCATATCACATTATAGACAGACTTACAAAAATTTTTATTGCCAGCATACAGAAGTTATTACACGACCATTAACACAAGGACAACTTCAGCTAGGACATTCTAAAACGCTTAACATGAAAAACGCTTAACGTGACTTAATGTAGGTAAGAGACCAAACTCACTAAACATAATATTAATAGCGTATACTATGTACAAAAAATCAGATGAGCCCAGAATTTGAACGCAACGCGTTTAATTACACGTTAAGCGTTTTCCTCCCATAGAAAACCATTATAAGAAAACGCTTAACGTGGCTTAATGTACAAAGACAGTGTTATTAAGAGACCAAACTCAGGAAACATAACAAAAATACTGTTCGATAGAACTGCTTGTGCTTGGTTTGTTACCACAGTTATCTGCGAGCTTCCTCAGCGATGAAGTTCCACATTTGCGGCTCTCTTTTCATCAACTCCTCATGATCCATCTTGACGACTGCAGTGCAGGCAGATCGCGTGTGCGCGGTTGTGATTCTTCTGGGAGGGCATTTATTCCTGGAGTTATTTTGTTCAATGTGTTATTTTATTAAAAACCCTGCATTTAGATCCTCGCCTTCGCCTGCTTTCTCCAGCACGTTACAGAAGACTTTGTCAATATGGATCCAGCAGTTGAACTAGTCCGTATGCGCCAAGGTAACCGCACACTTGAAGAACTACAAAACATGCCACAAGACAGGAAATAACAAAAGTCCTCACAAGACAGGGAAACACAGGCTGGGATCATGACAGCTGGTCTGAAAACGAGGTGTGTTCAGGCGCTTTGTTGGCGTATTGCTATTTTGTGGCAATTGAAATCGACTGCTCCATTGACCAACAAAAACCTGGTCTAAAGTCAATAGTGCAGTATTTTTTGTGTTATTTAAAGGGTGCGTTAGTAATATGCACCTATAGGCGGTTGCACAACATGCATACACTCTGCTTGTTACACACACAGGGATGCGTAGCAGCACACAAACATTTTTAAATATTAAAAATTAAAAGGATTCCTCTCTGGAGAAGCGTTCAGTCTCTCCGCTCGCAAATTCCTCCATGTAAACATCGAAACAGTCATTTTGCAAGCGCAACTGGCTTTTAAAGGGAATGGGAGATGATACTCTGATTGGTTTATTGCACGTTACGCCCAAAACACACCCATGGCTCATTAAGAGATTAGGTACAACCCTTTTAGACCATGTGCCAGGTGTGCAAAAGTTTTTTCCGTCGTTAAAATAGCAAAACTGGATTCAGACATGCCCTAAGTGAACCTGTGCCATGTGCTTCAGACCATGCACTCAGATCGTTAAAAAAGGGCCCTAAATCTCACAAATGCGACTTTTTATCCAACATGTTCTCACTCCAACTCGTCACATATTGATGCTTGGTCTTTTTAATGCACAGGGTACCCCTTTAGCGTCATTTTTCCACGTGCAGGGTACTCCATTGATTTCAATGAGAAACCTTTGCCGTCACACACTGACATGTTGGGCATCTTAACATTGTGCGATATGCGCCCTTGATGAGCACTTTTGCCGAGCACTGATGCAAGCTCTAGCGGACTTCTTCCCGACAGTCAAAGCGGCGCCACGAAAGTGCGGACTCTTAGGAAGACCGTGAGTGTTTAGGGTGCCATTTGGGACAGGGCCTATTAAGGGATCCACCCTTTCAATATGTCCCACCCACACATCCTGTGAAAATAGGGCACAAGTAAATATAGAAAAGAAAATGTACTTGTCAAAACAAATTCACAGGGTTTTAAGTAGGTTAGCATCAGGCATCAAAACAGATGATTTTACATAGCATAATTTAGTGTTGAGAATTTTCTGCGCCCATAAATATTCAGAGATTGTTTTGTGCATTTGTTGAGAGCTGTGGACAGTTTGTCAGCATAATCGGCCAAACAATGCACTTGTCATAACACCATGGCTGAGTCAAGTGTTCCATTAAGAAGAACACACACACACACAAGCTAACATCGAGCAAAAGATGAGGACTCTGAGGTCTATTCATTAAGAGTGGAAAGCTTTGACGGGGTCGTGATTGAGAGGCCTTCCGCTGCTCTTTGAATCTCTAATCAAACCACACTTCTTCCTCAGAGTAAAACACTGACTAATGGCGACTAACGGTGCTCCATTCCTTCCGAGGTCAGTCTTTTCTGACCCTCAGACGGGGACCTGATCTCGGCTCCCCGTTAATTACACTCCAGGTTCATTAGAGCTTCTCTGCTCGCCCTCTGACCTTATGAGGCTTTATTGTAAACGTTACCTGTGCCTACTCAAAAAAGAAAATGCATTTGATCCTTCCACACCAAGAGCCAGCAAAGGCCTTATTTAATCAACAAGGTCATTAACAGACAGTTTCTCTGCGCAGGTAAAGTAAGAAAAAGTGGCTGGAGTGGATTTAAAGAGTGAGTTCATTCTTCACTTTGATGACGTGCAGGACAGCAGGGGGAGGGGAAAGAGGGGGATGGCCATTATCTGCACTGATGTATCGATCCGGACCCGGCGCTGTGAATTAACACCTGCAAGAAAAGCATGAGAATTTAAAGTGTAATTGCTTAGCGCTCTTAATCTCCGCTGGAAGTGATCGATTGAGTGACGTTGGGAAAATGCAGTGTGCTGATGTATCCATCCAGGAGACCCTGGTATTTTCATATAAAATTGCATAAAACGTGTAGATTGTTTACCGAAAAATTTGACACTTTTAGATGCTATAAGTGGCATTATTTTGGGGGTGTAACACATTACATTAGGCACTATTTTACACATTTCTATTACTAATGTATTGGTCAAGTCAAGTCAAACTTTATTTATAGAGCAAAATTGTACACAACTGTAGCCTACTTGATCCAAAGTGCTTTACAGTGAAGTGAGATATATAAAGAGAATTTAAAAGAAAGAGAAGAAGAATATTTAAAATAAAAAATAAAAACTATAATTCATTATATTTACAAGAACAGTGGGTAAATGAACACAAAATGATTGCACATTTAATACTAAAAACGGTAACGTGACTGCATTGTCAAAGGTCCTGTATTGTGGATTTTTTTAATTACTTTATAAAGTTTCCTAAGGTGTACTTATATTGTTAGTATGATTTTTACATCATAAAATGCCATAATTTAGAAATAAAAGGCATTTTTCTATCCTGATTTTCGCCCTTTGGCTTAACTGCTCTGTTTGAAAGGGACGTGTCTGCTGTGAGACTTCAGTGTAAACGCCCACTTTTGTGATTGGCTGACATCTTTGCATTTGAAATGCGTATTATATGTGGAACCCTCTCGAATACTTTTACTACGTTTTTTTACTATAACAGCTGTCGATATTAACAAATCGTGAAAGTGTTGATTATATCATTATTTTTTAGGTCTTTTCCCATCACATGAAAGTCTGCAGTGATGAGCATTGTGTAGACAGACAGTCTGTTTATCGCGTGAATGCAGTGATCTCGTCATTGCAATGTGTTTTCTCTCACAAAATGCTTTCACCACAACTAACAGCAAACACGACATTGATATAGACTTGGTCGGCATTACTGGGAACGCCCACAAAAACGTCATATCCGTTGATGCCATGGGGGAAAACAAGCCATTGGAATGAACACACGTAGACCTTGTTAGACGCTTTATCTTTACTTTTTGTAATGATTACAATTAATTTTTGCTTGGTGCAATGCCAAAAAGTTGCTGTGTGGTGTTCTGCACCTCTATAAAGTTAAAAAAAACATGATCTGAAGGTTTATATACTGCCGAATAAACAGACGGAGCCGTTTGTCCGAAAGCCATACATCCATGACAATTAAACATTTGCACGACATGATGCTGGTATTATTGTAAAGATGAAAAATAAGAGATTTGATTACTGCAATGGCAAAAGTCTGTTTAACAAAAACGCCAATAAAGTCATACTTGTCACGGGACTCGAACTGTGTCAAAAAGCAGTCAATTTATCATTAAAGGGTCACGATGAGCTAGCGACAGAATGCGTGAGGTCATTGATGTACAAAACATTCAAACGTTTTCTTCATTTCATTATGGGAAGGGCTGGGCTCATGTTTGTGCTTCAGCTTACAAGGTGATACTGGCATGTCAACCTCAAATTTGTTTTGTAAAATGTAAATGCTGAACTAATATTAATTTGTGCATGGTTGTACTAACAATAAAAACAAATCAACGAACAGATAAAGCTACATGCATGCATGGCCACAGAAAACTGACTGATGTCTAAATTTGATCTAAACCTGTGTCATTGATGCCAACCAGATCATCAATAACTGGACAGTCTTTTGACAAATGTGTTAACCGTGGCACTGCAGTAAATTAACGGTTGACATTAGACGCATCGCATTTCAAAATTTTTGTAAAAAAGACCAAGTCTATGAATACAGTAAGAGCTTCGTTGTGCAGCATAACAGCGTCATTCATTATAACGGGAGTTTGGGCAAGTGTGCAGATATACTCGTGATGTGTGATTGAAAGCTTCAAACATTATAAAGAGAGTGTTCTTTAATCGCTTTCTGTAGTTTAATCAAATTTAAATAACAGATTTGTTTCATGCTACTAAGAGAAACAATGTGAAGTTGATCATTTAGTCACTGGCTTGATTCACTGATGCATAAACAGTATTAAACAATTTAGAAAGAAAGTCTGTGTGAACTTGAATAATTGGCTACACATCAGAAATCACAGATCAGGCATTAATGAACACTGTTACTCACTGTTTGTGGCGGTGCTGTCGAATCCATATTGTAAAAGTCTGTTTGTAAAGCCTGTGCTGACATTGCGACTAAATTAAATGTAAAAAATAAACTGAATCCATTTTCTCCAAATTCTCTGGGCAGGCAAAGCAAAGAAAGGGGAGGTAAGCTTTCCCCGTATGATGACATATAGGGAAGATTCCAGATCGGCGTCTGAGCTTTCATTTTCTCAAAGGCAGAATAGGACACCCAGGGCTTGGTTTACACCTATCTCCATTTCTAGTCACTTGGGGACCATAGACAGGCTAGGGGAACCATATTAATGTTAAAAAACCTCATAAAGTGAAATTTTCATACCATTGGACCTTTAAGCTTATTTATATTCACAATCAATATGCATTTATTGTATATTATAATTATATAATATATTTAAAACTATTATTATAAACTTGTTCTAATAAAACACTTTTTAAAATATGCTTTTAAATATATTGTTGCATTTAAAATCCACTTGCCAGTTTTTTGTATTATTTCACATCTTCAGTGAAACCATATAATCACCCATGTGTTGTAAATAATCTTTATAAATATTAAAAACCATTATTATTTTTTGTAATATTATAATTATATATGTTATATATTTAAGTAAATTAGTGCATATAAAATATTGAAAATAGATTATTTATTATTGGTCATTTATATTTAGATATTCCTGGTATGGAACTAATATTCTTGATAAAAAAAGCGCTATATAAATGAAGGTGACTTGACATGTTCTAGGCAAAATTAATTATATGAGAAAAAAACGTAAACATTTTTTTTTATGTTGCATTTTCCTTTTCAGTGACACCATAACCATGCCATGCCATTTCTCATTATGGTTCCTCAAGGTGCTTCGTTCCACAGATGATTGACAGATACTTTGTCATTCTCACTTTTGCTTTTGAATGAGCATGTGTATGTGTGTGTAAGTGTCACCTCTGCATCAGTGATGGACAACAAAGTGTGATGTTAATGACAGACCCTTTGACAGCTTGATTTATTCAATGTCAGACGACGAGCGGCATTTGCTGATACCTGACAGCGCTGCCAACCTGTGTGCTGCTCGGGGTCACAGATCTACAAGCACGCCAAAAGGTCCACACCTGCTCCCAATCATACAGCACTTAGGATGATCAAGGACCTTCTCTAAATGCAACCACAAACCATTACAGCACAAACTGGAAAAAAATGATCTCAAATCAGCCTAAAAGAGTCAACCTCTACCTACACTTCCTGCGTGGCAGCGACTCTAAGAAGACAGATGACCGGGAAAGTGCGACCTGGGCCCCACGGGTCCTGCTCTGCTCCAATAATCCACTTTTTCTTGCCCTCTCCTGGGAGGAAACACTATCCTGCTGAGGCTACGATGGCAAAAAAGTTGCTGAAATTGTGACTTTGTGATAGCTGGGAGGATCCAGAAGAGGGCAAGATGCCGGAGGGGACCAAATAAGGATCAAAGCCTGGTGAGAAAGGCCTGGCTTCCCGGCTGAGAAGGTCACCTGAACAGGGTCTGGCGTGGATCCAGACAGATAAAAGTCTGAGAGCAAAAGCACTGACCCTAGTGTCCTCTCTCTTGAGCTCTTTTCTGCTCGCCAAGTTTGCGATGGAAAGGGAGAGAGCGAGCCATCTGTCAGATGGGTCAAACGCTGGTGCAGCAGACATCAGACCATTTGTCTCACTTTGACTCTGCTGTATCCACGCATTTAAGAACTGGCAGTAAATGCAGAAAGTGTTTTCTGGAGTATAACAGAATTTGGAGAAAATCACTTTGTGTTCAGTCATGTTGCTCAAGTTTTGTGTAAACTTGTTTTAAGTTGATACAGCGAAAATCAATAGCTATTTTTAAACACAGGCAATATACAAAATCATGGAAACTTATACAAGCAAATAGAATAGTGCATTATGAAATGTGTATAGGTGAAACTATTTTGAATCGAGTAATTAAAGGCAAAATATGTTAGATTTTTTTATTAAAATATCGAAACCACTAGAACAATGTTATGTAATTGGTTGACTTGTGTACTTACATTATCCCAAATGTTTCCAAGAATGTTTAAATTCAGAGAAATAAGCAATTTTAACCAGGACACGGACCATGTCTGTGCGTCACCTATCAATGACATCATACCCGCGTTACCCTCGATTTCCGTTTTCGATTTTATTTTGTATAAATCATGTAAACACCAAAGACACTTTAATATGTGTTTTATTAGACAGGTGACATGTGCATGTAAAGGCAAGCATCCCAAAACTTTTGGCAATATAGTGTCTATAAAAATTTGGATTTAGAGGCCAATATAATGGTTATCGGCTTTAAAATATCAGTATTGGCCAAAAATTTTATATAGCTGCATCCCTAGTTAATACTGAATAAATTACATATCAGACAAATTTGGCTAGTTATTTATATATTAGCTATGGCAGCAAAATAGTTCCAAATAAAAATTAACTTTTGTGAGTATCCAATCCCAAGTGTGGGTATTGGGACAGGTCCACTAATTTGATGATTGAGTCACTGAATAATTCACTCAACCTATTTGTTCATAAACAATCATTTATTTAGGAGTGCCACTTCTGTGCACTACTGAATAAATTAATGTTTATGAACAAATCGGTTGAGTTTTGTTTATGAACAAATCAGTTGAGAACCTGCCAATCAAATCCGAAAAATGGGAACTAACTGTTACATAATCAAATGTGTATAATTTGAACTTTAATCTGATAATTTTCAAACAGCATGCACTTATGCTGTCCTACATGTGAATTTAGCTACATTCTGCTCACACAGTGCTGTGAATACAATTCATTTTTGTACAAAAAAGGCTCACATTTCATTCTCCCTGTTAGGCCAGAGTTTTAATCTAGGCTTCAGTGTTTCCATCATTGCTCTCTTCCATGGAATTGATTTATTTTTCTCTCTTTTTTTGCCTTTTGCTGGTATTACTTCACTATTTTCATTTTCAAATGGCTTCAAAATTTAGAGCGTCTGAATATAAATCCTTCACAGCCTGGGAATGAAAAAGGAACATCACATGTCCTGAGCTCAGGAACATTACATTTGAAAACAAGCACCCTTTGACAAAACACCTGTGTAATATCTGCCCTCCAAAAAAATATATAACATTTTGTGTAGAGTGTGTCATTCTTTGTTCAAGGTCTATTTTTCACAGTTTTATTAAGTTTGTCCATTCAAGTGGGTGTTTTAATTCGTTTTTCAATGAAACATGCTATGTATTTTGAAGACGACTATGATAACAAAGCTAATATCTCATCCCTTCCGTGTATTAGCTACAGTTTTTCATCCTGCGAAACACAACACAATCGCCATGTATCTGAAACCTAGAAAGAATGTGGATACACCCCTGCTGACCGCTAATTGCTTTGTGATTAAGATGGTACACAGTAAAACTGAGCTTTACAGAAAAGTGGCAGGTAAAGAAAAAAGAAGAGTCTGTGGTAATCACTCTCCATCCTGTTCAGACCAGAGGGAGTTTAGTGTTTAATGAACCTTGGGCTAGTGTGTGCACCGCACATGAGAGTGAGGAATTATGGGACAGATAACGCAGTCGGGTTTGGGTATCTGTGGTGGCTATTAGGCTCGTATCTACAGTAGGTGGCGTATTAGTCAAATGGTTGTGTGTGTGTGTGTGTGTGTGTGTGTGTGTGTGTGTGTGTGTGTGTGTGTGTGTGTGTGTGTGTGTGTGTGTGTGTGTGTGTGTGTGTGTGTCAAACAGAATTGGTTTTTTTTTTCTTTAAATGTAAAAATGCACAAAGTTTTGTGTGATGTCTAGGTTTAGGGGTAGGGCTAGTGTAAGGGTATAGAATATACCGTTTGTACAGTATAAAAACATCTAATCTATGGCGAGTCCCCACAAAGATAGTGAACCAGACTCACTGAAATAAACCAACCAACTTCCCATCAGTACTTTCCTGGTAATTTAACATCAGTTGACGTTGTTCAGAAGTTGTTTCATTGGAGTCATTTTGGAGTTTTAACACTGATTGAGCAACTTCATGAGAGATGATACATTTTAACTTTAACTTTCTATATACCATCTGATTTTCATTTTCATTCATGTCATGCAATAACTAGTAGTAAAGAGGAAAAGATGTGATCTGTCATGCCACATTAAAGAGCATCGAACATTTATCGTTTACATTTCATATTAAAATTGGTATCATTTGAAATATTTTTTTCCCACTAACTACATTTGTCATGGACAGGTATTGTAAAAATAAGTTGAATCCAGTTACTGGAACTTGAACTTTACACAGGCTTTCTCGCTTGCATATCTATACTGAAAGTGTAAGCTGTGATTCGGGCCTTCTCCGAGAAGTGAGAAAAGTAGAATGAGGATTTCATAAAGACTGAAAAGCTGCTGTTCAAATCTGAAGGATGTAAAACAGTGAGCTAGCAGTGTGTTTGTGAGGAGAAAGGAGTCCGCCTCTGCTTGGATTTAGCTGAAGCTATGAGGGAGGATTGTGCTAAGACTTTATATTGATTAATTTTTACCTTTTAACCTTGGTGACAGACAGCAAAGATAATGTACAGAAAATCCTCTTCACTGCATCAAGAACAGTTGACAGTTGAAAATAGGGTTTGTTGGTGGACAAGTAGTGCTGTAGTACTCGAGACCGGTCTTGGTCTTGAGACGGGTCTTAAGACCATTTTTTTAAGGTCTTGGTCTTGTCTCTGTCTCGACCACATTTGTACACGGTCTTGTCTCTGTCTCAGACTTTTTTGTCTCAGGACTCTGGATTTTGTTTCAAGACCGGTCAAGACCACAACTGCTGGGATATTCCTTACCGGTAATTGCCAATGCAATGTCTGATTTAATTATTAACATCATTAATGTGATTGGATGTAAAACGTACTGCTTCGGATGCAATCAATAACTTATTTCTACTTTATTTATTGTGCCGGGTTCAGAAATGAGGAATTGTGTCAAAAATGACACCGAAATTAGTCATTTTAGTCAAATATAAAATAAGATTTAAGATATATGAAGTATTTGTATGAGATCTGGATTTTTTTATTATAACATGGGATATAATTAAGCAATATCACAAGAGCAAGAGAGCTGTTTTCACAAATTTGAGCATGACTGCAAACATTATATTGCTTTTAAACAAACATTAATTAAAAAACAATAAAACATTATTCTCAACATTATTTATGCATTTGTAATTTACCAATTCAGACCACCACCAGTGCAAAGATTAATTTTGTGAATGATTTAATTTGATTGGTATAACAGCTCTCTATATAGTGTCTTATTCTAATTATGTTTATTGATTAAAAATAAGTCATTTCTCAGGCAGTAATGTGGATCTTTATGAATTTAAGGAGTGCTGGTCTGGTCTTGGTCTTGACTTGGTCTCGCCCTACCTTGGTCTTGTCTTGGTCTCAACACACATTGGTCTTGGTCTCAACTCGGTCTCGGATTAGGTGGTCTTGACTACAACACTAGTGGACAGACTTAAAGGGATAGTTCACCCAAAAATTATGTCATAATTAATATAGAGATCTTTCTTCTGAGGAACATAAAATAAGATATTTTGAGAAGTGTGTCCATACTTCTTTTGTGTGTGTGTGTGTGTGTGTGTGGGGGGGGGGGGGGGGCATGTTTTTGTGAAATATCAGGACACAAATGTGTATAATGACATGGGTATGACACAGGTATTACAAAAAGAGGGTGAAATATGAGGACGTTCCCCATGTCCTCACTTTTCAAAATGCTTATAAATCACACAGAACAAGTTTTTTTTCACAGAAAGTGAACTGCACAGTCTCCTGTGAGGGCTAGGTTTAGGGGCAGGGGCAGTGTAAGGGGATAGAAAATACGGTTTGTACAGTATAAAAACCATTACGCCTATGGAATGTCCTCACATTTCACAAAAACAAACGTGTGTGTGTGTGTGTGTGTGTGTGTGTGTGTGTGTGTGTGTGTGTGTGTGTGTGTGTGTGTGTGTGTGTGTGTGTGTGTGTGTGTGTGTGTGTGTGTGTGTGTGTGTGTGTGTGTCTGAGTGTTTAGAAGAAGTTATACAGGTTTAGAACAACATGAGCGTGAGTAAATCATGGCATCATTTTATTTTTTGGATTGAAATATCCACCTAATTTCTTTTCTTTTTTTGTAAGGAAAAGAACATTTCTGGTTCCCTTTCAGTCGGTCACGTTCGATAGTTACATCGGAACTGAACCGACGAATTGGGTTCCTCGGTTCATTTCGAGTGTATCGTCTCCGCTCCCTCCTTCAGGGAATGAGGGTTACATACGTAACCAAGATGTTTTTGTTGTAAGATTTTAGATTATGAATGTAAAAAAATGGACAATATTAGCAATGTATCATGAATTGTACACTGAATTTGACATGGGTGGATTGAAATATTTCATTTTTCCAAATCAAATGCTTAACGAGGATACCATCAGCTAGAGAATTGTCAATGTCTGGAGGAATGAAACCTTTAAAGCTACACTGTGTGATATTTTCCCCCATCTAGTGGTGAAAAGGTATATGACCATCCAGTGAATTTTAGTTTCTGTTCCTCTCAATTCCGATTTCGTTTTAACTCCTACGGTGGCCGATTTAGTCCAAGATTAACATGGCTTCCAGTTCGACCTCGTCCACATTCGACACGGTGCCTGTGGGATATTCTGTGTGTAGTGGGATGGTTGGAACTCAACTGGCCTAATTATTCGGCTAGAAAGAACTGCAGCTAATCCAGAGTGAACTTTGATGATAGTAATGTTTATTCAGTCATCCAATTGCAAGGCATAAACAGGTTTGCGTGGATATGTACATAAATGTGGTTTCTGTGAGAGAACAAATAAGGATGGTAAATATACATGATAATGACATGACAGAAGATACACAGTTGAGAACTGTATTACTATACTTATAAGTTACATTTCTATAATGTAACCGTAAACCAGAGCTTATTGTACCATACATAGGCGCTAAATGCAGCTGCATTAAAAGGAGCGGAGCTGCTGCTGCTGCTGCTGCTAACAAGCGGTGTCGGGTTACAAAAGTGTGCGCGCAGCTTTAACGTTAGCACTGCCGTGCACTCTGTATAACAATTGTTAATATGCTTATCAGACCTGATACATATTTCCATCAACATACATTACAAGCAAATATTTTCTATAAACGAATAAACATTGTTGATAACAAAATAACTGAATGATTATTCAAATAGGTGAGCATTACGCTATTGTGTGTTGACACAAAAATACTTCTGAGGTGACATCAACTGAATTACGTGATGACACACTCTGAAACACATCTACAATGACAATAACTATTATTACTTACGGAGTTATTAACGCACAGAAATACCACACAAGGAAAAACAGACTTTTGAGGAATAAACAAGCCAGGAAGACTCCGTATAACTCTGTTACTGGACGCTGCTGAGATGAAAACTCTCTGCGCATGCACCAGACAAGTCTGAACAAATTGACACGCACATGCGCGAGGCAAGGAATTTTGTACAGTGCCATCGAGTGTTAAAACCGGTTAAAACGCGAAAGGCGAAGCTTGAATTTACGGGTATGTCCCTCTTTGGCTAATGTACTTTCAAGATGGAGGGGCAACATGGCGACCACCGTTAGATCCCATTACCTTATGTATTTTCAATGGCATATTATAAACTTACGAGAATACTTTATTACTTGAAAGAAGTAAATATACATTAATGAGCACATATTTTTGAAAGAACTACGAGTTTTTAGCTAAGAATAGACTAAAAAAGTTACACAGTGTAGCTTTAACCTCATATTTGTATGACCAGTGCAGAAAAAGTAATGTTTTGAAACTCTTGGTTTAAAAAAAGCACCATACCTTTACACTGTTATATTAAAAATATAAAATACAGTTATTGAAATGATGTCCCACTGTCATGCTTTGAAATAGAAGCTACACTGAAACTGTGGGAAACATTTTAAGAGCTCATTTCGTCAAGGGAAAACATGGTGACTCGAGGCACCCTCCATTTCTGTCTTCACCACATTTGTTTCTCCTCCCTCTGTACTGTATAGTGGTGAATGTGCCCTGACACATACACAAACAGATACATACTCAAAACTCATGCTGATTAGAAGTGGAATTTTTTTTCTTCATGTTTTGCTTTTAGCCTGAGAGAAAATATTCAGCAAATGTCACTCAGTAAATATTTATGTCATAATAAACTGAAGACCTTTTTTTAATTCAATGTAATATCAAAGTGAAATACAAGGCTTTTCACATTGCACTTAAACCTCGGTTACCAATCCTGTACTAATGCTACAGTACTTTTAACCCTGGATTATAATACCCTACTAGATTTTGCAGTGCTAACATTGATTCACCATGGCAGAGTTGTTAGTAGAAAATTAAAACACAACCAATCATAAACCTAAATATTTCTTGCCTTATTAAACATGAGCTTTGTTCAGTCACAGAATCTTCCATGTGCTCTTTCAGGTAACCAAAAACAGGCAGAACGGATTTACATGGTGACATTTTCTCAGACGGACAATCAAATTAAAACCGGTCACGTATCTGTCGCGAGTTCAATCAATGTTATTGACCTCATAAATATGCAAATAAGAACAGTAACCCAGGGTTTACAAAAGTACAGTGCAAAATCTTGAAACCTGAATTTCCAGGATACATTTTGGTAACACTTTATTTTAAGGTGACATAGTCACACGTCACTACATGTACTTACTATAGTAATAACAGTAAATTATGCAATTTTTACAAGTAACCAATCCCTAACCGTGACTCTATGGTATACATACAACCCCAAATCAGAAAAAGTTGGGACAGTATGGAAAACGCAAATAAAAAAAAAAAGAAGTGATTTCTAAATTTACTTTGACTTGTATTTAATTGCAGACAATATGAACACAAAATATTTCATGTTTTGTCTGGTCAACTTCATGTCATTTGTAAATATGTATCCTTTCCTGTCATTCAGACCTGCAACACATTTCAAAAAAAGTTGGGACAGGACCAATTTAGGGCTATTAATGAGGTAAAATGGTTAAATAATGATGTGATTTGAAACAGGTGATGTCAACAGGTGATTGTAATTATGATTTGATACAAAAGCAGCATCCAAGAAAGGTCTAATCCTTTAGGAGCAAAGATGGGCCGAGGATCGCCAGTTTGCCAACAAATACGTGAGAAAATTATTGAAATGTTTAAAAACAATGTTCCTCAAAGAAAGATAGGAAGATATTTGGATATTTCACATTCAACAGTGCATAACATAATTAAAAGATTCAAGGAATCTGGAGGAATTTCAGTGCGTAAAGGACAAGGGCGCAAGCCTAAGCTGAACAACCGTGATCTCCGATCCCTCAGGCAGCACTGCATCAAGAATCGTCATTCATCTATAAGCGATATCACCACATGGGCTCAGGACTACTTTGGCAAACCATTGTCAAGTACCACAATACGTAGTTACATCCACAAATGCCAGTTAAAACTGTACTGTGCAAAAAGGAAGCCCTATGTTAACAGTGTCCAGAAGCGCCGTCGACTTTTCTGGGCTCGGAGGCATCTGGGATGGACCATCACACAGTGGAAACGTGTACTCTGGTCAGATGAATCAGTATTTCAGGTATTTTTTGGGAGGAATGGACGCCGTGTGCTCCGGACCAAAGAAGAAAAGGATCATCCAGACTGTTACCAGCAACAAGTCCAAAAGCCAGGGTCTGTCATGGTATGGGGTTGTTTCAGTGCCCTTGGCAAAGGTAACTTGCACTTCTGTGAAGGCACCATTAATGCTGAAAAGTACATAGAGATTTTGGAGCATAATATGCTGCCTTCAAGAAGACATATTTTCCAGGGACGTCCATGCATATTTCAACAAGACAATGCCAAACCACATTCTGCACACATTACAAAGTCCTGGCTGCGGAGGAAGAGGGTACGGGTACTTGACTGGCCTGCCTGCAGTCCCGACCTGTCTCCAATAGAGAATGTGTGGCGCATTTTGAAGCGCAAAATGCGACAACGAAGACCCCGTACTGTTGCCCACCTTAAGACTTGTTTGCAGGAAGAATGGGACAAAATTACACCTGAAACACTTCATCACTTGGTGTCTTCAGTCCCTAAACATCTTTTAAGTGTTGTGAAAAGGAATGGCAACATTACAAAGTGGTAAATGCTTTACTGTCCCAACTTTTTTTGAAATGTGTTGCAGGTCTGAATGACAAGAAAGGATGCATATTTACAAATGACATGAAGTTGACCAGACAAAACATGAAATATTTTTTGTTCATATTGTCTGCAATAAAATACAAGTCAAAGTAAATTTAGAAATCACTTCTTTTTTTTTTTTTGCGTTTTCCATACTGTCCCAACTTTTTCTGATTTGGGGTTGTACATGCAGTTAATTAATATTACTCCGTACTTATTTGAGTAAGTACAATGTAACTATGACACCTTAAAATAAAGTGTTACCTTAATTTCTAACCCATTATAAATTATGAACAGTAGCTACAGATTTAACTTACACACAAAATTGGAATATCGCATAAAACATTTGCGAATAAAGCACCTTTTCCATCCCATGTGTTCAAGGGAACAAAATTGTCACTTCCTGGTGCAAAATAACTTCAATAAAAATGGAAGTTCCTGCAAATGTGGAAGCCACTTGGGCTCTTTTTTTGCGTGTATCCAATAAACACTGTCATGTTATCTTGCATTCGGAGGCGGATGCCTGGCATTTTGGATCTCAATCATGTGAGACAGTTCTGTCACTTTGATCACAGACTTTGGCTCAGGCATTTCAGAATGACCAAGCCAATTTTGAGCTGTTGTGCAATGAAATTGGTCCGCTGGTTAGTCCAGTTATCCACTCATATCCTCTGTTAAGGAAAGGTCACATGAAATGTTTGCTGCACATCAAGGGATTTATTGGGCAAATGTGTTACCATCATAGTGGATGTCTTCTTATTAGATACAATTTTTTGTTTTTTACGCAAATTTTTTGAATTTATGCACATCTTGGTGTTTGCACCCAGTGTTTTTTTATGCAATATCCCAAAATTCACATAAAAATAGGTAGATGGAAAAGCTAGTGTGATAACCAATGATTACAATGTTTAGAATAGCCTGGTTAATGGTTTAAAGTGTGAAAAGCCAAGAAGTATCAGAGTTATACTTGTGTGTGTGTGTGTGTGTGTGTGTGTATGTGTGTGTGTTTCTGCAGCCTCCATCGTGATTGGGAAGTGGTGGTGTGAGATGGAGCCGTGTCTGGAGGGAGAGGAGTGTAAGACACTACCAGACAACTCTGGCTGGATGTGTTCCTCTGGGAACAAGATCAAGACCACGAGGGTGAGGGCTCGGAGCATGCTGAACATCATTTCACACACACACACACACGCACACACACACACATAGAATTTTATCTGATAAATCTAAAAAGAAAAGTTTAAAAGTTAAGTCACATGTAATCTTCTGTATGTTCTGAAAACAGAAGTTTTACTCGTTAAATGATTCAGAGACAAGAAAGATTGTTTTGTTAGACTGAGGGACACATCTCTGGACCTCACTAACCTGTTTATTCTTCATGATCTGATGTGGCGGTAGCTCGTGTTCAGAAGACACATCCTCTTCATTTAGTCCTAAATGCAGCATTATAAAGGATGCTGTGCCGAGTTCATCTTAAGAAATAAGAAACTAAATAACAAGTTTAAGACATTAGGACACAGGTCAGACAAAAATAAACGAAACACCTTAACTCTGACAGGAAGTATGCATGACACAATATTAAAACTTGATGAGCAGATCAGTATTCCCATACGCTGATTCAGTAGAGAGGTGACAGACAGCGGATCTGTGAGAGTCATGTGACACAAAAAACAAGCAGATAGTATTACAAGGGGTTTGGTCCCTCTTTGGCATCTGCACGTGTTTAAACTATCCCAAGCCCTGCTTATGGGAATCCGATGGTGGCCGGATGATTTTCGAGATTTCCAAGGTAAGATCATGCATACAAACCTAATGATCCAGAAAAAGCCATTATTAGTGTAAAAATATCATTAAATATAATTAGTAAAATAATGTGCCCACCTATGTCAAGCTTAAAGGGACAGTTCACACAAAAACCTCACTCTTTGTCCCAAACCCATATGCATTTTATTTTTATATGGATTACATAAGTAGACATTTCATTATGCAACTCTTGCTTTACAACAATGGCCTTACAACAACCCTAATTGTGGTCTATATTTAATATGCTATATTTAGAGTCTTCTGAAGTCATATGACAAATTTGTGAGGAACAGATTCATACCTTCATTATTTACGATTATTCCTTTTTCAAAACTCAATATTCACTGATAACCTTGCCACAAAGCTCATGTCTAGCCCAAGTTTCCATTCATTTTTGTTTAAAATCAAATACAGCTCATTACGTTTGGTTAGTACACACTTATAACCAGTGCCGTTTTAGCGTCTAATGGTTGGAGTAGAACTTTGGTACAGATTAATATTTTAAGTCAATACTGACTAAAAGTTTGATCTGTACCTCACAAATAATACAGTATTATATAGAAATATAGCATACAAATCGTGTGGATTGCTACACTGTAAAAAAATATTTAAAAAGGAAGTTACCTGGTTGCCTTAAAATTTTGAGTTAATTGAAATAAAAAAATATTGAAAATCGACATCACCCTTTATTATTAAAAGATTTTGTAAGCATATTGCATAATTGTGTTTTATTTGTAATAATGCAGTGAAACATGCCAAATTGTACTATTTTCATTATTTATAAAAAAAAATACATATTTATGTGGTTCAGATACAATAATATTTTTCTATGTTGCTATTTATTAAACCAATTTCCTTCATTGTGTTAACTAAAAAAAAATTATTTCAATGAACTAAACATTTTAAGGCAACCAGGTTACTTACTTTTTTAAGTTAAACCCCCCCAAAAAAATTTACAGTGTACTTTTATGTTCTTATTTGAAGCTTGACAGTTCTTGGATCGCTATGAACTGTCATTTAATGGCAATAATTTGTCTAACAATTCTTCAAAGATTTCTATTTTTGTGTTCCATGTAAAAAATAAAAATAAAATGGGTTTGGGTTTGGGGCAACATGAAGGTGAGTAAATGAGAGCAGAATTGGCATTTTAAGGTGAATTATTTATTATTGGCATTAATCAAAAGAAAATAAATAACTGTAAAGAAATGACCATATTTTTCCATCTTTTGAAAGGTGTAAATTAGAGTACAAGTAATTGGCGGGGAAAACGGCTCCTGATATTAAACTTCCTCTCCCCTCCCCCCATCCCTCATATCTTCTTTCCCAGAACACCCAGCCGTATTCAACTTTTTAGCTCTGAGGGTCACCAAAACTCGCTAACCAGAAGCTCAGCGGCGTCCTTCTCCTCATCAAGGTTGGTGTTTGCATTTTTTTAAACATCTTGAGCCGTATGATTAGGCTTGCACATTTGAATCACTGCTCATCAACATCATTACACTGCTAAACATAATTATTGCTGAGTCAGTGTTTGTGTTTGTGAGCGTATTTATATGCTGCGGATGATTAAAAAGCCACAAATATATTCCTCCTCCGGTGTCTATTCTCCCGTCAGTGTAATTTATCAGCACACGCATGCACTAACATAATGAAAAATGTGTACGCGGTACTCGGTGCAGTAATTACCGAATACAATCCGATGAAGAAACAGATGCACAAGCAAACCGTCTTTGTCATGTGCAACCACACACTCCAAAACATACTGAGCCATTGTACTAATGCAGCATAATTGCGCGCATGCAAACACGCAATCACACACACCCATGCAGGAACAGACTCTGAAATTAATGAGCGTGCAAACACACACAGCGAAAAGGGCTCAAGCATGACCATGTAGTCGGTAATAAGTGCATAATGCTGAAATCAGTATTTTGCCTTGTCGTTAGCTTCCATTGTCTCCCGTTTTGTAAGCTCCTGGGAATGGCGAGGATGTGATTACCATGTTTGTTTGTGGGTTTCCCAACATTATCCCATTATCTTGGAGGTGTGCAGGGTGCGTTTGTGCATGTGCGAGGTGTGCACTTCCTGTTTGAGTAATGTGCAATCTCCTAGCCTGGAGTGTCTGATCTGCCCCACTGGAGATTTGGTATCTGGCTTTCTGTAAACACCTTTGACCATCTTGCTGGCTCGGTCACCCTTCATCCCCCATCCCGACCCTATACACTCCTTTTTTTAAGGCAATCTGGCCACGTTTGTCTATGATCAGAGCAAACAAAAAGCAAAGCTAAATGCTAAAACCATCACTTGCAGTATTTGGTTTGCTCTGAAAACTTTTACTTTGCAGTTCAAGCACTCACGCTTACACACACAAGCTTGTTTACTCACAAACGCTGGTATGGCGTCCATTCTCTTTGGCATGTGAGTAAGAAAAAGCCAGAGCGTGTGCCTGACACCATTTTTTCTCTTTTTTTCTTTATGTCTTACAGAGAGGGATCCCTCCTTGCCTGTAGCTCCAGACAAGGCAGGCCTCTTTTGAGGAAGGCACAGAGTGAGAGAGGCTGAGAGACACCCTCACCCTACCTGTTCCTAATGGCTATATCATTCAGTTCCTTTATATACAAACAAAATCAATGCGTAAACCTGAAGACGAGGTTGATCCCCCAGTTTATGTTTACCTTTATCTGCCTCATTTGAGAGGAGAGATGGACTCAATCTGTAGCTACTGTACAGCTGGGAGCCATTCACTCCAGGCTGGATGAATCGCGTCAGCACCGACCCCTAAAACCAGCTGGTCTCGAACGTCAGAGGCCAGCACAATTTTGGCATAAGCATCAAGGTCCCATATGCGTGGTCGTATGTTTGAATAGACACTGAAATGTACAATATGGACATATTGACAGCATCTAAAATGTATTTAATTATGCACAGATTTAGAAACGTAAAAATCTAATTTCTTCATATTATATTTATATTATAAATATATCTGTATAGTTACATTTTACAATTATAATCTTAGAGTTTAGGATTGTATAAAGTGCTAAATACTTTGAAACGGGTTGAAAATGGCAGCAGAAATTGCACAGAAGGTTCTTGAGATGAATGCGTTAAATAAATGTGATTGCAATGAACACTATATAAATGAATACAATAAAATCAACCTTCACATTGAACAGTCAATCAAAATTATACTAAGCTAAAATGATTCAGAAACATTTTGTATGTCTCTAAAATTGCTAATTTTTGTAAAATGCATACATTTTAGATGTTGTTGCACAAAATGTACATGTCCTAGGACAACATCACGTTGGTATAAAGGGTATGTGAGCATTCAAATCGAACCAATTAGTTCAGTAAACTTCTTTTTTTTATCCAAAAAGGATTAGCTTTTGGTGCTCAATCATAAATTCTGTTATTCCCTATAGTCTGCATGCTTCACATACAAATAAATGTTTACAAGAAAACAGCATGTTCAGTTCTCAGAACATTCTGAGAAAAAAATAATGGCTTGCTGTTTCCTCTCTGAGACAGATTTGGTCCGCAAGTATGTCTCTGAGACACGTTCTTAACAGAAGGCTTTTTACAAGATACCTGTACTGTTCAAAGAATCCCATCTGTGTGGCTTTTCAGAGCAAATGTAATCTGCCAAGTGATGGTTTAAGATTAAATCATATGATGATCAAGTCAGTTTGTCCCAAGAGTGCTGTTGAACCCAGAGCCTTGACTGTATCTGTATCTCTTTCAGCTGTCAATGTCACATTAAATTAATTCTAACACATTCATGCTGTCTGGAGTCTTGCTGTATGCTATCCTCATTTAATAGTCACATTCAGCGGCTGCATAATCTAAACCAGATTACAATTTTTAGTATATGGAGCATGCTCAACAAAATTGAAATATCGTTTTAGAATTAAAATGCAAAAGCTGTACGACAAATGTCTTTGGGATGTGCTTTTAACCCTGAATCCAGTCAATCAATGGAAGCAGACAGTAGAGGACACCTGAGCAGAAATGGAGGAAATATGGCAGCATTTGCATAGAGTCCACTATAACAAACCGCATTGGGAGAGACAGAGCCATACATACTAGTAGACAGCCGAAGACAAATTGCATCAGGGTCACTATACTGCTTCTTCCATAGTATGTGGGGGTTGGTAGTTGCACAGCATACAAAAGCTTTTATTTTTAAAGAGGAAAGACAAGGAACAAATGGCTTAGAACAAACTAAATGCTTGGCACAAAACGCACAAAAGACTACAGAAATGAATTCTGCCACAGAGCTGTCAGCGTTTATATGTATATAGAATAAGCATTAAGTCCAGCAAATCGGATTATTTTAAACAAAGAGATTGTTGCATCCTTTGTCAAAGAAGCAGCTGTTTAACTTGTGTCTCATGTTAGTATTGGTAGAATGCCACATAAGTGATGTTAGCCAGGGTGCTGTGTATGGTGTGATGTCATAGGCAGTCAAACCTCTTTTGATTGGCATGAACTGGTCCCTTTCCAGAGGGGATCTGTTATGATGGACAGCTCCTCCTCCTCTGCCTTGCCTTGCCTTGCCCAGGATGATGGGAGCACGTGGAGCGTAACTCTGCCGCATGATAGCTGTCTATCTGTTGGGTTATGGGGTGCCCCAAGGGGTGCTTCTAATTTCTGTCCCCAGTCACTCTCTCTGTCTCTGTCTATGTCTCTCTCTCAATCTGTGGCTCACACCTGGTTGCCATCCTCCGCACCAAGATGGGGAAATGTCAGCATATGCTTGATGCGCTGAGGGCGAAGCCACAGGCTTGAGCATTTAATTAGCTTCATTGCACTACTGACATCACGACTTTATGATAAAAAACACCACCTAGCTCTGAGATGGATGGATGGATGGATGGATGGATGGATGGATGGATGGATGGATGGATGGATGCTTTATAAATATTGTCTATAAAACAATCATGACAGACAAACAGACAGACAGACAGACAGATAGATAGATAGATAGATAGATAGATAGATAGATAGATAGATAGATAGATAGATAGATAGATAGATAGATAGACAGACAGACAGACAGACAGACAGACAGACAGACAGACAGACAGACAGACAGACAGACAGACAGACAGACAGACAGACAGACAGACAGACAGACAGACAGATAGATAGATAGATAGACAGACAGACAGACAGACAGACAGACAGATAGACTGATTGAACTATAGACAGAAATAGAGACAGATAGAACTAAAGATGGATGGATAGAGACAGACAGACAGACATAGATAGATAGATAGATAGATAGATAGATAGATAGATAGATAGATAGATAGATAGATAGATAGATAGATAGATAGATAGATAGATAGATAGATAGATAGATAGATAGATAGATAGATAGATAGATAGATAGATAGATAGATAGATAGATAGATAGATAGATAGATAGATAGATAGATAGATAGATAGATAGATAGATAGACTGATTGAACTATAGACAGAAATAGAGACAGATAGAACTAAAGATGGATGGATAGAGACAGACAGATAGATAGATAGATAGATAGATAGATAGATAGATAGATAGATAGATAGATAGATAGATAGATAGATAGATAGATAGATAGATAGATAGATAGATAGATAGATAGATAGATAGATAGATAGATAGATAGATAGATAGATAGATAGATAGATAGATAGATAGATAGATAGATAGATAGATAGATAGATAGATAGATAGATCACAATATATGTGGCGTGTTTGTGAATTTTTTTTATTTATTTTTTTGTGATCATGTTCGTTTAGCGACAAGCTTTTTGGGAAGCACATCAACAGACGATTTATGCTGACATAAGATTGGCTAATCGTTAGTGACTGTGGCTGTTATTGTGCATTTCCTCCAATCTGAGGAGAGAGAGGACGGATCGTTAATAACGGTCTGAGTGAAGCACAATGTTGCATTGAGAGCAAGACACACTTACCAGACAGGCTAAATAGGGGTCCCTGAAGTCACAAAGAGAGGGATAGAGAAACAGGGAGGAAGAAAAGAATCTTATTTCCCTCTTGGCAATGCTACTGAGCTCTTTTCACTGCGCAGTGTAAACATGGAACATACAGAAATGTGAGATGGCAGATGGGCGACCAACATGAACGCATACACATTCATGCACACAGTGCCAATCGGCCCATTACCAGTACAAGGTAGACTCATTAAAATCATCCTTACATGGACAATAGCTCCACGGCTCAAAGGCTCCCTCTTTGCTGATTTGTAAATCTAAAATTCAGTAATTTCTTCTGGGAATCATTCTTCACCTTTGTCCTAAGCTTGCCTGTGTGTTTTCTCTTCCTTTTTGTCTGTTTTCAGATTCATCCCCGGACCTAACAAAGAACTCCTTCACAGGCAGTGAATGTGGATTCTCTCTCTGTCAGAATGGACCAAACCATTAATTCAAAGGGGTGTTTGACTGGATTACCTGTGACTGAACAATAAAAAATGACATTCTTGGGGATAAAGATGAGATTTGCTCATTCCGTGCCAAGGAATATGAAAAAATAGAAATAAAGCAGGCTAATCTGTGTTTTTGATCAGTGAACCCAACGCTGTGGACTCCAGCGCCTGTGTCCAGTTCTCTCGATGTTCTGCGTTTCTCCTGACCACCTTCCTCTGGTTCTAAACTCGTACAGCTTAAGGGAGCCGTTTACTGGATTTCAAATTAGATTTGAAGACTTTACCTCCCTGGGTAAACTGGACAATCCTGATATAAGCTGTGAACGTCTGTATGAAGGATCATGATGGATAAGCATTGGTCTGTGAAAATGAGGTGGAAATCAATAGGAGATTTTTTCCCATTCCTCCATCAGTTTGTCGTTCTGTTGCCACGCCGGCTTCAGTAATAGACTGGGAGCTTGTGAAGCCCTGCTATTTCCCTCCACTTCTGAGTTTACCGCTCTGCTAGTGTCCACATGCTGTTCGTTTTGGAATTCCCCCGGGTCAAAGGTCACCTCACTGTCTACACCTACTTGGGCCAGATATCTTTTTATTTGTCGGCATGCTCAATGTACTTTGTGGGAGCTTTGTATTGAAAGTAACTGTATATATTTCTGTATATATACATATAGATACATATTAAAACACATCATATGAAGATCTAACATGCCCTTAAACCTGTTTAGTGGGTTTGAATTAAGACTGTATTCATTGTTTTGGTTACTTGAATAAGACGTACAATTAATCCCTAATTTAAGGCTGTCTGTGGAAATACATATTCTCTCGATGTAATGGAAATCCTGCATTTGTTGCTTAAAATTAGATTTTGTTCCAAAAAACGAAGGGGAAAATTCACTAAACAGATGCAACACTTTTGCACACGATTTGCACTTTTTTGGCGCTTGAATAGCCCTACGCTATAAGAATTTAAGTCATTGTCATTCATTTTCAATGAAAATTATTCAGAAAACTATTTAGCTAGTGGAATTATCGTTGTGCTACTACCGCCAGCAGAAATATAAAATTAAATGACTATGTACATTTTCTAGTGAACATTACAACAGTACTTCAATACGTAATAATCAAATAGAGAAGAGCAGCTGTGCAGGGGTGCGTTTCCCGTACAACGACGTAACTCACTGCTTAACTACCATACCATCAACTAGCTATTGACGACTGTTTCCCGAAACTGTATTGTCGCAAATTTATCGTTCAACCACGTTGGTTAATGATGTCACGCAGGTGGTGGAGTAATAACTTCTTTTAATGAATCCGTTTAAAGGGATCCCATGGTGTCAAGACGTGTATGGCTTAATATAACATAAATGTCTCTTACTGAAATATGTAGTAGAAAACCCATGAAAGATCCACGTTATTTAAAAAATCCATTATATATTTGGACAATGGGTGGCTCCATTTTGTTTGCATTCTAGGTTGATGATGTAGAATGGTTGCACTCGGCAATCAACTGGCGCTACCCGTAGCTATTTTTACCACAACACACCTCGAAAAATGTTTCAGAGTTAAACAAAACCAATCAATTGCTTTGTAATTGCATTTAAAACACACTTGCACACAATCTCTCTCTCTCTCTCTCTCTCTCTCTCTCTCTCTCTCACACACACACACACACACACACACACACACACACACAGACACACCAATAGATCGGCGCGATCACACACACACATCCACGCACTATGCGCGCGCACACACTCAATCAGCTGTAATGTTATACATGAGGTTGACTTGCCTAGTTTGTCACCTGGTTCCGATTCGGCAGGCCAGCACTCTGGCTGAATCCGAAATCGCCCCCTATACCCTCGAAAAGGGCACTATTTGAGGGGAAAGCCATTTGTAGTGGTGTCCAAAACCATAGTGGACATTATTGAGTGCACTCAATAACGTGTGTGTGTGTGTGTGTGTGTGTGTGTGTGTGTGTGTGTGTGTGTGTGTGTGTGTGTGTGTGTGTGTGTGTGTGTGTGTGTGTGTGTGTGTGTGTGTGTGTGTGTGTGTGTGTGTGTGTGTGTGTGTGTGTGTGTGTGTGTGCGCGTGCGTGTGTGTGCATGTGCGTGTGTGTGTGTGTGTGTGTGTGTGGGCGCACGCGCGATCTCGATTGAGACCCTAGCTGTCAGTTGTATGTGTTTGTGTGTGAGCGTGCACGCTTGTGCCGATTTGTGTGTATGAGTGTATAAGAGTGTTTTAAATGCAGTTACTAAGCAATTGATTGGTTTTGTTTAACTCTGAAACATTTTTCAAGGTGTGTTGTGGTAAAAATAGCTACGGGTAGCACCAGTTGATTGCCTAGTGCAACGTCATCAACCTAGAACGCAAACAAAATGGCGCCGCCCAAAGATATAATGGATTTTTTTAAATAACGTGGATTTTTCATGGGTTTTCAACTACATATTTCAGTAAGAGACATAATTTATGTTATATTAAGCCATACAAACACCCTGGGATCCCTTTAAGGTTTAATTAATGCTAGATTTTTTGCTATAAATTATGAACATGCACCTGAGGACTAATTCTCAGTTATTTTGCTTTATTTCCAGATCATTGGCTCATTGGATCATTTCAATCATTGGTTCGTCCACGCACTAGAGCACGTACATGCGCACTCTTTAAAAACAGTGCTTTAAATCTCTTGACAAACTAAAAGACGTAAATTACATTTGTATGTATTCTAAATAAAAGATATACCGTAGGTTGTACCAACCCATTCTCACTCCCAAGGCGTCAAAATCTGAAGCATGGTCAAGTGTCTTCCGCGTCACAACGAAGACACTAAAGGTACCCCTATATCGATGTGCTGGGTGCTCCATTCATTTCAGTTGTTTACCCAATGCGTCAGATCAAGACGCATTTTATTCTTTGCATTTGTAAAAGCAGACATGATTTGATTAATGTTTTATTCATATTTAAAGGTTACCATTATATTTTGGAGCAGCTAACCCAACTCCTACCCTAAACCTACCCACTTCTAAACAATATAAAATATAAAAATATAACACGTAACAGGCAAATACAAGTACAGTCACATGTATTTATTGCAAAAAAACAGTATAAAAGTATTAACTCATGTTGCATTCCAAGGCTTCTGTTGATCTTAATGTTTTAATCGTTGAGAAAATGAACCCGCCGCTCCGTGAACGCACTCATTCATATCTCATTCAAATAATACACACAACTCTTTAGCATGACACAATCGGTCACAAGACACACGAGAGCCAATGACATTTTACAATCAAAGCTGACGCAACGAGAGCCAATGCAATTTCAAAACTGACGTAACGGGCGGCAATATTTGAAATTTAACGTGTTTATGATCTTCTGTGGATGGAGACACTGATCACGTTTGGGGATTTCCTTCACACAAATCAATCGCTTGGCCTCGGAACACTTGGAATATTTGTACATTTTGAATAAATTGTGCATTCAGTCGTATCTGCCTATTATATCCTGTGTTTTAGCCTATACCATAGGTTTAGGGATGGAATGGGGTTGGGTTACGTGTTAAAACGTGTCTAGAAAGCGTAAATAAAACTATGTTGGCTGATTAAATTGAGAATCACACTCCAACATGACATGATGGCAAAATCATAACCCAATATACACTCACCTAAAGGATTATTAGGAACACCTGTTCAATGTCTCATTAATGCAATTATCTAATCAACCAGTCACATGGCAGTTGCTTCAATGCATTTAGGGGTGTGGTCCTGGTCAAGACAATCTCCTGAACTCCAAACTGAATGTCAGAATGGGAAAGAAAGGTGATTTAAGCTATTTTGAGCGTGGCATGGTTGTTGGCGCCTGACGGGCCGGTCTGAGTATTTCACAATCTGCTCAGTTAGTGGGATTTTCACCCACAACAATTTCTAGGGTTTACAAAGAATGGTGTGAAAAGGGAAAAACATCCAGTATGCGGCAGTCCTGTGGGCGAAAATGCCTTGTTGATGCTAGAGGTCAGAGGAGAATGGGCCAACTGATTCAAGCTGATAGAAGAGCAACTTTGACTGAAATAACCACTTGTTACAAATGAGGTATGCAGCAAAGCATTTGTGAAGCCACAACACGCACAACCTTGAGGCGGATGGGCTACAACAGCATAAGACCCCACCAGGTACCACTCATCTCCACAACAAATAGGAAAAAGAGCCTAAAATTTGCACGAGCTCACCAAAATTGGACAGTTGAAGACTGGAAAAATGTTGCCTGGTCTGATGAGTCTCGATTTCTGTTGAGACATTCAGATGGTAGAGTCAGAATTTGACATAAACAGAATGAGAACATGGATCCATCATGCCTTGTTACCACTGTGCAGGCTGGTGGTGGTGGTGTAATGGTGTGGGGGATGTTTTCTTGGCACATTTTAGGCCCCTTAGTGCCAATTGGGCATCGTTTAAATGCCACGGCCTACCTGAGCATTGTTTCTGACCATGTCCATCCCTTTATGACCACCATGTACCCATCCTCTGATGGCAACTTCCTGCAGGATAATGCACAATGTCACAAAGCTCGAATCATTTCAAATTGGTTTCTTGAACATGACAATGAGTTCACTGTACTAAAATGGCCCCCACAGTCACCAGATCTCAACCCAATAGAGCATCTTTGGGATGTGGTGGAACGGGAGCTTCATGCCCTGGATGTGCATCCCACAAATCTCCATCAACTGCAAGATGCTATCCTGTCAATATGGGCCAAAATTTCTAAAGAATGCTTTCAGCACCTTGTTGAATCAATGTCACATAGAATTAAGGCAGTTCTGAAGGCAAAAGGGGGTCAAACACAGTATTAGTATGGTGTTCCTAATAATCCTTTAGGTGAGTGTATGATCATCATGACGATAACGTTCCCATGCCCAATGCGTCTGTGTATGACGCCAAAGGTTTGTCATTGAAATGAATGGAGCACCCAGCGCGTCGATATAGGGACGCCTAGGGGTGGCTTTAGCGTCTTTATTGTGACGCGGAAAGCACTTGACCATGCTTCGGATTTTGACGCCTTGGAAGTGAGAACGGGTTGGTTGTACTGAATATCAGCTTGCTTGTTTTGCTCAAGATAAGGATTTATTAAGTCCACATGTTATGCAAACAAGAAACTATGCTTCTAACCACAGGTCGAGAGCTGTCGTTCCAACCAGGCAACTTTTCAATGCTGTTTGCGATTCGGAAAACACTGACTCGTTGAACTACGCTGATAACGACAGAACTTGCAACCATAGGTGGCTAACGACGCTTTCGGGAAATGCACCCCAGAGTAGTTGACCAGCAAGTTTATAAATTGCACCATACACAGGTGCTTTTGTTCGGTGTCTGATTGTGTAAGAATCAGGCACTTAAACACTGCAAACAATGCAAATAATTGCCTCTGTCCACAGACGCAACACATTCTTAGTGAATTTCCCAAAGATATCAGTGTGATAAACACCAGCCCAACAAAATTAGCCAGTCATATACTGGAACTTCGATTACCATTGATAATTGCCTGTTGGCAGTTCTAATTATGTTCAGATCAGTCCATGATCCAGTTTGTTCAGTCCTGTTCTGAGAATAGATAGGCTTCATCATGCTTGTTTAGGTTTCATAAATACAACAAAATAGAAGACATTCAGCTTGTTAACGGTGATAATCATGATAACTTAACGCTGGATCTGTGTCAATGCACAAAGACCTGATTCAGTTCAGAAAAATGAAGCCCTAGTTTGGTTGGGTCAGTGTCGTAGGGTAGATGAGATGAAGTTTTCAAGAGATAAAACATATTTATAATGCTCGGCAGCTTATAATTTACAACTGCCGTACCGCCACATGAATTATCATTTAGAATGTCACATTAAAATGTTTTAGTTTTCGGTTTTCAAAGGAGCAAAAGGTCAGAGAAAATGTGGGCTTCATTTCTCTTTACTGGCATCAGCAGACATGCAATTAAAGTAGCGCTGGTAGTTAAACATGCAGCCTTATCAGAAACAAATCAATATTAAAATGGTTTTCTATACACTGTGTCTACCTTTATGTCTCAATCAGTAATGCTGTTCTCTGCTGATTAACATGTTTTATTATTTAATTACGCTGTTGTTGTTAACATTTTATGTCATACCTGGATATGGGGAACAGTGATGTTTTAAGTATCAGAATTCTAGAAGTTCCTAAGTAAACAATACATTTTTATTTTCTCACACTGCACGACCACGTCACATGACCATTCATGCACACTGGGCATGCGCGTACAAGTGTAAACACTAAACAGTTGACTCTTGAGCATGTAGGCAGCTGCAGTATATTAAAATACAGAGTTTAACTGCACAACGGCTGCGAAAAAGGACCACAAAGTCAGCAAAGCACACAGTTCCGTCCCTGTTTTATTGTTTACACGGTGGTCGAGGCTGGTATGTTACAGAGCCATTGAGAGAGATGGCTCTGGGGTGCGTTTCCCAAAAGCTTTGTAAAACGGTCTCTATGATCGACTAGGTGCACGATGCTTGGGAAACGCAGCCCTGGTCTGTTATTGTCATGTTCCGGTAGCGTAATGTGGGCAGCCACGCCATCGTTTTTAAAAGTCTCAGTTTTAGTCTATTTACACTGAAACACAACCCCAGAGTTTTCCAATTAAAACGGGGTCTGCAGCGTTTTCAAAAGTCTCAGTTTTTGAGGTTCGGAAACGCCAGTGTAGTGTAGACAGGCGTAACCATAGCAAAAATTATGCATTTTAAAACTAAAATGCACTAGTGTAAACGGGGCCTTACATTTTAGACACAGTATTGACAATTGCTTTGTCTATTTTTGCTCTGCCAATGAAAGTAGTTGCAAACGAAACCACAATATAATAATTGAGCCTCTCCGCACAACACATAGTAGAGTCTTGTGTTTTTGAACGAATCACTTGAGCGAATTATTCAATGACTCACTCTTAACATAGTTGCTAGTTTAGTTCCTGAGTCAATCAGGTTATTTGAATGAATGATTCAATGCCTCATTCATAAAGACTTTTTCATCACTCAATGTTTTTGATCAAATGAGTTGAATAATTGAATATAGGACAATAATTTGCCACCAATTACTGGCATAACAATGTAACCTGCAGAAAGAGTCACTGAAAAATCCACACCACTAATGAACAGACTTACTACTTGAAATTAGATTTGAGAACCAGAACTAACTGTTGATAATTATGCCTTACAAAGCTAGCCTTAAGTCTCCCCTATTTTTACGATTAGGACTGGGAACTTCAACGTCTTCAACAATTAAACATTACAGAGAAGTTCTGCAGTTTGATTTGTAAATATATATAAAGATACAGATAAAGAAAAATCCAGATTACATGCAATATTCAAATAGTGAAGCCTTTTAAACAGGAAAACATATTCACCGCAACATGTGCATCTTTGCCTAAAGGGCAATGCTTGCATTCTGTATATACAGGCATAACTGGATCTTTGATTTATATAATTCCCTGTGGCAGACTGCATTTATCAGCATTGCCCATTTTGTTAACTTATTCAATTAGGGATACAGATTTTCAGTTCCACGCCATGACTACTCCCATCTGACTCCGATAATAAATCTTCCTGACTTCCATATTTCTTTAGGTTTGCTTCCTCAAAGTACCATATTATTAATCATTAAAAAAAAGAACTCTTTTTTTTTTTAAATAGCTTTTTTCTTTCAAGTCATTTTTTCTATCAGCAAAGGGCCTGAGATTGACAGCTACATCGATCTCCCAGCAGTTTTCCCAGAATGCTAAGCAGGGAATTACAAACAAAAAGCTGTGTTTTCTCTTCTTCAATGAGGCGTTCCCTCATTTTGTTGTTGTTTTTCTATCTAAAAGGATACAGAGCAGCTTAGAGAGCCTCAAGTGTGCATTTGATGCGTTATAGGAATCAGGGCCCCAACAGCAGACCTTCCACGAGAAATATGCCGCCGCTGTGATAGAACGGTGAGATTATCGTAGGGAAAAAAAGTATGTAAATGGAATCAAGGGATTGCTTTCCTGTGTATTCAGGGTTTTAATGTGGATGGGTCGTAAAAGGTGCTTTGGGATGGATGCGAAAGAGCTCACAATTCTTTTTCATGCATCTGTTTTTCTGAGTAAGAACGTTGGTGTCTTGCTGTGAAGAGAGCCATGCTTCTTTCTAGAGCAAGATCTGCCTTTGCATAGATAACCAAATGCATTTACCACCACCCAGTTCTTTGTTATTTTGCTGAGGCAACTTCAATCAAGTTCTTAGAAGAGACTTTCTTGGGAAATCTCATCATTATTTATAACCACCAATTGTATTATTATTTGAATGGAAAGGTTATTGTACATTTGCAATGGCTGTAATAATTAATACTATTGAAAAAGTAAAAGTAAACACAATCTTTATATACCTTAATCTGAATATAGTCGTATTTTGAATAAGCACGCTTGAATTAAATACAATAGTTACCCAAAAAACAAAGTTATGTCATTGTTTACTCACTCTCGAACCTGAATGGCTTTCTTTTTTCTGTGGAACATAAAAGAAGATGCTTTTTTTGTCTGTGAACACCAATGAACATCAGCGGGGTCCAGTGTCATTCTTCAAAATATCTATTAAAGCCATACAGGTTTGTAACATGAGGGTGGGTAAATGTTTGAGTAATAGAAAACATCTTTGCTTCATCTGAAACCTTAAAAGTCTCCCAACTGTGACGTCATAATCTGCCTAGAGGTAAGTCTTCAATGTCAAATGATTAACAAGTTCAGGACTGTCAGAAACTATGATCATGATAATATATTTCCTCTCCTCCCTTGCGATCCCTCAAAACAAACTAAAGTCCAAATGCACAGCCATGAGACAGGCCAAACTGTGAAATCCATCATTTTCTTCTTGAGTGGGTCTGTGTTATACATGACAAGTCCTGTCCCTTGTGGGACACACAGAAAATTGCAGTCGCTGCCTCGCACAAGATTTCAACCTTCCTCCGTCCTATTAAGCTCAGAGTAATAATTCCAAAGTTTTCACAGTGAATCAGTGAGATGTCTTCTGAGAGAACTGAAATTGTACAGCATGCATTGAAGACGAAAATCTTGCTGTTAAAGCGTCCGCTAGTAGCTGTCCACTGCTGACAACTATATTTCGAACCAGTGTTGGTGTCAAATGACGATTATTGTAAGGCACCCCCCACGCTTATGGCAGCAGTGTCCAATGTAATACCTTTTGGCCTGCTGTGCATGAGACCCCTGCAGTGGTGGATCAGTACCAGGGGGTTCTCCTCGAGGGGAAACCCGTTCCGGATGATAAAGTTTACACAGATGCCTTCGTACCCTTGTCATAAAGAAATAAAGACACATCCTAGTTCCTGTCCTAAGGTCTTGTGTTGGGGAGCGCCTTGACATAGAAGATAGTGACAACAGATGCGTGCATCACAGGCTGGGGAGCTGTCTTGGTGGGCCGCTTCACAAGGGATCTGTGCAGAGAACATCATCTCTCGTGGCACATAAATTGCCTGGAAATGGTGGCTGTACTTCTAGCGCTGAGATACTTCCTTCCAGAACTCAGGTGGCATCATGTTGTAGTACAAACAGGGCCTAAGGCCCGCGCCCTCTGTGTAGACTGGCGCAGAAGTTTCTTCCTGTGATCCCAGGGCTGTCGCTCAGAGCAATGTACATCACTAAGAACCAAGCCATTATGTCCCTTAAAAGAGTAGGGGACTAAAAAGTAGGCTCTTTCTGTCTCTCCCTTTTATCTGGAGCTCCCGGGAGGGTGAATGCCATTTTCCACCCTAGACCGGGCTATGTGCCTAAGGTGCCAACTAACGTGGCTCGGTATACAGTCCTGCAGGCCTTCCATCCTCAACCTTCTGTGTCTGTGGACCAGAAGAATCTAAATTTATTGTTCTCTGTCAGTCCTATGTGCATAGGCCCTCTCGATGGAGGAAGTCGGACCAGCTTTTAGTGTTTTTCAGGTCGCCTAGGAAGGGATCTCCAGCCTCGAAGCAGACAATCAGTAAATGGATTGTTGAGGCAATATCTGTTGCTTACAAGGCGTGTGGTTTGCCTCCGCCTCTGCTAATTAGGGCGCAGAGAGTATACCATCTTCTAAAGCCCTGTTATTGGGGGTTTTCTTACAAGAAGTCTGTGATGCGGCAGGCTGGGCCTCCCGATAATTAAGTTAGATTTGATTTGATTAATAATATATATATTTTAATTTGGATTATTTTAATATTTTAATTAATCCTGTGGCCTCCTTGGAAGTTTACTGTGCCACCCTACACTCTAAAAAAAAAGGATTTTATATGGCACCAAAAATGGTTCTTGGCTCGTAATCATAGGGGAACCTTTTTTAGTGCTATATAGCACCAATTTTGGTGCTTCAGTGGTTCTTCAGCTATTCTTCAGAGGTTATTCACCGGTTCTTTGACTAAGGTGCTATAAAGCACCTCTGAAGAACCGCTGAAGAACCACTGAAGCACCAAAATTGGTGAAAAAAAGGATCCATTTATAAAAAAAATTATCTTCATTATCACTGCTTTAGCTTTCTAAGGCTTGTTTCTCACTGAATCACTTAATTGGTTATTGGTCGTAAATTTGAAGAAAAAAATCTTTCTGAACTATAAACATTTCATTTTTTAATAGGTTTCATATTGTTTTGACAAGTTAAATAGGTTTGTGCCGGTCTTATTGAAGTATTTTGATCAAAAGACAAGCCTCACCGATGGGAGAACAGTTATGGATTTCATTACAATATTCTCTTCATGTTACTTCATAACATGCCTTTGTTCATCCAACATTAATTCTCATCCACTCCCTACAATCTTCATCGGATCTTCTTGATGTTTTTTTCTAAAAGATGTTGTTTCTCTGGCACTTGGTGGGTTTAATAAGCACACACAAAAAAAAACGCTTGTTTGCTTATTTATTCATACCGTTATTTATTTTTTCTAAACATTGATTTTTTACTCTTTTTTTTTTTTTCAAGATTTAATATGGAATATTTAATCAACATCTAGGGGATAAATGTTACGCTTGATGCTGCAATAACAAAGTGCTATATACATATAAATATAACTGTACTGCTTTCATAAATAAAAAATGAAAATGGCTTCTTCCAAGTGGACATTGTCCAGTGGACAATTGTAGTGCTGTGATATTGCAGATATGTATAGAAGGTGCCCAGCAAACAAAGGAGACAAACCCTTCAATATCCTTACATCCTGTCATTTTTAACACATATGCTGAATATGAATCAGCAAATGTCTGTATGGCCAGACTGTCTGAAAGTGATGAACATGTCCAAAACCCTGCTCTACGCCACTATACAATCCCACTATGCCAGACCATAAGATCAATAAAATCCAGGTCAACATTTCACATCAGATTCACTCTTGACAGCAGGCCAAAGGCTTCACTACAGCAAGTACAGAAACTCCAGGCTTCAAACCCAACTCTGTTTACTTGTGCATTTTTTTACTGGTCTTTTTTCCACCCATTTTGTTCAGCTATTCAATTCAAAGGTAGAAAGTGCTCATGCTCTAGGCAAAGGCAATTGATTCCCATTCTATGAAGAAAAGCTTTCTCCTCAAACCGCGCTGACTGACCCATTTAAAAGCTGGGTTCCAGTGGTAAGCTGTAATGTTTTTATTCATGTTTTTTTCCCCCGTTTCTTTGCAAATTTGATGCAGCTTTAAACTGATAAATATTCTGTAAAAATGTAATTCATAATGTTTAATGAGGGTTTTCTGTTTTTTGTGTGCGTGTGCGTGTTGTCATTTGTAACTGTGAAAAGCAAGAGAAGAGTTCATTCCTCTGGGGTCATTACTGGATCAAGGATGTTCCTTTAATCATAAGTAAATAGAACAGCACATTTCCCAAAATTAGCTTCAGATTCACAATTAACTGTTTTGAAGGACACTCTAAAGCTCTGGAGAAATAAATCAGGGTCACCGGTTTGTTTTGATAACAGCACTGAGATTTTTACTGTTCATAATACTCTGCTTGTCTGTCTGTGCATTTCAGAAATTTTCATTTACATTTGGCGATATGGCTCTGTTCTAAATTCCATCCTTTTCATGAGCAGCTTCTGGGGACAACCTCCCATTTTTTTAAACTGGGAGGGCGGCGTAAACCCCCCCATTGAGAACAGAGCATGCATCAATGACAACAAAATGACATTGATTAAGTTAAACACAGCTTAAAGGAGGAGCACAAGGGAGCAAAGCACCGTGCAGTGGAAGCAACCAAGCAAGCAGATGCTTAAGTAAGGCGCCCTGTTTTAGAGTTGCCAATTGAGTGCATAGGAATCGGATCAGCTGATATGGGCGGGGTTGGAATTTTGCCAATCATCTGATAGCGGAGCTTGACTAAGTGGCCTGCCTGAACTAACGCAGAATGCTTGGTCATTTATTATTATTGTTATCATTATCGTCCTTGGTGTAAACGGGCCTAGAATCATTAGATCATTCATTCAAACAAAGCAAGTAATCTGAAAAACATTCAAGAACAAAACCCTGTTCACTGTACTGCTGTGGCTTCGTTCGGAACTGTTTTCGACGGGTAAGCAAGTAACTGGCAATATTGTGTCTAAAATGTAAATTACTCAATATTAAAGGTAGGGTATAGGACATTTTAGAGAGGCAAGCAAAAACAATCTAGCTTTGAAAGTGTGAGATCCGACCCTCCCTTCAAAGCATCTTCAGAGTCACACCTTCAAAACACATGAACGCAGAACAAAGAAATGTGTTTGTTTTCTAGAGGTGGCAAGAACAAGAACAAAGTTTTTTCTGGCCAGTACATTCCATTCTTCACGAGAAAAGCAGGTGCTGAACATCTCCGTTCTCCGCATTAACCCCGCCCACTTTAAAATTCTGACCAATCACACAATAGTTCTCGGACACCCACAAGAAAAAAAGTTCTGCTCAGACGATGTGTCGAGAACGAGCTGCGAGAACTCCCAAACCAGGGCTCTGAGAACAAAATTATGTAATTTTGTTTTCGCAGCCCTGGGAGCGAGAACTTTTTTCTCTGTGCTTGCGGAGTATGTAGCGACCTTTACTTGTATCACCTGACTGTCATAATTCCAGTTACAACATGGCGTGACCACAGCATAAGCAGGTTGTTTTGGTTCAGGAGTAATTGTAGAAGGCGGCTGATATTTGTTTGCAGCGCTCGGTGACTGTCTGTGTAAAACTCTACATAGTCTTAAAGAATGCACTGATGACGTGTGATGTCTGCATAAGCAGGATGCGCGAAGTTATGGAAATACATACACTATATTGCCAAAAGTATTGGGACACCCCTCAAAATCATACGGTCAACGGTTAGTGGTATTATAACAAGGTGGAAGCCATTGGGAACAACAGCAACAAAGCTACGAAGTGGTAGGCTACGTAAAATCACAGAGCGGGGTCAGCGCATGCTGAGGCGCACAGTGCGCAGAAGTCGCCAACTTGTCAATAGCTACAGACCTCCAAACTTTGTGTGGCCTTCAGATTAGCTGAAGAACAGTGCGTAGAGAGCTTCATGGAATGGGTTTCCATGGCCGAGCAGCTGCTTCCACACCTTACTTCACCGAGTGCAATGCAAAGCATCAGATGCAGTGGTGTAAAGCACGCCACCACTGGACTCTAAAGCAGTGGAGACGTGTTCTCTGGAGTGACGAATCACGCTTCTCTGTCTGGCAATCAGATGGACGAGTCTAGGTTTGGCGGTTGCAAGGAGAACGGTACTTGCCTGACTGCATTGTGTCAAGTGTAGATTTTGGTGGAGGGGGGATTATGTTGTGGGGTTGTTTTTCAGGGTTGGGATTGGCGCCTTAGTTCCAGTGAAAGGAACTCTTAACATTTTGCATGATTTCATGCTTCTAACTTTGTGGGAACATTTTGGGGATGGCCCCTTCCTGTTCCAACATGACTGCGCACCAGTGCACAAAGCAAGGTCCATAAAGACATGGATGAGTGAGTTTGGTGTGGAGGAACTTGACTGGCCGGCACAGAGTCTTGAACTCAACCTCGATAGAACACCTTTGGGATGAATTAGAGCGGAGAGCCAGGCCTCCTCGTCCAACATCAGGGTCTGACCTCACAAATGCACTTCTAGAAGAATGGTAAGAAAAAAAAGTCTACATTCCCATAAACACATTCCTAAACCTTGTGGAAAGCCTTCCCAGAAGAGTTAAAGCTGTTATAGCTGCAAAGGGTGGGCCAACTCCATATTAAACCCTACGGATTAAGAATGGGATGTCATTAAAGTTCATGTGCATGTAAAGGCAGACGTCCCAAAACCTTTGGCAATATAGTGTATGTTGACAGGCAGGTATCCTATCATTGCTTTCGGACCAGATGCAATGATTGGATGAACCTTTTTTTCCTGAGACTTACACAGAATGTGTAATGTGTGTGCATGTTTTCAATATTTAGACCACTTCTATTATTGATTGCTATCAGGATGTTTCAATCAGTATAACATATAGTGTTTATAAAAAAAATGTACCCACCTTTAACTATTCAAACTGTTGTAGCCTAAGAAATATGTTCTTTTTCAAATGTCCCACCTAACACATCGCCTCACCTCCACCATGTGCTCTAAAACATTAATCCAATTCATTGCTTCTAATCTCCTTACGATATTGCATTTACTTTGTACAAATAGTTTGCATAGCAGACTCGAAAGTGCAAGAGTCAAAGAAAGCTGTAATTAACGTGGACGACTGCGACACCTAATAAGAGATCTAATTAAGAAAATGAATAAGGTGTCAAGCCCTTTTCAGAGTCGGTTCGACGGGAAGATTAATCGCTCGCTGGGCTAATTTGATTTGTGACAACGAACAGGATGACCTGGTGAGTTGTTTTAAAAAGATTCCATACCCAAGAGCATATGACATTAATAAAACATGAATGGATTTGTCTAGAGGAGGGAAAGACCCCTCTTTTCACTTCAAAAGCTCAATGGATCACCTTTTTAGCCATTTAAGAAAGGAACAATTCACTGAAGAGCTAAGAGGCACTGGGAAGCCTGTCTGTGGGGACTCTTATTACTGTATATAGGCTACCTCAAGAAATTACCACAGTCTAAATCCTGACCTACCTTTGTTTTGATCAGATTGTTGATAGTTCATTCAACTTTTATTTAGCTGAGGTTGATTTTATAAAAACTGACAGCTTTAAACTTTTTTCTTTGTATTATATGAAGAAACAAAATACATAGAAATTGATAAGACAAAGAAAAAATAATCCCACGAAGCCAACGAAATATCAAATTCTCCTTCAAAAAAAGAAAGAAAAGAAAACTATAACCATTCAAATGAAATATGTTTTATGTGTGGCCTTAGCCATCACAGTCACACTTACAGTCTTCATACTCCTATTGAGGGTGGTATATATATATATATATATATATATATATATATATATATATATATATATATATATATATATATATATATATATATATATATATATATATATATATATATATATATATATACTGTATACACTCTAAAAGTTGGGTTGAAAATGGACTAACCCAGCAATTGGGTTGTTTTAACCCAGTGAATGGGTCGTTTTAACCCAGCAATTGGGTTGTTTTAACCCAGTGAATGGGTTGTTTTAACCCAGTGGTTGGGTTAAATGTTTGCTTAAAACAACCCAATCGCTGGGTTAAAACAACCAAATTGAGTGGTGACATTTTTTAGAGTGTATATATATATATATAGAGAGAGAGAGAGAGAGAGAGAGAGAGAGAGAGAGAGAGAGAGAGAGAGAGAGAGAGAGAGAGAGAGAGAGAGAGAGAGAGAGAGAGAGAGAGAGAGAGAGAGAGAGAGAGAGAGAGAGAGAGAGAGAGAGAGAGAGAGAGAGAGAGAGAGACTTTATGTTGTTGAACATTGTTAAAGTGTGTTTTACATTCTTTAGTTCACAGGGCTAAAAGGATCTATAAATTAAGCGACAGACAGTTACCATCAGACAAAGATGCATTCTCCTAATGTACTGAAATGCATGTATAAGAATACAAAAATGCTCTAGAGAGAAGGCTTAATGCTCTGCACGAAGGTCTGCATAAATGCACAGGAGTCAAACTGATAAAATTATAGCTGACACTAATAACTGTGTGATTAATGTGGACTACAGAAGAGGAGACATATGTGGGTGTTTCCTTTGCTTATGTGCATATCCTCTGTTCAGCCTCAGTGCGTCGTGTGTCCATGGATCAGAGACTTTGAAAGCAGATCATTGTTACTGAGACTCATCAATCATGGCGGTTGCTGCCTCTGAATGAGCAACCACCCGAAAGATCAGATTCAGAATATTCTTCTGAGTGGCGACATGAATTCCTACGGTAAACATGGCAGATTTCATACACAAGTCAGCTTACTTGAAGGCTCATCTGATTGTAATTTGAATTACTTGCTGTAAAGACTGTCAGAGGTACACGATAGGCAGCCTTGATAATATTACAGACTCCCATACTTGTCTTTTACCCTTTCAGCCAAACTTCAATCTAAAAGTAAAATTGATTTTTCATTCCACTCCACTTTTAACCATGAATGGCAATCTGTCCTCCACCATCAGTCAGAATGTATACGCCAGGGACGTTTTCTCCGAGCAGAGAAAATAACTGACAGTACAGAAATTAAAAAATAAATAAATAAATAATTACAAAACATGGGATAAAACAGTGTAAATGCCTATTTTTTTGTTATAAAAACACTGTTCAGCAGCAGGACCAGTGGATAAAGGTTGGAGGCATGTGATGTTTATCTAAGGTGGCTGACCGAGAAATGGCATAAAAAAGCATTTTAACCCTTAATTGCATACCTCGGGTCTTTAGTGATTTGGGACGTCATTCACTACCCTCCTAATAATTTTTTTTAAGTTAGACATCAACCTTCTTAGTATTCATCAATCAATTTATTATAAAATATGTATTTATTTATTATAAAAGAATGCCTGTTTTCCCATTCATTTTTTGTAAAAAAAAAAATTAAATAGGGTCGCTAACGAGCCGAGGTGTGTAACAGTGTAAGTATATTTTTTTCTTCACAACAATAATTGAATCATTGATGATTGAATAAGTGCCATTCACCTTTATTCCACAAGGTGGCAATGTCTGATTACGACGTTTCACTCATTTACTGCAGGCAGAAAACAAAAGAATAGGAAGTATCATCAACCAAACTTGAAATGGCTCTGCGTTTTACTACAGAGTAGGTCCTGAACGCAATCAAATATTAGTGTCACTGTCACTTGGTGGATCTGGTGAAGAAGCTGTCAACGATCAAAATATTGATTTTAATTTGCAATGATAGTTTTGACAATGTTTGAGATTATGAATATGAGCCAAATGCTGTATGTACTGGGAAAAAAGCTCTGAAGAGGCCAGTGATGATAGTAAAACATCATCTGAACTGAACTGAACCCTTGTAAGCTCCAAAAGGTAACAAAATATGTTTTATTTTATTATTCTGTACTTGTTACTCTAATATCAGGAGATTTCAGTTTTATATTATCGCAATAAGTAGAGATCCATCCATGTTAGGTTGTTAAAGACCCGAATATGTAATAATGATTGGCAAAACATTCATGCATTTAAGGTTTAAATATTATAGTATTATGAACATTATAGTATTGGTTGCTTGTAAATGTAAAATTGTTTTCCAAATGTCTTAAATCGGGAAACTGTGTAAATACCAAATGGAATTTGAATTAATGTTGGACTTTAAAAATATTATTTTTATCACTTCTTTCGGATTGATGTTTATCTTTGCTGCCCATTTTTTCTTTCTTCTTTCTTTTTCCTGGGGTTTTAAACAAACACATTAAATCTCTTTCTACTTCAATTATTCACTGGTTTTCGATATATTTTATGTTCAAAGGTGCAAGGTATTAGTAGAATAAATCCTCAAAAATAGAAGATAAAGTCAAAACTCTGGGGATAGTCTGGGGATAGTCTGGGTAGATGACACTGAATGCATTGAGTTGAGCTGATTAGTTTAATTACAACTCACTCTATATTTCAGTGGAAAAGTTGGAATTTCTTCATCTTTCTCTTATATGGGCGAAAGTGTTTTGACAGGTTGAGACATTATTCAAAGCTTTATCAGCACCACATCCTGCTTTTGTGAAGTCAGCATTTCATATCAAACATGCACTCATGCCAACACAAGCATATATTGTTGGCACACACATGCACAAGATCCAACCCATGAGGATCAGCCGTGTAGCAAGTTCTCAAGTGTTTGCGTTTGCAGGGAGAAGATTGATGAACTTGCAAACACATAAAGAGAACTGTGTGTGACAAGACTGCGAAAAAATACTGAGTGCTGCATCCTTTAGGACTGCAGGTGTTAAAAGGATGTTCTCTCATAAATATCACACAATATTTCCTTGGATACCCTTGTGAAAAAGAATTGTACATAATTGTATTTAATGTGTACTTTTAGAGTACTTTAGATCTTAAAAGATTGAAGACTTAGACTGTTCTTAGCTACACTTTTTTTTAGCTGCACTTTTATAATAATGCCTAATTAAGTATATTTAAGTCATGTTTTTGTTCTGCATTAAAGAAGTACACTTAAAGAATAAGTTGGCAAAACAAAAAAAAAATGAGTTGCATTCGTGAACGAATCATTCTTTTGAACCGGTTCTTTTTAGTGAATCAGACTGAATCATTCTAAACGGTTCGCGTCTCGAGTCAGCGCTGATCAACAAGTTACTAAAGTTAGTCACTTTCTGACATGAGTGACAGTCCCTCAGACTAGAAATAAACTAATATCCTGAAGTATATGTTACTAGTAGCTCCAACAGTTCACTGAACTGAGACATGTTGTGCTGAGAGAACTGATGAGAACTCACGAGCAGCTGATACTGAGCATGCGCGTGTACTACTGAACGTACAGCGGTTCTCGAGTTAACAGTCTCGAATCCGAACAAACCATTTCTTTTGGACACGTTCGTTACTGAGAACCGATGATCCGATGAGCTGATGAGCTGAGCATGCCTGTACTACCGAACGTATGTGTGTTAAACGCATTTTTATGTTCTATACAGGCCGTTTTGTGTTTATTTTCACGCACCGCTTACTGCACCTATTAAGAATTTTCTCTGCATTTCACCACATTTAAATCCATATAATTTTTCCTGTCATTGTCAAAAAACTATGCTGTGCCATTATTTATAAAGATTACTTTATTGTAGCCTGTTTGAAGCAAACTATAATGATGTCATTAGCACACTTCAAGTTTACTTGGAATGCCATTGCAGTGAGTTTTAAAATCACTAAAAGTTTGTTATTAGTATAATATTAATGTATATGTTCAACACTCTTACCGTTTTATTTAAATGCAATTGCAATGTACAAGTTTATGCTGAGTGAATTCTGCATTTATTTAAATTGTACTTAAGTATACTTGGAATAGTTCCACTTTAGCACAAACAAGTATATTTAATACAACTTTAGTTGAACTTTAGCACTGCTTTTGTACCACTAAAATGCATTTAGTACAAAATTGGTTGTTCCAATTGAACAGACTTTAAAGGGTTAGTTCACCCAGAAATGAAAATTCTGTCATTAATTACTCACCCTCATGTCGTTCGACACCCGTAAGACCCTTGCGCACAAAAACTATTGTCGTCGCTTCGTAAAATTATTGTAGAGCCACTGTGGTGAGATGGACTTTGACTTTTGACGTTTTAAGTGCCTTTTATGGGTCTTGTGAGTGTAAATGTATTGAATGGCAATGGAGGCCTATCTGAAGCCTTTCTCAGCCATCAGCTTTCAACAAAAATATCTTAATTTGTGTTCCGAAGATGAACGGAGGTCTTACGGGTGTGTTTTGGGTGAACTAACCCTTTAAGTATACCAATTTATAGTGTGTCACAAATGTAGTTATACTGAAGTACATATGAATACATTGTGCTTAAGTATATTTGGTGGTCATAATGTTTTGGAACAAAAAAGAATAAAAGAAACAAAGGTCCCCAATAACAAAATAGTTTAACAACAGTACAATCTACTAATCATCAAAAAAAATTAATCTCCAAGTTTACAAGATAGTGCCATTTGTCATATGGACTTCAAATACTTACCAGCACCAACAGAACATGAGTTCCTTAAATGTGGGACAGGATATATCTCTTGCTGATCATTGGCTCATCTCTGTTTTCTCCATGTTAAAGTGTAGATTTCAGTGTTAACATCCATGTTAATAATTTTAATTCATGCCAACATAATCCCTGGAGGTACAGTATCATCACTTTCTAGTGCTATATCTGCCGCAAAAACATGCTAAATGTACTGCCCTCTGGGTAACAGCCTAAACGTGAACCACTTGGCAACACTTTTTGCAATTAACATCAACAGTATCAGTTAAAAATAGAGGAGAATTTGAACTTGAACTTACTGTACTTCACGACATCATATAGTATGAATGTAATCTGGACCTACTACATCTGCCATGTTGTCATTATCACATGACCTACCAGCGTCAGTTGCATCGCTTCATAAATCCTCTCCCGTAGTCTCATGGGATAGTTAAGTGTCCATCGAATGCGCACTTCAGAATCTCGCCAGAAGTAGTAGGTCATGGTCATCCGGGTACTTTTTTTTTTGCCTACTGTTTTTTGAATACTATGAATTCGGACATACTACTCTGTTGGCATACTGTTTTTCTCATACTAGTAGAGAAGTATTCGATTTTAGACGCAGCTATGGTCTTCATTCATCATATCTGGTCCTGGGTCTTAACTGTTAAGGTGACTTGACTTCAAAATTTGAAAATAGAATAGAATAGAATAACTGTTTTGCATTAGATAATATGAGTATCTTGCATATTCAGATTCATCTTTCAGCCTGGTTCAGATGAGTTCATGTATGAGACCTCGTCAACTTGGATTACATGCAATGAAACTCTTTATTCAGGACTAATTAGCTAATTAACCGATTAGTATGCAATGACATGCTGGACTGTCCTGATACATGATAGTATGCCGTTTGACACCATTACTACTCAGTTTGTTAGCACAGTCTTACATTATTGAATTGCTGATGATATCAACTCAGTAATAACCTATTAGCAGATGACTGTGTTCCCAATGCTTTTGTTACATTAAAAGGCTATTAATTATTGACAATGTAATTATCATAGCATTGTTCCTAATGTAATTAAAGTGTCACTAATGGATCTTGGGACCTAATTGATCCCCGTAACCTCTTTATCTGACATGCATGTATTGTAATGGCAGCTCTATTTTTCAAAAACAATACGATTCATCCCTGCTGGGGGTTCACTCGAAAACACTTGTAGATTGCTTTCCTCTGTGGTCTGATAATCTGCATGCACACACACACTATGAAATAGACTGTCTAAATCAACTCTGAATTTCACTGCCACTCTATGAAAGATATCATTTTAGATGCCCACCTGTGCAAGGCATTCACAAATCTCCCTAGGTTTCGTTTTCCAAAATTTTGTACAATGGCAAAACTGTAATTTCCAAAATTTCATGATTACCTCTGGCAGTAATTGGCAATCTGCATGACAATTTGTTTTATTGGAAGTGTGTTTGATTTGTCCCTGACTGAAAGGGAGGTTATTGTGTGTGAATGTAATGCACTTCATAATTTAGTCATGTTGCTGTGATTGTCGGAAAGCCGACATCCTGGGACATCCTGACTAGAATCCTGCAGCCTGCTGGGTAACATGTAATTTCCATCGCAGTGTGAAATCTGGGTGTGATAGGCCAATAGAGCTTGATAAATAAACAAGTTAGGATGTACCGGCTACTTTGTGTGGCAAACAGTGAGAAACAGTATAACATCTGCAGGCTAAGATGTCATTTGAAATTTTAATTCACCATAAAATGAAAATTGCCCCTATTTGCATTCTTATTACACATCCTGGTTTGAATCATTCAGAGCACAGTATTCCAAAAAATGTTTTGTAATAACTTGCGCCATCTCCAAAACGTACATCACCAAGACCTATTTTTTAACCCCTCTTGTCCAATAAACTGGCACATAGGGACACTTTTTTTTTTGTATGGTCTTGACATTTGTACATTGAAACCTGTGCTGTAACCACCACAGACATTAAATTACAAAATGTTTTCCAGCACAATGCTTCAGCTTTTATGAAGTAGTGCGAGGCAGGCATGTGCACAGGTAGGGCTCAACCTGTGTAGAGCACATGGCCTTTTTGCCGTTAATCTCTGAAGTGGCCTTTTTTGGCGGTGACGTTTTTTTTTTATTTTTTATAAATCAATGCTATTGGTCACCCTTTACGTCTCTCTGTCTGTTTTACAAATATTTAGCCAATGAAAGGTATTAAAAAGAGCTTGTTGGACCCTCAAACTGTCAGTAAACCTAATAACTCCACCCCCTCTATGGCCCTGTCCCAAATGGCACACTTCATGTGCACTTTCGGTCTTGTGGACTTACAATGGCCATTGCGTGCGCGTGTCCGTTTAGTCCACGAGTCATTTGTCATTTGTCATTTTAAGTCTGAGAAGGGTGCTCACGAGCGCCCCCTTTGAGGTCGATATGCGATATGAGACTCGTGGGACCAGATGGAGAGAGAGGGCTAGCATTTTCCATCTAGTCATAGCCAATAACTTAAATAGCCTGTGCATACAGTAGCGTTTCATCTTTTATCAAATGAGATTTTGGCCAAATGTATTTTACAACAGGAAAAACGGAGCACCCACTGTCACGGTTCATGAATTCACTGTGTGTGTGTGTGTTTGGAGGCGTGGTCACTGATTGCCGCTGATCAGATCATCAGCGCCAGCTGCAGCTGATCGACTCGCCTATTTAATGTCTTGTCATCCACCTTGTGTTTGTCAGATCGTTCAGAGTTCTCCTGTGCATGTCCTGGTCCTGGCTGTCTCGGTGTTCAGGCATCTCGTGTCTGGATCCAGTGTTTGTCTTCCTGGTTGTCTGGCTCCCTGTGTTTCAAGGAAGGCTGGTTGCCCATTTGTGTCCCTGCGCTGCCAAGAGTGGACTTCCGAGAACCTTGATTCATCTGACCCACTGCTACTACTCTTATTGGACTTTCTGTAATAAACCCTGTTATTCAACACTCACTATTGAATCCTCCTTTTTTGAACCTGACATAACGATCTGACCAACAATGGATTCAGCAAGCACTACCGATCTTAGAGAGTTTCTGGTGAGCAACAGGGCTCGCATGGAACATCAAGAAGAACAGCTGGCAGTTACGGGTCAAGCGCTGCAAGCCTTGGTAGTGCAGGTATCCGACCTCACCTACCAACTGCAACAACTGAGAGCCCCCACTGCGCCACCCCCACCGTCAGTGTTGTTCCCCTGAGTGTTGATCGTCAGCATGAGCCACGTCTACCCACCCTAACCTGCGTAGAGCATTTTTAACCAAATGCTCATTATCCTTTTCTCTTCAGCCCTTGACGTTCTCCACGGAACAATCGAAAGTGGCACTGGTGTTGACGTTACTATCAGGACGTGCGGCTCAGTGGGGAATGGCGGGGAATCGTTCCAAGCACTCTCAGAGGAGATGAGGCGGGTTTTTGATCCAGCGGTAGCGGTGCGTGAGGCGGCTTGCCTACTCGCCGATCTTCGCCAGAATGACAGACCCATCTCGTACTATTCCATCTAGTTCCGTACGTTGGTGGCAGAGTGCAAATGGAACAAGGCGGCGCAGTGGGACATGTTCCTGCATGGGTTGGCTGACCGCATTCAGAAGGAGATCTTCATGCTGGAACTTCCGACGGATCTCAACAGACTGATCTGACCGATCTGGCACTGCGAGTGGACGCACGGTTACAGCGACTGGAGAGGCGAACTCACCAGGTGTTTCCGAGAACCCAGGGTATTCCAGAGCCAGTGTCAGTAATACGTTCAGCCCAGCTTTAGATCACAAACCCATGCAGGTGGGTAGAGCTTGGCTTTCCCGGGAGGAGAGAGTAAGGTGGAAAATGAGGGGGCTCTGCCTTTACTGATGTGGAGTTGGGCACTTTCTGAGAGACTGCCCGGTAAAAGATCAAGCCCGGCAGTAGGGCTGAGGTTACTGTCGGGTGGACTCTCCATTGAGAAATCCTCATCATCGACTCTCCTCCCATTCTGAATATAGGCCTATTAATGTTTTTTTTTTTATATATCGGCAGCAGCGTGCAAAGAGTGCTCCATTTATAATCACTGAAAGCTGTCACTCATTCAATGAACACAATCTCAAAAAGTTCCATTATATTAATCAGTGAAGCTGACGACACAATGAATCTCTTATTTACATAATGTCTACGCTTTGTTAGAGTGGATTTGCACACGTGCAGAACTCGAGCGGTGAGTGGATTCTAACTTCAACACCTGTGATTGGCCATTGCGTTCAAGAAATCAACAAACATGTCTGTGAATGGCTACATAACTTGAAGCGAAAACACGTTGGAAATTGAATCATTTGACGAGCGCAAATACAGATATGCTCTGGATATTTTGCCAACTCTTTTTCACTAATAATATGCTATTATTACAAAGAAAACAGATACTACATTTATGGGCAGCTTTCCCTCTAAAAGCAATCAGTAGCACAAGCAGCAGGCGGCAGTGGTTTGAGTGAGAAAATTACACGCTATTGTATAATATGTTTAGTGTAGAGAAACGGCCAATAGTGAAAATAATTGCTTTTATCGACCAATGCCAATTATTGGCCAATATATTGAATATACTTAAATATAGGCCCAGGGGTTAAAGTGGGACGGAACGGTCCGGAACTGATTTCCGGCACCTCGGATAAATTAATAACTAAATAGATCCAGCGGTCGCAGCACGAGAGCAGCTGGACCGTCTCACACACAGCGCTGAAAAACTTGTTTGACGCTTTCGTCGCTCTATTGAAGGGATAACGAGCACCAGGCAGTCGCTTTATCCATTTGAATACAAGCACAACGTCATGTGTAGCCTACAGTAAAGGCTCTGTGGCGAGACTAGCCGAACCAGAATAGCTCCGAGTCCGACCATGTAAAGTGAAATGTTGAGGTAAACTATAGGTTGCCAACATGACTGTAATCATAGCTGTAGTCAGCAGTCATCAGGTGTAGCTATATAATAAATGTTGTAAAATAATTTAAACCAGATTAGGCATAGAATAATGAATGTGTGTGTACATATTGTGAATTAATTTATTAAACGTATTTACTTAGCGTTCGTAGCCTTCAGTGAATTAATAAAATATAGGCTAAAAATATCAGTTGACCCTATGTTTACTTTCTTCACTGACACAGACGAAAATGAAAAGACTAGTCAGAGCTCAGCTTTAGGATGGGAAGAGACAGGACAAGAGAAGCAGACTGAGAGAAAAAGAAAGAGTGATGGAAATGAGAGAGTGATGAAATGAGGAGAGAACAGGTATGACAAGATAATCTACTGCCCACTAACATGGTTTGGAAAGCTTTTTTTTTTTTTTTTGCATGCACATATGTAAATCCGAGAAATCAAAATTTTCTTGGGGGACCATGCCCCCCAAACCCCCCTATATATCTCGGATTTGGGACCTCACCAGATTTAAAATCCAGATGTATACTCAAAAGTTTTTGCTGTTTCTGGAAACATGTTTGCTTTGACCTCATATCTGGAGTTAATGCATTTATGATGTTAATGTGCTGCAGCCTGGAATATTTAAAGGCCTACTTAATATTAAAATTGAATATTCATACAGTATATACTCATTGTATATCTGTGCTTTGGCGAGGTATAGTAAAAAAAAAAAAAAAATTATATATATTTAATAATATATAAATAATATATATATATAAATATATATATATTTCTGTGGTAGAAAATGTTGTGGCACCAAGATCAGCTAATATGGGGGCCTTTGGTTTTGTTATTGCATCAGGACCCATGTGTTCTTAATCCTGGCCTGGATGCAGTGGAGTTAAAAGTACAAGTCACAGTTCCAGTCAATATGGGAGCTATTTTGACTGGATGTGAGACAATATTTGGACCATCATACATTGTTGTTTTGTTGTTGTTTCTTATGTTTTATGATACAGCAAAACGTCTCTGGTTACGTATGTAACCTATGTTCCCTGAGAACAGGGACGCTACGGGGAACACCTCCAGCGTGACAGGTGCCTGAAATCACAATTACAAAACATCAATCCTATTGACCGGCGACAGCCTATGACGTCATCAAGGTGCAACCAGGAAGTATAAAAGGGCGCCTTGCCAACATGACAGTATCTAAACGTCTGAAGGGACTGTTTGGAAGGCAAGCCTTGCGGCATGGCAAAGTGACGCAGCATCTCGTTCCCTGTTCTCAGGGAACATAGGTTACATATGTAACCAGAGACGTTCCCTTTCGAAAGGGAACTCGCGCTGCGTCAGCTGACGCTACGGGGAACGATATACCAATGCCACCATGCCGAAAGGAGTGCATGCCCACTGGCAGTGACAACTGTCAGGACAAGCAAATTCAACTGAAAAGCCTGAACCACTCCCCTTCTGGTCACATTAGGCTGTCAGTGACAGCGCTCCCTACGGTCAAAGCCCAAGCTATAAACCTGTGAAGGAAACTTCGCATACTACATGAAGTCCTACCCTGGCCGCTCGAAGGCCTGGAACCAGCCCGTTCGACAGAAGGGGTTCCTTTAAGGGAACGTGGCAGGGGGACCCGAGGGAACCCGTGCCAGTCACTATTCGGGAAGAATTCACCGAATGCCACCAGGGAGGCCTGACCTAGCGACCTCTATGTGGGACACGTCAGTTCGGCCAACCCCTGTCTGCTTAAGTACAGAGCCTCTGGTACTTGCCTCCGGAGAGACATCCTGCTAGGGTACTGCAAAAAAGCAGTGTCCTCCACCAGCCGGACCTCAGAGACGGGTTATCCTGGAGAGCAGCGCTCAGCGAAGTGCTTTCTAACCCTTGCTAGCAAGGGGAGTTTAGCCACTCGATCCTAGGATCTACCAAGCACTTATTTTAAAACGTGCTCAGGAGGCCGAACAGGCCTACAGGCTGATCCTTGCTGGGAGGCCTTGATGGGCCTACAACCGACGGATCAGTGCCAAGCGGCTATCAGCTCACAGAAGACTCTCACTTGAGAGGAGCTCCCAAGCCTGCCTGGTAGGTAACCATGCTGTAGGCGATCTATGAGAGTCCCTTCCTGTAGGGACCGCATAGTAGCAGCGTCGTCTCGTCATGCTAGGGTGTGAACACCGCCTTCAGGTGCTACCGGCTAGAAACCGGCGCCTGATAGCAGGTGACCACCAGCTGTCAGCGTAAAGCCAGTTATGTGTTCCCTCCTAGGGAACTCGTCCCCCAGGGAGGCCAGAAGGGGCCTCCACCTGGTAACCTGTGCCGACTGCTCGCGTGTCCAAACCACGGAGCTCGCCCTCAGGGAGGCCTAGCAGGCCTACCACCTGACCGCAGTCGAGCTAGCCCTCGAGGTAGCTGGGAGAACAGGGACTCGCTCCGTCAGGGAGGCCTAGTGAGGCCTACCACCTGTTTAGTCGTTGGGCGTTCCTTCAGGGAGGCTTAGTTAGGCCTACCACCTGACAATAGGTGAGCTAGATAGCTTTTCCACAGTGACTAGACTCATCTAGTAACTGCGAAACCGGAACATGCCCTTAGAGGAGGCCAGGTGAGGCCTACAATCCAATAGCGAATCCCCCAGGGAAGCCCGTGCCGCTTGCTACCTGTTAGCAACCCATGCTACCGTGAGGTACCGAAACTGGGGACCGGGGAAAGATCTCAGGGAGGCTCGCCGCCTACCACCTGATAGCAGAACGTGCTAGTCCTCCAGGGAGGCCTAGTGAGGCCTACTACCTGCTAGCACTCTGTGCTCACCGCCACAGAGACTGGGAACCGGGAACTCGCCCTCAGGGAGGCCGGGTGAGGCCTACTACCTACTAGCAGCTCGTGCAAGCCATCCAGTGACTGGGGCCCGGGACCAACCCCTCAGAGGAGGTCCAGTGAGCCTGCTTACCCCACAGCAGGCCCTTAGGGAGGCTTGGTAACGCCAACCACCTACTAGCAGCTCGTGCCAGCCGTTGAGGGACTAATGCTCAGGAATACCCCCTCGGGGGAGACTGGGCAAGGCCTGCTACTCACAGCAGGCTCTCAGGGAGGCCTGATGGGGCCTACCATCTGAGCCAAGGTAACCCAAAAACGGGAGCCTACCCCTCAGGGAGGCCTGGCAGGGCCTACCTCCAAATAGGAGGCCTGCAGGTTCTATGAACCCTGCCGCGGATAGAAGAAGGCTGGCTGCTGCACCCGGGCTGACGGTAGCTGTCTGCTGCTGACGAAGAACTGGACATCCAGTTATCACCTGGGGACTCATCCCCAAGGAGGCCAAAGAGGGCCTACTGGTTGACGAGGTTTCCAGCTGAAGTTGACGTCGACGGAAAGAATCCTCGAGGGCCCACCTATGGGCCACGACGTTGAGACTCCCTTGTCCTGGAGTCCGCTGCCCAGACTGCCCAAGCTGGCTACTCACAACCAGCTGGCCTTCATATGCCCGCACCTGGGGCTGGCTCCATCCCAGAGGCTAAAGGGCCTCCGCGATAGCGCAGTCTCACAGGGCAGTGCCTACAGACATGAACCTAATCACATTGCCAACAGCAGTGCACTCAGCAAACAAATGCTTAGGAACCCTCTAAAGCGAGGGGAGTACAACTTACGTCACCTGCTTCAGGGCGGCCGCCTTACTTTCTCATACAGCGGTCTGCCGTTCATGCAAGGACGTCAGCCATTGGTAATGCTCGGGCCTCAGGGGAGCATTCGATCAAACCGCCACTTTTTGCAGAAGGTTGCGATGTTCAGCTCGACCCGAGCCCTAAAGAAGGTGGAGCAGAGGACATAGAGCAGAGGGTAAACACATCATACAAAAATTTAACCCACCGGCCGTACCATCCTCCAGGATTAGGCCGGGGGCCACCAGAAGGTGGTGGCCACACCAGCTCTGAAAGGCGGGGCACAGCAAACTAAAGTCTTAGACGCACAGAGCGAAAGACGCTCAGCCCAGCCCCACAACCACTGGCAAGGTCGCTATCCCTGCTGCAACACCTACACTGCATTACTAAATAACCCCAGAACACAGAGAAGGGGGCGGGCCTTGGCCGGACTACTCTGTAATAAGAGTAAATAAACTTTATTTATATAGCACCTATCACAGATAAAAATCACAAAGTGCTTTACAAAGAATATACAATTTAACAAACAAAACAAACCCAAATAAAACAGAAGCCCAAAATTAACTAAAAGCTTGTCTGAATAAAAGTGTCTTCAGCTGCTTTTTAAAAGAATCAACAGATTCTGCCACACGCAACGCGGGGGGGAGAGCGTTCCATAATTTAGGGGCAATTGCCTGAAAGGACCGGTCTCCCCATGTTTTAAGACGGGTTTTGGGGACACTCAGGAAATTTCGACCTGAGGAACGAAGAGTACGAGAGGAAGAGTACGGTGACAGCAAGTCTGTGATATGTTGGGGGGTCTGACCATGTAGTGCTCTAAAAGTTAGAACTAAAATTTTATAATCAATTCTGGATTTAACAGGCAGCCAATGTAATGTAAATAAAATTGGAGTAATGTGTGTCCTTCTATTGGTTCCTGTTAAAAGCCTGGCAGCAGCGTGTTGCACCGTCTGGAGACGACTCAGAGAAGATTTGTTAAAGCAAGTAAAAAGAGAATTACAGTAATCTAGACGTGATGAAATAAAAGCATGAATTATCAACTCCATAGTAGCTTTGGGCAACAAAGTCCTCAGTTTAGAGATATTTCTCAAATGATAGTAACAGTTTCTGACCAACTGTCTAGAATGACCATCCAGAGACATTGATTGGTCGAACCGAACACCAAGGTTTCTAAGGCTCAACTGAACGGTTGAGTCCAAGGAACCGAGATGCAGTTTTATTAGAGGTATTTTTTTTGTCTGGAGCAATGATTAAGGTTTCCGTCTTTTTTGCATTTAGTAGTAAGTAATTATTATTTAACCAGATCTTAATGCAAGACATACATTCCAGCAATTCAGTTAACTTACCTAATTCTGACTCTTTAAATGAGCAGTACAACTGAATGTCGTCGGCATAAAAGTGATAGGATACATTTTTTAAATTTCGAATAATTTCACCAAGAGGGCTAATGTATATTAAAAACAAAATAGGACCTAAAGAGGAGGCTGAATCAAGGATGCAGAAAAACATGCACTGTTCCTATACTTAAAGACAGGCCTAGGGCGACAAACCTGCTTTTAAAGGAAGCGCCCCCCATCCTGGCAAAGCCTAGGCCAAGTGGTGCGGTGCTAAACCCGCACTAGATCTACCCAGGGCTCGGGAAAGAAATATTATCACCCCTTACATAACAACGGGGCCCCGAAAACCCATTTAAAAGCCCAACAGGGCTGGGCACAGATCTCACTACAGCTCACGCATTAGTGCTTAACCCGGTCGTAATGCTACTTTATACTTAGAGCTAGGAAAACAAACAACTCACCCCCGCGCGCCACAAGCCCGCGAGCAAGAGCGGCAAATACAAACACTCACATAAGTGACAGAGATAACACGGAGAGGCGGTAGATCTCTACTAGCTAAAGTATAGCATTATGCACAAACATATAATGTTGCAAAGAAGATCGTTCTTAGCTTACTCACGGGGAGCTGCAGGCCCTGCGATGTCCAGCGATGTTCCATAATCCCCTGAGCCCTCTCAGGAGAGCGAAAAACGGAATCCTGAAAACATTAGTAGAAAATGTTTCACCCTTCTCGAGGGGGACTCACCACTCGCTCTTCTCGGCGCTTCAAACCAGCCATCAAGCTAGTATACGACCACCATCCTGAGGGGGGCGCTTTCACCAAACAAACCAGGCGGGCCGTCAGAATCTTACATTTTCTGCTCATCATTGGCCCACCGGCCTGATGTAAAGCACCCAGGGGAAAGCACAGGAGGAAGGGAAAAGGCAGCACTCATCTGCGCGCCCTGGGAGGCGGAGTCCGCTGCCTACGCTGGTTCCGGTTACCAGCACCGGCTTCCTTCCTCTTCTTGTTGCGGGTGTCCCGCCTTCTCTGCGCACCAGTCCTCCATGGAGGGGGCGCTCGAGAGGCGACGCTGGTTCGCTGGTCCCGTCTCCAGTCCTCAGATCGTGACGGGCCAGGGACACCCGGCTGCCTGGGCGCGGTCCAGGACCTCAGCGGGATGCATGTTCTAAATGCCGCCGAGCGCACCTTCGCCTCCCTGAACTTTCCGACCACCGCCTCCACGGAGGTGCCGAAAAGTTCAGAGGGCGAAACCGGGGCATCCAGGAGAAAGGACTTCTCTTTCTCCCCGATGTCCGCCAGGTTCAACCACAGATGTCTCTCCGTGGCTACCATCGCCGCCATCGAACGACCGATGGCAAACGCAGTTTGTTTGGCAGCCCGGAGAGCGAGATCCGTGGTCCGGCGCAACTCGGTCACCGCATCAGGGGTTAGTCCCTCCCCCTGATCGAGGTCCCTCAGCAGGTCCGCCTGGTAGGCTTGTAACACCGCCATGGTGTGTAAAGCCGCCCCAGCGTGACCCGCTGACATGTACGCCCTGCCGTTCAACCGTGATGTTGTCCTAAGCGGTTTGGTCGGCAGGGTGGGAGACCTCAGTGTCGATGGCCGCCCAGAGGCGAGATAGTTCGCAAACGTCTCGTCCACGGGCGGCAACGACACATATCCAGCCTCAGCCAATCCCTCGACATCAGCGAAGTTAGCTCGCTGATGCCGATGGATGCGGGCTGAATACGGCTTCTTCCATCCCTTCGAGATCTGTTGATGGAGATCCGGAAGAAATGGAAGACTCCCGGGAGCTGGGCGGTCATGAGCGGAGAGAAACCGGTCATCCAAACGATTTGGACGCACGACCTCTCTCCTCGCGCGCTGCCACGGCAGCTGCAGTCTACCTGCAGCGCGCTCCATGACCTCCACCAGCTCCCCGTACATGGGACAGGATGGATGTGAGGTTTCAGCCTCAGCTGACTCACCAACCTCTTCATCCATCCTTTGCTCAGTTGGAAGAGCCGCAGACGAGGAGGAGGAGCTCAAATCCCGCTCCTCCTCCGATGTCTGCCCCTCGCGATCTGGATCGTCATCTGCGAGCACCACACCAGTCTCCAGACGACGAGCCAGATCCATCTGGGAACCCCAGGACTTCAGACGCCGCTCAGCCTCAGCTCGAGCGGGGCCGTCCCCAGATGCTGAATTCTCTCCCCTCGAGAAGAGAGCCAGACGAGAGCGGAGCGTCTTCAGGGGAAAACGCTCGCAGTTTGCACAGGAAGCTCCCTCGAGAACTTCCCGTGCATGCTCCTCACCCAGACAGTACACACAGAGTGTGTGTGTACCCTCAGGTGTAAGATACCTGGTACACGGGTCCACACATCTGCGGAAGTGGCGTTGTTTCTGGGCACACTTCATCTTTGATTGCTTTATCTTTCTTTGACGCTTTACGTGAAAATCGGCAAACAGTCCCTGAAGACAAAAAGATACTGTCATGTTGGCAAGGCGCCCTTTTATACTTCCTGGTTGCACCTTGATGACGTCATAGGCTGTCGCCGGTCAATAGGATTGACGTTTTGTAATTGTGATTTCAGGCACCTGTCACGCTGGAGGCGTTCCCCGTAGCGTCAGCTGAGGCAGCGCGAGTTCCCTTTCGAAAGGGAACTTTGATTCTGCAATTTGAAATTGAGACTGCAATAGTTCTATTTAGGCTGTGTTTTATTTCTATTGTAGTTGTGTCTTCAGCCATTTTGGTGTGTTAAATGTGAAGAATTTTTATACTTCCCCTTTTTATGTTTGAATTTACAATGTCCCAAAAAGTATTGCTATACCACGATGCTCAATATGTTGTCCCACAGTGAGTCATTTTTCCCTGTTGCACCTACACAAAATTGAATGTTCCCCCACCTGCCAAATCCCACTTTAACCACTGTATAGGCCTATGTATTTATAACTAATATGTAATATAAAGAATTCATAAATATATTTGATGTTTCTAAAGCTGTGCACATTTAAATATTTCTATGTTTTAGATGCTATCAATACACTCATATTGCCCACATATAAAAAGGTGCATGTACTGTAAATATTAGATATGAATACTAATGAGATGAGACTGAACCAACAATGCTAAAGCACATTAGCCATATTGCAAGATATGCATGATTGCACAGATACAGAAGTCTGATTAACTGAAACTTTGCACGTCTCTAACAACCCTCCCCTGACCTGAGATATCTCTGTAGGTCAGCACGTCAACATGGTGTCTGTGACCCACCCCTCCTTCGGCTGACACATTCGCCTTAGCACTCCGGGCCCCTGACAGAGCAGGGACTGACCCTCGGTTGCTGCCCTTGCCTTATAACTCCTGGAGACAGTCAAGGGTCACAACAGGGTGGCAGCAGACGGCACTCCACAGATGGAGGACGACTAGTGTTGTGCTCCTGTCACATCAGCATGCGGTGTTCTCCTCCTGAGGGAGTGAGGGAGATGAGATGAGAGGGAGAGCGAGCGAGAAGGAGACGGAGAGAGCCCCCTGCTCCAGGCCTTAGTCAGTGGTAATGAAAGGACACAGGGGCAGGATGGGAAACATGTGAATCAGTGGTGTGCCGGCGAATGCCCTGAGGCACCTTGGCATTCACAGGCAGCTAGCAGGTGGCAGAGAGTCAGACAAAGCCTGTGCACGACACACACATACCCACGCGCTCCATCTATCCCTGTCTGAATGTCACAAACTGGGAACACTTCCAAGAGAAACCTGGGTATTTGTGGGATTGGAGCATGTCTAGGTAAGCATGAGGGAAAAAGGAAATAACTTATTACAGTTCAAAAAGGGAAGACTTCAAAAGCCTAAGGGACATTCACAACAAACGTTTGTTTTGTCAGCATGATCTACTCACTGAAGATATCTAAGACATGCTTGATCAAACAAGACACAAAATATAGTTTTTTATTTTTAAATTTAATTTTTATTTTTACAAATTTAAGATTATAATTATAGAATTATATATTATATAAGATTATAATTCAAAATTCAAACGCATCATGTATGAACCAAATTATTTAGAGATTCTATGCAGAATTCTAATATAAAAAAACGAGTTTCAGACATTTTTTTTCCCCCAGAGCAACGTATTTAATTACATTTTTGCAGGGTTCTTTAGAATGTGATTTCCTTTTTCAAAGTTGAGATAATATTATTAAAATATATATTTAATGAATATAATACAACATTAGTAATAATGCATATTAATAAAAATGTATTAATTGGTATTAATAAGAATTTATTTTTAATTGGTATATTTTTATTAGTAGGATAGTATTATTGTCACAGCTTGGTTGCTGCAAAAATCACTCGACAAAGAATCGCTCAAAAAAGGAAACTGATAATATAGTAAACTCAGACAAGCACTGGAGATAACAGGAGAACACAACAAACAACTAAAGATGATGCGGGATGGAGAACATAATGAACTGAGGGCTTAACTAAATTGTTAACTAAACACAAGACACCTGCTCAACTTAATCAGTGATTATGGAGACAACTTAACTGAAGAATTGAGACACACAGAAACACAAAAACTGAATAAAAAACAGAACATACATGTTACATACCTCCCCTCCCAGAAAGGCGCGTCCTCGTGTCATGTAAGTTCCAACTGAGGAGGTAGGGTGGGGGATCTGGAGGGGGGAGGTAAAACAGGAGAGAGAGAAAAAAAGTTTGGGGCGAACCAAACAGTCCATGGGAGAGTGGAGGGAGGGAGGAGCCAAGAGCATGAGGAAGCAGATGGTCACCCACAGTTCAGCCAGGACGAAGTCCCAGGGCGGAGTCAAGGGAGGAGCCATGGTGTTGACTTGACTGGCGACACCCTGGGGTTGACTGATGGAAATGGAGCTGCTGGACATGGAAACCCAGGTGTGGAAGACTTGAAGAGCCCATGCTACATCGCTGACCCTGGAGAAGGAGGTGGAGCCGTGGCGATGAGCATCTAAGGTGGAATCAGGAAGCCTGAGGACTAAGGCTGAGCCGGCGGGACAGCCGGGGGGGAAGGTGGAGCCAGACAGAGGCGAAGGTGCAGGCGGGATGAAGAGGGAGCCAGATGAAGCCATCAGGACGATGGTTTCTGGTGGAGCCGAGGGAGGGAGGAGCCAAGGCGGAACACAAGTGTAATTTGTGCAAATAAGTTTATTAACATTTTAAGTGAAGTTCAAGGAACATTAAAATCATTTTTAAAAAATCATATTTTTAATCACTTTTACAAAGTGTTGATTTCGTTTTTGAAGTCTACTAGAATAGGTTTTCATGCTTGAATGTTTAAAAAAAAAACACATTCCGGCTCCACCAGAAACCATTTTGATGGCTCCTTCTGGCTCCTTCATCTGATTCCATGCTCATCACCATGGCTCCACCTCCTTCTCCAGGGTCAGCGATGTAGCATGGGCTCTTCAAGTCTTCCACACCAGCGTTCCATCTCCAGCGGCTCCATTTCCATCAGTCACCCCCAGGGTGTCGTCCATTGTTGCAGCACCTCTCTTCTTTATGGAGAGTTTCCATATAGGCGTAACAATTTTTATACTGTAAAAACTGTATTATGTCCTCAAACCCTACCCTTACACTCTAAAAAAAAAAGGTTCCAAATGGCACCAAAAATGGTTCTTGGCTCGTAATCATAGGGGAACCTTTTTTAGTGCTATATAGCACCAATTTTGGTGCTTCAGTGGTTCTTCAGAGGTTCTTCACCAGTTCTTCAGAGGTTCTTCACCGGTTCTTTGACTAAGGTGCTATATAGCACCTCTGAAAAACAGCTGAAGAACCACTGAAGCACCAAAATTGGTGCTATATAGTACTAAAAAAGGTTCCCCTATGATTACGAGCCTTTTTTTTTAGAGTGTACCCTCAAACCTACCCATCACAGAAAACGTTATGCATTTTTTTAATTTTCAAAAAACATCACATAGTCTGATTTATAAGCTGTTTTCCTCATGGGGACCAAAAATGTTCCCCACAAGGTCAACGATTTGAGATATTACCATCCATGTCCAACTTTTTACACACACACACACATACAAACACACTCTCACACACACACACAGAGCTCTTCCACAGTCAGTAATGACTAGAGACTTTACAATGTAAGAAATTCCCTTTACTAACTTGGTACAGTGGGGGCTGTTGACTCTTGGGGAATATTTCTGCTGGAGACTGGCATATAAACCATCTCCTGAAGAAATCATCCTCATAGCAGAAATGAGGAGTAGATGTCACATATGTCAGAGGAGAAGAGACTATGTCAATATTTATACTGATAGACAGACACACACACACACACACACACACGCAGTGTGCGGCACAAGCCTAATCTATCAAACATCAGTGTGATAGCTCATTGATGTCATGTTTTCACCCCAGATGAACTTGCCAGTTTGGTCTAGTCAAGTTACCTTCATTTATATAGCGCTTTTGCAACACAGATTGCTACAAAGCAGCTTTACAGTGATAATGGGAAATTCATTTTGTTTTTGAAGAAAAGTTTGGATTAATTTCTGTTGTAAAAGCTGATTAGTTATTTAATTTGGTGCCATTTAAACAACACCATCCTCAATTAAAACACAAAACCCCAATGCATTCCGGACCCCATCCGCACGGCAACAGCATTTGGTGGCCGGAGAACGCAAACCAAGAAATAGGTTTCAAATAGTTTTGAAACTATACCATCATTTTCCCCTCGCAACCCACAAAAAGGTGATTCTGTGAAATCGATGACGGCATGTACGCATTACGTTTTCAGCCTATAGGCAAGCGCGTTTGGATAAGTATTTGTGTATATGTGTTTTTATCTGTATAGGGGGAAGGGGAGGAAAGGAGGCTTTCACAGGAAGAGTCTAACTGACACGGTCTCTGCTGACACTTCAGGGATGCGTTGTGATCGTGTCTAGGGGGCATGTCCACCATCTGATCTGAATCCGGCAGACTGCAGACCTCGGGATAAACAGAGAGACTAACATTCGCGTAGATGCCATTCTTTTTATGACGTAACAAGTACATCAGGTGTTATGGGAAGTGCTCCTGGTTCCGGCTGACCTAGTTAATGCAGCCTAACAATAATTTAACAGATTTTAATAATACGAATTGATAATGGTCTATGTGTTTTTAGTCTAGATTTAATGGGAGAAAGCGCAACACCCAATATGGCGAATAAGCCCCACCTTCTAAATGAAAGGGCCAGTTGTTGATTAGTAAAGTCATCGTGTCACTGCAGCTGACGTTTGAAGCTCCAGTTGCTATAGAAATAGGTAATGTTTTGTGACACGCTTTTAGGATTGCACATTTTTGTCATGATTCAAACGTTTAGAAACCAAAAATATGAGACAGTTGTTGTCAGATTTAATTAGTGATTTCAAATGTGAAATTTAATCATTAGCTTAACGAACAGTCTTGGAGAATTAAATTTTTTTCCCATTCAAAGTGGAGCTGCACTTGCATGCCTGAGAGCCGTTTCAAAGATGGCCGCCGAGTATAATGACTTGTAAAGGGACTTTGCCACAGTGCATATTGGCATTATAATATTATACTGTATGAGCATAAGTGAATAGCAATTAAAGAGACCACTCGCCATTTCTCCAGTGAAACAATTCCATGCTGAGTCCAGAACACAACTGTACAGCACAAACAATCTGTTTTGAAAATTGTGAAGCAAATCAGTCGATACTTTAACCTAAGCCTAAATTAGATTTGTATATGTACTGCTGCAAGAAACCAACCAATGAAACCGTGCAATTCCCACAATGCACAATAACATAGACAATTGATTGTGAGATCATCCTAGTGTTTAGCCAGAAGCCCTGTCTTCTCAGAGTAATATTGCAGAAGGACATGCAAAGGTAAGCACAAATATTTATAGTGTATAGTTATAGTTAAAAGATCTAAAACATATTGCCACGTCTCCAAATATCATTTTTTTCTTCTTTCATAAATCATTATCTTGGTCACCCTTTCTGTCTCAGATTTTTTAAATATTTAACCAACGAAAAGTATTAAAAAGAGCTTGTGAGTAAACTTCGTAACTCCATTGGCTCTTCAAACTGTCAGTCAAACCTCATAACTCCGCCCCGCCTCTGTTGTGAATAAAGATCGAGATAGACATTGTTTACAAAATTAGGTAAATAAAGAATTGTTTCTTTGAATAAGTAGTTTTCTACTCAAGAAACACTTTATAAAAGGTTAATGTTTTATGTGTTTGAGGAGCAGAGAAGAGTGGCTTAGTGTAGCATTTGGCATCGAGTCATAGCCAATACTCTAAATAGCCTGTGTGTAGCACTTCATCTTTAATAACATGAGATTTTGGCCAAATGTCAGAAAAAAAGCTGCCCGCATAGCTACAGTAAACTTTATAACCTGTAATGAACACGTAATGCACTTACTGCCTTGGGTTTGGCTGTCAATGACGGACAAAACATGCATCTCTGACATTAATTATCTGAAAAAAATCGCTGTTCAAAAACCTCAACTCCATTTGAGCTTGATTTTGGTCAAATGTTAATAGTATTGTGACATGTGCAACTTGTGTCTGACCATATACATTCATTCATTCTTGTAGGTTATTTCTTATTTGCTCTTTCATAACTTTGAACTTGAAACTGTTATTTTCTGATAATTTGGCCGGTTTTCATACTCGATACGATTTGCCCACCCTGTTTTATGAAGGTTCACCCGTCTGAACATGGCCTGGTGTGACGTCACCGTGATCATTGCATGATCCCATGTGTTGACTGCGTACTGTATTATAAGAGAGATCTGACAAATTAAATGCCATAACTAGCGTATAAATGTTCACTGCAATATAATGTTAATATAAAATATATATATTCATCAATGTGTTTGATTGTTTTGTATCTCTTTAATACCAAAGAAACCTTTTGCAAGCTGAACTGTGAATGGGACCTGGTTCAAACAGTTTATTCACAAATCAAATCTGTCTGCAAAATGTACTCACCAAAAACATTTAATTCGTGCTTCAAAACTTGTGTCAGAAACAGTGGCCAATGCCACCAAAATAAAGTGTTTTTTCACCATGGAAACATTTGATATAATACAATTTCATGATTTCTTTTTGATTTCATGACACAAACTGCTCTCTATTTTATACAATAATGGCAGTTTTGTCTAGCTGAATACTCTTGTGGATCACACTGAGCTTTTTACTGTAAATACGTATTCAGACAGTAGTTAAAAACTGACTGGGAAAAGTCAATAATTTACAGTACATTTATTTTTTTAAGAAATCAAAAATGTGTTACATGTAAACTTAACATTTACAGTTGTTTGTTCAATTTTACTCACTCTATTATGTCTTTCTCTAACATATATATCTTCTTACATATCTTCCTGTTGCTCTTCCATGACTGGAATTTTCAGCTTACATGCTACACAATTCTACAAAAATAAATGTACTGTATAAATACAAATGAGTAAGTACAAAAATGTACAAATAAGTACTGATGTTGCTGCTGCTGTTCAGGGTTGTGATGTTTCTCCATGTTCAAAAATGATCTGCTGTTACACACAGAGTTCAGACACAGGTCTCCACTCCTGCACTTTGACACTGTACCCAGTACAGGATCTTTATCTTGATCACACCCTGGGATCTTAAATATACTTCTTCTGCTGGGAGACATTAAACGTGACAAGCCTGCCAACACTTTCAGGGATGGAGAGAGAGACGCAGACACACACCCCCTCTTAAACACACACAAACACACGCCACACAGTTCATAGAATTACTCTCTAGAGAAATGAGAACTGGGACAGAAAATGTCATGAACAATTAGTGAGCGCCACATTTAAGAGATAAACGTAAGCATCCATGATAATTAAACATGCAATAATTAATATAGAGAAAGAGTATAAGACTCCCTCTTCTAATACTTCCTATTCCAAGAGGACATGGGACAACATATATGACCCGGAGAAATAAGTCTGTATTGGGAATTAAAACAATGCTGGGCAAATAATGGAAAACATCTGCCTCTCTCTCTCTCTCTCTCTCTCTCTCTCTCTCTCTCTCTCTCTCTCTCTCTCTCTCTCTATCTATCTCTCTGCAGTATGAACATCCAGTTTGTTCTTGGAAGGAAGGAAAAAGCAAGGCAGAAAGGAAAAGGTGATAATGAAGGATAGGAAATAAAAGGAAGAAAAAATAAATGGTTTAAGGAAATGAATAAAAGGGACAGGATAAAAGGAAGGTATGAAATAGGAATGGAAGGAAATAATTTAGAGAAGGAAGGAAATGGAAGGAAGATAAAAAACGTAGGAAAGGGAAAGGAAGGAAAGGGAAAAAGGACAGATGGAGGAACTGATGGATGAAAGAAAGGATGGAAAATACTAAAAAATGGATGGACAGAAGGAAGGAAGGAAGGAAGGAAGGAAGGAAGGAAGGAAGGAAGGAAGGAAGGAAGGAAGGAAGGAAGGAAGGAAGGAAGGAAGGAAGGAAGGAAGGAAGGAAGGAAGGAAGGAAGGAAGGAAGGAAGGAAGGAAGGAAGGAAGGAAGGAAGGAAGGAAGGAAGGAAGGAAGGAAGGAAGGAAGGAAGGAAGGAAGGAAGGAAGGAAGGAAGGAAGGGTTAAAGCAGCACTAGGTAAATTTTCAACCTTTATAATATATTTTCAAACCTCTTGTGATGATACATCGACTTACAATAGGTTGAATGACACGTCTGCCATAGCCTGACGGGGTCTGTATCGTTTTTAATCGTACTTTTAAACTTCGGGTTTCGGGTAGTAACACGAGAAAAAAAAGAACTACAATATTCGACTGCTTTACGGCATATACGTCACTTCCACCACCACCCCCACTTCCTTAAATTCGGACGTGCGAGCCAAACTATCATTTGTTTGCCGAATGTTATAGTCATGGCCGAAGTAGCACAGAAAAATAAGAAAGCAAAGGTTTTGTCGGAGGAAAGCAAAAAGAGGAAACGAGAAAGTGATCGGATTAAAGGCAGGACGAGGATCAACATTGGGCCAGCGTTTGCTCGTTGGCGTGAGCTGAAGGAGGAGGGGCTACATTCTTGCAAGTAAATACGTAAGACGTACAAAATCATATTTTAGGATACCTAACATGTCTGTGATATTAGTTTTTTTGTCTTGCCTCAAGCTATAATGTAAATCGATTTTTCAAATTTGCAGATTCATCTATGGTAGCTTGATATTATAATATTGACGATATATGGTTATTACCTACCACTCAAACATTGAATTGAAGTATATAGATTCTGTAAAACGGTAACCAATAGACTAAGCTACTATAATGACGCTGGCTTGTAAACGTGAGCATCGCGATCATTTGGCGTTTGAAAACAATAAAACCCATGAAATTATATTCATATGACATGCTGAAACATATGCCACTGTACATGGGATGAAGACGTTTCACACGCAACGCAAGCAGAACACCTGCATGAGAACTATTGCAGTGTTCAGGGCTATCATGGTTGTCATGTCAACAAATGCACGTGCGATGCATCCACTGATGTAGAATGACAGTTTACGACAGTAGTAGAGGACAATACTGTTTCTCAACTGTAGGGGGACCCCGAGAGCAAAAACTACCTAGTGCTGCTTTAAGAAAAGGAACAGACAAAGGAACTGATGGACAGAAAAAAGGATGGAAATAGAAGTAAAGAAAGACGGATGGACAGAAGGAAGGAAGGAAGGGTAAGGAAAAAGAAGAGATGAAGGAACTGATGGATGGATGAAAGAATGGAAAATAAATGTAAAAACAGATGGATGGACGGACGGAAGGGAGGGAGGGAGGGAGAGAGGGAGGGAGGAAGGAAGTAAGGAAGGAAGGAAGGAAGGAAGGAAGGAAGGAAGGAAGGAAGGAAGGAAGGAAGGAAGGAAGGAAGGAAGGAAGGAAGGAAGGAAGGAAGGAAGGAAGGAAGGAAGGAAGGAAGGAAGGAAGGAAGGAAGGAAGGAAGGAAGGAAGGAAGGAAGGAAGGAAGGAAGGAAGGAAGGAAGGAAGGAAATGGGAAATGGGAAATGGGAAATGGGAGGGAGGGAGGGAGGGATGGGTGGATAAAGAAAAAAAAGATGAAGGAACTGATAAGCGGAAGTAAGGAAGGAAAATAGAAGTAAAGAAAGACTGATGGACAGAAGGAAGGAAGGAAGGGTAAGGAAAAAGAACAGATGAAGGAAGGAAGGAAGGAAGGAAGGAAGGAAGGAAGGAAGGAAGGAAGGAAGGAAGGAAGGAAGGAAGGAAGGAAGGAAGGAAGGAAGGAAGGAAGGAAGGAAGGAAGGAAGGAAGGAAGGAAGGAAGGAAGGAAGGAAGGAAGGAAATGGAAAATGGGAGGGAGGGTGGGTAAGGAAAAAAATAGATGAAGGAACTGATGGGCAGAAGTAAGGATGGAAAATAGAAGTAAAGAAAGACGGATGGACAGAAGGAAGGAAGGAAGGAAGGAAGGAAGGAAGGAAGGAAGGAAGGAAGGAAGGAAGGAAGGAAGGAAGGAAGGAAGGAAGGAAGGAAGGAAGGAAGGAAGGAAGGAAGGGAAGGAGAGAGAGAGAGAGAGAGAGAGAGAGAGAGAAGGAGGGAGGAAGGAAGGAAGGAAGGAAGGAAGGAAGGAAGGAAGGAAGGAAGGAAGGAAGGAAGGAAGGAAGGAAGGAAGGAAGGAAGGAAGGAAGGAAGGAAGGAAGGAAGGAAGGAAGGAAGGAAGGAAGGAAGGAAGGAAGGAAGGAAGGAAGGAAGGAAGGAAGGAAGGGAGGGAGGGAGGGAGAAACAGGAAAATTCAAGATCAGCTCGTCTGGGCTCTCATTTTCTCAAAGGCAGAGAAAGACAGCCAGAACTCGGTTTACACCGATCAAAATTTCTAGCCACTTGGGGACAATATTCAGGCTGGGGGAACTCATATTAATGTTGAAAAACCTCATAAAATGAAAATGTCATGCCATGGGACCTTTAAGGAAGGAATGAAAAAGGAAAGGAAGTAAAACCAAGAAAGAAAATTAGGAAAATAAGGAAGGGAAAATGGAAGGAAGAAAGGAAGGTAAAATGGATTAAGAAAAAGGGAAAGGAAAGCCATGTAGGAAAAGGGAAATTAAGCAAGAAAGAAGACATTAGAAAATACTCAAGATACATGTTACTTATTCTCAGACAATATTAATTGTTTCACTTTGAACAGAAATATGTTCATTTTATGCTCCAAACTCCATATAATTTCCAAGCTTTTCCCCTCTCCCACCCATGAAATCAGACACAATTTTTCAAGTAAACAAGCTATTAATCTTTTAAACGGTTACAAATCCTGCATTCTGGGCATGAATGATGAATTATGTATGATAGATATAAGGGAAAAAAACGCCACTAACAACAAACATTTCAACACTTGTTCTGTGCCAGAGAAAACAACATTTTCTCAGGCAGTTGTTTAGCACTGTACCCAAATGTTGCCGTGGGTCGTTTGCTAACTGCGGTTTCTAAATCTTATCCTGCACGCTGCCTCCTTGACAGTAATTAAGAGCGGCAGTAAATCATATTTCCACCATTTTTGGGGGCAAAGTTCTTTAAATAACTCTTAAAAAAGACACTCCCAGGCTGTGTTGGGCAACATGTCTTTCATATCCAATCAGATCATATTACATCATTTTGCGAAGGTTTTTTAAGATGTCTCTGTGCGTATCGGGTCTGTTTGTGTGATTTATGAAGTGTTGTTTGGCGGTCTATGTGAGAATGAGAAATCTGTCCATCTTGTCACGATACCACCGGGAGGAAGGAAGACTGAAAGAGCAGCTTGGTTTCAAGCCTCAGAGGTGATATCACTTACACGCCTTCATGGATGTACGCATACCAAGACACAATTGAACGCCGCCGTGATATCACGTATGCATAGGTTTTATCACTGACAAGCACATTTTGATCCATTTACACACTGTATGTGCGACAATATCCTGTATCATACATACATAGACGACACGTAAACAAAACATCACAGCCTAAAAACACTCGTGCCGCGTACCCTGACATATTCAGCGCTGTTTGTTTCTCTCTCCGGGTTCCTCCATTACCAAGGCTCTTCTTCAAAGCACACACAGATGTAACGAATGTCGCAATATCTGCTGCTTCAATCCCATCCGACACACTTGCGGTGCCATGACAATGCGCCTGCAGCTCCAGAACCCTGGCCATGAGTGAAAGTGGGTGCCCACAGGCGTCCATGTTATCAGGCTCGGTCACATTGGCACTTCCCTTGGCACACATTAGTGAAAAGCAGGGTGGTATCTGAGGATAATGAATCAGGGATGTTCCTGAACCCCATATCCAGAGCAAACGCTGCGGTCAACATAGAATGCTGGAGTGGTTAATTGGTTTTGGGAGATAACAGATTTGGATTATTGCAGCGTGAAGAGACGAACAAAGCTAATGGTTTTAGGGTCACGGGCTGTGTCTCGCTGACTCTCTAAACACTCACTTTCTCACGTTCTCTTATGAAACACTTGTATTATATTTAGCCCTTGGACATCGAGGCAGTTCATTTATGTATTATTGATAATTTTGTGAATGTACAAGCGCATTGCTAGTGTGGTCTGCAATACCTTCAGTTGTGATTATTATTATAGTGGTGATGTCTTCACAATACGGTGACTTGTAGTTTTTAATAATTAAATAAAATTACTTCCACTAGGAAATACAGTTCCTAACATGTAATACTAATAAAAATGAAAATACTTTTTATTCTTAAAAAATTAAGAGAATTCTTTCCACTAGAAAATAGTTAATGACATGTAAACAGTAGCAGAAAGTTATTCAGTGGATCCAGTGAAGCAATATATACACTAGTTAACTCTTTCCCCTCCAAAGTTTTATTTTATTTTTAAAGTTGCCAGCCAGCGGCAGCATTTTGATTTTTTTAAGGATATTTTGTTGTATGAATATCTGAACATACAATGTATCAAAAGAAAAAAACAAAACAAAACAAATACTCTAGCTTCATACTGTCTTTTTTTATCAACACTTGAATATGGTATATGGTATGGAATAAGTTTCATTAAAAAACTTAAAAAAGTAACTTTATTAACAAAAAGTGGAGAAAATCACATTTTTGTCAAGACTTCTTCTGGATCGAAATCAGAATGATAATCAAAATAGACTTAGTAGATTCAACAGTCCATCAACACCTCCAAAGCTTGCACAGTCCTGTACCTCTTCTTGGGTTCAACATGTCATTCAGTAACGTTAGGCAGTTATGATTTATGCACTGTTGAATATGATGATCACATTAGCTTACATGTGCGTAAGCAATCTTCTATCACTTGTTTGTGATTCTTCTTCTTTTCTTGGTGAAAATAGGCATTACCGGACAAACCTGTCAATGTTCGGCAAGGTTACTCGCTCCAATTTGCTCGCAAACCACCCCACTTTACGGGCATAACACACACTTCAGTAAGGAGCAACGTGTCTCACGTTGAGGGCGTGGCTGTCGGACGGGCGCTCACAGACTATACGGCCTCCTCAGCACTCCCGCTTGGCATGCTTTGCAAGTTATAAAATCAGAATTGCTAGATATAGTCAGAATTGTGTTATAAAGTCAGAATTGCGAGATATAAAGTCAGAATTGCGAGATATAGTCAGAATTGCGAGTTATAAAGTCAGAATTGTGAGATATATACAGAATTGCGAGTTATAAAGTCAGAATTGTGAGATATAATCAGAATTGCGAGTTATAAAGTCAAAATTGCGAGTTATAAAGTCAGAATTGTGAGATATAGTCAGAATTGTGAGATATAGTCAGAATTGCAAGTTATAAAGTCAGAATTGCGAGATATAGACAGAATTGCGAGATATAGACAGAATTGCGAGTTATAAAATCAGAATTGCAAGTTATAAAATCAGAATTGCAAGTTATAAAATCAGAATTGCTAGATAGTCAGAATTGCGAGTTATAAAATCAGAATTGCGAGATATAAAGTCAGAATTGCGAGTTATAAAGTCAGAATTATGAGATATAGTCATAATTGCGAGTTATAAAGTCAGAATTGCGAGTTATAAATTCAGAATTGCGAGATGTAGTCAGAATTGCGAGATATAAAGTCAGAATTGTGAGATATAGTCAGAATTGCGAGTTATAAAGTTAGAATTGCGAGATATAGACAGAATTGCGAGTTATAAAGTCAAAATTACGAGTTATAAGTCAGAATTGCGAGATATAGTCAGAATTGCGAGTGATAGTCAGAATTGTGAGATATAGTCAGAATTGCGAGTTATATAGTCAGAATTGTGAGATATAGTCAGAATTGCATGATATAAAGTCAGAATTGCGAGATATAGACAGAATTGCGAGTTATAAAGTCAGAATTGCAAGTTATAAAATCAGAATTGCGAGATATAGTCAGAATTGCGAGTGATAGTCAGAATTGTGAGATATAGTCAGAATTGCGAGTTATAAAGTCAGAATTGCGAGTGATAGTCAGAATTGTGAGATATAGTCATAATTGCGAGTTATAAAGTCAGAATTGCGAGTTATAAATTCAGAATTGCGAGATGTAGTCAGAATTGCGAGATATAAAGTCAGAATTGTGAGATATAGTCAGAATTGCGAGTTATAAAGTTAGAATTGCGAGATATAGACAGAATTGCGAGTTATAAAGTCAAAATTACGAGTTATAAGTCAGAATTGCGAGATATAGTCAGAATTGCGAGTGATAGTCAGAATTGTGAGATATAGTCAGAATTGCGAGTTATATAGTCAGAATTGTGAGATATAGTCAGAATTGCATGATATAAAGTCAGAATTGCGAGATATAGACAGAATTGCGAGTTATAAAGTCAGAATTGCAAGTTATAAAATCAGAATCGCGAGATATAGTCAGAATTGCGAGTTATAAAGTCAGAATTATGAGATATAGTCATATTTGTGAGTTATAAAGTCAGAATTGCGTGATATAGACAGAATTGTGAGTTATAAAGTCAGAATTGCGAGTTATAAAGTCAGAATTGTGAGATGTATACAGAATTGCGAGTTATAAAGTCAGAATTGTGAGATATAGTCAGAGTTGCGAGTTATGAAATCATAATTGCGAGTTATAAAGTCAGAATTGTGAGATATAGTCAGAATTGTGAGATATAGTCAGAATTGCGAGTAATAAATTCAAAATTGCGAGTTATAAAGTCAGAATTGTGAGATATAGTCAGAATTGTGATATAGTCAGAATTGCGGGTTATAAAGTCAGAAATGCGAGTTATAAATTCAGAATTGCGAGATGTAGTCAGAATTGCGAGATATAAAGTCAGAATTGTGAGATATTGTCAGAATTGCGAGTTATAAAGTTAGAATTGCGAGATATAGACAGAATTGCGAGTTATAAAGTCAGAATTGCGAGTTATAGGTCAGAATTGCGAGATATAGTCAGAATTGCGAGTGATAGTCAGAATTGTGAGATATAGTCAGAATTGCGAGTTATATAGTCAGAATTGTGAGATATAGTCAGAATTGCATGATATAAAGTCAGAATTGCGAGATATAGACAGAATTGTGAGTTATAAAGTCAGAATTGCAAGTAATAAAATCAGAATTGCGAGATATAGTCAGAATTACGAGTTATAAAGTCAGAATTGCGAGTTATAAAGTCAGAATTGCGAGTTATAAAGTCAGAATTGCGAGATATAAAGTCAAAATTGCCAGTTATAAAGTCAGAATTGCGAGACCCAGGACAAGCTTTAGGACTGTGCAAACATTAGGGGTGTTTATGGACTCGACCTACTCCATCTATGTTTTGATCATCGTTCTGAATCCAATCTGGATGTAGTCTTTGAGAAAGACGTGATTTTCTCAGCTTTTTGCTCAATTTGTTTTATTTTTATGAAACACCCACATTCAAGTGTTGATAGAAAATAAATGCATGAAGCTAGAATGAAGCAGGGTTTTTTGTTTTGTGTTTAAATCAGAGGGTCGGTTTTTTCTTTCTTTCGATATATTGCATGTTCAGATATCAACAAAACATTTTTTTTTAAATAATCAAAAACGCTGGCGGTGGCTGGCAACTTTTTTGTATTAGTGTAAGGTTGGCTGTGCCCCTCCAAGGAACCGTGTTTGACACCCCTGATCTAGAACATATTTAAACATTCAAACCACAAGCATTATTACATACAGTGCAGTACGTCAAAAAAACTATGTATACAGACAGAACTGCAATGTCATTTATTTTTGAAAAACCTGTCCCGAGAGTCCTCAAAATCCAAGTTTTATGTCTCCTTGCGAATGCCCGGAACAGCAATGGTACTTTCTGAGAGCATTGTAGCTGGTAGTCATATCCAGTAATTAATTTCAGCTGTCAAAGCAAGCAGAACATCACTCTAATTCAAAGACTAGCTGAGATGTCATTTGCTTTTCATACTTGCTTTTCATTATTTCATAGTCTAGTATCCATAAATTATTCAATCTAAGCATTTTACATCATAGATTATTTATGCTTTGTAGCACTTTGACAAATTGTATTGTGACAGCGGTGCCAATGGAGAATTCTTGAGAACTGGATATGAAGGGAATGTCATTCAAATTCATTCTGGGTTCGGGGACGATTCAGCGTGTGTGCTGTGTTCTGTAATAAACATTCCCCAGTCCCAGTGTTTACAACGGTTCCCTCATAGCACATGATAATCAATTGTTTATATCAAGGTTTCAATTCACTTTCTACACAAACACAGCCGTAAGAAATTTTCACTCCGAACGAATATAAATTGAACTCGACAAAGGATGACAGCCGAGTAGAAATAGCACTGCTTATGTTTATCTTTGCTTTAGGTTTTGTTTCTTTTCATTGCAGAGGAGAATGCTGGGTACGTGCCACCCCATGGAGCAAGCCAGTGTTTAAGTGGGCTCCTGGGACGCTGAGAGATTTGAGAAAAAAACAGTAAACTCTCTTATGAAACATGCCTGCAATCTTTTGCTCATTGGCGTTCTCTTTCTTTATTTTCATGAGAGGCTCGTCCTGAGGTCACCCGGCAGAGCAGAACGTCGATCCGCCAATCGAAGATGTGGGCCGTGCACGGCACGTCTCCTCCCAGGCTGTTTAAAGCACTTGGAGGCGGGTTGTGTATAGAAAACAGTGGGAGTGTATATACATTATTTGAGTATTGTGGGCTTGAATGTGCGTTTATTCTGCCAATACCACTCAAACACATCCACAAATGCAGTGCTGCTGTTCTTTAAAATATTACTGACCTATTGGTGATTCTCATCTCATTTTTCTTCTCTCTGCGACAAGTCAGATCTGCAATGGCAGGCCGTAGCCACTAGCGAGTGGAGAAAAAATTGTCTTTAAATATTGATTCTTGAACCATAAGATGTTGGGTCAGACTATGTATCAAGTTCATCCTCAGAGCACAGCAGCCTCTCGGGAGGACGAGGGCTGACAAGCGAAGAGTCTTCATTCGGTGTCTGCATCAAGATTTAGCATCTTCCCAGGTGAACGTTGCGATACAACAAAGCATTTTTAGATGGATCTGTAGATAAACATATGCACACAGACACAAGCATACACACCTTCGCAGAAAAAAATTACAATACGTTCACAGTCATCATATCTGCACTTCCAGTTGACCATTTGAAACGAGAATAGGATAAGCTTTTCCCAGTAGTAACAGACCTAAAAATACACCCAGCCCATCCCAGGAGAGGGCTGGCGGTATCCGGGGCTTCAGTAATGAGAATTTGAGATGGCACTCGACCCCATCTCCCAAGGCTCAACACTGGAATCACAGTGGTTCTGATACATTCATCACAGCTCACAAAGCAGACGGCTGGAGTCTGAAGGGGCTTTGAAGCCTGGAAGACGTCTGGGCAGGCCCAGGGCGAGCCTAGCGTACAGGGCTGTCTTGAAGAGAGAAAACCTCATTCAACACTTCACAAGCCACCAGAGCCCTAAGAAAGACATACAGAGATAAAGACACAATGGACAGCGTCGTTTCTGCAAGTTCGATCCAACACTGAAAAAGGTAAAGCTCAGCAAGAGCGAATAAAAGGGCTGATTAGAGTTCAGAAATCAAGTTTAGGTTAAGTTGTGCCGTCTGTGGAGGAACTCATTGAGATTAGAAAACCAGTGATGAATAGTGGAGCTGATTCTATTTCAAACTTTATTACATTGCAGTATTGGGCATGAGTTATGCCTCTTCACATCGGAGCTTATCTTTAAACATGTTCATAATCTCAGTCAGCACATTGCTAACCTGTTTTCAGAGTACTTTTGAGAGCTTCACAGTTGAACCAAAAAAAATGCTCGTTTAAATATGCACTAAATAACTTTCTGGTTATGTTTCACCGGCATACAACAATGGCCTTGAACTTTATACTGACACCTAGAGGCGTGGATGTACTGTAGCATTGTTTTTTATGCAGATGTATTTGGCACCCTGTTATTAGTTTATTCTGAAACCAACAGTGTCTGGTAATTGGGGGTTGCCAATAGGCGTGTTCGACTTAAATCGGCACTGCACAGACTGATCGTGTGTATAACATTAAAGTACCATGTGGCAAGCAATCAAGGCCGAGGGACTGTGAGAACGTAGCAAGGCCGGTGGCGGTAGAGATAATTAGCGCCAGCTGCGCGCTGCACCGGTCTCATGTTCACGGATGAGCTCGGATGCATTAAAGGAGGAGCGACGACAGTGAAGGACAAGAGAGGACCAGGCCTGGATCTTCTGTTTTGTTTATGTTTTATTATATGTGTGCAGCATCAGTCGGTGAGGAGCAATGTTCCCTCTAAGCTGTGCGTGTGAAAAGAAAAAATAAAATGCTGCGCAGACGACAGACACAAACGCGAAATGTGGGGAGAAATAGTTTAAATGAGAAATAATTGCAGTGCTCTGTTGAACTGCTATAGAGTTAGTATTGCTATCGTGTTGCAGGTTTCATAGAAAGACAATGATGTGCAGTGAGTCGTGTTTGCGGTCCAAATAGCTCAAAATGAGAGGCAACGTGAAACGCAAAGACATGTAAAATAAAATCTCATCATGTTTTAAAGAAGAGTGGCTTGATTAAGTGTTGGAAATAACAGATGATGGACACAGCACGGTAACAAAACAGACATGTACAGTTACACACCCACCACAAGTGTAGGGTGCAAACTCCTCAGTAACACACGTCAGTTTAAACAGATTTGTGTGCGGTTTGGGTTTCAGGGATGTTTAGATAACTATAAAAGAGTTCACATGTTCACTTGAACATATTTAGCTATTAGATCTATTTCATTACTTCAGTGTGTGTGTGTTTTTTTTTTAAACAAATTGAAGCATTTAAACTGATATAATATATATCATATTATCTATGTATCTATGCCTTGTTTTGCTTTGTTGTTTTTTTCTTTTCTTTATGTTGTATGTCTTGTTGTTGGGCCTAGAGCCTGTATTAGTTTATATATATAGGCTATTATAATTATATTATATTGTAAGCCTAATAAAGAATTGATCTCACAAGGGGATTGTTTAGGGATCCTTGCTATAAAAAAGTTTGGAAACCCCTGATATAGAAATCTTGGAAATTCATAAGCAATAAACAAACATTTAATTTTGATGGTTTAATGCTGCCTGTCGCCAATAAATGACTGTACAAAAACACATTAAGAACCATCTCAATGTAACTGCTTGATTGTTTTCATATTTTAATATATTATATTATTATAAAGAATTGAACTGTCTGGAAATTGAAACTGGGGGAGTTTTATCTTGGTAAAGAAGACTACAATTAATAGCACTGCAAAATGTGTTTAATTTAGTGACTCCTGAATTAACGTTTTTTTTTTCCTTTTTTCTTTTTTTTTAAAGCTGCTGTCCGTAACTTTTTTTGTGTTCAAGATTTGCAAAAATTACATAATGAGAATGTACAACATGAATACATTTTCCAAACCGTGTTTTTGTCTTGCCCTTGAATCATTATGGTACACTTATAATAAGTGTTTATATTGGGACTATTTCAGACCGTTCTGGTAGGAACCACTGCCGAGGAGCACAGTCCCTGCGTGACTCGCCATAGATCTAAACAGAGAGAAGTAGCTCCGGCTGCAATGTTCTTCCGCAAGACACATGCAGTTCTGTTTATTAACCGCTAGAGCACAAAAAGTTACGGACTGCAGCTTTAATATATCACTAAGTTACATCAAGGGTTAAATAAAATAGAAATGGCACATTAAAGTTAAAAGTTATAACTGGGTGATGAAACCACTTTTTTGTGTGCGTTTACCTACGCTCTACACGTAAAGAATGTTTTTGCTCAGGTGACCAAAATGTCTGCCCAATAGAGAAAAGTTTTGCTCAGCGAGAAAAGAAATTAGAGGGAACATTGGTGAGGAGGCTGCCATTTTTATTTAAACTTTGTGTTTATTTATGCAAGTTGTTAGATGTTCGCCGGTTCCGGCCTCCTTATTTCCATAACAACAAACTTTGTTACATACTGTGAAAGCAATTAGACAGCAGACGGCTCTGTATGTTTTCGAATCGCTCTTGCGGTACTTTGATGTCATACACACCTGATGAGTTGTATTCAACAAGTCATGTGATCTCAACATGATGGTCCCCATGAGGGTCTGATCTGCCATCATCATTTTAAACATATTTGTCAGTTTTATTCATTTTATTAGATGTTAAGTATAGTATAAAAAAAACTGTATTTTTAAGTGGTTTGCAGATCTTTTTACAGAATAACATAGATGTTTTTAGCCAGCTGCCAGTTTTAAAGGTTTTTTGAAGGGAATTGCATCTGTAAAGCTCACATTACGTAACATTTTTTACAGCGAGGAAGAGCTGTATTTTTACTGTAGTTTACCATTGTTTTACTGATGACTACATCACTTGCATTTCTACTTTGCATTTGTGGAAGGAAGCTTTATAAATGTATCTCTCTTGAATTCCATCTTACACCAACAGTAAAAGACTAGAAAACGGAAAATGTCTCCATATAATCTTATATAGTGCAACAACAAAAAAATCGCCCATGAATTTTTAATTTGTTATTATGATCCTATTCAGTGACCCTAATTAGAAGTGCAAAATGACTTAAAGGAAACATTTTCAGGGTAATGACTTTACCCAGAGGAGCAAATTGACAATAATTTGTGAATCACACATTCAAAGCAATCCCCTCCCTACTCATGAATATAAAGTTTGCTGTGTGCTGTAAAGCGGATAAACAGTGTTAAACTACTGTCTCATCTTCATCAACCTGACTAACACACACTTTACACACAGACACACAAGCTCCCAGCCAGGTCTGAACTGTCCACAGTTTGTCCTTCAAGTCCCACGTACCTCTCTCTCACATGCACACACATACACACAAGAGAGCTGAAGGAAATCCAGAAATTCACTTTCAGTTGATGGATTCAGTCTCTCACGTGAGCACCTGTGTGTCCAGCATCTTCAGTCGAAACCTCAGGTTTATATAGTGATCCTTATCCATCCTTTTATCTTCTGTCAAAACAAGGCAGCCATCTATAGTCAACAATAATTTTGTCCATCTTTCGCTTGTACGGAATCCTCCATAATGTCAGTGTCTTAAACAAGATGGTCTCCTTTTCCATTTGGGGTTGGTGAGGAGTATTGGGCCTCTTGGTAAGGCAGCCATGTTCTTGCTATCGTGTGACCTACAAATAAAAAGAAAGATATATTAAGGAACACTATGGCACAATCTTGTTAGCTTTTAGACGTTTGAGACTTGTTCACAGCAACAAAAATAATTGTATTAAATCAATCTTATTGTCTTTTTTTAAATATATCTAAACATTCTAAAAACTAGAAAGAATTTAACAAAAAAAAAAAAAGAAAACTTGTTTTCAGAAAATGTACCTTGAATATTGCCTAAAGTTTTGGGACACCTGCCTTTACATGCACATGCACAACTTCAATGACATCCCATTCTTAATCCGTAGGGTTTGATATGAAGTTGGCCCACCCTTTGCAGTTATAACAGCTTCAACTCTTCTGGGAAGGCTTTCCTCAAGGTTTAGGAGTGTGTTTATGGGAATGTTTGACCATCGCATTTGTGAGGTCAGGCACTGATGTTGGACGAGAAGGCCTGCAATTGTCCAAAATGTTTTGGTATGCTGAAGCATTAAGAGTTATTTTCACTGGAACTAAGGGGCCAAGCCCAACCCCTGAAAAACAACCCCACACCATAATCCCCCCTCCACCAAACTTTCCACTTGGCACAATGCAGTCAGGCAAGTACCGCTCTCCTGGCAACCGCCAAACCCAGACTCGTCCATCGGATTGCCAGACAGAGAAGAGTGATTCGTCACTCGAACATGTCTCCAAGTCTCCACTGCTATTGATTTTATACACCGGTGGCCATGGAATTGATTGGAACACCTGAATTCAATGATTTGGAGGGGTTTCCCAATATTTTTGGCAATATAGCGTATCTTGTATTAACCATAAATCATAAATATTTTGTTATTTGTGATTTTCGTTTAAATTTATAAAATTATTATAAGTATCCATTGTTACGTCATGTTAATTAAGGAATTAACTAATGTTAACAAATACGTGAGATTGCGTACAGTAACCCCTCTTTCACACAGATATTCTGGAAAATACACTGATATTGTGTCCAGGGATCGTTTGATTTTGGTTCATTCACACTGACTGTGATTTTCTTTCATAAAGACACATGACATCGCACTCATGCATTTTTTTTATTCGATCATAAACTAGCACATCGCGTACCGTTCTACTAAGCTTGCGAATGATATCTGCTTTAGAGTCATCACTACGACACACCCTTTATGGCATTGGTCCTGCCTTTCATTCCCACTCCCACAGGGCGCATTCCGGGACTGATCCCGGCAATGTTACTAGGTCCCCATCCCGGGATCAATCCCGGAACATGTTTGTGTTAACACAGAAGGCACTCTAACAATTTTATGGGATGAACGCTCTTTGTGAAAGGGGCTTAAGTGAGAGATGCATTAAAGGTGCAATAGGTGATCTAGGAAATGCTAACTTTAGCCTGCTAGCAATCGGACAGAATGCAATAGTTGAAAGAACATTTTATGGTCCTACACCTTCCACAGACTTACATATACATTTATAAAAATATACATTTATAAAAATAGACATATAGTGATTGCTACCTGGATAAGAGGAGACTTTTAACCAGCATAACAAAAAAAATCTATACATCACATTTAATGGATCAAGAAAGAGTGTTTGTTTTTGCTTTGTAAGAGTTTCTGTGTCGCACAACTTCTCTTCAATAGATCTTGAGTCTTCGACACAAACGCAATTCATTCACTGTGAGTGTAACCAGTCTTCACAGCAATCAATCAAACAGCTTATAAAAATGCCACGAAATAAGCCTCAAAAGTTATTAAACAGATTATTTTAATTTACAAAATTCAGATTACAAGTTATTAAACATCAACTGCGTGTTCATATACATTTCCGATGCAGAGAACAAATGTGAATACCTGTGCATTTATTTGTGCATTTAATTATAGTTGTCACAGGATATGCATGTATTTGTGTAATTTATCGGTGTGCTTAGAAAACCATTGTGTTGTGTGTAATAGTAATTTGCAGCGTGCATTTGTGGAAAGCTTTGATGCGTTTAATGAGAGTTAAATAAAATTGTCTGAATCAGAAGTAGTTGCTGTGTTGTCGGTCTCCCCTCGTCCCCCTCCACTCCGGAGCTCACCACGCCCACTTTTGTAGCATTTTTCCAAAACTGTGGTGAGAACTGACTGCTGCTAAAAACAGGGGGCTTCATGACCCTTTAGGCTTTGTTAATGTTATAAAAATGTTCATATTGCAGAGCATTAATTAATGTTAACAGATACAACTTCTGTAAATGTTGTGATTAACATTAACTAAGATTATAAATGCTGTAGAAGCATTGTTCATTGTTTCATTTGAACTAATGTAGTTAACCAATGTTAACAAATGAAACCTTATTGTAAAGTGCTACCATAAATTCATATTTGAAGCATTCCCGCTTAGTCTCTTTAGTGTTGGAAAGGAACATTAAGCGGTATGGCAGCTGTACCGTACAAAGGCAGACATTGGAAAAGGATAATAAAAACAAAAAGGGGAGCTATTACGCGGAGGGTACTAAAGGAGAATGTAAAGATATAAGAAGGTAGATGGAAAGAGACAAAGAGAGAACGCAATATGTATCCTGGCGCATCACCACAATCTCCTGTGACATGTGCACTGAAGCCTGCTGGTTACTGTCCCGTTTCCACCTCTATTAAATACAGAATTAATGCTCACTGGAGTAAGACACTACCTCCCGCCTCCCATCTGTGCCTCGCCGCAGCCCATTGGCTCCTGAGGTGAAAGAAGGCGGGGCTTAGCCCACTGACAGTCAGCTCAGCCAATAATAGACTCAACAAACAAAGTCATTAATCCTGAATGAAAGACCCAGAGCCGTCATTCATTTCTCGTCTCTCTCTCTTATCAATTTAATTAGGACTCTTAATTTGAAAGCCTCGGTGGAGCTCATTGCCATAATGCATTTTAATGAACACAACAGATGTTCTGCTGTTACTTTATAACTCTAAGCAATTATTCTTATGGCAGTTGTGTGTTCTCAGACACCGTTGTTTCTTTAATACTTCACCTGTATGTCACACCTGCACGAAACAGCAGTCACCACGGCGTTCACTGAACAAACAGAAGCGCGCCTCAAATTCTCATATCTAAAATCAATTTTGATTTATGAGGTAAGCATTTTTGTTTTAAAACCCACAATCATTAATGTGTCTTTCTGTATGGAAACCCCATCTCACCAATCCCAAATTAATTTACATTTTTTGCTTGAATATAGACATTTTGAGATGGGTTAAGATATGAAGGTGCCCTGGTCCGCAAAATGTACTATTCATTTTTAAAGTCAAAGCTAGTATGGACCAACAATGTTGTCCCTGCATGTTTGTCTAGGCTGGGTTTTTTGAAAATTCTCTATTGTCCTGACTCCTATGAAAGATTTCTCTGTGCAACTGAAGTCTTCAGGGATTTATTCTCTGAGCCACAAACTCTGTGGAGTCACTCTGAAATTGTATTTATCTTCAAGCTTTGCTCATTCTTTAATAAGTCTCTTTTAGAAAGTTTTAGTGACGTGTCTGCCTATAACTTACAGTAAAAGTGCTTTTTGAGAAGCCAATATTGTCTCTGCAATAATGTGCCCATAAAACAAGTGAAAATTCGAAAAGGTATGTTTAATTGTTTTACAAATCTTAAATATGACAATTTTATCTCATAACATAGCACTTCTTGTACTCTCATGAGCTTCAGAGAACCCTCTTATAAAAGTAAGGCCTCAACAAAACGCTGCTTTGAAGAATGGTTTGCCTGAGAAAAAAGCTTTGGGAGAAGGGCTCCTCAAACAAACGCCTTCTGAGAATACTCCCGTGGAGGGTTTTGATGGCATATATAGTAGCTCTTCAAAAGGTCTATTTAAAATGTACTTTCATGGCAACAAACTATTCTCAGATGCCCCTCTTACCATGAGCAAAAGACACTTTATCTGTGCCAACCTTCAGTCTGCACGTGTTAGTATCCAGGCTTGAAAAGGATAGTTCAACCAAAAATAAACATTTTGTCATAATTTACTCACCCTCATGTCATTCCAAACCAAGACTTTGTTTAACCTGAGAGATTTTTGTCCCTCCATTGAAAGTCCAGGTAACCAAAACTTAGACCTAGGGCTGTGCATTTAATCGAAATCATAATAAAATCACAATCTGAGCATGCATGATTTCTAAACCGCAGAAAGCGCTATTTTTCAGTGTGTCTAAATCTAGCACGAGAACAGAACAGAGCGTGTTTACCGTTACGACATTGAAGAAATCACAGAAACAGGGACGGTGAATTAAGCGCAGAATAAGGACTTAAAAAAAATCTACATCCGTGGTTTGGGAATACTTTGGATACAAGAGAGATTATGTATCACAGAGCCAAGATCTGTCAAACGAATGTTGCGGCAAAACAGAGTAGGGGCCATTCACACAAAACACGTTTTTGTGATTAAAAACACAAGACGCAGGTCTAGAGATGTGTTTTTTAAAGGTGAACTTCTTTTACCTTAAGCACCACGTAGAAAAGAGACGTGAGACACGAGATGCAAGCACAACGGTTAAAGATGTCCATCTAGCACAAACAATGCCACATTCCAAACCAGATGAATAAAAATAATACAGGCATTTGCAAACTGCACAGCATATGAAAAGAGTTCAAAATGGCATAAAGAATAATTTATGCAAAGATATGCCTGTCAAATATCGTTAAAGCTGGCTTCTAAAAAGTGATAAAGACAATTATGTGTGTAAGGAAATATTGTTTCAAAATCATGATTAAAATTGAAATTGCATTATTGATCAAAAATCGTGATAGTGTTTTTTTGTCCATATTGTACAGCCCTACTACTAAAGTCATAGAGGCATCATAAAAGTAATTCATATGAATTGAGTAAAGAGAAAAACATATGGTAAAGATGGAAGTGCAAGCATACCTGCGTGATGCGCAAGAACGAGAGAGGTTTGTTGTAGTGTATGCACAAGCTTCTGAGTTTATCATATGCAATGTGCTCAATGTATATGTGTTTATACATGAATAAAAGCTTAAATTAAATTCACCAAAATGATTGGAGCTCTTCAATTCTTCACTTGACTCATATGGATTAATTTTACGATGCCTTTATGACCTTTTCGGATCTTCAAAGTTTTGGTTACCTGGACTTTCAATGGAGGAACAGAAACCTTTCAGGTTTCGTTACAAATATCCTAATTTGTGTTTCAAAGATTAAACAAAGTATCATGTGTTGTGTAGAATGACATGACAATAATGACAAAAATCCCTTTAATCAATGTGGTCACATCAGCAAAATGCAACTCTGGCTCATTCACCTTGGTGGTTTTGACTTTGTTACCGGTGCTGCAGGACCAACCAGTCAGGTCTGGAAGAACTTTACACTCCTCGCCGTCCATACATGGGTGCATTTGGCACCACCACTTCTGCAGCACGATGGAAGCTGTAAGAGAGATGGGGGAAATTATAGATTGCTCTCAACATTATAATTTTCAGAGTATCTCCTAATGCATTACTGAACATCAGTTTTCTACAATGACAATTTCGCCAATCCAGTGAACAAACAATACAGAACATTATAAATTAAATTAAATTAATAAATGCGAATTAACAAATTAAAATAATGAAATTATATTCCTAATTGCATCAAATCAAGTGAAGGCTTGTTCCCGCAAAGAACAATAACTATAAAGATAAATATAATGATATATTAGCATCCACACCAATGGACAATAACATTTTGTTTATTATAAGTGTGTGGTGCAATTAACGTCTACCACTTAAAGGATTAGTTCACTTCAAAAAGGACATTTCCTGGTAATTTACTCACCCCATGCCATCTAAGATGTTCATGTCTTTATTTCTTCAGTGGAAAAGAAATTAAGTTTTTCGAGGAAAACATTTCAGGATTTTTCTCCATACAATGGACTTCAATGGCAACCAAAATATTGAAGGTCCAAATCAATGCAGTTTCAAAGTGCTTCGAAGGGCTTCAGAGGCTCTGCACAATCCCAGCTGAGGAATAGGGTCTTATCTAGCAAAACCATCGGCCATTTTCTAAAATAAATAAAAATGTACTTTTTAACCTGAATTGCTCATCTTGCACTGCTTTGCGACACACCGTGGATGACGTAATCACGTCGGAAAGGTCACGCTAGACGTAGGCAGAAGTACTGCCCCTGTGTTTACAAAGCGCTCATGCGAAGACAAATACAAACATACTTTAGCAAAAAAAGGTAAAACAATGATATCGGACGATTTTGAAGTTGGAGATGGAGTGTTTTTTGGTAAAGGGCATTTGTATTAGTCTTCGCACGTTCACTTGGGGCGGTACTTCCGCATACGTCTAGCGTGATCTTTTCGAGAGCAGTTATTTTTTCTTGAAAATGACAGATGGTTTCGCTAGATAAGACCCTATTCCTCAGTCTGAAGCCCTTCGAAACTGCATTGATTGGACCTTCAACATTTTGGTTGCCATTGAAGTCAATTATGAGAAGAAAAACCCTGGAATGTTTTCCTCAAAAATGTAATTTCTTTTCAACTGAAGAAAGAAAGACACAAACATATTGGAAGAGATGGGGGTGAGTAAATTATCAGGAAATTTTCATTTTAAAGTGAACTAATCCTTTAAAGGCTCAAGCTCTTTAAAGTCGGGTGGATTCTGATTAGCTGTCAATGTTTTTATTGTTCATCAGCTGGGGGGAAAAATCCTTCTGAAAGGGATTCCAGCAATATCATTCTTCAGTGTTGTTATCGTTATAGTTATGTTGTGGGCTATGTTTGTGTTGCTGTTCTCATAGAATTAGAATGATTATTAAAACTCTATCGTTACACTGTAGTCTGTACACTCAGGTGTAGGTTTGAACTGCAATGTCAAACATAACGACTAAGATGACAAATACACACCTCTTCAACTTCCCAATTGAGAAATATAGAGAAAAATACATAAAAAAGATCAAGAAATAACTAGAATTTTCTCTCGAACAGACACCTGCTGAAGAACAAGTTGTATTAACAGTTAACACCAAGATCACAGTGCTAAACAGCTTCCTTTTTGCTACCACCTTGATGTGTCATCCCGCAGGAAGTCATGCTCCTTTATTCTCTCTGAATAGTGCTACATCAGATTCTCCAAAATCACTACACAATGAACCCATGATGACTTCTCGAATATACATTATCTGCTATTAATTGTTAAATAGGAGGTGAATCATTTCTTAACCACTAGCCCATGCGAATAATGACTGTTTTGACTACCTGTCTGCTACTGGTCGACCAAATTAGTGGTCCGGCCCAAACACATGCCATTGGTTGAGCCAGTGTTACCGAGTGAAATATTTTTAAAGGGACGGTAACAGTGTTCACAGTTTTTAGAGAACATCAATTGACAAATGACTAATAGTTGTCTTTACACGATTTCCCAAACGGGGTTGCAAAGGAACTGCATGGAGGTTGTGAGTTGATGAAAAGCAAATAAGTAACCACCGCCCATTCAAAACAAAGGCGTAGCTTGATGACACAGAGATTGAGCGCAGAATCTTGGGAGTTGTAGTCTTCACCTCACAGCCGGTGGAAAAGAATCGGGATGGGACGCGGGCAGAAATCATGGTTCATGGATGAGATTATAAACATTACTGTAGTATGAAGCAGAGTAGGGCCGAGTGCTGTGGGAGCTAAAGGAGGTCACTGAAGCGATTGCTAATAAGAGATGAGTGTGACACACGGCTCAACAGCAGCAGAGCGTTTATTATGCCACAGTCACCGCTTCCGCTTCTTTCGATCAAGCGTAACGCAGCACTGTTTTTATCATATTAGATACATTTGAGTGTGTTAAAAGAGATGTTAACGTTACTCTGTGCGCATGCTCCGTGGCTTCTATGAGACACTTGTTGCACACTGCAGTAAACAAAATCGAAATTAGAATATCATATTAATAAATGCTGCATGGCTTGTGTTGCTAAATAGCATGCAATTAAATTGTAAAATATTTTGTATGATGGAGAAAATGCTGTAATAATTCGTTTCTGTCTATAAATGGTTTCAAACAGTTGTTCCCTTGTCTAATAAAACACATAATATATGAAAGTGCCTTTGGTGTTTCCATGTTTTCTACAAAATAAAACTGAAATCGAGGGTAACGCAGGTATGATGTCATTGATAGGAGAGGCACAGACACGGTCCCTGTCCTGGTTAAAATAGCTTATTTCTCTGGATTTCAACATTCTTGGAAACATTTGAGATAATGTAAGTCAACAAAATATATAGCACTGTTCTAGTGTTTTTTTGGATATTTTAATCCAAAAATCTAATATATTGTGTCTTTAAAAAAAAAATATATATATATATATATATATATATTATACACTCACCTAAAGGATTATTAGGAACACCATACTAATAATGTGTATGACCCCCTTTCGCCTTCAGAACTGCCTTAATTCTATGTGGCATTGATTCAACAAGGTGCTGAAAGCATTCTTTAGAAATGTTGGTCCATATTGATAGGATAGCATCTTGCAGTTGATGGAGATTTGTGGGATGCACATCCAGGGCACGAAGCTCCCGTTGCACCACATCCCAAAGATGCTCTATTGGGTTGAGATCTGGTGACTGTGGGGGCCATTTTAGTACAGTGAACTCAATGTCATGTTCAAGAAACCAATTTGAAATGATCCTGCTGGAAGTAGCCATCAGAGGATGGGTACATGGTGGTCATAAAGGGATGGACATGGTCAGAAACAATGCTCAGGTAGGCCGTGGCATTTAAACGATGCCCAATTGGCCCTAAGGGGCCTAAAGTGTGCCTAGAAACCATCCCCCACACCATTACACCACCACCAGCAGCCTGCACAGTGGTAACAAGGCATGATGGATCCATGTTCTCATTCTGTTTATGCCAAATTCTGACTCTGCCATCTGAATGTCTCAACAGAAATCGAGACTCATCAGACCAGGCAACATTTTTCCAGTCTTCAACTGTCCAATTTTGGTGAGCTCGTGCAAATTGTAGCCTCTTTTTCCTATTTGTAGTGGAGATGAGTGGTACCTGGTGGGGTCTTCTGCTGTTGTAGCCCATCTGCCTCAAGGTTGTGCGTGTTGTGGCTTCACAAATGCTTTGCTGCATACCTCGGTTGTAACGAGTGGTTATTTCAGTCAAAGTTGCTCTTCTATCAGCTTGAATCAGTCGGCCCATTCTCCTCTGACCTCAAGCATCAACAAGGCATTTTCGCCCACAGGACTGCCGCATACTGGATGTTTTTTGTAAACCCTAGAAATGGTTGTGCGTGAAAATCCCAGTAACTGAGCAGATTGTGAAATACTCAGACTGGCCCGTCTGGCACCAACAACCATGCCACGCTCAAAATTGACCTGTCGGTAAGCCCCTCCCCTCGAACGCAGATGAGCCAATTGCAGTTGAGTATCAGTTGCGCTGGGAACGGAACTCGGACCGGAACTTTACGTGTCAGCGCCATAGAGAAACATTGGAAAATCCGAAGCTCTCATCGGTTTGATGGTGTTTATGCTACAAAAATGCTAAAATGTCGTGCCTGAGGTACTGTAACACTGATTCCAGGGATCCTGAGAGGATTTTCTGTTTGTCATACTCCCGTTAAGTTACGATTGAAGTCCCTGCTAACATACAAACCAAAATAAATAACTGTTCTCACGTCATGTAACACTATAGGTCAAAAACACGAAGGTCTACATTTCAGTGCCTCTCCATATTAAACTGGTTATATGTAAATTAATTTAATTTTAGATATGTTTAAGGTCTACATTATCTGTCCTACTAAGGAGGACTCCTATGTTGATGGGTATTATAGTCTATGGGTAGTGAAAGGGAGAGCTTGCACGCAGTTTACCGGAGTTGTTTTGCAGATACAAAGTTTACCAGTTATTAACTGCACCCCCGAAAAGTCATCTGTGTATATGTTTGCTTACTGTTAGTTGTATGATTGTTTTTGTGTAATTTGCTGTGTATGTTAATGGTAATGCAACGGAGAGAGATAGTTTGTGAATGAGACGTTATGCGTACTTCTTATGCTTTGTTTGTTCAGCTCTTACGATGACTTTTTGGAGTGAAAAAGGACATAATAAACTTTGATAAACCATCAGTAAAGTTTGGCCATCATTCGGACGGGGTATACGCTACTGTTACAAGTAGACAGGAGGTAGACACAGATGTAAACAGGTATGGGTAGTTTATTAGACCACAGTAGAGCAGGTGTTATGGAGCAGGTGAGTAAACCGGTTGTTGGTAGATTAGAAGGTGATATGAGAGAGAGAGAGTTACTGTCTTTGGTTTTGAAGATGGAAGGACGCTGGAGCCTGGAGGTCACTGGAGATTGGAGATCGCTGGAGACTGGAGATCGCTGGAGTACTGAGGGACGGACAGGAACACACCCACACAGCAGACAAGGAACACGGAAGGAAGGAGACACGCTGGAGACAGGTAAGTATCAGTAGTAGAGTCCTTGAGGTAAGCATAGCCTGAAGTATATGCGAACGAGACCGGACGTGGAGTGCTGTGTGCGTGTGCTTCTTATAGTGCAGATGATGAGTGCCATGATGAGGTGCAGGTGATGGTGATCAGTACTCTGGGGAAGGAGTGCGCTGTGATTGGTGGAGGGTGGAACCTGACGTGTCTGTGACAGCTACATTCTGTGTCCAAAAACATCTTGGAAGAAGGTTTTCATACTGACAGCTGTCATTGTAAGATATAGCAACTCTGTTTGTTTGTCCGAGTTAGCAACAGTAACTAAGGGGGCGGGGCTTACCGATAGGTCAACTGATTAAATCACCTTTCTTTCCCATTCTGACATTCAGTTTGGAGATTGTCTTGACCAGGACCACACCCCTAAATGAATTGAAGCAACTGCCATGTGATTGGTTGATTAGATAATTGCATTAATGAGAAATTGAACAGGTGTTCCTAATAATCCTTTAGGTCAGTGTATATATATATATATATATATATATATATATATATATATATATATATATATATATATATATATATATATATATATATATATATATATATATATATATATATATATATATATATATATATATATATATATTAATAACTTTAAAGAGTGAATATTTTATATATTTATCTGTATCTCATGTGATCATTAAAGGGATAGTTCACCCAAAAATTTTAATTAGCCCATGATTTACTCACCCTCAAGTCATCCTAGGTGTATATGACATTCTTCTTTCAGACGAATAAAAACGGAGTTATATTACAAAAGTCCAGGCTAATCCAAGCATTATAATAGCAGTAATAGTTGCTCTGTTTTTGAAGTCCATAAAAAAATGCATCTGTCCGTCAAATAACGTGCTCCACGCGGCTCCGGGGTGTTAATAAAGGATGCGTTTGTGTAAGAGAAATATCCATATTTAAAACTTCATAAAGTAAAGTTTCGGCCGACCACCTTCCGTGTTCAATTTATGGAAAAAGTGTTGAAAGGTCCTCTGCCGATCAAAAGACTAACACGTCAAAAGAAGACACGTACGCATCTTGAGTTTCAATTTCAACTTTCAACTCTTTTCCACGGAAGGCGATCGGCTGGAACTTTACTTGATAAAGTTTTAAATATGGATATTTTCTTACACAAACGCTTCGATTTGCTTCAGAAGGCCTTTATTAACATCCCGGAGCCGTGTGGAGCATGTTATTCGATGAACAGGTGCATTTTTTATGGACTTCAAAAACAGAGCAACTATTACTGCAATTATAATGCTTGGATTACCCTGGACTTTTTTTAATATATCTCTGATTATATTCTTCTGAAAGAAGAATGTCATATACACCTAGGATGACTTGAGGGTGAGTAAATCATGGGATAATTTTCATTTTTGGGTGAACTATCCCTTCAATCAACATCAGAGAACCATTAGTAAGCAAATGTGTTGTTAAATTATTGAAATATTAACTTTAAAATAAAAACAATAAAAAAAGGTGGTATTTTAAGGCCTAAATATTTAAGTCATTGTTTCTAGGGTTGTATTGGTTCTCAAGATGACTTAAAATAATACAAAACAAGCATTAAAATAACTAACAATTAAGATGTATCTTATTTTAATTCACCCCATCAACAACAGTTTTTAAAAAACCTATACTGTATGAGGTCTAATTTTAAAAGTGTGATTTCTAGACCTGGAAAAGGGCATTTGTATAATGTATACACATTTTTCTAGTTATGCTAAGCTCTGATATATATTTTATGTGAATAAAAATTGAGTACAAATTATTGTTAAAAATCCTTATCAAGTAAAATACCAAAAATTATGTACAAGTCATGAGGCCTTTTACTAATATTGTGGACAATGGGGGGCCTTGGAGTTAAAAAGAAAGTTTGTGAATCCCTGTCTTTACAGGTGTAACTTTTAACTTTGAAAGAATTACACACATCACCAGTATTAATATTTGTATCAAAAAAAATCTTAGCAAGACAATACATTTGAGAACACCCTGGCTCCTCTGCTTTTGAAGTCCTCTGAGCACTCCAAGCTTTCCCGTGTCACTTCCACACAAGCCCAGTTCACTCCAAATCCAGTTCTGAGAAGCCAATCAATAGCCTGTTCAAATGAGGCTCATTGAAATGAGTGCGCCCATAAGAGAGCCGCTCAGTAGCCCATTGTCCCCAACAATAGCAGGAGAGAGGATACACAGCGAAAATGAGCTTTAAATGGAATTATGCAGAAGAACACACGCAAATCCTCTCAAGCATCGTGAGTGAACGCCTTACACCGAGCGAGAACATGAAAGCAAAGGTTCGTACACCATGTGTGTGTTGATTTGGTCTATAGGAAGCCTATAGTCAAAGGATGCTGTTCGTAAACCAACAAAATTAGCAGTTGCAAAGGCAGTGACTTACAGTAACTACTGTGTTTGTGTGTGTATGTATGTGTGTGTCTCCGTCTGTGTGAAGCCCACATTATAATGTCTGATTGCAGTGGTTCAGAGAATTGGTGGGTGCATAATTAGCATTAATGTGGCCATTATTAGGTATAAATAGCAACCTTAAGGATGTTTTCATTACCGTTGAGAGCTCGCCATAATTTGTCTGCGTGAGTGTGGCGTGAAACTAAACAAACACACACAACAATGAATGTGTTATTTGAGTTAGCATCCAAAAACAAGTTTTGTTATGATAAATTTTGTTAATGGGTGTCCGCTTCTTGTGGACTGCTCCCAGCATACTTTAAAAAATAAACACACCTCGTTCTTCTTATAACAGTTGTCAACATTAAGTTGCTAATGGCAAATCTGTCTTCATTTCATGACACCTTTCATGAATAAGGAATGTGTGCTTTGGTGGCATTAGAGGCACAAACCCCATGTTTAAAATAAAATAAAATTAACCTTTAAAGGTAGCAGATTTAAACACAACATATGTCTGTTTCCCCCCTTAAAATTGTTATTTTGGCTTATCTTATATGTTATCCAAGTTATAAGAAAAATTATCAAACATTTGTTTCTTTAATGTATGGGAAATATAAATTTAGCAGCAATGAAAAACCAACATTTGGCCCTAGAATATATATACACTTCTGTTCAGTGCTTTTTAAAGAAATTAATACTTTTATTCAATAAGAATGCATTAAATTGATTATGACAGTTAAGACATTTATATATACAAAAAATGTAAGTTTTAAATAAATGTTGTTCTTTTGAGCTTTCTATACTTTAAAGAGTCCTGAAAAAAGTATCATAGTTTTCTCAAAAATATTAAGCAGCACAACTGTTTTCAAAATTAGTAATAATAAGAAATGTTTCTTGAGCACAAAATATTTAGAATGATTTCTGAAGGATCGTGTGACACTGAAGACTGGAGTGACGATGCTGAAAATTCAGTTAAACCAATTTGTAATTTTTGTTGTATTTTTGATCAAATAAATGCAGCCTTGGTGAGCGTAAGAGACTTCTTTCAAAAACATTAAAGAATCTTAAAGGTCTTAAGGTTAAGAACCTCAAACTGACCCTTTGTTAAAAAAGAAAAAGACTTTGAAAAAGATTTTATATTTTATAGCACATGATAGAGCAGATGTTTTGGACTGAGAGCTTGAAACTTCCCCCAACAAAAAAGGCCAGCTCAGCTGCTAAAGCTTTTCAGGAGTTAAATGGCTTTAGGTTTGCCGTTGTGGACACCTTTGTCTGAACCTCTTTTCAGCTTTTCCTCGCCAAATCTCTCACTCCGCCATTTAGTCATTTAACTGGATGAAGTTTGGCCAAAGCCCACATACTTGGAAGGATTTTTCTCGCTTTTAGTCCTGAAGTGGCAGGGACAACTGCAAGACACTGATGGTCCTTCTATTTCTAGTCATGAAAGGCCTATCTGAGGATATGAAGGCACTAATTTAAGCTTTCATTTCCTGTATAGCGCCTTGTTGGATTTAGATAGTGTCATTGCTACAAATGTGAGAGACTTTTTTTTTTTTTGCTACCCCCATTTCTGAGGTATAAAAGGGCTGTGATTGAAATGTGTCTGACATCATGTGGTGGCTGAGGAAACAGCAGGAAAAGATGTCAGCGAGGAATGTTTGGAGGGGGGAAAAAAGAGAGAGAGGGACAGATTGGAAAAATTGGTGAGAGGGAAAAGCAGAGAGCAAGATGGGATGAACATCTTAAGAAAGTGTCTTACTGTCTTGTCAATATGACTCATATGCGACAATGAGAGATAACAACAAAAAAAACAATCATCTTAGTGACATTTCAACTTCTTCTGTATGTGTGCTTACAATTAAATTTTTTACAAAAATAGATTTGCATATTTAAAGAGTTTCATCTGTTTATATTAGTCAACTAAGCCATTTTTTGATTGATTTAAACATCGAAACTATCAAAACATTGCTTTATGTCAGCATCCTGACACAACAACACTGACCCAATCAATGGTGTGCATTTGGGGCGGGCAATCTGTTTGTCCAACCAATGGCAGGTGGGGCGTATTCAAGAAACCTCTTTGAAAACCATCATCATAGAGCTCTGCAGTGGTGATTTTTGAAGGCCAACCCAAAAGTTAGCATCACCCTGCTTTCTTCGACAAAAACTCAACAGGAGTTTTCTATTGGCTTTTGGATTATTGCAGAAAATAAGCTCTATGATCAACAAAAGTTCATGATCAAAATATTTTGAAACCTAAATACAATAGGCAAAAGTAAAAGCTAAATGTAGGCTATAAATGAGCATGACTTCAACATCACCACTATTAAGCTTCTGGCAACTTTTTTTAGACTTTATTTAATAAAATAAAGATTGAGTTTGAATATGCAAGAGCACAATTATACCATTATTATTACGCAACAAGGCTGTAAAAGCAGACTAGTGAGTAGATGAGTTTACCTTTTCGGCATGTTGACATTTAACGTCCCAAAAACCTCTGTAGTCTCATTTAGCCACTTGTTAGCAACCACCTTATTCAAGACAAGTAAAAGCTTTAAAAAAAATCACAAGACGTAGAATAAAGTGTGACAACCACAGGCCCAAAAACCCATTCAAAATTGACCATTCAAAACCTGAAGTGCTAAAATGCTAACCTATGCTAAAATGCTAACAAAAACAGAAATGACACACTACACATTTAATAATGTTTTCATGTTTCCAGAATTCAGCAGGTTTTGATAACTGAATCAAGCTTACAAAGTTACAATACATACATTGAATGCGAGTACACAAAAAAGTTCACAAATATTGGCACTTTTGCAGTACCTAAGATTAATCGGACTGCTAAACAATCATGTATATCAATCGGTGTGCATTCCAACTAGATAACACACCTCACACTGTGGTTTATGCGCCAGAGACTCAAAACTCCCTAGTATCAATCCAAATCCATTTATACCCGTCTATTAGATTACCCAGCACTCTGTCTCAGCAGCACAAAGCTTGAAATGACCTAATTTACAACACTATCAGCTTAGCTACAGATTCTGCCTTTGACACACATTAATGCAGTATATTAATTCAGTATCAGTCTCCGCAGGCTAACAGCACATTTGTCTCCTTAAGGATATGCCAGAAGAGAAGCGCAGGAAACACACCTGACCCCGACGACCTATTTATTAAACAGCAGGCATTCCAGCTCACGAATCCGACACACGGCTCGCTGTGCATCAAAAAAGTCACCGTGGGTTTTCTCCACACCTGCCACTGCATAAATAACTTCAGCCTTACATTGGCACAAGATATGGAATAAGGTACATGCTGGGTGTAAATGACACATAAGATATGTCCTTCACTTTTGCATGTTTCTAATCTATTCCGTGCAAACACTGGTGAAACTCATCACAGTTTAAATCAATGTTTATACAAGGACGCAGCAATAACCGATGAAATCAATGCAGAAAATTAACCGAGCGTCCAAAAAACCTCCTGAAAGTAATTATGTTAAAGGAGATTTTATTGGCTGAATTGATAAAAAAGCTACAAAGCCAAATTAAATTTGCTGACCAAACTGCTTGAACAAGTGCACTAAGCTTGTTTGTCAGATCTCTTTTCTATCTATCTATCTATCTATCTATCTATCTATCTATCTATCTATCTATCTATCTATCTATCTATCTATCTATCTATCTATCTATCTATCTATCTATCTATCTATCTATCTATCTATCTATCTATCTATCTATCTATCTATCTATCTATCTATCTATCGTTTGTTCGTTCGTTCTATCTATCGTTCTATCATCATCATTCAATAATTTCTATCTATCTTTGCACAAGATGGCACATATTTACAATTTTTTTTTTTATTAAATTACATTTAAGATTTTTCTAACTGAAATCTGAATAAAAACTTACCTGCAATCTAATACCATTTATTAAATTATTTATAAACAAATTAGCATACAGTCTTGCTCAAAAGTTTACACACCCCTTGCAGATTCTGTGAAAAATTTTAATAAAATAAGAGGGATCTTATAAAATACATTTTATTCTTTATTTAGTACTGTCCTGAATAATATATTTCACATCAAAAAATTTCGATAGAAACAAGACTGTATACTTTTTTTTATTAAAAAAGTCTACATTCATTTAAATATATACTATGTATATATACTAATATATACTGTAATGTGTATATATATATATATTTAAGATTATATATATATAATGACATGAATCTAAATGACCATCACTGGCAATCAACTTTTAGCACAGATGTGCTAATTTCATGTATTTATTTATTTATTTATTCATTCATTTATTTATTTGTTTGTTTGGGAAGTATCACATCATCACAAAATAAACCTGGACTTATGTTTGAATCATTGAGCTTTCTGTAGACAAATGTCTAGCTGCTGGACTTGGGCAGAGCCTTGAAGTTCCTGGATGTGTGGCTGAGCACTGATACCCAAATCACAGATGGCAGAGACTCAGAGGGGGCTCGCCTCAAGCCCCAAAGCAGAACAGAAATCCTGGGTGCACAGGGCAGAAAGAGAGGCCCTCATGCAGAGTAAAGCAGATCTCCCCACAGAGCGCCAAAAGGGAATCTCTCTCCACCTTCCCTTTGCTGCTTCTAATGAGATTTTAATGGTCAGGTCGACAGAGGCCTGCAGAGACTCAAGAGCTCACAGAGGATAGACTAGAGATATGGTCCCAGCCAGAACAGAGTACCAAAGGACCCATACATCAGACGGCAGAGATATTTAATCCCTAATTTATTACATTCTCATTGAATGAGATTTAAGTTCTCAGTACATCATTAATCGAATTCTGATCCTAGTTCATTTGCCATAAGGAGGTATAGATCAAGTCTCATCCTCTGAAGGTTTCAATGAGGTTTCTTTCAGCTCTTCTAAGGCTCCTCTGTGTCTTTTCACTGATGCTTTAACGATATGTGAATGGGTAAAGTGCCCTCTAATGGACAAATAGAGAAACAACACAAAACAAATCTAATACAGCATAGGCAATCAAACGTTCCCCTGTAATTTATTACTGGAATATCAGAATTATTTGTATTACATATTTCTCTCTCTCTTTCTCTCTCTCTCTCTCTCTCTCTCTCTCTCTCTCTCTCTCTCTCTCTCTCTCTCTCTCTCTCTCACACACACACACACACTCTCTCTCTCGCTTTAACACTGTATTTATTAATAAGATTAAATTAATTTTTCACTACCTGCTGTTTAAAGGTGAACTGTATGGTGTGCAAAGTGACATTTGCAAGACAAAAACCCCCTGAGATTTAAATGTTTGCATGAGAACATTAAAAATGTTGCTTGCTAAGTTACCGTGCATGTTAGTTAAACTACAGCCAAACCATGAACTACGGTACAAAGTACAGTAAACCTTAGAAAACTGCTAACAATAGCTAAATAACCATTGTGGTCCTTTTTTAAAGAAGTCTCTTATGCTCACCAAGGCTGCATTTATTTGATCATAAATACAGTTAAAACAGTAATGTTCAGAAATATTATTACAATTTAAAATGACTGTTTTCAATTTCAATATATTTTAATAATGTAATGTATTCCTGTGATGTCAAAGTCTTCAGTGTCACATGATCATTCAGAAACCGTGGTGATTTTGCTGTTTAATAAACATTCCTTCTTATTAAAAACATTAAAGTTGTGCAGCTTAATATTTTTGTGGAAAACATGATACAATTTTTCATTTTTGCTCTACACACATGGGAACTGTAGCACTGAATCGAAGTCATATAATGTGACATAAAGCAGTTTATCATGCTACACCACTACTTGTTGGAAAAATTGCTTCTTTCTGGAAAAGCTACACAATTGCTAAGCTACTGACACGCTACTGAAAAATGTAGTTAGTCATGTCACCACTCCTAGTTAGCTACTCCCCAACTGTGCGCTGAGTATTAGATATTTATGAAGCTTCAGAAGCGGAGAGTATGTTCTTATATGACCTCCCTCTCTAGGGCTGTGTGGTCCTGAGGGAGAAGGTGAGTGATAGCCTGAGGGATCTAGAGATCGAGCAGTGTTGATAGAGGAAAATGACCCTCAGCACTCTCTCCTCCACTGCAAAAAAACACGGGTCAATCATACTGACTCTCTCTTATATAGCACAAAGCCAACATGACCTCTGATATGAGCGCACACACAGCCTCTCCAACTCTCTTTCTGTCATTCTGTGTATACCAGGGGTGTCCAATCCTGATCCTGGAGGGCCACTGTCCTGCAAAGTTTAGCTCCAACCCCAATTAAACACACCTGAACCAGCTAATCAAGGTCTTATTAGGCATACTAGAAACTTCCAGACAGGTGTTGAGGCAAGTAAGAGCTAAACTCTGCAGGACAGTGGCCCTCCAGGACCGAGTTTGGACACCCCTGGTGTATACCAATAGTTTTAAAAGAAAACGAAAAAAAAACAACATACACATACATGCATATAATAACAAAATATACAATATTATAAACATATAGCAATAGTAATAACAATATACACTGCCCGGCCAAAAAAAGTTGTTGTTTGGATTTAAATAGGCAAATGCTTAAGGTCAATAATTGGATTATAATTATTGCAGTGATTATGATGTTTCTAGCATGCTGTATGTTTGGAAACACTTTTTCTAAGCCTGATTGATGGAGTGTGTAGCTTTTCGTTTCTTAAACAACATATTCCAGGATGACAATGTCAAGATGCTTCAGGTTCAAATTGCATGAAGAATCATTTTCCAGAGTCCAGACCTTAAATTCATTGAAAGTATTTGGGATGTGCTGGAGGAGACTTTACAGAGTGCTGGACTCTTGCATTGGCAATACAAGATCTTGACCAAAAGTTGGAAAAAAAAATACCTTCTCAACATGTATTTCCATCAAGAGGTGCATACATTTTTGGTCAAGATCTTGCACTGACAATGCGAGAGTCAAGCACTCTGTAAAGTATCTGTTCAACTGTTTTTTTGCAAATTGATCAAAAGTGACAATACAGACTTTCAGCAGACTTTTACATTATTACAAAAAATTACACTTCAAATAAATTGTTGTTTTGAACTTTCAATTAATCACAACGTCCTGAAAAAATATTGTATCATGGTTTCCACAAAATCAAGCATCACAACTGTTTTCAACATTGATAATAATAAGAAATGTTTATTGAGCAGCAAAAACTGCATATTAGAATAGTTTCTGAAAATTCAGCTTTAACCTCACAGGAACAATTACATTTTAAAGGTGCAGTGTGTAGTATTTATGAGGATCTATTGACAGAAATGCAATATAATATACTAGGGCTGGGCAAATGAACGCGTTAACGCGGGCGATTAATTTTTTCAGCTTAACGCATAAAAAATATTTAACGCAAATAACGCAGCGTCCGTTTTTATATCCATTTTTGCCTAGCGTTACATGATCATCACGCTCCTATTCATGTAAATGCTTCCAAGCGCGACAAGACACAAGAGAACGCGCTGTATGTCAATGTCCTGTCTGTGTGGCTGCGTCTCATGTCAGCTAATCGAGGGACACTGACACAAACACACACACTTGACGCACAGACAGACTCGCATCAGTCTCCTGCTCACATCGAGTTCTCTTTTGCTAACAAACAAACAATGACAACAACACAGCGAATTTTGAGTATTAACTTAAAGAGTTGTGAGGAAATGAGATGCGCGGGACAGGAGCGCGTCAGATCCGCGTCATGTTCGTCGGCGGCCGTTCTTAAAGTGACAGGAGCACTGATGATGCCTGTCATTAATGTTCTTCAAAGAACAACGGGAACAGAGAAAATTTTTGCTTTAATGATGATTGATCTATATTTCATGTATTATTTATGTAGTTAAGAAAGGTATTTGATAACTATTACATTTCTGAATATGTCTAACAGGGAAGGCCACAGGTAAAAATAACATTTGTAATAATGGGTTTATGTAAAGATTGTTTTAAGTAGTTTTTTAAAAGCCTAATAAATGTTGAAATTTGGAGCTTTCAGTTATACTGTAATGTAACTTCATTAATGTTTCATAGAGACATTAGTATCAGAGATACTGGCCTTCATTCATAAAAAGATGCCATTACAACACATATTTAAAATATACCGTCTTTAAATTGTTTCTACATTAATTTGGAGAGTAACTGAAATTATTACAATATCAAAATATTAAAAACTTAAAATATTAAAAACTTAGTTTTTAAAAAAAATTAGCGATTCCCAGCACTATAATATACATAACTTTGTTTTCAGTGGTGTATAAAGACCTTACATAATGAACCGTTATGTTTTTATTACCTTATTATGAGTTTCTATCTATACCGCGGGTCCCCTTACAGTAAAGTCACCATTTTTCGCCGCCATGTTTCTACAGTAGCCCTAAACGGACAAACTTCTCTACAGAGCGTTAGTCTTTGTCCTGTGTCGGCCACCGTAGCTTCTCTAGCAGTGTTAAGTTCGTTGACAAATAATTTTCTTCATAATTTTCGTCAACTACCTTTTTTCACTGACGAAAACTAGACGAAAATGTTAAAGTCCCTGTAAAGTCAAATTTAAACATGTGTTCTGAGTTTCTCACACCACAGATAAATGTGTTATTAACCACCCAGCCAAATTTGAATCATTAAAAAATCCGCCAAGTACATAAAATAGCTTATCAAAAACTTGAAAAAATGAGCAGCATTCTCTGCTCTCAAACGCTGGGGATGTGTCCGCTGTCGGCGCCGAAACCACGCCCACTCGCGGGAAAGCTGCCGTGACACACAAGACAACACTCACTGATCACGACCGTCCATGATCACGACGCACCAGATGTCGGCGGGACGGGAGGACTAAGGCCGGGGCGGGTGATAGTCGGTTCTGCAGCGGATTATCAGTGAATCCCAGTTGTCTCCGGTGAAAGTTTCTAAAACGATCCGGTGTATTGTCACTGCAGACTCAGAGGCAGGCGTCTGTGGTTATCCTCAGCTCTCCATCAAGATGGCTGTTCACAAAATTAATCCACCTCTTCTTGATCATCGTGTTTGTTTTGTAAGCTGTTTTGTAAGTAGTAGACTATAGTAACTAACAGTACTGACAGTAACTCGCGATCGAGCGGGCAAACTGATGCGAATGTGCTCTAGTTATAATCGTGTTAGGGGAGGAGCCAGGCTCGGTGGCTCCAGTGCGTCATCGAGCCACCGTTTTAGCCCCGCCCAGAAAATCCTGAACACAGCAACGGTGAAAAACTGTTTAACGGTCTAACTTTTGAATTCAGTACTACATAGTTCACAGTCTTTGTAATTTGTTTCAGCAATACATTTCTAACATTTATAATGTGTTTAGAAAAAAATCTCAGAATTGCCTTTACAGGGACTTTAAGGAGGGACGATTAGGGAATAGATACAGTCAAAACTGATATCCTGTGTAACCGATGCACACATTTGAGTTGAACGTGCTGATCTAACCGCTGGAAAATACGGCGCTGTTGCACGCTCTACAGGCTCACGCATCCCCAATATAATCAATGAATAGCGCACGTTTATGCCAGGCAATTGTTTATGAACTAATGCTGATGAGTAATGACAATGTACACTTTACGATGTTTATATAATATGTTTTTAGATTGTAACAATGCATATTTTATCTCCCTCATCTGAACTTGAAGCATTCTGCATCTGCAATACTAAGGCGCAGACATTTCAAAATAGGAGTCAATGTGTGTTTCGAGCTTGTTTATAATTAAAAGTCACGCATTATATATTCGTTTTTGCTTACACAATAAACTATATTTAATTTAATTTCCATTGAATTCATAGTCAAGAGGAAAGACCAGTATTTGACACATATTCAATAAAGTATCAGGGTTATAATAGTTCACTAAAACCATAAAAATACTTTACATTAAATAAATGTTAACTGAAATTAAAAAAATAAATAAACAAACTTATTTGAAGCTTTAGCTTAACCTGATATGGCCTACTGACTAAAACAGAAATACAAAGTTATAAAAACTATATAGATGTTTTTAAAAAACAAACAAAAAAGTGAATTGAGCTCTTTCGTGTATTTTTTATGTCAAAAACAAAATGATGTCAAAATGTCATTTCAAGTGACAGTCGGTTATGTAATGCTTAAATGCTTAATGTATTACAATTTAACTAAACTCATTAGATTTTAGGAGACTAAATCTACTGTTTATTTTTTTCGAATAAAATCTTATGATATTTAGTGGACTAAAACTAGACTAAAACTAAAAACAATTCAGGTGACTAAAATATGACTAAAACTAAATGGCATTTTAGTCAAAACACTATGACTAAAACTAAATAAAAATTTTCAAAAATAACACTGCTCTCTAGGTGCTTCGAAAGGGAGGGGTGAGCGGTGGCCGATTGCAATTCGCAACCTCACCACTAGATGCCGCTAAAATGTACACCTTTAATATATGTTTTAATAGAAATTGTATTGTAAATTGTAATAGTATTAGTGAGAATATAAATCAAGACAGATAATATATTATATTATTTATTATATTATATTTTAATAATAAGAAATAAGAAAAAACAGATACTTTAGTTCAAATTATTTAATCAAAGTATTAATCAACATCCCTTAACAGCAATGAATATGTGAATTTATCCCTATGTCTGTGTATTTGATCATTTTTATAGTTTTTGGTAGTCTTTCTCTCAGTTACATCAGCTTCCTTGTGCCATAATACAGTCCTTGTAGCCTTGCATCTGTGGAAAATACCAAATGTGCATAGGACCCATTTTTGTCATTACATGAACTATAGTCAAAAAGAGTCATGAAAGTCATAACGTGGAAAACCTCCCCTGGTGCAGCCCTCCCTGCTTTCTATTGGGGTCTTTTGTCTCGAGTGTCAAAAAAGACAAAGAAGAAAAATGGCTGCTAGCATTCGCCCTCTTGCCTTCATAACTAAAGAGAGTGCGGCATGACCGAAGGGACACATTTAAACCTCCTTCATCACCCAAACTACACTCTCTTGTCCTAAACCTTTAGCTAATAGAGAAGAGATGGAGCGGAGGACAGTGTAGTCACATTTGTCACACGTATAACAGCTATAATATCAAAATACACCTAATATTTAGCAAAATCAGGTCACAGGAGACATTCATATCAGATATAAATGTAACGTATCTGTGCAGATCACGTATGAACGGATCGGATGGATGATAATACCAAGGTGAATTGAGCCATTGTATTATTTGTTAAACTTATTACTTTTGTATATTTCTTATGTCTATGGCTACATACACACTGTAAAGTTTCAGGAGTGACAACCGCATTTAAATACAGGAGTGAATCCCCTAAATTATTGTACGGAACACAAGAGCTCTTGCATTGTTGGTTTTCCCACTTATTATAAGCATCATTGGGCTTGTTGTTTGGGTTTGGCTCATAAAGCAATCAAGTTTGCAAAGTTAATAAAGGGAGCAGCGGGTTGTCTTATTTCCAAAAACATTTGGATTTATTTAGGCTTATGGGCTTGTTCTTGTTTGCTGTTTTTCCTAGTTATTTGGCCAAATACTGTTAGTCAGCCTCTTATATCACAATGACCTGTTATGGTTGGCTAATGATTGTCTCTGACCCTATCCTGTCCTGCATGAGGAATTTGTATTATTAAACCACCAGAGGTACATGGTTCCAAGATTGAATAGTTTTGTCCATCAGGCACTTAATCAAAAATCAAAGTATACTAACTGAATATGTGGTAATATGGAAATGTGTATGATTGTGTTTTATGTGAGTGTAATGTACGTATAATATGGAATTTTGTATTATGTGATTGACCATACGATTGTGAAGAACAGACCCAAATTCAAGCCTTTATTCAGCAATCTTCATCTCCATTCTCAGCCATTATCGACCATAAATATCAAATTCTACAGAGCCCCTAAAGGGACATAATGAAAAAAATTTGAGATGGAGGAAAGAATATCTGTCAATGCTTTTGCGTTCCCCTGAGAAACTTTGCGTTCCCTCGCAAAAATGTTTGCATTCTGCCGAGAAACTTTGCATTCCCTCACAAAAAAAATGTGCGTTCTGCTGAGAAACTTTGTGTTTGCTTACAAAGAGCTCAAAAGGTTTTACGAGTTTCTCGGAAGAACGCAAAGGTTTTGCGAGCGAAAGCAAAGTTTCTCTGGGGAACGCAGAACATTTGCGAGAGAACGCTAAAACATTGACTTATTATTTTTCATCCTTTCTCCTATTTTTTCCACCACCATGTCCCTTTAGGGGCTCAGTAACATCTTCCACTGCTTCATAATCTCATAATCTCTCGCCATGCTGTGTAAATTTGGTTTGAATCCTTTATGGAGTGGATCGAGATAACATTTTCAGCGATTAATAACTTAAATTCTGCACTGTACCTCATACAAAACTATTATGTACCACCAGATAGAACTGCGACTGTAACACATCCGACTTTTGAAAAATTTTGCAATAAATCAATGACTGTGTTTAACCTTGTCTGTTATTTTTTTCTGTATAACTGAACATACGTTTTCATTGTAATTTTCCTACACATTTCTCTCCATAAATTATTTTTATATCCTAAAATGGGTATGTTTAGGTTTGGGGGTAGGGTTAAGGGATCTAACATTTATCTATAAAATGGTAAAACTACTATTATTTCCATACCTAACAGAAGACTAGAATTATTATATACAGGTTCATAATTAACATGAATAATGCATAATGTATAATTCATTCTAAAGTGAAGATCATGGTAACCCATTAATGACTCAAGTATTACCAAACCCTTTAGAAGGAGTTACTAATTATTTGGATCAGTATCTATAGTGAAAAACATGATAACTCTTTAATATTGACTGAAATCATTGTAAGCTTTTAAAGTGTTCATAAGGTTTTGGATAGTGGATAGTGTTACTACTACATTCTACTAAAGGAATTACTAGTTATTTGAAGTTTTTCACTTTATCGAAAAGGATCAACTATGAATATCATATAAGAACGACAGTGTGACAAACAAAAGTACATTCATTCATAATTCCATTTACACGGAACACCGCTAGTCATCCTTTGTCAATTATAACTGTGTAACTCCAAGTACTTACTTATTTTAATATGCAAAACTGTTACCCAGTCATAGCAGTGGGCGTTTACTTCCAAGTCTTGAATACGGCACGCCCATCAAAACAGTGTTTGAAAGAGAGGGTCAAAAACAGGATAGAAAATGGATGTTTTTTATGTAAAAATCTTATAATCCTCAGAGAGCATTATAAAATGAAAAAATGCAGTTCATGACCCCTTTAAATTTATTTTAAAAACAGCCTCATAGATAAAAAATGAACATCCACACATGAAGAGCGCTTACCCTCCACACAAGAAGGCTGTGCACGCGTCGTGCCGGCGACCTGACCTGGGAAACAGGAGCACTTGACGGTCTGTGAACGTTCCTCGATCTTGTTCTTATTACAGCACCGGTGGATGGCCACCACCTCACAGGTTCCCTGCTTCACCTGGTACGAAGCTGCAGAAAAAGAATTTTTTTTAAAAGATACTTTCTATGTATTTTTTTACTAATGTTTGTCATAACAATATACACTATATTGGCAAAAGTTTTGGGACGCCTGCCTTTACATGCACATGAACTTTAATGACATCCCATTCTTAATCCGTAGGGTTTAATATGGAGTTGGCCCACCCTTTGCAGCTATAACAGCTTCAACTCTTCTGGGAAGGCTTTCCACAAGGTTAGAGTCAGAACTTACAATGAGCCATTTCATACACCGCGGGTCCCCTTACAGTGGCGCCGCCATGTTTCTACAGTAGCCCTAATGGGACAAACTGCTCTACCGAGCGCTAGCTACTCTCTGCTGTCTCAGACGACGACATCATTGTCCTGTGTCGGCCACCGTAGCTTCTCTATTGTCCTTCGAAAGGGAGGGGTGAGCAGTGGGCAGTTGCAATTTGCAACCTAAGCACTAGATGCCGCTAAAATTTACACAGTGCACCTTTAAAATATGTTTCAATAGAAAATGGAAATTTTAAATTGTAATATTTTACAGTATTATCGAGAATATAAATCAAGGCAAATAATATATTGTATTATTATATTTTAATAAGAAGAAATAAGAAAAAAAGTTATCCATGTCTTTATGGACCTTGCTTTGTGCACTGGTGCGCAGTCATGTTGGAACAGAAAGGGGCCATCCCCAAACAGTTCGCACAAAGTTGGACTTGTGCTTTACACCACAACATCCGACGCTTTGCATTGCTCTTGGTGATGTAAGGCTTGGATGCAGCTGCTCGGCCATGGAAACCCATTCCATGAAGCTCTCTATGCACTGTTCTTGAGCTAATCTGAAGGCCACACAAAGTTTGGAGGTCTGTAACTATTGAATCTGACAGCATGCGCTGAGCCCGCTCTGGGATTTTACGTGGCCTACCACTTTGTGGCTGAGTTGCTGTTATTCCCAATTACTTCCACTTGGTTATAATACCACTAATAGTTGACCGTGGAATATTTAGTACACTTTTTAAAAAAAATGGTGCTATATGTCACTAAAAAGTGGTTCTTGGTCGTAATCATAGGGGAACCACTTATGGTGCTATATAGCACCATTTCTTAACATGTTCTGTATATGGTAGCGGTGCTAGAGCACCTCAGTCAAAGAACCGGTGAAGAACCGCTTAAGATTGGTGCTATATAGCACTTAAAGAGGTTCCCCTATGATTACGAGCCAAGAACCACTTTTAGTGCCATATAGCAAAATTTTTGCTGTGTGTAATGAGGACATTTCACGAATGAACTTATTGCACAGGTGGCAACCTATCACGGTACCATGCTTGAATTCACTGAGTTCCTGAGAGCGAACCATTCTTTCAGGTGCTTAAAGGGTTAGTTCACCCAAAAATGAAAATTATGTCATTAATTACTTACCCTCATGTCGTGCGACACCCGTCAGACCTCCGTTCATCTTCGGAACACAAATGAAGATATTTTAGTTGAAATCTGATGGCTCTGAAAGGCCTCCATTGGCACAATGCACGGTTCACTCTCAAGACCCTTAAAAGGTACTAAAGACGTCGTTACAAAGTCAACAATAACTACAATAACTTTATGAATCGGCGAGAATAGTTTTTGTGTGCAAAAAAACCCTAAATAACGACTTATATAGTGATGACGATTTCAAAACACGGCATCATGAATCTTCGAAGCGTTATGAATCAGTGAGTCGAATCAGCAGTTTGGATCGCCAAATTTCAGCAGTTTGGCGGTTTGACACGCGATCCGAATCATGATTCGACTCACTGATTCATAACGCTTCGAAGCTTCATGATGCCGTGTTTTGAAATCGTCATCACTATATAAGTCGTTATTTAGTTGTTTTTTGCACACAAAAACTATTCTCGCCGATTCATAAAGTTATTGTAGAACCACTGTAGTGAGATGGACTTTGTAACGACGTCTTTAGTACCTTTTAAGGGTCTTGAAAGTGAACTGTGCATTGTGCCAATGGAGGCCTTTCAGAGCCATCAGATTTCAACTAAAATATCTTCATTTTGTGTTCTGAAGATGAACGGAGGTCTTACGGGTGTCGAACGACATGAGGGTAAGTAATTAATGACAGAATTTTCATTTTTGGGTGAACTAACCCTTTAATAACTTTTCTAGGTGCTTAATTGTATACACCTGTGGACATGGAAGTGATTGGAACACCTGAATTCAATGATTTGGAGGGGTGTCCCAGTTATTTTGGCAATATAGTGTATATACAAAAAGCACATATCAATACATGCTGCTTTTCTGTTTCCCAGCTAGCAACATTAGCATGTAAAGTCTATTCTTTCATTTAGCAGAGCAACAGCATGAGAGATCAAGAGAGGAAATGTCAACATTATTTGTGTATAGATGTAAATAAACAATGTTATTTAAAGGTTTGCTCATGGATTTAACCCTAACCGTTAATAATAATAACTCAGCCAATATAAGAAACAGCATCTATATTTAATGAGAGTGGCAGCATCTAACAAGCATCTAAAGGGCTGCCAGGTCCCTATTTTCTCTCTGTCTCTCTCCCACTTCCCCTAGCAGTACATACATAATAAACAGCTCTATTCTTCTGTTCGGACCGAAAAAATAAATCATTTAAGCATTGGATTTTATTTTACAGCCAGTCTAACACGAGTGCTCAATTACAGCCAAGATTTGTCTGTAAGAAATACGGACTCTATGCATGCAGTGAGGTGTGTGAGTATCAAGTAATGTTTCATTGTTGCTGCAATGTGGTAATATGAATTGCCAAAATGCATTATGGCACGGTCAGAGCTGTTATATAACAGGTGGCTGTGGAAAATAACATATCCAAATGATTTAAATCATAGTGTAGATGAAGTTTTCAAACAACATTAGCATTCCTTAAATACTGAAGTGACTAGTCACTCTGGGTTTACTGATGAATTTATATGTGGTATTACCATCTGTCCTGCTGTCACGAGAGAGAGCAAGCAGGTGACATGGATTTGAGGTGAACATTTATGATTCGCTTCCTTCTCCTGGCTGGGACATTCCTAGCCAACATTAATTACAGGACATAATAAGGGACCATTACCCAAAACTGTGTTTTTATAGACTTTCGCATATTTACATAGCAAAGAAATGGAAAAGCATTTTGGAACACAAAAATGCATTCTGGATACGCCCCTAAGGTCAGTCTGAAATGTGTCTGATATTTAATAAAAGATGAATGGAATGACCAACAAGGCCTGGAAATAGGGTAGAGCGGGGCACAACCTAACGCTTTCTGACTGTCTCAGTTTTTGTAAATTCACTTGGGGTTCAGAGTATTAATTTTTTCTCACATACATTTTTTCTGAGTGGAGTAATCACTGAGGCACTAACACACTTTTTTCTGGATTTTTCAGAGGAGATTGGAGCTTTAGGTTTGATTTACACATTTCCATAACTGTTTATTTCACACCAACATAATGAATTGTTCTGCATCTGCGACAGTGTGGGCGGGCTTTTGATATCGCGGATCTACTTCCTGCTATACTGCGCAGACTCCGGTCCCGAGGTCACTACTGCACAGACTCTGTCCCAAATCTGAGCAAGATGTCAGCGGCATATTCGGACGTTGGTGGCTTCACTTTTCTTCAGGGGAAGTGAAGATGTATCGTCCATATTTTTTTACGGTCTATGGTCTGCACACACACAGAGGTTTCCATTTCATCAGGCCATGAACTCCCTCTCCCGCTATGAAGTGGAGTTTGTTTGACAGCTTCCTCCTGGGAAAGGTGGTGCTCCTCAGCTTATAGAGGCCTCATTCTTTCTACTCTTCCTTCTCTTTTCATTTCCTCCTGAACTCCTCTCTGCCTTCTTCCCTTGAGGCTCCATGTGTAGCCACATTACCCCCCTCACCCTGTCCTCTCTATCCAACATGGACCCTGCCGACTGGGCTTTAATTAGAGGAAGCCTTGCGGTCCAGGGGGCGAATGCTTACAGGCTGGATGCCCGTGTGTGTGCCACTCGAGGGCCCGACGCGTTCCTTCTCTGTCAGCCCCGACATCTCTGGATAAACAACAGATAAGGGCAGATCTCTAACTGTGACTATGACTGACACCATGGGGCCTCACGTCGGATCCTGCACGGGTATCGGAGAGATAATGAATGATGGATGGTGTGCCTCTGTATTCTGGAGATGAGGGAACGAGAGGCACATTTATGAATTTTATCTGAAAAAGTGTCTGTGATATGTGATTTTGTATCTGAAGCATGTGTTCATCTTGTTAAGTTAGAACTAAAACTTGAAAAAAAATGTAACCCTGAAATAAAGTTGAAAAAAAATACATGTAAATATGTGATGAAAAACTTTCATAGAAAATTAGAAATGTATTAACATTAATGAAATTACTAATTAAAGCTCAACTAAATCTAATAAAAATGACAAAAGCACATACAATTACTAAAACGTATATGAAAATTTTTAATATTAAGAAACATTTATCAATATTAATATTAATCAATTCTATAATAGTAAGCTATATAATAAAAATACTAAAATAACTGCTGAAATTAGTCTTTTTAATATGTCAAATTTTTAAAAATGAACCTTCTTCTGTTTTGTTTTTTTTAAAGCAAGTTTTGTTGTTTTTAGAATAAAAGTTTTTCAAGTTACTGTTATTCAGATCAGTGGTGTCCGGGTTCTTTAAAGCAGTGATTCTCAAATGGTTTGAGTTCAGGATTTACATTGAACATTGACCCACAGAAAACTGCGAACACTGGGATCAACGTGAAAATCGGCTAATGGTTCAAGAATGAGGGTATCATGCAGCCTGTCCACTTCTATTAAATTCATTTGAACCAGCATGGATACAACATTTTATGTCAACAGAAAAATATATGGGAAGATTATCCCAATTTATCAGAATGCTTCTCAAACAGTAGTATTCAAACACTCAATTCAGTGGAACTGAGTATGCCTTGTATGAAATGCATGGTGCTTAGAATAAACGCATCTGCAAAACATACACTATGGTTCAAAAGTTTGGGGTCAGTTAGTTTTTCTTTAATAGGGATTGGTAAAATAAAAAATATCAAAAGTTACAGACAATTAACTTTTCTATTGTTACAAAAAAAAAGTTATTTTGAACTTTCTATTCATCAAAGAATCATTAGGGGGGAAAATGCATCACAGTCTCCAAAAACATATTACAACATTGATAATAATGAGAAATGTTTCTTAAGCACCAAATCAGCATATTAAGGGACAGCCCCTAAAGGGGCACGATGGAAAAAATAAAAGATTGGAGTAAAAAATATATTTCAATGTTTTTGCGTTCCCACAGAGAAACTTTGTGTTTGCGCGCAAAGAACACAAATGCTTGGGAACACAAAACATTTGCGAGACAATAACATTTTCCTCCCATCACATCTATTTACTTCATCATGTCCATTTAGAGGCTCCATATCATATTAGAATGATTTCTGAAGGATCATGTGACACTGAAGACTGGATTAATGGCTACTGAAAATTCAGCTTTGTCATAACAAGAATAAATTACATTAGAGTCCTTATAGTTTTTTATATTCCCGTTCATAGAGTGTGTAATATAGCTGTTTGTGACTGTAAACATTCTGCAAAGTTGTAAAGTCGAAAGTGCACGATAAATAAAGTTATTGTCTCCCAAAAGAAAGAATTGCCTATACGAGTTATTTGTAATTCGAATCCCACTGTTGCAGTTCTATGTCACTAGAAAAGACATTTGCATAATGCTTGCCTATGTTGTATGTTGTCCGCCTGCGAACAACTTGTCCTGCCCTAAAACACTTAATTTTACTGATGACTAGTTCAACGCGGGATTCGCAAAATTCTTACTCTTAAAAGATGGGTCAGTACCCAGTTTATTTGTACCAGCCTGCTCCTCAGAATCACAACCTGTAAGTATGAATAATTATTGATGTATATTTTCTACCGGGTGTTCAAAATACGTATTTTTGTGTTTTATATTGTGTAAGTTTCTGGCTAAACAGACAACTCCTGTTAGCTTTACGAGCTGTCAGAATACGCTTTAGTATCAGTGATCGTCTCTTTTCCGCCGTTTTGTTAATTACCTCTTTAGTAAACAATACATAACCAGCAAAAGCAGCGCTGCTTGTCTCTCCATACTTGTTATTGTTGCAGTGTCGCGCAAAAATGATTACTGTCTATCGCTGACTGGAAGGAGCAGTCGCGCACAGTCCTACATCACCGGACTAAATTTGTCTAATCTTTGCAGTCCTTTAGACCGCAGTGGAAACGCAGACAGTAGCAGGTCTGGGGGAAAAAAGTGTCTGGTACAAATTGTTCTGGGTAATTTAGGTGGAAACGGGGCTAAAATTATGAGTCTTTAAGGAGTCTTTGATCAAATAAATTTATCCTTGGTGAGCTTAAGAGGCTTTCCTTTCCAACGCCAACCTTTTGAATGGTAGTCTACTGTATTTAAATACATTATGCTATTCAAAAAAGCATTAGAGTCACAGATGGGTCATTAGAGCCACTGCTATAAAGCACCTGTATGGATCAGTTTCTGAAAACCATCTTAAAAACGACCTATAAGAGCTTATATGAAATCAGTCACTAAAACCCTTTTGATGCTAATTGGAACTTATACTTAAGAGTGCAGAATGGTTAAATGTAATTTCAAGTGTATTCTGTGAATATTCGAATAAGAAATATAAAACATTTGTGCTCCTATATATATAAAAACAAAGTCAGCTTACTTGTGAGCACAGCATGTGTGTATGTGGGCTGTGTGTGCCTTGTTAGTGTGCAGAGAAGCCAGAGGTTGGAGGCTCAGCACAGACTCCCCATCACCGCCAAAACCCAAGAACAAAGGCCATACTGCCTCCTACTGGCATAATACGGTCACAGGAAAGACATGAGCACCAAGCACCGGCAACCACACTTCCCTCCTAAGTAGCACTGGTACACTAAGCGCACATTACAACCCTTTAACAATTAAATTGATGAGCAATTCCCTGGATTTAACAACATGTGCAGAGAAACCAAGGATGAAAGTCTCACGTTATCATTCATGTCTTACACCTTTCTAACACACAGACAGGCGTCACATCTTGGACACTCAGGCAATTTCATCTTACACATCTCCGGCCCTGGGGACTACAGCAACCGACAAGCCACAAAAAAATGATATCTCATAGAGCGAAAAAGATTGCTTGTAAACGTGGCATTATGAGCTAATAACGACCAAACAGTGCATGCAAAATTTGTGCAGTATGAACAGCTTAAATGCATCTGAATAAGCCTTTTTCTGTATGTGGCTCTTTTTACACACTTGGCAGCAAAAGTCATTTGTAAAATTCTCCACTGCACCATTAAGCACAGTGAGCAGACTCCGGGGATAATCGTGAGAATTTTTTGCGGCTTCTCCTCCAGGACCGCAACACTGGAATTAACCGCTCAGCATTCCACCATAGCCATCTTGTTCTGGATTTTAAGGCGCTGTTATGATGGTCTCAGAGTAATAAATCTCAGATCAGCCTGAAATCAAATAAGATTTCAAGCATGGCTAACTGTCTCTATCCCTGTGGCGGACGCATCTGGGTGTCGAGCTAAACGCCATTACCTTGAGCTGACGGGGCAGCCAGGCGATTGATATATTCTGACAGCGCGAGGCGAGTGTGCCTTTGTGCGATTTATCAAGAAGCATGTCTTTCTGCTGTCAATAGCTGACTGGCGTGTCAGTACCAAAAGGGCAGACATTTTGTGACACTGAGGGAACTCGGTTGATTGCGATGACAATGAGTAAACTAAGGGTAGGGCTGTCAATGCAACGTGTTAATTTAGTTAGATTAATTATATATATATTTTTTAAATATGTCTAAAAATAAAAGCAATTAATCTTACCATCTGACCCATAAGTAAAATCTTTTACAGGATTTTTTTTACAGAATGCAAAAGCATGAGTATGGACTTTTTTTTTTAAGGTAAAGATTTTGGAAGCCACAAAAATGTCTATTCAACGATTTTGTCTGCCACAATAACATAATGCCTTATATTATCTTCATTTGTATTCAAATATTACTATGCATTTCGTTTATTAATTGCATTTTAAGTCACAACAAAACTGGAACAGTGAAAATGTGAAAGTAATTAATAATTAAATACACATATATAGGCATGTGTATGTGTGTGTGTATGGTTGAACTTGTGTGTTCATATTAATCCTATATATCATATCATATATATATATATATATATATATATATATATATATATATATATATATATATATATATATATATATATATATATATATATATATATATATATATATATATATATATATATATATATATATATATATATATATATATATATATATATATATATTAGGGCAGTCAAACAATTGAATGTGATTAATCGCATCCAAAATAACAGTTTGTGTATACATGTATATATTTAGAAAATATTTGCATGTAAATACTGTATTTATATCCATATCATTTATATTATATACAAATATAAATATTTTATATATAAATATAACAAATTCAATATAATACAAGCGTGTGTGTATTTATATGTAAATACAATATTTATACACAGTACTCACACATATATTATGTAAACAAACTTTTATTTTGGATGTGATTAATCACAATTAATATATTCTACTTGATCCTTCGGAAATCATTCTAATATGCTGATATGCTCAAGTAACATTTCTAATTATTATCAATGTTAAAAACAACTGTGCTGCTTAATATCTTTGTGGAAATTGTGACAACGTTTTCCCGGGATTCTTTGATTAATATAAAGTTCATAAAGTGTATTTAATCTTTTTAAACTGTCACTTTTGATCAATTGAATGCATCCTTGCAGAATAAAATTACTCATTTCTTTAAATAAAAATGACCCCAAAAATTTGAACAGTAGTGTATATAGATCAAGCAATATTATAATAATACTAATAATGATAATTTGCTATGAGTTAGAACAATGTTTCAAGACCATAACAGCATTCCTGTTCAATAAGCACTATGCAGAGATGTTTTTTTCCTAGTTGCTGCATTGTAACTTGTTTTCAATCTGTCCATCCATAGTTTTTTCCTCATTTAAAAGAAAATATTCAGGATGTGAATTTTACAAAATAACACCTCAGGTGATGATTGGTTCGGCGTTCAAGAAAGAACATGCGGTAACAGACAAATGTCTACGTCCATGACAAGAAAATGTGCAGCGTGACACAAGACGAAGCTAACAAGCTTTCTAACAAGAACACCCTTAACGTACTACCTGAGTCCAGCTGACATGTTCCACAGACCTCCATTACTCAGGCCAGGTAATAAATAGCTCCAGGTTAGCTGTTGTTTTTAATTGGATGTGTCAAATGTCATCGCAAGCTTGAACAATGTTGCATGGACATTTGAACTTGTGTGTTTAATCTTTATGTCATGAGTAAGAACGGCCAAGACTGGCACAGACCAAAGCGCAGCTCACATAACACAAATGAGGTCTCGGAGTGGGTGGCCTTTGGCTGCAGGCGACTCACTTTGACGCACTGTACTATGGAGGTTGAAGCAATGTGTCGAAAATGGCCACGAATGGCTCGTGTAGGCATGCAGGAATGTTGGCGAATGTGTGTATACTCATTAAATGCAATGCGCATTGGGACTTTGTTGGCCTTCAGTGTTGGCTATATAAGGGCCTATTACAGCAGACAGGAACAAAGGCACCCGCTTTCACACTATTGTCTCTATTTACCTGCAAGCATGGACAAGCATGGCAGGACACGCAAGACAAGAAAAAGTGGTTGTTAGTTATAGTGTCTGGTTTCAGTGTCAACCATCAGTCAACGGCCCTTGCCTCGTTTGGGTGAGATTCAGACCATCCATTCCCATTAGTGTCCATGTTTTCACAGGAGAACTTTACAAATGACCCATTACTGCTTCTCATTCAGACACATGAGGGGTTATTCCTGTTCAGGCATTTATAGAGCTTCAGAGCCACCATGTGGCCACAAGTGCAACGGCAATGAAGAACTTGCTTTTCAAGGTAAAACTGTGGCATATGCTATTTTTTAGATCCCAGTGTTAACTTATTAATTGCACTACTGATACTGATCATTATGTATAATATAATAACATTAATTACACTTTTATTGTAACTAAGATAATATAAGTTAAATATATAATATATAAATAAGATCATATACATACAATAATATACGTCTTTATATATATATATATAGTATTTTTAATATAATAATAATATAATATGTAGTATAATAATGTCCATATAGCATAATATGTTTGTATAAATATAATTTTTATAAAATCAAATAGAGAAGAATATATAAAAAAATAAAAAAAATCTTCATATCTTTCAGCAGTCATTACATCAGTCTTCAGTGTCACAAAAATCGTATTATTATTATTCAGTAGAAAACACAGTATCGCACTAGAAAACTGATTAGTATTTGCATTTGCATTTTTCAGGATTCAGGATAAACAGAAGATTCAAAAGAACAGCATTTATTTATTCATGTTTTCATATTTATTCATTTATTCATGTTTTGTAACATTTTTACTGTCACTTTTGATCAATTTAATGCATCCTTGCTGAATAAAATCATTAATTTATTTGAAAAAACGGTGAACGGTAGTGATGATATATGATATAAAACATTTTATAATACATTAAAATATTATATACTATTGTACAATACATAGATATACAGTGGGAAGAACAAGTATTTGATACACTGCCGATTTTGCAGGTTTGATCCACTTAAAAGAGAATGTAGAAGTCTGTCATTTTTATAGGTACTCTTCAACTGTGAGTGACGGAATCTAAAACAAAAATCCAGAAAATCACATTGTATGATTTTTAAGTAATTAATTAGCATTTTATTGCCTGACATAAGTATTTGATACATCCGAAAAGCAGAACTTAATATTTGGTACAGAAACCTTTGTTTGCAATTACAGAGATCATACGTTTCCTGTAGTTCTTGACCAGGTTTGCATACACTACAGCAGGGATTTTGGCCCACTCCTCCATACAGACCTTCCCCAGATCCTTCAGGTTTCGAGGCTGTCGCTGGCCATACGGACTTTCAGCTCCCTCCAAAGATTTTCTATTGGGTTCAGGTCTGGAGACTGACTAGGCCACTCCAGGACCTTGAGATGCTTCTTACGGAGCCACTCCTTAGTTGCCCTGGCTGTGTGTTTTTGGTCGTTGTCATGCTGGAAGACCCAGCCACGACCCATCTTCAATGCTCTTACTGAGGGAATGAGGTTGTTGGCCAAGATCTCGCGATACATGGCCTCATCCATCCTCCCTTCAATATGGTGCAGTCGTCCTGTCCCCTTTGCAGAAAAGCATCCCCAAAGAATTATGTTTCCACCTCCATGCTTCACGGTTGGGATGGTGTTCTTGGGGTTGTACTTCTTCTTCCTCCAAACACGGCGAGTGGAGTTTAGACCAAAAAGCTCTATTTTTGTCTCATCAGACCACATGACCGCCTCCCATTCCTCCTCTGGATCATCCAGATATTCATTGGCAAACTTCAAACGGGCCTGGACATGCGCTGGCTTGAGCAGGGGGACCTTGCGTGCGCTGCAGGATTTGAATCCATGATGGCGTAGTGTGTAACTAATGGTTTTCTTTGAGACTGTGGTCCCAGCTCTCTTCAGGTAATTGACCAGTTCTGGGCTGATCCCTCACCTTCCTCATGATCATTGATGCCCCACGAGGTGAGATCTTGCATGGTGCCCCAGATCGAGGGAGATTGACCGTCATCTTGAACTTCTTCCATTTTCTAATAATTGCGCCAACAGTTGTTGCCTTCTCACCAAGCTGCTTGCCTATTGTCCTGTAGCCCATCCCAGCCTTGTGCAGGTCTACAATTTTATCCCTCATGTCCTTACACAGCTCTCTGGTCTTGGCCATTGTGGAGAGGTTGGAGTCAGTTTGATTGAGTGTGTGGAAAGGTGTCTTTTATACAGGTAACAAGTTCAAACAGGTGCAGTAAATACAGGTAATGAGTGGAGAACAGGAGGGCTTCTTAAAGAGCACCTATCATGGCATTTAAAATGTTCCAAATATTGTTTTAGAAGTCCCCAACAACAGTTTTGCATGCATGCAATGACAAAAAAGACTTTAGTTTTCTTATAATATGCATTTATTTTTACCTGTTTTGACAGCGATTCTCAAATGATTCCTTTAGTGATTCACTTTTCAAAACCCGCCTTTACGTGACGCTAATCTGCGGTGATTGGTCCGATGACCCAGTCAGTTGTGATTGGTATAGTCTGTGCAGATATTTTCGGAAACGGAACGCCCATCAAAGTCTTATAGTGACAGTAATTTGTTAATATGTGTCAGGAGTTATGAATATGAAAACCGCGTCTGTACCGTTTGATTGTAATATGAGCCTCAGCTGATCTCATTCATAAAAAAACTCCTCTATTCTCCTTACGAAGACTCGCGACAAATCAACATCCCTCAGGGCTTTTAGTTCAAAAGTGTGCAGATGAGGAGACATATTGATAGATTCTCATATGTCTGTGTCAAATTTCTAAACAGAGGAGTATTTTTTATTCAATACTTCCTCAAAATGCGCAGATATAGCCTAATCATGAGCGATTGAGTCTCTTATGTGTTGTTTTCAATTCATACTGGCAGCCGGAGGGCGCTCTGTGCACATGTAGTCCATGTACAGACAGACGAAGAAGAACCATGTGAAAGTCCATAATAAAAGCTTCCTGAGATCGCGAAACATACATTTGACGACTAATAAACACTCAATCGCGACGATGTATGGTTTGTCTTCAAGCCACTTAGTCTTCAAATGCTCATCCTTGGGCAGATGAAAAAAGTTTGCTTTTGAGTCGCACTTCAGAACACAGTGTCCCGTCGCCATGATGTTTTCTAGTTCTCTTACGAGAGGTTCTCTCGTATTGCGTAAGTTCCTTACGCTACGGGAAAGTATTCTTTCTTCGAGATTTCTGAAAAACCCAAAATTATCCTTAATTTTGTAACATTGTCAACGCAGTGCGGCAGCCTGGCAGACCATAGCAGGCTATTCCAGCGTGCTATTGGCTGCTCTGCTGGCAACTGCAGCAGCCTATCGGTGAGCCCGCGTGACGTGGCGACCAATGAGGGCGCTTCGCGCCCACCTGGCTTCATTTGCCTACAGGTGGGGCGTGGCCACGTGTATATAAGCAGGGCTCACGGGCTGCATATTCGATTTTCTTTTCTTCAGCGAAGCCCTTCGCATCGCTGGATCTGGAACCCGCCGCCGTGATCGTGCAGACGAGCAAGCAGAGGACAGCGCCTGAAGAAGCCGGCAGCATCGCGCCACCTTCAGCCATCCGTGCCTGCTCTGCTATCCGGCAGCATTATATCCTTTCATTGCACGTGTTCTCGCCATTGCGTCACACGTTTCATAAAAGAGCACGAGCGTTTTTATCAAAACGCCTCGTTCCACCTGCGGCTCGTGCCACGTGCAGCTCAGCACCAGAGACCGCCATGTGTCTGCGCTCTCTGTCTGGGCCGTGACCACGCCGCCGCCGCACTCCTCGCGGGCGATTGCCCCGAGTGCGAGGAACTCTCTATGTCGACCCTGCGGGCTCGACTCGAGCAGTTTTATGATGACATCACTCCGCTGTTCCCCCCCTCTGTTCAAGCCGCGCCACCGCGCCGCTTATAAGGGATGGTTGAAATGAACGGTCTCGGAGCGAGCCTCCTCCCCCTCTGTTCAAGCCGCGCCGCTTACAAGGGATGGTAGGAATGAACGGTCTCGGAGCGAGCCTCCTCCCCCTCTGTTCAAGCCGCGCCACCGCGCCGCTTGCGAGGGATGGTAGAAATGAACGGTCTCGGAGCGAGCCTCCTCCCCCTCTGTTCAAGCCGCGCCACCGCGCCGCCTGCAAGGGATGGTAGAAATGAACGGTCTCGGAGCGAGCCTCCTCCCCCCTCTGTTCATGCCGCGCTAATGCGCCGCTTACATACAAGGGATGGCAGAAACGGACGGTCCTGCAGCTCTCTTTACGTTACAAGAGAGCTGTTCCACCCTCGCGCACATTTCTCAGTCCCCTCATGAGTTCAGGCGACTGGAATTGTTCATATTGCTGTACACGAGCCTGTTAAGACACGCACGCCAGCGAACAAACGCCGTCATGAGACATGACGCTGACATATGCTCTCCAACGAACCCGCATTCCCCCCTGTTGGACCGCGCAGATTGCGCCGTTCACAAGGAATGAGAGTGCGCATGGTCACGAGCATGTTCAGCGCGCGCGTGCGCGCCGCACTCACCGGGAAATTAACAGAGGGTGTTTTCGTCCCGCTGTGGCCGGACGAACCGCCTTTCTCTAGCATTTCTCAGCCCCCTCTCCAGTTCAGGCGGCTGGAAATATTACTATTGCAGTAATGAGCCTGTCTTTTATGCACACACGACTGCCAACAAGCACGAGGACGTACTGCCGTATGCTCGCGCTAACTGAACGCTATTGTGTCCCTCCCGGTAGCACAGTGGCAAAATCAGCGGCTGAAACGCCGGAGACCCGAGTTCGAGCCCAGCTCTCGCGGCAGATAAAAATGTTTACTGTCCGCTTCCCCGGGCTCGCGGCCAGTTTTTCTTACATACAGAAAGCTAACTTGCACCACGTGGCGCTCAAGTATTTTTGGGCGTCTATACATAAGGAGAGAATAGACGGTTAAGTCCCGCTGCGGCCGGACCACCGTTAAAACTCTGTTTTCCTGTCAGTCCCCACTCCTGTGGCTACTGCAGATGTTTTCCACGCAGCCTACGAGCCGGCGGACTCGCCCTCTCGCCTGTTTCCAACTGAAGCCCCTCCAAAGTCCTCCTAGCAGAAGGGGGAAGTGACGGTTAAGTCCTGCCGTGGCCGGACCACCGTCAAAACTCTTCTTCCTGTCAGCCCCCACTCCTGTGGCTGCTGCAGATGGCTCTCACGCAGCCAACGAGCCGGCAAAACTGCCCTCTCGCCTGTCTACAACCGCCGTTTTACGACGAACCAGAGAAATCACGAAGTTGCTTTTATTTCTGGTTGCACGGCTCACGCCGTATGTGTTTTCAAATGCAGTAAACGTGCCCACTTTTGTGTTCACCCCTGCACCCAAGCACCACAAATCCTGTGTCTCTCACTCACATAAAGCGGCCACCGGCCGCTCGAGTGCTAGAGTTAGGTCACGTGTCCGCTTATTTGCGCCCACGCCTAATCACCACACGCGCTGTCACACAGCCACTCTTAACCGGTCATGTTCCACGCGTAAGAGTTGTGCCCGCTCAAACGCGCTCACACATTTTCGCGAACATTCTGCCCCCGGCGCCATGCGCCGCGCCACACACCATTTGTTCTCCGCCCAAGGTGGCCGGAACGACGAGTGTAGGGCCACACACAAGCCACTCCCCGCTCGAAGCGGCAGAGATACAGTGTGTAAGGCGGCCAGCCATCGAGAGCGATCGGCTGGCCCACAGCACAGAGAGCGCGCGCACTGCGCCCGCCCCTCCTATACAGGCCGTCAAACCCGCGAAGCGCGGCGTTTTGAGCCCGGAGGCCGTTCTATCCCGTGTGGCACACGCGAGAGCGTGGGAAGCCATTCCAGGTGTATCAGAATGGGTGCTGAAAACAGTGAAGCACGGCTACACTCTGCAGTTCGCTCGCCACCCTCCGCGCTTCTGTGCGCGTACAGAGACGAGAGTGAGCGAGGAAGTAGCACATCTACTTCGAGCAGAAATAGCCATGCTGCTGTGCAAAGGGGCTATAGAACCGGTTCCCCATTCTATGAGCGAGTCAGGCTTTTACAGCCGGTGTTTTCTCGTGCCAAAAAGGGATGGGTCGCTCAGACCGATTCTGGATCTGAGGCGTCTGAACAAAGCTCTTATGAGAAGATCGTTCAAGATGCTCTCGACCAAGCAGATCCTCGCGCATACTCGCCCGAGAGACTGGCTAATCTCCCTAGATTTGAAAGATGCATATTTTCAAATCAAGATAACGCCACGTCACAGGCCATTCTTACGATTCGCCTTCGACGGCCAGGCTTATCAATACACCGTCCTTCCGTTCGGCCTGCCACTAGCACCCCGTACATTTACGAAGTGCATGGACGCGGCCCTCGCTCCTCTGAGAAGTCGAGGGATGCGAGTGTTGAACTATCTGGACGATTGGCTCATCCTGGCGCAGTCAGAGGCCGAGCTCCTCGCCCACAGGGCAATGCTGCTCAGCCATCCGGACAGCCTGGGGCTCACGGTCAATTGGACCAAGAGCTCATTAGTGCCCACGCAATCAACCTCATTTCTGGGTTTGAATCTGGACACTGTGGCAATGTCAGCCCGCCTGTCACCCCAACGCGCGCGCCAAGTTCAGCGCATGGCTGAGTACTTCCGGCCGGGCAAAATCGCACCTCTCAAGCTCTTTCAGAGGATGCTGGGACGTATGGCCTCAGCTGCAACTGTGCTCCAGCTGGGCTTAATGCGCATGCGCCCGCTGCAATGCTGGTTAAACGCCCGAGTGCCTCACAGAGCCTGGGCGTCCGGAGGCTTCAGGATCAGAGTGACTCAGAGCTGTGTTTCAGCCTAGAGCCCTGGTTAGTAGCCGACTAGTACCAGAGGGGAGTGACGATGGGAGCCATCTCACACCGCAAGGTCATCTCGACGGACGCCTCCACCACGGGTTGGGGCGCCGTTTTCGAGGGCGGATCAGCCTCGGGCCTCTGGTCGAGCGAGGAAAAACTCCTACACATAAACTGTTTGGAGATGATAGCGGTAGAGAACGCGCTCAAGCAGTTTCTCCCGCTTATACGAGGACACCACGTGTTGGTCCGGTCGGACAATACCACAGTGGTGTCCTACGTGAACCGGCAGGGCGGTGTCAGGTCCAGGTGTCTGGGCAATCTGACAGAACGCCTGCTCGTGTGGGCAGACAGCTCGCTGCGCTCGCTGAGAGCTGCGCACGTACCGGGCCACCTCAATGTGGGCCCGGACAAGCTGTCCAGGGGCCTCATTCTCTCAGGAGAATGGTCCCTGCACCCCCAGACAGTCCAGCTGGTATGGCGCCTATTCGGCAGAGCGGAGCTCGACCTCTTTGCAACAAAAGAGAACGCCCGCTGCCCGACGTTTCTGTCCAAAAGCGAGGATGCGCTGTCCCAAACTTGGCCCAGCCTCCCGCTGTATGCTTTCCTGCCGATTTCCCTATTGCCCCAGGTCATAGCGAAAATCAGGGAGACGCGCCGCCCGGTGCTCCTTATAGCGCCGCGCTGGGAGAACCAGATTTGGTACCCAGAGCTGGTGAAGCTGTCGCACTCACCCCCCTGGCCAGTTCCGCTGAGAGCAGACCTCCTCTCTCAAGCAGGAGGGTCAGTTTGGCATCCCCATCCAGAGCGATGGTCTCTGCATGTATGGGTGACCAACGGATACCCGTTGACCTGCCCGAAGGGGTTATGAACACGATTTCACACTCTAGAGCCCCCTCGACGAGGCGGTTATATAGTTCTAAGTGGTCGGTGTTCACTGAGTGGTGTGTTTCCAAGGGATTGGACCCACAGCAATGTGGGGTCCAGCGGGTGCTCTCCTTCCTCCAAGAGCTTTTGGAACTGGGCAGGTCCCCTTCCACGCTCAAAGTGTATGTGGCGGCTATAGCAGCGTTCGCTCAGACGACGCTAGGTAGCACGCTAGGAAGGAACAAGCTCATCATCCGTTTCCTCAGAGGAGCCAGACGGATGAATCCCCCGCGGCCCCCTTTGGTTCCTATATGGGATCTGGCCTTGGTCCTAGAGGCCCTGAAGGCTCATCCCTTTGAACCGCTCGAGACTGTGGAACCAAGGTTCCTTTCGCTAAAAACCGCGTTCCTGATAGCTCTGGCTTCAGTGAAACGCGTGGGGGATCTACACGTGCTCTCAGTGAGCCCGACGTGTATGGAGTTCGGTCCTAATGACTCTAAGGTCATTCTCAGACCGAGGCATGGTTATGTCCCCAAAGCGATCGGCACTCCCTTCAGGGCGCAGATTATCTCCCTCTCGGCTCTGCCAGCATCCGGCGAGGGGGACGGTGGCAATATCCTCTGCCCTGTCAGGGCATTGAGGGTTTATGTCACACGCTCCGCCGCCTTCAGGCGTTCTGAGCAGCTATTTGTTTCGTTTGGAGGGCGCACTAAAGGTCTCGCCTCCTCGAAACAGACCCTGTCCAGGTGGATAGTGGACGCGATTGCAACTGCATACGCTTCCAAACACCTGCAGTGCCCGCTAGGTGTCAGAGCATACTCCACCAGAGGCATGGCCTCTTCGTGGGCTTGGGCCAGAGGGATTTCCATCCACGATATCTGTATGGCGGCAGGCTGGGCCTCCCCGTCTACGTTCGTGAGATTTTACAATCTGGAAGTTCCTGCCTTACAGGCGAAAGTGTTATCAGTTCAATAGGGCTGTTGGTTCTGCCCAGTGATTCTGCGCAGACATAGCTCACATACTGGTAGTAAGTTCGGTACTAGGCTCATGTGAATTTGAAGGAGACCGGCGGTGCCATTCCCTCATTTACGAGACGAGCTGCTGTGAGTTTGAAGGTGACCGGCGGTGCCGTTACCTCACTCATATAACAAGATATTGTGAATTTGAAGGCGACCGGCGTTGCCGTTCCCTCATTCATGAGACAAGGTGTGGTGAATTTGAAGGAGACCGGCAGGTGCCGTTCCCTCATTCATGGGACAGGGTGTTGTAACCACCTGTTGTAACCACCCGTCAGTTCAAATGAAGTGTCCGTATATGTGGTGGCCCGTTTCCTTTACCGGCCACCCTGCCCGAGCAGTGTTTTTTCCCCGGTTCCCTGGGATACATATGCTGTATGCGAGGCGCGCACGGCGTTGACAATATGTTCCCGTAGCGTAAGGAACTTACGCAATACGAGAGAACCTCTCGTAAGAGAACGATACTCGGTTACTTAACGTAACCTCGGTTCTCTCTAGAAGAGGGAACGAGTATTGCGTTCCTTGCCGTGCGCCCCGCGGGCTTTTACGCTTCAGAACTACGAAAACCGAATATGCAGCCCGTGAGCCCTGCTTATATACACGTGGCCACGCCCCACCTGTAGGCAAATGAAGCCAGGTGGGCGCGAAGCGCCCTCATTGGTCGCCACGTCACGCGGGCTCACCGATAGGCTGCTGCAGTTGCCAGCAGAGCAGCCAATAGCACGCTGGAATAGCCTGCTATGGTCTGCCAGGCTGCCGCACTGCGTTGACAATGTTACAAAATTAAGGATAATTTTGGGTTTTTCAGAAATCTCGAAGAAAGAATACTTTCCCGTAGCGTAAGGAACTTACGCAATACTCGTTCCCTCTTCTAGAGAGAACCGAGGTTACGTTAAGTAACCGAGTATCGTTTTCACTGGCGTCTTGGAGCGCAATAAGTGGGCGTATCGTATTCAAATAACTTGACAAGTTGACGTCATCTAGTCAGAGAAAAAGCTTCGATCTTCTAACGATTCTTAAAAATGACTCCGAGTCGACTCTTACTTTTGAAAGAAAATAACTTTATATACGGTGCGCTGTCATATTTCAAACTATGCAGGATGTTTTTGTTCACTTAGATCTATGTTACACACTACATGAAAGGTAAATTTCAAAATTCCATGATAGGTGCTCTTTAAAGAAAAACTAACAGGTCTGTGAGAGCCGGAATTCTTACTGGTTGGTAGGTGATCAAAACTTATGTCATGCAATAAAATGCAAATTAATTATTTAAAAATCATATAATGTGATTTTCTGGATTTTTGTTTTAGATTCCGTATCTCACAGTTGAAGTGTACCTATGAAATAAATTACAGACCTCTTTTTTGTAAGTAGGAAAACCTGCAAAATCGACAGTGTATTAAATACTTGTTCTCCCCTGTACTATACATAGTGTTTTAGTGCTTTTTTAATTAATAGAGATTTCTATAACTATGGTCACCTGTGCAACACCAGTAGGCTACATATGCTCTACTCTCCAGGCCACTTCTCCAACATTCAAATCACTTTTCTTTTTTTCTTTTTTTCTTTTTTTATGTTTATTTTTGCTTCCAGACTATTGGGATACAAATAGCTGCACCGTATGGCCAGTCAGTGCAAAAAGTCACTCTGAAGTCACTGCCCTCACAAAGGAGCAATGAATCACAAAAATCGTTGGCAATACAATTTTGTGTGTTTTTGCCAACATTTCTCCCTTTTCTTTTGTTCTCCTGAAACTGTTCAATTTCACAACAAGCCATTTTTACCCAATTAGCAAGAGTCTCCCTTGAAATTAAGGCTGAAACCAGCAATGACATCCAGTTTGGTGGTATATGAAATCTGAAAACTTTGGTGACCTTCCCAACACACTGCTGCTGTAATTAGCACAGTGCTGATTAAAAACACCTCCGTTAGAAAAGTAACCTCTTCTCCCCATCAAAATGAAAAGTAACATCATCAGTCAGACCGGCTCGAGATGCTGGTGGCATTTCTTTCTCAGCGAAAAGGTCACCTTGAATTAGCAACAACTAAACAAATAGAAGTCGTAATTAAAGAAAGTGTGATAATTATCTGGAGCAACACTGACATTGGGGAAGGACTTTGCATAATATGAATGATTCAGCGAAAGAGCCGGAGTCTGACCTTTTGGCATGCTAAAATATTTATGTACTGCTGGTCACTTCGTCGCCATGAGGGAAGCTTTCATGAATTATGCAAATCAGAATTAGTTAGCTCGTGGGTGTCAATTAGCGTGGGGAAGTGGACATTATTTTAGTTACCCTCCCTCTTTTTTTATGAAGACGGGAACGTGTGTGTGTGTGTATGTGTGTACAGAGGCACGCAGAGGTGTAACGAGTTTATTACCTGACCATTAAAGATCATACATATTAATACAGTCATTACTAAATTGTCAATTCGCTTAAAACTCCTTACTGCAGAGGCATGAACTCTAATGAAGAAAGTGACTTTGATGCTGTCCGTTTTATTGTTACTGCAGGGCAGGAACACTATCGTATTAATTTGATATGGATGCAGACGACCTGCATTTAATCTCCTGAACAGGACAGCACAGACAATAACTGTAATTATGTGTTTATATTAGAGGTCAAGCCTTGTTAAATGTCTTTTATGGGCTGAAAAAAAAAACTGATGTTGAAAGGTTCACTGACATCCTCTGTGGTTGACACTCACTGGGTGGATGAAAATTGAGGAACTTTTTTTTCTTTTTCTACATAATTTGGGAGAGACGTTTGTGGAAAAAAGTACTGTATTCTTGAAAGCATCATCAAAATTAGCCAAGATATTTAAAGGAATATTCTATGTTCGTTACAGGTTAAGCTTAATCACCAACATTAGTGACATAAAAAATTTGATAAAGCACATACAATGGAAGGTTAGAAAGCAGAAATGTGAAGCTTTTGATTTTGTAAAAGCATGTACAATTATTCTTCTGTTAAAACTTGTGTATTATAAGAGCTGTACATTTATTCTTGTCATTTTTATGACTTATCTAAGATGTGGTTTGCTTCTTTATTATATAGTCTAATGGAAATTTGTCTTTGACCACAACAACATACTCATACTGTACAGCTTATTCATAACACATAGAAACCCTGTACATCCGTAATAGAGAAAAATAAAGGGGGAAAAACAATTATTGACATTATCTATTAATATTATTAGCATTATATCTGTAAAGCTACTTTCAAATAATATATTGTGAAAAGCACTATACAAATAAACTTGAATTGAATTTAAAGGGATAGTTCACTCATGCAAAAATGAACATTTTGACATTTCACCCTCAAGTTGTAGGGGGAAAAATACTGGAAGTCAATGGGTGTCGTCAACTGTCTGGATACCATTTTTTTATATATCTTCTGTTGTGTTCAACAGAAGAAACTCATACATGTTGTGGGTGAGTAAATAATGTCGAAAAATTTGTTTTTGGGTGAACTATCCCTTTAAATATTCAATAAACCAATCGACAATAAGACAAAAGATCTCGTAAAAAAGTTTTCAAATTCATTAAAAAGATGATGACAATAATCATTTACTATCATTGTTTTTTGTGTCAATCCGTCTTGGCAACAAAATTGTAGAACTGCTCATAACTTTACACAGAAAAGGTTAGTAAGTGATTATTTCACAGTATATTATTTACATATTGTGACTATACTTTAAACAGTGAATATTTTAATATTTATGGATTGGCCCTATTCACTTCCATTGTAAGTGCCTCACTATAACCCAGATTTGTTTTGGGGGGGGGGGTTTTTCAAGAAAATGAAGGGACAACTGGAAATTAATTTTTGTGCTAATCAACATTGTGCTACAAATCCTGTTTATTTAGCGTAACTTGTTCCCGGAATATTTGTTTAATTAACAAAAACACAAGGGGCAGGAGATGAACTTGTGAATGATAGTCTTCTGAGTATCAAAGATCAGTCCGCTTTGGACTTGCAGTGTGAGAGTAAACCAGACGATCTGCTGTGTGTTCATAAATACATATTCTCCTGTAATTAAGCCAACGGGGCATTGGCATACCTGTGTGTCCCCGCAGACTCCGTGTACCCGCAGAAGCCGACTGGCACGAACACATTACCAAGGTGACCAAGAGTGCAATCTGCAACGGCCACACTGACCGCCCACACAGCTGCATCTACAAAGAGACCAGCACAAAGAGAGAGAAAGAAGGCGAGGGAGAGCAATGTAAAGTGTACACATAAGTCACAGTCTGCCTCAAGGCTGTGAGAATATGTCAACTGTGTTACCTTTCTGTCCTCTGATCACTCTCTTCCCTGTAAGCCAGCCATGTCTCCTCCTTTGTCCTCCCTCGGTTTTCAATTGCTTCCTCAAACAATGTTCAGATCCTGAGAAGACAGAAGGAAGAAGGAGAGGGATGAGGTCAAGTGAAGAAAGAAGCAGCACATGTGTGTTTCTTCAACCAGGGGCACTTCCGGTCTTCTGGGCATTGAGATTTGAAACTCACACTTTTCAATGTTGTCATACTTTTTTACAATGTATTTTCATACTTTTTTACATTATTTAATCAAATCAAATGATTGATTAGAAGTGATGCACAATATGTTAACCAGTGATATTTACCTTGATTTTTCTTTGTATTCTTCACACATCCCATATCATTTAATATTTTTGATATTTTATATCATGCTCTTCGCTGACATAATTGTCTATTTGGTAAATAAGTACACTAAATTCTGATGTAACTTTATTAGTTAAAATAGCCCCATAACTAAGAATCAGTTGTAATTTGTGAAGAAAAGTATATATACTGTATATGTATAGTTATTTATTATAATTATATTTTCTTCATTGCTGTGTATTTGATGCAGTTACCTGTATTAATTTTATGACAATGATTTCCTGTTTTTTTTTTTTAGGGTTCTCTCCATTGTTGTGTTTGGTGTAAAATGATGTCTTGTATACTGTAAATGTAATTGTTTTATCAGTGAATGTGGTTAACATGTTTGGAAAAATATATATTGTACAGCATATAGTGAATTGTCGATGAACGATACTTAATTGTAAGTGGATGTTTTGTGATTTTAGATATAAAACATTTTTGACTTTTGTGACCCTGGACCACAAAACCAGTCATAAGTCGCACGGTATATTTATGGCAATAGCCAACAATACATTGTATGGGTCAAAATTATGATTTTGGGTCAAAAAATATTTTTTCTTTTATGCCAAAAATCCATAGGATATTAAATTCATGTTCCATGAAGATATTTTGTAAATTTCCTACCGTAAATATATTAAAAACATATGCGCTGCTATGGACTTCATTTGGACAACTTTAAAGGGGATTTTCTCAATATTCAGACTTATTTGCACCCTCAGATTCCAGATTTTCAAATAGTTTTATCTCGGGCCAAATATTGTCCTATCCCAACAAACCTTACATCAATGGAAAAGTTTTGTAGTCCAGGGTCACATTTAGCATTGATCAAACTTGTTGATAGATGCTTGTGAACATATAATTAATTGTTTAAATAGTAAAATAAAATTTTATTCTGGGTGTGAATAATTGCTGAATGTGTGAAAAAATTTTTTATTTAAATTTAAATTAATGAATGGGCCACATAACAGCACACCTGATATACAGTTGTAATGTGTTTAAAATGTAAGTATTCCACACACATTATGTACTGAAATTAGTTATGATTATTTCACTTTGTTTAAACTAACATAAAATGTAATAAAATATTAATATCCATTGTAAAATTAAGACTGCAAGTCTGGGTCTAGGGCAATGGTTAAACAATAACATCTACACATAAAAAGCATTTGAAAGTAGAAAAAAATCATTTTAATTTTAAGGGCATAATAATTTTTGTGACCTTCATATAACAACATTTTTAAAAAGTAATTGCTAGTTTTAAGTAAAAGCAACCCCTAGGACCTAAAAGCGCCCTTTGTTAAAGAAACTCTAACACATATGTGTGAAAATAAAACACGAATGTGATAATAGAACAGTGCCGATGAAACGTGAGATGTGAGGAAAGAAATAAAAAACGCGAGAAACGTGAGGAAAGAAATAAAAAGGCTTGACATGAGATGGAAGGTCTGAAGACAGAGAGGGAGAGAGGAATAAAAGTACTGATGAAGCAGAGCAATATAGAAACAGAGATGGGGTGAGCAAAAGAAGGGCAGCTTCAGAGAGGGATATCCACCCTCAGGGCCCGATGCAAGCCCTGTTCTTCAAAGGCAACCCCGCACACGCACACAGGCGGTGGGGCCACAGAGATGGAACTGATATATTGTTTACTGTAGTTCACCTACCCCCGGGCTCATCACACACTCACAGAGACCACCGATCTTGCAAGTTCAATCACATACACACGCATTCACGTTCTCTTTTTCACTGCTTTTTTCATACATAGACATGCCAATACACAGATGTACATGCACATTGAACATGCCAAGAAATAAAAGTTTCTGAGAGCGAACAGACTCAGGTAAAAATACAAAACGACCGGGTCAAATTCCTGCTTGACTCTTTTACCTTGATAGTCCAAAGAGAATTACAAAATGAATACTGAGTATCACGGGAAGCATAGCCCACAGCACACAGATGACAGCATGAAAAATGTACCATCATTAACATCTATATTGTCTGCAACCATTATAGGAAGTTAATGTCAAATATATGCACATACATTTGTCTATTTTATGACAATTACGCACTCCTTCCAGCTCCTATTACTGATATATATTACAGTCATGTGAAAAAAGAAAGGACGCCTTATTGAATTGCATAGTTTTCCGTATCAGGACATAATAAAATATCACCTGGTCCTCTTAAAACCTTTGTAAAAAAATTAAATAAAACCTCAGATGAACAACAACACATGACATATCACACCATGTAAAAGCCATGGGTGACAAACTAAGGACACCCTATGATTCAGTTGCCTGTAGATTCACCTTTATCAGCAATAACTTGAAGCAACAATTTTCTGTTTGACTTTATCAGTCTCTCACATTGTTCTGGAGGAATTTTGTCCCTCTCTTCTTTACAACGTTGCTCCAGTTTATTGAAGTTTGTGGGTAGGGGTGTGCGATATTGACAAAAAAATTATATCTCAATATTTTCTGGGATTTTATCGATAATTAGACAATATTTTGCTGAGTGTGTTATTGTGCTGCACCTTGGCAGGTTTAGCACTGCGGTGGACAGCTTACTCCTACATTTTTTGATATTCTTCATATCCTGTGTGGTTGTCAGTTCACATCAGTGACATAAATAATCTTTTCCAAAAAGTTTAAATGGACTTTTACCTTCTTTTCCCCCCTCTTTTTTTAAACCTAATTATATGCATACATCATATTTTGTGTCAATTTCACATATTGAATCAAATTTAATTATACTAAGACACAAAATGGCAGTTACCAATCAAATCAAATAAGTATCAACAAAATGCATTTTTACAATGGAGATGAAACCGAAGCTGTATCTGAAGTGGCATTTAGATGCACTATAGTATATTCATTTGTCACCTCTGAGCTGCATCAAACAGTAACAAATACATTAATAATGTTTTGATGTTTTAAACATAAAATGTTGGATATTGATACTTTGAATGTGACATGAATATTGCCAGTAGGTGGCAGCAAGTTCGGCGCTAATGAGTGAGTCATTGAGATTTAACCGATTCATTTAAACGGCTGATTCATTCATGAACGAAGCATTTGACTATCGCGCAATGTTTTTTAACGGAAGGCGGCATGTCTCGGCTGCCAAAGTCGCTGAAGGCCATCTCAGGCCCTGTCCCAAATGGCACACTTCATGTGCACTTTTGTGGACTTACAATGGCCGCTGCGTGCACCGCAGGGTGTCCCATTTGTCATTTTAGGTCTCAGAAGGCTGCTCGCGAGCACCCCCTTTGAGGTCGATATGCGCCCTCGATGTGCACTTCTGCCGAGCCCGCACTGGTGCGAGCTACGCAGCGGACTTCTTCCCGGCAGTCAAAGCGGCATTACGCAATGAAAGTGCGGACTCAGAGGAAGACCGTGAGGGTTTAGGATGCCATTTGGGACAGAGCCTCAATTTGAAGGATCCTTGGAAGGTCAAGATCAAGGTCAAGGTGAACTTTACTATCCCACAGGGGGAAATTCATGTGGTCATTCATTACGCACCCTTGTCACAACATATTCTCTAAAAACATAGACACCACAATCAGAACAGTAAACATAGATATAAAAATATGAAAAACGATAACAATCAATAAACAGTTTTTGTGACCCAGGCAGCCTTCGTTTTGCGTCCTTCATTCGGCCTGTTCAGAAGGATACATCGGATGTATCCTTTGCGGCCTTAAAATCACCCACAATCCTTTGCACGCATTTAAATTCACAAAAATAAACTGATGGAAAATGAGTCGGTACTGAGTTTGTCGGAGTTTATTATGAAATGTAAGACAAAATAATGTTTTTGGACATGAAAGCATAGATGTTATCTTTTGTTTTGCTGTAAATTAATCACTAACACTAAACTGACAATAATGTAAGCCACTGGGAGACCACAGACGGCTGTCATTCACTGTATTGCATTAATAGAAAGCCAGTAAATATAAAGATTTGTAATACAAAGTAATTTTCCAAAATTAAGGTTCAATAGTATTTTCGTGCCGTGACTGTGGGAGCGGGAAATGTGTGACGTAGCCATGCACACTTACTAGACACTTACTCTTACTGGACACTAGCTTACAAGCCTCAGAAGGACTGGACTAGGAAGGACGCAGCCTTCCGTTTGAGAAATACCCTTAATCTATTTTAGTCATTGAATCTTTGATTCAACTAATTCGTTCAAAAAGCTGATTCATTCAGTAAGGAAACACCTCCGTGTGTTGCTCAGAGATGCAATCACAGTGCTGTGGCTTTATTTTGAACTATTTTCGTTGGCGAAACCGAGCAAAAACAGGCAATATGGTGTCTAAAATGTAAGTCACTTAACTTCTTGTTTAGTAAACTTGTATAAAATCAGTATCACATTTGTTATCATGCTGATACCTGGAGAAACACTGCACTCTTCGTGTCATATTTATTAACTATATTAAATGGTATAAATATAGACTAAATCACGCAGTCAAAAGCGTGCCCTCTAAATGCGCACCCGCACTAGTCTAATCTACAAGACGTAGTTTATGCAGGCACTAGGTGTGTGAGGGATATACTCGATAATGTCAGATCGCGCACATCGTTAAAACAACAATTAAAATATTATCGCAGACAATATATATCGCACACCCCTATTTGTGGGCATTTGTTTATGCACAGCTCTTGCCACATTTCAGTCAGGATGAGGCCTGGACTTCGACTGGTCGATTGCAACATCTTCATTCTTTTCTTTTTCAGCCATTCTGTTCACGAGTTCACACTTACAAATAAGTCAGATAGAATAAATGGTATGCGTATTTGGTGTGCTGTCCGAGGAGAGGGCTCCGAGCTCGGTATTTGGCCCGAGAAGTACTCCCCCCGTATCTCTGGTTAGGAAAGTAACCAGGTGAGGTGGAGGGATGCTGAAAACCTGTCAAGGAACTTTGTTAAGTTGACTGGGTATTTATATGATCCTCCACTTGTGCTGATTGGGTAGACATGTTGATTGCTGATTGCTGATTGCTGACAGCTGGTTGGAATTACATAATGATTGGATAGATGAACGTGCTCCTCCCAAACTTTGTTAATTAGATTAGATTAGATTCAAGTTTATTGTTATTACACATGTACAAGTAGAATGCAATGAAATGTGTTTGGAGCAAGCCTCTAAAAATGAAACATCATTTGTAGATTTGCTGGTGTGCTTGGGATCATTGTCCTGTTGCATGTCTCAATTTTTGGCCAAGCATTAGCTGTCGGACGGATGGCCTAACATTTGACTCTATAATACTTTGGTATACAGAGTAGTTCATGGTCGACTCGATTCTATGACTGTGAGGTGCCCAGGTCCTGTGGCTACAAAACAAGCACAAAATCATCACCCCTCCATCAACGTGATGGACAGTTGGTGTGAGGTGTTTTGTGCTGATATGCTGTGTTTGGTTTTCACCTAACTTGGCACCGTGCATTATGGCCAAACATCTCCACTTTGGTCTTGTCTGTCCAAAGGACATTGTTCTAGAAGTCTTATGGTTTGTTCAGATGCAACTTTGCAAACCAAAGCTATCATGCCATGTTCTTTTTAGAGAGAAGAGGCTTTACCCTGGCAACCCTTCCCATACTTGTCCCGTCTTCTAATTGTACTGCTATGAACTTTAACATTTAACATGTTAACTGAGGCCTGTAGAGTCTGAGGTATAGCTTTTGGGTTGTCTGCAATTTCACTGAGCATTGCACAGGCTGATCTTGGGGTGAATTTGCTGGGACGTCCACTCGTGGGAAGATTGTTTTGAATGTCTTCGACTTGTGAATAATCTTACTCACTGTAGAATAATGGAGTTCAAATTGTTTGGAAATGGCCATATAACCCTTCCCAGATTGACGGCAGAAGCAATTGATAAGATCATTGCTGATGTCTTTTCTCCTTGAAGCTCCTGAATGCTCCAGACCAGCAAACTGCCAAAACGTCTGCACTTGCTGATGATCAATTAATCAAAGACATTTGATAAGCAGTCCTTTCTTTTTCACATGACTGTATATGAGTGTGTGTGTATACGTGAGTCCATATGTGTGCGTGCGTGTGTGTGTGTGTGTGTGTGTGTGTGTGTGTGTGTGTGTGTGTGTGTGTGTGTGTGTGTGTGTGTGTGTTTGTGTGTGTGTAATATAAATTATATAGTAAAATGCACACACACTGATCAGGCTTAACATTATGACCACCTTCCTAATGTTGTGTTGGTTCCCCAAACAGCCCTGACCCATGAATCCTTACGCTTGCACACTTTTCCGCTTCTAACACATCAACTTTGAGGACAAAATGTTCACTTGCTGCCTAATATATCCCACCCACTAACAGGTGCCGTGATGAAGAGATAATCAGTGTTCTTCACGTCACCTCATAATGTCATGCCTGATTGGTGTATAGCCTATATATATATATATATATATATATATATATATATATATATATATATATATATATATATATATATATATATATATATATATATATATATATATATATATATATATATATATATATATATATATATATATAATTATTTGTATGGTTATTATTAGTAGTAGTATTACGCCATTACTACTACTACTACTACTACTTACATGTGACTTGTAAAGGTTTTCTAGAGATTTCCCCCATAGATCTGAATGAGGTCACTCTGTCCCCTTGTGGATACACTGAGAATTGCTTTGAATGAAAATGAACCCATAAAAAACGAGACCTCATCCAACAGCACAACCAGCGCGCACGTGTGTGTGCGTGCGTGCATCTGTGTGTGTGCGACTAATGATTAGCCATACTAAGCCTCAGACAGCAGCAATTGTCCATTCTCTGTACACAGACAGACACACAGCAGCTTTACTAACAGCTTTGTATTCTGATACATTCATTAGAGAAACCCATAACGGAGTGCATTAGGATACAAACAAAAGCTGACAGTGCACCTTTACACACATACATAAAATGCCGTCCACAGTCCTGACATAGTAAATCATCCTGTTATCATCACACCATTCTTCTGCACAACACCTCTAATTGCCCTAAACTAATGCAAATGCACCTATATTTTCTCACAGGCGAAAGTGTGTGTGTGGTATTTATTAGTGTATTAACTGAAGGACTCTTCAACAGAACAGACCGAGCTGATCATTACGTGAAGTGGGACGGTCTGCGTAGGAAGGTCTGTCAGGAGATTGCTTTGATTTGCATATGGCTTAACCTTAATGACAAACACAAAGCCACGCACACACTCAGGCGCGCACAACCGTGCTTCATTGACATGCAGCGGCTCAAAACCACCTCTGACTAAGATAAAGAACTGTGCCCTGCATTTAATGCCGTCATCTCCTGCCCGGATCTCACAACTAAACACACATGCAGGTGAGGCGACACGTCGAGGCACACATCCCAAGGTGGAATACTTGGCCCATTTTCCTGTCAAAAATAAAGCACAGTCCAGTGAATTGTGAATTGAATTTCAGAGTCTCTCAAAAATGGGGTGCACCAAAATGACTCAAATATTACATGCCTGGCTGGCTGATGATAATAATCCCTTTCTGACTTCTTGCAATAGCATGAAAAACTAATTGAGGAAAGAACTATTGGTTTGTTGATAACTGCTTGTTTACCTATTACTAATATGACAAGAAAATTGGAAGGAAATTGTAAAATCGGGTTGAAATAACTCTATTTTGGATGTTAAACTGTCTGTGGAATTTCACCTAAAAGACATTAGTCATGCTAGTCTGTTTAATTTGATGCTAATAAAAACTAAGCTGTAAAGAGATAGTTCACCCAAAAAAATTACAATTCTGTCATTTACTCACCCTCATGTTGTTCCAAACCTGTATTGCTTTCTTTCTTCTGGTATTTTGAAGAATGGTGCTAACTAAACTGTTTTGGTGACCATTGACTTCCATTGTAAAAAAAAAAAACACTTCTCAAAATATCTCCTTTTATTATCCATAGATGAAAGTTATACAGTTTTAGAACGGCATGAGGGGTTGTAAATGATGATACAATTTTCATTTTTGGGAGAACTATCCCTTTAAGGTCCTATGTCACATCTAATTTTCTAACACATCTTATAGTTTTTGTAATACATTTTTTTTTTTGTAATGTTGTGCCAGTTGTTTGATCAATAGACCTTAGTCAGACAGACAGCATATGGAATTTTACATGGATGAAAATGAGGCTGTGAGGGATAGATGGGATGCACTGTATAAAGGTTTAGATAATAAGTCATTTTCAAACCCCAATTTTTTTTTGTCTTCTGAAAGGTGTTTAAAAATATCCGCTGAACAATTGGCACCCTGACTAAAGGGGCATATTAGCAACATAGTCTGTTGTCTCAACAGTGCAGTGACGTATGAAGCACAGCTCACACCAAAGTGACTTTCAAACCACCCCGCTTTCTGTTGGTCAGCATGGACAATCCATGTGACCACTTGAACATGTTGCGAAATCTGAATAGGAAAATCTTTCACACTCATGCGAAACTCTTGATTGTGTGAAATTCACCACGCGATATATATATAGCAAAGTAGACAACAGTATAATTCTATATGACACTGTATAGGCGGCCACACCCAGATTCAGAATGTTGCTTGAGAATTTATGATTATGATGGGTGGGGTCAGGATTCTCAAACAAACAGGTAAAAGTTTTGAAAGCACTATAGAGCAGCTGTGTTTTTGGGAAATCAACCTACTAATGGCTTACTATAATTCAAAAATACATTTAAAATACAGACAGTTCACCCAAAAATGAAAATACTTTCATCATTCCCTTTCCCTCGTGTCCTTCCAAACCTGTATGACTTACTTTCTTCTTTGGAGACTTAATGCAATGGCAATACTTTGTAACTCAAGAGAATACGCAACAACAACAAAAAAGTATGTGGCTGAATGCTTGAATGATATTTGGTGAGAGACAAGGGATATTTAAACCATTGTACAGTGAAATCGTGGCAGCTGCCATTGCTCTCATACACTCCATTACAGTAGGTAGCAAAAATGCTCTTTTACATTAGTTTGCCAACGGTTTTAAAACAACTGAAGAAGCAAGTAAAATTTTCATCCATTTTTGCCATCTAATGGAAAGGTGTATAAAGCGCAGATTGCTTTTTAAGTGAATTTTTAATGAATGACCTCCTTTCGCGTGCAGAAGACAGCTTCAGAAAGACAAATAAAGACAGAATTTTCTTTTTTGAGTGAACTATTTCTTTAAGCTGTATAGAATAAAGTATTACACCCTTTGGCTTTAATTAATTGACTTTTTGCCCCACTTTAAACAGACGTTATAATCTAGTATTATAATCTTGTTTTTAACCTTTATCCAAGTGTAACATTATACCCAAAGGAACAGCGTACATATGTAAGCGGATTAAGATTATGCTAGTCTTTCCATTATATTATCTAATTTTATGCCACAGGGTAATACTGTACATGTGTAAATTGAACCTGGAGACGCAATAAAAAATCATCAACTTCCTGCGGTTCTGTCAACTTTATCGTGCCGTAACTCTTTCGCTCATTTTTGCTCTCTCTCTTTCACAAACACATTCACACACACGCAAGCCATTTGCAATAACAGACTTGATCCTAAATATGCCATTTCATGCTCCGGGGCTCAAACAGAGCAGAAAAATGAATCCCTGGAAAACAACTCTATCTTTCAGACGAGAGGCCCCGCCGAAAATGAGCCCAAACGGCGTGAGGGCCAACAGAAGTCCTTAAAAGCATCTCGGATTTCTGGGAAAATGCACAATATTGAAATGCGGTGGGAGGCCGAAGCCTCCGGTGCATTTATCTGGCTTTTCATTGAAACATTTTCAGCCTGCTGCATTCCCACGTCTCTAGGCAATATCGGTGCGTGCGTTTATGTGCACAAGCATCTGCGGGGAAGCTCGCAGTAAAGCTCCGACAGCCAATCCGAACGGACACGGGGAGTTTCCGCACTGCTGACCCTGCCGTATCAGTGTGCTTGCAGATGAGTACATCAGCTCTCACTCAGCCGATATTACTGGAGATAAGCAGGCAATTTCACCACCCTGCACTATACAGCATCTCATTTCAATATGTATTTACAAGTTTGTGTGTGTGTGTGTGCGTGCGTGCGTGCGTGCGTGCGTGTACAGGTAAATGTGGTAGGAAGTGTCCTCATAAAACAAATGGCTTGAAAAAACATACTAACTGTGTTTTGTTTTATTTTTTATTTTTTAAAAATGCAGATAATTTTCGGCGATGGGTAGGATTAGGGGTAGGGTTAATGTAGGGGAATCGAATATATTTTGTACAGTATCACGCCTATGGAGAGTCCCTGTAAACCACATATTTAAGAATGTGTGTGTGTGTGTGTGTGTGTGTGTGTGTGTGTGTGTGTGTGTGTGTGTGTGTGTGTGTGTGTGTGTGTGTGTGTGTGTGTGTGTGTGTGTGTGTGTGTGTGTGTGTGTGTGTGTGTGTGTGTGTGTGTGTGTGTGCGTGTGCGTGTGTGTGTGTGTGATTATTTTAGAGAATATTGGAGCAGTCTCTAATTTTAATCTACTAGATGACAAAAGGCTACTATACATTTACCTTTTCCATTTTCCTTTAATACATTAACGCATTTCCCTTTTCACACACAAAAGCGAACACACATCTAGAAGAAACATCATGACCATGCAAACTGCCCACTCAGACTTTGAATGCAACTTAAAAAAAATATATATTTCACAAGTTGACCCTTACATATAATTGGATATAGTAAAAAGTATGCATATTTTTTGGCTTGCTGTCCGAGGGCTCCTAGCTCGTAATTTGGCACAAACCAAATCCTGCCCCCATCTCTGGTTGGGATAGGAAACAGTTAAGAGTAAGGAGTTAGGGTAGTGGAGGGACGCTGGAAAACTGTTGTGGAAGTGGAACAGAGGTCTATATCCAATATATGCCTTCTCTCATGCTGATTAAGTTGATTATTTGAACATGCTCCTCTTGAACTTTGTTAACCAAACATAATTTGTGTCTTTGATGATTAAGTTTGACGATTATTGAAGGTGTTTGTCTAAAACGTTGTGGCTGAAATGACACCTCTCTCACGTCTTGATTTAAACAGAAAATGTTAACATCATCTAGCCACCATCATGCACCAAACTTATATATAAGCTATCAAAAAGATTATTTATTGCATTTAACAGAAATGCATGGTGATGAGTAGCATTTTGCTAATTGTAAACTATATAACAGTTCAGAATTTGAACTTGGGTCTGCTTGCACGCAAAATGAAAACTGTTTTGTGACTAGACTATTGAGTTTTACTTTTATGGAAATATAATTTGCTCTCAGGCCTAAAACATGCATGACTCCACTGATTTATTATGTACTTTAAAAAATAATAATACAACTTGTGGTTGTACTGTACCTGGTGACAAATGCATGTGTAAGAGGTGTAAGAACAGATTTTCACAAACTTCACCATGTATCTTCAAGTAGTATTTGTAAGCAGGTATGCTTCAGGTATACAAATCTTTACAGTCAGCTCTAACGCAGCCTTGAACTACCGTTTTTTTTTTTTTTTTTCAAGCCCAAGGGAAATATGATGACAAGGGTACTGAGTTAAAGTTACAGAAGAATTGATCTTCATTGCACTTAAGTCCCATCCACAGCCTGTTGCTCAGACTGGAGTCACAGTCCCCAAGATCCAATGACTCCACCAGACAGTTTTTTTCCTCTCTTCCATTTCCTCACAGATCCAGCAAAAAGAAATATCTGTAACCAGAGTCTTTCCTTCCAGGGCCTTGTGTGTGTGCGTACATGCTTACTTTATAACTTAAAATAAAAGCACCTGTGTGTCTTTCTCATAAGATTTCAACACATCACATTTAAACCCTCCGAATTAGATGTGGAGTTAGTACTAAGCTGAAGTTCTGAGCTCACAGCTCATTTGCTGAGGTGCTTCTTCTCACGGCAGTGTCTTGAGACAGCCCAGACGCTCTTAACTGTCCAATTAGCTTTGCTCTGATGTACAAGCTCCATGAAGTTCAGCATGATGACCTCATTTTAACACAATGAGATGCTTCACTGCTTCATTTGTTCATTTACAAGCTGTGTCTTTTGTTTTCAGCCCATATATTAATTTTTAACAAGTTGGTTAATTTGCATGTATGACTGCTTGTGCTTTTGATGGTGGCAAAAAAATACTGAAAAATGTCATCAGCCATTAGCCAAACCGTTTAGGAGAGGTCCTCAAAAGAAAAAAACGATTCATAAAAGACCCAAAAAAAAAACAATTATTATAATTACCAATTAGAATTTATTATGAACAGAAGAATGAAGTCCTCCATTAGATTTCAGTGTGTGTGTTAAATGATACATCAAGACAGCAGGTTCCTGTGTGCTTTATGAAGGTATAGCATAACTATAGCACTTACAGGCTAATAAACTAATAAATAGGCTAATAAACTGCCTCAAAGCAGTACAATCTTATATGGTACTACGCTTGACTCAAACATATTACTCACACAAGCAAAATCACACGCAAAAATATGTCAGGTTTTTGTTTTTACCACCTGACAGCATTGTGCACCAACATCTGTCAGCCATCTGTCCGACTATAAAATCATTGAAAAGTTTTACTTCACAGTGTCTGAAATTGTTTTAATTGGTTCCAAAATTAGACTTTATTATGGAAAAAGCAATATATCTTTTATATCTTAATCGCTTCTGTTAAACAGCAAAAAAAGACCGTTTGAACAATGTCACATTTACGAGGTTTATTGGCTGTATAATCTTAGCGAAAGTGGTAAACAGATTTGGCTTGCTGTCTGCTATAGAGGAGCTTGGAGATGCTTGGAGGGCTTATTCTACTCAAGCTCCGATTGCCCCGATTGCCCTCCGAAAAAATAGGGAATTGGAGGAGGAGGGATGCCAAAAGAACTAACAACGGGAAGAGGTAAGATGCTGGTTTTATACCTTGGTATTAATTGGAAGATTAGATGGGCGTACATCTCTCGCAATTATGTTTAATAACTTCTCCTCAAATTATTCCTAAAAAATTGTATTTAAAAAAGCTATTATATGTCAAAATGTGTCAAAAAAATATATTCTGTTTCATCTGAGACAAGGATGATAATAAAAAAGTGCAATAAAAAATGTTCCCGGGGAATCACAAAAGCCGAACGTCAAGGCTTGACTGGGGTAGAGACCCCCAACTAAAAATCTGTAAAAAACACAAAACCATTCATGGATCTGTGGATTAGTGAAAAGTCAGCATATCTAAAATATCCAAACTTTTAGCCCATTCTGATCTATGTTTCATATATGATTAACCACATGAAGGAAACAAATGTGAGAAAGCGTGCAGCAGTAAAACCAAAGAGTCTGTCATCATATTCTACTTGTGCCGTCTTTCTCTTTCTCTGAGTGATAAATGCACTGCTCTTTTTTTATCGTCCCTGTGTTTTGTGACCCTGCCACTATGTCCTGTTTGGATGTGAATTTGGACAATCAATGAGAGTGGTCCGCCGCTGTCAGAGCCCGGGTCTTTCTCCTTGCCCTCATCCCTGCAAAGGCGTGCTGAGGCCGGCCACTGTCCCGATTATCTCATACCCCTCTATCGCTAATGACCAGACTCCCGCAGGCTGCCGCGTAATTATAATAATGACTAAACGTGCCAGGCGTGCAAAGAGAGCGGCCGAAGGAGAAAGGGGGAACGGAGACGAGGAAAGAAAAGAGGAGAGAAAGTGCAAGTGAGTGTGATCAATTGTTAATTTTACAAAGTCACTGAGATGTGTCAGCGGTGTCAATAAGTGAATTAATTTGTCTGTGGAGCTCTGGAGTGTAACACCGTATTGCTGTGTTCCCTCAGGAGCGCGGCCGTCTAACCTCTTGTACTTATTCTCCCTTTTACACACACTGGCTTTTATACACATCAAGACGCGCACACACTCAAACCAAACTCCCAAGCTACTCAGCAGCACAGTGAAAAATCTTTGGATTTACATATACTCATACATAGACTAGTATAAAACCCAAAACCCCAGTGACTCTAATTCATTGGGATATTGGTGTCTTTATCATTTTGCTGCTGGCACCATTTTATGAACACAATATGCCACTCGAGGCTGTGATTTTACTGTGTTTAAGGGGGGGGGGGGTTAAGCACTCAGCTTCATTTCTATCCTAAGAACATCCCTTAGCTGTAGTAAAATCAGTGTAAGGCGTGGCCTTGGGTGGCTTATTGCTTTAATAAATCAGGCTTAAGGCCTTAAACACCTTATATGCACTACACAGAGATGCTCTCGCTCGACTGCAGTGAACAAACCAATGCATGTGAGCGCTAGTTAATCACACAGACAATAATGCTATCCATCATTCACATGTGCACATCAGACACACAAAGTGGTGTAAACTTGCACCAGGGCTTGACATTAACACCCGCCAACCCTCCAAATGTGTTACGCAGTCACCCCTACTAGCCACTTTGGCAAGTTGAATTTTATATATAATATATACATTTTTCAATTGTAGTCTTTTAAAAAGCCATCTGAAATAATAAACTAAGTGCAATGTAGTGTTGTCATAAATAGCAATTTTCCGATACATATTGATACTGAAATATCTGAAACGCTTCCAATACTCTTTTCCCGCAGAATAGATAGACGATACCAGCTGCGCTTTCTCGCTCAAGTTAACTTGACACACAAACCAGCTTCCCCTCAGTCACTCTCTCGTTTCATTTGCTCCAAGAGAATAATGTTGCTCTTACAGGGCTTGAATTTTGGGATCGCGCGTATTCCACATCATTTTACTCATTCCCACAGATTTTGTGCTCACGCCTAAAGTGCGCGCACATAAAGTAAAATACACACAAAATAATGTCAAAATTAGTATTTATGTAAACAGAGTCATGTTTTAAGTGAACATAAAAACAGAGAAAGGGAGAAGGAAAATGCATGTGTAACAGTATAATGGATCTGTGTATCAGGTCTTAAAGCGACAGCAGCCTAATATACCTGCAGCCAAATTCACAGTTAAAATTCTGAGTGGCTAGTAACTTTGAAAAGCCACTAGCCACAGTGGCTGGTGAGCAAAAAAGTTAATGTCAAGCCCTGTATATAATTTGATAAATTAATTATTATATTAATATAAATAAACAAATCTAAATATAATAGTACAGTTTCACAACACTGTTTCTTTTAGACATACTAGATATTATCATTACTAGACCCTAGTTCACACTTTAACGACTATGTACTTACATCAATAATAAAAAATTGTTAGGTACAATGTACTTACTGTTTTCATGTTGTATTGCAAAACACTTTTGCTGCTATTGAGGTGGGATACAGGTAAAGATATAGACAGGTTTGATGGTATGACTAGGTTTAAGGATGGGTTAAGGTTTAAGGGAAGGGTCTGCAATGTAATTATAGAAGTAATAACAGAAATGAATTACAGCTGTAATTACATGCAGGTATTTTTGAATATAAGTACAATGTAAAAGCATGAATGTACACAATAAGTACATTGTATCAAATTATTAGTTTAAATGTTAGTACAAAGACACTTAATATAGACAGTTTGCTAAATGTTTTGGTTTCGTGCCTCTTCGTTTTGCACGTTTTCATAAAAGTGCATGATGCCCCTGAATTGTTATGCATTCAAGCTTATTCAATACAGCTTGAATGGCTCAAGGTGACATATGCACGTGTCATATGATTTTCACCAAAACAGTATTTGTTATCAGGTGTGTGTAAAAGCCTAGATACATGCAGTTTATAGACTATCCACTTCTTGAGATTTCAATCCTCACAATAGGTTTGAAAGCTCATACGAGCCACTAAAAAGATAAAACAGGTTTATCGATAGAGAAACTGTACAATTGAAAAGCAACATTTCGGTTCCATTTGCTTGGGCCACAAAAGCACTTAAAGCCGCCCACAAAACTGATGCACATTTAATAGCTTATTCCTTTCGTTCAGAGTTGTAACCTGAATACTGAAGGCATTGCTTTACCTTATGCCAAAGCAACCCAATCCACTAAGAGGAGTAACCTATGGTTTGGGGTTATAATGCGTGCATGCGTGTGTGTGTGTGTGTCTTTTTTTAACACAATAGCTCTGGCTTCTGGTGTGGTAACACCTCAACATATTTTAATTTAAATCTGACAGCTCTCACTGACACTGCTCAGATCAGACTGAAGTGCATGCCTATTCGATGTATCCCATGCTAAAGCCAAAGAGCTTTTTTCCTTTAGCCTGTTATTTAAAGCAAATCCCATTGAAATGGGTGTCATCCATTCTGAGTGGAATAAACCAATCCAAGCCGCCACTCACTGCAGAAAGCAGGAGGGCTCCAACGCTATTTAATACCATCAGGACAGACAGTAAAAATTGTAAAGCTATGTCAATGGGAAAAAAATATGACAGAAGAGATAATGGAAAGCAATATGAGCCAGAACCCTTACAATAAAGCACCATGGTGCAGTCAAGGTATCAAATGGTGCTTTGATATAGACCATGTTACAGAATTATTACCAGAATCATATATGTATGTCGTACTGCATCATGATACTTGACCAAAAATCATGGTCATTCTATACCACCATGAATTTCAGTGTTTTTTGTTTTTTTTTGCAAATGTGTACTATTTACTAAGGTTTTTCAAATATTAGGAAGGTATTGTATCATGGTTTTGTGATTTATTTTGTGATGATTGATTGGCTAACTGTATCATCCTGCTTACTACTTAACAAACAAGTAAATAAATATTACAAAATATCAGACGAGACTGGTTGCATGCAGGGACAGCGGTCAAATATACTGTTTTGAGGTCATTATGTAAGGGATAATGCACAGTTATTCAGTCATATTGCAAAATAAACCTCAATAAATTAACAAAATACGCATATCATGATATGCTTTCCTGACAAAACATGTCAAATATTGAGACATTTTTTTTTAATTATCGTAAATTCTGTATCTTAAAAGTACATTTCAATGAGCGAAACAATAAACCAAGTTATATTAATAGTCACCTGAGGTGATTTTCATTGTAATAAATAACTGAGATGCAAGATGCTGCCAATTGCGTTTGTATGAAACAAGAAAGAGTGTTGGTTTCAGTTATCCGGATGAGCAGTCTGATACAGCGTTGATATGGACAACAGTGAATATTTGGAAATATCTGACCACTGAGATGTGCGATTTTCCAATTGGAATCAGGTAGAACAGATAGCTGTGTATTAAAATCTGCTTCCCCGCAGTTTATTTCTTCATGTATTCTTTGTGTACCGTGAACAAACTTGCTTTGGTTTTTTATATCTAGCTCTGATGCACTTTTGCGCTTTCAACTCTATTGCCCTTAAACTTTTTTTGTTGACTAATGTGCACTCTCAGACCTCCCTTGTTTTTAAGGTTTCAGGGCCAAGTGGTGTGAAGCGACTACGTGAGAGAGGGAAAAATACGAAAGAGTCTCCCGAGGCCCGACTCCCTCCAGTGTCTCTGTTTTTCACTGTCAGCACTCGCGGAGCACGGTATTGAGACCTGTGTCCAGCAGAGCATTGAGGTTTGTGAGGGAAAGAAGAATGAGTGAACTGGGGGAGAAAATGGCCATCAGGGACAATCTCATTTACAGATGAGAGACTTTCCCATCACTGCCTTCTGTTCCTCGTGAATCTCTCACTCTGTCTCTCCCTCCATCATTAATTTCTTTCTCACCCCTTTCGATTTATACCGCTCCCTCCTTCTCTTTAATGACCCTCCCAACATCTCTCTATGTGGGATGCTCTCTCACTCTGCCTCTCTCTCCCAGGTCCTTGTCCGTTCTAAGAGCATCCATCCATCACGGCAGCACAGAGTGGATCGGCTAATGCCAGCTCAGAGAGCAGATCTGACCAGCTGAGCTGCTCACAATCCGTGCCTTATCTATCAGAGATCCCCCCCGAGCGTCCCTCGTTCCCCCTCTCCATCCCACCACACCCCTCCCTCCCTCCCTCGTACATGACTCGTCCTCCCATGCATGTACTTCCTAAATGAGAAATATGCCTTATAATGTGTTTCTATGGGTAATTATCTGAAAACCAAGCCTAAATATCAAGGTCAACTACAATTGTATATGGGTCATATTAATACAAGATTTATAAAGAAAAGGTTATGAGTTAATGCTGAGACACCGAACTGACATCAAGAGGGGAAACCAATCGACTGCAGGCAGCCGCCCAGATGTGCTCTTCCACAGTGCACATGCTCTCTCTCTCTCTCTCTCTCTCTCTCTCTCTCTCTCTCCCTCTCTCTCCCTCTCTCTCAGCAGCTTTCTATCCTACATCTCTCTCAAAGGGAACACTGTGATTCAAGGCCCAAATGAAAGGGATGACTGTGTGTGTGACAGAGTTGAAAAAAATACATGCGTGGCTCTTCTTACGCACAGGTTTCATTGAGCAATCTCCGCTGGGCTCAGCTGTGCTGCTTGGCTGTTAATGTGAGTGTCGATGACAATTAAGTCGCTTTACAATTCTCGCCCAACCTCGGTTGAACTAATGACACGACCGACTCTGCAGCGCGCCGCGGAGGACGCGAAACAAAGGGGGAATAATTACTCGCTCTCAATATTTATTGGACAGAACAAATGGCAGGGAAGCGGGAAAGGGGTGGAGATGAAGATGAAGAGCAATTACTACATGATGTGAGGAGGTTGGTGCGTTTAGTCCAGGCGGCAAGCGCTCTCGGTACATCGCGCGCTCTCAGTACATCCTTCTCCATTGAGGGACCATTCAAAGCGCCGTTAACAGCGCAAGATTCGATATGTGCTAATAGGCAGCTCAGAAAGACCAACTGATCGCTCATTTAGTGTCTTTACGCACTAAAACGTTGCACACATTGTGCGAATACCATGGCTTCGGCGGGGCGACTATTATAACGAATTCAAGTCAATTATTAATTAATGTAAATGTAATTTTTCGTGCGCAATCTGTCGAGGTTTGTTGTTCTCGCCACAGCGCGGCGTCAGTTATCTAAAATAATTTGTAAAAGTTTATTTTATGATATGCAAATCTGCGATACAGTACGTTTTATGTAAACCCCAGAAAACTGATTGCGATGGAAAGCGCGTGAGCGCGGTGTTGTTATGGTTACCTCTGGCGAACACGACTGTTCTGACGAAAGGTGACAATACGCACTCTGGGTAACTTGTGTTTTAACTTTTGTCATTACTTAAATGTTTTAACCCCGTTGTTGAAATCTATATGCTATGTAGCCTACACGTGCGGGGAATGTAGCTACTTTTTCTTTAACCGAGACGTAGATCGTTTATCAAGTAGAACGAGTGCGTCGTTACGGGAGGTTTAAGGTCCAAAGATGCTGAACAAAGGCCGTCGCCTCCAATAGTGCGAAAATACTCATCTTGTAGATGTGCTAAAAGTTATTAAACGTGTCAGAACAATAAATGGCAGCGCGCGTTATCATCATAAAGGATCTCTCACTTGTTTGCTGGAAGGAAACGCAACAGCATTACAATAAACATGTAGCTATAGGCTATTGTGTATTCATAGATCATCTGGTTTGAGGTCTAAGGACATGCACTGCCACCATGCAACATGTGAACCTGCCAATGGAACAAGAAGAGGATGGTGAGGAGGAGGAAGAACTAGTGGGAGGCGCGAGACACGCTGTCACTCAAATAATTTAAGAATATGTTTTTATTTATAAAACATCTATTCCATCCTTGCGTGTTTTTTAGTGAAAATAAATGTTATTCAAAACTAATTAGAATATCTCTTTTGCAATTGGTTATGTTTATCACAGTAAGCCCACATAAAGTTATGTCTGTTCAATTTAAGCGCGTCACGTGGCAGAGTATCGTTTTAAATTAGATTTTTATCAAGACTTTTAACAATTGCTTTAGTGTACAGTAGCATTGTAATGCTCAAAATGCATTCATGTTATTTATTAAATATCCCTTTGACTCGGATATACCGCAAAACAATTACCCCCCCAAAAAAATCCGTTTAATTTGCACGCATTGGATTTATTTTTCAAACATTTTTCTTTTCACGTGCTATACGCAACGGTGCTTGTGGGAAAGCGTGCGACTAACGCTCTACTTAGCGCTCCTGGAAACCCATCCAATATCAATTTGCAGCCAACAACTAATCAATGTCACCGTTAAAGCTCAAGAGCTACCCAAAAGAGAGAATGAGAAGCATGTTTACCTCCGTTTATGAAAGCGAGGGCATTCTCCTGAAGTCCTGAAGACAGATGTTTGTTTTAAACGAGCTTACTTTCTACTCACTCCAGCCGAGCTCGAACTCAATAGCCGCCTGTCCATCACACGGAGAGCGAAACGGAGAGTTCATAAAGCGAATTTGCCCATTATTTTGCGAATCTCTTCGCCAAAAATCACGCAAGGGATGAATGAGAGAGGACGAAAAAGAAAAAGCACCGTCAGCGATTGAATCTCAGAGAAGAAGTGCGTAAATCCATATGGGGGTTAGTAGACTAATGGCCTTATAATGTTCCAGACATGCTTGTTAGGTTATTAACAGCTGTCTTCCTGCAGAACCGCTGGGACTGTGAGTGATGAGGAAGTCTGCGATGATAACTGCGCCTCGCACACTCCTCCCGAGCTGCGATCGATTTGACAAGAGAACTGCGAACTTGCCTTGCTTATTCCGCGCACGTGCGTCGGCTGCACCCCCCTCCCCGCGCGCGCGATCTTTCAAGTAGCCACGCTAACTGATGTCATCGCTTACAAGTGTTGAAGTGAGCGGCTGTACTATAACGACAGCCAGGCAAAAAGTGAGTGAAAGGGTTTTTAATTTTTACACCTCTCCAACCCGCCCGCCTCGAAGCGCAGTCGGGGTTTTACCACGCGCTCAAACAGGTTAATCCTAGATCGATTTTGTCTATTTCGTTCAGTCTCATAGCCGGGGACTCTTTAGATTTCTATCATGTGGCAAATGATGTTATCAATAGCCAATCACAGCCTGACACCCCTCAAGGTTGAGCCTGGCAGGTGAAATGAAATCTCAATCAACGCTTTCCACCGCAAATACCAGTTCTACCATATCCAACAGCAAAAGGTCACATGTAGTTTAGGGGTTTAACATCTGATGCCTCTAATATGTTGTATTTTCTCATGGTCTGACTTAAGGAGGGATATAAAAGTCCTGGGTTAAGCCACCTACACACCAACTACCCTTTGATATGCGTCTCCAATCCAGGTCGTCTCGGCTAGGAAATTGGAATCTTTGTCTCCTTCAGGTATAAAAAAAAAGAGATGAAGGGGTATTCGGTACAACAAGAAATATAAATCCTCATTTTAAAAGTACTGCCGTTGCACTCAATATTCCATGCTATTTATTTTCACCATTGAACATCCTCTTTGGCCCGGACATTTACCTAATAAAATATTAACCACAAACAACCTTGTGAAGCTCTCTAGATGTTCGCTACTTGTTTTCACGGACCTCGGGCAAAATTGCTGGCCAGTTGCACTTTTGCAGAGAGAATGTACGGAGTCATCACATGTTGTGGCGCCATGCGCAGAATATTTAGATGTGGTTAGGCTTGTGCGCAAGTGATGAAGTGAGACTGTCCAATCGTGACAATTAATAAGCCTCGTATATGCACCTATTATAAGTGCATGTGTCAAATATGTAACAGGGAATTGATAACTTGTGCACATTATTGCACTTGTCGTTGCATAATTTGCATCTCCATGAGGAAAGGATGAATCAAATTGAGCCTATAATCTACAAAGCAACAATTGGACGTTAGTTGATTTCAGCACCATGGACAGCACCTCTTGCTTTCACGAGTGGACTTCCTTTTGTCAGTCAAGCAAGTTGGTTTCTGCAGACTATCTGACCCAAGAATGAACGTTTTGCATATGGCTTACAGCATTTAATGTACAACTGGCATATGAAAGAAGACAAGTGGTAATAATGCTGACAGAGTCGAATTGGAGGAAAGGGCACAAATGTCTTTTATCAGAGAGCTTGTGTTATAGGATCCCCGCTGAGACTTCTTCCTTCTGAGATTGTTCTCTCAGAGGACTGAGCATTATGGAAATGTCTGATCATAACTTGAGGAATATTTGTTCCAACACAATCAATATTTCCACATTTATCCTCTGAAAGAGAATGTTTTCTTGCTTTGTGGGACGCCTGTAGAAGTGGGTATGTAAGATGAGCCGTTGGTAATTGATTTATTTCTGTTCAGTGGTGAGAATTTTTTTTTTTTCTTCATGAGATGAATCAGATTAAGCCACGTTGATACACGCAGGATAATGGATATTATGCATGAATACAATGGAAATGGGTGATGGATGATAACAAACAAATCTAATCTAGGTTGCAAAGCAGGCAAGAATGGGAGAATCATAACTGAACGGTGCCGAAGGATCATTGCGTAGCACTCTGTCAAAAGTCAGAGCGAAAATTCATTTCCTGAAATATTGACACCCAGGGAAGAAGGATAAAAGAGAGTGTGTGTCATATAGAGCCAAACGACAACAGGGCCAGACAGGAAAGTTGGGCCCACAAACAGCCAGACAGATTTTGGCAATAAATATTCCTTTTTCATTATATCATGCACTGCATTTTGGGGTCATTAAAAGAGCAAACAGTGACAACAAAAAGCTAACACCAACTTTAATGTGTAACTAAAGGCATCAACAAAAAAACATCAACTTTGTTTTAATGTTTTATTTAATTTGTTTACTTATTACATTTTAATTAAATAATATGGAAATAAAAATAGTAATTTTTATGAATAAATATATTCGATATTAAAATACAAAATAAAAGCTAGTATTTGTCTATCTGTATAATTTTAGATTTTATTGCGCATATTTTATTTAAAATTGATTTGTAGTCTAAATCAGTGTATTTACTTGGATTCAGGGATGTTGACTAATATTTTTTACTTGAATAAAATCAGTTTATTTAAATGTTACTGGGCTTTTTTTTCAGTGATACCATAATAAGTACTTTAATTAAGTTTCCTCTTTTTGTCACTAGCTCTATTGTGAGGGTTTTCCACCATCCAAGTTTGTGCACATGTAAAAATGTCCACCTATTTTAACTTAAAAACTTAAGTTGCTGCCTTAAAATTTTAAGTACAATCAACTTACTGCACAAGTCATTTTTAACTTAAATTATTTTAAACTGACTTGGATCTTGTACATTGTATAACAAATGTTTACATTATTTTGATGAGTAAAAGTAATGCAAAAACATAATTTGCCATTATCACTTGTATGTATAATCAAAAAATAGATATAAAAATAGATATATGACACCTTAGTGTCATGACCTTGAGCTACTGACTAATGAACTAAAGCTGTCAACCTTGTTACTTCTTAAAGGCACAGCTAGAAATGCATTTAAAAACGTTCAACTGTAGCCTGAGATAACACCATGCAATTTATTCGCTCTTATACTAATAAAATAACCATTTCAATTAAGAAATTGACTTCAAAAATTAACTTTCCGAAACAGAAAAGACATACATTTCGAGGAACGAACCTTATAATCATCATGTTTCCTCTCGAGGTAACAGCAGCGGCGCTTATTTACATGATGTAGTGTGTAGTGAGGATACAGGGTTTGGGGAGCTCATTTCTTCTGCACAAGTGAGGGGAAGGAGGGCGGTAATAATTGCTCACTCCCAAACAATTCCACCAGTGACATCCCATTACTTTAAACACGACAAAATAAGGCCACCCGCGCGCGGAGAAAGAATTCACTGAATAAGACATGAAGGGAAAAGGCTGGCGTTATTAGCTGTGTAGAGGGGTTCATCATTAGAAAGCAGTGAGACGGAGCATAATCCTTCACGCGCGCGACAATAACTCTCCTGTTACTAGCAGTAATTACAGAGCAAGTGCAGCCCGCCGTTTGTAATAAACTGTCTGTGTTCGAGCACATACTCATTTAGCCTCTCTATAACAACCGAGAGACAATGAAAGCAACGTTAGCTACTTTATCATTTACCTCTGTCAAGAGCGTACGAGGTAAAAGACAGTAGGAAAGTGTTAAAGTGTTAAAACTATTGTCTTAAAATTATATTGAACGCCATTTCACAAACTTTAGAGAGTCATCTTACAGTTAGGATGAATGCAGCGTGTGAGAATGAGACGGGACATCAGCGTCTGATGGACACACTCGAAAGAAATGATGCTGAATCATTAATGGTGTTATACCGCCATCTAGCGGCCACAATATACAAGTGCAAGAGCGTGTCAAGGTGATTATTCTGTTATTCGGTACATTTTTTCATGTCTTCATCTCCATCATATATTAGTAGTGTCACAATATATCGCAATACAAAAATACAGCATGTATCGTGGATAGTGACAATATGTATTGTGAATAGTTCACCCAAAATGAAAATTACTATGCGAGTTAGTACTAGGCCACATTAAACTACTGTATAATGTTGAATATCTATAATGTATAATATTGCAATGGGGAAATATGTGCGGGTCCTGATGCCAAATGTCTAAAAGAGTAAAAAGAGGCCTACATTATTTTAAATAATTCAGCGACAAAGTGCAAGCATATCCATCTAAAATAATTCTTCAGAATCATGAATATTTTTATTCCGGTGTCACCATTGTCCTGTGCATTTGGTTACCAGCACCAAGTCCAATACTATTCATTTCACCAAATTTAGCATTTTTAATCAACAGTACATTTTTGTTAACCTTTTTTCCATATGTCTTGGTATCGCAATAATATTGTGTCGTGAGTTCAGTATCTTGGTATGTATCGAACTGTGACATGAGGGTATCGTTACACCCCTATCTTATATAAATTCATTTTAACATAATGGATCAAATATTACACTCACATTTTGGGTGTTTTGAAGAAGAAGAAATTTTTTTTATTTTTTGTCATGTCTCTGGGTGCTATACATATAACATGAAAAGCTGTAAATGTATTAAAAAAGATTAATGTTTCAAATAAAAAATAAACCTGTTTTAACAGGTAATGATTTCATAGGTTTTCCCTGTGTCCTCAAGTCCCCGATTTGAGCTTTGAGGTCGCAGAGATTAATGGCAGTGACAGCAGATCTCAAACCAGTGCACTTTCGCTGTCATATTAAGTCTTACATTGTGAAACCGAGAGAACTGCAGAAATAAGTCAAATGCTAAGTCACTGAATGCCATTCTTGTAATGACTTATATATATGATAAAGGCTAAATTTAGTGATATCCATAAATAACGTTTTATGTATTTGTCATTATTTCTCAATGTATTTGAGAATGATGAAATCTCGTACACAAGAAACGTTTTAAATATCTTCATTTCATTTTCCAAATGCATACAAATACAAAACAGATGTTATCAAAAACACAATTTAAATATCATCATAGGATTTAGTTAAACACTTTGACTTCAACTCAAACTCAGAACTTAAAATTCAGACTTTTGCAACTGTTCGCACACTTTTTTTAAGGGTCTGAGGATCATAATACTGATATAAATATTTTATAAAATGAAGCAATACTGAAGACATATCTTAATGTGTGCAACAAGACGAGTAATAAATCCCTTAACATAGTTTTGCATTAAAAAATTACTATTTTAACTGGCCAGACTGACATTGTAATAAATATGAGGTAATCTCCCTGGCCTTAATGCATTGAAAAGCCCAACAAATGATTTCAAATGTTGTTTGACTGTCATAAATAATGCTACCAAACTATGTGGGTGGACTCACCATTAGTTCAGTACCCAAAGCCTGATCACCTGATTTTTCGGGGGGAAAAGTGCTTTCTAAAGATGTCTTATAAACTGTATTGAAATTAAACCCATGGTCATTTTGAAATCATTCACAATGCTACACTTAAATCAGGTTTAAAAGTGTAGTCTCTAATAAAATCCCACATATACCTGTGAGCAGGTACAAAACCACACAAAATAAGTCAAACCAAAACCAACTGGGATCAATGAAGTACTACTACTACTACTACTAGATACCTCTTTGTGTAGAATGTAACAGCTAGAGGATCAGCGCAGATGCTTTTTTCTGAAAGTAAAATGTGCTTTCACATATTAGCCATTTGTTTTTCGTTAGCATGGCTATATGAGTATAAGAGTGCAGAGAGTTCGTAGGAGTGTGTTGATCTATCTCCTTGCAGAAGACCACCATGTTTTACAGGCTACAGTTCATCTCGGGCTTGTTTTGCACGCCACTCCGGGTGCCGGGTCACATGTTCAGCTGCTAGAAGGACTAACCGCATGAACTCCTCTACGTCAAAAGTGTAGTTGGTAAACTTAGGATGTTCCCCAAGAGTAGGGTGATGACCCTGAGACAGAACAAAATATTAGTAAATAATGTAATATAATGTAATATATACACACTTTATCAGCTTATACTAACAAACAATGATCAGTTACAGTATTTGTTTTTATATTTGTAATGTTACAAATGTTCATTGTTAGTTCATATTAGATCCGGTCCATTAAATATAACTAACAGGTCAGTCATAACTTTTGAATTTAATAATGTATTAGTAAATGTTGAGATTGATATAAATTAAGATTAATAAATCTTTTAGAAATATTTCTCATTGTTAGCTCATGTTAACAAACATGTGTAACTAATGTTAAACTTGTAAACTCGTACAACTCACCGGTCACTTTATTAGGTACAACTGTTCAAGTGCTCGGTAACACAAGTATCTAATCAGACAATCAGTCACTCAATGCATTTAGGGATGTAGACATGGTCAAGGAGATCTGCTGAAGTTCAAACTGAGCATCAGAATGGGGAAGAAATGTGATTTAAGTGACTTTGAACGTGGCATCTTTACGGTTTTCAGAGTATTGTCATAAAAAGAGGAAAATATCCAGCGAGCGGCAGTTCTGTGGCCAAAAATGCTGTTTTGATGCCAGAGGTCAGAGGAGAATCGACAGACTGGGTCGAGCTGATAAAAAGGTAACAGTAACTCAAATAATCACTCGTTACAACCGAGGTCTGCAGAAGAGCATCTTTGAACCTTGAAGCAGGACCTTGAAAACACACAACGGTGCCACTCCTGTCAGTTAAGAACAGGAAACTGATGATACATTTCGCACAGGCTCACCAAAATTGGACAATAGGCGATTGGAAAAACAGTGCCTGGTCTGATGAGTGTCATTTTGTGGTGCGACATTCCGATTGTAGGGTCAGAATTTGGTGCAAACAACATGAAAGCATGGATCATCCTGCCTTGTATTAACAGTTCAGGCTGGTGCTAGGTGTGTAATTGTATGGAGGATATTTTATTGGCACACTTTGATCCATTTAGTATTGAGCATCGTTTAAATGCCACAGCCTACCTGAGTATTGTTGCTGACCATGTCCATCCCTTTATGACCACAGTATACCCATCTTCTGGTGGCTACTTCCAGCAAGATAACACACCATGTCAAAAAGCTCAAATCATCTCAAACTGGTTTCTTGAACATGATAGTGAGTTCACTACTCAAATGACCTCCACGGTCCCCAGATCTCAATCCAATAGAGCAGCTTTGGGATTGGTTGAACGGGAGATTTGTATCATGGATGTGCAGCCATTCTGCAGCAACTGCGTGATGCTATCATGTCAATATGGACCAAAGTCTCTGAGGAATGTTTCCAGCACCATGTAGAAACAATGCCACGAAGGAGCAGTTCTGAAGGCAAAAGGGGGTCCAACCCGGTACTAGCAAGATTTACCTAATATAGTGGCCGGTGGGTATATATTGCTATTAGAGAAATATATATTAGAATTCTCTAATAGAAGGTTATGTAGTTAGTTTAAAGGTACTAACATCACTCACAATGAATGTGATTTTGGTACTGTATAAAGGAATACTGGAATGAAATTATATAAACTGGAATTAATCCAGGCAGGGGTGCACAGGTTTGGCTATGTGTGTGTGTGTGTGTGTGTGTGTGTGTGTGTGTGTGTGTGTGTGTGTGTGTGTGTGTGTGTGTGTGTGTGTGTGTGTGTGTGTGTGTGTGTGTGTGTGTGTGTGTGTGTGTGTGTGTGCTCTCTTCACCTTATCCTGGGGGAACACTTTGTCCCTTTTCTGCCAAGTCATGTAATGGACTCCCCTCAGTCGGGCCAGATCACGGTAGCAGCTCTCATCTTGACAGTTGTACCTATGGAATACAGAAAGAGGGATGCTTTATGTCCCAAACTTAGCAGGAAGTGGCCCACAAAGCCTCCGCAGACTCAGTTTGATGGATAACTGTTTAATTAGGCTGTATTTCACTGTCACACACACGCACAGACACAGTCAGATGCTTCCCTCCTCCGTAACACACATTAAAAAGTACATTGTACAGCACAGAAGCTTGACTGCATCCACATGAGAGTTGGGTAGATGTATAACATGACATGGGTGTCAGATGCACACTGGGGAATCCGTCTTAACACATGCTGATAGGTGTGTCGTGGAGAAACAGCACTCTGAAGTGAGTCGTGATGGATTCATTTATCAGTAGTGAAACAGAAAGAAACTTTTTTTAAGCAAGAATGCAACCTAAATATCCAAGAATGGTGGTTGTCTGTGGCTAAGATAAAGATTTAAAATTGTAACAATTTTAAGTAATTGATGGTTCTTGCTTTAAGTTCTTGTTTTAAGTACACTACCATACAAATGTTTGGGATCAGTACAATTTTTGTTTTTGAAAGAAATTAATACTTTCATTCAGCAAGGACACATTACATTGATTAAAAGTGACAGTAGACATTTAAAAGGTTACACAATTTTGCAAACAAATGGTAGTTTTTTTACGTTCTATTCATCAAAGAAACCTGAAAATAAAAATATCCATAAAAATATTAATGTTTTTAACATTGACAAAAATAATAAATGTTCTTGAGAAGCAAATCAGTATATTGGAATGATTTATGAAGGATCATGTGACACTGAAGACTGACATTTCAGTAAAATACACTTTAAAAATATATTAAAATAAAAAACAGTTATTTAAAATTGTAATAATATTTCACAATATTTTTAAAATGTATTTCTGATCAAATAAATGCAACATTAATGAGCATAAGGGACTTCTTTCGAAAACATAAAACACATTTTTTATCAACCCCAAATTTTTGAACGTAAGTGTTTTAAAAGTATTTATTGGAAAAATATTCCTTGATTAGTACAAAAATGAAGTTCTAAGAGGCCATGCATTAATATTGCTTTCTGTTGCTTTGTCATGATCGCAACATAATTTCAATATTCAATTTCAACTTCATCTCATCATTCAAATATCTTGGTCATTTCTACTTAGGATGTCGTAATGTCGATGCTAATGCTTCTAACATTTGTAATTTATAACTTTTGTTTCCTATAAACTTTTAACCTTTTCAGTTGTGTTAATAAAAACTTATAACAACTGATCTTCTATTGCCCTATAATCCATGTAGCTCTTTAAGATCACAAAACTCTGGGCTTCTGGTAGTACCTAGGAAGTCCACTAAAGGACTAAAGGAGGAAGAACGTTTTTTCACATTTGGCTCCTAAACTGTGGAATAGCCTTCCTGATAATGTTCAGGGCTCAGACTCGCTCTCCCAGTTTAAGTATAGATTAAAGATGCATCTCTTTAGCCAAGCATTCACATAATGCATCTCATAATCTTGTACTCCAGTTATATCAGTGCACATGATTGTCTTTGCTTAATGCTACGCTAATTATTTTCCTGTTCTGTTTTATCTCGGGACGCCCATCCCGAGGTAACTAGAGAGTCCGTCAGCTCCAGTCTGGATCCAGCCTCTTATGAAGACTTCAGATGACCATCACCTGTGAAGAGACGACTCCAACACCTGCGAGGACTTCAGATGACGCAGCTCTGCATCAACACGCACCCATGCTCAATTTTCTACATACCCTAATCATTGTTAACAACGTGTATTCTTACTTCACTGAGCCCATTGCTTGTGGCTTAAATTTTTACATTGATTAATAATACATTGTCAACTAAATGTGTGCTTTGTATATGTACATTTCTATATACTCATTTTCTGTGAAGCTGCTTTGAAACAATATGTATTGTGAAAAGCGTTATACAAATAAATGTGAAGTGAATTGAATTAATACAAACATGTTCAAAAAGTATTACTTCGGCAAATTGGTATAAACATGATTTAAACACTGCAGACGGTCAAAAATAACCGTTTACATAAACTCTGAGGGTTTTAAAGTGCATCTAAAACTTAAAAGTGAAGTGGAATGAAGAAGTATTAACATTCCTCAGACTGACAGCTCGACTTAGAAAGCAGAGAGTTACATACAATTCAAATATGACGGCCCAGTCGGGAAGAAAGAGGAGGTGGGTCAGTCCGGCTCCATGCATCCCAATGAAGATATCAGAGTTGTGTGTGGCGTGGATCTGCTCCAAAAACGGCATCTCTCTAAGAATACACATCAGCTTTCAGAATACAATCGCTTCATTAAAAAACAATAAAGACAGAATAACTCACTTGTATTTGTAATCCACCAGCTTGATCTCGAATAAAGGCACAGTCTTCAGGGCATTGATAAGCTGAACACACACACAGCAGGGATTCAGAGGGTGATTAACGAGACCTCACACTCATGTGGACAGAGGCCAAGTAAATCGAGGCTTTTTACCAAGCAGGGGTCTTCAGCAAATAAGAGTTTAAATGGGCAGTTAAGGAAGTAGAGTGATAAATCAATGATGAGCAAAGAGAGAGAGAAAGAGCATTCACCTCCTGCTGGTTTATTATCCTACGGTACTCAGTGCTTCTTGCCAACAGAGTGACACGGATTTGGCCCTCCTGACAGAGCAAAAGGACATCACAGATTTCATACATATCTCAGCACATTTATATGTTTTGTATAACAATTTTGGTATTTCGCTATACATTTTGTAACATACAGTACATAATAAATTTTCAAAATATATTCAAACATTCAATGTATTATTTAAACCTTTATTTAGGTGGTTAAAAAGGAAGTAAATGTACATAATATGTGTGTTGAGAAAGAACTGGGCTCCCTCATTGACAAAGACAATGTGAAGGAATAACTTGTACAACAGTGCCATCTAGTGGCAGATGGTACAATCATGACAATGAATAAACTATAAGTTCAGTGCAGCGCTTCACTTTTTCCACATTTTGTTATGTTATAGCCTTATTACAAAATTGATTAAATTCATTGTTTTTTTTCCCTCAATTTCCTACAAACAATATCCCATAATGACAATGTGAAAGAAGTGCAAATTTATTAAAAATAAAATTCGAAAAATATCACATGTACATAAGTATTCACAGCCTTTGCTGAATACTTTGTTGAAGCACCTTTGGCACCAATTACAGCCTCAATTCTTTTTGAGTATAATGCTACAAGCTTGACACACCTATTTTTGGGCAGTTTCTCCCATTCTTCTTTGCAGGACCTCTCAAGTAGCCTGGTCCTCCCAGACTCTCGTACATTTAATTTGTACTGAGTCTGGCCACTCTCCATTGACAAGCGTTAACTTCCTTGAAGGCCAGAACTCTGTTGAAATTTAAAACTATTGGATCTGCCTAGAGCCACTCTGGGTCTGCCATAACCAATCGCAAACGTTTGGTCATCTCAAACTAGCGCACGACATCAACATCATCATTCTCAGCCACTCCCTCTGTACGCTGATTGGACCTGTTAAAATTTGACCGGAGAAAACTAGAGAATATACCGCAATCCCAGACGATGTACAGAAGGGAAATGAAAATTGAGCGGAAGTACGTAGGAGGGCGGAGCCAGGCTACCTCTAAAGCTCCATCAGGTTGGATGGGAAGTGACGGTGCACATCCATTTTCAGATCTCTCAAGAGATGTTCAATCGGATTCAAGTCTGGGCTCTGGCTGGGCCACTCCTTTGTTATATTGGCTGTGTGTTTAGGGTCGTTGTCCTGTTGGAAGATAAACCTTCACCTCAGTCTGAGGTCCAGAACGCTCTGGACCAGGTTTTCATCAAAGATGTCTCTGTACATTGCTTTATTCATCTTTCCCTCAATCCTCACTAGTCTCCCAGTTCCTGCCGCTGAAAAACATCCCCACAGCATGATGCTGCCACCACCATGCTTCACTGTAGGGATGGTATTGGCCAGGTGATGAGTGGTGCCTGGTTTCCTCCAGACATGACGCTTGCCATTCAGGCCAAAAAGTTCAATCTTTGTTTCTCATGGTCTGAAAGTCCTTCAGGTGCCTTTTGGCAAACTGCAGGTGAGCTGTCATGTGCCATCCGGCCACTCTACCATATCTTCCTGATTGGTGGAGTGCTGCAGATTTGGTTGTTCTTCTGGAAAGTTCTCCTCCCTCCACAGAGAAATGGTGGAGCTCTGTCAGAGTGACCATTGGGTTCTTGGTCACCTCCCTGACTATGGCCCTTCTCCCCCGGTCGCTCAGTTTGGCCTGGGCGGCCAGCTCTAGGAAGAGTCCTGGTGGTTCCAACCTTCTTCCATTTACAGATGATGGAGGCCATTGTGCTCATTGGGACCCTCAATGCTGCAGAATTTTTTTCTGTACCCTTCCCCAGATCTGTGCCTTTATAAAATCCTGTCTCGGAGGTCTACAGACAATTCCTTGGACTTCATGGGTTGGTTTGTGCTCTGACATGTACTGTTAACTGTGAGACCTTATATAGACAGGTGTGTGCCTTTCCAAATAATGTCCAATCAACTGAATTTACCACAGATGGACTCCAATCAAGTTGTAGAAACATCTCAAGGATGATCAGTGGAAACAGGATGCACCTGAGCTCAATTTTGAATGTCATGACAAAGGCTGTGAATAAAAGTATGTGAACCGCTTACAGAATCTGTGAAAATGTGAATTATTTTAACAAAATTAAAGAGATGATGCAAAATGCATTATTTTTTTTATTTAGTGCTGTGCTGAATAAGATATTTTACATTAAAAATGTTTTACATATAGTCCACAAGACAAAAAATAGCGGAATTTATTAAAATACACCAGTTCAAAAGTTTATGAACCATTAATTCTCAGTGCTGTCTGTCGTTCCCTGGATGATCCACGGCTGTTTTTTTTGTTTTCTGATGATTGTTCATGAGCCCCTTGTTTACCCTGAGCAGTTAAACTGACCAATGTTCTTCAGAAAAATCCTCCAGGTCCTGCACATTCTTCAGCTTTCCAGCATCTTTTGCATATTTGAACCCTCTCCAGCAGTGACTGTATGATTTTGAGATCCATCTTTTCACACCAATTGAGGGACTCAAACACAACTATTAAAAAAGGTTCAAACATTCACTGATGCTCCAGAAGGAAACACAATGCATTAAGTGTGGGGGTTATATTTTTTGTATAAATATCATTTTATTTTCATTTAGTACTGCCCTTCAGAAGCAACAGAAGATACTTACATGTTTCCCAGAAGACAAATTAAATACAATTTACCTTGATTTAACTCCCTGGCTCTTAAAGGGATAGTTCACCCTGAAATGCCGTGGATCATCCAGGTAACGACACAGTATTAAGAATCGATGGTTCATAATCTTTTGAACGGAGTCATTTTAATAAATTCAGCAATTCTTTTTTTCTTGTGACTATATGTAAAAAAAATGTATGTAAAATATCTTATTCACGACAGTACTAAATAAAAAAATAACATGCGTTTCAATCTTATCTCACTTATTTATTTAAAATTATTCACATTTCACAGATTCTGCAAGCGATTCACATACTTTTTCTTGCAACTGTATGTACATGATATGATTTTTTCGTTTTTTATTTTTAAGACATTTGCAAAGATTTCAAACAAACTTCTTTCACATTGTCATCATGGGATATTGTTTGTATAACTGAGGGAAAAAATTATGGGTTTAAGGCTGTAACATAACAAAATTTGGAAAAAGTGAAGCGCTGTGAATACTTTCCGGTTGCACTATATATATGTGTGACTATAATCTAAACATTATTGCTACACAAAAGCCTGTGGCAAACAATATTGAAACTATGGCTATAATATTGCATTATAATATTATAATTTAATATTTCTGTATTTAAAAGCATAAGGATTACAATTAATTTAATATTAATAATAAAACAATAAATAATATAATATAAATGATAAAATAATTAGTTATTTAAATTGATAAGAAATAAAATGAATCTAATATTTAAAATTATATAATAAATTATATAATATACAATTATAATTTAAAAGTTATTTATTTCAAAGTATAAGAATTCAAATCAATTTGATATTTAAAATAAAATAAACAATATAATATGAAATTAAAATATTTAAATTAAATTAAATAGAAATAATACATAAAATAATAAACATTTAATTTATAAATAATTATCATTATTATTTATTTAAAATTATAATAATTAAAAATATTATAAAGTACAACTAAAATATTTATTTATTTTTTATATCTATTTGTGCTTTGATAATATCAGGAAAGAGTGATTTCACAAAGAGATTGTTATGTGATTTTATGAGCATCACACTTTCAAAATTAGCACAGGAGAAAAACAGCTAATATAGTGCATAAATTATGTTATATAGTATATGTAAACAAGTTGTGCATTATATAAACAGTTTCCTGTATTAAATTGTAAAGTGTGATGCTCATAACCACATAATCTCTTTGTGAAATCACTCTTTTTTGTTTTTCTGAACAAACACAGATAAATTAGTATCTGATTCAGAAAGAATGACTGTGTCTCTATTATTAGATTACAGGAATCAAATCGTGATCAGTATTTGTACGTGTGTGTGTGAGAGAGAGAGTTCAAGCATATTTACCTTCGGTCCATCTTGTGGGACATTGAGTCGATAAACGACATGCTGGGAAAACGCCTTGAACAGCCCCTCACTGTGGCAGTCAGAGATCTATCAAATTACACACATCTGTCAGTTAAATCTTCTCTACATGTCATTTGCACACAGAAGGCAGAGGCACACAATCATTAATATGAGGATGATTTGAGCGACAGCACCAGATGAGTTCAGTCTCACACAAGGCAAATATTCTATATCACACGCACAGCATCCACAGATGTCACACAGAGATGCATTAACATAGACAGAAGACAGCAGATGAACATGATGAGAAGAACAAATGCTAAATGGGGGGGGGGGGGGGTGAGAGCAACATAGGCATGCAAAGACAAGAATACGTACAAGAGGGGTGTTGTAGAAAAGGCCATATCGCATTCTCGGTAGGAGAGAGAAAAATGCATCTCTGAAACACACCTGTGAAAAACACATACTTTTAAATAGCATCAAAACACTCAGATGCTGATAAAAGTGTGAACTAGTGATGTGGAGTAAAAGTATTTTACCCTTTTGGAGTCAAAGTTTTTGAGGTGAATGATGTCATAATCTGTGAAAGCCCGCCAAGTTTCACTGAACAGGTCTCCATATCCATACATACTCTGACAGACAAAACAACTCAATTAAATACAGTTTTTTAAATACAAGTCCCTCTGCAGTCAATAATGTTATCTCTTAAAACTCATCTTTGATAATCAAAATGACACATTCAAATGTTTTTTTTCCTGTGAAAATAACTTCCTCGTGCCTTTAAAATAGCTTGAATGTAAATTTACACCCTTGCCTCATTTAGTATACGCGGATACTTGATCCACTCGATTCTTCCTTGTCACATGATCCTTTAGAAACCATTCTGATATGCTGATTTGCTGCTGAAGAAACATCATTTATTTGAATTTTAAAAAATTATAATAATTATTATAAATGTCTTTACTGTCACTTTTAATCAATTTAACGTTTCCTTGCTAAATAAAGCATTCATTAATTTATTTAAAAAAAAAAAAAATATATATATATAAATATATATATATATATATATATATATATATATATATATATATATATATATATATATATATATATATATATATATATATATATATATATATATATAATTATTGACCCTAACCTTTTAACAGTGGTGTAAAGTATTTGAGTAAATGTAATTAGTTACTGTATCTTTTTGACTACTTTGTAGTTGTACTGAGTATCAAAGATATCTGCAACTTTTACTCTCTACTTGACTACATTTTTGAACAAGTAAGTTTACTTTTTACTCCAATACATTTGTGTTGAGTAATGCAATTATACATTACATTTTGCATGGCACCTAACTTTTTCTACAGCAGTTTGTTTCTGCTATAAAGAAGCGATATCGCCATCAAAGGGCATTGAAGGTACTATATCTTGTGTGTTTTGCCTTTACTCACCCAAACATGTCAACAGGGCTACTTTACATGAATGCAAGTGCATTAGCAGGTAGTTGATGAATCGCAAGTGTTTGATTTATGAGATGAGGACGTGACTGCCACTGCAGCCAGTAATGAGGCTGAAACCAGCACATCCAGTGCAAGAAGGCTTTGACTATTTAATTCTACTTAACATTACGTTATTTATTCGCTATATTGACGAGACCTTTTAGAAGGATATTTGTTTACTTATGGCCTTTTTGTGCAGGAACAGGAACTAAAAGTCGCTACTAAACGTATCTTCTTAAAGGGATAGTTCACCCAAAAATGAAAATTCTGTCGTCATTTTATCATAAAGAAGATATTTTGAAGAATGTTTGTAACCAAGCAGATAGAGCAACCATTGACTACCATAGTATTTTTCCCCTACTATGGTAGTCAATGGTTGCTCTATCTGCTTGGTTACAAACATTCTTCAAAATATCTTCTTTTGGGTTCAGCAGAACAAAGAAACTCATACAGGTTTGGAACAACTTGAGGGTGAGTAAATGATGACAGAATTTTCATTTTTGGGTGAACTATCCCTTTAAACTGGATTAGATTACAGATTCTAATCCTTATTTTCCTAATCTCTCATAATTTACTATTGAAACTAAAATCCAAAAAGACCATTCAAATTCTAGACAAAATGGCCACGTTCACACAACAACAGAACACAGTTGTCAGTCCTTAACCCATTTAATCCCACCGGTCACAATAGTGACCGTAAAAAAAATTTTCATTTCTAAGGCTATAAAAATGTTACTGAATGATCTATCAATGCATTTCCAGCAGATATTGAAATAATAAAGGGTCTCAATGAAATATATGCAGTGTCGCATGTTTACTGTAAATTGTCACATGACCAGAGCTGTTTACTTCCTGTTTGTGCCAAGAGAAGAGGATGGCAGCAGGAAAGCTCCCAAAGAAAAGGCTGGTAAAGTATGTTAACATAAAGATTAGATTTATAGATTTTTGGTACACATCTTGTTTAAGGTGTCTAGTATTGATATATGCATTTGCAATTACTCAACTTTGTTTAATGTGGTCATAGAACTCACAAACATGTCATCGGCAACAATAGTGACCGGTGGGATAACCCATTGTATCTACATACTAATACACATAGGCTAACTGTTCTACCTTACTTTCTACCTAATTTTACACACACACACACACACACACACACACACACACACACACACACACACACACACACACGGTCACGTCTCCTCTGATGTCTGATCTCCCCACACACACACACACACACACACACACACACACTCACACAGACAGACAGACAGAAACTCACACACACACACACACACACACACAAACTCGCACACACACACGGTCACGTCTCCTCTGATGTCTGATCTCCCCACACACACACACACACACACACACACACACAGACAGACAGAAACTCACACACACTCACACACACACACACACAGAAACTTACACACACACACATGGTCACGTCTCCTCTGATGTCTGATCTACACACACACACACAAACACACACACGGTCACGTCTTCTCTGATGTCTGATCTCCACACACAGAAACACATACAAACACACATACACAAACACACACACACACTCACACATGGTCACGTCTCCTCTGATGTCTGATCTCCACACACACACCCACACACACACACACAGACACACAAAAACAAAAAAAAACAAAAAAACATACACACACACACACAAAAACACACACAAACACACTGCACAGGTCAAATAGTCCTATATTAAATCAATACAATGGTTGATACAACACAGTATCCCACCGGTCACAATTGTGACCGATCATAAAACACACTTTTTCACACACTTTTCCATGAAAATTTCAAAAAATTATGATTGATTGTTTCAAAGGGATACTAATGACACATGATTTGGATATTTTTGTGTCTGGGAAAAATTTGGGATTAAATGGGTTAATACAAATGTGGCTTCCTTATATCTACCAAGAGTAGCATGTACAAAGCTGAGCAACAGTCCTGGCAACAGTCCAAAGATGAAAAGCAACAGTCCTGGTACTGAGCCTTGAGGTACTCCATACTGAATTTGTGATAAATATGACAGCTCTTTGTTTACTGATACAAAATGATAATGTCAGATAAGTATGATTTGAACCATGCCAATACAATTCCACTAGTGCCAACAGAATTTTTGAGTCTATTCAAAAGAATGTTGTGGTTGATAGAATCAAATGCAGCATTAAGATCGAGTAACACTAATAGAAAGATACAACAACAATCAGATGATAAGAGCAAATCATTTGTAACTCTAAATCCTGACTGAAAATCCTTACCGATAACATTTCTTTCTAAAATGAAACACAGTTGTTAGGATACTGCCTTTTCTAGTATATTTGTCAATCCCCAAAACTGACAGTGTGAACGTAACCTTATACACAGTTACAAACTTAACTCTCAAGTACATAAATATATAATAATATTACAAGGTGGATTTTATTTGGCATTGTCGATCACATTGTTTCATAAAAAAAAGTCTCCCTCTTTCTCCACCCCCTTAATTTTCCCTCTTCCTCTCCCTTGAAATACCAGCATCTGAACAATAGGCAGGATAAGGTTTTCTCGTAAGACACTTTATTTTCAGCACACCGTTTCCTTTTTATCTTTCTGTTTACCTCCTGAAACTGGCAGTCGGTTTAAACAACAAACCTTCGATTAGTGTTTGTAAGAAACACTCTCTAAGCCCTCACGGTTGATGATTTACTGGAAGACATTAGAAGCAAAGGATGTTTGTGTGTTTAAGAGAGATGAACACTTACTGTATCCCACATTGACAATGTTTATGTCATGGCTGAAGGAATTGTTGAGGTGCTGGGAGATGTAGAGGTTAACAAAATCACAGAAATGATGGTACATGTTCACTCCTGCAAAAGACAAGCGAAGCATGCAAGTTTTTAAAAAAACGAAAAAGACAAAAAAAAAACCTTACTTATTCGCACAAAAAGATTACCTGCATCCATCTTCATGAAGACGGTTGGTCTGTCAATTATAACATCACAATGGCCATCGTCTAGGGGGTGGAAGTCCAGCTCTGAGTATGTCTCCAATTCAGCAAACCTGAGAGAGGATAAACAAAAAGTTACACGTACATAAAAGGCTTTTTTATACCTTAAAACTTAAGTATGGATCCTTTTCACATTTCCGGGGTTCTCAGAAGCGAAAGTCGTCATAGTTGGGTAAACTTCTATAGTGGGGAATGAGAGATGACAGCAAATATATTTTTTTGTATTTCCATTTGCTCCAATAGCAAAAGAAAAAAATCTATGATAGAGTTTCCACGACTTTCCAAAAAAAGGAAAAAAATATTGAGCGATTATGTCGGTCAGAAGAGAGAAAGATATAAAATACGCTGTCACTCCCTCAGCCGTTGTATGAGAAGCTTCTTCGCACCGTTAATTCGTTTTTTGTAGGCATGATAGTCTAAAATGACAACTCTATTATCATTTACTCACCATCAAAGCTATTGAATGTATTTTTTTTTTTAAATGCAATATAGCTCACAAGTCATATGGGACACTTTTATGGCACTTTTTGTAGGAGGTAGCCATTAATCACTGTCTATTTTTATAGTAGGGAAAAGAGTAGCATGAACATTTTTTTAAATATCTCCTTTGCGAACAAAAAAAAAGTTTTTTGGTGGCATAAGGTGAGTAAATGACAAAAAATATATTTTGGGTGAATGTCAAGAGGCATTAGCAGATATATTCTACTGTTCAAAAGTTTCTTATGATCACCAAGACTGCATTTATTTGTTCAAAATGTAAAATAACTGTTTTCTATTTGAATATATTTTAAAATGTAATTGTTCCTGTGATGGCAAAGCTGAATTTTCAGCATCATTACTCCAGTGTTCAGTGTCACATGATCCTTCAGAAATCATTCTAATATGCTGATTTGGTGCTCAAGAAACATTATTACTATTATTATTATCAATGTTGAAAACAATTCTGGTGCTTAGTATTTTTGTTGAAACTGTGATACATTTTGTAAGGATTATATGATAAATAAAACTTTATTTGGAATAAAAATATATAATTTATAAATATTAAATCTTATATGTACTTACCTTAGTAATAACAGTAAATTATGTATAATTACATGCAACTAACCCTCAACCAATCCATAATCCTACCCTAACCCTATAGTAAGTACATGTAGATAACCATTATTACTCAGTACTTAAATATATAATTATACTGTAACAAAGACACCTTAATATAAAGTGCAACTGAAAATCTTAATGACCCCAAACTTTTGAACTGTAGTTTATCAATCTTAGTTGCTAAATGTTTTGCCACACAGGTAAAGAAATATATTAATATAATAAATAATCCATTAAGTTTTTTTATTTGGACATAAGTTATTTACCAAGACTGAAGAGGACTCTTGTGTGTCCCTTCTGCAGCTAGTGCTTTACTGTTAAGGCTGCAGTGACCACCGATCTCACCCTGTTCCAGGAAATCCTCTTTATACCTGCAGTGTCAGAGAGGAAAAGAGATGGAGAAAGAGAACTCATTTAGACAGGAAGTTCTCGCAGTTCTGCCAGAAAGAAAACAATTTCACAGAGTTTTGGTTTTTCCTTGACCTCCAACGACCCTAGAGGGGGTCACTGACCTCTCATGACCTCTGCGAGGACTCCTCAGGTCCAGGTACAGGTTTGTGGCCCTGCAGAACCGCATATGACTGGAGCACTTCAGAGAGGAATCACCCTTTAAAAAAATGTCAAACTTGTATTTGCAAGTTTGTTCCCAGGATTGTTTGGACATGTTGAAGCAGTAACATTTAAAACAGCCATTATGTCTTAAGCTCAGTGCTCATGCTCAAAGCTCTGGAGGTGAGGCACGAACTTTATCAGAGCTTTACCACGGTAAAGACGAAGCAACTGAGTTGAAGGCTTGGTGAACAAAGAGCAGAGAGGAAAGTGAGGTAGAAGAGGGAAACTCACAGGACTCGACGGCTTGCACAATGTCTTCATCTCACTGAGACGCTCCCTCACATAGCCAAAATCTGCCTGCTTCCAGAAAAGTTCCTGGGCGGCCTGAATAGAGCCTGCCCTAAAGAAAGAAGACAGACAGTAGCACTATTTGGAGTGGATAAAAGTAGTCTTTGTGTTGAAGGTCAAATCCTTGAAGTGCTTGAGCGAAAACAGGAAAACAGGCTGTGTTCAAATCTTAGTAACTTGTGGTAGCTTGTATTAGCATTAGATTAAAGAAACACAACTTTGCTTTCCACGGTAAACAGGGTTTGCAGTGCAAAGTGAAAAAATAAGTGTAATCCACAATAATTTATGGAACTAGCATAATTGGGCAACACTTCACAATAAAGTTAAATTCATTAACATTAGTTAATGCATTATTAATGTTAAGTTGTATGTATTAATGTTAATTAATGCATTATGAATAAAGATTAATTGACGATTACTAAACAGCAGTATATTTATACATTTACATTATCCTAGATTCATAATTAAATACTGTTAAAAAATTGTTTCATTGTTCTTCATTGTTAGTTCAAAATAGGCTTATTTCATGTAATAATTATACATATTGGGGTCAATGATTTTTTTTTATTTTAAAGAAATTAATACTTTTATAACTTTTAACAATTATAATGTTACAAAATATTTATATTTCAAATCAATGCTGTCCTTTTGAACTTTCTATTGATAAAAAAATTCTGAAGAAAAAAACATTGAGAAGTGGAACTGTTTTCAACAATGATAATAATAAGAAATGTTTTTTTTAAGCAGCAAATCAGCATATTAGAATGATTTCTGAAGGATCATGTGACACTATAGACTGCAAATAAATTATACTGAAAATTCAACTTTACAGTTGTATTATAGCTGTATTTTGGATAAAATAAATGCCTTGGTGCGCAAAAGAGGCTTTTTTCAAAAAACTTAAACGATCTTACCGACCCCAGGCTATTGAACAGTAGAAAACCAAAAACATAAATTCTGTCATGTCGTACCAAATGTTTGTCATCCCCAAAAGGAGATATTTTAAAAACTGCTCTTTACCATACAATAAAAATAGACAGTGATCAATGGCTACCTCCAACAAAAAGTGTTCTACACAAATTCCGATCTTTCAGTTTTGAGGTTGAGTAAATGATGACAGTTGTCGTTTTTGCTGCCCTGCCTATTTACATACATATACAACACATTGCCAAAAGTTTTGCGACGCCTGCCTTTACATGCACATGAACTTTAATGACATCCCATTCTTAATCCGTAGGGTTTAATATGGAGTTGGCCTTCCCTTTGCAGCTATAACAGCTTCAACTCTTCAGGGAAGGCTTTCCACAAGGTTTAGGAGTGTGTTTATGGGAATTTTTGACCATTCTTCTAGAAGCGCATTTGAGGTCAGGCAATGATGTTGGACGAGAAGGCCTGGCTCACAGTCTCCACTCTAATTCATCTCAAAGGTGTTCTATTGGGTTGAGGTCAGGACTTCGTGCACTGGTGCGCAGTCATGGTGGAACAGGAAGGGGCCATTCCCAAAGTGTTCCCACAAAGTCAGGAGCATGAAATTGTCCAAAATGTCTTGATATGCTGAAGCATTAAGGGTTTCTTTCACTGGAACTAGCCCAACCCCTGAAAAACAACCCCACACCATAATCCCCCCTCCACCAAACTTCACAGTTGGCACCACTGCATCCGACACTTTGCTTTGCTCTTGATGAAGGCTTGGCTGCAGCTGCTCGGCCATGGAAACCCATTCCATGAAGCTCTCTACGCACTGTTCTTGAGCTAATCTGGAGGCCACATGAAGTTTGGAGGTCTGTAGCTAGATTGCAAAAAGTTGGTGTCTTCTGCGCACTGTGCACCTCAGCATGCGCTGACCCCGCTGTGTGATTTTACGTGGCCTACCACCTCGTGGCTGAGTTGCTGTTGTTCCCAATTGCAGGTGGAAACCTATCACTGTACCACGCTTGGATTCACTGAGCTCCTGAGAGCGACCCATTCTTTCACAAATGCATGTCTAGGTGCTTGCTTTTATACATCTGTGGCCGTAGGGGTATCCTACAGCAATGTAGTGTGCATGGGTAATTATATGGTTATGAATAGTGGGAAAACATAAAGGTGTTAAAGAAAAATGTAGGTCAGTGAAGAAAGGCATACCATCCTGAGTCAACACTGGTGCACACAGGATAGCTGAATCTGTGCTCAGCGGAGCAGCTCTTTTCATACCCCCAGCAGGACTTCTTGAGCAACAGAGCATCCTGTCACAGCCAACAGAGACATAGAGCTAAGAGAACATCCCGTTTATAATCATCTAACGACAGTAAAGCATATCCACAACACTAGTGATAAAGTTACACGCTATACTACAAAGAAGTCCACCATTATAACCGATGTATGACAATGTCTTCAGAAAAATATCCCACTCACTTCTAACCCAACTTCAGCAAACATTCCACAAGAAACAAAAGGAAATAGCTTACTTTAAAAGGGCAAAGCGGGTCCTCCTTGCAGAGTTCGGCCAATGGTTTGTTGTTGTGCAGAAAGAATGGAATATGCTGCTGAGGCAGCGCCAGGCTGCTGTAGTCCAGCTGTGGCGTGCGGCTGCTGTTCTGGCCGCTGTCTGTGGCAGAGATGGTTTCAGTGCAGGCCAGGCACAGAGCTACCAGCAGCAACATAGTCCCTCAAGCCACATGGAAGGAACCACACTGGCTCTCACCACCTGCAATCATTTATGAGAGAGAGAGAGAGGAGAGAGAGAGAGAGAGAGAGAGAGAGAGAGAGAGAGAGAGAGAGAGAGAGAGAGAGAGAGAGAGAGAGAGAGAGAGAGAGAGAGAGAGAGAGAGAGAGAGAGAGAGAGAGAGAGAGAGAGAGAGAGAGAGAGAGAGAGAGAGAGAGAGAGAGAGAGAGAGAGAGAGAGAGAGAGAGAGAGAGAGAGAGAGAGAGAGAGAGAGAGAGAGAGAGAGAGAGAACTAATGGTTTACGGGGAGGACAAACACCAAAGCTCTGGAAGTAACAACAGTGTGGGAACCTGCAAATGAACGGATCTTCCTCCAATGTGAAACTCCTATACCACAGGAAATATTAGTGACCTTTTTCCTTCCATTGTTTTAAGGCCAGGATTGAGGGAAATTAATAGAAAAACAAGTGCACATTCTACAGAAAAGATGGTCATGCATATACTCTGATATGAGTTGATAACTAATTTTGAACAGTAACAGTGAGGATTTCTATTTAAAATCATTATGAAATTATATTTTCTGATAAGATACATAAAAAAATGCTCTGTAAGATCATCAAATATTTCTAATTAGTCATAATGCCTGCCTCGGTTTGTTATTATTTTTCATTACCACAAAGTACTTGAATGGAATCAGACAATAACTGATCAATCACATAAATTAATTATAAATAAATAAATAAAATAAAATATAACCTATGAATTCAACTATTACTATGTTGGTTTGTAGTTACTGATTTTAAAAAAAAATTTATATAAATGAAAAAAAAAAAGTTGTATCTTTTTTTCCCGTACAATAACTTTGAGCGACAATTTTGAATGTTTGAACTTGACAATGCAGTCAACGTTACAATTTCTGTAAAATTCGTCAGGCTGCCCTGTAAAAAAAAAAAAAACCTACTTAAACACATTAGCTGAATCTTGTATAACTTATTAAAAAGTTGAAAATTGCTTAACTTATTTTGAGGAGTTGCAATGTAAAAATAAGTAAAATGTAATGTCATAACTAATTTTTACAGTGTGTAGAAACGGTTCATAGGATGTTACTTGTGCAAAAATTTGTTATTTAAATTAATTTAATCCAATATTAATAACATACATCATGTCAAAATGATGACATTGTTCTACATTTTTGGATACAATTGAACCAATCAAGACTTCTGATGTGGGACAGGCCAGACAGACATTAAATTACTAATTTTAAAGACTATTTTTAAAGACTAATTTTATATAAATAATAGTTTAGCAGATAATCACAACCACAACATAAAATAGGATTTGTGACTTTAAAAATAAGTCATGAGATTCCATGACAAAACATTAATAAATTAACATAGGCCTGGCCTACTATAAATAAATAAATATATATATATATATATATATATATATAGGCTATATATATATATATATATATATATATATATATATATATATATATATATATATATATATATATATATATATATATATATATATATATATATATATATATATTTTTTTTTTTTTTTTTTTTTTTTTTTTTTTATCTTTATTTAGTTAGAAGCTATGGTACTTTTTTGTAAGGGGAAATGACTAATTGCTTTGCTGTGTTGCCTTGTAACTATGACAAAGTAATTACAGATTACATAATTAAAACCCAGTGGGGGAAAAAACACGCCCACATTGTGCAAATGTGACAGTAGAAGTCCAAATTAACCTGATAATTGAGCAATATTTGCACAAATCAACGCGACAAGCATAGTTTACACCAAAATGCTACTATAACATTTCTGGAATTACAAGCACAGCTGTGTACTAAAAGATATTTAACACAATGACAGAAATATTCTGACAAACGTCTGGAATTAATTAAAAGAGATGCCCTTTTTAACTACTTATGATTTACAGTAGTAAAAAATAACTGTAAGACTACCAGGGGATGTTATCTATAAAACTATTATATTCGTCTCTTCTAAATGCAGTGTCTAATGCGATCTGTCTAGACAGGGCAGATCAAACAGATTAACAAAGGCGCACTGTATTCCAATCCCATTCGCTTTATGGAGCAAATGCCCTACAGAAGAGTAAATGTACCATACTGGGTTTTAAAAACTCTTCCTGTCCATATATGGTAAAAGTTGGTGAAATCTGCACAAGTTTTTCTTCTTCTTCTTCTTCTTCTTCTTTTGTTAAAGGTAGCAGTCAAACTACAAAGCGTGATACCCAAATGCACCGACACACCACGACCCCAAAATAACACATAACAAAAATAATAATAGTGCAAGCTGAGGTGGGGACCGCGACAACCACAAAGACTTGACACGTTGCCAGGGTCAGAGGCTCTTCCAGCTGTCCCACCATCAGTTATATCCAGCGCAAAAACACATATGCATTACACACACAAGAGGAAATTAACGTTGTTCTCTTTTAGTAGTTCTAAATAAGTTAAGATGAATAGTCACAGTTATAACAAAAAAAATATATAATTGCGTACCTCCTTGGAGAAACTAAGGACAGGCAGAAGGTACATTTAGGGATGCAGTCGCCATACTACCGGAAACTATCAGCCGGCATGTGCTACTGTAGAAAACCGCAAGAGGGCGCACGAGGAATTGCAAGAATGCTCAGTAAACAACAACAATACTATTTGTAACTTTGTTACTTTACAAAAAATTACAACTACAAAAAAATATCTCTGTAATTATTAGTCATGAATAAAGCTGTAAAACCAATTAAAGCAGATGATAATAATTGTTACTATATAATTTAAAATACAAATATTTAGTAATTATTTAACATTAAAAACAATGCAGCTAGAAAACAAATAAAAGCAGAAATTAATATTAATCATTGTTATATAAATACAAGTAATATCTCAGTCATTATTAAACATTAAAGCTGGAAAACAAATGAAAGCAAAGCTTTTTATCATTATTACTATTAAATGACTAAACTAAACATAATTTCTTAGTAATTAAACATTAAAGCAATAATAAAGCTTGGAAAAATAAAGCAGAGATTATTAAATAATATTAAAATAATATTTCACAATTATTTAACATTAAAAACATTAATAGTCAGAAAACAATAAAAGCAGAAATAATGATTATTATTATTAACCCTTGTTATATACCTTAAAATAATAGCTTAGTAACCATTACATATCAGCACAATAATAAAGCTCGAAAAAATTAAAGCAGATTATTATTAATTATAATACATGAATTACTATATAATTAAAATAATACCATAGTCATTATTAAACATTAAAACAATAATAAGGCTGGAAAACAAATTGAGTCTGCCCAATACATATCTCTTACTTTATTTACATGTGTGCAACAAAAACTGAAGATATACTGGGAAGATCTTACAGTTACATCAGACAGTCCGGACAGAGATCATATCTCATAGAATATGACAGTGGAAGATTTCTGTGGACCCCCTCATCACTAAAACTCATTCAGCATGAGAACTTAACTAATAACTTTAAGTCTACTAACCCCTTGAGTTGCCTGGAAAGCATGTTTACTTGTTTTCACAATGTGAAGAGACAGTCAACAAATCAACTACTTAGCAGTAAGATGTGCAGTCCAGAGGATGAAGATCAGAGGAAAATATAGCAATTAATTCATTATTAAAATCCAAACTCAGAAAGTCTGAACTCTCTCTTCATTGTGCAAATTCAAGTGTTAAGAAACCACCAAACCTATACACTGATAGATATAGTCATATCACTTTTAACCCAAACATGGTTATTTATTGAGGGGAAAAAATTATTTTAAATAAAATCCCACAACCGTGAGAAGAATCATATCTTAAATAACTATATACTATATGACCCTTGAAATATGTTGAATATTTTCTCAGAAAAAAATACATTTAAATGACTTTTTTTTACCAATGCTGAGATGTGAAGCACTATTACTCCTACAGCAAAGCTCTGCTTCCAGTCACTGTGAGCCAGTCCTTTCGCAGAATCTATTATTTTTGATTTTTTAACAGTTCATCTATTTGCGTTTTGTACATGTTCTTCACATCCTCCAGGTCCAGACGCAGCTCTTCCGCCTCCTCTGCCTTCTCTCCATACATCTGCAGGATTGTGTTGTGCCTTTGTTCTAGATCCTGTGATGCACACAAACAGTTGGTCAGTGTTAAACTAACATGTTAAAGCCTTATATTTAATACATTATTGTGCTTGTTAGGCAAACAGATCATCTGGGCATTTTGTTTAGATTTAGAGGAAACAGAGACCGACTGTAATAGGGAACCATTTACTCGGCATGGGAAAAAAAATAATTTAAACATTTACACTACAGTTCAAAAGTGGTCAGCCAGGACACATTAAATTGATCAATATATATATATATATATATATATATATATATATATATATATATATATATATATATATATATATATATATATATATATATATATATATATATATATATATATATATATATATATATATATATATATATATATATATATATATATATATATATATATATATATATATATATATATATATATATATATAAACATGTATTTTGTAATATCTATTCATCTAAAAATTCTGGGGGCGGAAATGTATCAGATTTCCACAAAAAATATTTACAAAAAATATTATAGTATATATCTATTTCAATTTTTTAAAGTTGGGGTAAGTGGTATTTCAAAACTGCTTTAGAAAAGTGTCTCGGGCTGAGTACCAAACCAAACTTATAGCCAATCAGCAGTAAGGGGCATGTCTACTAATGATGGGGACAAGATTATACAAAAGACACGACACAGGACGGACATTAGCCGAGCGACGACAGAAAGAGAGAGACAAATGTGTTTTTGTTAAAAAACTAATGTGGAAGATGACTGTGGAACAAAAGAAGGCTTACGACCAGGCAAGAAGTAGGACCCGTGTAAATATCGGATCAGCTTTCCAGCGCTGGAGAGAACTCCAGGAGTGAAGGCAGAGGTTGCTTTATTTATTCTCTACTTTCTGGGTTACGCAAGTGTGGGACGGAGCTATCAAAATAGGGCCGTGTTTGTTTTGGTGATTTGAAATCAACATTGGTTATCAGAAAGCACTTACCCCAACTTTAAACGCAAACACTCTGTTTAAATAAAATAATAACCAAATGCAAATGTATTAATATCCTGTGTGTGTGTGTGTGTGTGTGTGTGAATTAGAGAAACGCGTGAGTGACAGAGAGACGGTGGGAGAGCAGGGAAAGGAAATGCAGTTGAACGAATACGCTGCATGTTTTAAAGGTCCTGTTCTTCGTGATCCCATTTTTCAAACTTTAGTTAGTGTGTAATGTTGCTGTTAGAGCATTTATAATACCTGTAAAATTATAAAGCTCAAAGTTCAATGCCAAGCGAGATATTTTATTTAACAGAAGTTCCCTTTCAAAGCCTACAGCGAACGGCCGGTTAGGACTACATCCTGGTATTTCCTGCTTTAATTACGTCAGTAGAGCAGTTTGTCGACTAACCTCCGCCCACAAGAACACGCGGAAAAGGGGGCGTGGTCTTGCTTCTCCCGCGTGGAGAATAGGAAGTGTTGCGTTCGGTTGCGTTCGTATAGTTTGTTTGTCGCCATGTCGTCGAGACGCTGTTATTTTCATCCCGGAGTCAAGTCACCTTTGTTTGGCTTTCCCAGGGACGCTGTACTTACAGATCATTGAGATCATGCATCCCCGTTATGGTGAGAGGCGTGACCTTTCCGGTAACATGCACTCTGCGTGCACTAAACTGCTGTCGAATCACAACACGGAAAACCGCTGGCACAATCAGAACTCGTTACGTGTTTCTGAAGGAGGGACTTCATAGAACAGGGAAATCTTTCAAGCCGTTTTGAGGACAGTGAAAACAGCGGTATACAGATAAGTAAATTGTGTGAAAAATACTGTTTTTTTACACGCGAAACATGAACACATGTTATATTGCACACTGTAAACACAATCAAAGCTTAAAAAAAAACACGAAAAACGGGACCTTTAAATAGTGCAAAAAAAAAAAAAAGAACAACGACAATATGTGGCGGCCGGTGTTGATTCTGTGGCGCACCGCCAAAAATGAGTATATGTGTGGGAAACACTGTATGTATAACTGTAATATGTATCTTTAGCAAAATGTGACAGTGAATAGCACATAGCAGGCACATACTGGTCTATCGGAACAATATGCGTCACATGACTAACTGTGTCAACCTATTCAAATACCTCAATTTTCAGAGTCACCACTACAACATGAAAACAGCGTTTTCAAATGTATCAATTTTCTGGCAGAGAAAAATGCCATCTCAGTGCGGACCTCAAATGTATCCGGATTAGTGTAGACGTAGCCAAAAGATGGCAGGTCAATTTGTAGCAGTCTGTTATAAACTGCCTACAGTTGTCTCTGCTTTAAAGTAGCATTTTGCTAGTGTTCACCTTCAGTTGCACTTTCAGTCTAGGGATTTCCTTTACTTGATCCTCCATCTCATCATTCTGATTGGTCAGTCGCACAAGCTCTTCCGCCATCACGGTACGACTTCTCTCTAGACTAGCAATCTCCATCTTGCGAATAACCAGAGGAATTGAATCCAAATTAGTACATCAAATATTCAGCTTTTAAACACAAAGGTAAATTACTCATTTCTAAACATTACAGTAAAATCATAATCTTCCAAACCCGGATGTAATTTTGCACAGGATGAAAGACGATTCTTTTAAAAGGTGTACCTGCAGCTGGGCTATTTCGCCCTCTCTGAGTTTGAGCTGAGACTGCAGGCTCTCAATGATACTGGATCCACCACCCAGTCGAGCCGCCTCATATAGGTTAGTTCCACTGATGGACATGGTCATAGTGCTGAAAGAATGGTCGAGAGAATCCTCCTGCTAAAAAAAAAAAAGTGATTGTGACAGACTGTGAAATATTTAGGAAGAAAAAAGATTCTCTGCATCTGAATAGGTGTGGACAGGGGTGAGACGAATGTACCTGTGAGAACATGGAGGACGGTAAGCCAGCATGCTCGGCCCCACTAACGGAACTGGAGCGGGACAGTGAGGGAGTTGAGGATGCTGGAGCATCAGTCACAGACAGACTTAGAGACTTCCTCTCCTGATCAAACAAAAACACAGAGATCCCTCATTTTAGACTCTTGAAATTAGTTGATTGTATGCCAGAGTTATTATGACAACTGCTTGGTGTGATAAAAAGTTTTGGACCTTGTACACAATGATTATTTTAACTATTTTTGGAGGAAAAGATTCATAGAAAGGCAGATTCAGAATGTAAAACCTTTTCTTTGAGGGCCTCTTGTGCAAGGTAGCATTTCTTCTTCTCCTGTTCCACCTTCATTTTCTCCATTTCCAGTTGGTTGGTGAGAAGCAACTGAAGAGGACCAAATAATACAGACATTGAGAATAATTGTTTGTGTATGTTTTGCCTAAAGTGTTCAAAGAGCAAACAGTACCTTCTCCCTCTTGGCCTCTTCTGAGACTCGAGAATGTTCCCCTTTAAGATTCTCCAGCTCTACACGCTCCCTACACATACCGAAATCAGTGTGAGAATACTGCCACATACAATGCCAACTTCTTTTTCAATGTTAAATGGTAAATGGACTGCATTTATATAGCGCTTTTAACAGACCTACGGCCATCCAAAGCGCTTTACATTTTGCCTCACATTCACCCATTCATACACTCATTTACACACCGACGGCGGTGTCAGCCATGCAAGGCGCCATCCAGCTCGTCGGGAGCAGCTGGGGTTAGGTGTCTTGCTCATGGACACCTCGGCACTTGGTCAGGTGGAACCGGGGATCGAACCACCAACCTTCCGGTTTGTAGACAACCTACATGAACCACTGAGCCGCCCCAATGTTAAACAAGTCTCCTACCTGCTAAAGTCATCCTCCAGTTTTTCCCGGCGCATCCTCTCTGCATCCAGCTGCCCCTGCAGACGGCCCTTCTCCTGCCTCAACAAGGAAGCCTGGGATTCTAAAGATGCTATCTGTGCTCGGATGGCTAGTAGCTCCTCTGTAGCAGAACGCTCTCTCTCTATGGAAACAGCAAGCTGGGCTTGGGCTTCAGCTGAGAAGAGAGAATGACAAAATTATGAAAACAACTGGTGAGTGTCATATGTGGTTTACGGTTTGAAAACATCAGATTTAAACATAAGCCACTGATGCTCATTCAAAACAAGCAAGTCTCACCTAAGCGGTCAGAGATGTTCTTCTCTAGTTTTTCCCATGATGCTGTCTGGGAACCAAGCGTGGCCTGAAGGTTCTCTATCTGCCGCAGGAGGGGCCGTGTTGCTGATGTAACACTTTGGCTAAGTTCCTGGTTTCTGGTCTCCGCTTCTTGTAACCTCTGTTGAGGAGTAAAATTACAGCATAACCATCACCTGCACTGCCGTTCAAAAGATTAGGGTTGGTAAGATTTTTGGAAAGAAGTCTCTTATGCTGCATTTATATACAAAACTACAGTAATATTATGAAAGATTATCACAAATTAAACCAACTGTTTTCTATTTTAAAGTATTTTTAATCTTCAGTGCCACACGATCCTTCAGAAATGATTTAATATACTGATCTGGTGCTCCAGAAACGTATTATCAATGTTGAAACAGTTGTGCCGATTATTATTTTTGTGGAAACCGACATCTTTTTTAGCATTCTTTGATGAACAAAGTTAGCCTGACGTCGTCATACTCAATTCTAGTCAGAATATGAGTCTGATTCTGCTCCGTTGGGCTGTGATTATGGGGCGTGTTTCAACCGAACCAGGAAAGACCTCAATTGGATAGACCTACAACCAATCAGAGCAACGGAGCGACCGAGCGACGCATAACGTTAGTTGTCAAATGTCAACAGAACTCAACTGCACTGTGTTGCCAAGTCCACGGGTTGAAGCGACCGCAATTATGTGATATACAGACCCAGGAATGCGAATTTTAGCAGGCAGTCCTTCCAAAATAACACATATTTTACCCCCCAAATGCCTTTTTTCCCGGAGAACCCCCTTGGAAAGCTATTGGGCTTGTTTTTGGCTAGTTTTGAGGAACGTTAGCAATTGGGCGGGTTTTGTTGTAAACACTTGGCAACCCTGTCTGCACGCACGCTGGACTAACGTTAGAAGAAAAAGATGAGTGTAAACTAACTTTGCCGGTGTTGTAAAAAAAGAATTTAAGGATACACAGAGTACTTACCAACACGATCATCATTTCTGAGAGAAATAGTAAAGGTGAATGCATATATGAACAAGTTCTCCGTTAGGATTAGAACAAATTCAACCCAAGCGGCTTTTGATGACGTGGATGATTACGTTACTGTTGATCATCTGTCCATCATCGTCTAAAGCCCGCCCTGACAATTTCATTGGTCCGAACAGCTTCTGTTCGGGCATAATTACTTCTCTATTGAGCAAGTCCAGACCGAACTGCCCGAGTAAAAATGTTGTGGGCGGGGCTAAGTTCGGCTGGCATCCAGGCTAGAACAAAGTGTTCAAAAGAACAACTTTACTGCCATTTAATTTAATGCATTCTTGCTGAATAAAAATATAAATTTCTTTAGAAAAAAAAATCTTATTAACCCCAAATGTTTGAATAGTTTTCTACATATTTAATGTGCAGAAAAAATTAATTGTTAATTATTTGAATTTTTTTCTACCTTGCACTAGAACTTGTCTTTTTCTCCTTAAATCAGGGAGATACTTCCTTTAACAAAAATGCAATAGTCTTAAGCTTATAGTAAGTTGCCGTAGTTTCTCTACGATAGCTGAAATGAAATAAATGCAATCATTCTTGTAAGCTGGATATAAGGTGCTCTGGTTACCTGCTGTAACTCCCTGATCTCCTCTCTCAGGTAATCTTCCTTCTTGGCCTGCTGCTGTTCAGCCCTCTGTAGAGCCAGCCTCAAATCCGCCACCTCCACATTTTAGAAACAAACAAACCATAAAAAAAACAGTCACACATAAACACGATAGCTAGAATTTGGAGATTAAAAAGACACTAAAGAAAAGCATGTATAACTAGAAAAGTAACCACAGAATAAAGTAAACAAAGTTCCTCAAAATATTTAAACAAGCATTTATTGAAATACAGCAAAATATAAACTAGTAATAATAATATGATAATGACATAAAAATAAAAATAAGCATTTACAAAAAATTACCTGATTGGCCAGTGCCTCTTGTTGTAGGCGGGACTCTTCTTGAATTTTTTCCAAAGCCAGACTCAGCTCTTCTTTCGCCTGCACCTCTCTGCTCAGCGCCAGTTCCTGGGCCTCGCTATCCTTGGTGACATTGGCCTTGTGCAACTCTGCCAACTCTCTAGACAGTGAAAAATTAATCAAATCAACAAACTGGGAGAGACCACCGCCAGAACTGCAGTGAGAGTGGGACAGTGAATAAGTGTACTGTATATTAGCAAGTCAATTATGCGGCATTTATTTACTTGTAGGAGCTGTCGAGGGCTGCTTGTAAACTGCGGCTCTTTTCCTGAAGCTCCTCGCTGCTGCTCTGGAGTTTATTCAATTCCTTCTCCTGCCGCTCCACCACGGCATTCAGCTTCTTAATGTTCTCTCGGTGCTGCTTTTCTACTTCCTCCTTACCGTCCAAAACCTGCGATTAACATTGTACAAACCTCAACATTCTCTTCTCATTCTGCTGGCATTTGATATGTGAAATGTGAAATATTCTGAATATACTTTACAACTGTAAACATGTTCATTTTATAAACAACGCAGCTTTGGATTGAAGGTTGTGTCCCTGACCTGCTGCAAATGTTTTAGTTCTTCTTCCTGTTCCTTTAGTTTTTTGGTCTGTTTGGTGATCTGTGCATCACTCTCTCTCTCTTTCACACGCAGTTTCTTTATGATGTTGCAGTGCTGCAACTGCTGCTTGGACAGTTTCTCACCTAATCAGAAAGAAACAAGTAAACAACCATACCCAGATCCGTCTAGGATCCCGCAGTAAATGTTCTTATTATCTTATTATGATCTTCATAGTCAAGGTCATGTTGAACGGATAAAAGCCTAGAACACTCACCTTCTTCAAGAAGCTCTCGGATCTGTTCCTCTTTCTCTTTTATCAGTTCCAAAGTCTCACTTGAGTTTAACCTGCTTGCCAGTTCTTCCCTGAGGCCCTTGATTTCCTGTGACAAATGACATATAATGCATTTCAATGCAAAGACTGGGGTTGTAAGAATGATATCAATTCAAAACAACCATAAAAAATGGAAACCTTTTTGGCGATGTCTCTCTCCTTGCAGGCGAGTTGAGCTTTCCTCTCAGCTTCAGCTATGCGCTGAGTGAACTCGTCTTTTAAAGACAGAACAGCAGAGCTTTCTTCCTTCAAGCTGATCATCTCACTGTGAAACATAGATCTTGTTAAAACATGTAAGAAGTTTATATAAGAAATAAGAGACATGCAGCAGAGTTAAATGTCTTAAACAGAATAAAAACATGCCAACCTACAGAGAATTCAAGATGATAAAGTACAATACAAATTTATTGGGATTCCATTTTTTATGTACATGTAGAACGGTGTGGACAGTAGTGTTTTGTTAAATGATCTCTTCATTTGCCAACAGCATGTGAACACAGCATCAAGTTTTCTTCAAGCTGTGTAAAAAAATGATGCTGCTTCCATCTGTTTCTATGCCCTAGTTAGCTATTTCAACCATTTATCCTTTAAGAAAACAGAATATCAGATGGTTTTGTGGAGCACAGGTTCCTCAACTCACTCTTTGAGATTGTCACACTCCTCCTCAAGTCTGGCTTTGTCTTTACTGACCACAAGCAACTGTGATTCTCTCTTCTCTAGTCGGCTAGAAAGCTCCTCAATAATCTGAGGAGATTAGGAAAAACAAAAATAACAGAACATTAATTGGGAGTAAATTGATCTAAAGTGACAGTAAAGGCATTTGTAATGTTACAAAAGATTTCTATTTCAAATAAATGCTGTTCTTTTGAACTTTCTATTCTATTCTTTTGAACTTTTGTATTAAGCAGCACAACTATTTTCAACATTGACACTAATAAGTATCAAATCAGCATATCAGAATGATTTATGAAAGATCACGTGACAATGAAGAATGGAGTAATGGCTGCTGAAAATTCAGCTTTGCTATCACAGGAAAAAAATACATTTTAAAATATTAAAATAGAAAATATTTTAGATTGCAATAATATTTCACAATTTTACTGTTGTTGTTGTTGTTGTTGTTGTTTTTTAGTTTTTTTTAATCAAATAAATGCAGCCTTGTTGAGCATAAGAGACTTTCAAGCACTTTAAAAAAAATCTTACCAACCCCAAACGTTTTAACAGCAGTGTATATTTCATTTTATATTATATTTAGCAATGGGAAAAATTAATCGTGATTAATCCAAAATAAAAGTTTGGGTTTACATATGTTTGTGTACTGTGTATAATTATTATGTATATATAAATACACACACACACACATGTATATATTTAAGAAAAATGTGTTATATTTTTATAAAAAATTATATTTGTATACAAGATAAATTATATATACAGTATATTAATGCAAATATTTCTTAAATATATACAGCACATGCATGTGTGTGTATTTATATATACATAATAATTATACACAGTACACAAACATATATTATATAAACACAAACTTTTATCACGATTGATTTTTCCCCAGCACTAATTATATTATTATATTATATTATATTATATTATATTATATTATATTATATTATATTATATTATATTATATTATATTATATTATATTATATTATATTATAGATTATTTTATATTATATTTATTATAAATATTTATGTATTATTCCAACCTTCTGGAGCTGACATGGTGAATCTTCTGGTTTCTCTTCAGCACTCTGTGATACTGCAGTTTCGTTCACATCAGTTTTTTGGTTGGTCAGTGTGAGGTCGTATTCAGTTTCCTGTTCGTCTTGCTCCAGCTCATCCGTGTGCTCACAGTTCACTGGAGTTGCACTGCGGCCACTCTCCTCCATCTCATTATCATCCAGTGAATGGTCATTCATTGGCTCAGTTAAACCCTCCTCTTCCTCCTGTTTAGTCTGTGCTGCTGACTGAGCAGGAGAAGGCAAAGGTCCGGCCGTGATGGAGGCTAATGTGCGGTTACCCGGGATCTCATCATCAGAATTCACTTCGCTGACACTGCGGCTGTCCAGCGACTGCATGCTAAATGAGTCAATGCGCTCAAATGCGTCAGACGAGGAGCCACAACTTTCCGTGAGTTTTGGGTATTCATCCAAACGAGGGAAGTCGCTGCATGTTGAGGCGGAGAGCAGTTGGAAAGAGCCTTGCATTAGGTGCAGACCAGCTTTAGACTCTGCAGTCTCCTGTCTGGAGCTGGCCGAGCTCTCGCTTAGCACACTCTCGTGGTCCAAAACCTCTATGTCGCTGGTAGTGGAAGTACCAGAAGAGAAGGCACTAACAGGGGGAGACGGGGTGTTGCTTTGTCTGTCCTCTGATTTAGCATCTTTGGATTCTAAGAGGATTTCTTTAGATGGAACAGGCAATGTTTTTTCTGGATTTTCGGTCTCAATGGTCAAAGCTGGTTCAAACACACCAACAGATTCGGCCTCTGAGGAGGATAAAGGTACATTTGAGAGTGTGACATCTGACGTTAAAGCCAAACCATCTGACTCTGTCCTGTCCCCACTGGTCTCCTGTTCGGCAGCTTCTTCCAGTGCAACGACTGAAGCAGGAACAACCAATTCTGGTTCTGACTGCTCATCTCCCGAGGATGAATTTAGCTCCAAAAGCTCTGTCCCAGTTTGCCTCATCTCAACAATTTCCTGGTTGCTGTATTTACTGAGGTCTGTCTGACCTTGTGAATCACTGACTTCCAGCTCCTTCTCCTTGTCTGCTTTTTCCCGTAGCCTGCTGTTTGACTTGGCAGGTGGCACAGACACCACTTTAGTGTTGCTTACAGTTTGTATATCCCCATGAGGCAGAAAGGCACTAAAGAAATCCTCAGATTCATCAACAACGGTCCGTGTGACAGGCTTAGTAATGGCCTCAGATGATGGAGGGAGAGTGTTGGTATGCTCCTCAGACGGCGAGTTCCACTGGTTCCTACCCCATCCTGTTGATATCGGCTTGCCTGGTGGATCTGGAAAAAAAAAAGACAACAATTCGACAAAAAGGTTATTTTAAAGAAACAGTTCAAGTCATATAAAATCACATTTATTTATATATAATGTAGCAAAGATCATCAACTACGAAAACAATTTCAGCTATAAGCATCTCTACAGAATACAAAGTGTAAATTTCATTCTCATCCGATGGCATCAGCGCACCTGAATTAATAATAACTTAAAATAGATTATTTCAATCCTTATTAAAAAAAAAATGGTATCTGTCAAAATGTACACACCTTCATGTGGTTCCAAGTTCCAACCCATACCATTTCCTTTCATCTCTAGTCATTTATGTCTATCCATAGAAAGTACATGGAACCAAAACTTTCACAGATCAAAAAGTACAAAAAGTCACCTCAAGCACATTCTTCATTGGCACGTGAAAACCTGGATTCTTGCATGTCAAGCAAGAACAGATGAGCTTCCTTTTACCACATCTGATGAGCTCTATGCATGTACACTGATCAATGTTCATGGCTAAAAATGTGTTCCTCATATCATAAGACTTGAATTAAATACAGTATGGATTACTTTTACCATGTCATTTTGATCTGTAAAATGTTTTGCTTGCATGGACTTTCAATAAATGGACAATTATGAGAAAATATCTTCATTTGTGTGTCTTATAGGTTTGGAACAAAGGAGTCTTAGTAAATGATGACAGAACTGTAATTTTTGGGTCAACTATCCCTTTAGAAGCAGCTTCATAAGCAAAATAGATCAAGCCTAAAGCTACTGAATCATACATCTCTATTTTATCATTCTAAACAGAAGCTAAAGGAAGAAAACAAATCCCACCTTTGGAAACACAATACATCAACATTGCAAACTCTTTTGTATTCTTTAGTGGCTTTTTTGTGATATCAGGTGGTTTCTTCTCGGAAACAAAGATCGTCTTTGAAGAAGTTTCATGTTGGCTTAGGTTTGTGATTCTGACTGAATGACTTGGTTGTAAAGACTTTTGTTTTATTTTTCTGTTCTGCGGGAGGGTTTCCATGTGTGTTTAATGTTATATGAGCTATCTGACTGCATATGGATTATGCAAAATGTATGTAGTCAGCTGAAAATATGTATATATGTGGCAGTTTGGGGATTGTAGCCTGCAGAAACATATGAAGCATGAATCAATATATCGCTAACGTTGTGCAGTAAATGTCACTGAAGATTAGACCCTGCCTGGACTGCCAATCATCTATTACTACATTTACCAGCAAAGGACGGCTCGGTCGTGTCACCCCACTGCTCCTCTTCTTTAATGTCCAGAACTCTGTCGATGGATTTCTGAGCAGTTGTCAGAGCTTGTTTGGCAAAACTCGACAGATGTGACGCGTTGAACCAACTCATATTGCTTTACTTCCACCGGCTGTGTGACAGTCCACTGAACGTCTACATAAAACACGACATTATTAAAAGCATCCCAAATAAGAGCAGGTGTATTCCACACTAACAGCCGGAACAGGTTGGTGTGTTTATGTTAGGCCGCTGTCCACATTAGCTTGGCGGCTAATTCTGCTCACAAAACAAGCAATTCGCTGACAGTCGACATAATTCCATGCTAAATTGAAAGACGATAATATGAATAAATAAACGACGGACTGGGCAACATTTTTCTTTGCTTTCGCGCTACTCGGCGTCTAGGTTGGACTTCTTCGCATTGTTTTGTTTAGGTTTCTTCTGGCAGCTCGAAAACTACTTCCCATCCACGTAGCATCAAAATATCCTGAACGTGACGTCAGGGCCACGTGACGTCACCAACGTCAGTAGAAAAAAAATAATAATTTTGTATAGAATTCTATTACCGGTATATGCTATAACTTTATATTATACTGTATAGATTACTATAACATATATGTACTACGAATGTCTGTGCGTTGAGTTTATTGTTATTCAATAAAAAAGTAAAGGAAGTATCACTTGTTATTTGAAACCTAACAAGTTTAACAAACCTAAAGTAAGGGATAGTTCGCCCAAAAATGAACGGGGATTCGCCCGTGGCTGAATCCGAAATCGCCACCTATAATGGCACATAATGGCAGTGAATGGCTGTTTCTGTTTTGAAGTCCATAAAAGTGCATGTATCCATCATAAAAGTGCTCCACACAGCTCTGGGGGGTTAATAAAGGCCTTCTTCTGTCTTGTAAAGTTTGAAATATGGATGTTTTTTTTACACAAACACATAATTTAGATTCAGAAGTCCTTTATTAACCCCCTCTGAGCCGTTTGGAGTACTTGTATGATTGATAGATGCACTTTTATGGACAGAAACAGCCATTCACTGCCATTATAAAGCTTGGAAGAGCCAGGACATTTTTTAATATAACTCCAATTGTATTCATCTAAAAGAAGAATGTCATGTACACCTAGGGTGACTTGAGGGTGTGTAAATCATGGGCTAATTTTTCATTTTGGGGTGAACTATTCCTTTAAGAAAGAAAACTGACAAATTCAACTTTGTGACTGAACGTAAAATGACTTTTATTGTCAATGCATAATTGAATAATTTTCTGTCAAACGTCTAGGTGTCAAACAGGTGTCTATTGCCTTTGAAAGGAGGACATTTTTCGCAGATTGTACTTTACCGAAAATATATGTTACAGAAATTAAGTGAATATTAAATATTTAATGGGACACTAGTGATCCAGTTCATTAAACAAATAATGTAACTGTAGCTTCATTTGTTTCAGTTTGTAACTTGCCAAGCAACATTTGCAGTTTTATCCATTGATGTATGTGATGTGACTTAAAAAGACACTAAGGTCTGACCTTGTAGATAAGAGTCTGCATTGTATTTCTGAAAATCTGTCTTACATGATAGTGCCACATAAAACACATCAAAACAGTACAGTATACCAAATGACTCTCTTAACATTAGTGACAATGCAACATTCTGTATGTTTACAAAATATTTTTTATTCTGGAGATTCCATCATATTTTGAGCCTTTTTTAAATATTTAACTAAGTAAATGTATTCACAAATTGGGTTAAAATTATATTCTAAATTTAAAGTTAGGAAAACATTACAGGACTAGGATTTCAATACTTGTTTAAAACAAGGATTCCCATTTTAATTCAAAACATGAACGATTTCTTTTTTTCTACAAGACATTGAACAACATACTGTCAACTGGTTTGAATGCACAACAACAAAATAAATAGATAAACAGTTTGCATAAAAAAAAGAAATCCACCAAAATGACTTCTACAGCTATAGCAGTGCAAGACAACGAAACAAACACCTTCTGTAAGTGTCTTTGATGGACAGAGTTGACTGAGCCTGTGCATGTGATGCTGTTGATGCACTGAAACATGGAGCTTATAGGCTACATTTCAAAGTTTGCTTCATTTTGATGACGACTGCAATAACTACTGTCCATAAGAATGAAGCGTTTGTCCTATGAGATGAAGTTGAGCTTGAAGAGCATAGTCTGAGGAGTGGTGACATCAGCCACTGCCAGCTCTTGGCCATCCACTAGTCCAAGCTCTGCAAACACAAGGGGGGATTTAATAGGTTAAACGACACCAATATAATTTTGAAATATGCTTATTAAATTAGTTACATACTACATGATATCACAAAAGACTTTTACCTTTCAGTGTTTTGCTTAGATTTGGTCGTGTTCTCTCTTCAATAGATGCCACAGTCTGAAAATAAAAACAAACAGATTCAAATGTACTAAATAACTTTAAATATAATACAGCTAATGCATAAAATACATATAAAGAAAACTAAATTATGACCAATCATAAAAATCATTTAACCTGTAAATACAGAGTTTTGTTTTTTCCATCCAAAGTTGTAGTGATTGCAGGAGACTTCATTTGTCTAGGGGGGGAAAGATTCATTGTTATTGCGATGAGGGGGGAAAATGTAGAAAATTGCTTAATTCACATTTTCCATTGTCACATTCAATATTTCTATAACATCAAGGAATATGATAAAATTTCAATGGAAGATTGAATCAGATTCCTTCTGTAGACTTTGCTCAGAAGAGGAGAACTGTATTATGCATTTATTTTGGTATTGCCATTTTGTTGTTGGCCATTGGTCTAGTATAGTGAAATGGTTAGATACACTTTAAATTACCATTTAATTAATTTACAGTAATATGGGGTTATAGTTAATAAACTAAATGTATTACTTTTAAGGTATATTTTATTAAAACCAAGAATAAAGATTTATATTATATTTATATTATACTTTATATGCATTTAAAATATTTTTGAAACATTATTATTTCCTTGAAAAAAAAATGGTTTGAATGGGTAAAGATTAGAACATTTGTAATGTTGCAAAAGCTTTACATTTCAGATAAATGCTGTTCTTTTGAACTTTCTATTCATTAAATAATCCTGAAAAAAATTTTTATACAACTGTTTTTAACATTGATAATAATAATAATGTTTCTTTAGCAGCAGATCAGCATATTAGAATGATTTCAGAAGGATCATGTGACAACTGAAGACTGGAGTAATAGTTGCTGAAAATTCAGCTTTACAATCACAGAAATAACTCAGATTTTAAAATATATTCAAATAGAAAACAGTTATTTTAAATTGTAAAAAATATTTCACAATAATACTGTTTTTGCTGTATTTTTGATCAAATAAATGCAGCCTTGGTGAGATTAAAGGTCCCATGGCATGAAATTTTCATTTTATGAGGTTTTTCAACATTAATATGAGTTCCCCTAGCCTGAATATTGTCCCCAAGTGGCTAGAAATTTAGATCGGTGTAAACAGAGTTCTGGCTGTCTTTCTCTGCCTTTGAGAAAATGACAGCCCAGACGAGCTGATCTTGAATTCTCCTGTTATGACGTCATAACAGGAACGGTTACCTCCCTTTCCTCCGCCCAGAGAATTTGGCACGCCCATGCGAGCGCTATATTTGTCCTCGAGAGATCATGGCTTGTGAACGAGTGAATGCTGGCAGTTTCTCAGTGTTTGGATGTACAAATGAAAACAGAAGTCTTTTTTCAGTTCCTTCTGATCTGTGATCAGTGATTTCTGATGTGTAGCTAATTATTCAGGTTCACACAGAACTTTATTATTCGTGCACACGCTGTGGCTTCTCTCTCTCTCGACAGAACGGTGTTTTCTATCTTGTGAGTCAGTGTTTTTGTACGTCCTCGTCGCGTCTATCTGTTCTAAAATGTGCATACAGTCGTGAGTTTCTGCTCAACATCGGCAGAGCCACATCTTTAGAGATAAACCTCACACACGCCGAAGCTCGGGCTGCACTGACCGGTCGGCCTTCAACATCACCGACCCCCAGTACTGCATCTCGCCCACAGCGGAGGCACCATACGCGGCGCGAGATTAAGCAGAAGGGGGGGTGGAGCGTGAGGGTATCCGGCTAGGCTAGCCAGCTATTCCCACAATGAAATGGATTACATTAGATTACTGCTGTTGCGTATTTGTTTGCGCTGTGTACTCACTGATGCTTTTCATATGATAGGAAAATATCTAAAAATAATGCTATAATCAACACTTACTCGTAACTTGTTCATCTCGACAGCTGTAATGGTACATTACATGTGTTACAAAGTTGGTAGAATAATGATGAAGACTGACTCGGCATGACTGGGACTCGTGTTTATTCAAACTCTCGGATACAAACAAAATAAACTTGCGTTGACAGACAGCGCTCTCACAACTCAGTAACTTAGTTACTATAAATAACTTTGTTAGCAATCGCTCCGACTCTGGGCCGTGATGTCCGGTTCGCGAACGAATCATTCTTTTGAACCGTTTTTTTTTTAGTGAACCGGTCGAACCAGTTCACCAAATCGGACTGAATCGTTCTAAACGGTTCGCGTCTCGAGTCAGCGCTGATCCATTATTTACTAAAGTTACTAACTTTCTGACATGAGTGACAGCCCCTCCGACTAGAAATAAACGAATAACCTGAAGTATATGCTGTAACTACAACAGTTCACTGAACTGAGACGTGCTGAGAGAACTGATGAGAAGTGAACTCAGGTCCATCCGTCTCTCTGGCAGCAGGCTCGTGCCTGCTCGTAGACCTCGTTAAACCACGCCCCCTCCGCTACAAGATCTGATACTCATTTCAAATGCAAAGATGTCAGCCAATCACAACAGTGGGCGTTTTTACTGAAGTCTCGCAGCAGACACGCCCCTTGAAACAGGGCAAACATCAGTATAGAAAAAATGCCTTTTATTTCTAAATTATGACATTTTATGATGTAAAAATCATACTAACAATATAAGTACACCTCAGGAAACATTATAAAATAATAGAAAAATGCCATGCCATGGGACCTCTAAGAGACTACTTTCAAAAACATTAAAAAACCTTAATGTTTCCAAACTATTGACTGGTAGTGTAGCCTACATTCCATGAGACTCAAAACATGAGCTGCGAAAATATTTCTTCAGAATGAGAGTGGGAATAACCAACTAGTTTGGGATCATGACCATTAGACCAATTTATTTCTGAATAACCTCTCTAGATTGTGTAAGTTAATATATATTTAATAATATATTCATGATTGTAAACTAATATATTTCCTTACAGAGACAGTGGGCCTATAGTGTACGCGTTTTGTTCGCAGCCAAGCGTCAGTTAGCACCCAGTCGTGATCACATTCATTTGACTGCTTTAATTGTGAGAAACCCCCCTAAAACATCTATAATACAAAATAATAGATTCCTAAGATTATATTCATAATAATAAAATAATAACAGATACAGTGATAGAGAATGCGTTATACTTGCATCTCAATAGCGGCTGGCTGAACTGAGCGGCCAGCCAAGCGTCAGTAAGCACCAGTTCTGAATCCGATCTGGATGTAACGTTAGTATTTGATAAAAACACGATTTTCTCTGCTTTTTTTCATGAAACTTACCCACATTCAAGTGTTGATAAAAAATAATAATAAAGGAGAGTGTCTGTTCTTTCGTTTGATATATTTGCATATAAGATATTCTGTGGGCCATGAAACTTGTGAAAATGACAAAAACCCTGGCGGTGACTGGCATATTTCATGTTTACGTTCATTTAAAAGACATAACCGAGTATGTTTAAGATGATACTCGACAAGACAGGCTTCTGACATAATTTTGTGTGAATATTTGCGCTCTGTGGGTGCGCTCAAGCTAGTGTTGTTGCGCCGCGCAAGAACCAAACTGAGAGACACGTGCACTTTCTCGTCTATGTGTGCTTGAATATTGAAATAGGCAAAGCTTACAAATACAAAAATTATCAGTGAAGATACAGCACTGGCCCGAGCGGGCAGGAGACAGTTCTGTCAACTGGCCCGAGTGTCTTTGACGCTGGCCCCAGGCCATCGGGCAGTCCTTATTGTCCAGCCCTGCTGTCTATGGAGGGATAGAAAGCTCCCAGATTTCATCAAAAAAGATCTTTATTTGTGTTCCCAAGATGAACGAAAGTCTTACAGGTTTGGAACGGCATGAGGGTGAGTAAATAATGACAGAAATTTAAATTTTTGGGTGAACTATCCCTTTAATAAAATAAAGGAACATGAACTTAATGATGTATATATGGAGTTGTTTAATTTGTTACTATAAGGAATTATGTTCAGGTAAACATTAAGGAACATTGTGACTCACAGAGAGGCGTTCTCAGTTAAGTAGTCCAGAACCTCCTGTAGTTTAGTTGAAGGTGGGAACTGCAGGTCCTGTGGCACCTGACTGCAGGCAGAACAGTTCTCCTACACATACAACATGGATAACATTTAAGCTGTGTTGATTTTTAGAAATTAAGTATTAATGACTATTTTATCTAGTTATGTACTTCAAATCATGTTCAAATCACTAACCTTTCTCTCAGCCTCAAAGGTGTACGTGTACAGCCCATCAACATCATTGAACACCAGGTAGTTGTTCAAGGGAACATAGGCGCTGTTCGGCAAAGGTAAAGAAATGAGATATGGGAAGGAGCACTGAAATCAATGCTCTCTTCTGGGAAATATGCTATTATAACTTACCTTGTGGCAATTTTGAAAACCTCTGTGGCACAAGCAGCTGAAATGTGTAAGAAAGAAAGAAATGTTATCTTCAGTCACAGCTCAACAAAAACCTTTAAAACATGCCAAGACCAGAGAACATTTGCAATGTCAGCATACCAGCAATAACAGCATTTGTAGAAGCCACAGCAGGAATTATTCTCTTCACAACCCCTGAAACACATGAGGTGGTACATCAACATCGCATACTATATAGTAGGGATGTATTCGATTCTACTGCCAAACAATAGGAGCTTCTGAACAATAGCTTACAACCAGCAAAATGTATGATTATAAGTATAAACTCGACATTTTCTCTAAAAGAAATTTGATTGGTGCTTGCCTGTGCAAAAGCATGAACCATGATGCCAGGGCATTGGTTTGCGGATGCGAAGATCTTCTGAATGTTTTTATTATGTTGCTACAACATTGTTAAGGTGTTATGAATGGTTGTCCCAAGTCAAAAGACTCCCAAAATGAATGCACCTTGACGTTTCTCTGATATTCTAGTCCCTAAATATGGTTTGATTTCCCAATAAGCGGTCCTGGTACTTATAAAGTTCTGTTTCAAGGTTTATACACTACTATTCAAAAATTTGGGTTCAGTAATATTTTTTAAAAGAAGTCTCTCATGCTGCGTCTGAAATCGCATACTGTCTGAGTAGGTACTACATTTGAATTTGAACTTACTTTGTGACCGTTTAAAAAGTACGTTCTATGAATATGGATGAGTTTGAATGAAATTCGCCGCCATGTTGTTACTGTCACGTGACCTACCAGCGTCAGTTGATCGAGTCACTGCCAGTAAAGTGTCCATCGAATGCACACTTCAGAATCTCGCCTGAAGTAGTAGGTAATTTCGTCTACTGTTTTTAAAATACTATGCATTCAGACATACTACCTCTTTTGGCGTACTGTTTTTCGCATACCATATAGTAGGGAAGTATACGATTTCGGACGCAGCGTTATGCTAACCAAGGCTGCATTTATTTGATCAAAAATACAGAAAAATTTTAATATTGCAAAATATTATTACAATTTAAAATACCTGTTTTGCATTCGAATATATTTTATATTTTAAAATGTAATTATAATTTAAATGTGATTAAAGCAAAATTTTCAACAGCCATTAATCCAGTCTTAAGTGTCACATGATCCTTCAGAAATCAATTCTAATATATTGATTTACTGCTCGATAAACATTTCTTATTATTATCAATGTTGAAAACAGTTGTGCTACTTAATATTTTGCTGAAACCGTGATACAATGTTTTCAGGATTCATTAATCAATAGAATGTTCAAAAAGAACAATTTATTTGAAACAGATATTTTGCAACATTATAAATGTTTTAAATTGGTTCAAAGTGTATATTATAGAAAATAACTTTTTAGTTAATATATCAAAGACATTGAATATTATGTGGTATTCCTCAAGGATCAATCTTTGGGCCATTTTATTTTCACTATAAATTCTCCCTTTTGGCAGAATAATTCAGAAATATGACATTAATTATTTTTAATCCATCATTATCATTTTTCTCCATCAAAATTCTGTCTATAAACGAGAGGATTTCTCGAAATGCCTGATAAAGGCCCACTGAGTAGGCCTGTCTCACTCACCCTGAGTGAGTCTGTAAGTCACCCCAGTGATGTTGAACTCTGCTGCTCTCTCCAGAGATTTCTGGTACACCCACTGGATGTGCTTAGGGTCATCACCGTCTAGCGCCACACCATCTAAGGAAAATACATTACAATCTGAAATATTAGCAGACTACCTAGCAGCAGTATAACCAAAATATCAGCTTGTGGTTATACACCTAGTTCCATGCAGATACTGTCAAATAATGTACCTCCAAAAGGCTTGTCTTTGGGCCAAAGCAACATGCGGACATATTCAACACAATGTTCAGGTAACCGTGGCATAGAAGCTATAGTGCACATCGGGAAGTTTATCTGTGTAGGGCAAAAAAAAAAAAAAAAAAAAAAGAGTATGACAAAAGACATTTTGAAATTCAACTTAACACAAAATCCCAGTATGTACCTGTGGGGGGTAAAGCTCCAGGGTGCAATCAATGCAAGCTGTCATGCCCGGAAGAATGACTCGGGCATTGCCCTTGAAGCCCTCTGTGCCACCATCTATTAGAGGAATAATGGAGCTGGGATCCAGGACACCATCTTCATAAATCAGCAAGGATAACTGAAAAAGAGAAAGCCAAATGCACAAAAGCCCTTCTCACTGTATATTTACATGACATAAAGATAACCTTATGTCTATATATTTGCATGAACCTATTTGTAGGATGTTTAGGAAAATAAATACATACCAGCATGCCATTCATCCATCTTCTGGCAATAACAGAGTCCAGGCCACAGACTACAATGTGAAATTCTATGCAGTGACAAAGACACAGTTACATCACTCAGATTTTAAAATAAATAGTGTCATAATAATTAGTCTCACACTGCAGAACAATAGTGTCACATGTTGCATAGAGATAAAAAAAAAAAAAAGTTAAGACATTTTAGAGAAATGTAAAAATCTTAGGTGTTAAATGTAATTACGCTTGTAAAATGTCTCATCTAAGTCCTGGATTTTCTTAAAATGTCTGCATTACTTATTAAGGGAAATGCAAATATTGACACATATCAACATAACATACAGGTGCTGGTCATATAATTAGAATATCATCAAAAAGTTGATATATTTCACTAATTCCATTCAAAAAGTGAAACTTGCATATTATATTCATTCATTACACACAGACTGATATATTTCAAATGTTTATTTCTTTTAATTTTGACGATTATAACTGACAACTAAGGAAAATCCCAAATTCAGTATCTCAGAAAATTAGAATATTACTTCAGACCAATACAAAGAAAGGATTTTTAGAAATCTTGGCCAACTGAAAAGTATGAACATGAAAAGTATGAGCATGTACAGCACTCAATACTTAGTTGGGGCTCCTTTTGCCTGAATTACTGCAGCAATGCGGCGTGGCATGGAGTCGATCAGTCTGTGGCACTGCTCAGGTGTTATGAGAGCCCAGGTTGCTCTGATAGTGGCCTTCAGCTCTTATGCATTGTTGGGTCTGGCATATCGCATCTTCCTCTTCACAATACCTCATAGATTTTCTATGGGGTTAAGGTCAGGCGAGTTTGCTGGCCAATTAAGAACAGGGATACCATGGTCCTTAAACCAGGTACTGGTTGCTTTGGCACGGTGTGCAGGTGCCAAGTCCTGTTGGAAAATGAAATCTGAATCTCCATAAAGTTGGTCAGCAGCAGGAAGCATGAAGTGCTCTAAAACTTCCTGGTATACGGCTGGGTTGACCTTGGACCTCAGAAAACACAGTGGACCAACACCAGCAGATGACATGGCACCCCAAACCATCACTGACTGTGGAAACTTTACACTGGACCTCAAGCAACGTGGATTGTGTGCCTCTCCTCTCTTCCTCCAGACTCTGGGACCCTGATTTCCAAAGGAAATGCAAAATTTACTTTCATCAGAGAACATAACTTTGGACCACTCAGCAGCAGTCCAGTCCTTTTTGTCTTCAGCACAGGCGAGACGCTTCTGGCACTGTCTGTTGTTCAACAGTGGCTTGAAACAAGGAATGCGACAGCTGAAACCCATATCTTGCATATGTCTGTGCGTAGTGGTTCTTAAAGCACAGACTCCAGCTGCTGTCCACTCTTTGTGATTCTCCCCCTCATTTTTGAATGGGTTTTGTTTCACAATCCTTTCCAGGGTGCGGTTATCCCTATTGCTTGAACACTTTTTTTTCTACCACATCTTTTCCTTCCCTTCGCCTCTCTATTAATGTGCTTGGACACAGAGCAAAATTCTTAATTTTTTAAGAATTGGGCTGTGTTCTCACATGAGAGAACAGTACAACCAACAGAAACTCAATCCCCTATAGAAATGGAATTCTATCCACTATTTCATTGACAATCTGTTTAATGAAGGAACATGCATTCTCCCCAGTATATTTTGTGTATCATTTCTGTTTTGTCTTTTTTATATTGTAGAATGTTATACATGTTTGATGATAGAAATACTAGTTAATGTTAGCCCATCTAGCTGGTGTCTCCTATCAAAATATTGCTCATTTAATGACTCACAATTTGGTGGACATCACTTTTTTATAGACTGTTCGTTTTATTTATCAGAATACAAATGAACAAACAAATTTTCAACGCGAATGAGTCAGCCCTTTGTTCAAAACAAAGGAACTCTCCCACTGAGAAGTGCACCAAGCCAAAACTCAGTTTTTTTGGCCTCTGGAACTTAAAAGGCCAGCACAAAATTCTTCTAGATTTAGACGGAGTACTCGCTAACATTCCTTTCCTGAACGCTGTTCGTGTGAGACCTCATCCGGCGTAACCGGCGCAGCCGCGCAGGCCAGCCACACACACACCAAGCCATGTGGACACAGCGACCTCATAGGCTTTGACGGGGAAAAGTGAAGTCAATTAGAAGCACTCACTTCCTGATGGCTGAGCGTACTGCGCAGCCTCAGACTGAGCTTGACGACGTAGATGTGACGTGAGCAACCGGTCTGACAGTTGTAAGTCTTCTAGTAGTTGTGCAAAGTGAAATCTAAAAACCACAAAGTGGAATTACGTTGTTGAAATATTTGGTCCCGTTGCTTTTGGCTCTCTATGGGCTTCTCCCCATGCTTCTCCCTTGACTTTATCTGTTTCTTTAGAAATAAACAATGGACAAATGGAGTCTTTAAACGCCTCAGATGTAAAGTTATTCGCTGTCAAAGTGACGCCAAAATGAATGGGAGTCAATGGGATGCTAACAGCAGGTGATGGCTCGGTTAGCAATGGCTTCCCCTATGGAAAGTACGCTTTCCGGGTGCAGGATTACCCCCTTGGCAAGTTCACCGTCATTCCTTCACTCAACACGGAAGGAATCGATTGCAACATCGGACCGAACTATCAAGACTTTCTCCTGCGACTGTATATCTGGACGCCTTTCAAGGCAAATGCAAGTAACGTCCGATATACAAATTCGCTGTATAGTTAGTTTAAGCTGTAAACCCCTTTGTTCAAACAAAGGCACTTGTTGTCTTAACTGATGGTTCTTCCAGGTTTTAGACTCTTTTCATAGCTTTATTCCTCGGTTCTGATCCGTTTTTTCCGTCATTTCCACTTTCCATTCTAACCTATGTTTGTCTGATTTTGTGCTGTGCGTTTATGTTAGTTATGTGTTTGTGTTTTACTAAATAAACTCTTGTGCACATTTGTATGAGTTGATTCTGGTCTGCTTACTTTTGTCTGGTCACTTTAACGATTCGATCATAGCTATGAGCTAAGAAAGTTATTTTACTGTGGCCACAGAAAATATCCATTCTGAAGAGTTAATAGACAATCAGGACTGAATGTTTGCTGGACGAACTGATTATTTTATTGTAATATTAATTCAGTTACATTAAGTTAATTCGGTTAATTTATCCAAATATTCATAATTAATTGTAACGAGTTAAGATTCATGTTAAATATTTCCCCTTTGAGCTAATTTGTTACAAAATTATAATAATAATCTTACTGACCCCAAACGTTTGTATGGTAGTGCATCAAACAAAAAGTTATATCAGGGAAAGGATACGGGACAACATTGCACCCTGGGATTCTGCCATTTACAAAGTCTGCTGCAACCTCTGCCTTCGGTCGGCCCACATCTTTGGGTCTATAGATACAACATAAAGCAGTTTACATTACAGAACAAGAACAAGAAAAGGTTCAGAAAGCATATATCAGCTGACTAAGATTAACCTGAAGAGGAACTGTCTGTTGAGGTTGGAAACATCAATGGTGTCCATGTCCACCACATGAATGTGTCGAAAGCCTGACAAGGCCTGGGTGATGAAATTGTATCATATATGAGCATGATAAGACAGAAAACACATTAGCAAGTAGTCTTATTGCAGCTGTCATTCAAGAATAGGAACAAACCAGAATCTGTATAAACAAATGCAGCACAACAAGGATCGTACCAGATCTTTGAGCAGTTCACATCCAAGTCCGCCAGCTCCAATAACCAGAATTTTGCATGTGTCCAACAAAAACTGGAGAGACTGGAAGATGATGAGCACATTTTATGGAAAGAAAAGGGAGTAAAGAAACATTCAGGTTTTCCAACAAACAGATGACGCTAAAATGGCTCAAACTATAGTCCCTTATGACATTGGTTCTAAACCTTTTTGACTCATTGTCCACAACAATATTTGATTAAAAAAATTGCCCCATGACTCTTCCAGTTGTTTGAGATTCATTGGATAAAAATTAAGGATAAGGATTTTTAAAGTCGCCATGAAATCAAAATTGACTATTACATTTTTGTATGGAACATTGCAGTATTTATTATAAATGATTTATCTGTGAATAATGATCTATCATTATTTTTTTTAATTCATGTGCTCCCATTATCTTTAATCAAAATAACTTCCTCTCCCTATTGCTGTGACATCTCATCTCTTTTCTGATTATGTATTTTTGGTGCAAGGACATAGGGCTGGGCGATAAAACGATAACGATATGTATCGCGATAGACATGTAATCGATATCAATAAAAAATGCGTTCGATAAAACGTTCTATAATTTTTTTTTCTTCGTCGGAAGAAACCAGAGGTTGCGAAGCAAGTTTGGTTGCATGAACAAAGGCACTCGCTCTCTGGTAACCAAGCAACGTAGGGAGTGACACACTAACAGCCAATCATGTAACTGTATCTTGTTGGTTGCGCCATATCGTTGTCTCGTGTTGGATTATTCAGTAAACAGAACCGGCGTGGAGTGATAAATGGAAAGTGAGTGCTGCAGCGAGCAAGGAAATTGTTGATAAAACAGGATAACAAGTCAGCTCGCCAGTATGGCAGTTTTTTGGTTTGTATAAGTTAGACTGTAGTCAGACCAATAACATCTGATGTCGGATTCAGCCATTGAAACTACATGGAGAGGTAATGTTACTCTGCATCAGTGCCTTATGACAAAGCATCTAAACGGTAACAGTTACAAAGAAATAACGGAGGAACTGCACCTTAATGTTAAGAGATAATGGTTAAGTGTTCATTGTGATTTTCGACTTGTATCAACTTTATATTTTAATTATTTGAATGTTTTCCATGGTTGTGTTGACATTTCTGCCTTTATAACTGAAGGGATTATAATCAGAGGAAAGTTAAGTTTATAAAAATTTAAAATATTTATCTTCTGGTCCTTATTTTAAATAGGTCATAAAAATATCAATCATTATCGATATCGACCGATATGAAACACTTATATCGTGATACAGTTTTCAGCCATATCGCCCAGCCCTACAAGGACATGACAACCTGTCACTCAAATGACATCACAGCAAACCACAAAAATCAAGTCGTTTGAAACACTGTTTCACTCAGACATACGTCACAATTGCAACTTCCATTTCATGTTGTTATGAAAGTCTTGGCATTCAGAAAAAATATTTTAAAGCTTTGCATATCCCAAAAAAGATATAGTATTTTTCATTTTAATAATACCATGTTTTTACAATTGTATTAATTTACATGACTTTAAGGTCTAGACATCCCACATCTACACAGTTGTTGAAGAGGTAAATAAAATAATAAATATCTTGATTTTTAGATGTTTTGCCTTTAATTAATGTTGTCATCTTGAGGTCCCTGGGTTCAGAAACACTGCTTTATGACAGTCAGTGACAAAGCATTGCAGAGCAGACCCTGAATCAATGTTCTGCATGTAGCTAAAAAGAGGTACACAGAAGAAAAATGACCCGAATGCCCTGTTTAGACCTGGCATTAAGATGGGTTTTGGTCGATTAGATCACAAGTGGACGACGTTGACGCTAAATATAGGTGTAAACAGGGTCTTAAAAAATTTGAGCTTGTCCACTTTTTACCACTTCGAGGTAGTCGAAAACACATTTGACCAGACTGATTTCGTAGTGTAGACACTCATGCGGTTGAATGCGTTCGAACAGCCACAAAAGACTGCCTTCTCTCCGCCTACTGACATATTGCGTAAACATTATGGGAAGCGCACAAGCAGGCAGGATTTAAACTTTGTTGGCAGGAGACCCAAGTTTGGTTTGAAGAAAAACGTACCAAGCACAATGTTCTCTCGCCATTCCTGATTTCTAACACACATTCGCCGTGGTCTTGTGGCTGTCAAAAAACGACAGAAACGAAACAGAAACGAAAGCTGCTGCTGTCTGCATGTTTTTCCATCGTCTACTTTCCAGTCGCATTCATATGTAAATTGCACAAGCATGTTATTTTGCCCATTAGATAGAAAGATCTGAAAAAGCCCATAGATTTACCTACCATAGACCCTTCCCTTGAAGAAATCAGGACAGAAGTGGTTGAAAGTGGACAAAAGAGACGATTAAAACACCAGGTGTAAACAGGTATGTGTCTCCCTTATCTACTTAAGGTGATCCGATCGACCAAAACGCATCTTAATACCAGGTGTAAACAGGGCCTAAGTGCATAATCATTTTCAAAGCACAAATCTTTATCAATGCAATTATAGTCTTATCAGGCATGGATTATTTAAAGGGGGGACATTTTAAATAACATTGTTTTTTTGGTGAGACGTAGAGCACAGTGTACATAGTCTGTGTAGAAATTATGAACCATAAAAATAGCAGCCTGTCTGTTACTTTTAAAGCAGTCATTATCTCTAAGGAGAGAAAAACATTATTATGATATTCTGATGATATGCCTTCACAGCTGTGTTTATCTATAGATTATGTGATGTGATGTGATGTGATGTGATGTGATGTTATGTTATGTTATAAAAGACGTGTGTTAAGATTTACATCTTACCTCAGTGCTGGGTTCAAAATCCGGATGAGTGAAGGGTCCAGCTCTCTCTAAGAATTTTGTGACATGGTCCCATCTTCCCTGCCAGTCACTGCTGTCCACACTCCCTCCGTCCACAACCATGCTGTGAAAAAAATATAGAGATTTAACTACACAGAACACACATCACCCGGATGATTTAATAATTAAAAAACACATTCACACATAACATAATATACTATATATCATATATATAATAATTAATTAAGCTATGGGTTGGATGGCACTGACTTTAAGTAAGTTTCATAATACAAAGAAGGTGTCTTATCATACGCTATGAAAGAACATTATGGCATGTGTGCAAACAGCAGTGTTTGGAGGTTTTGCAAGCTTTCACCTAGCTTTCAGACAGATTATATTTATAGTATATGCGGGGAGCTCTTCAAAATAATGTCTGAACTGTATCTGGATTATAGATTAAGCTTATTATTAACCTCCCAAAGCAAACCTGCTGGCTGCCACATCTAAATTCTCATCTTTCATTTCACTAACTTCTCATTCAGCTCCTCTATTCTCCTTCTTTTCTTCTCCCTAAAAAGAGAGAATAAAAGAAGGTTCATTCATGCTCTGCTACCCGCAAGTTAACGTTCTTGCGTCCTGTTGATTGAACTACAAGTACTGTTACGAGGGATTTATGTGCAGTTTTGTAAAAAATTTCACTTACGGCTCCTCTCCTTCCGCCATATTGTCATACAGATTCAAAGTGAAATGTGCAACCTTGTGACAACAAGCAAAACTGCTATCCGCCTGACGCACACTGATATTTTCAACATAAAAGTCTCGAGTTTTGCACTCCAGCCGTTCGACAGATCACTTCAAGTATTCCAGTGACACATATTTTAATGTGAATAAACAAAAATAACGGTGCAACTGAGCCAGTTTTTCACTCAATAGTTCAAAAAGATGAGTTACCGGTTTGAATCAGTCTGACGAATGCTTCACTGAACTGAATCCATCGGAGCGCAGCGATCAACATCCGCTGTGCATCAACAGTATGGAAGGAAACCCCATTTCCACCATATAAGAAAAGATATTGCTTTGTTTAATTATTATATGTCATAAAAATTATGACATTTTATATGTCGAAGTTCGGTTTTGACATTGTTTGCCATATTTATGACCAGTGTTGGGGTTAGGGTTTGCAAGCACTACTTGGTTCATTTTTATGTAAAGTAACGCGTTGTTACTTTTGCATTGCTTTTTCTCACCAGGGCTAGGTTTGCTTGATTGTTGGTTTTTGATAACAAAAAAAATAAAAGTTATATTTTTTCTCACCAAAAGTGAAATGAATATGCCCCAGGCTAAAGGAAATGCAAATTCACGTCTGTACAGTAGAAAGTAGGGGTGTAACGATTCGTTTTAACAACGATACGATTCATATCACGATTTGAGGCTGTCGATACGATTCAAGGACGATATTGGTTCATTTAGAACGATACGATCCGAAACGATTCAGTGACTTGAAATCGATTCAGTAACTTTTTAGCCAAAAATTGTGTGACTGAAATAAATATCTGGATACTGGTCAGTGCAGGTGAAGTTTCCTAGATTCCTGTTGTTTCTTGTAAGGGAATCCGGTATATCAATTAATTATGGATATAAACAAACAAGTAAACAACAATTAATGGCAAATGCATTCAAATTTTATTTGAATAAAGTGCAACCAACAGTTTAGGTTGAATTAACAGGAAGTTAACCTTTTCTGCTCTCATTTTCAATATTCAATACATTTTCAATAAAAGCACAGTAAGTGCAACCACCATTTCAACAGTAGGTTAACCTGCTACTTCTGCTTTTGTTATCCAACATAATAATATTACAATATTAATATCAAAAATAAAGTGCAACTAACTTCTCTTCAGGTTTAATTAATAGTAGGTTTACCTGCTACTTTTGCTGTTGTTTTTCAACATTAAAATAATACAAATACAATATTAATATCAAAAATAAAGTGCAACCAACATTTCTTCAGGTTGAATAAACTGGCTGAACCTGCTAGTTTAATAACCTTCTCAGTTTAATAAACAAACAATATTTAACAAAAGATAAAATGTAACCAACTACTCTTCAATGACTCTACAGATTTCTTTTTCAACAATATCAACATGATCTGACCGCAGAACACTTCTCTGTGCGTTCACTATGTCTCCAGCTGTACTAAAAGCTCGCTCTGCTGGCACACTGGTGCCAGGAATGCACAGGTAACAAGCAAGGGTTGAAAGTACAGGTAGCTCTTTCTCTTGGTGGCTTGATAATTTCTCGCACGTTGGCTTCTCCTTTGCCATGCGCCATGTTATGTTTTGTTTTCTCAAGTCCCGTTCACACCGCCAGCGACACGCGACACAATCCCATTCATTTCAATGAGCGCTGCTGCTGGTGCGTTGCGATGATGTCACAGATAGGCAGACTGAATCGAGTAACGTTTAACGCCTTTATCATTAAAAGTGCTAAGAAAAAAACATCCATATAAAGTCTGACGTGCTTAAATCCAATGCGTTATTTTCTATGATCGATACAATCGATTGATTACCTTTTAAAACGATGTTAGATCGATATATGTCGCCCGGAAGGCCAACTTGCCGAGCACAGATCGATGTAGTTAGATCATTAGAAAATAAATCGATACATCGATGTAGTAGATGAATCGTTACACCCCTAGTAGAAAGCATGCACAGCTCAAACAAGCCTCAAATATGCTGCCATTCTGGATTGTAGAAGATTAAGGCAGAAAAGAAAGTTCAACACTTTCTTCAACAATAAAAAAGAAAGGAAAAAAGAAACACAAATGCGATGTTTAACTAAAGATCATCGAAAGTCAGCAGCAAATACATTAGTTAATAAAAGTTAGATTAAATACATAAAACAAATGAATTATTTAACATGATTGAATTGGTGCAGGTTTGTGTAGTTTGCATTGCACTGTTTTTATTCATTTTGTGCACGTGAGATGAGTAAATGCATGCTCACATTTAGTCTAGAACACACTGATCTGTGCTAGAACCACAATAACCATCATGTTTACTCTGCACACACAATATCTCTGCACTTACTCACAATTTCTATGAGGATGGGAGAGCTGCGATTTTGTTACTTTACTAGTTACTTTTAAAAAAGTAATCTGATTGCATAACTCGCCTTACTTGTATTGTGTTACCCCAACACTGATTATGACTTAAAAACTCAAAATTATGACATTCTAAGTCATAATTATGAGATAAAAAATAAAAAAAAATATGAGATAAAAAGTCAAAATAATGATGTAATAAGTTATAATTAGGAGATTAAAAATTGAGGTGCTTGTATTTAAATGTTTACTGTATTATAATTGTTTTGGAGTATGGGAGGAAAGTTGAAATTCTCTAGTTGTATAATTGGCCTATAGCCTAGGCAGAAAATGTATATAAGAGTGTGTGAAATTAAAATGTATTAATGACGGGTCAGTAAGCAAAAAAGAAAAGTTATTGTGTCTCAGACTTATTTAAGCATTTAATTCAGTAAAATAGAGACTTTTTAAACACATAGATAGATGCAGATATGCACACTACATAACATGTGGTGCAAAGAAATGCTGTTTATCTAACCCAAGAGTGTCCCTAATTTTCCTCTCCTAAAGTTGGCAACCCTAGTCTATTGAAAAGAAGAAAGTTACATTATAAGATGCTATAGGTAAACGTCATCATATGTCTCAAAATATAACATGCTTGTAACATGTAATCATATGAAAAATGAAGGGTGTTTGAAAATGTAAAATGGAAGTTCATTGTCCTCACATTCAAAAGACTTTTTGTTATGTTATATCCCCAATTTTATTTTTGTGGAAACGAAGCGCTTAGGTTTTCCCGGAATGATGATGTTGTTTAATTAAATGTATTCTGTGTCAAATAAAGATGGACTGACAGCATGTCCCATATTGCCAGGGCATGAAGGTTTCTGACAAATATGTAACTGAAAACTATTTCCTTTATCAGCTTGTTTCTCAATAAATAAATACACTCAAAAAAAAAAAAAAGGTTCTATATGGCACCAAAAATGGTTCTTGGCTCGTAATCATAGGGGAACCTTTTTAAGTGCTATATAGCACCAATTTTGGTGCTTCAGTGGTTCTTCACCGGTTCTTTGACTAAGGTGCTATATAGCACCGCTACCATATACAGAACATGTTAACATATAGTGCTATATAGTACCAAAAGTGGTTCCTCTATGGTTACGACGAAGAACCATTTTTGGTGTCATATAGAACCTTTTTTTTTGGAGTGTACCGATGCTTTCTGAAGGAATTACACTTTTGGAGACAGTATTACTCAGGATACTTAAGATAGAGTATTATTTATATGCTGGTTTTGATATTTTATTTTTTCAATGTTACGGTGATGGTAGTATGTATGTTGAGTTGGAGCTCCATGAATACTTGGAAGCACAGAAAGACATAGAAAAATTTTGATTTACTACCAAGAGCAATATTTACAAATATTAAAAAAGAAATTACACAAAATGGTCCTTTTTTATTTGCACAAATGCACCTCTCTTTATAATCCTGCCGGGCAACAAGATTTGCGACTTCATGGCTGATTCACCAGTGACTACCTGCACCTGTGTCCTCCCCAAGTGTCCTCACACCTGAAAGGGGTATTCTTGCAGGTAAAGCAACAACGGCTTTGGCAGCGGCAGCTGTGTATGGCAATCAGTGTGTCTGTTTATCGTGAGGCGTGTTAGGTGCTGTAATGTTGGAAAGGCCTGAGGCTTGTGGAGAGGCTTCCTGAGCTTTAGCAGGACGCCATTGTCCTTTGACACCATGCAATGTTCTTCTGCTAGCCTCTCCTTCTCTTGACTCGTGGATGCGTAGTGCTGCACAAGACTAGGAAGAGCCGAAAAGCACAACAGGCAAGATCGGGCTGGAAAACTAGAATCGAGACGGAATCGGCCACTGTCGTATTCTACACGGACATTAGTAGGGCCTCTCTGGGTCTTTACGGAGAGGGTAAAGAGGTAGAGTGGATGGCTGCTGTCACGCACAAGGAAAGTACCTTCTGAAGCTCCAATGAGGGCATCCCTTGCCTCACTGGCTGTCATACCACCCCAGTACCATCCTAAAACATAAAGAAACTATTAATATGACAGTCAGTAAGACGGAGCCCCTAAGGGGCATGGTGGTGAAAAAAATGGATGGGAGGAAAAATTATAAGTCAATGCTTTTGCGTCTCTTGCAAATGTTTTGCGTTCCCCTACGAAACTTTGCGTTCGTTCACAAAATGTTTACGTTCCTTTGCAAAAACTTGCGCTCTTTGAACGAGAGAACGCAAAGTTTCTCGGGGGAACGCAAACATTTTCAGAGCGGACACAAAGTTTCGTGGGGGAACGCAAAACATTTACAAGAGAACGCAAAAGCATTGCCATTATTTTTTCTCCCATCTCATTTTTTTCTTCTTCACCATGTCCCATCAGAGGCTTCGTATAGTTTTTCAACATGGATAATAATAAGAAATGTTTATTGAGCACCAAATCAGCATATTAGAATGATTTCTTGAAGGATTATGTGATTTAGAAAAAAAATAACAAATATAATTAGACTATTATTATAAATTATTTTTTAAAAAATTGACAAAAATAATTAAAAATTGACAATAATAAATAATTATATTTGATTTACTAATAATTTACCAGAACAGAGACAAACTGTTGCTGTATACACGTAAGAACCTTGGTCATAAATTATTCTTCATAAAATATAAAAAGATGTATAAATATATATATATATATATATATATATATATATATATACTGTATATATATATATATTAACAAAATCATTATTTTTTCTCTTTATTTATTTTTTGTGCCTTGTCTTTGATATGTGTTATATATTGTCAAATATAAAATATTTGCTAGTGTCTGCAGGTCTCTTTTTAAGACTATAGGCGTACCTGAAGTGTGTAGGTGCTGAAAGGTGGTGGTGATGAAACGCAAGTCCTCAGCCGGGGCCCATGAGTATGGAGCTGCTTGGGACTGCTGGATTTGTTGAACTTCTGATTTGTCCCTCTCATTTTGAGCACTTGTACCACTTGCAACCATTCCTGAAGGTTTCTTCACATGGAAGAAAAAAACACATCTTGATATGTAATCAACAGATTTGTTTTCTACATGTCAAAATGACGCGAGGTGAGATAGCAGAGCTAAAAGTTCAAAGGGTAAAAATCGCTGTGCTGCTCTTTCTCTTTTGTCATTTACCATTTCAACTGAACTCAAAGAATGAATAAACAAAGGAAGTACAGTGTGCCAAGAACAAGAGAATGTACTCAAATGCACTACATTTACACAATGTGGCAAGAAGTTCAATGGAAAGCTGCAGGGTAAACAACAGATCTTACATGGCAACAAAGTCACAAACAGTAAAACATTATAAATCAGATCAATATGCTATTGGAATTATTGTGTTTTTATTTCTGTTTTTCAACATCTGACTCAATGAGTCTTCCTAGGAAGTACAATATGATAGATAGATAAATAAATATCATGACATTGATGGTTTAGTCAGCCTATTTAAACAATTTCTGAGGTGACATTTAGAAAAAGAGGTAAATGTGGCTTTCTCTGTAAATGAGAGCAACAGAATTGAGAAACTGATTGTTTCTCAAAATATTGAATTGTTTTCTTTCATAGATTTTATTAAAAATATATTAACACAAAGTATCAAATATAATCACACAGGCATGTTATTAGGTCCATACAATTTTATAAATCAGATTAAAATTGTAGAATTCTGGTGATAGAAAATAGCAGAACCTCAATTGAATATTTCAAATAAAATTCTGTGACAGAGAAATGTAGGCCTATAGCCTACGTTTAAAATGTATATGTATTTAAATGTAGGCTACGTTTAAAAAGGCACTTAGATCCAAACAAAACTATTAATTTCGAAACATCAGCAGCAGGAATTTTCACCGGATGTGTTCAACGAGATCGAAGCAAATGAATTATTTCACAGCTACATGTAGCTAACCACTCCTCAGTTCATCAAAAACTAATGCACCCATCAAACAGGTTTGGCCACTTCACAGTATCTAAGAAACTAAAAAAGATTTCCAACAAGACTTACCTTTTCTTACCTTTGTGGGCATAAAATCGTCACCTTCGGCACTTCACCAACACACAGCAGAATGGAAGATGACAGTTTGAAGTTTTACCGTTGCAGGCAGAAAAATTCACGCCAATCCAAGTCCGGTCCTGTGCCAAAGCTGCTGACATTGTTCCAGCAGAGCAATAATGGCGACAAAGCGCCACAAACCGAGGGAATTTCGTTAAAACATTTTACATAAATATTCCATAATATTGTCTAACCCGAACGAGCCTTTCTTCTAATGCCAACTATTCTCCAGGGAATCGCGAAGCGAAATGAGGGCGTATAAAATAACAAAACAGCTTTGTAGTAACGTTAGTAATCTAATCAGAGTAAAAGGTCGTTTGGCTTGGTTGGTGGATTATTATTTTCCTGAAATAAGAGTAGTAAGAAACGCCTTTGCCGCACGTTGGGCTGTTTTATTAGTTGACGCGCGTTCTAGGAATCTCAGCTCATTCCAAGAACTGCGCTACATCTCAGCGCTCGCGGCCTCATCATCGGGCACTGCGTTTCCATTGGCTGCCGTGTGCCGATGACGAAGCGCCCGGGCCGGTTTCAGCTGCGGATGACTTTCCCAGTACAGAGCTTTCCAGGAATGCTGAAACAGTCGCTGAAATTGACCTCTGCGCCAGCTGCATGGACTGAGAGCTACAGCAAGGGGCTGTGATGGGAGGTGACTGCAAGGGAAGCATTGCTGGGTAAGTCCAATTCCAGAAAATGTGTATCGTCAGAATGAATGTTAGTCATAGTTATTAACATCAGCAACACTTTACTATAAGATTTCATTTGTTAACATAATACATTAACTAACATGAACTTACCATGAGCAATAGGCTACATTTGTTGCGGTAGGCTATTTATTAATCTTTGTTAACATTGGTTAATAAAAATCCAGCTGTCATTGTTTGTTCATGTTAGTTCACAGTGCATTAACTAGTGTTAACACAACTTTTGACTTGAATAATGTAATAGTAAATGTTGAAATCAACATTAACAAAGATTAATAAACGCTGAAGTGCAGTTCATTATTAGTTCATGTTAACTAATGTAGTTAAATGTTAACTAATGGAACCTTATTGTAAACTGTTACCATAACATCTAACATCCTGGTAAAATATCAGGCCCTGGATTAACCCTTTAAAGGGATAGTTCTCCCAAAAATGAAAATTCTGTCATCATTTACTCACACTCATGATGTTCCAAACATGTATGAGTTTCTTTCTTCTGCTGAACGCAAAATAAGATATTTGGAAGAATGTTTGTAACAAAGCAGATAGAGCAACCATTGACTACCATAGTAATTTTTTCCCTACTATGGTAGTCAATGGTTGCTCTATCTGCTTTGTTACAAATATTCTTCCAAATATCTTGCTTTGTGTTCAGAAGAACAAAGAAATGTATACAGGTTTGTTTGGAACAACTTGAGGGTGAGTAAGTGATGACAGAATTTTCATTTTTGGGTGAACTAACTCTTTAAAACACATATCCAGAAAAAAAAACATGGGCATTTTTTTATAATAAATAAAAACTAAAATTATATCAATAAAATAAAAATGTAGGCTCATAAATAAAAAATTCTAATATTTTTTTAAGGACCCAAAATGTTCTATTATTTGCTTCTACTAAACATTTATAATAACAAGTCTATAGGTGCACCGATATAAAATTCTGGCCGATACCTGATCGTTCTTTATATCTGAAAGCCGATAACCGATATGCCTGAATCCAAATTCTTATATAATTTTTGAGAGCCTGATTGCAAAAACAAAAGTCTCACCATTAAGCCATGTCCAAAGTACACAATTATAATGTTCTCATTATCATTTTATGACAGACTTGCGCTGCACATGTTGCACTTCACTGTATTTTCTTTTTTTAAGTGATTCCAATCACATTTCAGGCAGTTCAAAACCATCATGGTGAACAGTGTGCATCTGAAGTGTCTCAGCTGGAGGAAATAACCCATTATTTATCAGGCCGATAACAATAACATTAAAAACGTACATACAGTATATCGGCCTATGCCGGTATGGTGGCCGATGTCGTGCATCCCTATTTCTAGGCTTACTAGAATGTATTATTTTATTTATTCCATTATGTATTGTACTGCAGTTAACTTATAACTAATGATTTTTGATTATCTGATCTACCAGATATCTTTGTAGTTTTAGTTAACAGCCAAATTGTGCTTTACCAAATGGCTGAGAGGTCTGCTAAAGTGTTAACTAAACAAAATGCTCTTCATAATAAAACAAAAACTGAGATTTAATAAGACAGATTAATAGATTTTATTAATTATAACATAAAAATCATCACCTAAACAACACATTTATGTGGCATTGAAAACCGTGTGAGAATGTGTTTCAGAGTGAAAGAAGACTAGTTAAAATCTAACATAAAAAATAATAATAACAATGAAATGGAAGGCTTAGACAAGACCATTGAGGGTGTAATTAAACATGTGTATCCGGTGTCATTTTACATTTGTTGACTGTATGAATCTAGCTCTCATCTCCATTCTCTCCCGCTCCTCTGATTATACGCTTGTTCCCTCGTTTCCCTGTAGGGCCCTTTGGCTTGGTGAAGGCTTGTTTCAGAGCATGCTGCTTCGGGTACACCTCTTCATACAGGAAATCCTCCGTCAGCCCCTCTCCACTATCAATCTCCATCTACACACATGACGCATAAATAGATTAACTGAAATATGCATTCATTTGATTAGAAGCAAATGTCAAAAAGGAATGCTCTATGAACCTTTCAAAATGTAATGGTCATTAAGATTTATTTTGTTTTGTTTTCAAATAAATTAATACTTCTATTCAGCAAGGATGCATTAAATTGAGCAAAAGTGACAGTAAAGTAATTTATAATGTTACAAAAGTTATCTATTTCTATTCTTTCTATTCATCTATGAATCCTGAAAACTATGGATCATGGTTTAAAATATTAACCATTGACAATAATAACAAATGTTTCTTGAGCACCAAATAAAAATATTAGAATGATTTTGAACAACAGTATATATTCACTAATGTTGGTTTTATTTTTAACAATTAACAGTGCCGTGTGTAGTATTTATGAGGCTCTGTTGACAGAAAAGCAATATAATATACATAACAATGTTTTCAGAGGTGCATAAAGACTTTAAATAATGAACCGTTATGCTTTTATTACCTTAGAATTAGCCATTTCTATCTACATACACGCAGGTCCCCTTACAGTGAAGTCACCATTTTGCGCCGCCATGTTTCTACAGTAGCCCTAAACGGACAAACTGCTCTACAGAGCGCTAGTTACTCTCTGCTGTCTCAGATGATGACATCTTTGTCCTATGTCGACCGTAGCTTCTCTATGTGCTTTGAAAGGGAGGGGTGAGTGGTGGACAGTTGCAATTCACAACCTCACCACTAGATGCCGCTAAAATTTACACAGTGCACCTTTAAAGGGTCACCCAAAAATGAAAATAATGTAATTTATTACTCACCCTCAAGCCGTTTCATACCTGTAAGACCGTTCATCTTCGGAACACAAATTATGATATTTGTGTTGAAATCCGATAGCTCAGTGAGGCCTGCATATAGCCAGCAATGACATTTCCTTTCTCAAGATCCATTAATGTACTAAATCAGTTCATGTGAGTACAGTGGTTCAATATTAATATTATAAAGCGATGAGAATATTTTTGGCGTGCCAAAAAAAAACGAAATAACGACTTATATAGTTATGGCCGATTTCAAAACACTGCTTCATGAAGCTTCGGAGCGTTATGAATCACTGTATCGAATCAGCGGCTCGGAACGCTATAGTCACGTGATTTCAACAGTTTGGCGGTTTGACACGCGATCCGAATCATGATTCGAGCCGCTGATTCGATACGCTCCGAAACTTCATGAAGCAGTGTTTTGAAATCGACCATGACTATACAGTATAAGTCATTATTTTATTTTTTTGGCGCACTTAAAATATTCTTGTGGCTATATAATATTAATATTGAACCATTGTACTCACATGAACTGATTTAAATATGGTTTTAGTACATCAATGGATCTTGAGAGAGGAAATGTCATTACTGGCTATACAGGCCTCACTGAGCCATCGGATTTCAACAAAAATATCTGAATTAGTGTTCCGAAGATGAACGGAGGTCTTACGGGTGTGGAACGGCATGAGGGTGAGTAATAAATTACATTATTTTTATTTTTGGGTGAACTAATCCTTTAATATATGTAGCCAATAACATAAACATGAGCATTTAACTGTCCTTAAATGGATAGTTCACCCAAAAATGAATTTACTCACCCTCAAGCCATCCTAGGTGTATAGGACTATCTTCTTTCAGACGAATACTATCAGAGATATATTAATTAATATCATTGCTCTTCCAAGCTTTTTAATGGGAGTGAAAGGCGGTCCTGATTTTAAAGTCCAAAAAAGTGCATCTATCCCTCATAAAAGTAATCCATACGACTCCAGGGGGGTTAATAAAGGCCTTCTGAAGCAAATCAATGGGTTTTTGTAAGAAAAACATCCATATTTAAAATGTTATAAACTAAAATGACTTGCGTCCGGCAGACGGCCTATACGTACGCAATGTATTACGTAAGATGAAGGAGTAGCATAAGCTTTGACAGCTCTTGCTCTCTTTCGCCGTAAATCGATGCGTACGGCCATCTGTCGGAAGCCAGTTATTTTAGTTTGTAAAGTTTTAAAAATTGATATTTTTCTTACACAAATGCATCACTTCATAAGGCCTTTAATAACCCCCTGGAGTCGTAAGGATTACTTTTATGATGGATGGATAAATTTTTTTGGACTTCAAAATGTTGACCTCCATTCACTGCCATTATATGGAAGAGCCAGGACATATTTTAATAAAACTGCAATTGTATTTGTCTGAAAGAAGAATGTCATATACACCTAGGATGGCTTGAGGGTGAGTACATCTTGGGCTAATTTTAATTTTTGGGTGAAATATACTATTTTAAGCTTTTGAAATTGACTGATGAAAGGATAAAGTAGGGTGTTTCTCATTAAAGAAATCTCAATCACAAACTATGCAAAGTAACCTGTTTAATCACAGGCACATCATGTTCTCACTTAGAAATAGATAGATTGATAGATAGATAGATAGATAGATAGATAGATAGATAGATAGATAGATAGATAGATAGATAGATAGATAGATAGATAGATAGATAGATAGATAGATAGATAGATAGATAGATAGATAGATAGATAGATAGATAGATAGATAGATAGATAGATAGATAGATAGATAGATAGAGAGAGAGAGAGAGAGAGAGAGAGACAGACAGACAGACAGACAGACAGACAACCTTGTACTCTTCAACTCAGGTCAAAGCGTCTACTCAGCTAACTTGAAAACATACTGTACAGTATTAGGACCAGTTGTTGTAGTCAGTGTACCTTTTTGGCGATCTCTATGTGGTAGTCTCTCTCTACCTCATCCAGCAGTCGATTCTTACAGCTGGAATAGAGCATCCTTTCTTTGATGCTACAACTATACCCGGGCATGGAGTAGATGAAAACTGGTCCACATATTCAAGCACAAATATGAAATCAGCTTTGTAGAAACATTACTAATCATAAGTAGCCAACTCAGCTTATTGTGATATTTAAAAGTTAAAAAAAAAAGTTAATAATATTAATAATAATATATTGACACTAACCTACAGCTTCCAGTGCCTGTCCTTGATGGGTGTGTTTGTACAGGAAGAAGTGGTATCGTGGGGCATCAGTGGGGATTCTGCTTGGCAGCTCTTTGGTCTCTGTAGGACTAGTGTGGACCAGCTCAATTGTCTCTCGTTCGATGTCCAGCCTCTTAAAGATGATACAGTAAAAAAAAAAAAAGTGCTTTGTGACTGGGATGATGTAGATAATAAGTGCAGCAGGCATAATATTCTATGTGGTAATATAAATACACAACCATAAGCCATTCAAAAGTTTGGGATCAATAAGATGGAAGAAATTAATTTTATTCAGCAAGGATGCATTAAATTGATCAAAAGTGGCTGTTAAAACAATTAAATGTTTCAAAAGAAGAAAAAATGTATTGCGGTTTCCACAAAAATATTAAGCAGCACAACTGTTGTCAACATTGATAATAATAATTGTTTCTTGGGCACCAGATCAGCATATTAGAATGATTTCTGAAGGATCATGTGACACTGAAGACTGAAGAAAATTCAGCTTTGACATCCCAGGAATAAATTAAATTTTAAAATATATTAAAATAGAAAACAGTTATTTTTAAATTATAAAAATATTTCAAAATATGACTGTATTTTTTATTAAATATGCAGCCTCGTTGAGCAAGAGACTTATCGACCCCAAACTTTTGAATGCTAGTATACGTTTACTGTATTATGCATATTTTGAATTTAGGTGTATTGTTTCATAAATTATTCCAACATGAAATATTATGGCGAGAATCCTGTTTTAAAAATGCACAAAATAAACAGCCCATTCAATACAAAGCATTATGTGAAGCAACTAATGCATGTATAACAATGCATATGTGCTTATTCAGTGCAACCATTACTGTTAAAAGTTTAAGCGGCAGTCTGAACATTTTGCTTTTGAAACTACTTTTAAAATATGTTCATAGTGTATGTGTGTGAGACTTACTAGTTGAATGTAATTGATGCGTTTGTGTTTAAGTTGCTGTAAAGCATGTTTAGCCTCCTCTTGCAATGGGAATGCCAAACCCTGTAAAGTCGGATTTTTACTCTCCACGCTGATCTCTGTCTGTATCAGAAACACACACACACACACAAACACACATATGTGTTATATATATATATATATATATATATATATATATATATATATATATATATATATATATATATATATATATATATATATATATACAGTTGTGGTCAGAATTATTGGCACCCCTGGTAAATATGATCAAAGATGGCTGTGAAAATACATCTGCATCGTTTAGCCCTTTATTAACCCTTTTATTAAATACTTTTTGCAACCTCCTTTTGCCAAGATAACAGCTCTGAGTCTTCTTCTAATGCCTGATGAGTTTGGAGAACACCTGACAAGAGATCAGAGATCATTCCTTCATACAGAATCTCTCCAGATCCTTCAGAGTCCCAGCTCCATGTTGGTGCTTCTTCTCTTCAGTTCACCCCACTCATTTTCTATAGGGTTCAGGTCAGAGAACTGGGATGGTCATGGCAGAAGCTTCATTTTGTGCTCAGTGACACATTTGTGTGTTGATTTTGATGTTTGTTTTGGATCGTTGTTCTGATGGAAGATGCAAACACGGCCCATTATAAGATTTCTAGCAGAGGCCGTCAGGTTTTGATTTTTTATCTGTTGGTATTTGCTAGAATCCATGATATCATGTATCTGAACAAGATGTCCAGGACCTCCAGCAAAAAAAAAATAGGCCCACAACATTAAAAATCCAGCTGTATTTTTAACCGTGGGCATCAGGTACTTTTTATCCCTGTTTGCACCAAACCCATCTGATAAGTGAAGTGAAAAGTGAAGTGACGTGTGACACATACTTGGAATTTGTGCTCTGCATTTAACACACACACACCGTTAATACACTGCCAGAGCAGTGGGCAGCCATATTGCTGCGGCGCCCGGGGAGCTGTTGGGGGTTCGGTGCCTTGCTCAAGGGTCTCTCCTCAGTCATGGAGGGTGGAGGAGAGCACTGGTTATTCACTCCCCCCACCGACAATTCCTGCCAGACATGAGATTCCAACCCGCAATCTTATGTTGCAAGTTCAACTCTCTAACCATTAGGCCACGACTGCCCCATCTGGTGGGTTTTCTGCCAAAAAAACTCTTTTTATAGCTTCATCTGACCACAGAACCAGGTCCCTTTTAGTTCCAGTCATGTCTGACAACTGAATATGCTGGAGTTTGTTTCTGGATGAGCAAGAAGGATTTTTTTTAAACCCTCCCAAACAATATTTGGTGATGTAGGGGTTGTTGTTTTTTTTATTTTATTTATTTTATTTTTTTAAGGCTTTCTGACCCCAAGACTCAACTAATCTCTGCAATTCTGTGAGCCTTGGAGAGTCTTTTTCCACTCCAACTCTCCTCCTCACCGTCCATTAAGTCAATATAGACACACATCAACTTCGTAACATCTTTAGTTGATTGGAACTTCTTAATTATTGCCCTGATGGTGGAAATAGCTATTTTCCTACAGCCACTTTCTATTTTGTGAAGCTCAACAATATTTTGCTGCATGTCAGAACTATATTCTTTGGTTTTACACATTGTGATGAACGATTAAGGGAATTTGGCCTTTGTGTTTCCTCTTTCCTTATACTCCTGTGAAACAAGCCATCATAGCTAGACAATTTCATGTTCCTAGTCAACCTGGTGTGCTAAAAATTTAAATATTAATGGGAATATACTTCAGAGATATTTTAATCAAAAAAATCCTGGGGATGCCAACAATTATGGCCAACGTGTTTTGGAGGAAAGCATTTATTTCATAATGTGATTTCCCCCCACTTTCAATTCTTTTACTTCAATGAAAGGTTAGAATTTTGCGAAATTTTTGAATGAAAGATCAAAAGGATAAACAATGCAGATTTATTATTATTCATTTTTATATTAATAATATTTAGAGCTGTCGCTACCTTTGCTTGTCCACTTACGGTGGCAACTCGTCTTCGCTCGTCCTAAAAAGAAAAGTGCAAAAGTTTAATGTAAATCCACTTAGTACTCACACACTTGAAAACAAAATGAAAACACAGGACACTTACCCGTGCCACTCTGTCCTGTTAGGTGCATTTTTAAGAAATACATACATTTATTAGATATTCAAGTCAGACAAACTGTCAGATATTCAGTCTTGGTATGCAGCGATTTCCACATTTTGGGCCTTCCTCACCTCTGTTATTTTAATCTGATGGAGTTGTTGCTCAGCAGTGGTGAGGGGGGCCGGGCTGGAGGAAGAGGACAGATGTCGTAGATAACCTTGGAAACAGATGTCTTCCTGAAGGTCAGAACAGTAAATAGTGCTTAGATGACACATCATCACACTTCTTATTATGTGAAATGAAAGAACCTGTGCAAAGGTGAGTAAACGGAAAACATTTGCTCAAGGTTTATTGTAAAAAAAGAAAAAGTTTGGTCACTAATTAAATCTAGGCCGGGTTTCACAGACAAGGCTTTAAGTATCTTTTATAAACATGCCTTAGAAAAAAAAAAGTGCTGGTGTATATCTTGAGACAAAACAATGGCACTGACATATTTTAAGATATCTAAGTTAAAGTTGCTTTCAGTTAAAACAGCTCAAAAATGCACTTTAGTCTGGGACTATGGCTTAAGCCTTGTCTGTGAAATAAAGTTTCCAAAAGGATTTTTTTTTATTTATTTTTTTATTTTTACAGTGATGCCATAGAATCATTTTTGGGTTCTCCAAAAAAACTTTCAGTGAACAGTTCCTAAAAGAACAAACTTACTTTCTACAATTAAAAATAAAGGTTCAATATTGGGTTCTTACAGTGATTCCATAAAAAACCTTTTTGGTTCTCCAAAGAACATTTTAATATTCTGGAGAAACATTTTCCAGTGTAAAGAACCATTGTGGAATGGTTCCATGTTTTAGTCATTTTTTTATTCAACAAAGAATCTATTTTTAAGTATATCTAAAGCGGAAAACAAATGGGTAAAGGTAATATGTCAGGAAAACACATTAGATCATATTAAATCATTCATATTACACAACTCTGTAAAATGTTCTATTCTGATTGGTCAGTCGTGACATTCAGGCATCACATAATGTTGAACGCTCGAATACTTGATTCTGATTGGTCAGTTATAACAGGAATTACCGCAATCAGATTCTCAGAAGGTATATATGATTTTTGCATTCCCAAAAGGAAATTCAAAAATCCACTACAGCATTTCCTTGACTTTCAAAAAAAGGGAAAAAATTTGAGAGATTGATTGGAATGGAATTCATAAACAAGAAGGATTAAGTCAAATATATCATCACTCCCTCAGCTGTTGTTTTAGAAGCACAATTGATAAATAGTTAATAGATGATATACAGGTAAAATGATCAAATAAAATGTCTACACACCTGGACTGTTCCGAACAGTTCATCATTTATGTGACTTCCACCGAACTCTTTCTTCAGTGTGGCTCGGGTAGCAGCATACACCATCTTTAACCTCACCTGTGTGGTGTAGAATGCATAGGTATTGTCATTCAGAAGGGTAATTCACATTATTTTAAACACAATGGCTAAAGGGAACATTATTTATAGAGTGAGAGGGTGAGAGTTTGTGTACACATTTCACTTTATCATGTGTTTCCTACTTACTGGTGACTGGTCTGGCGACCAGGAGATAAACAGCCACTCATATCCCAGCTGGTTCTGTGAGTCAAGGCGGTAAAGGATATAACAGGGCTCTAGGCCATCCAACATGGGCAGGACACATGCGTCATAGTCCTGATCCCAGCTCTGAGAAACCTCTCTGTACGCTCCCAACACCAGCTGCTCTGAAACACACACAGACAGATACACACACATACACACCTCATAACACACACCTCGACTACTTGCAGTAGCCCCAGATAAATGCACTGACTATCAGTCTGGGTCCAAAAACAGCACGGTGCCACTGTTATCACACACTGCATGTATAACATTCCACAGTCCAATTTATCTTCACCTTTTACTTGACATTATTTAGGCTCAGCAAGTGACCAAAATATATGGTACAAGCTGTTACTAAGAGTAACAACTTGTACCTTAACAAATACTGTGTGTGTATATATATATATAAAAAACACCAAATCAAGTGCCATTTATTTTAAAAGAAAGTTAAGAAAGCACGTGTTTTAAACATAACATCTCACAAATGTTCATTGTTAGGTTTTAAAAGATAAAACAAGCCAACTTTAGCTGCATTTAAATAAAAAATTCAATTATTTTGACCCACTTAGTAGGACTACGTATATAATTTCCTAATGACTTCTATTGTCTGATGAAGTTCCAATAGAACATTTAAGATATATTAACTTTTTCACAAGGGTACTAACTTCATACAACCATTAAAATGACCTTGCAAAAAAGACAAAAAAAGCCTAGCGTAATTTGTTGCTTGTAGATGGTTTGATATTTTATCTAATGCAGTGACGTTCATAAATTGTATGTGTGTCCAAATACTTTTTGTAAATATCTAAATGTGACCAACCTGTGGTACCCGAAATAGAATTTTTTTTACTTGGTTTATTCTATTAAATTGATTCATGAATTGGAAAGTGCAAATAGTACTAAACTAATCAAAAGCTCCCTCAATCTTTTCACTCAAACCAAACCATTCTCAGTGTATTGAAATATACATAGAAAAACACATGCTCCTACTCACCGGCCCTTATCACAATCTTCATCGCTCTGACAGCTCCTCTTCTCGCCTTCACGAGGAACTCTCTCAAGTCTGGAGTTGCTGGTTTCAGCAGAGAGGTATGACAATAAACAGAGAAAATGGTTAAAACAGAGAATTATTTAATGTCATATTACAAATACTTACATTATACTAGAGCAGTTCGTTTTTAAAAAGAAGAAGAAAATTGAATGAAACAAAGGAAATTTTACACTACTTCCACACTGTGCGGCCTGTGCCTCATTCTTGGCCTCACCATGGTAACGGGGCATCAGGACTCATAAATGATGTAGGTGCAGGTGAGATGGATGAGGAGCGGCGCTTCCGCCCGTAAGCTTAAATTACCTCCCATCATCATTCACATAAAACAGTCTAATATTATCACTCGAATTCAAACCTATATAACTATATATACCACTAAATAACTATATGTATACATGTGTAACCATATGTTTGTTTGCGAAAACCAAGAGTTAAGCAATTTTCCAACTCAAAAACATTAAAGTTTTCTTTTTTAATAGATAATTCCCTTTGCTTTCAAATTTGTATATATTTGCAAATAGACTCCATGGAAATCTGAGAAAGGTTAATGCAAGGTTTTAATACATTATTTGACTATAAAAAAAAAAATCTGGAGCTTTAACAGGTGTCATTCCAAACACCTTTCATTTTGCCTTTTTTGTGAATCTTCAAAGTTTATATTACAATTTGGACTAAAGATTCATGCTTCCCTTTCACTGAAAGGAGAAGAGTAAAAATATAAAGTGATATTACTCAAATAGTATATATCCATATGGGCTGCAGGGTATTGTAATAAAGATTTGCTTGTACTTACCATGGATACCAGTCTGATGCGACATCCCAAGTCCCGGTGATGCTCCAGCTCAGTCCGAATTCCTGTTGAAACTCCCACCTATTGTCTTCAGTGGCACTGCTATCTGTGCCCAGCAGTGTGGTCCAACTCACTTCCGTACAATGACATCAACGCCCCTTAAGCATCTTACCTGGGGAATCCTGTTTGAAACTCGATCGGCGGAACTGAGGAAGATGTGTAGCCTAATATTACACCTGTCAGGGGATGGGTTCCAGCACACCACCTATCTAGTATTATTCACCCATCACTGGTGGCCCTTACGGGGTATTAAGTGGATGACAACATCTGTCATCTGTGATGAGCCGCATTATAATGCTGTAGGTTTGCTCTGGTGTAAAATAAAAGGCAGAACCCTACTGTAACTGAGAGTCTGGACATTATCTATCTGTCTCGCTCTTCTACAAACAGTTATGCAACGCGCCATTTGTGAAAAGAAATGGCACATTATCACTCACACACATCTAGGACCTGATAGGAGCATATAAACCAGCGGCCTGTGGGAGCTCAAATTCCACCAGGCTGACATGAGATACCGTGCAGGCGGCTGCTGACCCCCAACCAGCAGGACAGCAGTTCATTTAGACAACCTAACTAGCTACCGAAAAGCCATTTCAAATAGTAAACTGTCTCTACCACTCTTTGAGATTGTGTATGAGGTTTATGAGATTTGATTTAAGAAAAAAGTGCTGTATTGTGTCTTTAAAAAGTGTTTCTGGGGGGTATTTTGTAAGAGCATCTAACAGACAAAAAGGTTTAAATCTGATATTATTTATGTATATAAAGAAAGAAAGAGAGAGAACATACCTGTGAGTTTGCTAGTGTTGGCTTCATGTTTAATTCACTCAGCTGTGAGCACAAACCCAGCCATTATTCATTATTCAGCGCAGCCCTCCCTCCAAAGACACACACATACTCTGCACACATAGATTCTCTTTCTTCTTCACACACCAGACACTTTTTTATTTTAACATTAACTATAGACTTGTCCGTATGCGTTGCTAAACAATATTTAGAAAGAATTTGTCATCCTCTGTTTTTCATCTCAGCCAGCCTCATGCATAATGACAAACTAAATATCTGTTGTTCATATTAGGCTACATTTTGTATGGCCTTTTGATCAAACTAATATTTACCGACAAATGGGGCTGAAAACTCAGAACAAGTTCCATGTTTTTATGACTCTTCTGAATGGTTCTTTTTTGTGAATCAGAAACATACAGAGGAACGGTGTAGGCTGTTTCTCTAATGACTAGAGCCACTTTTTTTGTGAATCAAAACATTTTGTGAATAAAATAGCCTAAGTCAATAATTTTGTTAGTCTGCTATTTTTATGTAATAGTATTTCTTTATTTTACCCAATTACTTTTAATTTTAACTGCTGTACTAATGTCATACATTCACTAGATTTTTTTGTGTGTAGCCTACGTGTTAAACGAAATTGCACAAAAGGTTCAGAAGCATATTTGTTGTTTGCAGAGGACCTAATATTTTATTTAATGAAATTGCATTCATAAAGAGTGTTACCCCGCTGGGGAAAAAAAATCTAAATATCTAACCAAACCTGATAAACCTAAGCACCAAAGTAGGCTACTTGGCTTACTCTTACAGTATGTTTGCTTTTTCTATTACACATTGAACTGTGCAAAGACTCATTAATGGAAAATAGCAAATAGATTATTTTTCAAAGAATAAAAAAAATCATACAGTCCGAATCCAGAACAAATTATTTTGAGCCGCTTCTTTGTAATGAATCAAAAACAAACCCGTGTAATTACATTTCGGAACGACTTAGCCTATTTTAGGGATTTATTTAATCAAGTATTTTTGTTTGATTTTGTATACACACACACACACACACACACACACACACACACACACACACACACACACACACACACACACACACACACACACACACACACACACACACACATATATATGCATCCCTATATATATATATATATATAGGCATATATAGGCATCCCTATATATATATATATATATATATATATATATATATATATATATATATATATATATATATATATATATATATATATATATATATATATATATATATATAGGGATGCCTAGTGACTTTTATTTTGAATTGTTGTGCATTATTTCTTCTTGCTCATCTGTTCTTATGTGTTTAATGATCACTTGATTACGTTACTCGGTTTTAGCTGTCATGCTCGCTTTTTTCATCTGATATATACAGCAATGAGTTATGTAAGATCTCGGGGCGCAGGTTTTTAGAAAGGGAGTTACTTTTGAATTGTTGATCTGTGAAAATGCGACACGCACGTGAGGTGACATATACGATGCTCATGAGAGCGTATGCCACAGCTTCAAAGACTGAGGCCGTCGCTTCTAACCGGAAAACAGGACTGAAAGCAGCAGATATCGCGAACAGACTTCGGGGCGAAAAAGAAACACGGATAGATGACAAAAATGAGGTTGGCTGCGTTTATTTATGCGTGTATTGTCTGTTTTGACTATAGTAAATTTATGTGCAACCATTTAGGTTCCGTCTTTTTTCGTTCCACTCCAAAGGTTCCGGTGTCACCTCTACAGAACAGAGTGAATGAACTCAAACAGTTCAGCCAGCAACTACAGTCTATTCACCCCAGTGTGCTCGTAAAAGCTCTTTACAGGAGCATGCTTTATGAAGACCAAAACATAATCGCCATAAATAAACCATATGGTGTGCCTTTGCATAGTGAGTATTTGATATCTCAATAGCCCTCTTTTTTTCTATAAAATGATTGTAGTACTTTTTTGTTTCAGTAATATTTACTGAAAACATTTTTTTAATATATATATTCTGTAATGTTTTGTATATTGAGGGGATTGTATGGTACTAAATAATATTCACTTTTAAATTATGCACCACTAATGCAGTGTTGAAGACATAATTTGATATACTAATATTTTCCTTAATTTCACTCTTATAGATGTAGATGGCATCAGAAACAGCATTTCAGAGTGTCTGCCTTTGCTGGCAAAGATAACTGATGGCATGCAGGCAGGATCAAAGTTGCATTTTTGCCATAGTCTGGAAAAAGAATCTACTGGAGTTTTGATACTGGCTAAAACAGAGGAAGCAGCTGAACATGTACAAACACTCATCAGATCACACAAAGTGGAAAGGACATTCATGTAAGTTAAACTTCAAAAACTGAATGTGTTGCTTGTCTTTATTTGGATGTAATTAAGTATAATTGTTTTTTGAAAGGCTACTCTTATCGTATTTACATTGTGGCATGTCATAAACTCATAAACTTCAAGTGCTTGTCTAGTGCAACATTTTTCTCATGTACCAGCATAACCTACACAAACTTAAACATATTATTTTGTTCAGGGCGGTCACTGTAGGTGTGCCTGTTCCATCCGAGGGAGTGATTGACATTCCCATTATAGAGAAGGAGGTCATGGGACCACAGCCGCATTTTAAGGTAATATAACATTGTATTCATAAAAACAATTTCCTATTTTAACCTGTTTATAAAGTCCCCATAAAAAGACAAATTTGATTTATTAAAGTCGAGAAGTAACAGAAGATAAAATCTGAGTACATCTGAGTGAAACAGAATATTGAAAAAATAATAAAATGTAGGGTCGGTCTTGGTTCAATCCATTGGGTTATGATTGGATGGAGACAGATCTAAATCTGAGCTTGCAACCAGTAGAGTGCATTAGTGCTAGCCCACTTTTTCAATGGCGTTATTAAGTATTTTCTCCATTCAGTTTTCAGTATTTTTAATTCATAAAAACAGACTTGTTAAAGTGTTATTTATTTAAGTATGTTGAGAGCGTAGTGAAACCGGCTGGAGTGGGTGGAGCAAAAGAGCTCTTTTGGCGGGGTTTGCTCATTTAAGACTCACTGATTGGCTAATTTTCTGTACAGCATCATGGGGAATGCAGTTTTTCTCCACAAATTGTAAAACACAATTATTTTAACAAAATAAGTTGAAATAATGCAAACAGATGGCTTCAACAAAAGCATATACCATTGTTTAACAACCTCTGAACTCACAGTAGGCCTGTCTTTAAACATTTATAAGTTAACGTTAAAAATCAATTTCCCTATGGAGAAAATGAATCCAGTAGGAACCCGACTGTTGCACTCTATTGTAAAAAAAAGGGGCAGGGTCTAAAGTATTAGTTCACTTTAAATTTAAAATTACCCCATGATTTACTCACCCTCAAGTCATCCTAGGTGTATATGACTTTCTTCTTTCTGATGAACACAATCGGAGTTAATAAATATCCTGGCTCTTCCAAGATTTATAATGGCAATGACGGGTCTATTGAGTTTGAAGCTCAAAAAAGCACATCCATCCATAATAAACGTTCTCCACACGGCTCCGGGGCGTTACTAAAGGCCTTCTGAAGCGAATCGATGGGGTTTTGAAAGAAAAATATCCATATTCAAAACTTTATGAAGTAAAATATCTATCTTCCGCCGGGCCACCTTCCGTAATCATCCTAAGAAAAAAAGCCAAACTGGTGCGACGTCGGACGTAGTGTAAGCGTTTTGAACTGCGAGAGTTTGAATACAGAAGGCAGTCTGGCGGTAGCTAGATATTTTACTTCATAAAGTTTTAAATATGGATATTTTTCTTACAAAACTCGATCGATTCGCTTCAGAAGGCCTTTATTAACTGATGGATGGATGTGCTTTTTTGAGTCACTACCATTTTAAAGCTTGGAAGAGCCAGGATATTTATTATTGTGTTCATCAGAAAGAAGAAAGTCATATACACCTAGGATGGCTTGCGGGTGAGTCATTTTAAAGTGAACGAATCCTTAAAGCGGACCGGAATGATTCGAGAGTCTGACATTTTTACGTTTTGATGAAACATTATGAGGTCAAAAAAAGAAACCTGCATGAATTCTTCACAATAAAATCAATATGATGCATTTAGAAAATAGTTGACATGTCAACTTTAAAGGAACACGGCGACTTTTTGGGACTTTAGCTTATTCACCGTATCCCCCAGAGTTAGATAAGTCCATACATACCATTCTCATCTCCGTGCGTGCCATAACTCTGTCTGGAGCACCCACCGCTAGCCTAGCTTAGCACAAAGACTGGAGGTAAACGGCTCCAGCTAGTCTCTACTGCTCAATAAGTGACAAAATAATGCCAACATTTTCCCATTTACATGTTGTGATGTGTATATAGTCACATCATGTACTAAGACCGACGTGAAATGAAAAGTTGCGATTTTCTAGGCCGATATGGCTAGGAACTATACTCTCATTCCTGTGTAATTATCAAGGAACTTTGCTGCCGTACCATGAGTGCAGCGGCGCAATGATATTACGCAGCACCTGAAAATAGGCTAACTTCTGTCAACATAACCTACGTGACAACCTGCTTGCAAAGAGAGCGTGCTGGGGACTATTTTCAGGCGCTGTGTAATATCATTGTGCCTGTGCACTCATGGTACGGCAGCAAAGTTCCTTGATTATTACGCAGGAATTAGAGAATAGTTCCTAGCCATGTCGGCCTAGAAAATCACAACTTTTCATTTTCCGTTGGTCTTAGTACACGATGTAACTATACACATCACAACATGTAAATAGGAAAATGTTGGCGTTATTTTGTCACTTATTGAGCAGTAGGCTAGCTGGAACAATTTACCTCCAGTCTTTGTGCTAAGCTAGGCTAACGGTGGGTGCGTCAGACAGAGTTATGGCACGCACAGAGATGAGAATGGTATGAATGGACTTATCTAACTCTGGGGGATGCGGTGAATAAGCTAAAGTCCCAAAAAGTTGGCGTGTTCCTTTAAGAATAGGATCTTACATAACTAGAAAGAATGTGAAATAAAATGCTTATGCTCCTCAGATGGGTCTGAGCCCTTTGTTCAAAGTGAATGAGGAGGGAGATGGAGTGACCAGGGTGAGAGCTAATCGGCAGGCACAAAGTGCAGTCACACAGTATCGAGTTCTGGACAGCACCAGTGGCTGCAGCTTGGTGGAACTGCAGCCTGTCACAGGTATTGACTGACCATGACATGTGAAAAGCATACCCAAACTCAGAGCGTTTATTCCTAATTGTGCCTTATAATCCCTAATTATTATAAATGTATCTAGGTTTGCCCATAAATACTGTAACATATTATGTTTAATTTATTTAAATGAAGAAATGAAGGCATATGATGACTAGAATCTCTTATAATTTTTGTTTTAGGTGTAAAAAACCAGCTTCGAGTGCACCTGGCTCTTGCTTTGACCTGCCCCATTCTCGGAGACCATAAATATGCTCACTGGAACAAACTAGCACCCCAGGTATGATAAATATAACAATGTTAGAGCAAGTGTTGTAGCACTGGTTCCTTGAATGATAATCAAACCTGCACTACCGTTCAAAGGTTTGGAGTCAGTAAGATTTATTAATGCTTTTGAAAGGAGATGTATTTAATCAAAAATACAACAAAACAGTTGTATTGTGAAGTATTACATTTTAAATAAATGTTTTCTTTTTTAATATATTTTTTAAAAAAAAAGGTAATTTCTTCCCGCCCTGGAAAATCTGAATTTTCCGCATCATTACTTCAGTCACATAATCCTGCAGAAATATATTTAATATGCTGATTTGATTTGACTTTCTCAAGAACCATTTCTTATTAGTATCTATATTGACAATAGCTATTTCATGCATTCTGACTTATTTACTCTGTTAAAGAGTTGGATTCTCATGCTAAGCATGGCCAAAATTAAAAAAAAGGATTCAGGATTCAAATAAGTTTCTTAAATGTTTTTTTTTTTTGAGTATGGCCTTGTATGACATCATGCTAATAATGAATATTCAAGAGGTGGTGTTGTTTTCTTGAGACATGACTCATTGTCACGTTTGAAGACTGACTACATGTGGGTCTCATATTCCGGATTACAGAAGCTGCCAGAGGGCACACTGCGACGGCTGGGCCTGGTTCAGAGTAAAGCACGATATCTCCCTCTTCACCTACACTCCCGAAGGATCGTTCTGCCACGGGTCAAAGGTCAAGGCGACATTACAGTGTCCTGCCCCCTTCCTAAATACTTCACCAATGCCTTGAAGAGACTGCAGATCCCACTACCAGGAAAAGAATGAAGTGGATCACAGCTATTTATTCCTTTTGAAAAGTGTTGTTGGATTTGACTTTGTAGAAAAGGTCATGTACAAAACGGATATTTTGTTGTTGTGCGTTCTGAAGGTTTTGGTTCCAGACTTTGTAATAAAAGATAATTGAAAATGTTTTATGGAGAAAAATTACATTTTTGTCCAACCTGTAAGACTTGAGTAAATAATGACTGCACAATCTACAATATATCTATACCCAGTCATATCTGCCAATATTAGATTAATTACTCAATTTATTATTTAATTTGTCATCTAACCCTGACAAAAATACTGTTAAATGTAATCTTAAGCAAATTCTGACTATGCAATTTTCATAATGCTCATCGTATTAAGATGCCTAAATTCACTTGTAGCATTTAAAACATTGGTTCTCGACCTTATTGACTCCCATTCTCCACAATATTCGAAGGCTGCATGACTTTTCCAGTAATTTGTGATTTTTTTGTTTTGTTTTGTTTGAAGACAAAGGATAAGAATAAATAAAAAAAACCAATGTACTCACAATTTCTACCTGATAAAACATTTTAGAACTTGGCATAAATAGACGTGTATTCATAAAATGTTATTAAATTGCATATATCTAGGGTTTTCAAGAAAAACTGTTAAGGGGGTGGGTTAAAATAAACTAAAACTAAAGATATTTCTTATTTTAATTCTTGTATTCCTAGATTATAAATGATTAATTTGGTAGTTTGCTGAAGCCCACTGGTCAAGAACCACTGATTAAAAAAAATAGATTATAGTTTCGTGAACTACTTGTGTAGAAATGCATTCTGCTTCTGTGTCAAGAATGAGGTGTGTTTATACGACACAATTGCCCAAAGACTGCTGAAAGGGTCAAAGACGACACATACAGGTAATTCACTGTACAAAAAAGCATGTTTGAAAAGACAGGCTTCAATTCTCCAGCACCACTATAATATCAATACATATCAGGTTACCATAGATGCATGTATATATATAAAAAATAAAAACGGAACCAAAAAGTCTTCATGTATAATACACTCCTCAGGTACGTGAACTCTGCTACTGCAAGCTCCTGGGGGTGAGCGGAGGGTTGTGTTAGGTGTTACAGATTGATGAGGCCGTGTTTTTAAATGTAAATTCATCTGACATTCTCATTGTATATTCCAGTCCACTGCCAATAATGACTTCAGTTTAGCCTGCGGTCTTAAAAACCACCAGATCTTTACAACAGAGAGAGAGGACAGTGGGAAGAGGGATGGAGCATAACATACATGGCAGAAAGAGAAAATGCACACATCAAGGGATCTTGGGCAAATACGTTTTCATGGTCATTAGGCGAACAAACAGAAATAGGTTCCTGTATCTAAAACAAAAAAGGCCCGTACGTATGTCCAGTTCATTGAAAACCCCTCTTGAACCTCTCGCTTTCCTTTTAATCATGAATGAATATAAGGAGAGGCTGCAGAGGCAACTTGATTCAGTCTCTTTGAGAAAGGAGAGGATAATGGCAGGATGGAGAGCTGGAGAAAGCTGCTCTCTCTCATTCCATCTTGATTTCTTTTGCTTGCCCTCATCTCCTCTCAGTGTACATTGGCCTGCGCAATAGAGATTATCTCCTGGATTTCCCGCACCATCATGATGCGTGTTAGCATGTGTTCCAGTTGCTCGCTCGTAATTGGCTGAGTGGAGTACCAAATAGGGCTGTTTGGTGCCACAACCGGCTCTGGTGTCAGGTAATATGTGTCATTACGACCCTTGGCAGTCTGAGGGCTGATGACAGAAAACGGAAAAATGAGGGAGAGGCAAGCTATATTGAGGAAAGCTATATTATAATATACACATTGATAAAATCACAAGTGGCTCACCATTTGAAGAGGTAAAAGTCATAGAGCTTGATAGGACAGCGCAGCGGGTTCTCTGGGTCCTCAGCCTGTTCTGCGTACATGTCATCAGTCACTAGAAAAAAAAAAAAGACGAGATTTATAACTTCCCACAGCTTTTGAACAACAAATTTATGACTCTTCCATGACTTTATAACGTTTCCAGTTGTTCAAAGTAAAATTACACAAAAGTATTTCCAACCAATATTTTCAATTAAAATAAAGGCATACGTTTTGTAAAGCATTGTAGAAATTCCCATGATTTGTTTAATTTTAACAGTTACTATAGATACAGCTATAGTATTGTATAATCCCATTTTGGTTGACCAATGGTAACCATAACTATAAAATGTTTGAACATTTATACTACAGTTCAAAAGTTTGGGGTTAGTAAGGTTGTTTTATAAAAAAAAAATTATTAATGTTTTTTATAATGTTTTATAAAATGTTTTATAAAATCGCAGGCGTGATAATTAATGCAATATGGCTCAGCTTGTCAGTGAACTACGGCTCTGTGTAGTAAATGCCGCTCTATCTGAAAGCAGGTGATGGCGATTTACTACTAATCAAGGGACCGGCTTTACTGACGAGATGCGCCTAACAATGTCATGCGATATATCGCCCAGCCCTACATGAGACCAAAGATCACCCGTTACATAAACACAAGACGAATAATAGCTCGAGACACCACAGAGACAGAGCCAGCGTCAAATGTCTGAAGGACTAACCAAGGAAAGGCTGCTCTCGCTGGGGTTAACGCCCGCTGATCGCCTGGATCTCACAACTCTGAAAACGCCAGATAAAATGTTCAAATAGGTACTCTTTTTATAAATAAACCACAGATTTGAGCTTTAAACAACTACATTATTGCCTGAAATAGTCTTAAACCTTCGTTTTGTCACACATTAACAGAAGAATTTTAATAACAAAAAAAAGACATGTCAGCCATTTCTCAACGAGACGAACCGCCTGGCAGAAGCCCCTCCCATGATGCGAATTTGCATCTGTTGTGCAGTGAATGTCACGCGCGAATGAAGTCAAAATGTTCAAGCGTCCTACTTTGCGCGAATAGTGAATTTATTCGCGTCCGGTGTGAATGAGATTGCTGATACTCGATATTATCTTGAGCATGGGGGGTAGATATGGGGTGCAATAGTTTACTTATTTCATAATTTACTCATTTAATTATTTACTTCATTTTATTATCGCATGAAATGAGAATCTTTTTCTATCATTTTGCGTGCAAAGATAGGGTTGGTAATGAAGAAAAAGGTCAAGTTGTGACATCGCAAAGGACACTTCTTTCAAATATAATTTTCAAAACAAAGAAATTCTTACTGATCCCAAACTTTTGAACAGTAGTGTACAGTACACTACACACAAGTGTAAAGTTTATATTTGTCTTGTAACGTGACAACATCTAGCTTTATTTAATCGCTAACCTTTCTGTCCAACATGGTGGGGCCCGATTCCTTTTAGGTAGCGAATGCTGGTGCTCTTGTCTTTAGGGTTGGTGGGGTTCTTCTTGGTGTGTCTGAGCACTTTGGAGAAAGCCACCTTCATATGCTGCTCAACTGTGGTCAAGTGGAAGTACCTGTGCAGAGAAAACATTTTAACCCCTGAACACTCACTTCCACCATGCTTAAAGAATTGAGAATGGAAGACTCACTTAGTGTTGAAGTACATCAGTGTAGTAAGGAGAGTGGATGGAGAATGAGCTCCCAGCTGCTTACACTCCCATAGCATCTCCTCGGTCACATGACTTGGGATAATATAGCCTGGCAAATAACAACGACAATTAACATACAGTCCACAAGACTCCAAAGCAGATCATTTCAAATCACACTCATACTTCTTACCAAGAGGGTGAACACTGGGCCTCCACTCCTCGAGAATTTTGTGTAAACACTGACAAAACCGGCTGTAGTACTGATCAGAGAAGATGTCATCTACCCTACCGTTCTCAAACATGTACTAAACAAAAACAAGAAAAAAGAATCAGCTTATGAAAACTAAAGATCCAACAGAATCAGTTGAAACAAAAAGGCGGCATTACATAAGGAGAAATAAGACATACTTTCTGTATACATAAAAAAACATAGTATAGCGAATCAGGCTCAAAGGGCTCTCCCTCCAGCCCACGAGACTCTTGGGTCATCAGGGACAGAGCCAAATTCAACTCGCCCACTGAACTTGACACTAGATCGTCCTGGAAGCGCAGTGGCTGTCGACCTGCAGAGACAGATATTAATAAACACCACTAGAGTCTTGACAAAAATAGTTTAGTTTTGACCATGGACTCAAAATGAAAATATATGTTTATGGGAATTAAATGAAAGACATTTAAAGCAATTTTGCAGCCAAAAATATTTTATATGCACTACTGCTCAAAAGTATAGAGTGTCAGTAAGATTTATTTTATGTTGTTGAAAAGTTTATCTTGTGAAATTATACTAAAAAAAATTTAAATATAAAATATATATTTTTAAAAAGGTTCTTCATTTGGCACTCAAGAATGTTTATTTTTATTATCAATCTTGAAAACGGTTGTGCTGCTTAATATTTTTGTGGAAATAAATTTTTTCCAGGAATCTTTGATGAATAGAAAGAACAAAAGACAAAGAACAGCATTTATTTGAAATCTTTTGTAACATTATAATTGTTGAATAAAACTTTCAGAATAAAAGTATTAATTTCTTTTTCTCTTCTTTAAAACCTTCCTAAAAAACAACATCTGACTCAATTCTGTACCCAAGTGCAGACTGGAAGCTGCTTTTGAATACTTACACGTGCATGTGCACACATAATTGAGAAATTCTTGAACGCTATTGCTTTATTTTATCATTAAATTTTACTCATATTACTATAAACGACTGAAATTTTTGTATAGGGATAACCCTAGATTGAGCCGCGGTATATAAAAAGAGAATTAGAGACAGATACATAAACTCACGTCCAATAGGTGCCAGCTTATTTTGTTCATTCTTGTCCAGCTCAGCATTTTTCCGCTGAACCCAAAGCCTCCACACTTCCAGTCCTTCCTCAGGCTTCAGCGTGTTGGGGAGGACCAGCTCAGGAGGAGGTTCCACTTGTGGCTCCGCCTCTGCCTGCGCCTGATAAAAACAGAACGTTATCATTGACGCATTACTTTGCCAAAGAAGTGACATGCATTTTTCACCACAGTTAAATGCACATCACCAACTAAAAAAATGCTAAATTACTTGAGACGGCCTGGAAGCTACGAATACTTAAAGTCCCTGTAAAGGCAATTCTGAGATTTGTTTCTAAACACATTATAAATGTTAGAAATGTATTGCTGAAACACATTACAAAGACTGTGAACTATGAAGTACTTAATTCAGAAGCTAGACCGTTAAACAGTTTTTCACCGTTGCTGTGTTCAGGATTTTCTGGGCGGGGCTAAAACGGTGGCTCGATGACGCACTGGAGCCACCGAGCCTGGCTCCTCCCCTAACATGATCATAACTAGAGCACATTCGCATCAGTTCGATCGCGAGTTACTGTTAGTACTGTTAGTTACTATAGTCAACAACTTACATAACAGCTTACAAAACAAAAACGATGAAGAGGTGGATTAATTTTGTGAACAGCAACCTTGATGGAGAGCTGAGGATCACCACCGACACCTGCCTCTTCAGTGACTTTACACCGGATCATTTTACAAACTTTCACCTGAGACAACTGGGATTCACTGATAATCCGCTGCAGAACCGACTATCCCCCGCCCAGGCCTTCATCCTCCCGTCCCGCCGACATCTGGTGCGTCGTGATCATACACGCTCGTGATCAGTGAGTGTTGTCTTGTGTGCTACTGCCGCTTTCCCGCGAGTGGGCGTGGTTTCGGCGCCGACAGCGAACACACCCCCAGCGTTTGAGAGCAGAGAATGCTGCTCATTTTTTCAGGTTTTTGATAAGCTATTTTATGTACTTCCCGGATTTTTTTATGATTCAAATTTGGCTGGGTGGTTAATAACACATTTATCTGTGGTGTGAGGAACTCAGAACACATGTTTAGTTTTGACTTTACAGGGACTTTAAGCATGCAGGATTCCTCCTAGAATGTGTTCACCTGCAGATGGAGCTGTTGTTCCTGAGCCTCCGCATCCTGTATGTGATGCTGCTGTTGCGGATCCCATATATGAAGGGCCTGTGTCGTCCCAGAGTAAGCACCCCCTACAGTTTGCACTGCTACAGGGATGTGAATGTTTCCATTCATAAACTGTGCTGGGAACAGCGAATGTACAACTTCCTCCTGAGTGGTCACTCCCGAGCCAGACACTGGAACGGCCACTGCCCCGGCAGTCTGAGACGCACCAATTACCATCTTGTCTTTGTCTCTATCACTAGGCGATGCCTGTACCTGCACGGTGCTGTAGGCCTCCTGAGGAATGGCAATGTGGGCCACGCCTTGCTGCTGTGGGGCAGAGTACACAGGTATGGTCCAGGTCTCACCGGCTGGGCCTGTGATGGTACCGGTTGCACTGTAGAGATGAGTGCTATCAACGGTCAGCAGATCTGGTCGAAGTGACAAGTAGCCCTGCTGTTGGCCCTGTGGGATGGCCAGTACAGTAGCCAGCTGCTGCCCTTGAGGAATTGAGTAGGACACAACTGTCGGAACGTCCACCTTGCGTTTCTTTGCAGGCTGGAGGACAGCAGGTGAGACTCCAGGTCGCCTCTCTCCCTCCCTAGGGGAGCCCTGCTGCTGAGGGGGGGACAGAGCCTCCACAGTCTGAATCTGAATCTGCTGACCTCCGGCAACTGCTGCCACCAGCTGGGCCTGAATCTGAGAAACATACCCACGTTACGATATGAATCTAAAATGCATAAACTGTAGAAGCTGATCATGTATTGGTGTGCATTACCTGTTGTTGTTGTTCCTCTGTAAGTTCTCCCTGCTGTACCAGCTGTGTTGTGGTAACTCCTTGGAGCTGCTGTTGGGTGGGAGACGCCACCTGAAGTACCTGACCAACAGTCTGACCCTGCTCACCCTGGATCTGCACCTGCCAATGGGGAGATGTAGAAACATTTACAGCAGGGCACATGAAGAAAAATGGCCTGCAGGCCTGGAGTAAGGTTTTTTGCTGTGTGTCATTGTTTTTCAAAAAAAACTTTTTTGTAAAAGGAAAAAAATATTTTTACATTCCTTGTGCAAAAAAAAAACTAATATGGTGATTTAGTGTTTAACCATTTCTTATCAATGTTTGAAACTTTTTTCTGCATTATTTTTGAGGAACAGAAAGTTCAAAAGAACAGCATTTATTGTAAATAGAATTTTTGCAGCATTTTAAGGGGGTATAAGCTATTTCATGCCTTCTGACTTATTTACACTGTTCTCATGCTAAGCATTTTAAGGGGTATAAGCCATTTCATGCCTTCTGACTTATTTACACTGTTCTCATGCTAAACATGGCCAAAATTTTAAAAAAAATTTGTTGGACGCATGGCGGAGTATTTCTATGCCAAATACATTCCTTCAGGATTCTAACAAGTTTCAGAAAACATTTTCTCAAGTATGGCCCTGTATGAGGCCATTAAGGGCGGAATTCCATGTATGGACACTTCTCCCGGATGAGCGCATGCGCACATCAACCAGAGCGGGAGCAAGAGCACGTCCATCAACGTGCTTCGTTTGGTTACCGTAGCCGACGGCTGCGCTGTCTATCATTTTGTTTTTACACCACGAAATCAACAATGTCACTAAAGAAGTGTGGTTTTTGACTGTGATGGAAAGATAACCTTGTTCAGCTTCCCAAATAACCCAGCATTAGGAAACAGTGGATGCAGTTTGTTTTTTCGGCGCAGCAACAGAGTTCTGAAAGTGTGTTTGTATTAGGGCTGGTCCGAATACCATTTTTTGAGCTTCGAAGTTTCAGTAGAAATCAACATCAAATTTTCGAAGCTTAGGAGGGAAGGAGCTGAACATATTCTTCTCTCTAATAAAGGCAGGAATCTCAAGAAGCAGCGCGCCTCACGCGGGCAGGGCTTATATGGGCCGAGAACGGACACTGTAGTGATACAAAACACACCGGTCTGTTACGTCCAGTTGATATATTATAGTAGTAAAAATCATTTGAAAACTGAACGTGCAGCGTGAGACGAACGAGTGAGGAGCTGAATGACAAGATGGTCGAGGAAGATCTGGTATCAAAGCGAAATGTCAAAGCGCCTAATTAAGGGAGTTTGTCATTGTACTGTTTTGTTGTTGTGTTTTTCATTAAGAATAATAGCAACCCGCCGCCGAATTGGCAAACCGAAAGTAAACTGCGCACGGCTGCATTCGTTCACAGCCGCACAAGTGCATAAGCACTGCAATGTAACGGTCACATCCCTAAAAGGTAAAAAGGCTAATACATTTTGATTCTATTATTCTATTTTCCACAAGGTCAAACCAACGCAGCTTAACCCAAAATGCAAGCTCACAAAAAAAACCTGAATATTCGAATCCCAAAATCGAAAATCAAATACAAACCCATCGAACAAATATTCAAATATTCTTGTCCAGCCCCAGTTTGTTTGTTTGTTCCCGGTTACGCGTTGAAACCGCAGGTGGTGAGTGAAACTGCATCAAATGTCTGTGTTTTGTTGGCAATCGCCACGTAAGTGCATATAATGTAAACAACACGAATGTATATTGAATAGAAAATGATCCAGGGACAATGCCATGACTCTTTAGCTCTGCCCTCTGCACTCCTCCACGAGCACGGCTGTTTTCGGAAAGAATCGGTACAGCGTATCTGTCTTTTATAAATATGATAAAACTAAAGACCCTTCGGAGATATGTTTTTGACCCTCTCTTTTAAACACACTTTGATTGGTGTGCCACATTCAAGACTTGGAAGTAAACACCCAATGCTATGACTGGGTAACAGTTCTGCAAATTAAAATCATTTTCAACATCCCCGCCATTCAACGTGGAATTGTTTTGAAAACTTCAGAAAACTTTGCCATACAAGTTTGAGCCAGATTTTGATTCCGAATCAGAAGACAAACCTACTCCTCAAATACCAAGGATATACTCGTCTGTGACAGTGTGGTAATTAATCCTGTTCATATTTATTCCTTATGTATTTGTGAGGTAGTATTAGTGTTGAAACTAAGATTTGTTTATCTCGTTACATAATCGAAACATTTGCCAACTGGGAAACATTTCGCTGTATTACATCCGCTTTATAAGAATTGGTTGTGGCAAATAAAGTTTGTGTCTAAACTCATATTCATCGTTCATGATTTTCAGTAAAGTGAGCAATAGTGACACACAGTAAAAACAGTTACTCACACTTGTGACCCAATATAGTCAGCACAGCATCTTTTTTTCAGTCTTTTTGAAAAGCCTGCAAGGACCATGTCTTGTTTAAAAATGAATCTTAGTAAAATAAAGCAAACAAACGAACAGTGTCTTACTGACACAATCAGTATCATTGTTCAAAATAGAGTTCATCCACACTTTCCTAATGTTAGGATCACATGGATGGCAAATGGCAATGCAAAGACATCTTGTAAAGTTTGTTGCTGGAGTAATCCCATGTTTGCATCTCTCTATATTTACTACTGCATGACAAGCGCAAATTGGTGGGTGGGCTAAAGAGGTAATGATGTAGAAGAGGTTATTGATCTGTTATTTCTTTACTTCTAAAATTGATGGCAAATCGCTGGCAACATCTTTCTGGGAAAGGTGCTAAGTTGACACTGCATTTGAGATGCCCAATAATTCTAATATTACCCTTAAAAAGTAAGCAGCTCCAAAGCAACCATAAGGCCAACTCAAATGTTCTAGTTTCAGGACATAAAAATCTGTAAAAAAAAAAAAAAAAGTCAAACTGCTAAATTACAAAGCAGACAATCCACAAGCAGCACTAGACATCATGCATGAAACGCATGAAAAACTCTGGGCCCTATTTTAGCGTTCTAAGCGTAGGGTCTCTTTACTGGTCTGTTTACTGGCGAGAGGACGGGGCAACCTGTCACTCGCATGAGATCACAGCAATAGCAAACCACAACCAATTCCCGATGTACATAATCAAGTCTCGCCCTAATTTTTCTCTTGTTCAAAAAGCCTTTCACTCAGATATACATCACAATAGGGAAGAAAAGATTATTTCTTTTTTTTAGATTACAACTTTCCTTTCACGCTGACTTTTGTCCAACAACCTCAGTCTTCCTGGTAAACAGTGTATAATAGCCCTGAAGATAAGATGCAGAAAAACAGAATGACAAACCTGTACTTGGATCTGCTGTTCAGATGCTTGATGCACAGCTGCAGCCAGCTGGGGGGAGATCTGCGTAGATGTCACCTGCACCTGCGCAAATATAAAACAGATGTGACTACTAGGGATGAAACGGTATGGAAATTTAACATCACGATTATAGTGACCCAAATTATCACGGTTATCAATATTATCACGGTTTTGTTCAAACGAGATGAAAGTGTTCAAAAAGAACTGATGCACACACTTAAAACATTTAAACAAGTTTTATATTTGAAAATCAACAAACAACAAATAAATCAAGCAGCTCTATGCACTTTTTTAAGCTAGATTCTGTGGGATTTCCTTCCTTAATGGCCGTCGTCAATAGCAACGCATAACGCATAAATAATAATAATAATTTGTCGTAAATATAATCTCTAATATTATCTCTGATGAGAATATTGCTTGAATATATTTAGTGTTCAGCAATGATTTGTGTAACACATATTTTGTGTTAGAGCCCAAACAGTATCCAAGTGAAATAATGCATATCCATATTTCCATATGATTTGACAGTTTATTTTATTAAATATCAAAATGTGTGCATCATACCTGACACCTAAATGATCACTTTACAGTCAGTTTTATGACTGTCATTCTCTTCAAATGCTGAAGTTTGAAACGTGTAACGTTACCAATGTTGTATGTAACTTTAGAGACGGTCCCTAAATTCACCAGCGTTATGCCAGTCATATCAGACGCGCTGTGTTTCTGCTGTGTTTTTAAAACCATTTTCGCTGCTGAAATAGAACAAAAACAGTACAACCACTATATGATGAATGAATCTCCTGCATACATCGCACGTTTATCTCTGCTTTTAGTGTAGATTTCAGCGTGTGAGAGCGGCGCGCGCTCTGAATGAAACTCCGGCTAATCTGAACGCCTCTGAGACATTGCATTCATAAACTCAATAGAAACACGTGTGAGTGGTTATAATGCGCAACGCGATTATAACAGATGACTTTTGAGAAGACTATTATAAGTTCAACCGCCAGAGTGGTTAGTGTGCAGCCGAAATAACGTTACACCCCCAAATGGCGGTTGTTAATGTCAAGCCCTGATTATTATCCCTTAAATGTTAGTCTTGACTAAATTTGTTCGTTCGCTTCACGTTATTATTTCCCAGATGTAGTTTTGGTATTGAGGTCAAAGTCCACTTGCCGTTCGTAGTTTTGAAGTGTTTCCCCTATTACAGTGACTTTCTTCTGGCATGTTCTGCAGACAGGGTGACCATCTTAGATTAAGTTTCCCTCAGGACTTTTGTAAAAGCCAAAATATGACCACGCCTCAGATTTGGTCCTTTTAGAGGCTGAACAATCCCCAGAAGTGCTGTCACTGCCTTCTGCCATTTCTTATCATTCAAAAAACAGCGGTGCTGCGCTTGACTGACGCTGACTACACAGGATTTACCTCGAGTTTTCACAACCGTGATAATCACACGCGGTTTTAATGATAATAAAATTTTATACGATATTACTAACCGTCACTAAATTTTATCGTGGTTTATCGTGAAACCGGTAATCGTTTCATCCCTAGTGACTACTAGTTTTAACTTCTTAAAATTACAGCTAAAAAGACAATAAAGTGTGATCATTTTCATACCGGACATGCCAGTTCCAACAATGAGCCTGCCACCTCTGTGCTGTCCGTGTAGATGCAGTTGGCACCCTGCTGGTACACCATAGTGGTGGTGGTGCCGCTGGTCTGCTGACTGAACTCCTGCAGCACCTCTGGGCCTTTGGAGGCCAGCGACTCCAGAAACTCTTTCATGCGGTGCTGAGGTATAGTGCGTGCCTTCTGCCGCACATACTCGTCGAACGAGATCGCACCGCCTTCAATGGGCTCATTCATGACAGGTCAATCCACCCTGCACAGGAGCCTGGAACACAAGGGGTATAAATTATATAAACACACTACCAGTCAAAATTGGACAAATTAAATTGATGTTTCTCATGAACTTCGAAGCACTTTAAATTAAAAGCATTGTTATTCTTTGAAATAACAATTAATCATGAGTTTTGACAGGTAATATGTGTGTGTATGTATGTATATATATATATATATATATATATATATATATATATATATATAATTTTTTATTTTTTTATTCATGTACAAATTCTACATACTGCTCTAGACTATAGACTAACAGTTTAAAACCAACCATACACATGAAGGTGAACAAAAGCTTATAAGCTTTTTAAAAATATGCCAATCCAAACAAAGATATACTGTATCGTAGGTGAAACGGTAAGAAGATATTTTGTATCACATCTAGTTGTACATTGGCATATGAACAATTGCACCAGCAGCCAACCCACCATACACATGCAATCTGCATGCATCCTTGTGCAATTTAGATAGAGCTGTATAAAATGGAGGTTAAATGCGTTTCATGTGATTTAGTAGTGAAAAACTCTTCAGATAGAAACATTCTATAACCTTGCCGGACTTTGGACCCCCTCGAGTAAAAATAAATTAGTTACATTGAGGCTGTTCTCAAATCACAAAGCAAACCTCGTTCTGAATGATCAAATATCACCTTTTTGAATCAAGAACATGAGCAATAATTAAGATTGCATGTGACTGTATACTAGCGCTGTTTATGGTCAATCGCATACTGGGACCACTCAATGCTTTTGCCTGGAGAAAATGCTAGCATCAATGCTAACTCGCTAACCTTTGTCAAACGAAACTTCAAAAACACAAAAGAGTGCAAGGACTTGCATTGCAATAGCAAATATATGTATGATATGCTGCTATGTGATATTAGCTTTATTGCTACAGAAAATGCGGCAACGCGCGCGCAGTTGAATGGCTAACGCGAGTTCGCGTGCTAACCCTCCCATGCTACCTTAAATAAAAGCCAAAGCAATTTCCGCCAAAACACGCCGTTCAAAAAACAAAAACCCCACTAAAGCTCAACAAAATCTGACCGTGCACATGTAAAGTCGGTTTACTTTGCTATATCTCGTTATTTTCGCAATCAAACACATTTGCCTTTATTTAAGTGCGATTTATGTCGTGACGTGTGCTTATTCTGCTAACGTACACACATAAATGAAACGGTTAAAACCCCGCTGAGGCCGATTGCAAATATGTCCTACCGTATTGAAAAATACACAAACGCGCTGCTTGGACGGCTTGAATGGCTGTAAATGTTATTTTTTAATAATGATGTTTGCGATAGAGCTGACGGAAGTAGGCCTGCTGTGACAGCGCTAGACCCCGGGCTGTCCTGTAGCGTGAAGGCTCGGACGGAATCGCAGCTCCCCCTTCCGGCTCCACTGCTGCCGCACTCACATTCACAATGCCATGAACGCGGAGCACAGTGTTGCCAGATCTTGCCAGATCGCGAGGAGAACCAATACATTAATTTATATGCAGTTTTCTTTATACGAGTGATACAAATTCAAGTTTGTAGTGTTAAAAAGAAGAAAATCAGGAGGTAAGCTACATTTATCGGGAACACGTATATACTGCTCAATAATCAACTGAGAAATTGATAAATCAATTAATTCGTAACACAAGGATGCATAGCAAGACAGTAATAACAATTTGATAATCAAAACGCATACAAATAATCAAATTAATAATAATACCATTAGACAGGTTAAAAATGCAATATTTAGATAACAAAATTATATATATATATATATATATATATATATATATATATATATATATATATATATATATATATATATATATATATATATATATATATATATATATATAGTAGTCTATTAATATGTAGAGTATACAAAAATGAATTCTGAAACTAAGTATTATTATTTTTTATTTGTTTATTCATGCTTATCTTTAGATATCTTTAGTTCAAATTTCAGGCTCTGATCTATTTTTCAACAGCATCAAATTTCAATGCTGACTTGATTTGCAGATTTCTTAATTAATCTATTGGTTTCTAGGTTAATTTCACAATTTCTAAAATGATGTAACAATTTTTATAATGATTATTACGTCAATAGTAAGAAGGGATATTTCATAGATTCACTGTGGGTCACTTTATCTTGCTATTGGGGGGCGGGATGGGGGGCATACGCAACCAGGCAGCGATTGTAACTATAATGAATAATAATTATGTGATAATTATAATAAATGTAAATAAAAATTCCATAATGTTTTAATTTAGCGGACATGGCAACACTGGTTGAGCCCGTCAGCAACCTGCACGGGTGCGCGCATTCGATCTGTAGCCTATGGCACTTTATGTTAAACGGCTTCACTGTAACATAAAATACAGACCTACTACGCTGCCCATTGCTATGCTGTTGATATGACTTATGCTACACTAATATGATGAAACACGTTAAAAAGGATGTTTGGTATTCTTAAACCGAGGTAAATTACATGCTTTTCTTCATGTATTTGTTTTCCATACTCTCTGGACCAACTGCTTATGATTGCATTGTAAAATACTCTGCTTATATTAATGAGAGTAAGGTTTTAAAGAAATAGGCTATATAGAAAAGACAACAACAAAACAATCTCAAACGGCTTTTATGCATTAAAAATACGTTGCGTATCGTAATGTACGTAAGAGAGCGAGATGAAGTTGTAAAAAAAAGTCATTCAGTATATGTCATTTCAGCGTGCTTGTGCCTTTAAGCGAAGCATTATTCGCTCCAGTCCGCCTTAAAGTGCTAAGCATGTGTCTGTGAGGGCCTCCCCCTGATCGCCCAGCAAAAGCCTGCCTGACTGAGCTCTTAAGGTGGACCGGGTGAGATATGCTGTATGTCGTATGTCATATGACTGTTATGAGTTCAGAAAGAGTTAATTCCCACGGTCTCTCTCTTAACCCCACAATGACCTGTCTTATCATTTGGATAAATATATGACTCTTCACAAGCCATTTAAAAATTTACATATTTTCGCAGCATGAGCACAATTATAAATATCAGAAAATCGGTAGGCCTATGTGAAATCATAAGTAAGTAGGCCTATCAAATTCCCTATCCTTGTTTTTGCAAAGAGCTGCACATTTAACTACATGACAGTAAATGTTAACAAACACATGCCAAATAAACTGTATGTAGAAACTGTCTTTATTATTATTATTATTAATATTATAATTATTATTATTTACAATGTATACACAACTGGATAAAATCGGGGAAAACTGCTTGGAATATTGTGAAATTTTGACTGATAATAGATAATTTGTTATAAATATATACAGTATATATATATTTTTTAAAGCATCACACAAACTGTTTAACCTGCCCATATGTATACGCCTTAAAATGATGAAAAGACTTCAAGCCAATAATTTTTGGTTATATATATATATATATGAATGCATTTTAAATGATTTTATTTTTATTTTTATTTCTGTTTTTATTTGCATACAATTTGTATATAACCTATTCAAACACCTATTAAAGTATATAGGCTACTCAAAGCATTATTTTTTTTACTTCAATATTATTTTTGCAATACAGTAATACATCAAATAATGTACATTAAAGGGTTAGTTCACCCAAAAATGAAAATTCTGTCATTAATTACTCACCCTCATGTCGTTGGACACCCGTAAGACCTCCGTTCATATTCGGAACACAAATGAAGATATTTTAGTTGAAAGCTGATGGCTGAGAAAGGCTTCAGACAGGCCTCCATTGGCATTCAGTACATTGACACTTCCAAGATCCATGAAAGGCACTTAAACGTCGTTACAAAGTCTATCTCACCACAGTGGCTCTACAATAATTTTACGATGCGACGACAATAGTTTTTGTGCGCAAAAAAAAATCAAAATAACACCTTTAACCAACTTGTTCTCGACTTCCGTGTATGCCTCCACGACGCATGCGCGAGAATATGACGCAGATCCGGCATTCGGACATATGACCCAGAAGCGATTTGTTTACGAGCAGAGGAAGACGCTCGTGTCTAAGCTGTTGGATTCTACATTGATCGTGCTTTAGGTCTCGGCGTAGTTCTCAAAATGGGGTTAAAGTGTGTATTTCATGGATTCCCGAACGCCGGCGCTACGTCATATTCTCGCGCATGCGTCGTGGAGGCACACACGGAAGTCGAGAACAATTTGGTTAAAGGTGTTATTTTGATTTTTTTTTGCGCACAAAAACTATTGTTGTCGCATCGTAAAATTATTGTAGAGCCACTGTGGTGAGATAGACTTTGTAACGACGTTTTAAGTGCCTTTCATGGATCTTGGAAGTGTCAATGTACTGAATGCCAATGGAGGCCTGTGTGAAGCCTTTCTCAGCCATCAGCTTTCAACTAAAATATCTTCATTTGTGTTCCGAATGTGAACGGAGGTCTTACGGGTGTCCAACGACATGAGGGTGAGTAATTAATGACAGAATTTTCATTTTTGGGTGAACTAACCCTTTAATTAAAAACTATTTTTACTTTAAAACATGTTTTAATGCCAGAAGAAGGAAAAAATCCCTCTTCTTTATGTGGTTTTGTGCGTGAGTGTTTGACATACATTCAAATAAGACCTGGTTAAATCCAACATGTTGTCTCTGCTGAGTAACACGTTAAGCCCCACATGGCAGGTTTGTATCAAGAACCAAGCAGTGATGTTAGCCTAACATGGTCGAACTGGCAAAGGGGAACTGGCACTAGTGATTTGAATTACTGTGTCGAATCAGAAAAACATTTGTTTTCTTGTTCTGTTTGCCTTCAGTATGCTTTTATGTTATGTAGGAACAGACTGGTTTAGTGAACTAATGGTCTTACTGAAATCCTTTATATCGAAGAGATTACCTTTCCACATCTGTGATACCAGAACGGACACACAAAATTGAAAGAGGAAAGTGCCTGTATTTTTTAAGACTGCAAATATATATTTATAAACCTTGACTTCACATTATTTTGTTTAAATTTTACATTAACATTTCAAAACTCCTGAGTTTTGTAGCTTTTGTTGTTAGGATTGGGCAACAAAAGCCTGTTTAAAGATGTAAGTCCAGCAGGACATCAACCAGATGGCAGCAAGATTACAGTGAAACGTCAGGTAGGCTGAACAAGCGTCAGCACAAAGATACAGCAGTTTTAAGAGGACTACATTCAATGACGACAGCAACAGTAATACATCAACATGATTCACATCTGAGAAATACTCAAGAGAACTGTGATATTCACTTTACGGCTGACCTCAGGAACTTCAGGTACGTGTTCAAAGGCTTCCGTGAGGAGTATTTGGAGTTTCTGTTTTAATACTATCAAATCTTTGTAGTCAATTATTACAATGTAGTCCACCAACAGTATGATGGAGAGGTAGACATTTACACAAAACATTTAAACAATTATTGACCGTATCAAAACAATAGGATATGTTTGTATAGGTTGTATATTGATGTTTGTTGAACACTCAAATCATCATTACTGTTATATATTATATATATTATATTTTAACATATACGAGGTGTACAGAATGGTATCCTACTGTATTTTTTAAAGGTAACATGTCAATTTTAGTGGTGGTTCATCAACTCTTAGCCCTTTTTAGCAGGTCATATTCTTCACTCGAAAATGCTCCAAAGTTGTTTTGCAAATGTCGTATAAACAAATCAAAAGTTATTGTGCAGTCAAGTTATTTACATACATTGTAAAATTGGAACTAAATTGAAAAATAGCACAATGCAGAAGAATTGTTCAGTAAAAGAATCAACAAGTAAAAAGTGATAGAGCCGAATATGATTGTATTAACTGTCTGTAGTCCCTGGTTTGGGACCTAAATGTGGACCAATCTTTTTCACCTTTGCATTATTTTTCCACTATTTTAATTTCCTATTAATATATCTATTAATATCCAATTTATCCAGGTTTTGATTTGGGAAATGTTATTCACTTTGAAAAGTCTAGCCTCTAAAAGTCTTTTTGATTTATGTAAATCCTGTTCTGTCACCATTCAGCTCCTGGCACTGTTTTTACTTGACGGCCTTTGGAAATTATTGGAACAAAATGGCTTTACTCCTCCCTCTGATTTTTGGACTGCCTCTTCTCCAGAAACCTGTCACTTCCCTTGGCTCTAACTCAACACAATCCTTGAACCACAACAACCTGAGCATTCAGGCAATTGATGTCTTTCCGAAAAATCTACCCACGACACGTCACGCAAGCTGGATTGAGGAAAGAGGCATTAGCTTGTCCAAAGACTTGCTTTTACCTCTTGGGCCCAACTTTAGCATAAATGAGGGCTCTGGGGAGGGAAGTGGACTTCACCAGAGCCTTGAGGTTATGATGCCCTCTAGTGGTTCACTGGAGATGGACATGTTCATTCCAGACAGAGCAGAGAAACAATATTTTGAAGTGGAAGATTTAGGTGCTCACCATGCCCCTCCAATTCCAGAAAAACTAACCCAGTATATTGATGATGATAATGATGGTGAAGATGACGATACCATTTTAGCAAAAAATAACAGTGCTCCTGATGAAGCCACTTCCACAATGGTTGTTCAGTTGACTTCACACACCCACATAAATAGCAATGAGACAATGAACAAAGACCAACCTTTGTTGACAACCATCAAACCAATTACAGAGGAAAACACTACTGAAAACTCTCCAGTCAATATGTATTTAGAGACATTTAATACAAATGTAGAGGTGAACAACAAGGAAAACAGGAAGACTCAAGATACAAAGTATATTGCATTCACACAGATTTTAAGTTCCATCACAAAGCCTGAAACATCAGGACACAATGGCACTCTTATGACACAGTCTGGCTCCATTCAAGGGTCCTTTGAGAATCTCGTGGTGGGAGAGGAACGTTATGTCACCAGCCATCTGCCTGCAGCCACACATCCATTAAAGACTGGTTAGTATTTATCTGAGAGGTTTCTTCTGTTAAACAGTGGCAATGTTTTTTGAATAACCACTGCCAATGTCAGTACTGAATAACAAAAAAATCAAGGCAAGAAACACTGATTATTTGTATGAATTTTAGGTAAGGAGGATCATGAAGGGACTTCATCTGATTTACCTGTGGAGTCATCGTCCACAGCTACATCTGTTTTGCAGGCAAAAACCAGGGGCACAGATAGAGATTACTCAAACAAAGGTATGAATATACCATATAAATATGTCAATTTTCTTCCAAACTATTGACAACTGTTGTGAAAACAACTTGTTGAGGGTTCTAACTTAAATGTTCTCTCTTTTCATTATAGATGACGAAAAGCCAAAATGGTTAGGACGTTTGTTTGGACAATTAACAAAGAGTGACCCATCTAGCGTCATAGGTACATGCATACTAGGTCCATGCGTGGTCTCCACCAGTGGTAATGTGACCCGGCTACAGTGGGAAGATTTGAAACGGACACTAATCTTTGCTTGGGAGGTCCATGTGTTTGGCTCAGCTGTACTGTTTCTGTTGGTGGTGGTTGCTGCAACTTTTGGAGTGATTGGTGGGACTAATATGCTCCATCCCTTTTGCAAGTCATTAATTCTTGCCAACATCCTGCTTCTGCTAACAGGTCTGCTTCGATTTGTACAGCTCATAATTGACCCGTACGGTACCAGAAATATTTTGCCTCGCCCTGCCCTCACTGCTTTGTATAACTTACCAATTCCCTTATTGCTCTGGGCCCAAGCCACCTTGGCACTTCTTGCTCTGAGGGAAGAAACATCTCCCCAACGGGTTTCAGTGACAGGGGTACTAGCAGCACTGCACTGTATCTCCCTCCTGTTGACTGACCTTCTATCCAAAACTTTGTTGCCAGAACTGCCATTAATGTTACAAACATTTACTATTTCCTGGGGACTACTGCTTTGTTTAGGAATCTTTTTCCAGTGTCTAAAGCAACTCTACATCTCCCACATGTCCCCTCTACCAAGGTTGAGTGCTCTGAAACGCTTAGAAAACAGTGTCAGGCGCTTACTGGTGCTGTGTGCCCTCCTAGGGGTTTTCTCCTGCACTCTGCAAATCTATAGTTTCCTCTGGCTGTATGGGTTACTTGGTGACTGGCGCAGATTTAGTTGGGGTTGGTGGCTCGGGCAACTCTCAGCACGACTGCTTGAGGTGGCCTGGAGTTTCTCTCTTCTACTACTGGGATCTAGGGTGTTCTGGAAACCACAAGGAAGTAAGCAGACAGCTAAGAGAGGAGGGAAAAGGAAATGCAGGAACAGGCTGTTGGACAGGTTACAAATGGGGCATTGGAGGAGTCCGGATAAGAATTGGGCTGAACTGTTGCCAAATAACTGGAAAGGTCACAGGCAGTCCCGTGCAAATGTCAACCAGTCTGTCATCCAGTCAGTGATCCAAAACCAAGAAACTCCAGTGACCTCAATCATGACAGTGCATGAGAATGTGGGAGTTATTGGCGGAGGTGTCCTGTACAGCAGCAGTTACAACCACCATGCCTCTCCTCTGTGGACAAGCGGTGTGGAATGGCAAGAACATGAGTACGTTCTCTCACTTATTGAGTTTGATCTTCATCCCCCTTCACCCATCAACCTGCATCGTAGCATTGACAGCGCCCTCCATCATGCCCACTTGCTTGGTGTAGGTAGTTTTTTCACCCCTTCTGCACCCTCCTGGACCCAAAATGAGGGGTTAGGTGGACCACTCTGTGATAATGTTGTGTCACCGACCACCCCAGCTAACAAAGCCTATAGGTGGGCTTTAGATACTGACTCCCCTGAGCATCTTGGGACTGCAGTACAACAGACTGAAGTGTCTGTGATTGAGCCTCTGGCTTCCTTGACTCCAGAGACCATTAGAAAAGTGTGGGAAAGAAATACGGCCATCCCAAGAGTCACTGTGGAAGGCGACTGCACCAGCGTAGCAAGTGAAGATGACGCCACTAGTCTTTGAACTACTAAAAGGTTTTGCACTTTTGCACTTTCCACATGCTAAATAGCAGATTTATATGTTTTTAAATAGACAATGGACACATAATCTATACTATTTAAGTATTGTAATTCTTATAATTTTATGGTCTGGAGTTTAATGGATAAAATACATTAAAAATGAATACTTAGTTATTTTTAGAAATTCTCTCTCTGTTTGACTGTGTATGTATATTCATGTGTCCCATACATATGACTTAAATGTGATTAATGTATGTACTGTGCTGCCTCTGAATCCTGTTTTTTACAAACTGCATTATAATAAATAAAGTGATTATTGTAGTTTATTTTAACTTATTGAGTCCTATCAACAAAGACACCAGCCCCCGGTTTCACAGACAAGACTTAAGCCTATAGTCCCAGACCAGACTAAAATGCATGTTTGAGCTGTTTTAACTGAAAGCAACTTGCACTGACATATCTTAAATATGTCACTGCCATTGTTTTGTCTCAAGATGTACACCAGTTTTGTTTTCTAGGGTATGTTTATTAAAGCTTCTTAAATGTCCCAATTGAACTAATGCCTAATCCTGGCTTAATCTAAGCCCTGTCTGTGAAACCTGGTCCAAATGTTCTGAATTTTGGCATCACTTGAATTAATTTACAATAGCATATAGTATGCTATTTCAAATTCAGCCCAGGGCTGCGTGTTCCACTCCCCTTTTAGACACGCACTTGCGAACTTCTCTCTAAGCACTTCCCCTCAGGGGAATCCCTGCTGCCATTTTGAAGTGTGTTCCACTTCGTGAAGTGGACGAGGGAAGTTTATATGGACAGACCCTCGCTCCCTCGATTTTGGCTGAGGGAGCAAGTCTACTTCATATGTACACTTCAGGCAGCTCCATATACCACAATGCAACACGATTGTGACTTCACCACATATTGCATTTAATTTAAGGCTTAAAGGATTAGTTCACTTTCAAATAAACTTTTGCTTATAATTTACTCACCCCCTTGTCATCCAAGATATCCATGTCTTTCTGTCTTCAGTCGAAAAGAAATTAAGATTTTTGATGAAAAGATTTCAGGATATTTCTCCATAAAATGGAAGTCAATAGACTCCATATGGTTCAAGGTCCAAATGAGAGGTTCAGTACAGCTTCAAAAGGGCTTTAAACCACATCAAACGGTACCGGACGATCAATAAGGGTCTTATCTAGCGAAACGATCTGTCATTTCTTTTTAAATAAATAAAGTTTAAGTTTTATAAGCACAAATGCTCACCGTGCTCTGTTCAGTGATGCGCGCTCGTGACGTCACGTAATACACAATTACGTTGAAAAGGTCACGCTAGACGCAGGCGGAAGTACAGAGTCAGTGTTTACAAATGAGCGGAAGGAGGACCGTATCCACATATTCAAACGTCTTTGACCCTGCGTCTAGCGTGACCTTTTCAACGTAATTGCGTTTTACGTGACGTCACGAGCGCGCATCAATGAACAGATCAAGGCGAGCATTTGTGCTTATAAAACTTAAACTGTATTTATTTAAAAAAAATGACCGATCGTTTCGCTAGATAAGATGCACCTTTTGTGCCCAGCTTCGCGGGCTTTGTGCCCATTGGTTCGCTCAGTTACACTGTTCTGCCATTGATTGATGCAGTTCCCACTGGCCAGCCAATAGCGTGCAAGATGTCTCAACACTGTTTTGACTGGGCAGTAGCACTTCATGATTTTACAAATACTTCAGTTTTTTTCGAGATAAGGAACTATTCCATTGCGTCTAGCAAGACGCAGTATACTCGTTCCCTTATCTCAGGGAACCAAGGTTACATTAAGTAACCGAGTACGTTTTCTCCAATAAAACGGTATATTCTCACAAAGTGACGGTTTATGCGTTTGTGTCCTCATATAGTGACACACGGCAGAGACTACGAAGAGAGCGAGCGAGTGTCACGCGTGTGTGTGTGTGTGTGCGGACGCCCGCGCATCTGCGCTTGTCATTCACACAGAGACGTAGAACATGCAGGAGTATTTAAATAGTATTTTGCAATTTGCAATTATTTGAGGTGGTAGAACAGATAAGTCGTGTTAGCCGGAGCTGTTACCCGACACACTCTACAAAGTATAGTTTGCTGCTGCTCCTTGGGCGGCTTAAATCCAAAGTCCACCAGCTCCTCCGTTTCGCTTTCAGCTATGTTTACTCAAGATGATGAATATGATGATGCGTTGCAGCTCGTGGCTCTAAAGGCTCGTTTGAGATGAGAAAAATCTGCGCAGAACCGATCACCGGTGATCACAGCGAGATGCATGCCGGTAAGAAATGTATCCAAGTGTGGTCTGACTTGCTCTAATGTCATGCTGACGTGTGTCAAAAAACTCTTGCGATGGCAAGGCGGACTTGGCGGATTCTGCAGTTGCTCTCCACCTAGGCCTACTGCGCTGATCAAAAGCATGATGGGAAATGACTTGCTGACGACACAGCTTAATGCTTATTGGTTTAAACAACCGTAATGTATGTTCTCTTTTAAAATGTTTGATTTTAAAACTCTGATATCATGTTTTTAGTTGTATATCAATTATATGTGAATAATACAAGATGGCGCCGCGGATGACAGCCTCGGTATGGAGCTCTTCAGCTATTGTGTTGTTTTTGTTCGTTTGTTCTGCATTTAGTCATTCTTTTTCGATCAGTTTCCCCAAAGATGAACTACTGGACATTAGGAAACACACACCAGACAACATTTCTGCAGTTTTAGATGATTCTGACGTTTTGTTTGATTTTCTCGTTGGAGCCGCAGCTGTGTGTTTAAAACGCGCGGCCAGACGCAAGCGGGGTAAGCGAGCAGGCGTGCTGGTGAAACTCTGTGTGCGCGGCCTCCGCACTGCACTCCCTAGTATTCATCTTGCGAATCTCCAATCACTTCCTAACAAAACGGACAAACTTCTTCTCCTCACCCGCATCAACAAGGATTTTTCAAAGTCTGCTGCACTGTGCTTCACTGAAACCTGGCTGAGTGAAGCCATCCCGGACAACGCACTATATCTGCCAGGCTTCCAGCTGTTCCGAGCGGATCGCATCGCGGAACTAACAGGGAAAACGAGAGGTGGTGGATTGTGTTTCTACATTAACGAAAGTTGGTGTTCAGATGTAACAACGCTGAAGAAGATGTGCTCTCCTAATCTAGAGGCACACTTCATAAACTGTAAACCTTTCTACTCGCCGCGGGAGTTTTCCTCGTTCATTCTCGTGAATGTGTACATCGCTCCAGACGCGTGTGTGAGCGCTGCGCTACAACAGCTGGCTGAACAAATAGCTGAGACTGAACAAAGGTATCCAGACTCTCTTTTAATCATTCTTGGGGATTTTAATAAAGCAAATCTCTCCCGTGAACTGCCAAAATACAGACAGCACATTACATGTCCCACCAGAGACAGTAATATACTGGACCATTGTTACACCACAATAAAGAATGCATATCACTCCATCCCATGGGCAGCTTTGGGGCTCTCTGATCACTGTTTGGTTCATCTTATACCGACATACAGGCAGAAACTGAAATCAGCTAAACCTGTAATAAAGACTGTAAAAAGATGGACTAATGAAGCAAAGCTGGACTTACAAGCCTGCTTCGATTGCACTGATTGGACTGTTTTTGAAGCTACTACCACTGATCTGGACGAGCTCACAGAGTCTGTTACATCATACATCAGTTTCTGTGAGGATACATGCATTCCTACCAAGACATTCTTATCATTCACTAATGATAAACCATGGTTTACTGGGAAACTCAAACAGCTTCGTCATACCAAAGAGGATGCTTACAGAAATGGGGATAAAGTCTTGTATAACCAGGCCAGAAACAGGCTGACAAAGGAGATCAGAGTTGCTAAAAGAAGCTACTCTGAAAAGCTGAGAAACCAGTTTTCTTCCAACGACCCAGCATCAGTTTGGTCAGGCTTGAAGAATATCACCAATTACAAGTCACCATCCCCCCGTTCTGTAGAGAATCAACAACTGGCCGATGAGCTGAATGCTTTTTACTGCAGATTTGAAAAGCCCAGTATCATACCACACACCCGCTCTGATCTGCAATTCACATGTCCCCCATCACCTCCTGCTCCCCCTCTCCTCCCCCCTCCTGTCATCCAACCCGAGCTTAAGATCTGTGTGGAGGATGTGAGCCGAGTCTTCAAAAAACAGAAGACTAGGAACGCTTCAGGCCCAGACGGCATCTCATCTGCCTGTTTGAAAGCCTGCGCTGACCAACTGGCCCCAGTCTTCACGCAGATCTTCAACAGATCATTGGAGCAGTGTGAAGTTCCCTGCTGTTTCAAACGGTCCAATATCATTCCCGTCCCCAAAAAAACCCCAAAATCACCGGACTTGATGACTACAGACCTGTCACTCTCAAGTCTGTGGTCATGAAGTCGTTTGAAAGACTGGTTCTGGCCCATCTGAAGGACATCACTGGACCCTTGCTGGATCCTCTTCAATTTGCCTACAGGGCAAACAGGTCTGTGGATGATGCAGTCAACATGGGACTGCATTATATCCTGCAACATCTCGACAGACCTGGGACTTATGCAAGGATCTTATTTGTGGACTTCAGTTCGGCCTTCAATACCATCATGCCTGATCTTGTCTCAGCTAAACTGACCCAGCTCTCTATGCCATCCTCAATCTGTCAGTGGATCTCCAGCTTCCTGACAGACCGGCAGCAGCGAGTGAGACTGGGGAAACTCACATCCAGGACTCTCACTACCAGCACTGGCGCCCCCCAGGGGTGTGTTCTCTCCCTTCTGCTCTTCTCCCTGTACACCAATGACTGCACTTCTAAAGACCCCTCTGTGAAGCTCCTGAAATTTGCAGACGACACCACTGTCATCGGCCTCATCCAAAATGGTGACGAGTCTGCTTACAGACTGGAGGTTGAACAGCTGGCTGTCTGGTGCAGTTATAACAACCTTGAGCTCAACATGCTCAAAACGGTGGAGATGATTGTGGACTTCAGGAGGAACAGCCCAGCTCTCCCCCCACTCACCATCATGAACAGCACTGTGGAAGCAGTGGAGTCATTCAGGTTCCTAGGCACTACCATCTCTCAGGACCTGAAGTGGGACAATCACATTGACTCCATTGTGAAAAAGACCCAGCAGAGACTGTACTTCCATCGTCAGCTGAGGAAGTTCAACCTCCCACAGGAGCTACTGATTCAGTTCTACCTGGCTGTCATTGAGTCTGTGTTATGCACTTCCATCACTGTCTGGTTTGGTTCAGCTACCAAATCCGACATCAAGAGACTACAACGCACAATCACTACTGCAGAGAGGGTTATTGGTGCTCCCCTGCCAACCCTCCAGGACCTGTACTCTTCCAGAGTGAGGAAGAGAGCAGGGAAAATCCTCACAGACTCCACTCACCCTGGACAACGCTGTGGTGTGATCTATAATAATGTTACATGCCTGGGCGGTAGGGGGCGGTAGAGAGCCTGTCTAACAAGATAGCGGGGGAGTTTGTGAGTGAATAAATGAGGTTACGCCATGTAAACATGCGCTGCTGCGTCTTTATTCCTTTTATAAAGAACCCAACACGACAACCGCCTGTTTGAACCGTTACCATCAGGACGGCGACTCCGATCACTGGCTACTAGAACATCTAGGCACAGGAACAGTTTCTTCCCACAGGCCATTTCCCTCTTGAACAGTTAAACCCCCCCACCACCACCCCCCAAAGTGCAATACTCTGACTATTTAATGCAATCTTCTAAACTCAGGAGATTGTAAACTGTAAATGTTTATTCTCACTAAACGTAACTGTGACCATATATTTTTTATACTATTTTTCATATTTTTATTCTTAGAATTTGTATTACTATGTTCTTGTTGTGTTTGTATTGTATATGTGCACTGGAAGCTTCAGCACCAAGAAGAATTCCTTGTGTGTGCAAGCACACTTGGCAATAAAGCTCTTTCTGATTCTGATTCTGAATATTCCCAAACTCTCTGACTGTGCTTCTCTGTGGGTTGTGATTGTTGTCATATTTATAAAAAAATATAAAAATATGTATGTAATTAAAGTAAAACTGATTGATAAAAATAAATAACAGAACCTTTGGGTGTCTTGTTCATCATATTTATTTTCATATAAAAGCAAAAGAACTTAAATTACATCCAGTTTATCAGCAACAAAGCGCACAAGTGTAAAACCTGACTCGCCTTCATGATTTAAAACGAAAAGAAAAAAAATCTATATTGCGCCGTGACATTTTGTCATTCTTTTCTTTTGTCAAATGATGGACAACGGTTCACATTTTTCCCATGATAATAAAATTAAGTAAATATTAAAAAATAGTAAATAAAATAATTTGTGCAAGTAAAACAAGTACATTTATGTTCAAAGTTAAATTAATAAAAGAGGCACTGATAGGCTAAACACGGTGGTTTACGTCTTAGAACGTCTTAGATTATCCATTTTACAACACGAACTGGAGGCAAGCATCAGTTTGCTAAATTGCTGCTATTTGATAACTGCCTACAGAACTTAAAAATCTCCCTCTTTTCGTTTTCTTTCTTGCTGCATTAAAGATGAAATGGTTCAACTTATGCTTTCGCGCAGGCGCAGTGATGAGAAATAGAGCAATCAGTTCATATAGCTCTGCTTCAGCTGTTTAATAACCTCACGAGAAGCGACCAGAATTTCTGACATGCCAGAAATTCATCCGACCATCCGATTGCCGATCAGGAGAGGTTTGTCGCCTCTCGTTTCCCCCTGTATACTGCACGAACACCTCACGACAAACGACGCACGATAAAGCTGAATATCGGCCCGACCCAAAAAAGAGTCACTCGAGTCAGAATTCGGCTCAAGATCGGATGAAAATCGCACAGTGTATGCCCAGCTTTAGAGAGTATGCGAATTTGCACACAGCCCTTGTGGTAACTCTCAGTTTAATGAGGCACAGGTGAAAACAACAAGCTGATTGAGGAATAGATTTGATTGGTCAACCAGTATCAGCGAGTGATTCAAAAGTGAGTACAAATAGCACAGTGAGTTTCATGAAGCTTGTCACCTTTTATAGTAATTGTGCCTTTCAGTAATTGTGAAATTTTTGGCATTTGTTTAGTTAGGACAGAAAACTCACCATGCCTTGGACAAAGGGCATCTTGTGTTTCACAACGGCTGTGATAATGTTGAATGCTGTTTATGGAGCAGGCTCTGAAAGCACAATCCGTTTTGGCAAACTTTTAATTGGCACTCAAGGTGCAATATCTGATCTGAGATCAGCAGATCAGTCTGACGAATACCTGTCAAATGAAGAAGGTAATTTGAGATCCTAATTTAAAGTGGGACCTAGTTTTAATTGGAAACTACAACTTAACTTGAATTCTTTTTAAGAGCGGTTCCACCTTGCTAAAGCTAAGCTGCAACGTCTGGGTTCTTCTGTGCACTGTGGAAATGATTCAATGACCTTGCACATTCCAGGATCAAGGATGCCACCCTTTCTGGTTGATCGAGGTAAGCTGTTTTGAAGTTTAGTGTGGGATGTCTTTTTTTTTTTTTTTTTTTTCATCCATTTTAACATTTTCTCCATCAGGAGATGAATCACCAGTGCCTTTGTCTGAGATGCCAGCCAGCTGTGGTTTCTCACTGAAGCGAGTACGCAGGGATGTTTCTCTTGTTGCTCCATACCAGGGCTGTCATGTCAGACGACAGGTTAGTGTGCAGGCCAAAGACAAGTGCACTGTAGCTCTACTCCAACTAGGTGAAATGTTTTTTTTTTTTGTCTTGTTTTTTTTTTCAAATCTCCTAACAGGGTGGAAGTTATGTTCTGCCACTCGTTATAATGGGGGCTCCAGTGCAAATGTCTTGCCCCACGAGTCCTCGCCTCCCTACAGTCTCCTGCTTCCAATCTGGCATGATTATCTCACTTGGTGTCAGAGCAGATTATGTTAAAATTAAAGGCAAGTCACTTAATTCTTTCAATTTAATCCAAGTTAAGAGGTGTGCCTGAGCTTGACTTTTTTTTTTCTCTTTCTTTAGTTGATGGATCTTGGCAGCCTCTGCTTCTAGTATATTCTAAATGCTCATTCACATTGGAGACTGTTGGTGGTTCACTGGTTGTCACTGCGCCATTCACAGGAAGCTGTTGGGATGAGACGGTATGAATAATTTGAGTCCTCTTGTCTGATTCAACTACACGTATGCTAGTTAATTGGTTCATCTTCCTCAGGATACGGACATGCAGCTCCATTTGATGTACGGTGACCGTGAATGGACTCCTTCTTGTCCTGTGACACAACCAACACTGGCCCCAACAACCATTGCTCCTGCTCAGGATCCAACTAACAGTCAACAAATGTTTTACCCTTTCCCGTTTGGTGGACCCTGGTGGTATCCTCCACATTTTCATGGTGTACGACCCGTACCTCCTACTGTGCCACCTACGACGACTTCTCCTCCTCTTCTAGACCCTAACCAACAAATGTTCCAGCAAATGTATCCCATGTTTTATCCACATTACTTTAATTCTAGACGTTTCCCTAAAGCACCACAGCCTCAACAGCCCAGGTACCCAATGTATCCTCCCTATATGTACCACTTCAAGAACCCAGTTGCAACAACTTCCATGACCCCTGCTGCCCAGTTCCCAGGTTATCCAATGTACCCAAAGTTGTATGGTCCTCAACCTTTTGTGCCTCCTGGTGTTCCATACCCATTCAAGAACCCAGTTGCAACAACTTCCACGACCACTGCTGCCCGGTTTGCAGGTTATCCAATGCACCCAAAGTTGTATGGTCCTCAACCTTTTGTGCCTCCTGGTGTTAAATACCCATTCATGTCCAAGTATCCATAAGGTGCCAATCTTTGTCCCCCGCAAATCTGTCTTCTGCTCGTCATCCTCTATCGACACCAAGTGAGGAATAATTATGGAAGATTTCCCAAATTACTTTTGCAGGGGTTTTCCTTTTCAGGTTCATAAGCCTAATAAAACTCAGAGACACTAATTGTAGTTGTGTTTTTTTTTTTTTTTGGTTTCCTAATTGCTCTGGGCTGTTCCTCCTGCAGGACCCCACTAAGATTGAGTTCCCTAAAAGCTTAAACTGTCAGGCATGTGCTGCTGTGCATCCTAGGTGTTCTGTGCTCTACAAATCCATTGCAAGGTGAGCTTGAGTGTTTTACTTGCCCCCTCATTATTTTAACTAGATAATGATTTTTGGCAATATTGCGACTTAACCTTTACTTCATGTAAATGCAATTATTTTCTCAAATGCAACTTAAGCTCATCGTACTTGCCATATTCGCATTAAACTGTCAAATGCTGATTTTTAAATCATGGGCTTGTAAACATCTTAATCACATTATTACCGCTTTGACCAAAATGTTTTGTTTTGTTTTTTCGTTTTTTCTAATCAGTAACCTCTTAATCGCAGTAAGATGTTTACACGACATGAGCAAAACAATTTTTAAAAAAAATCCATTTCATTCTGATTAGTCGCTAACAAGTGTGGTTATACCACACTCAGAAAGGCATACAGTATGCATGTTACCAGCCATTGTTTTAATTTACTTGAATTATACCCATAATGGATATAATTTGGAGCTGTGAAAATGCCGGGTTTGCCTTAAGCCTCGTGCACACTTGGCCAGTGTTTTTTGACGTGATTTCTGCTGGCGACGCGCTTGCAGATTTGATTGCAGATCAAATAGGATTCAATGGAAATGCGCCTCCTATTTGATTTGTAATTCCTCTCCATAACTCCATCTTAGAGATTTTTGTAGTCGCTGTGGTGTTTGTCCTCAGGTTCTGTGTTCATACACCAAAAAGACCAGCAGCTCTACATTCATCTTGCCTCATTGCACTTCTTCTATATCGTCTTGGGTATCAATCTGTGCTCAGCAAGACAGTTTTGTGCTTGAGTGCCACCAAGCAGGGCCATTTTTAGGCATAGGCGAACTAGGCGGTCGCCTAGGGTGCCATCAGCTGAAGAGGCGCCAATTAATGCATTTTAGGGGGGTGTGTGTAAAGGGTGTCACGGCCACCCTGAAATATGATTGTCGCCCCCACTGGTTCCCCTAACACTATTGGGATAGAGTACTGCCAATCAGACGATTCCTATATTGGATCGGAGTACTGTCAATTACTGTCTGACTGCTGCATGTAAAGTTTGCATTTGGAGTGCTCGACACCATTAGATCAAAAAGCTTGGTCAAAGCTTTGCCAAGGTATCGCTTTTTTTAACCACATAAAGCTAAATTCAAAGGCCAATTAAAAAAACAGGTACAATAAAAAGGTGCAAAAATCTGTATTTTGTTAGGGCTGTATTTGTGCTAGTCGAGAAATCACGTTGTGAAATGGGCAGAAGTGCGTAATATTGCTCGGTGTGTAGCCTATTGTAGAGGCAAGATATAAGCTAACCACACCCACTTTAACATTTCATGATATTATATTATGACTCTATGAAGCTTTCTTCACTTACTTGCACCTCCAAATGGTGTGCATTTTTGCGCCAATGCATTGTTAAAGGATCAGTGTGTAATTGTCCCATAGAAAACTTTACATTTTAAAATAGTATAATAAAATGTGCTAATTCACAATATTAATTACATCCTTTATCAAACCGCTTTGTCAAATTTAATGCATCTTTATGGATGGTGTTGAATGCTGAATTGATTCATTCAGTTCTAATAGTGTCGCACAGGGCATAGCGTCACGTTATTTAAAAGGGAAGTTCAAGCGTCAATGAGAAACAAAGACCGGACTGAATCAAAATTTATTCTTGTTACTTTCATGTGACTGGTCAAGCTTTTATACGTAATTTCCAAATTGTATTTGTATAATTTGTTAATAAGGATTACAGTTCCAAAATGGTATGTGTGTATGTATTAGTTAATAAGGATTAAAATTAATACCAGTAATATCATGTTGCTTTTAAAGATTTGGGTGCCAATAAGGATTTCGCTTAGGGCGTCAAAATGGCTAGAAACAGCCCTGCTTCAGCAGCTCCAGGCAGGTGAACAAGTGCCAATCTCATTGGTCGGCCAATTTTTAACACTGCGCGTCAAACCAAAAAAGCGAACCCAAGGTGTTTTAAAAAAAAGATTACGCTTTTATGCCTGCCGTTTTGCGCGTTGGTGTACACAGAATAATGTCACAGAGTTCATGAAGTTGTGTGAAGAAAACATGGCATCCGCGCACTTTGCCCAGTGCAGTAATAATGAGATTAAGGTGTTTACATGCCTGTTTATTGTGATTAAAATCGACAAACGCCAAATAGTTTAATGAGATTATGTTTACTGCAATTATGTGCTTAATCGCATTAGTTTGATCAAAGTATTGCACTTACTACATGAGGTGAAGTTTAATTGCAATATTGCTAAAATCCCATTATAATCACATTATGAGGGTGCATGTAAACGCACTGATTGACAGTGTGTTTTGATCCAAACCATAATTTTTGGTTGAGGCCAAGCATCTGAAAAGTGAAACCAAAGCGTCTAGATCGCTCACAGGTAACTGGTCCCAGTATAGGTCATAAACCCCGCCCTCTAATGTAATGGGACGGGAGACGAACTAAACAATCAAATTACACTTCAAATAATTTCAATCACTTTAGTTATCACGCTGATGTAAGTTAAAGTGTTTTTTGTTTTCTTTTTTCAAATAAATTTGGTTTTAGTTAGTTATTTGATGCTATAAAAACGGGAGCGGGGCATCTTGATTGACAACTTCTCTGAGCGAAGTCGTCACTGAGGCATCAACTGACTTTTTCGATTCAGGATTTTCGAGAGGAGATTGGAGCTTGAACTTTAATTTCTACATTTCCATAACTGTTTATTTCACACCGACATGAGTTGTTCTGCAGTAAACTGTGCAAACCGATTCTGTGGGAGTGTGGACGAGGCCTTGATACTGCTGATCCATTTCATGCTCACTACTGCGCAGACTCAGTTCCTGAGTTCACTACTGCACAGACTCTGGTCCCGAGTTCACTACTGCACAGACTCTGGTCCCGAGTTCACTACTGCACAGACTCTGGTCCTGAATTAGCGCAAGATGTCAGCGCCATATTGGGACATTGGCGGCTTCACTTTTCTATAATAGAGTGAGGTGTGTCGTCCATCTTTTTTTACAGTGTTTGGTTGAGACTGACACTTCAGTGTTTAAAGTATGTTGGATCATCATTGAAATTGATAAGTCAACAGCACACACGGGTGGAGACAGTTGCTTCTTCCATGCTTCTGATCCATGCACACTCTGATGGATAATATTGTCCACAACCCATTGCATGTTGGACGAGGATTTTTATTAAAACTACAAACACTAATAAAAAGTGTTAAACTACAAACATAGCGGATGTCCGAGTCCAACAGTTAAAGGATTAGTTCACTTTTAAATGAAAATTTCCTGATAATTTACTCACCCCCATCTCACCCAAGATGTTTGCTTCTTTCTTTCTTCAGTCGAAAAGAAATGACGTTTTTGAAGAAAACATTCCAGGATTTCACATAATTGACTTCAATGGCAACCAAAATGTTGAAGGTCGAATCATCGAAGAATAAGAATGATAAGAGTGAAATGTGATGGAGAAATGTGACTGGCCATCAATGTCCCTGGACAATGAGGAGTCAACATCACTATGTGCCACAATTTTAACCACTAGTGGTACACAATGATGTCTGAACACCAAAAGACTCCTACATTTTTTAAAACTCCCTCAATGAAATCATCTTTCTGCAGGGTGATCAGGAGCAAATGGAGTAAAATGTTGTAGTTGTTTGAGACAATGTCCAATTCCACCATTCAGTGGTGCCAGAGTGGTTTGAGAATCTCTCAAATTTCAGTATTGTTCCTTCCAGCATATTCTCCTTTCCTGAATCCAATTGAGGAGCTTTTTTTCTCTCTGTAAAAAGAGAATCCTGTTATTTTGCATGTGAAAAGTGCTAAACTTTTCACTATGGTGGTGACATCAGTCTTTGAACTACTAAAAAGTTTAGCACTTTTCACATGCAAAATAACAGGATTCTCTTATAATATTATAACTACATTCTAATAAATAAAGTGATTGTGCCTTATTCTAACTAATTGAGTCCTAATAACCAGGAAACCAAAAGTTCTGAATGTTGGCATCACTCATTTTTCAATAGCACAGATGCATACTCTGCAGTATATGCTAGTATGCTATTCCAAATTCAGCCCATGGCTGCATCTGAAATCACACACATAAAAACAGTATGTGACAAGAAAAAGTGTCCAAATTCACAATACTCATAAAAGAGTAGGCAAAAAGTACCCGGATTAACTACTTCTTTCGCCGAGATTCTGAAGTGTGCATATGATGGACACTTTACTGTCTCATGAGGCCACAGGAGAGAATTTGTGAATGGCAGTGAAGTGGCGTAACTGATGCTGGCAGGATAGTGACAACATGGCGAATAAAGTACACGTCCGGGTTACATTCAAACTCTATGTAGCCTAACACACTTTTTTATCAATCGTGAAGTAATAACTTATTCAAAAAAAGAGGCTGTTTACGTTACACCGTTTTCAAGTAAAAACTGAAGACTTTTTACACGTTTGCAAATGAAAGGATACTAAGAGATATTATATATTAACAGTAAGAAATAAGGGGACATACGGACATCATCAAGTGGTTATAAGAACTACACAAATCAACACAATGTAACATTTTTATCATCATGAAAAAATTAAAGGTTCCTTACAACAGACTAAAGGATGATATGTTTTCGAAGCCTTTGTGTTCACAAACATTACAGTGAATGTTTCTGGCTTTGGGAAGAAGAAATTTACCCAGAAGACAAAGTAAAAATATGTATTATCAAGATTAACATGCTTAGAATGAAAATCGGGCAAAAAAAATTTCATGTAGATTATGTAATTTGTGTCTTGTGGTAGAAATTCCCCTACTCACCTGACTTAAGTTAACCTGGGACGTCTACAGTCGACAATTACACATTCATCCTCTAGCTAGTGCGTCTCCTAATAGACGTCGGCTGAATCGGTCAGCGTCTTGACTCCTAATGAACATCACTTGGGATTAGTGTTCCACTAACCGCTGCGCTGCAGTAACCAGACAGACTCCAGACATTGCAGAATATGCTTTAATCACGGCCGGAGGACCTCAGACCAATTTCAGAGAGAATCCCACCAGCAAAAAGAATACAAAAGTCTTTATAGAATAGGAGCATGGCAATGGTGACATGGTCCATTAAATAATTTTCCTACAATATGATTTGTTTGATGATTAGTTAAAAAAATTTGGATTTCTTGAAAACTTCACTTTGTTACTCAAAGTCATGAGTTTATATTTTTAAATATATGTCTAGTTTAATTTCACCATTTAGTTATATTCAGATATGATTCAGACACACTGACTTCTGCCCAAAGTTCGGGGACATTTAGGTTTCAAAAACACATAAATGTTAAAAAAAAGAAAAAGAAATGTTAGTTATGATTAATTAAAAATTCCATCACTGTCTATAGGCATGTGCATTCGGTTCGAGTACATTGTAGTAAAATAATGCGCATGTGCGTCTTTCTTTACAAAGTGACATCGCAGGCATAGTATAGTGTTAATAGTCGTCATGGATACGTGTGATCTGGGATCACTTTGATAATGTTGTAATTTGAACACAGAGAAAAACGTTTCCGCTTTTAGTACATTATTGTCATGTTAATGTACCCTAACTTTCCACTCAAGAGAGTAGGGCTGCGTTCGAAACCGTATACTTCCCTACTATATAGTATGTAAAAAGCAGTAGGCGAGAGAATAGTATGTCCGAATCCATAGTATTCATAAAAGAGTAGGCGAGAACTACCAGGGTTTTGGACTATTTCTCGCGAGATTCGGACGTGCATATACTGATGTTGCGTTCGAATATGCCTACTTACCTACTATAGTAGGCGAAAACAGTACGTGAAAGGAGAAGTATGTTCGAAACCTCAGTAATCATAAAAGAGTAGGCGAAAAGTTCCCGGATGGCCTACTGATTCCGCCCAGATTGTGAAGCACCCATCGTCGGATACTTTTCTATCCCTCCCTTCCCATGAGGCCACAGGAAAGGAGACGTCAGGCGGAGAAAAGCGAATCAAATGTGAGTATTACAAACCAAAATCACGGTTCCTTGTGTTAAAATCGCATTTGTTGGACTACTGTAGAGTAACGTTAAACTGTTGAATTGTTGAAAGTGTAAAGACGACAGACTGTATAGTGTAGTTGTGATTGGGCTGTAAAAACACGTTTTATTATGTATGAGCTCCAGTAACACACACACACGTCTCCAAAGTGGATTTACATAAACGATATACTTAAAGATAAAGATGCTTACTAAATGTTTATTTAACATCTGACAGGAACATTTTCGATAAGTATTGCAGATGACATCACAGCATGAAATAGACATCTGATCAGAGTGATGTGTGTGCGCTATAATGTAGAGTTCACTGTGGTCAACACTGCTTACTTTACATGAACGTCAGTAATGTTAATAGATCTACATAAAGTAACTAAACATAAGTTATCTTTTTTATTTGTCCATTATACTGTTGATGAATTGAGGAACATTAACACATCAGCAACTACCTCAACATTTAAGGCTATTGAGCACATAAACTTTTATGCTTTTATCAAGGTGTTGTTTAAGATCCAGGTAACGTGAATGTTTTCTGATGTTACAGGGCCAGAAGAGCACGTGTGTGTTTATCTGGTGGAGACTGGAGAGAGGGTGATGAAGGAAGGCTGTCATCAAAGGCTTTGAGTATACTACAGAAATGAATAAAACATCAATTTAAATATTAAGTTGTGTTTTATTTTAATTTCAAACAGAGTTATTTCAGCACTTTTCTGATTCTTGATGTCTGTGCATTTGCTGCAGAGCTTCTGTGGTTGAGCCTTGCTCAAGGACACACTGGTGGTGACGGCTGCGGAGATCCAAACAGAAACCTTCTGCTTATCAGTTCAGTGTTTACCCCACTACACCACAAAAGTCATAAAGCTACAATACAAATAGCATGTAATTGTAAAAATATTAAATCAAATATGGCAAGAAATGGGATGCTGACAACATGAATTGTAAAACGTTTTAAGTAGTCATGCTGATGGAGAGCAGGCACACGGATGTTTGGAGCAGACATCAGCAGTCAGATTGTCCCGCACATGTTCTCCACTCTTGCTTCAAGGTTGTGGGGTTCAGAAGGGACATGATGGACGGCTAGGACAGGCGAAGGTGTTCACGGTGGTCAACTGCTTCATCAAGTTGTGTTGAGATGGCAGCAGATGTGGGGTTCACCGTCTGTAAATGCGTGATGGTTTGTTAGAACAATACGTTTGAATAAAGCTTTGTTTCATGGTGACTTCTTCATTTGTGATGTTTACTTTTATTCATTCTTTTACTCATTAATTCATGTTTCCTATTGTTGTCAGTAAATAAAATATTTTATTAACTCATGCATTTATTCATTGCTTGACTGAAAATTGGTATTCACATCGGCTGCATTTGTCTAGTGTGTATTCATGCATCGCTATGTCATATGACAACAAGTTGCATTTTGCTTGTTTTACTAAAACAATATAATTTTAAGTAAAAAAAAAAAAAAGTAATATAATTAAGTATTGGTCAGCATTTGTTATTATTATTATTGTAAGTGTTTTAGTGGGCTAGCAATGCAATTCATTCTGGGGTAATCTTAATTTTGAATAGTGATAAAAAATCAACAGTGTTCTCCCAAGGTGAGATCTTCGAGCAGCTGAAAGACGTCTCTGTGCAGACACTGAGGGAAACCGTACAGGTCGGGCTGTGGAGTTATTGATGCTTTGAGCTGTTACTGCACCTGTCACTCATTGGCCTATCTTTTATTTTATAATAGCATGGTTGTATCTTTAACAATCCTAATAATAAAACAAATATCATGGGTTTGCATACATTATATACAAAGAAAAAACAATAACAAGGTTAGATATCTTTGAATAATTCATCATAATGCAATAAAATTTTATTTCATAAGCTTGAGGGATAAAACAGGAGTTAAATTTAAAAAGGAAAATATAAAGGAGATTTAGGCCAATTTTGCTTGTGGATTAAATGGTTTGCATATAAAATAAAGAAATTAACATAATATTTAAGAGATCACGATTGTGGGTTTTGGTAAGGATAAAATGGGTCAGATTAGTAGGGTTAATATCACAAGATAAATGGGCAGCTGTTTTTTCAACAAGCCCACAAAATTAGCAAGTTTAATCAATATTAAGATATTAATAGATCGATGAATTAAACCTGTCACACGTCTTTCAAGTCGTTGCGCTTGAGATAACGTCGTAGGTCACATGATAACGTCAACATGGCGCATAAAGTGCGGATCGCATTCATACTTAACGAGATCAGGCAATATAGTACCTACTCTTTTAGAGCTCGTTAAGTAAGTACTTATTGAAAATGAGTACCTACTCAATGAGTATGCGGTTTCGAACGCAGCCTATGTGAATTTGCTGACAGCCCTTGTGGTAATTCTCAGTTTAATGAGGCACAGGTGAAAACAACAAGCTGATTGAGGAATAGATTTGATTGGTCAACCAGTATCAGCGAGTGATTCAAAAGTGAGAACAAATAGCACAGTGAGTTTCATGAAGCTTGTCAACCTTTATGGTAAAGTGTATTTCAGTAGCGGTGAAATTTTTGGCATTTGTTTCGTTAGGCCAAAAAACTCACCATGCCTTGGACAAAGGGCATCTTGCGTTTCACAATGGCTGTGATAATGTTGAGTTCTTCAAAGGGTGGCCCTGAGGCCTTTTCTGAAATGGGTGCTGCTTATGGAACAGTCTCTGAAAGCACAGTCTCTTTTGGCAAACTTTTAATTGGCGCTCAAGGTCCAGTATCTGATCTTCGATCAGCAGAACAGTCTGACGAATACCGGTCAAATGATGAAGGTAATTTGAGATTCTAATTTAAAGTGGTTAAATTAGGACCTAGTTTTAATTGGAAACTTCAACTTAACTCGAATTCTTTTTAAGAGCGGTTCCAGCTTGCTAAAGCTAAGCTGCAACGTCTGGGTTCTTCTGTGCACTGTGGAAATGATTCAATGACCTTGCACATTCCAGGATCAAGGATGCCACACTTTCTGGTTGATCGAGGTAAGCTGTTTTGAAGTTGAGTATGTGGGTATTTTTAAATTTGTTTTCTTTTTTTATTATTAAATTCATACATTTTAACATTTTCTCCATCAGGAGATGAATCACCAGTGCCTTTGTCTGAGATGCCAGCCAGCTGTGGTTTCTCACTGAAGCGAGTACGCAGGGATGTTTCTCTTGTTGCTCCATACCAGGGCTGTCATGTCAGACGACAGGTGCGTGTGCATGCAAAGTGCACTGTAGCTCTGCTCTAACTAAGCGAAAAGTTCATAATTTTTTTTCCTTCCCAAATCTCCTAACAGGGTGGAAGTTATGTTCTGCCACTCGTTATAATGGGGGCTCCAGCGCAAATGTCTTGCCCCACGAGTCCTCGCCTCCCTACAGTCTCCTGCTTCCAATCTGGCATGATTATCTCACTTGGTGTCAGAGCAGATTATGTTAAAGTTCAAGGCAAGTCACTTAATTATTTGAATTTAATCTAATTAAGAGGTGTGTGAGCGAGCTTGACACTGTTTTCCTTTTTAGTTGATGGATCTTGGCAGCCTCTGCTTCTAGTATATTCTAAATGCTCATTCACATTGGAGACTGTTGGTGGTTCACTGGTTGTCACTGCGCCATTCACAGGAAGCTGTTGGGATGAGACGGTATGAACTGAGTGCACTTGTCTGATTCAACTACATGCATTCTAGTTGATTGGTTCATGTCTTCCTCAGGATACGGGCATGCAGCTCAATTTGATGTACGGTGACCGGGAAGTGACTCTTTCTTGTCCTGTGACACAACCAACGCTGGCCCCAACAACCATTGCTCCTGCTCAGGATCCAACTAACAGTCAACAAATGTTTTACCCTTTCCCATTTGGGAGACCCTGGTGGTATCATCCACATTCTCATGGTGTACGACCCGTACCTCCTACTGTGCCACCTACGACTCCTCCTCCTCTTCTAGACCCTAACCAACAAATGTTCCAGCAAATGTATCCCATGTTTAATCCACATTACTTCAATTCTAGACGTTTCCCAGAAGCACCACAGCCTCAAAAGCCCAGGTACCCAATGTTTCCTCCCTATATGTACCACTTCAAGAACCCAGTTGCAACAACTACAACTTCCACGACCACTGCTGCCCACTTCCCAGGTTATCCAATGTACCCACAGTTGTATGGTCCTCAACCTTTTGTTCCTCCTGGTGTTAAAAATCCATTCAAGAACCCAGTTGCAGCAACTACTTCCAAGACCACTTCTGCCCGGTTTGCAGGTTATCCAATGTACCCACAGTTGTATGGTCCTCAACATTTTGTTCCTCCTGGTGTTAAAAATCCATTCAAGAACCCAGTTGCAGCAACTACTTCCAAGACCACTGCTGCCCGGTTCGCAGGTTATCCAATGTACCCGAAGTTTTATGGTCCTCAACCTTTTGTGCCTCCTGGTGTTAAATACCCATTCATGTCCCAGTAGCATTAAGTAAGCACAATCTGCCCCAAGTCTGTCTTCTGCTGATCATCCTTTATCGACACCAAGTGAGGGGTAATTGTGGAGTATTTCCCAGATACTGGAACAGACTCAAATTACTTTAGCTTTTTTTTTTTTTTTCATAAGCCTAATAAAACTCCATGATGCACTAATTTTTCTTGTATGACTTTCTGGTGTCCTAATTGCTCTGGGCTGTTCCTCCTGCAGGACTCCACTAAGGTTGACTTCCCCAAAAGCTTAAACTGTCAGGCATGTGCTGTTGTACTCTACAAATCTATCGCACAAATAATGACCGTGAGTTTTACATGCACCCTACTTATTTTAAATCTAATGTTTGTTTTTTTGGTACTATTGCAACTTAAACTTTACTTCACATAAATTCAATTATTCGCTTAAACTAATGCAAATTAAGCTCATAATCATACTTGCCATATTTGCCTTAAACTGGCATATGCTGATTTTAAATCATAACAGGCTTGTAAATGTCTTAATCACTATTACCGCTCTGACCAAAATACGCGTGCTATTGGTTTTTGTCTAATAATCAGAATAAGGTCTTAATTGCAGTAATATGTTTACAAGAGCAAAACTAGATTACATCTTGTATCAAGATGCATGTTGACTAAATTCAAGCATTAAAGAGAAAACTGTCTTCACTTTTCTCTTTTTACACATTCATTTCCCACATATAATTGAATGAGGAAAGAAAAAACAAAAGAAGAAAAAAGCATGTTGACTACTTAAACGAACATTTTTGCTCTTCTTTCTGGCCAGCAAATTTCTCAATGACTCTGATTAAAGTCAGTCATCTCATGATGTTTGCATTTTACAGTTAGATATTTGAGGTCTCTTACCCCCATTGTTGTCCACAAAACTTCAGTACAGACACTTAGAAATAAAAGACAGGGACCGCAATAAAGGGCATTGCTAATAACACATCCAGCCAGCCACCTACGTTTCTCATAAGCTTGTGAAGCTCCGAATGCAGCTGCGTCCTGTCACTGGCCTGCTGCTGGATTTGTAAATCGTGTTGGTCCGGTTCGGGATCCTTTATCTTTTTTTTTTCTTCCAACAAACACCTTGTGAAAGAATTTGGTTTAACTGCTGCCATCTCTACGAAAGTGATCATCCTAATAAGGTTTTGGCGGAGTCGGAGTGACTGTGTCGCCCGCGCACTTTCGCTTTAGTGGCCAAGAGTGTAAAGTTGAATGACAGGTGACGAGAACCAGTCAGATTGGATAAAATAACACGCATCCAATTCTGATTTGCCAGGGATGCAATGACCTGCGTCCGGAGGAGGATCTTTAAGAACCAATTAGAGACCAGCTTCAGGTCACATGCTGCCCGTATATTTTTAAACTCAGATAGACATCCATTTGTCCGGCGTCCCTCACGCATGAAAACGCATGAAACATATTGAAGAACATAAAATAGTTAACCCATCAAAGCCAGTTTTTATTAAATGCTGAGGCTCTTACTAACAGACAGCACATCGTATGAGTAAACTATTTTATTTTTATTTCACTTTTATATCATTTTTGTAAACATGTATATTTCTGGGCCCGTATTCATAAAGATTCTAAGAGTCCTCTCAGAAAACTCCTAATTTAGCTTAAAAACTTTTACGTAGGAGTCTTAGCTTAAGAGCTATTCAGGACCGATCTGAGAGCAACTCTGAGCAAGGAAAATACCAAAACTTTTATCTTAGTGAAGAGGCGGGGCTGACCCCGTTGCTACGTATGACACAGTCTTTTGAAGACTGTGATTGGTTGGGTGTCCAAAAAGGGGAAAAAAGGAGCGCTTTTAAGTATAGGGTCTATTCTAAGCCTTCACTTTGAAATTACAAGCGCAAATTGTCTTATTTTACCGTTCTCTCTTACTCACACACACACACACATTATATATATGTATATAAATCCTTTTATTATTTACCATGCTGTTAATTTCCTATAAGGTATTTGATTGGCTTAGAATTATAAACATTGTTCCACTCTTTCCAATTACACTGATTGCTGGCATGTCTATTTAATTGGTGGTCTGAAAGTTGGGTTTAATGCAACAAACATGATCCCTGCACGATCTAATCTATAGCGTCTTATTAAGTCACTGTCCTCCATTGTCTGCAACACATTTCTTCTCCCTCTTGGTCTTTCTGCCATTTTCTCCGCTGCTAAAGAAACTCTTAAGCCTCTTAAAAGTCCTTGTCCGTGCTCCTAACAAATTTGACCTTAAGACCTCTTTTAAGGGTTAAGGTATCCTTTACTAGAATTTTTTTGTTAATTTTAAGAGTAAACGCCCACATTTCTAAGAATTTTCATAGAATTTTGTCTCTAAGAGCTACTCTTTGCATAAAGATTCTTTATGAATACGGGCCATGGAATTTTGATGGGGGCAGCGCCCCAGCGCCCTCTATTGACCAGCCGCCACTGAGAGATGGACATTACAATCGAGCAGCTATTAGCTCAATTAGTTGCTATTTAAAAAATGGCAGTCACAAGTTTGTGTTTGTCTTGTCATAGGATTCAATGAAGAATTCACTTCGTCGTCTTCTTAGGTATCAATCTGTGCTCGGCAAGACGGTTTTGTGCTTGAGTGCCACCAAGTCGTGTTTTACCATAACTTCAGCATCTCCAGGCAAGTGAACAAAAGCGCCAATCTCATTGGTCGGCAAGTTTTTAACATGGAACGTCAAAACAAAAAAGCGAGCCGAAGGAGTTTTTAAAAAAAAAATCTGCTTTTACGCCTGCTGCTTTGCACGTTGGTGTGTGCACACTCCCATTGGTGCCCTTTGTTTGGTCGCAAGGCGTTAAATGTCGGCGATAAACTCGAGTGACAGGTGTTCAGTCTGGATGAAGATACGGGGCAGAGACTGCGCAGCAAGTTGTGATGACAGAGTTGTGATTTGCAGAAGAGAAAACTTCAGAATAATGTCACAGAGTTCACGAAGTTGTGTGAAGAAAACATGGAATCCGCGCACATGCGCACTTTGCTTAGAGCAGTAGTAATGAGATTAAGGTGTTTACATGCCTGTTTATTGCGATTTAAAATCGCATTATGAGGGTGCATGTAAACGCACTGAATTGACAAATTGACAGTTAAGCTTTGATCCAAACCATAATTTTTGGTTGAGGCTAAATCGCCCACAGGTGGTTGGTCCCAGTATAGGTCATAAACCCCGCCCTCTAATGTAATGGGACGTGAGACAAACTAAACAATCAAATTACACTTCAAATAATTTTTTTCAAAGATGGATTCTGTCACTTTAGGTAGTTATCACGCTGATGTAAGTTGAAGTGTTTTTGTTTTTTTTCTTCAAATAAGGTGGGGCATCTTTATTGACAGCTTCTCTGAGCGAAGTCATCACTGAGGCATCAACTGACTTTTTTCAGGATTTACGTGTGGAGATTGGAGCTTGAACTTTAATTTCTACATTTCCATAACTGTTTATTTCACACCAACATGAGTTGTTCTGCAGTAAACTGCAAACCGATTCTGTGGGAGTGTGGACGTGGCCTTGATACTGCTGCTCCATTTCATGCTGACTACTGTGCAGACTCAGTTCCTGAGTTCACTACTGCACAGACTCTGGTCCCGAGTTCACCACTGCACAGACTCTGGTCCCAAGTTCACCACTGCACAGACTCTGTCTTTGAATATATGGTTTTGTTTATGTACAGGAACCATTTCCATATAAGGAATAAGGCTCTACTAAGGTGGAATGAGAGTCAGGAAAATGGTCCCTCTTTTCTGTTGCTTGGGTATCTGACTGGGAGATGACCATATTTAGACTTGTTTGCTATATGTATCACAATCCTAGAACATGAGCTGCTATATGATGGATTCTGTCTCAATGGTTAAAATCATGCTGCACCTCTTGTACTCTTGTCTATATAATCTGGACTGAGATGAGACACGCTTCAGGGGCAAAAATCTAACAGTTCACTACTGCACAGACTCTGGTCCCGAGTTCACTACAGTGCAGACTCAGGTCCTGAATCAGTTCAGGATGTCAGCGGCATATTGGGACATTGGTGGCTTCACTTTTCAATTCAATTAAATTCACATTTATTTGTATAACGCTTTTCACAATACATATCGTTTTAAAGCAGCTCAGAAATATCTACATTACAATTTAAAGTGATTTGTCCGCGTTATGTATTTCAGAAATGCACATATACAAAGCACACAGATTAGCTAACAGTGTATTATCAATATAATAATTCAAATAAGGCACAGAAATAAGTTAAATAAGAATACATGTTGTCAATGGGGTATATAGAAATTAGCATGGATGCATGTTGATGCAGAGCTGCGTCATCTGAAGTCCTCGCAGGAGTTGGAGTCGTCTCTTCACAGGTGATGGTCATCTGAAGTCATCATAAGAGGCTGGATCCAGACTGGAGCTGACGGACTCTCTAGTTACCTCGGGATGGTATATATAATTAGCGTAGCATTAAGCAAAGACAATCATGTGCACTGATATAACTGGAGTACAAGGTTATGAGATGCATTATGTGAATGCTTGGCTAAAAGAGATGAGGCTTTAGTCTAGATTTAAACTGGAGGAGTGAGTCTGAGCGGAAATGCAAAGCGAAAAAACGAATATTTCGTGTGTGAATAGTTTGCATCAAAACCATTCACATCAGCCGCGATGCAAGTTGCGACGTCTGTGACGTTTCAGAACTCCAACATTCCAAAACATTTGTAGCGACAGCTGAGAAAACACGGACACTTCATTCAGTGAAGACAAGCTTTTCATTTTATTTAAAAGACCGAAAAGAAGGTTTTGGTTGCACCCAGTCTTAAAGAACAGAGAGTCTGAAGGGGAGTATGCTAAAACTTTATCATGGCCGGTTCTGCACTTACTTTCAAATGTCGGTTGGACAATTTTAAGGACCTCCTCCAGAGACAGTAGCACCGCATCTGACAAGACTGTTTCCAGCTACAGTCCCCTCCAAAAGTATTGGAACAGTGAGGACTATTCCTTTATTTTTTCTGTAGATTGAAAATATTTGGGTTTGACATCCAAAAATGTATATGAGACAAAAGATCAATCTTTCAGCTTTTATTTCCAGGCATTTACATCTGGATCTGATACACAACTTAGAAGATATAACCTTTTGTTTGAACCCACCCATTTCTCATGTGACCAAAAGTATTGGAACATGTGACTGACAGGTGTGTTTTGTTGCCCTAGTGTGTCCTATTACATTGATTATTCAAACAATAAATAGCACTAAATGTCTGCACTCAGTTTCAGATTTGGGTTTTGCCTGTGCAGACTGCATTTATAGTTAGACGTGTAACCAACATGAAAACCAGAGAGCTGTCTATGGGTGAAAAACAAGCAATTGTGAAGCTGAGAGAATATGGAAAATCAGTCAGAGCCATAGCACAAACATTGACTATAGCAAGTACAACCATTTGGAATGTCCTGAAGAAGAAAGAAACCACTGGTGTACTAAGTAACAGACCTCGAATGGGTAGACCAAGAAAAACATCAGCTGTTGACGACAGAAACATTGTGAGAGCTGTAAAGAAAGACCCTAAAACAACTGTTAGTGACATCAGCAACAACCTCAAGAGGGCAGGAGTGAAGGTATCACAGTCTACTGTCCGCAGAAGACTTCATGAACAAAAGTACAGAGGCTACACCAGAAGATGCAAACCTCTCATTAGCAAGAAGAATAAGAAGGCCAGGCTGCAATTGGCCAAAAACTACAGAGACAAGCCTCAAACATTCTGGGGCAAAGTTTTATGGACTGATGAGACAAAGATTAACCTCTACCAAAGTGATGGAAAGGCTAAAGTTTGGAGAAAAAAAGGACCTGCTCATGACCCCAAACATACAAGCTCATCTGTGAAACACGGTGGAGGTAATGTCATGGCTTGGGCTTGCAGGCTTCTTCTGGGACGGGCTCATTGATCTTCATTGATGATGTAACACATGATGGCAGCAGCAAAATTAGCTCTGAAGTGTACAGAAAAATTTTGTCTGCCGATTTACAGACAAATGCAACCAAACTGATTGGGAGATCCTTCATCATGCAGCAAGATAATGACCCAAAACACAGTGCCAAAGCAACAAAGGAATTCATCAGGGGCAAAAAGTGGAAGGTTTTAGACTGGCCAAGTCAATCTCCAGACTTAAACCCTATAGAGCATGCATTTTACCTGCTAAAAAAGAGACTGAAGGGAGTAACCCCCCAAAACAAACAACAACTGAAAGAGGCTGCAGTGGAAGCCTGGAAAAGCATTACAAAAGAAGAATGCAAAAGTTTGGTGATGTCAATGGGTCATAGGCTTGATGCAGTTATTGCAAGCAAAGGATTTTCAACTAAATATTAAGTCTTATTCACTTTAATCTATTTTAAGTTAATCTGTTCCAATACTTTTGGTCACATGAGAAATGGGTGGGTTCAAACAAAAGGTTATATCTTCTAAGTTGTGTATCAGATCCAGATGTAAATACCTGGAAATAAAAGCTGAAATGTTGATCTTTTGTCTCATATAAATTGTTTGATGTCAAACCCAAATGTTTTCAGTCTACAGAAAAAATAAAGGAATAGTCCTCACTGTTCCAATACTTTTGGAGGGGACTGTATGTTTCCGGTTGATTCACAATGTAAACCTTTAAGTGCCACAGTCGTGCTGACGGAAAAACAGTTAGTTTCTATAGTTGCGGACACAATTAAATTTAGAAAAAAATATACGCGTTTTACTCAAAAGGTTATGATATCGTTGTCTGTAGCCTACAGTGGGCGAACACAGCTGCATCTGTAGAGCTGCAACTACAGCTGTAATCTCATGAGAATGCGATGCCTGGCAAAGGTTAATGTTGATTGAATAGCTAATGATATCAACTGTACATTTCGTGACCTTTGTTCCCTTGTATGTAATTGGGTGTTAAAAAAAAATCGACATCAAAACAGAAAAAATAAACATTGTTTTTTCGCCACAGCACATTCGCGTTCGGTGAGGAAGCACTCATTACACAAACAGCTGATCAAAAAATAAAACCATTGCACAAATTATTTGCGCCTCAAAATCGCGTCCAGTGTGAAAGGACCTTAACAGTGGAAACTAATTCCATGTTTTCTTATAATATTACCAAGTGGCAGCATATTGAGAATAGCAGCGGGCTTAACACAGATCCTTGCGGCTCTCCATAATTTGCCGACGTTATCTTAGATTTTTCCACATTTAAATAGACAAATTTATATATTATCCTGATCCCAGCAGAAAAAGGTGGATTTCAGGAACAAAAATTTTATAAAATGTTCACATTTGTCAATATTTTATGAAAATATTATTTCATGTAATACACACACACATATATATACTGTTTAAGCATTAAAGTAATAACGTTGAAATTGGCTATCTATTATATTTTTTGACAGTTCTCCAACCTCAACTGCAAACTGCAAAAAACTTTGTATTGCATTTAACAGATTGTAAGTTTTTTTAATTTCACAAATTACAAATCGCATGCATCATTTTCTCAAAACTGCGCAGAAAATTCTCAAATGTTTTCACAGTAGTTAATTCAACCAAACAAGAACTTTAATATATCAGGAAAAAAACCGTTGATGCTCTTTTTACTGGTTTTACAAAAATCTCATATTTGTGTACCATTTTTCCAAACACAACAAACTAAATTCTGTTATTTGTTAAATTCTCAGTTGCACATGTTTTCAATTAGTCTCAAACTGATTTTGTAATACACACAACACAGGAAATGGAAATGTCCTATTTGTTTAAACAGCTTTCTTAATTACAACAACTATAAAAGGGGGGGAAACAACGAAGAATAAGAATGATAAGGGTGAAATGTGATGGAGAAATGTGACTGGCCATCAATGTCCCTGGACAATGAGGAGTCAATGTGCCACAATTTCAACCACTGGTGGTACACAATGATGTCTGAACACCAAAAGACTTTTTAAAGTCCCTCAATGAAATAATCTTTCTGCAGGGTGATCAGGAGCAAATGGAGTAAAATGTTGTAGTTGTTTGAGGTGGTGCTTTTCAATAGCACAAATGCATACTACTCTGCAGTATATGCTAGTATGCTATTCGGATTAACGGAATGCATAGCTGATATAAATCATTGGATGACCAGTAATTTCCTGCAACTCAATTCAGAAAAAAATGAATTTTTAATTATTGGACAAAAAAGCTCCACAAGTAGTAGAATACTGTCTAACACATGATGGCTGCTCTGTCAAGTCCTCGTCGTCAGTGAGGAACCTGGGTGTGCTCTTTGATACCAATCTTTTGTTTGAAAGCCCCGTTTCTAGCATCTGTAAAACTGCATTCTACCATCTTAAAAATATATCTAAATGACGGCACATGCTCTCAATGCAAAATGCTGAACAGTTAGTTCATGCGTTCATGACCTCAAGGCTAGATTATTGTAATGCTCTACTGGGTGGTTGCCCTGCTCGCTTAATAAATAAACTCCAGCTGGTCCAAAACGCAGCAGCTCGAGTTCTTACTAGAACCAGAAAGTATGACCATATTAGCCCAGTTCCGTCAACACTGCACTTGCTCCCTATTAAACATTGCATACATTTTAAAATCTTGCTTGTTACTTACAAATGGTTTAGCTCCCCAGTACTTGAGCGACCTCTTAACACATTATACTCCATCACGTCTATTGTGGTCTCAAAATTCTGGCCAGTTGATAATACCGAAAATATTGAAATCAACTGCAGGCGGTCGATCCTTTTCCTATTTAGCACCTAAACTCTGGAACAGTCTTCCTAACATTGTACGGGAAGCAGACACGCTCTGTCAGTTTAAATCTAGACTAAAAACACATCTCTTTACTATGGCATACACATAAAATACTTTTTCAATTAAATGATTGTTAGGCTGCATTAACTAGGTCAGCCGGAACCGGGAACACTTCCCATAACACCTGATGTACTCGTTACATCATCAGAAGAATGGCATCTTCGCTAATGATAGTCTCTCTGTTTTATCCCGAGGTTTACTGCAGTCAGCCGGATCCAGATCAGATGGTGGACCTGCGCCCAGACAAGACCAACGCATGACCCTGAAGTGTCTGCAGAGACCACGTCAATTAGACTCCCCCTAAAATTGCCTCATCGACACGGCATCCTCAATAAACCCGTCTCCGGCGTGATGACTCTGATTGTTCGAATATTACAGTTTAATAATTGTTAAATCGATATGTCATCCTCAATAAACCCCTCTCCGGCGTATTGCCTCCGATCTTTCGAATATTCCTATTTAATAATTATTTAATCGATACATCATCCTCAATAAACCCGTCTCTGGCTTGCTGCCTCCGATCTTTTGAATATTCAGATCTATTATGACCTCTGACCTGTAAAGTTGCCAGAATAATAGTCATACGCTGTTTGTTAATTGGGCAGAGGAGAACTGGCACCCCGACTGAGCCTGGTTTCTCCCAAGGTTTATTTTTCTCCATTAAGTCACCTGATGGGGTTTTGGTTTCCTTGCCACTGTCGCCTCTGGCTTGGCTTGCTCAGTTGGGGACACTACATTTTTCAACTAAATATCCAAATAAATCTCATTATTAAACTAAATTAACCATATAAAATAAATTACTGATCTAATTACTGATCTAATGCCCACATTGTCACTGTATGATAATTGAAATTAGCTGATGACATCACCGTTTTCTCCAGAACGGCTATACAGCTGAATAAAATTCTGTTGCATTATTTTCCTGTTTAACACTGTGCAGCTGCTTTGAAACAATCTGCATTGTTAAAAGCGCTATATAAATAAAGTTGACTTGACTATTCCAAATTCAGCCCATGGCTGCATCTGAAACCACACACTTCCCTATATAGTAGATGAAAAACTGATGCTGGCAGGATAGTGACAACATGGCGAATGTAGTACATGTCCGGGTTACATTCATACTCTATGTAGCCTAACATACTTTTTTATCGATCGTTAACCCTCTATGGTACGCAATATGATTTCAATGAGAAAAAAAATATTTGTGGTGTATTTCCTGCTTAAAATAGGACACTATAACAATAACAATAAAAATTTTCATAACGTTTTTTTTTTAATTTTATTTTTAAGTTTGTTGCCTCAAGGCAACATTGTACCACAACGGACAAATTTAAACATTTGACATTTTCATGTAGAAAAAAGAAATATATTTATTTAAAACATCAATTTCTTTAACCAGACACCTGAACAAACACATTTGTCCAGTTTATAATGTATTACAAATGTCATATTTAATAAAAAGTAACATTTCAAATTCAGCTGTTGCTCTCAGGCAACATTGAACCATCGTGGAACACAAGTATTACCAAACCATCACATTAAGTTATCATGTCAAGTTATCATATCAAGTTATCGTGTCAAGTTATCATATCAAGTTATCATATCCATCTTCATCCTCATCTCCATCTTCGATCTCTCCCTGCCGGATTGTCACTATGACCTCATCTTCCTCATCACATGACACCTCATCCTCACCCTCAACAGTTGTGTTATATACCTTTTTTAAATGCTATAGAAAATGTACAGATCAACAATATGTGCAGCTATAGTATGTGAATTACTAATTGTATATGTGCATTACAAAATCATGCAAAAATGCAAATAAATTTAGAGAATTCTAGCTCTTTTCCTTACAAATGTACTATATTTGTATCCACCCTAGTGTGTCTGGTATGGCCTTATGCGATTCCATTATGGTACAATGTTGCCTTGAGGCAACACACAGTTTTTTATAATTTACTCTAAAACATTTGATGATATATAATGTAAAGTTCTTGAAAATACTTCTTTACTTACCAGTGAATGTGACTCATATTTTTTGTGGGTGATTAACTGGCCAGAAATTAGTGAAAAATGCACTTTTCATTGGAGAAAATATGGAGCCATGTGACCTGTGCACATGTGCTGAAACAGGACACAAAATGGAGCCCTGTGGGTCATGTGACAAATTTTTTGCACTTTCATTGATTAGTATTTGAGTTCTTCTTCCCAGAGATAGGTTTGACCAATAAATAGCTTTTTAATTTTATTCAAAATAAACTAAAATAGACTATGTTGCCTGGAGGCAACACCGTACCATAGAGGGTTAAGTAATAACTTATTTAAAAAAAGAGGCCGTTTACATGACACCCTTTTCAAGTAAAAACTGAAGACTTTTTATGCGTCTGCAAATGAAAGGATTCTAAGAGATATTATATATTAACAGTAAGAAATAACGGGGGCATACGGACATCAAGTGGTTATAAGTTACACAAATCAACACAATATAACATTTTATCATCATGAAAAATTAAAGGTTCCTTACAACAGACTAAAGGATGATGTGTTTTCGAAGCCTTTGTGTTCACAAACATTACAGTGAATGTTTCTGGCTTTGGGAAGAAGAAATTTACCCAGAAGACAAAGTAATAATATGCATTATCAAGGTCAACATGCTTAGAATGAAAATCGTGTTCCACTAACCCACTGCGCTGCAGAAACCAGACAGACTCCAGACATTGCAGAATATGCTTTAATCACAGCCGGAGGACCTCAGACCAATTTCAGAGAGAATCCCACCAGCAAAAAGAATACAAAAGTTTTGGCAAAGGTGACATGATTCATTATATAATTTTCCTACAATATGATTGGTTCTTCATGTGTAAAATACAGCAAACTTTTTTGTAAAAAAACTCATCTGGATTTCTTGAATACTTCACTTTGTTACTCAAAGTCATGAGTTTATATATTTAAATATATGTCTAGTTTAATTTCACCATTTAGTTATATTCAGATATGATTCAGACACACTGACTTCTACCCAAAGTTTGGGGACATTTAGGTTTCAAAAGCACATAAATGTTAATCCTGCAAGAAAAAGAAATGTTAGTTATGATAATTAAAAATTCCATCACAGTCTATAGTTCATTGTAGTAAAATAATGCGTATGTGCGTCTTTCTTTACAAAGTGACATCACCAACTACTTGTCTGGCAGGCATAATACAGTGTTAATAGTCGCTTCATGGATCCGTGTGAACGGGGATAGCTTTGATAACGTTGTCATCTGTACAAAATAAAAACGTTTCCTCTTTAAGTACATCATTGTCATGCAAACGTACCCTAGGAATCCACTTCTTCTTCTTCTTGATCTTTATGGTGGTTGGCATATAACTTCAAGGTGCATTAACGCCACCTGCTGTAAGTATCCACTCAAGAGAGTATGCAAATTTGCACAGAGCCCTTGTGGTAAATCAGTTTAATGAGGCACAGGTGAAAACAACAAGCTGATTGAGGAATATATTTGATTGGTCAACAAGTATCAGCGAGTGATTAAAAAGTGAGAACAAATAGCACAGTGAGTCTCATGAAGCTTGTCAACTTTTATAGCAAAGTGTATTTCAGTAGCTGTGAAATTTTCGGTATTTCTTTAGGTAGGGCAGAAAACTCACCATGCCTTGGACAACGGGCATCTTGCGTTTCACAATGGCTGTGATAATGTTGAGTTCTTCAAGGGCTGGCCCTGAGGCCTTTTCTGAAATGGGTGCTGTTTATGGAGCAGGCTCTGAAAGCACGATCCGTTTTGGCAAACTCTTAATTGGCACTCAAGGTGCAGTATCTGATCTTAGATCAGCAGAACAGTCTGAATATCAGTCAAATGAAGAAGGTAATTTGAGAACCTAATTTAAAGTGGGACATAGTTTTAAATGGAAACTACAACTCAACTTGAATTCTTTTTAAGAGCGGTTCCACCTTGCTAAAGCTAAGCTGCAACGCTTGGGTTCTTCTGTGCACTGTGGAAATGATTCAATGACCTTGCACATTCCAGGATCAAGGATGCCACCCTTTCTGGTTGATCGAGGTAAGCTGTTTTGAAATTGTGCAGGGGTTTTTTTTTTTTTTTTTTTACTTTAACGGTTTCTCCATCAGGATATGAATCACCAGTGCCTTTGTCTGAGATGCCAGCCAGCTGTGGTTTCTCACTGAAGCGATTACGCAGGGATGTTTCTCTTGTTGCCCCATACCAGGGCTGTCATGTCAGACAGCAGGTTAGTGTGCATGCTAAAGATAAGTGCACTGTAGCTCTGCTCCAACTAAGTGAAGAGTGGGCCTTGCATTAATTTCTTCCCAAATCTCCTAACAGGGTGGAAGTTATGTTCTGCCACTCGTTATAATGGGGGCTCCAGTGCAAATGTCTTGCCCTGTGAGTCCTTGCCTCCCTACAGTCTCCTGCTTCCACTCTGGCATGATTATCTCACTTGGTGTCAGAGCAGATGATGTTAAAGTTCAAGGTAAGTCACTTAATTCTTTGAATTTAATCCAAGTTAAGAGGTGTGCGTGACTTTTTTTTTTTTTTTTTTTTTTTAAGTTGATGGATCATGGGAGCCTCTGCTTCTAATTCATTCTAAATGCTCATTCACATTGGAGACTGTTGGTGGTTCACTGGTTGTCACTGCGCCATTCACAGGAAGCTGTTGGGCTGAGACGGTATGAATAATAACGGTATGAGTTCTCTAGTCTGATTCAACTACATGTATGCTAGTTGATTGGTTCATGTCTTCCTCAGGCTACGGCAATGCAGCTCAATTTGATGTACGGTGACCGTGAAGTGACTCTTTCTTGTCCTGTGACACAACCAACGCTGGCCCCAACAACCATTGCTCCTGCTCAGGATCCAACTGACAGTCAGCAGATGTTTTACCCTTTCCCGTTTTGGAGACCCTGGTGGTATCATCCACATTCTCATGGTGTACCTCCTACTGTGCCACCTACGACTCCTTCTCCTCCTCTTCAAGACCCTAACCAACAAATGTTCCAGCAAATGTATCCCATGTTTTATCCACATTACTTTAATTCTAGACGGTTCCCTGGAGCACCACCGCCTCAACAGCCCAGGTACCCAATGTTTCCTCCCTATATGTACCACTTCAAGAACCCAGTTGCAACAACTACAACTTCCATGACCACTTCTGCCCAGTTTGAGCAGTTTGCAGGTTATCCAATGTACCCAAAGTCTTCTGGTCCTCAACCTTTTGTGCCTCCTGGTGTTAAATACCCATTTATGTCCAAGTATCCATAAGGAGCCAGTCTTTGACCCCTGCAGCCCCAAATCTGTCTTCTGCTCGTCATCCTCTATTGACACTAATTGTGGAGGATTTCCCAAATTGGGAATACTGGAACAGACTCAAGTTACTTTTGCAGTGTTTTTCCTTTTCAGGTTCATAAGCCTAATAAAACTCCATGAGACTAATTGAAGCTTTTTTTTTTTTTCCTTGTATGAGTTTCTGGTTTCCTAATTGCTCTGGGCGGTTCCTCCTGCAGGACCCCACTAAGGTTGAGTTCCCCAAAAGCTTAAACAGTGTCCGGCATGTGCTGCTGTGCATCCTAGGTGTTCTCCTGAGCTCTAAAAATCTATCGCAAGGTGACCTTGATTGTTTTACATGCACCCTTATTATTTTAAATCTATATGGGATTTTGGGTAATATTGCAGCTTATCCTAAACCCCTTAATTGCATTATTCTGCTCTAACTAAAATGCGCATTGTTATTGATTTGTCTACGGGTATTAATCGCAGTAAGACATTTCCACAACATGAGCAAAACTAGATTACTTTGTTGTTGTTTTTTCATTCTGATTAGTTGCAAACAAGTGTGGTTATACCACGCCGATAGGCATACAGTATGCACGTTACCGGCCATTGTTTTAATTTACTCACCATAAGTTCAAATTATGGACATACTGGATATAGTCAGAGGTGGAAGTAACAAATTCCAACTACTCACGTTAGCCTACTGTAATTAAATGGTTATTTATGGGAATTTGTACTTTTTGGAGTATATTTTTGAATATGTAATTTTTACTTGTACTCAAGTACAAATTAGGCTAAATCTACTTCGTTACTTTTAATCACAATTTGTTACCGAGTATGCTTACAATAATTTGAATCAATATTCAACCACTGGCATTTCGGTAGCCAATACAGATCCGATCGTAAAGGGACCAATAAAAGGCATGATATTTGAAGTGGGGAAAAAAAGCGCCTGGCAGCTCCTGAGTGCTGATCATAACCGCACAGTGAAGGAGATCAGTGAGTGATTTGTCATGACCACTAATTTATGTACTTCGTCAATAAGGTAAAAGTGTGTTTTGTTGAAAGTGCCCTTTTCCTAATAGATATATGATCTGATTAAATATATATTGGTACTTCATTAAATATCGCCGGCTAAAAAGTTACTAGTACTCCGAGTAGTTTTTGAGAAGAGTAATTTGTACTTAAGTACTTTTTTTTTGACACCAGTACTTTTACTTGTAATTGAGTTATTTTAGCAATGTAACAGCATTTGTACTTGAGTACAAATTTTCACTACTCTTTCCAACATTGGATATAGTTTACACTCTAAAAAAAAAGGCTCGTAATCATAGGGGAACCTTTTTTAGTGCTATATAGCACCAATTTTGGTGCTTCAGTGGTTCTTCAGCGGTTCTTCAGAGGTGCTATATAGCACCTTAGTCAAAGAACCGGTGAAGAACCGCTGAAGAACCTCTGAAGAACCACTGAATCACCAAAATTGGTGCTATATAGCACTAAAAAAGGTTCCCCTATGATTACGAGCCAAGAACCATTTTTGGTGCAATATAGAACCTTTTTTTTTTTAGAGTGTAGCGCCATGATGAACCTCAATGCTGGGCTTGCCTTAAGCCTTGTGCACACCGGGCCAGCATTTTTCGACGTGTTCATACACAAGGGGTTTTTGCTGGCGACGCTCTGAGTGAACGTGCAAATTGACAGTAGATGATGCTTTTGATTTGATTGCAGATCAAATAGGATTCAGTGGAAACTCACCATCCAATCCTATTTGATCTGCAATTCCTCTCTGTAACTAGCTCTTATGGAGATTTTTGTAGTCGCTGTGGCGTTTGTCCAAGTTCTTTATATTCAGACACCAAAGAGACCAGCAGCTCTACACTCATCTTGCCTGGTTGCATTTCTTCATTTACTTCCTCTTCGTCGTCTTAGGTATCAATGTGTGCTCGGCAAGACAGTTTTGTGCTTGAGTGCCACAAAGTCGTGTTTTACTGTAACTTCAGCAGCTCCAGGCATGTGAACAAAAGCGCCAATCTCAGGTCGGCCAGTTTTTAACGTGGAGCGTAAAAAAAAAAGTGTTAAAAAAATGTTTTAAAAAAAAATGACGCTTTTATGCCTGCCATTTTGTGCATCGGTGGGCACACTCACATTGGCGACCTTTGTTTAGTCACAAGGCGTTAAATGTCAGCAAACTCGTGCAACAGGTATTCAGTCTGGATGAAGATATGGGGCAGAGACTGCGCAGGGAGTTGTGATTTGGAGAAGAGAAAACTTCAGAATAATGTCACGGAGTTCATGAAGTTGTTTGAAGAAAACATGGCATCCGCGCACATGCGCACTTTGCTCAGAGCAGTAATAATGAGATTAAGGTGTTTACATGCCTGTTTAGTGCAAATAAAATTGCCGTACGCCACATAGTTTAATGAGATTATGGTTACTGCGATTATGAGCTTAATCACATTAGTTTGATAGAAGTATTGCGTTTACATGAGGAAAAGTTTAATCGCAATATTGCCAAAATCCCATTATAATCGCATTATGAGGGAGCATGTAAACGCACTGATTGACAGTGTTGAGTTTTGATTTTTGGTTGAGGTCAAGCGTGCAGCTCAAGTCCTGAAAGTGTCTAGATCGCCCACAGGTGGTTGGTCCCAGTATAGGTCATAAAGCCACCCTCTAATGTAATGGGATGTGAGACAAATTAAACCAGTGTTTCCCAACCGGGGTGCCGTGTAAAAGTCTAAAAAGAATATGGACAGATTTCTTAAAAGAAAAGCTCCAGATGCTTCTGAACCGTCAACTTCCTCATGTAGCAGTCCAGAACGGGCCGCTGAGAGCAGCAGTAAGAAGAAGAAAAGACAGTATAGCGACAATTACTTGTCATATGGCTTAATCTTTATCGGAGATCCATCATGTCCTCTTCCTCTGTGTCTGGTATGAGGGGAAAAATTGTCAAATGAATCTGGGGTGCCACCAAATGGTAAAAAAATTTCAAAGGTTGCCATGACAGAAAAAAGGTTGGGAAACACTGAACTAAACAATCAAATTACACTTCAAATAATTTTTTTTCAAAGATGGATACTGTCATATCATGCTGATGTAGATTTTTTTTTTCAAATAAGTTTGGTTTTAGTTAGTTATTTGATGCTATAAAAACGGGAGTGGGGCATCTTGATTGACAATTCATGGAATTCTTGTGGAATTTCTTCCATTGTGGAAGCTTTCCTCCGTGAAATGTGCAGCGGGAGCAGCGGGAGCCACGCTCGCCTGTTGTGCATTCACACTGGCAGTGTTTGTCTTGCGCAGCTGAACCACGGCTCGTGTATTGCAAATACAGACGAATATTGTCCATTATGTCACATTTTTTATGTGTTCTCCTCTGACCCCTGTCTGTCTCGTGCTTTGATTTTTGATGGGCAGCATATATCTGCTGCAAATGTGACCATGTTCCCCTCTGTCTCATACACACATGCATATAACATGTTGTATGTTAAACGCACTGCAACGCACCCCCGTCCCTTGGAAGGCTGAACAAAGTGGACCTGCAATCCGCATGAAAATAACAGCGTTTCGTCTGCATTGCGGCAACAACACTACAGCCTACTAACTATACCACAACAACTATTCCCCACAGCAATACAAAATGGCCTCGCCCCCCCTTATTTAATATTCTCGGAGGAGGGGTTTATGTATATATTCGGGCTGGTGATGTCAGAGACCCTGGAGGAATGTCTGTAGTCCTTAGAAATTGATTTCTTTAAAAGCAAATATCTCCCTTTGCTTTAAACTTTGTAACTTTGCAGATGTTGTTTATGCTCAAACAGCAACATTACACACTAGCTTAAGTTAGAAACGTGAAATTGTGTTTTACCACCCCTTTAATGAAAAGGAGACCTACCAGCTCAACCTGTGGCGTGCAGAATGAAGACTCCCCCATTCAGTTTTATAAACATGAGGTCTACCACCCTTACAGGCCTGAAAGGGGCACTCTCACTAATCAAGCCAAGGCGGGCCGTATAATATCTTTCCACTCATCACGGGACCAGCCCCAGGCCTGATGTAAGAAGCACCTGGGGAAACGATGAAGAAGAACAATGATGGTCAGGTTTTCAGTTCACCCTCGGGCAGGAGATCCATCACCGACACTAACTGCCCTTGTGATGGATCACCTCCCTCAAATCCTTCTTCTTATGGGAGTGCAGCCTCTTTTGCGACCTACTCCTCCTCTGAGGGGGCGCACGAGAGGCAATACTGGCACTCTGGCCCTGTCTCCAGTCCTCGGTTCGTGACGGGCCAGGCCCTCCCGCCTGCCTGGGCGCGGATCCGGATCTCAGCAGTACGCAGGTTTTAAACACTGCCGGAATCGCCTTCGCCTCCCCAAACTTTCCCACTACTGCCCCAACGGAGTGGTGCAGTGCAGTTCGACCACCGCATCAGGGGACAAACCCACCCCTGATCGAGATCCTTCAGCAGATCTGCCTGGTATGCTTGCAACACTGCCATGGTGTGCAAAGCAGCACTAGCCTGAACTGCTGCTGTGTATGCCCTGCCATTTAAGCAAAACGTCATTTTAGAGGTTAGATGGCAGAGTTAGAGCTCTCAGTGTAGATGCCTACCTATATTCGCAAACGTCCAATCAATCGATAGCATCGACACATACCCATATTCCCCTATCCCCTCGACATCAGGGAAGTTAAATCGCTGATGCCGGTGAATATCGGGCCAAATATGGGTTCTTCCATGTCCCCTCAATCTCTGTAAGAAGATCAGGAAGGAATTGAAGGCTCACCTGAGCCGATGGCTTATGGCCGGGGAGAAATCGATCATCCAATCTATCACGAACGATCTCTCCTGTAATGCGCCGACATGGCAGCTGCAGCCTGCCCGCAGTGCGTTCCATAACACCCATCAGCTCAGCATACACGGGCAGGGTGGCTGAGAGGATTCAGGATTTATTTATTTTCTCATTTTCACCACCCTCACTAGCCATCCCTAAGAGCACTCGCCGATAGGTCTCGTCAGCCGCCAGATCGTCTGAGAGGATTACACCCCTCTCGCGACGATCGGCGAGCTCCATCTGGGAAACCCATGATTCGCGTCAGTGCTCTGCCTTGGCATGAGTGGGACCCGCACCACCAGTCCCAGATGCCAAACCCTCTTCCCTCGAGAAGAGAGCCTAACGAGAGCGGAGCGATCTCAGATTGAAAACGCTCACAATTCACACAAACAGCTCCCTCAAGAACTGACTGTGCATGCTCTTGATCCCAGGCAGTAAACACACGGCTCGTGTGCATTAAATAATGAATTTGTATTACCTTAATTCGAAGTGCTTCTGACAGAACGGTCCCTGAAGACGAAAAGATCAATATCATGTTGCAAGACGCCCCTATATCCTTCCTGGTCGCACATTGATGACATCATGGGCTGTCGCTGGTCAATAGGATTGCTGTGATTCGATAGTAGTTTCAGACACCTGTCACGCTGAGGCATTTCCCTAAGCATCTTAGGTGCAAGTTCCCTTCGAAAGGGAATGATTGTCCATCATCACCACTCAATATTTATTGATAAATGTTTTGTTTTTTTCAAGAAAAAACTAATTACAATAGTGCAAACATGCCTCTCTTAGAAAAGCATGCCCCCCCAAAAAAAGTTTCATTCTTTCAGAAGGGGTATATATCAGCTACATCACCGTATTTGGACAAAAGTGCATTACAAGGGTATATATTATGCAGAATTTTAAAATGCACTTCTCTCATTTTATTGGGTATGCAATATTTATATGGTAGTAACCATGTTTTCCTCCAATTAATGTTATCTATTAAAGAACCCCCCAAAAATGTCCTCTTTGGAGTAATCAAGTTTCTTGACTGAGAGAGTTGACGAATAAATGTATTATTACCAGGGCTTAAAAACGGAAAAAAATATCAATCGGTTCACTCCGAGCAGAATCGATATTATAGCGTTTCCGTTTTTGCGTTCCTCAATAAACATTACTGTTCCGAAAACGGTTTGATTTGAAAAAATACCGGTTAATAACGTTATTTTAATTTAGCCTATACTTTAAACAAATATGTATAAATAGACTTATTTTCACTCAATGATAATATAACGCATGGTAATTAAACTTGAATATTTATTTCATAACATTTTTAAAACCACAACAGAAATACATGCATTAATTACAAAGCATAAACAGCAGACCTGTTTTGGAGCGTTAGACAATCGAAAGTGGCCTCTTATGCCTTCTTTTCAGAAGAGTGATAACATTCTTTGTAACGTTACATAACTTTTTTTCAACACGACTTGTTTTAAAAAATGTATAAATAAAGAATAAATAAACTGGATAACTATTGCTCTTTTAATGCACTGTCAACTGGTAATTTCAAAGCAAACACTGCGCAACACGTCCTTGCATCACATAATCAAATTCAGTCAGCTAATAAAGCTTGATCATTTAATGCAATATAACATACCATTTAATACGAAGCATCAACCGTCTATATAGAAACATTGACCTGTATTGGCAATCTGAAAGACTATAGGAAATATGTTTGATAGATGCTATAGCCTACTTGGATAGGCTTAAACGGAATCCATAAACTAGCCTAAATCAGTCTATTTGAGCTTAAAGTCCGTACTGCTTATTTAAACGTTCGAAAAGAATGTCCTCCAATACCTGCGCTTTCATTGTAGACCTCAGCGGGGAAAGAATGTACTTGAGGCATGAAAATGCGCGCTCTACACTGACGGTAGATTCATAGATGACTGCTGCGCGGGCATTTCACTCACGCTTGATCCGTCAACGTCACGTGCTGTACTACTCATTTCATGATTGGTCACTGCCAAATAAAAATATTAAAGAGAACGATAAAATAACGTTATTAACCGGTTAATGGTCATTTCAAATTAACGTTTCTGTTCAGAACGATTCAAATTGATTTTGATTTCGTTTTCGTTTTTGTTCCTCTTAAAATTTCGTTCATTTCCGGTTTTCGTTTTCGTTCCTTGAACCGGTTCGGAGCCCTGATTATTACAATCTTTACTTAAAAGGGAAACACCTCCTAAACATAAAAAAGATAGTTGTTTAGAACAGTGTTTCCCAACCTGGGTGCCGCGACGAGAGCAGGGGTGCCGTGTAAATTATTATTTTTTTTTTTTCAAATTTTCTTAGCACACGATGTAACTGTAGAAGAGTCAAGTTTTAAATAGGAAAAATATTGAAAGTGTCTTTGGTAATTTTTTGAATGAGATGCTAATGTATGGGGGTAGATTTGTTGCATTATTCCAAACAAATAGATTGTTATCCACAAATAAATGTAAAGAGATTCACAAAAATGAAATAAATTCACAAATAAATAGAATGAGATCCACAAATATATGCAGGAGTTTCACAAAAATGAATTAGATTCACAAATAAATACAATGACATTTGTGAATAAAAAAAATATCCACAAATATGTTTTTATGTCACAAACACAACTCTGCCTTGCATTCATTTGTGAATCTCTTCCTGTGCATTTGTGAATCGCTTCCTCTGCATTTGTGGATTGCTTCTTGCACATTTGTAAATCGCAGCACAGCGCGTGGATTTTGAAACATTTCTAGCGTCTACACTCACACAAATCCACAAATAGGTAGACTCCACCCACCGTCTACTTGAGCCAATCAGATAACGGCCATATTGTGCTGACCAATCGTAGCACATTCTCGCTCCAACCAATCACGTTTTGTCCAGAGCCGTTAGTTACCACTCCCATAGACTAATGCTGCCTTCACGTGCTCTCGGAATTATCGTAAATACGAGTTTCCTAGGTAAAAATTGCACATGAACGCACTCCACTTTCGAAATTTTAATGGGATGAGCATGTAATCTCGACTTTAGAAATGGGAATTATCAAATTTCCGATAGCACGTGAAGGCAGCATAAAAGACTTAAAGCGTGTCATGGAGTGACCAATAATAGTTCCAGCATTGAACCCTGAACCCCATTCATTTCAGTGTAGGTTATCTCAAGCACACTCCTGGCAAACTGATGAAATTACTGCATATTTTGAGATTTTATGACATTAGTTGACCTCTCAGGAATTTTGATAGAAGATGTATTTTGTGAAGCACGTTAGAGGTAATGTTTAGTGTTATATAATATATCGTTAGACTTCAGTTAGATAACGTGAGCACCACTGCAACAGCTACTATATCCAGATGCTATCTGTCATTTCAACAGTTTTTAGATTCTCTGAGATATTTCAGTCAAAAGCGTCTGAGAGCTCCATGAACCACGTGACCGCGCGTGCCGCTGGGAGATGAGAGCAGGTCGTTTTTCAACGCCTCTGACTTTACTCATTAGTGCCACACCACTTTTTATTGTTTGAATTTCGTTTTAAAACTTAAAAAAATGTAAACGCTTAGACTTTGTTTCATATCAAAAGCAGGTTTGGCAATTTGAGAGCGAGAGACGCGCGTGAGTGACAGAGAGACGGAGGGAGAGCAGGGAAAGGAAATGCAGCTGAACGTTTTAAATAGCGTTAAAAAAAAGTTAGTCTATGTGTGGGAAACACTGTGATTGGTTATTATTTTCAACAGAAATGCCCGTGATTGACTACAATACTCAACGATGTAATATCATGTTGTACTGTCATGACCCAAATAAAATGACCAGATCACTCAAAAAAAGATTAACGTTGTCTTTTCTTTATCTCTCCCCAGAATAAAATGCTACTGTAAAGCCTAATCGAAGTCAATGCACATATTGTGTTAATATTCGACAGAAATCGCTGCAAATACAGTGAAAATGCTGTCTATCCTGCTAAATCCTATTAAAACAGACTGACAGCGCGGAGATGTTTAGAACTATTGAGAGCTCTGTGGCTCTAGTCAGCACAATATGGCCGTTATCTGATTGGCTCAAGTAGACGGTGGGTGGAGTCTACCTATTTGTGGATTTGTGTGAGTGTAGACGCTAGAAATGTTTCAAAATCCACGCGCTGTGCTGCGATTTACAAATGTGCAAGAAGCAATCCACAAATGCAGAGGAAGCGATTCACAAATGCACAGGAAGAGATTCACAAATGAATGCAAGGCAGAGTTGTGTTTATGACATAAAAACATATGTGTGGATATTTTTTTTATTCACAAATGTCATTGTATTTATTTGTGAATCTAATTCATTTTTGTGAAACTCCTGCATATATTTGTGGATCTCATTCTATTTATTTGTGAATTTATTTCATTTTTGTGAATCTCTTTACATTTATTTGTGGATAACAATCTATTTGTTTGGAATAATGCAACAAATCTACCCCCATACTAATGGACTGATCAGAATCAATGATGTATGCTAAGCTATGCTAAAAGTGCTACCGCCAGATACAAAGATCGGCTGAATGGATTCAAAAACGGTAAAACTCAACTATTTAACTCTAGGGGACATGTAAAATGAGCCTATTTTCAAAAAAAGTGGAGTGTTCCTTTAAGTAAACTTAGCCGAGAAAGATGACGCATATTGGTGGATTAGGTCTTAAAGGGGCAGTAGCCTTTACTGCTGTTGTTTAAAGTCAAACAACAAAAGACAAGGACATCACTCACTGCTCTTGATTGAAATGCTTTTGTAAGTTTAATAGGATTAATCTTTAATTTATATACTCAAAAATGCAATGTTATTTTACATTTGATACATTTCTGTACCTGAAAACTAATGTTAGACGTACCTGAAAAACCTGAAAAGCATAGTTTATTTTATTAGTAGGCCTATCGTTGCTCAATAGTATTTATTTGTGCTGCTGCTTGTATTTAAATTATTTGTTCTTATTATTTTCTTGATTTTTATTTGACAGTAGTCCTTTTTTCCCTGAATATAGAAAATACTGAACCATACCGAAACCGTGAACCTAAAACTGTGATACAAACCGAACCGTGAGCAATATGTACTGTTACACCCCTAGCGTAACGTATGCGAGGGGGTGCCACAAAACGGAGAAAATTTTCAAAGGGTGCCATGACCGAAAAAAGGTTAAATTCTTTAAAGGGACAGTGTATTGGTATATATTGATAAAATCTCATAAGATAACAGATCACCATTAGAGTTGAATAGATCGGCAATAAAAATTCTGTTTTTACTAAACCATTTATCAAAAATGTTTTTATCTATTTCTAATTTTAATATCTGAATCATTCCATAAGATGGTTTTGTGGGGGGAAAAGTTGTGGCTGTAAACCATTTTCCAGGCTAACAGAGCTTGTTGATGAAATCTAGCCAATTTGATTTACCAGTGGAGTAATTATATACAATTATATACAATTATACAACTCATATAAGGGTATATGTAGGGAATTAATATTCCAGTCATATCTAGACCGGACAGAGTTGGGTCTTACAGTTATAGCAAATTTGTTATACATTTGTTTATATGGAATTTAGATAAAATTTAGACCGGTCAGAGTCGGGCCTATATTTATTGCAAATGTGTTATACATTTGTTATATTGAATTTAGATAGAAACAAGACCGGACAGAGTCGGGCCTATAGTTATTGCAAATGTGTTAAACATTTGTCTATTATGGGATTTAGATAAAACCAGACCAAACAGAGTCGGGTCTATAGTTATTGCAATGTGTTAAAAACGCAAATGTGTTATACATTTGTTATATGGAAAAACCCTAGCTTTCAAAGCAGGAACCACCATAAAATTTAACAAATGTGGACGGAGAGGCCCAGCCTGCCGCTGCACAGATATCTTCCAGTGGTATTCCACTGGACCAAGCCCACGATGAGGCCATGCCTCTAGTGGAATGAGTTCTGACACATATGGGGCAGCAGAACGTCCTAATAAACTCTAAGAGCCCTGACGTAAATTTGCGTCTCTTTCGTCCTCAGACGAAAAGATCTGTGCTCTGAACGGAGTGGAGAGCACTTTGGGTACGTACCCGTGAGCATTTGAGCATGGAAGGGGAGCGACCTGCATCCAAAAGCTCTTGAAGAAAGGAGAGCACTTCTGCCACTCCACATGAGTGTGGGTCAAGGTTCCGCTCTGTACACCAGTTTGAGAACACTGACCATTTTAGAACGTAAAGCCGCCTGGCTTCAGAAATAGTATTCAGCACCCCTTTTGGGAGGTTCCCGGGCATCCTTTGATGGGCCATACATGAAGTCGGGACAGGGATGCCAGATTGATGCCTTCGCCTGCGTGAGGAGGTCTCTCCTCAGCGGTATCAGCCATGGGGCTGTTTTTCTAGCAGCTGAGTCAACTCGGAGAACCGTAGTTGGTTCTTCCAGAGAGGGCTATTAAAAACACTGCAGTTCAGCTGAGCCGCTGACAGCTGAGCCTTGCTCTCGACATCTCCAGCAGCCTGAGCTTGGATGGGTGTGTCACTTTTGACTGCCGTTCCCAAGCAGAGGGCAGGCAAAGATGTGCGGCGACCGCTTCCTCAAAAGGATTCTCAACTGAAAAAAGGCAAAGAGGATTCTGAGAGCGAGACATTCAGGGTGGCGTGGGTTTGCTCGTCTAACGGCCCGAGCGAGAGAAGAGGAAGAGCAGAGGGGACGGCATCCTCATTGAAGCTGACGAGTCGAGCATGGTGGATGGCCGAGTCCAACAGTTAAAGGATTAGTTCACTTTAAAATGAAAATTTCCTGATAATTTAGTCACCGATCTCACCTAAGGTGTTTGTGGCTTTCTTTCTTCAGTCGAAAAGAAATTAAGTTTTTGAGGAAAACATTCCAGGTTTTTTCGTCACATAATGGACTTCAATCGCAACCAACAGTTTGAAGGTCCAAATCAATGCAGTTTCAAAGCGCTTCGAAGAGCTTCAGAGGCTCTGCACCTTATCTAGCGAAACCATCTGTCATTGCATTGATTTGAACCTTCAACATTTTGGTTGCCCTTGAAGTCCATTATATGGAGAAAAATCCTGAAATGTTTTCTTCAAAAAACCTAATTTCTTTTACACTGAAGAAAGAAAGACATGAACATCTTGGATGGCATGGGGTGAGTAAATTATCAGGAAATTTTCAGTTTAAGTAGAGGTTTATATAAAGGGGTTTTAGTGATTAAATCAGTATTTAATAATCAGTACCTGACGCAAAGATATTTATTCTCTGTTGTCCACATATTTCATCTGCAACAGCATTGTGAACTTTTGTAATGATACATTTGGTCATTAACTTTTAAATAAATTATGTAAATTATTGCAAACGCATGAGGAAAGTTCTCCACATGACAAACCCAAGATTGACAGATCAACGTGCTACTACATTTCTCTCCGAAACGGTAGTAAATTTATTTGAATATAGGATTTTAACCTTGGTCCGTTCACTGCGGGGCTCCCTAAAGCGCAGGGCCGGTGCGGTCGCACCAGTTGCACCGCCCTATAAGGACGGCCCTGCAGATAGCCATCCAATTTGTTAATACTGTTCCGTTTACACATGGCCAAATAAATGTCTCCACAAAACAAATATAAATCAGATCTTCAGTTCCCGCTTATCTTTATTGACAAAAACCCAGAACATATTGAAATATCTTTTTTTTGTGTGTCAATATCAGGGTCAGATGGACCACTCTGCGATAATGTTGTGTCATCGACCACCCCAACTAACAAAATCTTTACTATAGGTGGGCTTTAGATACTGGCTCGAGTCCTAACTCCCCTGAGCATCTTGGGACTGCTGTACAACAGAAAATTGGATTTCAGGAACAAAAATGTTATAAAATGTTAAAATTGGTCAAAATTGTATGAAAAATTTATATAATACATAATAATACACATATGATAGTTATCTGAATACTTTGTATTGCCTTAAACAGATTGTACATTTTCTTAATTTCATACAAATTACAAATCGCATGCATCATTTTCTCAAAACACTGTTTCTCAAATGTTTTCACAGTAGTTATTACAACCAAACAAAAACTTTAATATATCAGGAAATAACAGTGATGCTCTTTTTATTGGTTTTACAAAAATCACAAACATTTGTGTTGCATTTTTTCCAAACACAACAAACTAAATTCTGTTATTTGTTAAATTTTCAGAATTTTGCACATGATTTGTTTTCAATTTGTCTCAAACTGATGCTGGTTTTGTAATACACACATCACAGGAAATGGAAATGTCCTATTTGTTTAAACAGCTTTCTTAATTACAACAACTATAAAGGGGTTCGGGGGGGTGGGGGGGATAACAAAGAATAAGAATGATAAGGGTGTAATAGTTTTTCTTTTTTTCAAATATGTGTAAGCCATGCAATTACTGCACTTTTTCTGTAAACAAATTGTTTTCCTGGATATTATGTGTCCATATATAAACTATTCCACTCGAAGTGAGAAAACTCTGCTAGGAAATCAGACTGTGCAGCAACAGTTACAGTATCAACTTTGCAATCAATGCCATTAACAAAAACTAGCTTAATGTATATACTTTGTGTTCTTTTTGGAGTTAGCAGTTCAACTCTATTGATGGAGCTGGCTTTAATCTTCACACAAAAAATGTGATGGAGAAATGTGGCTGGCCATCAATGTCCCTGGACAATGAGGAGTCAACAGCACTACTTTCAACCACTGGTACACAATGATGTCTAAACACAATAAGTCAGGCATTATAGTTTCTCTATTTGTACAACATTGTCTTTCATAAAAATTGTGTGACAAAATTTGGTTGCATTCAACTGCGCCAATGTGAACAGACACAAAAGCTTAGAGCACAAGATGAACTTCATTTTCAAAGCTATTTGCTTGAGATAATAGTTCCTAACTTCTATGGTATCTGAATGAAGGGAGAAGAGTTCCGTGTTTTTGCTTTTAAATGTGCACACGATTTTACACCTGTTTTTTCATTAATTTGAATGGATTAACTCGTGTAAAATAAAATGTATGGAATGTAGGCCTATGCTCTAAAATAAGAGTAAATTAAATGTTTATAGAACTGGTATAACAAAGTATGCTCTTAAAGCGTTATTAAAATTGAATAGAAAATTCAAGTTAATAAGCTACAGTCTCTTAATTCTTCCATTTTTGTAGCTGTTACCTTTTATTTGTGTGAAAAACCGATGCAATGAAGGGAATGGCGAATGATGAGGCAGTGTAAGTCCCTATAACACTGGCTAAATTGTATAAATGTTCCACACAAAGAGTCTCATCATAGGTTTCGTACAAAATGGGGACGAATAAAATACCTTATTTCGGGGTGAAATATTCCTTTAAGTGAAATTGTGAGTGCTGCATTTTGATAACCACTGTCCAAGTTGAGCCTCTGATGTGGTTACTCCGTCATATCGTGCCACGCGCAGTGTGACTGCTCTGCTTCCCTCACGCGTTGTGAGCGCGCTGCTGACGTCACCGTGGGAGTGTTCCTTCAGGAGAAATTAACGGACATCAGCACAATTCTCTCTCAGCGCTCATGTAAGTTGTAACCGCAAAACGTATGATTTTGCTTTCCATACATTCACAGCGTTAACTCGAAGCCGTCGCCGATATGTTTTCGTTCGGTTTGTGGGGCAGGGCACAGCCGGTCAGTTTGTTGGCTGAGCTGTTAGCGAGCTAGTCGGTTTTAGCCTGTGTTGCTGATGACGTTAGCAGCCTAGCCGCGCGCCGCGAGATCAGGTGCAGCAGGTCAGACATCACCAAAAACCTACTTTTAAGGCCAATACATCTCGCTGCTTTATTAAGTATCTACATAAATACCAGTAGAATATATAGTGAACAGTACATCGCATTGCATTACTAAAATAACTGTTATTGGGGAATTTGGAAATTGATCACGTTCAGGTTATTAATAAAAACCTAGAAGACTGAAAAGAAACATGCATCTTGGAGATAAATTATACAGAAAAATAAAGAACTTAACAAACGCAAAACCTTTATCGTATTTGTTTTCGGAAGATGAGAGTATCGTGCACGTGGATACAATACATGCTTTGAAAGTTCTGCCCCCCCCCAAAAAATCTTCATAATCATCGTAACAGAAGGGACAAGCATTACCAAAGGGTTTGATGTATGTAAATCTTATAGGGGACATCTGAAATTAATCAACCCGTCAAAATTCCACTTATTATTATATAATTCATTATTTCTATTAAACCAATATGGAAAAACTTAAGATGTATTGCCAATTGTTATATTGCAAATGGTAACTATTAATTATTGTGGAGGTAGTGGGTCTTCCATGTAACGTTAAGGGGTGCTTGTTGGTCAAATGTGGATCATTTTAAACGATTATTTGTCAATTATATAATAACAAACAAACAGGAATCCACCCACTCGCATCTAAATATCTGGTATGTATGCTGCTGGTATAAGGTGCCACCCAAACAAGCTCATTCGCGTGATCCGATGCTGATGCTGTCTGACTTTGACAGGCGTTTACATACAGTCTATAATGTAACTAGCGGCCGGGTTTAAGGGTAGGTCGTTCTTCCTTCCGCTCGAGCGGGGTTTGAGCGCAGTGTTTCCGATTCTTATTTTATCAGTCCCTGCTGGTGATCGTGTGCAGCGGCGCGTTATATCGACCATCTAATAGTATTAGCTTGGGTTTGGGCGTAAACGGTCCATTTACCAGCTAGCCGGGCAGCTAACTCGGCTAGCAACATCATCAACGGACAGTTCAGGAAAATGATCGGATTAATTCAGCCCTCAGACACATCCGTTTGTCTCACTAAGTGACATGGGTTTGTATTCATGTTTTAACCCTCCGTGTTACATGTCATGCTGAAATCTGACAGTGACAGCTCGAGTTTATAATGGCACGACGAGAGAGTTAGCTTCATTCACGTAGCCAGTCTTGTGTGTCCGTTGCAGCTTTTGACAGTCTTTTTGATCACTCCTTGTTTTTGTTTTATGGGCATGTAGGCCTGTTTGACCATAGATAGACCGCATGCAGCCTAAAGCTTAACCAACCCATCTGGTTGTTTGTTAAACAGTAGTCAACAATCATGGTAATGTCTTGAGTAGACTGCAATTGCATGTTTTCTAAATGCTTCTGCTGGAAATTCTCACACGTGGTTGTCTTGACTGTATAAATATACATTTGGTAAAATGTGTCGACTTGTCATTTTTTACGTACTAGTGTTAATATATATGATATGAATGTACTGTTGCTGGTTAAGTCAGTATTATTTTACTAAATGATATGCTTTTTACTCTTTTCAGCATGTAATAATTCCACATTTATGAGGGGCAAGTGACACCGAGGGACTGTCATTGTCTACGAGACAGTTCTGGATTTCGTCTTAGATTTATCCACAGTATCAGGTTTCTGTGTTGAGAAGACTGAGCAGGATGACTGGAACTGAAGGTATGGAGAGTTGTTAATGTCATTCATCACATACGGTTTTATTCAGGAACAGCTCGTAACAAATATTTAGCTAATTAAGTTATGTGCCAGCAGATAGATGCATGGGTATTTATAATGCCACTGCTGTTGGGTGTGCTGAGTGTCCTGAATGTCTTGACTGTCGTGGAGTGTATTATTGCTCAAAGGCACACACATACACACGCATACAGACAGAGTGATCAGTGATGTGACCTTGGGAAGCTATGAGAATGGTACTGGGGTGGGGGGTGATGGAGAGAATAAGCTGACCCATTTCAGCCACAGAAAATACAGTGGTTTTGAATTGCGATTTGTTCAATTGCTTGCAATATTCAAAAAATAATATAGGATATAATAAGGATGTTTATCCAACAGGACCAGTTGTTCAGATTTTCAGTAGCCCTATCATAATGTTAGAGCCCTAAGTTTAGCTATTTTAGCAAAAGGCTTATGTCTTTTTAAAGTTTATCTACGCAGTGTCACACAAATAAAGGTGCTGTTCTGCTGAATACCTCATAGGCAGAGGCTGCAGGCTGAATTCTTCATGTATTAGTTCAAGATAGTCAGCAAGATGAGTGGTATGAGTGGGATCGTACACCCAAAAAGGAAATCTGAAAATATGTCTAAGTTTAATGTATCCCATGTAATGCACTGCTGCGACAGCCGTACACATGCAGACGGATGTCTTTAGTCATTGCGTTGTGTCTTGTGTGGTTTTCTTGAGGAACCTGTTATGTTTAGTGTGTCATTAAGATAGATAGTTCATAAAAGAATAGTTCACTTTTTAAAAAACAAATCTTGATACCTCTGTATTTTGAGTAGCAAAAAGTATGAAATTACGACATTTGGATTAGGTTACTACTGATTTACATAATACATATTTTTAGTAAGTAATTGGTAATGGAATTTAAAGTAACTTTCTATCTCTAGTCATTAATGTAGACATTGTTTGTATTGCAGAATCTTACAGTATTGTAGTATCTTTATTCACGGAATAGTGCAGCGCTTTTTTTACTTTTGGTACAATAAACAGTCTGAAGTAGTTTTTTAACATGTCTATTTTTAGCCCTACTTTTATACATTAGGTGATGTATTTTAACTAAGAAACCTATAAATGCATTTTGAAAAGTTATAGAATCCAGTCGCTTGTGCAATCAAAATTTTCTTTTGAATCAAATCCAGTGATTTCCTTTAACTCAGCTGCCTGGTAGAGCATGGTACTAGCAGCAGCAAGGTCAGGGATTGGATTCCAGGGAAAGACATAAAAATATATACCATGCAAGTTTCCTGGAATACTCTAGAAAGTTCAAGGGCTTTCACAAATTGTAATATGCAACTGTTGGCTTGTTGTGACCTTTTCTGCCACTACGAGATGGAGGAGAGTTAAATATCAGCTCAAAAATACTAAAACAGACTGGTGACAAGAATGTTGCTCATACAAGTTGCTGAAGGTACCATAATTCTTTGGGCTGATAGAACTGGTGTGACAGCACCCCAGGGTGTTCTTGGGTGTGTGCAGGGCCTGTTAAACTGCTGTTGTGTTGAATATGATTGTGTTAGAGAATAGCTGTGCCAGGCATGTGCGTCACTCTGTCACTCGTCTGTTTAATTATGCATGTAGGACACAGACACATCAACACACTCCTCTCCGGGTAAAGCTTCTGTTCATTCACAGCACTACGTGTCACCTTGCTGTCGTGCCACTCCCACATCTGGAGGATACTGTGTTTCTAAAATAATTAAGGTCAGGGTTTGTTTACTACTAAACTAAGTGTGGGTTTGTTTCCTGCTTAACTATGTGTAGGGCTTTAGTTTAGTCTGGACTAACGTTGACATGTTTCTCGTTTTCTGCTTGACTGTGGATAGTTGGTCTTGGTGTGGTTGGGATTTATTTTCTCAAGATGATTTTTGGCAGTGTTGCCTGTTTGCAAAGGGTAAAAAGAATCATTTGTATATTTTCCAGAACACTAAAGATGTTGAGGTTGTGCAGTGCTGTATCCACTGGCACAGTGTGCAACTGTAGGATTTTGGATATAAAATCCTGTTGATTTTCTCTAAACTTTTTAAAAATGTAATTTCATTTTGAAGCTGATTAGATCTTTTCATTTATTTTTAAAATATTTTTATGGTTTTTAAATATACATATGTATGCATGAATGTGTGTGTGTGTGTGTGTGTGTGTGTGTGTGTACGTTAGAGCTGCAACTAACGATTATTTTTTCTGTCGACTAATCTAACGATTATTTTTCCAGATTAATCTTATTATTCTTTTTTACTGATTATTGTATTTCAAAGAGGGTAGTGAATTTGTATATTATTTTAACATGAAATCAATGAATGATGACAATATTAATTGTATTTCAGGAAGGGTAGTGTACATAGTGTGCCATTTTATAATGAAATATATGAACAAAAGAAGCTTTTTAAACATAATATATAATGATACTATTCATCATAAAATGTATACAGAGTAGGCCTAATTAGGAAAAGTTGTTTACTATAGTAGTTGAGTATGATTTACTTATTGATTTGTGTCAATAGTAAACGAAAATGCACTTGTATTTATCTGCAAAAGGTTCACATACAGGAGCTTTCAGCATAGTGTTAATGTATAACTAGTCGTCTATTTTGAAGATACATGTGCATAAACAACGACTAAAGCTGCCAGAAGTTTTTGCCCAAACTTCAAAGACACATTTAAATTATTAAAGCTAGAGGCATATCTTAACTTTAATGTTACTTTAATCATGTAAACTACCTATATACAACAAGTTATTATGCATATGTGTTTGGGACAGAGGGGAACCAGGTCGCATTAACAGCAGATATATGCAGCCCATAATAAATAAAAGCACGAGACGTACTGGGGTCGGAGAAGAACCCAGGAAAATGTGACCGTCTGTTGCAATACACGCGCCACGGTTCAGCTGCGCGAGAGAACACTGGCAGCAGGGTTGCCAGGTTTACACAACAAAACCCACCCATTCGTTACTCAAAACTAGCCCAAAACAAGCCCAATCGCGTTTCGGGGAGGTTCTCTGGTAAACATCGCGTTCGGGTGGTTAAATATGTGTGTTTTTTTGCTTCAACCCGCGGACATAAGACACAGCCCGCGGCAACAGTGTAGAAGTAGCCCAATTCCGCGGAAAAAAGCGGACTTGGCAACACTGACTGGCAGTGTGAAAGCTCCCGCTCTCCACGCGCACAGCTTCTGCTCTGCCACTGCGTGCAGTGTGAAACCGGCGTTACAGAGCGAACAAAGCACAGTTTTATTCGGCTTCTGTTTAAAGTACTCCCACACTTTTGAATGTCGCGGTCTGGCTTTATATGATAAATGATCATTTTCACTATGCCCGGGAGCAGAAGCTGCCATTATTCTAGATCTTCTGTTTCATTCTAGAACGTAAATAATGTGCCGCCGACGCGTCGACGCATTTCACGCACGTCGACGTATTTTCGTAGTCGACGTCATCGACGACGTCGACGCGTCGTTGCAGCCCTAGTGTACGTACGCAACATACGCAAAATATGCATATGTTTATACATTAACATGTATAACTCTAGATCAATAGTTTTGTCGTCAACATTTTTCATCCGATTGTCATTCGCAATGATTTATGGGATTGTAGTTATTTCCCTTATTAAAGCCATTAAAGGGATAGTTCACCCAAAAATGCTAATTATCCCATAATTTACTCACCCTCAAGCTATCCTAACAATGTCATCGTCACGCCAGTTAAGCTTTTTCATAAGTTCAATACAGAAGGCAGTCCGTCGGAAGCTAAATATTTTACTTAATAACGGTTAAATATGGATATTTTTCTTACACAAACCCATCGATTCAATTCAGAAGGCCTTTATTAACCCCCTGGAGCTGTGTGGATTACTTTTATTATGGATAGATGCTTTTTGGGCTTCAAATTTTGGGCTACCATTTACTGCCATTATAATGCTTGGGTAACTCATGGGGTAATTTTCATTTTTGGGTGAACTATCCATTTAATTCTTGTATCTATGTTTTTTTTTCCCTTTAACTTTGCTTCGCTTAACAATACGGCTGTCGTGATAACCGCAATATCGCAATACCGCGCTATTGAGGAGCCAACCGCAGAGCAACCGCGATATTTGTGTTTTCTTTTTTTGTTAAACTATGCCCTTCACGTTTTACACTTTGTGCATGTGTTCTGAATATTAAAGGTTCTCTAAGCGATGTCACACGTTTTTTAGGCCAAATTTTTTTTATCACATACATACAGGCAAACATCTCCTCGCTATCCGCTAGCTGCCTGTCGCGTGATATCGCTTAGAGCACCTTTAAATAAGTTCGTAATGATACATTAATAATTACAATTATTCATTTTTTGTACAGAGGCTCTGTAGATTTACCCTTAACAAGCCTAAACGGACAGTGAATGTGAGAGAGATCGACTGAGCGCGTGCGATTACCTACATCTGTCCTTCAGGCCGAGACACATTCGTGAAAAAAGGTTGTCCAAGGCAAATCTCTGTCTTAGCAGCATTGACGCATTTCTGGTCAGCGGAGTCTTCTTAACGGGCACTCAAAGTTAAAATGATTTCAACAGCCGTTTCATTACATCTCTCTTTGAAAGAATCAGCGTTTTTGAACGTGTAAAGTTAGTTGAATGAACGGCTTAAAGACTCACTCAAAGACAGTCCCTTGCCGCCACCTTGTGGCGTAACAACGTAACGGCACTGACTGACATCTTGTCTAGAACGCGCAGAGATGAGTAGCTGCTTTTACTGGTGAAATATTAGCAGAAAGTCTCTCTGTCCAGTCAGATATTTTATTTATATATATAATATATATATAATTAGGGATGCCACAATTCTCAATATAATATTGAACCGTTCGGTACGGCATTCACGGTTCAATATGCGCTTGTGAATTGCGTTTTTTTTTTTTTTTCGATTTTACATTTAATTAATTATTTTTCTACAAATTCTATGATTTGCCTCCATCCCAGTTTACTGAACTACGCGACATACATTCACATCACACGTTAGTGGTAGAGTTATACTCACAGAACACTATAGTTATTCACAATCACGAAAGTTCATTATTTGCATGCGTTTTAAACCCTTGCCGATTAAACATTTCATTTGCGTGCTTATGCACGTGCTTTTCCGAGCGCGCACACTAAAGCCTGTTAAACACGTGATTACTGGGCTAAGTAGTGTTACTGCGCTAATACTGTCAAATACACACAAGGTTAACATAAACACAGTCGGTTATGTCTAAAGTGAAAGTAAAATCGGTGTCCGTCTGTATATTAGATGCACGCAGGTCTTAAATTGACAGCAGGGCACGCTGTCCTTAAAGGGACAGTTCACCTCTAAAATTATTGTTCCAAACCTGTATTCATTTCTCGATGACAGAATTTTCATTTTTGAGTGAACTATCCCTTTAATGTTAATACAACAACAAAAGACAAAGAAAATCACTCACTGCTCTTGACTGAAAAACTTTAAAACAGTAGCTTTAATAAGAACCAATGTATATTTTATAGTGAAGTCTATGTAGTGTTTTATTTCTACATTTATTCATTCAATTTCATACTTAAATGCTGCTGTACAGCTCTGAGCTGCCAGTGTAAATCTTATATATATATATATATATATTGTACAATACACTAGGAATGTGTACAAGGGTTTTTTTAAAGTACATTTTTAAGTTTAAGTAAGTTTATTCAATTCTATTAAGTAAAATAAAGAGTATTGCAATAAAAAATATTATTTTTTCTCCTTAACCTGTTCCTGTCGCCTAAGAATAGAATAGCAAAAAACTGATGTGACAAGCCATCAGAACCGAACCGAACACTGTGGTTAAAAACCGAGGTATGTATTGAACCGTGGACTAACTGTATTGTTGCCAGTGATGGGCAGTAACTCGTTAGAAGTAACGCATTACTGTAATCCGATTACTTTTTTCAAGTAACGAGTAAAGTAAGGGATTAAAATTGCAAAAACAGTAATTAGATTACTGTTACTTTCCCGTAAGCAGGCTGCGTTACTGCGTTAACCGTGATTGTGTTTCATGAGACTGTCCCGTGGCGTTAGTCGTGACAATGACGTGTGAGCGCCGCTACGTCAGTCAGTGGTAACAGCGACATGTGTAGTGTTGAACAAGACAACATGGAGCGCGGGAGAGAGCTGGACCATTCAGCGTTTAATGCTTGGAAGTACCGACATTACTTTGAGTTTGCACAGAAATGTTAAACTTACTGAAAAAACCCATGAACCCCCAAATGACATGACCACCGCGGCAACATCCAATTCAACCGGGCGAACCTCCGACGGCCCCTCTCCTGCTAAACAGGTGAAACTAGACTTAAATCTAAAAGCAACAGCACTTAATGCTGATGAACTGAAGAAGCTTGTCGCTGGCTATATTGTCGAGGACATGCTGCCAATTTCCACTGTTGACTCTGAATCGTTCCGACGCATCATAGAAAAAAATACCGACCAAACACGGTGTTAAGCTGCCGCAGAGAAAGTCATTTGCAGCATACCTTGAGAGAGAATACGACATAATGGACGCTAATTTGAAGGCTGCACTCGGAGATGTAGAATTTGTTTCCACCACTGCTGACATCTGGACGGTGAATAACAAAAGTTTTATGGGTGTAACAGTTCACTGGATTAATTCCACTTTTCAGCACAACTATAATTTGTAATACAGTCAGGAGAGACTTTCATTTTAATTATTTTATTGCTGTATTTTATTTACATCTAAGGAAGGATTTTACAAAAAAAAAATATTTTTATTTTTTATGCAGAAATATAAGTTAACAGAAGAAGGACTTTATTTCATTAAAATATGGTGGAATGTGCAGAAAATAGGTTTAAATGTTCAACAATTTTCTTCAAGTCTGAGAATGTTGCATTTAATTTAATTTTTGCTTGATGCAATATGCATAACGTTTAAATATTGAAACTAATAAAACAAGTTTAAAAAATGGATGTTTCATTTGATTCAATTTAAGATGATGGAATATGCAGAAAGAATAGTATTAGGCTGAAATGTCTATTGCTTTATAGCGTATTCAGGTCGTGCATCATGTTTTGAAAAATAACTTAGTAAAGTAACTAGTAAAGTAATTAATTACTTTTGAAAATAAGTAATCAGTAAAGTAACTGGATTACTTTCTTGGAGAAGTAATCAGTAATCAGTAACTAATTACTATCTCCAAGTAACTTGACCAACACTGATTGTTGCATCCCTAATAATATATATATGGCGATAATACCGCATATCACGCTATTGAGCCACTCAAAATGACCGCATGCGCGACAGCCCTACTTATCAAAGGCTTTTTTTTAAAGTTGCTATGGGAAAAATACTAATGGAGTCAAGATTGCTGAAAAAGTGGGTGGGCTCTTTTACATTCTATTGAGGAATTTTTGGGGGAATCCTAATGAGAAATTAAACCACGGCTGATGGAAAAAGTAGCTCACTATTGCGCTCTATGAAGAGTTTAAATTATTATGGAGGGCTGTGGTAATGCAGTAAGAGGGTTCACGAGTGTTGAAGTAAGCTGAATAAAGAGGATTACAGCTGGCTGTTATTCTCTCCATCTGAGGCCCATCTTAAGCCTGAGCTCCACCGTCAGACTCAACACATCTTGATTCAACATACCTGAAGCTCTGGATCTGTTCATTCAGGTTTATTTTAGACTTCCGTTTCTTTTTATGCAACATTTGCCATGTGTGTTTGCCCACAGCAGATTACAAAATTATTATGGTAAATTTGATTCAAAAAAAAAAAAAGGAAGTTATTTACGCAGGTAATGCACCATGTCATCTAATGATGTAATCAAAAAGAATGTTAATGTTCCCGGAAATGACTCAACTCAGCTGCCAAAATCATGCATCATAATCCAAACATGAGCACACCCTATTTTTCAATGTGTGTATCTGTACCATTGAAGTGAATGAATATCATTTATAATCTGTGTGTCATAATGGGCTGAAGTCTCATCTCACAACCGCTTTTTTTTCGCAGCCAACCCTAAACTGTGAGCCAGTGGCGGTCAGGCTGGACTAATGGTAAGAGACTGTTTATCTGTCTCTAAAACTGTTACTTTATATCATATTTGTCTTTCAATATCTAATATGATATGGTCCTGAAGGGAGTGTTTTGTCCATCTAAACTGTTTTGAGCATGTCCAAAGCATATAAGCTGGACGGAGTTTTAGATAGGTTGCGCCCGATGGATAAATGATTGGTTCAGAGGCCGTCTGGGGTTGTAGTATTGCCTTGGTCGGCTCTACTGAGGGTTTGTCACCTTGCCTAAGTTTACTTCTGTGTTTAACAATGCCAAACCCATCATCATCTATTAACCTTGGCTTTGTGTTAGGGCAGCACGATTAATGAAAATAAAACCGAAATCGCTACATGGCTTAGTGCAATTATCAAAACTCAAATTGTAATTAAATAAATGCATGTGCTGCATGTTTAAGAGTGAAGCACTGCACTGTGTTCTTACACTCGAGCAGCTCATTATCCTCTGGTGTTTGCAGCATCCCAGAATGGCTTGGGACGCTACATGTACTTGTAATATACTTGTACTTGTAATGAGAAGTGCTTGTCAACAAAAAAGAAAGTTTGGTGGTTTAACGTTTAAAAAATTAAGAATATTAGTACTGTAATTTTACAGATGTAATGTAAATTAAAATATTATTTTATTTTCTTAAATGCTCTTTCTTCATTATGAAAGTGAAATATTTCTTATTTTATTTTTTGTCAATTTTTATATTTGTATTATTAATATTTTACAGCCATATTATATAATCACAACATTTGTCAACAATTGCTGCACTACAAACAAGCACAGCAAACCTGGATTTATTTATATTTTATCAAAAACATAATTGCCAGGTTTTTTTTTTATTTTATTTTTTAGAAAAATTTTAATTAGATTTTTTTCTCCCCTCAAATCGTGCCGCCCTACTTTGCCTTTATGCTTTTGACCTTATCCACAGGGGTTTTGATAATGATTTAAGGAATTTCTGCAATGGTTTCCACTAAAGGGTCTGAAATTTGGAAAATACTGCAAGTGTGTTGCTCTAGAAATGCTCGAATGTCGAGCCAGAGACCCTTAAAGCATTTCAGAAATTATCACCCTCATGTTTTTTTTTGTAGTTCTCTCATACTTCATTCGCTTTGCAAAACCCATGGCTATAGAGTGCTAGTAGTTTGTCAATAGTGATATTGCTAATGTAGTTTTAGTTGGTTTGCTCAGAAGCATCAAGGCCTGGCTTATATAATCCGCGACCTCTGCCATCAATCTCATTAGTAAATTGGCGAGACATGATCATGAATGGAAATGCAATCTATCTGCAACAGACTTTAGTTGAAAAAACGTCAGCTGCATCTTTTTGTCTCTGAGCCAACCAATGCGCTGCTTTTGTGATTTGAGCTCATGTAGTTGTTGCTTGTGTTCCATTGCTCACAGCTGCATGACATAATCCATTTTATTTTCCTTCTGTGGTAGACAAGCATGACTTTGCGGCACACCACAGATGCATGCATGCTCTCAGAGTCCACCTGACTGCTGCCACCCTCTGCTTCCTGGCTTTTGAAACAGCCTGTCAGAGGGCTGGTGGAGGTGGGGCTTAGCTAGACCCCACCCCTGTGCTGACCCTCTAAGTGAGACTGGCACCTCCTGATGGACCAGGGTGGTAGCGAGCAGCCTGGGGCGGAGGAGCCAGACTCTGGGGGTCGAGCAGAGCGGGAGGTGAGCAGGAGGGCGTCCGAGCCTGATCACGGCCTGTCCAAAATTACCCACAATGCCTTGGAGAACATGGGCGCGCTGGGCCACGGTCTGAAGCAGTTCTTCCAACCTCAGCGCAGACGCTCGTCTGTCTCGCCACACGACTATGCCTCTTCCTCCATAGGCCCCATCCCTGAGCCCTCAGAAGCGGGGCCAGAGTTGGGGGAAGCGCCTGCCGTCCCTAACTCTGACCCCCACGCTTCCGCCCCCCCTGCAGCTCTGAGCCGCGTGCTGCAGCAGATTCGAGGCCCCCCCATGATGAAGAGAGGGACCAGCCTGCAGAGTCGCCGTAGCAAGGCAGGGGGGGGAGGGGAGCCCCCCCAGAAAGGCAGCCCCCAGATCCACAGGCGCAGTACCCAAGAGACCTTGCTGCAGGCAGGACGTCCGCGCTCCTCCTCCACCACTGATACACCCAGCAGCCCAGCTTTGGTAGACATGTTGCTGACCTCGGGGTACCACTCGACTGAAGAGTCTGATCGGGTAAGTGGCACCAGAACGTCACACTCTTGTTGAAATTGATTTTTTTTCTCCATGATCATGCTGTGGTTGGTAGACATCATCTCCCAAGGGTTCATCGACCAAAATGTTTTAGACAAATATTTAGTGACGTAGGACAATATCTAGATTTTAATTTCCTTTAAAATTACTTTGTTTTTAAAAATTATTATTATTATTATTATTGTTGTAGTTATATTCAGGTGCTGTATTTTACATATTATGCCTTTTAAACTTCAACATTCGGTTTTCGGTGACATTTGGTATAGATTAATGCTTGTCAACTTCTTAAAGGGGACCTATTACTGGTTAACATTGAGAAAGTTTTCATTAAGTGTGGGTTAGAATTTGCTAACCAGTTTGTAGTATTTTGCTACAAATGCCTTAATTTTCCATCAAAAGTATTTTTGAAGTTTCTTGTATAATTATAATAACGATTTAATTTACAGCTATAATGGCAAATCTTCGTTAACTTAAAAATAATCAGTTAAAAAAATAATATAATGAAAAATACTAAACTTAAACTAAACTTTAAAAATAAATATACATTTGTGAAAAATGTGTTATAATATTTGATCATTTAAAAATAAATGTTAAATAATAAATATAAAAATCATACATCAGAAGAATTTAAAATGATAAAATATAAATATAAACGTAAAATAATAATATAAAGTATATAGTTAGCAGGCCAGATAGAAATCTAGGCTGTGTCCCAAAAACATTAACCTCAAGTAGATCGCAAAACTATTAACATTAGCAATCCTTGATGTTGCATATCTCAGCATGTCTTGCACATACTAGTAATCATTTTGCCAAAGGACACGTGATTAGTGTTCAGTAGGAGGTGATAGTAGGTTGTTTGAAAGTGATGGAAAGTCAGATTTGAATTTAACAGCAATCTGTGCAGATGGCAATCTGAAAGATTCTGTCCGAAAGAAACCTCCAAGATGGATGGACGGGTTGACAGCACTTACAGGTCAGGAAGCTTGGTAGCAGGTCACTATGTTCTCTAAGCCTTGCTATATTTAGCCAAGTCTTTGGATACACTTATGTTCAGGACGCCTCTGCAGGCAGCATTGAGTATAATGTCAAAATCAATGCATTTGTGCCCTTTTTCCAACCAGGATGTGGGATCAGGGTAACTGTTTGCTTTCTTTTGTCCTCAAGGATAGACTCAAGGTTAAGTTTGCTCTTGCAGGTGCAGCAACTTTATTTAGAACCGCAGTTCAGATAGTTGCAAAACCAGTTACTCTTCTGCTTAGCGTTTCTCCATTACTGGATGCATTTTACTGCTGCTCGCTCAAAATAGCCATTACGGTTCATTTACCAGGAGAAATGTTCACCAAGACTACTGTATTATGTCTCTTGAGGGTAATTTATGCTTACAGTCAGTTCCTAGTACTATGCTTTTAAGCATGCCTTTTTTACCAGCTAAGCATTTTCACCAGATACACTACAGGGTCTGGGTGACTGCCAAAGTGATTCAACTCACCTGTTGTTGGAGAACTTAGTGGTGCTGTCCTGAATGTTCCTCTCAGGGGAGTGTCCAAACATAAGCTCTGTCATTTATTTCAGATGACTATTTGAGCCTGGCTAGCTCAGTAGATGGCATTTATGTGAATTTGCTAGGGATGATTTGCTTTTCGTTTTTAAATTGAAAAATAGTTTTAAAAAAATGTATCACCTATCTGCGATTACAGTAGGGCTGTGCAATTAATCGAATTTCGATTTCTATTTCGATTTTGCCTCCCAACGATCACCAAAATAGTACAATCGAGAAAAAACGATTATTTTGCCTTGCGTTCTGAATGAAACGCGCATGCTCTCATCCGCCCCTCCCGAAGCCACAATCTCTCTCAGATCGGGAGTCTCGTGTGCATATCATCCGCTGGAATTTAAAAACTCTGCGCGAGTAAAGATGGCAGAAGGAGGGCAGTTACAGCAGCGTTTGGTGAGCAAAAAAGGCAAAACCAACTCCGTTGTCTGGGAACAGTTTGGCTTCGAGGAATCAGACGACGAGCAAAAACATGTTACGTGCAAGATTTGCTACATGTAGTGTCTGCAACGCAAGAGAACACCACGAATTTGTTTAACCACTTGAAAATTAAACAGAGTGACCTATGACAATCTAATATAGAAACAAAAACTGACGAGAGCAGGGATGCCGTGTAAACGTCCTTTTTTCCCCCTCATATTTTTCAAATAATTCTCTCTTTGTAAACTTTGTTCAATGCATGCGAGTGCTGTCGTATGTTCAAATATGACCAGTCGTTTTCCCCGTCATCACCCGGGTTTAGTGCCAGAAGACGCGAATGAGAAGCCGCGCGCTGTGAGAAAATGTATCTGTATCTGATAATGTATCATCCGAGAGCGCGCACACGTCTCTCAGCGCGCAAATATTGAGTTCTCTTTCAAGTCTTGCTCTTGAACGGACAAACTCACACAAAACGTATGTCAACGTCCATCTTGATGAGTATCTTAGCAGACATAGTCTGTATATGCCTTAAGTGAACTTTATACAGTCGAGAAAGACGACGCATATCCGATCCGGATTGAATAGCTTTTGTAAGTTTAATAGGATTAATCTTTAATTTATGCACTCAAATATGCAATGTTATTTTACATTTGAGACATTTCTGTACCTGAAAACTAATGTTAGACGTACCTGAAAAGCATATCTAGCCGAACCATATTGTTTATCTTATTTATTTGTGATTATCATTTTTACGTGAATACTTTTATACTTTGATTTGAATATATGTTATATTATTTATTTTAATAGTTCAAAAAGTACAACAAATGTTACAATTTCAATTGAATTGTTGAAAGGTGTATTTTTAATAAATACAACACATTCCCAAAGTCATGTGAAATAATCGTGTTACATAATCGTGATTTCAATATTGACCAAAATAATCGTGATTATGATTTTTTCCATAATCGAGCAGCCCTAGATTACAGCTTAGTTTGTTGTCAGTGAAACTTGAGGCCAACGTATTTTTTGTCACAGAGAGGGTAAGAGGCTTTAACACCTTTGCTAATTTAACAGAACTGTGATTCCCAGATAAAGGGGGAGAAAATCCTCTGTTGACTAGTTAGGTGTGTAAAAGGCATCATAAGTCAGCTGTAATGTCTTTAACAGGCATCGTCTGGGTCTTATTGAATGGGCTGTCGGCCACGTGATCAGGTCACCTAGTTTTCCTGTGCATGCATGGCCACATAGCTGAGAAGTCTACCCGTGTGTCTTATATCAGGTTGCAATAGGGGAACTTATCATTGGCAGTAAACAGCTGACCATATTGGCAATAATAATTAGTTTTTTCACCATCAAACAATGGTGGTAGGGCTCTTAGCCAGTTTATAAACTACTCTAATAGATGCTTATATCATCCGTAGCTGTTTATCTATGATCAGTGAAGGCCATATCACTGATAATCTGGTTTCGACTCCGCTGTCAATGGGTGAAGGGACAGAGTTCATTTCATTGCAAGGTTGTACTATAGATTTCACGCTACCAAAGCTTACTTGATTTGTAGTATTAATCGATAGTATAATAGAAGAAGTACCAAAAGAATGTTAAAAAAACACCTTCATATTTTTTATGTTAGTTTCCTTTTTCATTTTGCCCGATGACGTGGTGCAGTGTGCCATTTTTTTAATCAGTGAATGCCCTGCATTATCTCAGAACTTTGAGGGCTATGTCATAGTACAGAGGTCCTCAACGTCGCCTGAGACTGGTGTAGTCACTTGCATAGTTCAAACGTGGCACGTCTTTCAAGATGGACTGCACTGAAAGTGAACCGTCAATAATGGTAACTTATTTAGGTTCTTTCTATTCTTGTAGGTTAATAGTTTATTTGTCAGTAATCTCTCTAAGACTGGGTCATCTTCACAGTTGAGTTGATGGCAGTGCATAACAATATCATAATTGGTTTGAATGAAACCTTTCGTCAATTTTGTAAACCTTCATCTTCATTAGTTGAACTGTAGGAAATTATAAGGGATGCACAGGTGCCTGAATTAAAAGTAAAGTACTAAAATATAAATATTTATTTTTCAGATTTGTTAAAGGTTACATCAGTGTTATTACATTATTTGTGCTTTAAAATATTTCTTTTGCCATCTAACACTAAAAGTTAATCTAAATAAATAGCTGGAGAAAAATAGTGGAAATGAGCATGCAAAAATAAATATCTCTTAATGACTGATACCGATTTAAATGACAAAAATCTGTAATATTAATTACTAATATGACACTTAATATATTGAGCATTCCAAGAAAAGGATAAATGTAAATCTATTAATTTAAAATATTAAATCTTCAATACAGTAACATGAGAAAAGGACCCTGAATACATGATTTTATCTGCACAGCACTAAATCTCACTTTTCCCTTTGCAGCAGGATCGTTTGGAGGTTTTGGGCCCCGCCATGTCTCCCAATGCTCTGTCAACCAGTTCAGACGGCGGTCAGTACGGTGTGGATTCAGTGGATGGCACCCCGGACCCTCAGCGCACTAAGCAGGCCATCGCTCAGCTACAGCAAAAGATCCTTAAACTTACAGAGCAGATCAAAATCGAACAAACGGCAAGAGACGACAATGTAGCCGAGTACCTGAAGCTGGCCAACAATGCAGACAAACAGCAGAGTGCTCGCATCAAGCAAGTGTTCGAGAAGAAGAACCAGAAGTCTGCACAGACCATCCAGCAGCTGCAGAGGAAGCTGGAGCATTACCACCGCAAGCTCAGAGAGGTGGAGCACAATGGAATACCACGCCAGCCCAAAGATGTCCTGCGAGACATGCACCAGGGTCTGAAGGATGTGGGTGCCAAGGTAAAGGCCGCCCCATTTCTTTACAGTTTGGTACATTGAAGGATGTGTTTAGATGTTTTTGAAGTAGATGTGTGCTGATCTGAAATGTTTTCATTTATTTTAGGGGATCAAACAGGACTTTTTAAGTTTTTCGTATGACACAGGCAGTGTAGACCAGTCTTGTACTCTGTCAGCAAGCCAGGTTTGGATCTTTTTGGTGATTGAAAGAGCTTAATGAAACGTTGGTTTAACATAACCATTTTGAATTATGGAATCAAAAGAATGATCATGTTTAGTCACTAGCTCTCTTCTCAAACCTAGTGAGCTGTCTTGCTGCCTACAGCCTACATATGCAGTTACCTTCTAAATGAAGTGTACCTACAATTAAAATATGGATGATTGAACAGAGATTAAAAAAGCAGTGGGTCTCATTCACTAATAATTGCGTGGATTCTTTCGTATTTGTACGCACAGTAGAACTTCTCGCGAAAAATCGTCGCCTGATTCACAAAACATTTGTATGCACATGAATTTGTTCTTAACCTCGTTGTGATGTTCGTGAATGTGGAGTATTCTAAATGAGCGGCCGCATACACAAGGTTAGTCATTTGCTTAAAACACACCCAAACATCTCCATATAAGGGCTTTTCACACACACTTTCCTTACAGCCTGTCGTCGCTCTCGTCAAACCTGTCGCTGTTCGCAGACGCACTTTCGTCCGATCCTCGAGCAATGCCAAGTGTGCCATTCTCACCAGTTCTCACAATGAACACCTTTTATAAAGACCCAGATTACAGAGCTCTCATTAGCCAGCTGTACATACAGGTATATCTGCGTTATTTAGAGAAACCTTGCAGCTGAAATCTAATCTATAACACACACAGCTTTTCTTACTCTTTAACTGTATATGATCGAATGTATTTAAGATTAAATTAAATTGTATTATTTAATAATTTCATTATATAATTTTGTATATGGAATATATAATACAATTAATGCAATTTACTTCAATGTAATTATAGTCATGTTAGGATGAAATATAACTTCTTAACACGATTATAAAGCCATACAAAGTAAGTTCTTTTTGCGTACGTGTGGTTTCAGTTGTTCCTATATTTTTGTGTAAATTAAAAAGACAATTATTAGGAAATCTTTGGTGAATTGTGATTTGTTCTTAAAATCGTTCGTATGCACATTTCTCAAACAATTTTTTGTGTACGCATATTTGGTGAATGAGACCCAGTGGGTGTGTTGTCAGGTCTCAAAAAGGGGTTTATTACACATAAAAATAAAGTGCATTGAGCCACCAGAATGTGAGGGTCGTGGCGGCCCATAAGCTTACGGCTACTATCGATACCAAATTCAACATTTGCAGTGAGATCAGGGTGAGGGTGTTGCAATTGGCTTTACATGTTTAATTTGTGTTAAAATACAAAGCAAATTTATTTCACAAAAATTGTTGATGCATGCAAGTACCGTCCCCCTTTACTTAACACACACACAAATTGTAAGAATATGACTAATAGCCTACTGATGAATAAACAGCTGGCCTATATGGTAAGGCTTTAAATAGTAGTCCCAAAGTAGTATTTGTTAATACAGTTAATTTGGTATAAGCCACCAGTCATTTAAAAATATACCAAAAGTGAAAATAATGGCATTTTGGGGTTATGGAAACAAGTTACCATGGTGAAAATGGAAACTGCTCCTGAATAGAATCATACCTGCATGCAAATCCTTCCCAGCCAACACACGACGTACCAGTTATGTGATTCATTGGTACTTAACTTTTATTTCATGACTTACTAATTGACAACATAACTTTCTTTTGCGCTTTAACGAAGTGATATACATCGCACGCCGCCACATTTGCAAGTGTAATTGAAGAGTGCGCATTATGAGCACAGCATAACATCTGACAGAACAGGAAAGTTGAGCGACTTTTTATTTCATAACAAGTTATATAAATAATGATAGAATAATAATGCAGCCTGACTGCTCATCTGACCGCAGATACTGAATCCGGACAACACTTTTTTCTCAGGCACTCTGAGTGAAGTGTGAACAGCTTTCAAGCACATCTTTCAAAATAAAAATCTCCCATCAGAAAAACAGAGTGGGGGTTCAATCTTCAGCTGGCTGGCAGGATGTGACTTATCAGTGGCTGGTGGCAGTCTGATCCTGGCAGGTCACGTGATCTGCCAGTGGCTGACAGTTCGACAACCATTGATTTTTGGCAGATTTTTTGTTTTGTGTTCGGCTTCGGCCCTAGCTCTGGCGAATTACATACATATATTATTGTGCATCTGTTGATATGATTGTTCTTTTACATGATTGGTGTTTTAGAGAATTTTATTGTAAATAAAGCAGGCAAATGGCCATGATCGAGACTGGTGGCTTACTGACGCTTTGTGGACGCTATATCTAGCCAGCCGCTGTAGAGCTGTAGACACCAACCACTGACAGGTCACATGACCGTCTCAAATAACCCGATCAATACGGGCATTGCATTTTAGCTGAAACTGTGAATAAACACCACCCTGCAGAGCTTTGCTAGCGTGTTAATAAACTCAACCAATTGCATCCTATATTAGATAAATCTGATGTATGCCTATTCACAATTTACATCTATACAAAAGCTTCCTTTGCATTCTTCCCTTAACAACAACGCTTATACACGGGCAACTAAAGGCCAGAGAATTTACAACATTCTATTACAATCTTGTTCTCATTATAATGCTATGTATATGACAGATTGGCGCTGTACATCTTGCACTTCATTTAATTTTCCAAGATCAAAGTGATAACGGATATCACTGCGTGGTTTCGAAGCCATGAGAAACTACTTTAAATAAAACATAGGTCTACTGTTAAAAAACATGAGAACAAAATAACACTGCTGCATTATTAAAATCATCAATGATTTTGAAAAAGAAATAGCCTATCTAAAAAGAATATGACCGTCTCAAATAACACGGAGTCAATAATGTTGGGCATTGCATTTGAGCTGAAACTGAAGAGAATGAACACCAGCCAGTATAACGGCAACGCTTTGCTATCTGGTTAATAAACTCAACCAAACGCGTCCTATATGAGATTAATCAGATATAGACAACATAAAAGGAATCTTAACTTGCAACTGCATGTGAACTTGACCGCGCTAGCTAGTCTGATGTAACTCTCGTTGTGGATTTCCTTTAACAGCGTGCTGATACACAGGGAACTTAAGCACAGAGAATTCACAAGATTCAATTACAATCTTGTTCTCATTATAATGTTATGTATTAGTGCTGGGCGGCATGAGCAAAAATGTATATCACGGTATTTGTCTAAATTATACCGGTTTTGCGGTATACAACGGTATTTTTTTTCCCCTATGCATGACCGGTGTTAAAGGCTTACTTCAGCGATTTGGCATTAAATTTTGTATCAGTTGAAACCCCGTAGTATATTTGAATGATCCCCCCCAATATCCCCCTGAGACGAGAGATTTATGTATTTTATTTCTGGAAAAAAGCCTCTGATGATGCAAATATCGTCATTTTTGTGGTATTCTTGACGTTGAGTGTACATCGGCTGTGGGATAGAATGAGTGCACTCAATAACGTTCACTATGGTTTCGGACACCACTACAAATGGCTGTCCCATCAAATAATGCCCTATTTGAGGGTATAGGGGGCGATTTCGGATTCAGTCATAGGCTGTAATGCGATCTCAGCCGTGCACTCACTACAGTGCAACAGTGAAAAGGCACCCCTCTCAAACAGTGTCGTGCGGTATCATCAAAATTCAGATCATAACAAAAATAAACACCGGTATTCGGTATGAACCGGTATACCGCCCAGCACTACTATGTATATTACAGATTTGCGCAGCACATCTTGCACTTAACTGTATTTCATGATCAAAGTGATTCCAGGCATCACTGTAGTGCACACTCTTAAATCCAGTTTCACTTTATTTCGCCGGTCTGGAAGGCATGCTGTCTAAGGCTAACCAATCAGACCTCAGGTACCGCCCAAAATGCAGTAATAAGACAAATATTTTAAGTCAGGGTGATCTGCATTTTCATGAACGATCGTCGCCTTCACGTTGGAGTACTCGAGTAAACTTGCCCATCCCTACTTTACATGGACACAAACTAGGTTGTACAAACTCTGAAATGAATAATGTAAAAACATTCAACAATTTCTGCCACAATACCAAGGTTATAGTTGGTGTTACTACATGAAATCTATGATGAATGTTAATGATTTGTAGACTAGAAAGCCTTCTATAACTAGCCTGGATGCCAGCCGAACTTAGCCCCGGCCCGGTCTGGACTTGATCTGTTGTGGAGTAACTATGCTCGAACCAGAGCTGATTGGACCAATCAAATTGTCAGGGCGGGCTTTATACGATGATGGACAGATGATCAACAGTAACGTAATCATCCACGTCACCAAAGAGCGCTTGGGTTGAATTCGTTATAACCCTAAATGGAGAACATGTTCGTATATGCATTCACCTTTACTATTTCTCTCAAAAATGATGATCGTGTTGGTAAGTACTCCATGTATCCTTAAATTCCTTTTTAAAACACCGGCAAAGATTGTTTACACTCATCTTCTACTTCTTCCAGCGTGTGTGCAGTTGAGTTCTGTTGACAACTATGCGTCGCTCAAACATACGTCACTTACTCCGTTGCTCTAATTGGTTGTAGGTCTATCCAATTGAGTGCAGAGGGCATTTTCTTTCCTGGTTTGGTTGAAACGCACCCCCATAATCATCTCCCAATGGAGCAGTATCAGACTCATATTCTGACTAGAATCTGAGTATGACAATGTCATACTTTTCTGTAACTTGTTCATTCATGGCACAATGCTTCTGGTTTCCACGTCACCGCTGTTTGATCTGATATGGTTTATAATAGAGAATTCTGATCCAAATTTGAATGCAAATTACAAATTAATTAGCTTTCTCACTGGATCTCCCAGCTCTGTGTAGTAACAGTGTTCCGTGATCAAAGATCGGCCTGCGAATACCTCTTCTGAGCTATTATTGGTCCGAGCTAATAAACGCTCCGTGCTGCGTAGCTCAAACAAGTAGTGCTTTTTTGTTCCTCTTTCTCCTGTTTCTCATATGCAACAGAAATGGCAGCTCTCATCAGTTGGGCAAAGCTGTGGTGGCACCAGTCTGACCGCTAACAAACTTTAGTTGCAGCGCAGGAAAAAAGCTGTATAGCAATGACTTGTGATAACTGAATGATTTTAATACTTCAAAAAGTTATGAAAAGTAACTGCCAATAGCCGATAATAGATTCTGGGATTGCATTCTATGTGAAGGATTCAGTGACGCCTTTCTTAATGTTGCTGCCTACCTTTTGGAACTAAGTTTTGGAAGCGTGCCTATGGAGCTGTAAAATGCTGTCTTAGGTAGGCGGCTCACTAGCTTTTGGAATAGAGCTTTGGTACCATGGTTTTCCTGTTAGTGAATTTTTTTTTCATTTGACCAATTTACAATCATAAAATAAAAACAAATCTCAGACTTTTTGCTTTTTTTATTTTCAAGTCACTCTCTTCAAGACAAAACCTATCAAGATAGGAAGCTCACAACTTGGGTAAATATGTCATTTCAAATGACACTGATAGATGTATTTGACTAAATTGTGGTTTTCTATCTCAGGTTACCGGTGGCCTCTCCAGTATCTCTCAGGCCACTCACTCCGCCGCTGGAGCAGTCGTGTCCAAACCTCGTGAGTTTGCCTCTCTTATCCGCAACAAATTTGGAAGTGCAGACAACATCTCTGGCCTAAAAGACTCTCTGGATGAACAACAAGGGGATGAGCCTGTAACAAGTACAGGGATGGCAGGCACTAGGACCCCAGGACCTGGGCAGCTGCAGTCCAGCCCAAAATATGGAAGTGAGGATGACTGCTCCAGTGCTACGTCAGGGTCAGCAGGAGCCAATAGCGCCACAGGGGCTCCCGGAGGGCCTCCGAGCTCAAAGGGTAATACACTGGAGCATGGCCAGAGCTCGGGCTTCGATGCTCTGCTGCATGAGATCCAGGAACTGAAGGACAACCAGAATCGACTAGAAGAATCCTTTGAAGACTTGAAGACTCACTATCACAGAGACTACACCGATATCATGCAGGCTCTGCAAGAGGAGAGATTCAGGTACATGTTACTATAGAAACTGCTTCTACTGGCACTAATAAGTGGTCTATGTATGTTTCAAAGGTTTGTATAGATATTGAAGGTTTCGCAGTCAAAATGGTATGCTTGTTTCGAAAGTGTTGGAAAGGATGATAGTGTTGTATTGTCTGGCTTTTTAATCCCCTTTCTTGCATTTTATATGTTGTTTTATCTTGTTTTGTATTTGCATGTGTTAGGTGTGAGCGTTTAGAGGAGCAGTTGAATGATTTAACAGAACTGCATCAAAATGAGATTCTCAACTTGAAGCAAGAGCTGGCCAGCATGGAGGAGAAAATAGCTTACCAGTCTTATGAAAGAGCCAGAGACATACAGGTACTCCAACATCATACTATAAACTTCTAGAATTAGCTTTTATTTGTATATTTTTAGTTTATGGAAAAATAACGTGAATAAAATGATTTAATGCACCTGACCCGTCCCAGACCTACGTAGGTCATCTTACATGTCATACAGTTGATTGTTGACGCCCATGAAGCAGGGCAAAAGCTCACTGCATGATAGAGCCTATAGAGTGCAGTTAGACTGTCCCTAAAATTCAAGATATCAGGGCAAAATGCCTCTGTATGATTTTTTTTCCCCCTCATTTTTATATCATATGATATAGTTAAGCAATATTAAACAAGTGCCAATGTGATGTTGATTTTATACAACAGTTCAATAAATAAGAAGTTTACATTGTATTTTAGAAACAATATTGTCTGTTTTGTTGTCCCAATTTTGCCAACAAAAATATTACCTGTATAGCCACAACATTGGTTCATTCATTGGTTCACCCAAATTATTCGCTTAAAGTGCGGATTTATTCAGAAACAAAACACTGCAGTGTTGCTCGGAGACGCACAACAGTTCTGTTGTGGCTTTATAGGTATTATTTTCGTTGGTAAAAATGAGCAAAAACAAACAATATTGTATCTAAAATATAACACAATATTAACTTATTTATTGAACTGTTGTATAAACCCAATAGCCCATTTGCACTCATTTGAGCTATATCATATGATATAAATATGGGGGGGGGGATCATATAGAGGCACTTTTATATATTTATTCATTTTATATTCTACACACTTTATATATATTTTAATTTAACTTTAATTGATCAGTTTTACTTCAACTTTAACTTAGTCAAGGCAACATTTCTATTTTTCATTTTAAGAAGTTATTTTTATCTAATATTTACATTTTTATTTAATTTCAATTAATAAACATTATTTAAATTGTTTTAGTTAATAATAACAACACCGTCCGACATGCACATGAAACACTGGATGGGTAAACATTTAGAGATATTTAAGTGAAATAGATCAAATGTTGTAAATAATGCTATTGCTGTTCGGGTTATTTATTTGTATTTATTTGATAATATTTTGGGAATGTATTTGCAATGTGAGCAGACAAGTTTCAAATACAAGTTATTTTAACGGTGGAAATGTCCTGAATTTTTATTTCATTACTGTATTATAAAAATACTAGGGCTGTCATGATTCCTTGATTAAATTAGAGCACTCGGTTTAAAAAAAATACTCGATTGCAATTTACCCGTGTCGGGTAACCGTCAAAATACCGGAAGTGGCTCATTCCACGGACGACAGTCCAGTATTAAAACCTTTTTTTTTAAAAATACTGTAGCATAGTGATATTGTGAATTCACAAAGGCATATATGCCCTGTGGGTTTAATATATATGCTCTTTATTTACATGCATGCAAGTTACTTGCGTGCGTCTCAGAGCCGCTTCGTTTTCTCTGTCAATGCTGCTACATACAAACTGTTATCATTTACATGTGTGGAGCGTCTCAAACACCATCTTTGCTTGTGCTGTGAGCTTGACGTCCATCTGGGAACACAATGTGTGGCATTTCATTAGATTTGTAAGTTAAATCATTTATAAACCTACGCCAACACAGGAGAATATATCAATGTGTCTAAATATGCGAACTATTCATCACGATTTCAAAATAAAAGTTTAAATTCTCGCTCCGAGTTTGCATGTTTTGATGTCCAGTCCACATATTCTTGTTCAAAGAATTACAGTAGCTGTAGCATTTCTATCATAAAGAAGTGGCCAAATATTAAAGATTAAGTAAAAATTAAACAAGGATTTGATGTGCTGTGAAGTGTAACAACACCAGCCCGTTGGCGCCCTCAGGCATTTGTTATGGTATATAAGAGGCTTGTTTATATTATGTATTTTAAACATATGATTACTTGCTTTTGATACTTTATTTGAACCAAATATTATTGCCTCCTTGTTATTATACATGTATTTTTTATTATACAAGTAATTTTAAAGGCTTAGGTCTTGGATAATTTTTTTGCAGTAATAAAAATCTAAGCAGAGAACTCGATTAATTGTCAAAATAATTGACTGATTACTCGATTCCCAAAATAATCGTTAGTTGCAATTGTAAAGATATTTATATGCATTATTAACATGTTAGCTTTAAAGTAGCATTAATAATAATAATTTTATTATTATTACTATTGATTTTATTGACTTGGTCACTTCATGCGTTTTTACTGATCGGATGGCTATCTGATTTGTTAAAACGGTTCCTTTTACACAAATTTAACGGATTTCACGCCAACTAAAGCAACATATATAAGCTGCATTTTATTTATCAGATAATTTCAAGATCAAGGAGCGCAATAGGAGAGAGAGCTACTTTGATAAAAAATTGTGTGTTGACCGTCTGCGACTTACTTTCAGATTAATTTGCAGCAGTTTGCACGTCGGCTTGCTGAATTGATACTCAGCTACTCGTCTGCGGCGATGTGTTGCAGCAGCGCTGTCATATTTAGCTACAACATGTATATAGCCTATAACACGCTCTCACACTTTTGTTTTACCGTTTTGGGCGGAGTACAATTTACATGCGTTTTCAACAACCAGATGCATTTACACTTGTCTAATTTCGTCTGGAATGCGTCTCAGATCTAGCCGGGCTCCGCCCTCCTACGTACTTCCGCTCAATTTTCACTTTCCTTCAGTACTCCGTCTGGGACTGCTGTATAGTCTTAGGTTTTCTCCGAACAAATTTTTACCCGTCCAATCAGCGAACAGAGGGAGTGGCGTGTCGTGCGCTAGTTTGAGTTGTAGTTCAGTAATGGCGGCGGAGAAAAGATGCGAATGAAGCCATTCATTCCGTTGTGGCAACGCTGGTGCATATCCAGAAGTTAAAGCCGGAGCAAGAACAATCTTTGCTGAGTTTTTTTTGGAGGCATGATGTTGTGTCCCGGGAAAAGTTTGATTTTCCAGCTCGCTCCGTTAGTGGTGAAGGAGTTGGCTGAAGCCCTGGTAATTGTTTTCGCGTGCAGTCGTAAGGCATTGTCATCATTTAAAGGTCAATGATTTTATTGCCATCCGTCTCCCATCACCCGCGTAAAAATCAATCCCTGGCCGAATTACCTACTGTTTTAGACAAACACCAAGGTCGTGTGGTCATTTAATTGCTGTCCGAGTTTTCAAGAATATATCACTTAAAAATTCACTGTTTATATCCTTTTTTGACCACTGCAGAGCACCGTGCAGCCGCACTTCGCTGTCATTTCTAGACTTGTATTTCTTTAAATGCTGGCAAGTATTTTCAAGAGCAATATATTTCATCACGCTCAAAAAATAAAAGGAAGAAAAGCACGTAAACATTTGAATTGGGCCGTTATTTACGGCAGCATTTATTCTTATCATACCAAGCATATGATATTTTATTTACAGCATACAATCATGTTACGGACCACGTGAGCAGCGCGTTCCCGAACACAAAGCTCTCCCCTCCACCGTGAATAAATCACAATACGAATGCACAAGGTTTTATCACTGAGGTGGCGTGCACAATCTGCACAGTTATTTTTACGGATTTCCATGTGAGAAAAAAGGCGAACGGCTCATGACATGCGTCACGGCCAAACGTTAGAAATTGGTTATGGCAGATCCAGAGTGGCACTGGGCAGATCCAATAGTTTTAAACTTCAACAGAGTACCCGCCCTCAAGGAAGTTAACGCTTGTCAATGGATAGTGGCCAGACTCTCTGTACATTACAAATGAAATGTACGAGAGTCTGGTAGGACCAGGCCATCTCAGATCACCTCCTAAAGTGGTTTGAGCAATCAGATTTAAATCCGTTTTGAAAGCATTTCGGAAGGCCGTTTACACCTGTTTTTTTTCCACGATCGTATTGCGCATGAAGTGACCAGGTGTAAACAGGCCCTTAGATCTGGCATATGAAATTTTAAGTGAAACGAGAGAATGCTAATGCTGAGATTTCTGATGGGAAAGAACATTAGCTGTTATCGTTAAGCTATTTTGTATCGATCTGATGGACAACGTTTAGTCTTCTAATTCAGTTTTCATAATGAAAGCCATATGTGACTCACTCACCGTCCAGTTTGAGGGCTTATTTTTAATGATATTATGCAGCTAAAATGTACATGTTCTGCTCTATCACCCATTACTATCATTCGAGTCTTGCATTAACTGGAATGGAGGTTGTGTATTAGCCGCACTAGCTTCATGTTATCGCTCTCTTAAGATGGCTTTCAGCTATCTCCAGCATTCATGTATGATTTTCATGTCATCCCTGAGTGGCAGTTGCACAGAAACGTATTGGTCATGACGCATCTGTTACCCTTAGCTTATTCACCATGGTAAAAAAGAATGACTGCCAATACATCTAAAAGAAACAAGTTTTTTTTTTAGGGCTTATCAATGTAAATAATTATTTACTTATGAATCATATCCTAAAAAAATATTGTATAACTGTTCATTTTTGAGAAATGATTTTAAAGAGGTTTTAGTATTGAAAAAAATATAGGTAATTCTCATCTCATGTGGTTTTGATTAGAATATAGAATGTACATAGAATAACACATCTAGTCAGGCGGTCGCATATGGTTTAGGCACTAAACTTCAAATATTTCGACCCAAAGAAAGCACATCAGATCCAAAAATTCTGCATATGATCGGAACTCCACGCAGCTTCTGTACTTCTCTCCTTTGGAAATGGATGACTTCCGGTGTGTCGTTTGTCAGAGATAGTGAAAAGACGGCTTTGCTCATCACATCTTTCTCGCCCTCTTTTCCTGTAGGAGGCGCTGGAGGCCTGTCAGACGCGCATCTCTAAGATGGAGCTTCAACAGCAGCAGCAACAAGTGGTTCAGTTGGAAGGTTTGGAAAACGCCACAGCACGCACTTTACTCGGCAAGCTCATCAACGTGCTGCTGGCCGTCATGGCGGTACTCCTAGTGTTCGTCTCGACGGTCGCAAACTGTGTAGTACCACTGATGAAAACACGTAGTCGCACACTTTCCACATTGCTCCTCGTCATAATCTTGGCTTTCCTGTGGCGGAATTGGGAAACCATGTCGCAGTACCTGGACCGATTTCTGCTGCACCACAGATGACCTGCAGGGACGCAGCTGCTGTTGTCATTGTATGAAGGGACTGGAGGGCGGGAATTCAAAGATTTTAATTCAAAGATGGAGACTAACACTGCCTCAGTTGCACTTAGTACGGAGGGATTTGAGGGACGCAGCACAAGAGTGGTGGACGGACAAATCCTACAACCTCTTTCTCTGTTTTTTTTTTTTTTTTTTTTCAAACGAAGGAGTGAATTTGTTTACATTTCGATCCGTCTACACAAGTTGTATTGCTGAGTTTCCTATTATTTGTTGTTGGAAATGACGCAAGTCGTGTTGTTCATTGTTCTCGTAATTGTTAGGATATACATTTATGCAATTTCCTGGGTGTTGAGTTGCATTGACTTGACTTGAGTGGTTTTAACATGCACTGGATGGAGATTTTTCTCCTCGTTTTTAATACCATAGAAACTGCTCGTTTCCCTCCTAACTTTAAGCCGTATTATTCATTTCTCTCAGTCTCTTCTACTGTCGTCTCGCTCTTCCTCTTACGTGCATCTCCGACTCAGTTCATTTCCTGTGCTCATTGCTTCACTCACTCTTCACTCAAAACCGTTTGCTGCTGTTTGGACTTCACTGCAGTTGTTGCTGAATGAAGGAAAATATGGATTCTGTAGGAGAGGAGGCATCTGGAGTTTGACCGGATGGGGTGAGCCAAGTCGGCCCCTCTTCATGCCCTCCTAGAGGCACAGTCCCCTGATATATGAACAGAATGAACATACTTGAAGAGCTAGAAATGCTCAAAGACTCTCAGTGCTTCCGTACTGTTTCTTATAGTGACGATGAAATAGTCCTTTTTAGTTTTTTTTTATTTTTTAAAATGAAATTAATAAACACGGTTTTAAAAATGCACTGTCGTGCGATTGAATGTGTGCTTCTATAGAGTCGTAATGCACCCAGAGTGCAGCAATTTTGTGTTTAGCAGATCAATGAGATCAATATAGCTTTATCATGCATCTCTCATAATCAACCTCTTTTGGTTTAAGGAATGTTAGATTGATGAAGTTCACTTTCTGAGATAGAACAATGCTTTTGTTATACATCATTTGTAAAAGTTTTTGCTTAAGCAAGTTATTTAATTGGAGCTGCAATGTGTGGTGTGTTTAGTGCATTTTCTCACCAGACAGAAAGGTGCTGACATATCCAGTGCCTGTTAGTATGCAGGGTTTTTGTTAAACTCATTCATAACAACACTTCTGCTATTGTGCAGTAAGCTGTCATCTTTTTAAAAATGATTTTATCTCAGGGTTTAGACATGTTTGTAATTGTTATTTTAAAATCTGGCTTTATCAACACAGAGAGAGAGAGTAGCTTATTAAAGGATAATGCAACCCCAAAATACATTATATTTGAGATGTTAACAGATATATAATGTTCCACATAGCTGAAAACAGTAGTAGCACTCATTTTAGGAAAAAGTGGAAACTGGTTATTTTTGCGTTTTCTGGAGCCATTTGGTTCTTCCGGTTTGAAAAGCAAAGCTGGGAGGCATATGCTTTGGTTTTAATCAGAATCAGAAAGAGCTTTATTGCCAAGTGTGCTTGCACACACAAGGAATTTTTCTTGGTGCTGAAGCTTCCAGTGCACATATACAATACAAACACAACAAGAACATAGTAATACAAATTCTAAGAATACAAATGTGAAAAATAGTATAAAAAATATAAGGTCACAGTTACGTTTAGTCAGACTAAACATTTACAGATTATGAACATATTTACAGTATTTGAGCAGTAGAATATATAAATATAAATCTCCTGAGTTTAGAAGAATGCACTAAACAGTCAGAGTATTGCACTTGAGGGGAGGGGGGGGGGTAACTGTTCAAGAGGGAAATGGCCTGTGGGAAGAAACTGTTCCTGTGCCTAGATGTTCTGGTGGCCAGTGATCGGAGTCGCCGTCCTGATGGTAACGGTTCAAACAGGCGGTGTCCAGGGTGAGTGGAGTCTGTGAGGATTTTCCCTGCTCTCTTCCTCACTCTGGAAGAGTACAGGTCCTGGAGGGTTGGCAGGGGAGCACCAATAATCCTCTCCGCAGTCCGGATTGTGCGTTGTAGTCTCTTGATGTCAGATTTGGTAGCTGAACCAAACCAGACAGTGATGGAAGTGCATAACACAGACTCAATGACAGTTGCTCCTGTGGGAGGTTGAACTTCCTCAGCTGACGATGGAAGTACAGTCTCTGCTGGGCCTTTTCCACAATGGAGTCAATGTGATTGTCCCACTTCAGGTCCTGAGAGATGGTAGTGCCCAGGAACTCCACTGCTTCCACAGTGCTGTTCATGATGGTGAGTGGGGGGAGAGCTGGGCTGTTCCTCCTGAAGTCCACAATCATCTCCACCGTTTTGAGCATGTTGAGCTCAAGGTTGTTATAACTGCACCAGACAGCCAGCTGTTCAACCTCCAGTCTGTAAGCAGACTCGTCACCGTTTTGGATGAGGCCGATGACAGTGGTGTCGTCTGCAAATTTCAGGAGCTTCACAGAGGGGTCTTTAGAAGTGCAGTCATTGGTGTACAGGGAGAAGAGCAGAAGGGAGAGAACACACCCCTGGGGGGCGCCAGTGCTGGTAGTGAGAGTCCTGGATGTGAGTTTCCCCAGAGTCTCAAGCTGGTGCCGGTCTGTCAGGAAGCTGGAGATCCACTGACAGATTGAGGGTGGCACGGAGAGCTGGGTCAGTTTAGCTGAGAGAAGATCAGGCATGATGGTATTGAAGGCCGAACTGAAGTCCACAAATAAGATCCTTGCATAAGTCCCAGGTCTGTCGAGATGTTGCAGGATATAATGCAGTCCCATGTTGACTGCATCATCCACAGACCTGTTTGCCCTGTAGGCAAATTGAAGAGGATCCAGCAAGGGTCCAGTGATGTCCTTCAGGTGGGCCAGAACCAGTCTTTCAAACGACTTCATGACCACAGACGTGAGAGCGACAGGTCTGTAGTCATTAAAGGGTTAGTTCACCCAAAAATGAAAATTCTGTCATTAATTACTCACCCTCTCGTCGTTCGAGACCCGTAAGACCTCCGTTTATATTCGGAACACAAATGAAGATATTTTTGTTGAAAGCTGATGGCTGAGAAAGGCTTCAGATAGGCCTCCATTGGCATTCAGTACACTTATACTCCCAAGACGGATAAAAGGCACTCAAAACATCGTTACAAAGTCCATCTCACCACAGTGACTCTACAATAATCTTACGATGCGACGACAATAGTTTTTGTGCGCAAAAAAAATCAAAATAACACCTTTTTCCAACTTGTTCTTGTCTTCCGTGTATGCCTCCACGACGCATGCGCGAGAATATGACGCAGATCCGGCGTTCGGACAGATGACCCAGAAGTGATTTGTTTACAATCAGAGGAAGACGCGCATATCTCAGCTGTTGGATTCTACATTGATCGTGCTTTAGGTCTCGGCGTAGTGCTCAAAATGGGGTTAGAGTGTGCATTTCATGGATTCCCAAACCCCGGCGCTACGTCATATTCTCGCGCATGCGTCGTGGAGGCACACGCGGAAGGCAATAACAAGCTGGATAAAGGTGTTATTTTGATTTTTTTTGCGCACAAAAACTATTGTCGTCGCATCGTAAGATTATTGTAGAGTCAATGTGGTGAGATGGACTTTGTAACGACATTTTAAGTGCCTTTTATCGGTCTTGGGAGTATAAGTGTACTGAATGCCAATGGATGCCTATCTGAAGCCTTTCTCAGCCATCAGCTTTCAACAAAAATATCTTCATTTGTGTTCCGAATATGAACGGAGGTCTTACGGGTGTCGAACGACATAAGGGTGAGTAATTAATGACATAATTTTCATTTTTGGGTGAACTAACCCTTTAAGTCCAGTGATTTTGTAAGTGGTGATAGGCTGTTGTGGCTGGAGAGTACGCGTTTACATCATTAGTTTCTGAGCGTTTCCCCACATTATTCATGAGAAAGAACTCGCCAATATTGTTAGCATGAGACAGTATCACATAAGAACACGCATGGGAAATATGTTTGTAACAAACATTTTACACCGCAAAGCTTTGTGAATTTCGGACTGGTACAATCCGGCTTTGCCGATCGCCTCCTGTTCATTTGGCTGTCTCCACAAATTTGGTAAGTGTTTGTTGAAATATTGTTTAATTTTGTGTATTCAGATGGAGCAGACATGGTTACTAAGTAATTTCCCGCGATGTGGGCTGTTGTTATCGTATGCCTATAAAATACAATGCGTGTGTTTTGTAATGTTTCAAAGTGCAAAGTCTGCATCAATCAGTGTAATAACACGAGGGGGTTATTGTTATCAATCAAACACGGAGTCGAGTGTAAACTACTACTAGGGTTGCCAAGTTTTCACAACAAATCCCGCCCAATTGCTACTCTCAACTAGCCCAAAAAAGCCCAATCGCATTTCTCCAGTAAATCACTTTTGTAGGGTAAAAATATGTGTCTTTTTGGCAAGATTGTCTGTTAAAATTCGCATTCCCGGGGCAAAATATCACATAATTGGGGTCGCTTCAATCCGCGGCAACAGTGTTGAAGTAGCTCATTTCCGCGGGAAAACCGCGGACTTGGCAATGCGCGCGCCTGCAGCCGAGCGCACTGATAATTTTGCCTGACTTTCCAAGGCGACAGATTCGTCGCATGAGATATTCCAGGGAGCATATATTAAAAAGATTTGTAGTTTTCTCTATGAATGCTCCTAAAGAGTGTAATTTCCCTGTCTTTATGATATGAATGACAGAACAGGCTGTAGTTATAACTACTGAATATGCAAATGCTTGAAAGTACAGCATCCTAATTTCCCTTACATTTTTGTAAAGGATAAGTAGCATAATAAAACAATCGATTACATGTCACTTGATAAGTTTATAACCGCGGTGATACCACTGCTCGCCTCAACATATAAATAAATTATAGCTAAAAACTCTGCCTTGGCCTATAAACTAGCGCTGCTAGGAAACAAAATAAATAACAAAGAAAATGAACATTTGTATTTATACAAATACATTTATACATGCATTTTTACAAAAATAAATGTATAATTACAAATGTATGTATACAGTACTGCTGTAGCTGCTGATGTTTAGGGGTGTGACGTTCCCCCATGTTAAAAAATGGTAGTGATCGAGCTGGGCAAACTCCATATAGGCCTATATGCTTCCAAACTTGATTGGTTGATTGTTAAGGTAGTGATTCCTAGTTCATTTCAATGCCAGTCCTGTCAGATATGCATGTCTGACAGATGTGAACACTCACATGATGGAAATGTTTAATAGTTGTGAAGGGTTTGACAGTTTCACTGAGAATCAACTCATGTGTTGATCAACAAGCCTTGTGCTTTAAGTTATTGAGCAAATTGACTTTTTTTGTTAATGTGCCAAAACATGTGATTTACTTAAATTGATAAGAAATTCAAATCTGATGTAAACAAGAAAATAATTATTCAGAGATCTGAACATTGTTCTGAGAAAAATAATAATTCTTGAGCTAAAGTGATTGAGGAAAACCTGTAAAGTTTAGCCAAAAAAAATGTATTTCATTATCATTTATTCACCCTCATGCTGACATCCATGATGTTTAGAACTGATTTTCTTCAAATAAACACAAACAAAGATTTTTAGGACAATAATTACAATGAGTCCATACAATGCAAGTAAATTGGTGCCGCTCGCTGGGTTGATGTTTGAAAAACCACACAGTGATCGTGATGGTAAATTCATACAACCACAGTGGATGAATCAATGTCTTCAGAAATCAAAAACGATAGGTTTGTGTAAGAAAAAGATAGAAAGAAATACATTCTGATTCTGTTTTGTCACTTCACCAGCTGATGTGATCATCCCTGCCCCTTATTGCTTCACTGATGACACTCACATTATTAGAGTATAATGTAAAACTGTCTCATGGATATACTGAACCAACCATCCATAGACAATTTTACCTTCAACTTGACAAGGACATTTATGTGTGGTTACATCCTTTAAATTTTATTTTTATTTGTACTCCACCATCCTTCCGCGAATTTGGACAGAATAATATGCTCACAATGCTTGAAATGACAGACTTGGTCATAAAGGTTAAGACAGAGAAATATATAGGCTACTTGGTGACTCAGTGATACTTTAAGGAAACGTTTTATATAGAAAACATGAATCTAGAAACTAGCACATTCAATTTTTCAAGTGCAATTGGAGAGAAACATCAAATAGTATAAAAACATACACTTGTACTCGCAAATATGCAACATCAATATCCACATTACGGTTAATTCATAATGTGGATGCCTAAAACGTACTCCATGCGCTCTCAGAGCATTCGTCCATTCAGCACTCAGTTCATCATTTGCCGAACACGCTTCCTGCTGGAGCTTTGGGTTTCTCGAGCACCGTCTCTCCTCCAGACCGCGCTCCACTGAAGACAGACGGCGCCACCTTCCCCATGCGCTCTACACAATAAACAAACAAACATGCGTTTTCTTACACTTAAATATGCTTTAAAAAATATCGGGGCTATTAATTAAAAACATTAAAAGACCATAAAAATCTAGTTGTATAGACCGCACGTCTACGTGCGGGGCGGGGTTATTAACTGCTGCGAAACAAGGGGGTCTCAGGAGAAGCCAGGTTATCCCGGTGTTAATGTTGTTGATATTTTTCACTATGGCTGACTCATGCTCTGTTGTCGGATGCAAAGCTCAGAAAGGGCAAATGGTGAGCCTTCATGTATTACCAAATGATCAGAAACTCCGATCTAAATGGGTGCAGTTTATTGGGAATAATTGTAATGTCCGTGCTAAACTTCCATCGAGGATCTATGTTTGCAGCAGGCATTTTCCAGAGAACTGTTTTGAAAATTTTATTATGACAAAGTTGGGTTTTGCAAGTAAACTTATACTAAAGCCCAACGCGGTTCCATCAATTTACTCTGGGACAGACAGCGCGAACCAACATGCAGATATACCAGTAAGTTTCTTGTGTGTTATCATGATCATGTCAAATGTCACATTTTTGCAACGTAACGTTAGAGCGCCTCGCGCAATGGCAGGTGAATTATGTTTTTCTCCATCGACTTCCTATGATGCTCAAAACGTTTATAAGGATGCTGACTTTTAAAAGGCAGACTGAGATGGCGAACGGCAACAATAGCCTATCTCTGTAACATTAGCAACACATTATTAGCTGTTTTATAACGTAGTCAAGCCAAAGGCTAATCATCATCACATTCCCGAGATTGTAGAGGGAACGGTGGCCGAGAAGTGCAAAAACAAAAGACAGTTGGAATGGAAACGAGTGCGTGAATTCGGGCAGCTGTTGTGTGTACAGTACACTCGTTATTGCGGTGCAATGTGGGATTGAATGAGTGCACTCGATAACGCCCACTATGCTTTCGGACACCACTACAAACGGCTGTCCCTTCAAATAATGCCCTATTCGAGGGCATACGGGGCGTTTTCGGATTCGGCCATAGAGTACAACAGTCGGGTTCCTGAATACTCCATTTACTTTCTCCATAAGGAAATTGATTTTTAACTATAATAACTTATAAACCTTTTAAAGACAGACATACTGTGAGGTTTTGCAAGGTTTTGAAATATTGTAATATTTATACAGTAATCAAAATAATGGTAAAAGTTCTGACTGAATTTGAAAGGTGTCAATTTTTATATATCCCTAATCTAATCATATAGTCAAAAGTCGATGGAGATGAGGGCAAACTCACCACACTCGACCATGACCTCGTATGTCTTGCTCTTGACCTCTCCTTTCAGCCCCAGTTTACTGCGGGCTCCCTTTAGATCCTCCTCTTTTACAACTGGCCGCTTCTTCTTCTTCACCTCTGGCTAATAGAAATATAATTTTATTTAAAAAGACAAACGTCTGCAGTAGCCAGCACTTAAGTTGTTACACACATACTTTTATTTCTGATCTAAACACTGAATAAAGACATCTTCATACCTGAGACATTCTGTATGGTTGCGGTCTGGTTTCTGGACAAGTTGTGTACTTTTCGTTTCATCCTGGTCTTTTATACCCTTGTTACAAGATCAGCGTGCCCCCTCCCCCTCTCTCTTATCATTATATATTATTAGCTCAGCAGTCAGTGTCAGAAAGCCTCTTTCTGAGTATGACTACTATGAACAGCTGAACACATTACAGACAAAACAACCTCCTCCTATTCCTGCTTCACTGATGCATCATACGTTTAAATATATTTTGTTGCAACAAGTTCAAATCAAAGCATTGCAGTTGTAACTGGAAGAAAAAGATAATTTTTGACATGGCTGATATTATGTGAACCCTATATGCCAATCTAAACAAAATTGTTTCATAACAATAACCAATATAATTCATCACTGTAATGCTTAATAATCAGAATAAAAAAACAAACAAAACAAGCCTTGTTGTGACAAATGTGTATGATGATGGAGATGTTAACATGCCACAGATTATATAACCAAATCATTAAACAATTTTCTGGGATGGTGAGTCAGCCTTTGTGAATGAGTCGGGTCCATCGCCATGTGTGCGCCAATAAAAATAGATATTCAGAAACGTGTTTCACTTCAGCCATTGTGATTGCACACTACTTTTTAAATGTTTGGGGTCAAAATATTTGTTTTTGAAAAGAATACCATGGAAAAAAATACTGTAAAAACAGTAACGTTGTGAAATATTACAATTAAAAAAAGTTTTCGAATATATTTTAAATTGTAATTTATTCCTGTGATGGCAGAGCTAAATTTAAGTAAAAAAAACCAGGACATTCTGTTAATGCACATTGGGCCTCATTCATGAAATGTTCGTACATATACGAGCAAATTCGGAGTAATTTGCGCGTAAAATGGACCTTTACGAAAACTCTCCTCCAGGTTCACAAATGCTTTGTATACCACGGATTCGGTAGTTAAACGTGAGTATATTAATGAATTCCAAACATGCATAAATAGGATGCGCGTGCACGCTCATTCATAATTAGCATAATCCCCGCCCATGAGTTACAACTGCAAATGACGTGTGCAGGAACGCTGTGGAATCTTCTGGAATTCTTTCTCTGGTTTGGCTCCAATATTTTGCATAAATGCTAAAGAGACTAATTGACCAAATGCCTAGCAATAAATATCCAATTATCTTGTGTCCACCAAAGCATTTTTAGCCAGCTAAAAAATGCCCGGTGCTCTTCTGAAAACGGCTAGCTGGTGGCGCTTGAAAGCGCTTTGCAAGGGCAGCGTTTTTCCAGCTGAGAAAATTTGGTTGCTATGATACAGAATATCCATGGCAGTAATGTTACACTAGTATCTCATTTTGAAGAATATAACTGAATATAAAAAATAACGTTAAAGAAAGCAGTATTAACTTCTCCATTATTGTTGTTCAGTCGGTGTACCAGTGGGATGATTGGTCGGTGTAGTTTTTGTCCCGCCCCTCCTCCACTGTGATTGGACGGCTTGGTAAAAAGTGACAGTGACGAGCGCTGCCTTTTACCCAACGTTGAACAGTAAAAAACAAACAAATCAACTCTTGAAATATTATTATGGTACATAGTGCATCAAAATGCAATGTCATCAGTTTGCCTAAATTAGAACACAGAACGTTCAAATGTTTTACATTTACACGTGGTAGTGCGCAGGTGTAAATTTCTTTCGTACCAACTAACATTTTGAAAATACGAAAATTTTCGTGAATCCGAAAATTTACGTCAGAGCGGCTTTACGAACGATTTGCACACAAATTCGTTCTGCTCGTGTTTCATTAATGAGGCCCATTATGTTTACTATTCAGCACTGGCCATAAAAATCACACGATACGCTTAAAGAGATATTTCACCTTGAAATGAAAATAAAACCATTTTTACTCATCCTGCTGTTGTTCCAGTGCCCTATGTCCTTTTATCATTTTCGGACCTCGAAAGCAGAAATTTTATAAATAGTCCTGCACGCCCTCCTTCCCATAATGGCAGTGGATAGCGACCAGGCTAAAACATTACAAAAAATATACAAAAGTATCACGCAATGATACAGTGAGATGCACGCCATGTATGGAAAATGCTCAGGAGGCATACTATAAGGTTTTGCGAAATATAAAAAGTATTATTATATTTGTTCTTGTTTTAAGATTCAAGATTCAAGATTAAAAAAATTTTGCTTAAATTTTTCGAGTTTTTTAAGCAAAAACTCACACAAAAACAAGGTTTTTCATATTTTGTATCAGAAGTAAATTTAGGCCTGTATTGATTTAAGAATCTTTAGACAATTGCACTGGAAAACAATAAAAATAATGAGGAAGAACGTAACTTTTTTTCACTTTAATCAGAAGGTACAGTAAAAGTTAAAATATTAAAACAAAGCTTTGTGGCTGTTAGTCCATGTGTTTTTATTTGCGGATATACTGTCTGCTAATGCTTTCTGGTTACTGAATCCAATCAAAGAGGATAGCTCTGAGACAACACGTGAGGTCTGGTTCACACACACACAGATTGGTACTGTCAGCTTTCTATTACTGTCTTGTGTACATGTATTCAATGCCATACCTCCTTGTGTGTTTTCATTTATCCCATTATTTATGTTTGATCAACGCTCTACATCTACCTCTCTAGGAGTAACACATTTAAACAATAGTATTTACATCTGCCAGGAAAACGGACCTAAATATTGATGAGTCATCCAGCACTACACAGGTTTTTGTCCAATCAGATGCTCTCCATAACGAGAATGTCACTCCCACTAAATGATCTCGCTTCCCATCACTAATCATGGTTCGTCGGTGTGTATTTGGCTGTTCTAACGCAAGGACATTATTTTGTTTCCCAACCACAAACTGGTTACGAAAGAAGTGGCTGGAGTTTATACATTTCGAAGAGGGGGGTATTTGTGTCAGCTCGCGGCTTTGTGACAGGCATTTCTCTGATGAATCCTTTACCAATTTGGGGATGGTTACCGCGGGGATAACGTGCTACCTTACATTAGCAGACACGGCCGTTCCCACTCTGTACACTGTAGGCACTTCCCCTCCCGCACGAGTAAGTATTGTTTTCTTCTTAGGTGTTACATTGTCATCAAAAATGTAATCACGCTCTCCGCCTCTGAAACGACCTTTCTTGACTGAGCTGCTGAGTGACGTGACAGCGTCATGACGCAAGAGTCTTTTGAACCGGATCTGTCGAACCGATTCTTTTAAACGAACAGCTAAAAAGAACCTGTTCGCGTCACTAAAACCGTCGGATTTCCAAGCACTGAGTGAGTGAGCATAGCCAGCGACAGATATGGTGAAAAGGTGCGTTTTGGGTTGCTATCCGCACAATACCCTGTTCCCTTTCCCCAAACTACCGTGGTTGCGAGCCCGCTGGCTTGAATTTTTGCATTTTGAGGAAGGAGGAATAACGGATAGCTCGCGTTTGTGTGCGAGCCATTTCGCCCCAGCATGCTTCACAAATTTACAGCAGTACCAAATGGGCTTCGCTGACTTTCTAAACTTGATAGATACGGCTATCCCGACTATATACACCGTTGGTCCAACACAGACTGTGAAGGTAAGTAATTATGCCTGCCTGGTCAACATCTGTTATTCTATCGAAGACCCGCCCCCTTAGACCGGAAATGTCAGTCTGACAAACATGTATGACGACCAACCACGTTCTTTTTGTCTTTTAAAGGGACAGTCAACACTAAATTATTTTTTTTTACTCACCTTCATGATGTTCCAAATATGTGTGACTGACTTTCTTCTGCAGAACACAAAATAAGGTATTTTGAAGAATGTTAATAAACAAATACCTTTGGTTACCATTGACTTCCATTATGGACCAAAAAACTGGGACATTTTTCAAAATATCTTATAACATGATTCATGAAAGTGGGTAAATCTGAAATCAGATGTACCACAATAATAGACAAAAGCGCAATGGTAGCAATTTGAATATAGCTGCAGTAGGTTGTACACGTAACCTTTGAAAATGTGTAAACTTTGAAGTTAAAAGTATCCATGGTTTATGGCTTCATTGCTTGCTAAACAAAAACATTTTTTGCATTGCCTTATTGCTATACTGCTGCATCTCTCCAACAGCCAATGACGCGAGAGGTGGGCTGCCAATGTTATGCTCCGGTTCTGAAGAGTGTGGCGGTCCAAGCAGTACTCACCCAAAAAAAGACAAAACGGAGAAGTAAAGGTAACATTAACTATAAGTTCACTTGTGGATTAAGTTTTGCGTTGTGCTTCACCAGTTTTATTTTCCCTTTTGTGTGGTTTAATATCAGCAATTCAAGTCAGACCTCTTGTGAGTAATTGTGCTAGTGTGTCCTGCTCCGATGAGGACTTTCCAGTCAAATCTGAATCTTCATTCACATCAACACCAATTAAAAGGCCACGCCTAGAGGATTCCCCTGGGGGGACATCATACAGCTCAGAGGAACCAACAGATGATACCCACGTGCCTGATATCATTCAAGAGGAAGACATAAAGTAAGTTAAACCCAGAAAATGATTTAAGTTCCTTTCACACCAAGAATGATAACTATGTTAGCATCCGCACTAATGCACAATAATTTTATTATGCGAGAGCACAGCAGTTACCTAATAAAGTCTTCGTTTCCCAAAAGTTTATTTCAACTCCCTTGTGAACCAGTGGTTGGGATTCAGCCCTCTCACCGCAATGGATTGAATTCAATTCCTGGTCAGGAAGCATTCTTTTACAAGTGAAATGTCACAACTTGTGGAAGAAAGGTTACATATCATAAATAACAAACACATAAATTGCCGTTTTAACACTTTATTGCAAAAGCATACACAAATTCATAATTTGTCAGTAATTCTAAATCATCATCTAGTATTGTTTAGTAGTTAAAACCCCTCTCCACATCTAATTTGTTTCATTCTCTTCCAACTGTAACCAAAGATCACTCTTCTAACAATAGTCAGAATGGAACCCGGAGAGGGCATGGCAGTTACATTTCCACCTTAAACTCCTTATCAGTAAGCCTGGTTTCAATTCATCCCTGTAAAACAAGCCCATACTGTGAGCATGGTACTCCCAAAAACTTGGTCCATTAAATGTCAGTTAGACAATACAAGCAATAAGACAATTGGTCCTGTACTCCCAATTTCATTCACCTACAAGCACCTTCCCTTCACATTAAAAGATTACAACTAATCTGACACATGCAGTCCGTTTCAAATTTTTTTTTTAAGAGAATGCATAATGCAAATCATCATTCTCCAAATATCTGTGCTTTAGTGTTGGAATAAAATCAAATGTTCCTTAGGAGCAAAAAAGTGTCAGGGTGGAAGAGAACGTATTTGGAAGTAAGACACACTGGTTAGTGTTTGACTGGTAAATATTAGAGGTGAAGGGTAATGCTTGAAGACAAATCAAACAAAAAAACAATGAAGGTAAATACCACATATAAAGAGACCATAATGCAACACCAAACTGTGCAAAAGGTTACACCCTGCAACATAGCATCTACCCTGCAACACGTAGCAAAAATTAAACAATTTCAGAGGACAGTTCACCCAAAAATAAATTGTTCTACCAAACCTGACTTTCGCACTTCTGTGAAACGAGGCATTTTGAAAACCGTCTTTTGTGTGCGTTTATACAATGGAAATCAATGAGGTCCAATGTTTTTTTTTGGACCGCAACATTATTCAAAATATATTGTGTGTTTTAAAGAAGAAAAGTCATACAGGTTTGGAACGACATGAATGTGAGTAAATACATTTTTAATTTAGGGGTGAACTGTCCCTTTAATAGGCCACAAATAAATACAGGGAAAACATTAATGGCAGAAAAACACAGCATCACACTGATTTGAGGCAGATACACTTTCAAAAGCCAAACAACCACCCCTGGATTTTCGTACTTTGTCAGTTTGGCTGCTGCCTATGGTTAAAAACAGACATTGCACGACCGTACCAACTGTATTATAATACCAGCTCATAACACTGCTGACGCACAATTTCCTCACAGCTGACGAGCACAAAACTCTCTGCCGCAGCTACGCTCACAAACACATTTAGGAACAGACTATGAGTGACCTTGAACAGTTTGTCCAAGTCGGTGTGATCAATCACATGCATATGGTTAAAGGTACTTATCTCAGCGGAACAACATCAGCATGTTACTTGTATAGGTTTTAGACGGGTTTTTAATTGGTTCAAATGCAAGGATGTATTCGTGTTGTATATCCAATGCAGAATTATGAATGTGCAAAACAAAAAAAAGACTAAATGTTAAAATATTACGGTCCGATTATCTTCAATAGGCTGGTCCAAAACCCTCATGATCATCTATGGCATAGTGTAGTAAAAATCCTTCTGGTAATGTCGGGAGGGTCCTCGTGTGTGTTTACTGGAGCCTGGGTCCGTTACCCCACAACTCATAGGCTGAGTTAGTCACCATGGCCCTCAACTTGCTGATCTGTGCTCTGGTAAATGAGTCGGGGGCCATGGGCTTCAAGTCCAAACTGATTTGTTTTCAAACCGGAATACCAAGACGGTGCTTCTTTTTCTTAACAGGCTTGAACCCTGTGATTCTTCGTACATCGTCGTCACCATCTGAATCCTCCATTTCGTCATCTGCGGAGAACAGGATCTGACCAGCACAAGAGGAAGAGTGCTAAACAAAGACAGTTCAACTAATCATCTTTTTCGAAAACAAGCAGGTGGTGACATTTCATCCTGAAAAGTGGAATACTCCTTGCAAACCTAAATATGTAAACTAGGCGACATTCTCAATTGCATTCTGACTGAGACTAAGTGAGAACGATGGACTACATTCACTTGACTAAACCACATGACGGATGTCAGTGAATGAATATTTGACACCTACATGGTGTGGATGGAAACGCTACACAAGTGACTTCTCACTGATAAGTTTCCTGCTCAAATGACTTGCCTTGTGTCAAGTCCATCACCACTGACAGGTAAGCTGCAAGCAAGTTGAAAAGTTGTAGTCCTGTATTCAGGAAATGTTTTCGGGTCTAACATAGTAGAACTAATCGACATATATCAGGAAACCACATATACGGAGTTCTGTTCATCCACCAAACAAAACCCTCATTATTATTACTGGATCTGTTGTGGTCCGTGTTGCCCATTCTTAAAGGCACACCTACTTCATTACTGACTTCCCATGGTTATATATACACTTCAGGTCTGAAGTGTTGGGAAAGAGTGAGGAACGGTCATGCAAATGTGCTAGGGGAAAAGGGGATGTCCCATCTAGTACATGGGTGGAGGGATGATTTTGAATTTGGCACTGTAGGTCAGGGGAAACTCTAAATAAGTGCCGTCATTCATAGATGTTTGAGAAGCAGCAAAAGTGTCAGATCTCCCATGTTCAGACTTATTGTTTTGAAAGTTTTATACATTCCGTTAATTAAATGTTACAATTGTCATAGGTTGTCATTTACGTTTATGCAAAGATTTATTCGTCTGTGGTTGAAACATACAAATCATCTAAGTTTCAACAGAAATGTGACAGTTACAAAACTTCTGAATGTGGCCCGGGTCAAAGTGATTGAATCATTTAGACCAGATCATGTTGCTGGTGCTCATGTCACAAATTATTATGCAATTAATAATTTAATTAAAGTTTTATTCAATTAACAGCTCGTAGTAATCCTTCTTCTCACTTCAAGAGTTCAGCAAGAGTAACTTACTTCTGATTCCGAGTCATCGTGTGACAGAGCCCGTCTATAGCGCACTTTGCTGTTGCCGCGAGGGTCATCTTCTGCTTCCCTCTCCTCCAGTTTGGCTTTTGTTCTGCCCTTCTTCATTAGGAAGTTATCCACCACCCAGAACATCAAAGCCTGAATACACACACAGGGGCACATGTTTAAACACAAACAGAAGTGCTAAAACAAAGAAAGAACTACCTGTCATACATGTAATGAATTATAAACTTGACAAATGCACAATATCATTAAAATTACCAAGGCTGGATGACAATCAAAAGTTTGGGGTCAGAAAGACGGAAATAAACTTTTTTTGTGTGGAAAGAAACTTAAATTAATCGTGACAGTAAAGACATTTCTGTCAGGACCACTACCAAAGATGATTGACAAATAGCATACAGTTTGGATTGGCGGTATTGTCTAGCATGGATAAGAGCAGGGAGAGCAGCGATAACCCCCCTTAGGGTAACAGAACCAACATAAATGTATAGCAAATATAATTAAAGGAACACTCCACTTTTTTTGAGAATAGGCTCATTTTACAAGTCCCCTAGAGTTAAATAGTTGAGTTTTACCGTTTTTGAATCCATTCAGCCAATCTTTGTATCTGGCGGTAGCACTTTTAGCATAGCTTAGCATACATCATTGATTCTAATCAGTCCATTAGCATCTCATTCAAAAAATGACCAAAGACACTTTCAATATTTTTTCAATTTAAAACTTTACTCTTCTACAGTTACATCGTGTGCTAAGACCAACTGAAAATGAAAAGTTGCGATTTTCTACACCTATATGGCTAGGAACTAGTTTCTTCGCGGCCATACCATGGCTGCAGCGGCGCAATGATTCGTTGGTATTCTGTGAATCATGGTGGTAGTATACACCTTCGACTTACTATCACAGCCCTTTACAACACACAGAACCATGGCTAATCAGACAGGTAAATCCACAACACAATTTGTCGGCTGCAAGCCTGAAACTTTCTCTGCAACTACACTAACTTAGAGCCGGTCACATTGAAAGTTACCTAGCTGGGGGCTACTTTCAGGCGCTGTGTTCCATCATTGTGCCGCTGCAGCCATGGTACGGCCGCGAAGATCCACGACTATTACGCAGGAATGAGAAAGTAGTTCCTAGCCATATAGGTGTAGAAAATCGCAACTTTTCATTTTCAGTTGGTCTTAGCACACGATGTAACTGTAGAAGAGTCAAGTTTTAAATAGGAAAAATATTGAAAGTGTCTTTGGTCATTTTTTGAATGAGATGCTAATGGACTGATTAGAATCAATGATGTATGCTAAGCTATGCTAAAAGTGCTACCGCCAGATACAAAGATCGGCTGAATGGATTCAAAAACGGTAAAACTCAACTATTTAACTCTAGGGGACTTGTAAAATGAGCCTATTTTCAAAAAAAGTGGAGTGTTCCTTTAATGTTCAATAATTGAATGGACAAAAAAAAAAAAAGTCTGATGAGAGCAATATCAGAAAGCCAAGTCCTGACTGACGAGAGGAGGAGCTGGGGATGGAAATTAGAAAGGTGTCTTATTCCTGTGTAGGTAGACGTGGACCAGCTGAGAGTCAGCTGATGCAAGCTTGACTGATGGTGACCTACCAGAACTAACGCTATGTTTGATTTATAAATGTTACACAAGATTTCTATTTAAAATAAATGCTGTTCTTTTGAACTTTCTATCCTGAAAAAAAAAGCATCATGTGACAGCGCAGCCTTGGTGCGCACAAGAAACATTCAACAACAACAAAAATCCTACCCAAAACATTTAAACTATAGAGAAACATGAAGGCTGATTTTCACTTACATTCACGAAAAACGGGACGATTAGCATGACGATGGCTAACTCCAGCTGAGGATTCGTTATTGGGTTGAGTGTAGCCAGCTGTCCCAACACACAAACACATGATAATCCAGATCAATTAATTATAATGACCATGATTTATCAGTACATGATGATAATACATATTTCTTCAGATATGTCAAAAAAGTTCAGAACATGAACCACAACTCAACATACATTAGTATTTGGACACCTGACTGACCTTCTTCCATTGTGGGATGAGGAGGACCAGCATGATCATGACCTTCTCAAACATCATGATGAGGATGTAGAGAGCACACTGGCCTGCCCAGGCGCTGCACTGAACTGGCTCACCTACACGCAAACATTACAAATGATACACTTTAAAACAGTGGTTCTCAATCAAGGGCCTCAAGCTGACTTCAAATGATTTATGAACAATTAACTAAATTCCCACTGCCTTGAAAAAGCTGGATATATGAGGAAGCCTAATTGTGAAAAAGTGATTTCTAGACTTTGAAAAATCGGGGCATTTTATTAATGAATATCATTTTATTTATTTTCATTTATAAGCCAAGCCAAAAATATTTTATGTTAGGGATGCACGATATTATCGGCACAACATCGGAATCGGCCGATAAACGCTTAAAATATCAAAATCGGCAGATATGAAGAAAAAAAATTATGCCGATATGCCTTTCCGATATGTTAACATGTTGATATGAGCCTGCAATAACTCAAGTGTGCAAGGAGTGCTATAGCGTAATAAAATTTTATGAAATGGATGATGAAAAATAATCAAAGTAGCACTAAAATAATAGATTTTTTATTATTATGTGAAGCTAAAGACAGCATCAACTGATGCCATGCCACCCCCACTTCATGTGCACAAACATTCAATCCAAAAATAAAATATTTAGGTTACAACTGCATCTGTCTGGGATGAAAAATCACTAACTATTATTGTTATTTTTAGATAAAATATTCTCTTTAACAAGTATCCTTTTAGTAAGGAGACCTCCGAAATCTGATGAAAAATGGTGGTTTCCAAACAAAGGGAAAAAATAAACATATATCGGTTTCGATATCGGCATCGGCCAAAATGAGTTGAAAAATATTGGCATATCGGATATCGGCAAAAATCCAATATCGTGCATCCCTATTTTATGTAGAAATTGTGAGTAAAAAAATCCTTATCCTTAAAGGGATAGTTGACCCAAAAATGAAAATGATGTCATTTACTTACCCTCAAGTTGTTCCAAGACCTGTATGAATTTCTTTGTTCTGCTGAACACAAAGGAAGATATTTGGAAGAATGTTTGTAACCAAGCAGATCTCGGCAGCCATTGACTACCATAGTATTTTTTTTTCTCCCACTAATGGCTGCCGAGATCTGCATGGTTACAAACATTCTTCCAAATATCTTCCTTTGTGTTCAGCAGAACGAAGTAATATATACAGGTTTGGAACAACTTGAACGTGACTAAATGACAGAATTTTCATTTTTGGATGCAATATCCCTTTAATCCGGTACAAACCAGTAAATCACAAAAACTAATTTAATTTATACATTTTTCTTCTAACAAATAAGCCTTTCAGTCTTTAATAGTCACTTAGTTTCCTCTAAAGCTCATCTAAATTAGTTCAAGATCATTACATGAGATTTTAGTGCCTTGAACGATGGTCTAAAACCAGTTTACAAAACCGCTGCCTTTGTCATTGATTAGACTTATTGTTTGGTTTCAGACAGCCATTATAGTCCGTGAAGAACAAGATTTCTATCATAATTTGAAATGAATTTCATTCACAGAACTCAAATCAGACAATGCTTAGGAAAAAAAGGACTGACTCAATTTCCCATCCATCAGTCTGAGGCCCGTTCTCTTTATACGACGCCACATTCACATAATGAAGTCGCGGTTCCCACTGGACTTTTAATTTACTCCAGACAATTGACGTTAAGGCTCATACCATATTCTCCAAAACGCAGCGAATCCCACTGTCTCCATTCAACCACAGCGCTAACGGCCTTCACGCCGCCATAGATCACCAGCATGCCCAGTGTCGCATCCAACAGGAAGTTGATCAGGTATCTTTGAAAACAAAACACAGGGAGTTGGGTTGCTGAGCACAGCCGATTGTATATATGTAAAAACCACAGACACAAAACACTGCGGGAAGTACAATGATGTGTGGGGGAAACATTGACAACGACGCGTACACAGACTCACAGTGAACATGGGTCCTCCTTTGTGAGGTCAGACAGGTAGACATTGGCAAAGTGAATGAACAGCATCCCTATGGCCTGTTTGGAGGTGTCCAGAAACCTGAGAGAGGTGAAGGGGAGGAGGGGGCGGTGAGAGGAAGGAGACCTGGTTAGAACTCACCATTAAGTCACGAGGGGAACGAGAGGGGCCGCTAGACGAATCTCAGGTCAGTGGAGTGCAGCATTGACCGTGCATGCGTTTAAATATCTAGTACTTGCTAATGACACAAAATGGCAGTTTACCAGATTCTCCAGGGTCTCCGTTCGTGCTTGGGCTCCCTGAAGCGTTTCACTGTGGAGAGGAAACAGAAGCTTTCATATTGGTAGCAGGAAGAATGCGGGGATCAATAACATTTCCAACATGGGAGTAGTGCTGATGCTAAAAAACACTTTGCTGGCTCTCTCTGATTTAGCGCTATAAAAACACAGGCCGATAAATGATACATAACATTAACATTTCGAAAGGGGAAGAGATGAATGAGGAACTGCATCATGGGTTTAAAGAGCCTCCTACATGCACACACAAAAACAAACCCGAAAAAAGTGTCAGAAATTCATTTAAAAGACGAATTAAAAGATTTCTTCTAAGAAACAATAAAAGATTACTGCAATTAAATTTGAAATAAAGAAATTAGGAAGAGGTGTGTGAACTGAATTTTACAGTTTTTAAATAGACTTTTAGATTCTGACAGCAAAAAACATAAGCGGCATCAGAGAGGACAGTAATAAAGATAAATGCAATTGCTTGCAGTGTTGCTTTTAAAAAAAGAGGTGAGAATTGCCGCTTTTTAAGAAGTGGAAAGCGCTAGTACAGCCACCCTAGCTGCCAAACGTGACCCAGTGGTTCACACAAATAAAGGACAGCCTGTTTCACACAATGGCTGTTTGTTTGTGTACAGCTATTAACTGTGTCCCCTGAACACAATCTCCAACTCTTTACAATTACAGCTTGCATAACCACTGAGACTACATGACACAACTTAAAATGAATCTCATATTTCTCTGATTTATCCGATTCTATTGGACTGCTGTAGTGATTTTTATAGTTATTATCATCTAGTCTGTTGAGTTATTTCAGGCTTTCCGTGTTTTCAGTTATACGCTAGGGGACGCTATGACATCTTCTGAAAGGGTCCTTAATCTCCTGACCAAAACACACGAAAAGAAGATGCGGAAACAAGCGATATCACATGTAGTCATATGCAAAATATCACAATCACTAAAATTAAACAGCATATAAATCAAAACGGCCTAACATTACTGAATGAAATGTCAACCCAGGACGAGCTATAGTACTGTGAGGCTTTGGGGATGTTGATGGACTCGATCTACTCCATCTCTGTTTTGATCATAGTTTTGAGTACCATCTGGATGTAGTCTTTGACAAAATCATGATTTTCTCAGCTTTTTGCTCAAAATGTTACCTTTTTAATGAAACTTAATACCTACATTCAAGTACTGATTTTATTTATTTTTTTCTGTTTAAAAGGTGCCATAGAATGAGTTGAAACAATATTTTAAGTTGTTCTCCGATATCTAAATAGAGGGTATGCAAGTTATTTATGGGTAAAATTTGTCCAGATACGGTTTTACAGGTCCATTTACAACCCTAGAAATTGTCCCTAGAATGAAATGGTCTGTTTTTGCCTTATTTGGAAGGGTCATGAATATTAATGGAGAGTTCTGCTCTGATTGGCTGTTTCACTGCGCGGCTCATTTCAGTAGCTTCAGTGACAACAAACAGATCTACGCTGTCCGTCATAAAAATGGAGAGATTATGGATCCAACCTTACACGTTTGATCCCGTTTCTGACGAAGATGGATATTTTGAGGAACAATCAATTGTTTTGAGATTGGAAATGGACGCTTCAGTTCTGAGTGGTAAGTTTAGTCTTTATTTTCAGTAAGACCTGCAAAACGTAACGTCATTACTATAACTTAAGCCTACATGTGAACATATACATGTCATATACAATCATCGGGAGTTCTGCAGGTATTGTGAAGAAACAAGCGCCACGCGAGGATAGCGAAAATGGCAGATCAGGGAAATAAATGTTATGTTCCAGGCTGTGAGGACTTTTCATACCCTTGCCTTGCTTGTTACCTACAAATGTTGTGAATTAGGTGGACATTTTTCATGAGACTTTTTTTTCTGTGCATAGAGATACAAAGTAATCCATGTAATTATTAGCCAACACCGAGAACCAATGTTTTTTCAATCGCTCTGTGCTTGGAAAAATATTCTCAATGAGATCTTTACTCTGTTGTTATAGTTTTAGTTGTGGTTTTGGCTTCACTGTTCTACTTAAGAGTTTTTCATTTAGAGGGATTTTTAAAGCAGCCCTTTAACTTTTTGATGCAGGTTCTTTCATGTCAATAAGAGTCCAAATAGGTCTGTGAATGACCTTCACAACTTCAGAACCCATCTGAGAGGGTGTGGCCAATCAGAAGTCAAAGACAATCTAATATGGGGGTTTGTTATGAACCCGGTAAATGTGTTCACACACAGTCTTTAATTAAATCACTGCGTCAGCATTTCATGACTCATTGACATGCCTTGACCTGCCTGCTTCTAGGACCAATCATTCAAGTCTTCAATGAGTCAACCAGAATTGATGGAAGTCCCTTTAAAGTCATGATTAAAATGAAAGTAGAAACAAATATTTTCTTCTATACTACAATGTACATCCAAGTGTAACTGATTATCAGAAAAAAAAAATGTAGGGTGAGGTCCCACGCATCGGTTGTTGATGGACCCTTTTTACATTTCCAGGGTTCTCAGAAGCAGAAGTTGGGTAAACGTAAACTTCAACATATCATTTTTGCATTCCCATTTTTGCCCCAATAGCAAAAAAAAAAAAAAAATCCATGATGGTGTTTCTATGACTTCCCATTTTCCAAAAACATTGAGAGATTGCTCATGTTGGTCAGAAGAGAGAAATATGTTAAATTTGCCGTTAATCCCTCAGCTGTTTTATCATTTATGGCCATTGTAAGAAAACAATATATAGGCCTGGTTTCACAGACAGGGCTCAGATTAAGCCAGGATTAGGCCTTAGTTTAATTAGGACATTTGAGAGCATTACTGGTGTGCATCTTGAGATAAAACAATGGCACTGAAATATATAAGATATGTCAGTGCAAGTTGCTTTCAGTTAAACAGCTCAAACATGCATTTTAGTCTGAGACTAGACTTTAGCCTGGTCTGTGAAATAACGGATAGTGTTATAAAATATGCATTAATAAAAAATGTAAAGAAAAGTTGCTAGATTTGTGATGTTAATAACTGAAAATGTGTTAACAGTGTGTAAAAAGTGTCCATTTGTGTTGCACTCATAAGTGGAGGTAGATGAATATGAGGTCAATCTAAGCCAGACCCTCTCTGGTTTAAGCCCAGCCTGAAATGGACGTTATGATTTCTTCCCTATTATGATGTATATTCAAGAAAAAAATTACGGTGGCCGACAGAGCTCAACGCACTGCAACTGAAGAAAACACATGCAAATAGATAAAACATCTTCAGCAGTTTGACAACACGTGATGCAAAAGTTCACAACGCGACCAAATACAGAAACCGGCTGCAAACTCACAACGGAACAGTACACATGATCAGGACGTTAAAATAAACAAGAAAACTTCACCTTTCAGGTCATTGATCACACCACTGAAGAGTAAACACTGAACTAAGCGGTCTACTAACTATTTTACATTCTCAGGGGGGCTTGCGTGAAAATTTATAATTATTAATAAATAATAATTTACTTAATTTACTTGAGCAATTGTTGATTAAGACAAATGTCACGTCACAAACAATATTGGAAATGTTTGCATTTTAAACCATCAAGACAAGTCAATAGATATCACGCAAGCAATTCCCCCTTCGCCGCAAGTTTGATTGACAGGCGATCTGACCAATCACATAGCCGAACCTGCCGTTTTGTCCGACAAAGCAGTCAGGAGAGTTCGTAAATGAACGTCGTTGACTTGAACTTGGAAAAACGGTGTGTACTGATGTCTTTCCGCGGTTGAAACAACATTTCTTTTAGTGTTCATTCATGTTTATTTCATGCTTATCAGTGAACTAGAGGGAAGAAATAATCGGTTTACGAGCAGCTTTAACTGAGGCGCTACAGCGATCATGACACATTAAAGAGCCGCAAACAGTATTTTTTGTTTAATTCAAGTAAATTATTCTTTGCAGAAAGTGAAACTAAAAACTGAGCGATGAGAGCTGAAGATGTTCTGGTAACAGTACATAATTTATTTTCTGATCATCGCAGAGGGTGGCTTGAGAATGAGATCGCCAGGTCTGGTTTTGCAGAGTTTCTGTACTTGGTTGTGTTGTGGACTTTTGCAGCAAATGTTGTAAAACCGATGAAGATGTTTTCTTAATTTTTTGCTGGTTTTTTTTTCTATTTGCATGCGTTTTCTTGAGTTGCAGCACGTTGAGCTCTCTCGGCCACCGTAAAAAATGGCGCCTCGAACAAGAACAAATGTGGGGTGGGGCTTCATTTTGTCCACCAGTAACTGATTGATGGAATCAATTAACGTTAATCAAATAAAGACATCATTTCAAATAAATAATATAAAATTGCTGACCAAAGCATTTAAAGGGAGGTTACATTAAAAACACATTTTAGCATTAGACATACAATTGACATTAAATCCAATTACATCAAAAGTAAATTATAGAAACATTAAGAGTAATCCCTTACTTTTTCAAGAGAAAAGTAATTAAATTGCAGTAACTAATTACTTTGTAATGCATTACAACCAACACTGTCTACAACATGCATTCAGAAAATAGATAGAGTGAATTTTGATTTCATGAAGAGAGTTACACTATAACGTTACTTACACATAAGGGTGCTAAAGGCCACCACTCCCAGCAGGCCCTGCAGGAAGATGCCGAAGGTGTTCATGAAGTCCCCGTTGGAGCAGCCCCGTGCATTAGGATCAGTGGATGAGGAATTGGAGGCTGCAGACGGCAGCTGACCCCGCGAAAGCTCACTGACCCCAACACCCGCCATTGCGCAAGACTTACTGGATCACGACGAGTGTTTAAAAAAAAGACACAAAATCTCAGTCTCGGGTAGTGGAGGTGATCGATAGGACGATGACACAGCTATCGCACATAATGAAGGCTCTCTTATGAGCCTCCAGTCACGGTTACTGAAGCGCAGCTGTATCGTGTTTCATACTGGACCTCGATGCGTCGCCATCCAGCTGTGAGCTACCTAATATCTGTCAGCAGGTTGTGCTGTATAAACATCCTCTTTAGCATCGAGCAAACATGCTACAGACTCAGATGTATACCATTGATGCTCAATGCTACTACAACACACACGTTGTCATGGAGACATTTATCGGTTAGATTATTAAAGAGCGCGTGCGGTTAGCTCTGCCAGAATACAATACTGTGGATTCACGGTTAAATTAAAGCAGTTTAAACGGTTACGGTTAAATTGAGTCAGGTAATAATGCGTCTAAAACTTCACTTGCCGTTATTACTGGTTAAGAAACGCAAAATAATAGCGGCTGATTGGGTAGCTCTGCTGTTTTATAGCGAGAGAGTCCGGTCAGGCGGTCTTGCTAGCAAACCAGCTGAGGAAAATCCGGCCACCGCTGCTTTGAGGACAAGAGTTGATTGTGAATCTGCTCAGATTCAGGAAGGTCGGCGTCCAAACTACTCGCATACGTATTTGTTAAAAGATATGTTAACCGTAAAGGAACGACACTTCCTTTCCCACTGAATTCAGGTGCCGTTTCCACTCATTTACGCGACGTTCTACTGCGTCATCACTGTGTCGCGTCGTGCTAGAGCATGATGGGATATGCAGTTTTAGAAGATTCTTTATCGCAGCAGGTGCAGCAGTTCATGTAATTCTAAAATAAATCTTAGAATTCACCCACTGAACGACAAATTCAATGTATTTGTTTTGTAAAATGTATTAAAATTTTGATTTATTTAATCCAATTTATTCGCAACTCAGGGACCACATTGTACTCCTTGGATACCACAATGAATCAATTTGAATGCATTTGGTCACAATTGTAATCTGGAATCATATATATATATATATATATAATGTTGTGGAGTCTATAATTGTTACAATTAATAATAAGTGCATTTTTCTTTAAGCTATTTTAAGTCAATTCTCTCTTTTATAACATTTAAATACACTACAATTAAAAAAAATGGCACTTATTTAGCAAGAATGCTTTAAATTGATTAAAATGGCAGTAAAGACATTTATGTTAAAAAGACAATTTCTATTTCAAATTTGCTGTTCTTTTTATTTATTTTTTTTATAACTTTCTATTAATCAAAAAATACTGAAAAATGTATCAGTTTACACATAAAAATGATTTCTGAAGGATCATGTGACTGAAGACTAGAATGATGATGCTGAAAATTCAGCTTTGTCATTGCAGGAAGAAATTACATTAAACATTTACTTTAAATTGTTATATCTTTACAATATTACTGTTTTTTTTAATCAAATAAATGCTGCCTTGGTGAGTATAAGAGCATAAAATCCTGCCCACCCCTAACATTTGATCAGTAGTATACACACGAGAGACCATATAATTATAATGCAACATTTCAGTAAATGTTAATGGTCTATAAAGGCATATTCTAACTATGAAAATATACATAAACTCAAATACATTTAGTTTTCTTAAAACCCCATGCTTTTTTTAAATTTGCCTCCTGAAAAAAAAAACAACGGCAAGATTCTGTTCATTTTTATTTTCTTTTAAATAACATTTTCCACCAACATGTAATCAAAAGTAAAGCAATATTAATTCAACAGCCTTTAATTAAACGGGTGAAAATCAGGAAATGAACAAAACGGATTGTGGCTAGACGAGGTTCCAAATTCATCTTTCTCATTCCAGCACAAATACTTGAAGGGAAATGAACTGTTAAATCAAGAAAAGGGAGACTGTTGCATATCTCATTACCAATTCAAATACAATCCATAGATAATGAATCAAATGATTCTATCTGGTTGTATAGGGGTAGAGCTTTGCAATGCAAGACCAAACCAGTTATTTAGACCATTACAACATAGAGGCCCCTGAAATTATTGAATGCAGTATATGCATTTAAACACAGATGCTGCATTCTACTTGATATTAAAAAATATTACTTTTACGAGCAGACACATTTGTAAGAGTACAAGACTCTTTTCAATTTGGTGTTGTTGATAGACCCTGGATTTGCCACAATTCATATTTTCCCTATCACAATCAGTGACGTAACCTGAAATATATTTGTGTGCTTATGTCTTAACCAACACCTCATTACTTTTTATTACTCTGCACTTTTATTTAATAATGCATCATTAGGATGAGCAAATGCTTATTAGTATTTACAGAAACCAAAATGGCAGCATCAGGCATATATCATGCCTCATCTTTTGCACTGTTGTATTACAGTGTAATTCTCAAGCTGTTATAGAAAACCAAACCGAAATGGGAACATTAAAGCAGTCCCGCTAAAATTAACATCTGGTTATTTACAGTATTTACATTCACACTCCTGTATGTACAAGTTTGCATACCACTTACAGTACATGGGCAATTCTTTTTTGTGCTTAAGGTAATTGCATTGTCATCCGCTCTACAGTTAATAAAGGTTCCAGAAACAAGTGAAGAGCTTTGCTTATTGTTGCAGACACAGTTCCTCCAACCCAGGTTTAACCATGGAACCCAAAGTACCAAATTGACCCTGTTGAAAAACGCCCCTCCAGTAGTTAATCTCAACTGCGCCTGCTGAAGAACTAATGGTACAGGAGGCGTCTAAAGCGCTAAGTGATTTTAAAGGTTCTATGATCCATAGAGCAAAAGGAAGATCACAAACATTAGGAAAGTCACCTAAAATGTCAAATGCCCTACTCTTCTCTACAGACGGTCACCCTCAGCTGGCAAACTGTTGGTAAAATGCCAGCTTGACCCGCTCGATGTGATGGCACAGCTTGATGGCAGGGCCGAGCTTCAGGTCCATACACTCTTGTACAGTGGGAAGGTTCAACAGAAGCAGCGCCTGACCGTCAATTTCCTGGAAGGTAAATGAAAACGAGTTGAATAATATACACATGTAGGATCCTAAATGAGGACTAATAAGCATGTGAGGCAAAAAAAAAAAAAAAAACAGATTTACTCCTAATATAAACATCTGCTTACATGGAGCCCAAAGCATTTTGAGATCCAGTTTTTCAAACCTACAAACATCTGCACATAAAAAGATATCCTGGCCACAAATTAAGAAATACCACAACTTATGTTGTGGCCACATTCTCGTTCTCTCATTTTAGGTAGATCATGGCCACTATCTCACTGAATGAAAATGAGGAGACAAATTAGTATAACATTGCCACAATTTAGCTAAAACGAAGGAAATTATTAACTCACGACCATGATATTTAAAATGACTTTTGTATGTCGTGTGGGGGCTTCGTATAAAGTGTCATCCCTAATTTTGCTTCTTCCTGGACAACAATGCCTATGTTTACATGCACAACTTTTGTTTCAATCGGAATTCAGTCTGAATGTAGCGTTTACATGAACGCTTAACAAAGTGATCGGGTTGATGCGTGCGTTTATGTCACAAGCTTCAAATTGGAATTTATTTTTTGACATGCCCTAACACTGCACAAATATACAGAGTTTCCCGCCGTTTGTGCATAATAACCATTCTCCTACATTGGTTCTTTATTTGTTTTATACAGCAGACTTAATATTTATCCATTTCTGGTCATAATTTGGAAACTGAGCATATGAACCGTTGTGCCATGCTGCTTTTATCACACTGTAAAAATGCCCGTCCCCACTCACAAAACCAGTTTTCCGTAGATGAATATCCTAAACAAGGACTGGTGGGACGTTGTCCTACTCCACTTCACAGACGCTGAGAGTGAAAGGAGAATTTTAGAATGACAGGACACTCGTTTATAGTTCCACACATCATACGTCATTACGCTATTTCTACGTCATAGCACATGCGCAGTCCTTTCAGTTTCGGTTTTCAATCCGATCAAGTGTTTACATGTTCTCTCGATCGGACTACAAGAGGAACAAACCACCCCTTTCAATCTGATCGAAATTTCGTTCGGATCGAGCTCAATCAGATCGATTAAGATGTTTACATGAAGGCTTTTCAGTCCTATTGAGACGTCAATCCGATTACTAATGGATTATTTGGTTGCATGTAAACATAGCCAATGAAAGGCAGTCTTCTCTCCTGTCAATCAACCATTACGCTAAGTCAGGGGTTTCATTTTTGGCATTAAAGGGATAGTTCACCCAAAAATGAAAATGTCATAATTTACTCACCCTCAAGTTGTTCCAAACCTGTTCAGCAGAACAAAGAAACTCATACAGGTTTGGAACAACTTGAGGGTGAGTAAATGATGACAGAATTTTCATTTTTGGGTGAATTATCCCTTTAAAGGGTTAGTTCACCCAAAAATTTTAAATTTATTCACCCTCAAGTCATCCATGTATATGACATTCTTCTTTCAGATTAATAAAATCTGAGTTATATTACCAAAGTTCTGGCTAATCCAAGCATTAGAATAGCAGTAATAGTTGTTCTGTTTTTGAAGTCCATAAAAAAAATGCATCTGTCAGTCAAATAACGTGCTCCACGCGGCTCCGGGGTGTTAATAAAGGCCTTCTGAAGCGAATCGATGCGTTTGTGTAAGAAAAATATCCATATTTAAAACTTTATCAAGTAAAGTTTCAGCCAAAACAAAACGTTAATTCTACTCATTCCCACAGATTTCGCGCTCGCATCTGAAGCGCACACACATAACGTTACCGTAATAAAGCCGCCTCTGACATACAAGGGCAAAAATTAGCTCCTTTTTCCAGCTTATTAATGGTCAAATACACTCAAAAAATGTCTCAATGCCCATCTTGGTGAGTATTAATGTAAACACAGTCGTAAACAGTTCAGGAAGAATGTGTAACAGGGTAACAGGAGTGTTTAGGATCCATGCGTGCGGCGGATCTTAAAGGGACAGCAGTTATTTATCATTCAAACAACAAAAAGACGAACGATCACTTACTACTCTTGAATCATTAACTTGTGTGACTTTAATGGATTAATCTGTATTTATTTTTTTACAATGAAGATTATCCAATGTTATTTTAAATTGGATTACTTTGTTTTTTTTAAATTCAGATTCTTATCTGATACTACTGTTAGCCCTACCTGAAAAAATGAAGCAGTCCATTTAATTTGTATCTTTATTCTATTGTATTTATTTGTGCTATTGTTTGTAATTTGTTTATTTCTTCTCAGTTTATTACTGTTTACTCGTCTTTTTAAATTCAATTTGAAATCAAGCTTCCTTGTGCTGTATGTAAGCTATTGCAACACAATTAGTGAGATAATTGTAATGGTAATTGATCAACGTTTATATATTTGAGAAAAAGCTTAAAAGCTTTATCATATAAAGTGATCTCTTCAGAAGAATTGCCTAGACTTTCAATAGATGGACAAAACATTTTATTATATAAAAAATATCTATTTGACAGTATATGCAGCGTTTTTTTCCCTGTGGTATTGAAAATGGTATCGAATATCGATACTTTTTTAGGTATCGTATCGAAGTTAGAAATTCCAGTATCGTGACAACACTAGTCCTGAGTCGGACTATTTTTTTTTACGACCACTTAGACTTTTCAAATCCTGTCCCCAATTTTTTTGGGTGTTCATATACCAAGTACCAATAAAGTCACCAAGTTTCGGACCATTCCGATGAAGCTACGATTTAAATTTTTTTTGTATAAAACGCAAGATCCACTATAGTGGTAAAAATGTGCTATTGCGTGATAAAAATGCTCAATGTGTCCACCGGATGGCACCGATCTCATTAAAAAAATTGCTTTCATGAGGCCAAGGCTCGACTCTAAAGGCCTGTTCACACCGGGACGATTTTCGCACGCGTTTATCGCCGACGTTTAACGCCTTGGGACTAAACAATGGGCGCCAATGTGAGTGTTCACACCGACGCGCAAAACGCCAGGCGTAAAAGCGTCATTTTTAAAAAAACGCCTCGGGTTCGTTTTTTTATTTTGACGCGGCGCGTAAAAAACTGTCCGACCAATGAGATCGGCGCTTTTGTTCACGTGCCTGGAGCTGCTGAAGTGACAGTAAAACACGACTTGGTGGCGCTCAAGCACAAAACGGTCTTGCCGACCCCGAGCACACATTGATACGACGAAGAAGTAGTAAGTAGACAAAGAAGAAGATGAACTGCTAATGCTGCTTGCCAGTTAGCAAAAAGTGTGTAAATGGTTTTGTCCATATACATAATATGTCTATGGTTTTGGCAAGCACGTAAATACTGTCTCTCTTCTCCTTCTGTGTGACAAGCGAGTGTCAGAGGCTTAAAGTGCCGCAGCACCACCTTGTGTACCGCGAGCGCATCGACTGAATGTGCACGTTCACTCGGCGCAGCGCCAGTGAAAATCGCTTGGGTGTGAACACTCAAGACGCGCCGAAAAACGGCACGAAAAACGCTGGCGATAAGCGCGCGCGATATTCGTCCCGGTGTGTACAGGCCTTAAAATGAAATACAGCTTTAATAAAAAAAAATTTAAATTACACACACACACACACACACACACACACACACACACACACACACACACACACACACACACACACACACACACACACACACACACACACACACACACACACACACACACACACACACACACACACACACACACACACACACACACACACACACACACACACACACACACACACACACACACACACACACACACACACACACACACACACACACACACACACACACACACACACACACACACACACACACACACACACACACACACACACACACACACACACACACACACACACACACACACACACACACACACACACACACACACACACACACACACACACACACACACACACACACACACACACACACACACACACACACACACACACACACACACACACACACACCCCTAAAGGATTATTAGGAACACCATACTAATACTGTGTTTGACCCCCTTTCCCCTTCAGAACTGCCTTAATTCTATGTGGCATTGATTCAACAAGGTGCTGAAAGCATTCTTTAGAAATGTTGGCCCATATTGATAGGATAGCATCTTGCAGTTGATGGAGATTTGTGGGCTGCACATCCAGGGCATGAAGCACTCGTTCCACCACATCCCAAAGATGCTCTATTGGGTTGAGATCTGGTGACTGTGGGGGCCATTTTAGTACAGTGAACTCATTGTCATGTTCAAGAAACCAATTTGAAATGATTCGAGCTTTGTGACATGGTGCATTATCCTGCTGGAAGTAGCCATCAGAGGATGGGTACATGGTGGTCATAAACGGATGGACATGGTCAGAAACAATGCTCAGGTAGGCCTTGGCATTTAAACGATGCCCAATTGGCACTAAGTGGCCTAAAGTGTGCCAAGAAAACATCCCCCACACCATTACACCACCACCACCAGCCTGCACAGTGGTAACAAGGCATGATGGATCCATGTTCTCATTCTGTTTACGCCAAATTCTGACTCTACCATCTGAATGTCTCAACAGAAATCGAGACTCATCAGACCAGGCAGCATTTTTCCAGTCTTCAACTGTCCAATTTTGGTGAGCTTGTGCAAATTGTAGCCTCTTTTTCCTATTTGTAGTGGAGATGAAGTGGTACCTGGTGGGATCTTCTGCTGTTGTAGCCCATCCGCCTCAAGGTTGTGCGTGTTGTGGCTTCACAAATGCTTTGCTGCATACCTCGGTTGTAACGAGTGGTTATTTCAGTCAAAGTTGCTCTTCTATCAGCTTGAATCAGTCGGCCCATTCTCCTCTGACCTCTAGCATCAACAAGGCATTTTCGCCCACAGGACTGCCGCATACTGGATGTTTTTCCCTTTTCACACCATTCTTTGTAAACCCGAGAAAAGGTTGTGCATGAAAATCCCAGTAACTGAGCAGATTGTGAAATACTCAGACCGGCCCGTCTGGCACCAACAACCATGCCACGCTTAAATCACCTTTCTTTCCCATTCTGACATTCCTTTTTGAGTTCAGGAGATTGTCTTGACCAGGACCACACCCCTAAATGCATTGAAGCAACTGCCATGTGATTGGTTGATTAGATAATTGCATTAATGAGAAATTGAACAGGTGTTCCTAATAATCCTTTAGGTGAGTGTATATATATATATAATTTTTGTATTATATTCAATGGGAAAAAATGGGTCATAATTATTGCATAAATATTAATTATAAATCATAAAATTATCTCAAAACACCAAAAAAGAAAAGAAAATATTATTGAACAAAAATATATTTCATTGATTTTACTCAAATCTTATTTATCTTAATCCCGCCCTCCAGGTCATTTTTGACCCGAAGGTCCTGTGTTTGACCCATAAATGAAGAACCGCAGAGGGTTAATATAACTCAGATTATATTCGTCTGAAAGAAGAATGTCATATACACCTAGGATGACTTGTGGGTGAATAAATCATACGAGAGAGCGTATTTAGGCCACGCCCACACCGGGGAGGAAACAATCCAACGCTTTCCATTGACTTTGCATTGCGTGAGGCTGCAACCTTGTCATTTCGGACTTATAAAAAAAACCAGAACAATGTCTAAAAGCTGATATGTGACAAAGTGTACAGCAAACAAGCTAAAAAACACAGAAATAAGTTTTTATAAGCTGCCCAAAAAAACGAGAGTTTAAGGAGACAAAAGTGGATAAAGGCAGTAAAACGTGACGCTTCAGAAGGAAGAATGGGTAAATTTTGGGATCCTGACACTCAGTATGCCTCAGTATATCTATGTGTGCAGTAAATATGTTGTCACTGTTAAGTCAAATATCAGTTTTATATATGATATTTCCTGTCGCTGATTACGTTCCCCTCTAGTGGGTGTACTTCTCAGTGTAATATAACGATGGCCTGTATCCACTTTTTTGTCCTTAAACGCTCGTTTTTTGGGTCAATAGCTTATAAAAACGTCTGGGTTTTTGGTTGTGGGTTTTGCTTAGCTTGTTTGCTGTACACTTTGTCACATATCCGCTTTTAGACATTGTTCTGTTTTTTGTTAAAAGTCCGAAATGACAAGGATGCCGCTTCACGCAAAGTCAATGGAGGGCGTTCGATTGTTTTCCCCCCCGGTGGGCGTGGTCTTCAGATTATGACGCGTGTCGCTCTGTCTCTATGGGCTAATTTTCATTTTTGGGTGAACTATCCCTTTAAGTCCAGCAGCTTTAAGAGGAAATACAAGTTTTTGCTGCCTTACATTTACTTTTTTGTGCAGCAGTTAGGTGGTCACATGAGAATATTACTAGGTATAAACAGCGATTTATCTTATCTGTGTGTTCATTTACCTGATCCATGAAGATGCGTGCTAGCGGAGCACAATCAGTGGTCCTGATGAAACGCACAACATCCGTGACACTCCATTCCAGTGGACTGCTTTCCAAACACAGCTTTGGAGGAACTTCTGTACGTGGACTCTTCAGAAGAGACACAGCAAATCAGTCAGTACTGCATAGAGTTATCATATACAAATACAGTACCTAATACAACACTTCCTAAATGTAAAAAATATTGCATTTGAATTCTGTAAACCAGCAGTTCTCAACCTCTCTGACTCCTCATTGTCAAAGACAATATTAGAAGGGCCCCATGAGATTTCCAATTATTCAAACCTACAAAGTTCCGCACATGACGTGAAAAAAATAAAACATTCCTGGCCACAAATTTTTAAAAAATTCCACAATTTATTAATTTGTGGCTACATTGCATGAATTCACTCTCATTTTAAGTAAATCATGGCCGCTATTTCACTGAATTAAAATGAGGAAGAAAATTAGTATAACATGGCCACAATTGTCAAAGCTCCTCATTGTCAAAGACGATATTTGAAGGGCCCTTATGATATTTCTGATACTTATGCTGTATTGACAAATTCCCTCATTTTGAGTGGCAATTTAAATTGATTTAAATATTTATGCATTTTTATAAACTATATTTAGAATAATGGCATTTCATTCAAATAATTAAGTAAAATGTTTATAAATAATTAAATTCCATACATTTCAATAAATTACCAATGAATTTATATTTTATATGTATATGACATTTCTTGTCATTTGTGATTAAAATATTTATTTTTGCTCATAATTTATGCCTAGTAAAATATTTTAGAGCTTGATATTACTAGAAATAAATTATATTCATTATACAACTTTTCTAGAGTATAAATTCAACTTTTCTTTTTATAATCATTGTTACTTTTAAATTTAATTATATTTTTTAATACATTTGCAAATATTTCAAACAAACTTTTCACATTGTCATTATGGGATATCGTTTGTAGAATTGAGGGAAAAAAAATTATGAATTTAATCCATTTTGGAATAAGGCTGTAACATAACAAAATGTGGAAAAAGTTAAGCGCTGTGAATACTTTCCGGATGCACTGTATGTAGTTTGACTTTAAATAATAACTTTAAGCCATCCTTAAAACTCCCTTGTAAGTGTGCTGAGGCACCCAAGTGGGCCCCGGAACCCTGGTTGAGAATCCCTGCTGTAAATTGATATTAATGATTATATTATTGTCCAATAGTTATAGACTGCCACAGTGTTACCTTAGGTGAAGGAGGTCTGTTCTCATCATCCGAGCAGGAAGGCGATCGAGCTTTGCGGCGTCTGCGTGTGGGACGGGGGGTTTCTGGAGGGGAGGGGGAGGGAGTTGGGGGCTGCGACTTCTTCTCAGAGTATTCGGAGTCATCCATCAGCTCGTCTTGCAGCTCAGAGCCTGTATCTTCACTCAGAGAGTCATCCTCATCCAGATCTTCCTCATCACCACTGCCCTGCGAGGCCAGACAGTGACATTAGTACACACATTGCAGAAATACTCCACAAAGTTTGATGCTCCTCCTGGTTTAGCTTACATATATTTAATATTAACAACCAAGATGCTCACTTTAATGCTGTGATGGTAGAACATCTTATTCTGCTCATGTGTTGAATCTTAATGAAAATGACATTTACTCTGAGCAAATGTTTCAACAGATTGTGCATTTCACATTCTAATGACCACATTAAAACAGATGGCTGAAGATGGTTCTTGTTGAGCAGTTACTCTGAATATATTTGATTCGTAGTCAGTGAGGTCCAAAAGTCTGAGACTACATTGAAAATCTGAGTTTAAGAGTCTAAAGAGATCTAAAAGTAAAACTTTATGACGTAAAATGAAAAAGAAATGGAGAATATTCTGGACTATTTATAGGTCACTAATCAAATCTCTGATGTTGAGCATATATGTATTGGTAATGTATTTTTTCACTCAGATTTCTATGGTGATAATGTTTAGAAATTGACTCATTGAAGACTCATTTGTAATCAATAAAAAATGCAAAATAGAAATATTTTCACTAGTGGTTTAAGACTTTTGCACAGTGTAGCTCTTGTTACCTGAGGGGAACCTGCCGGAGTGTTGTCGACTGAAGCAGAAGAACGTCTCTTTTTGTGGACGAAGAGCTGTTTCCTCCTCTTCCTCCTCCTGCCTCTTCTCTTCACACCTCCCTCTAAGTTGGAGTGTCCGCCGGGAGGTCGGCCCACACGCCTGCTCTTCTTCTTCCCATAGTAATATGCTATAAAACAGGTATTGTTAGATTCACAAAGCAACTTAAACAGCAAGAAATTCATACAATCATGTAATTTAAATGATTCATATAGTTGAATTTAAACTTGTCAAAAAATTCCAGGTCATATTTCAACCCACAATCAAGAGAAAGAGATAAGAAATTATATTTTATTTAAATACAAATGAAGCACATCATGAAAATTAAGCAAAAAACACTCTTAATGGTGTACAAAAAGTTTTATTGTAGTGTTTATAGATCACATATGTGATAATTTCTTAATATATGCTTTAATTTATATGATTTAAAATAAATAAATATTATAATATTACAAATCATTAAACTGTAATACAGCAAAAAAAATCTTAAAGAGAATCATTGAAAATAATAGGAAATGCAAAAAAGTACAAAATACACATTATGGTAACAAAAATTTTGGGAGCGTTTTCACAAAATATGTAATTCAAATATCTGTACAACAATTATGTAATAAATGTACTGTACAATTTCAGCAAGCCAATAATACCAGAATAAAATACTGATATAGACACAGTAGAGAAAATGGCTTAAGTGATGCTTACTGTATTTGGTTTTGGTGAGCACAGAGCAGTTTTCAGAGCAGCGCTCCAGGACCATTCGTGGGCCGAACAGGTTGGGACAACACTCCAGCTTAATACAGGTTTTCCGACAGAAATCAGCCACCTGGTCTGCTGTGCGAACGATCTCTACTGTCGCTCTGTAGCTCTTTCCTTTGTACCTGTGAAGCACAGACTGGTCAGGAAACCGAGAGCGAACTATTTGTGTTATAGAATTATGCTAATCATTCAATTAGAAATTATTATATGCATTGATAAAAAGCATAAGCATAACTTTCATAATTTGTTCCAACAACTTCTTTGATCAGGTACCTCTGTAAAAGTTTTCCCTTCATTTTTTTCAGAAAAGAAATGTTAAAACCCAAAGTATACTTCGGCCGTCCACGTTCTGCGACAGATTGTACACACTGTAAAGACAGTAATGATGACGTCGATTTTACATCAATCCCAGTGCGAGTCCGAATCGATGATGAAACAATGGAAGAACTAGTTATTCAACCGGAACCTTGAGCAGGACGTTTCTCAGTGATGCTACTCAGTTTGAGGTACATTATGAGATGTTTCAACTGTAATTCCTCACCATCAGCATTAGCAAGTGTTAAAGTGTTAAGCATTAGCATGAAGCTTCGAAGCGTTATGAATCAGCGAGTCGAATCATGATTCTGATCGCGTGTCAAACTGCTGAAATCTGGCGATCCAAACCGCTGAATCGACTCACTGATTCATAACGTTTCGAAGCTTCATGATGCGGTCTTTTGAAATCGGTCAGCACTATACAAGTCGTTATTTAGGGTTTTTTTGCGCACAAAAACTATTCTCGTTATGACAGAAATTTCATTTTTGGGTGAACTAACCCTTTAATATTTAAACACTACAGATCATTCATTAGACACTACATCAAAAAATTGAGAACACAGCATCCAGAGCAGGTAGTTACAGAAAAAAGTATATTGTATAAACAAAAATTAGTATGGTAATCTCCACTTAGCAAGGCCTTGACAACAATTCACACCTCTTCATCCTCATGTACCACCTCTCACATAGGCTGCATCCGAAATTGCATAATTCCCTAATATATAGTAGGCGAAAAACAGTATGTCACAAAAGAAGTATGTCTGAATTCACAGTACTCATAAAAGAGTAGGCAAAAAGTCCCTGGATGACCTACTTCTTCGGGTGAGATTCTGAAGTGTGCATACAATGGACACTTTACTATTCCATGAGGCCACAGGAGAGGATTTATGAATGGAGGTGAAGCGACGCAACTGACGATGGTAGGTCACATGATAATGACAACATGGCGAATATAGTATGTCCAGATTACATTCATACTATTTAGAACATACTTTTTCAGCGGTCATGAAGTAATTACTTAAATATTATATTATATATTCAAAATAAGTACCTACTCAGAGTATACAATTTTGGACACAGGCATACTCTTCCTCCTCTTTCTCTCTCAGATTATTTCCATCCATTGTTGGTATCAACATTCAGTGCACTCTGAATTGGTTTATATTTTGTACAGTTGGTTTGATCACATTATTAGAAACAAGTGTGAACAATTTTGAGTCACTGGGCCTCATTCATAAAACTTTTGTAAATATACGAGCAAATTCTGAGTAATTTGTGCATAACATAGACCTTTACGAAAACTCCTCCAGATTCACAAACGCTTCGTATACCATGGATTCGGTAGTTAAATGTGTGTATATTAATGAATTCCAATCGAAACATTCTTAAATAGGGTGCACGTGCACGCTCATTCACAATTTGCATAATCCCTGCCCATGTGTTACAGCTACGCAAATTATGTGTCCAGGAACACTGTGGAATCTTGTAGACTTCCTTCTTAGGTTTGGCTCCAGTATACTGCATAAATGCTAAAGAGACTAACTGGCCATATAAGAGACTAACTGGCCATATGCCTATAACTATTCAATTATCATGTGTCCACCAAAGCATTTTTAGCCAGCTAAATAATGGCTGGTGATTTTTTTGAAAATGACCAGCTGGTGGCACTTGAAAGTGTTTTGCAAGCGCAGCGTTTTTCCAGAGATGCTTTGATTGCTATGATACAGAATATCCATGGCAGTAATGTGTTAATAGTATCTCATTTTGAAGAATATTACTGAATATAAAAATGCAGTAACCAGCAATTTTACCTTCTCTATTGTTGTTCAAGCTTTGTACAAGTAGGATGATAGGTGGATGTAGTATTTGTTCCGCCCCTCCCCCACTGTGATTGGACGGCTGGCTAACAAGAGACAGTGACGAGCACTGCCTATTACCCTAAGTTGAATAGTTAATTTTTTTTTTAAACGACACGGCAAATCAAGTCGTGAAATATTATTATGGTACATAGTGCATCAAAATGCAATGTCATCAGTTTGCCTAAATTAGAACACAGAACGTTCAAATGTTTTACGCACCATTTACACGTGGTAGGGAGCAGGAATTAATCTGTGAATCCTAAAATGTATGTCAGCGGCTTCACGAACGATTTACACAAAAACTTGTTCTGCTCGTGTTTCATGAAAGAGGCCCATTGTGTGTAAACGATGACAGCTGTGTTGTTTGTTTTTAATTTTTGCCTGCCTGTGTCAGAGAAGCATTAAACGGTTTGTGTAAATGCTCCTTTTTGTGATTTTATGCCGCTTCAGATTTGGTTTCTGTGCCGCGTTTGCTGTGTAAAGATGCCTTAACTGCAGAAAGAGAGAATTTGGTTCAGAGAATGGAGTTTAGTGTCTTAAGAATACACTGCACGATTTTCGGCTGTACCAGATGAAAGTTTGCCATCATGAAACAATTGTGGCGATTTCTGTGATCGTGGCTCCTAATCGGTGGTCCTATGTCGTACAGTGAGAGTTTCAAAGACGGCCATTGTCACTCTCTTGAGACCAAAGATAGCCTACGATCATTTTCTGACAGTGTTAGAAATTCAGCCTGAACACCGCACAGTGTGTTTGCTGCTACGACCTAGGTCTACTGACAAGCCACTAAAAATGCGACATGGCGCTAAAACTTTTCCTTTCCTCTTTTTTTCAGCACAGATAAAAACTACAACTGACAAAGTGTGATTCATCATGGTCTTTTTGTTTACCACTGCATCGTAGCCTATGATTCAATAGGTGTCATCATCTTACAGTCTACATACATGTCGAACCCAAGTTTAATAGATCCATGTCGCACAGTGTAATTTGTAATGATCTTATAGGATTGCTAAAATCTTGTAATGTATCCTGGCCTTTAACAATAATGAAAAACTGTAAGACCTTGATTAGTTGATTCAGGTGTGTTTAATTGAGGTTGGAGCTAAACTCTGCTGGACAATGGCCCTCCAGAAGCAGGATTGGACACCCCGCAAACAGTAATTGACTGTCACACAACTCTGAATGAAATTCAATGACATCAAGGCTGTAATGTGATTGGTTATCAAGGCACATGTGATCCAAGTTAGCTGTTACACTTTTTCCAATGGTAGAGCCACAGACCCTCGTATCTCCCAATAATAAGACCATCTGCTACTTTTCTTCTATCCTTCAGAGCAAATGTCCTGTAAATGACATGACTCAGTGCTGCCCTCTGATGTCTGGTAGAGTATAAAAAAGCAATTGTACAATTGATGTGTTGAATGCGTCCATCCGCACTTATCCGCGGTTGAGTATACTTTGAAAGCGGTGTACAATGCAGAAAATTAAGTGTACTTGGGCCCAAGGCACAATGTACTCACTTGGCTTTAAGTGTCTCTCCGTGACCCTGCCAGCGGCCCTCCTGGTCCAGCTGCAGCTCTCTCAGCACTCGGCTGGGCTTATAGGCCGAATTTATCAGCAGTGTCAGCACCTGCACAGTCCACAGGTCAAGAGGTCATTATAAAAAAAAAACACACAGCTAAAGGTATTTATAAGTCTCAACAAAATAGAATAGTTCTGACTCCAAATACCTGGTGTTCAAAACTGACAAAATGGAGATAAAAACATACCTGCGGCAGCACATTCTCTATTAATGCGTTATAAAATTCTACAGCCTACAGTTCAACTAATGAAATAGATTACTAGCAGGATAATTTATTATATTATATTTAATAATATTTATATGACATATTACAGATTTTACATGCAAATAAATGTGCTATCGATCGGTTAAAATTGATTTAATTAATACTAATAGTAATAACAACAATTTAAATTATAAAAAATTTAGATTTCTTTGTACACTTGTTCAAAAGTAATGTTAAAAGTTAATTTACATCCCTAAAATAAACATACAATTTTATATTGGTACTTTATCATACTGTTGCTGTCATTTTATAAAACCAATAATCCACTCGAGGATGTGCATTACAGTTATTTTATCACAGCTAAGGGTGTTTTAGAAACTAAAAAACACCTTATCTGTAAAAATCAACATTTGAGAAAGCCTCTTGTGCACATTCATCTAGTTTTCCATTGGAGTTTAGCAGGATAGGAAGTTTTTAAACTTAAAATACTATTAATTAGTGGTGGGCATAGATCTTTTTTTTTTATCTAGATTAATCTCACTGTAATCTTGGAATTAATCTAGATTAAATTGGCTCATTTGAATTTTGCCGAAGGCATTCGGAATATGGGTGCTCGTAAGTGATCGTTTGTCTTTTTGTAGTTTAAATAATAAATAACTTCTGTCCCTTTAAGACCTGACGCACGCATGGATCCCAAACACTGTTCCTGTGAGCTGGTTATGACTGTGTTTATGTTAAAACTCACCAAGATGGGCATTGAGACATTTTTGAGTGTATTTGACCATTAATAAGATGGAAAAAGGAGCTAATTTTTGCACTTGTATGTCAGAGGCGGCTTTATTACGGTATGAGTGTGTGCACTTCAGATGCGAGCGCGAAATCTGCGGGAATTAGAACAATAAAAATTTTAGTATTTTCATCATCATAGTGGCGTCATCATAGCTTGCGTAGTATAGACCCAGCTCCCAACCCAACTTTGAGAATAGATTAACGGCGACATTTTTTTTAATCGCCCGATAAGAGTCTCACGTTAACGCAGCACTTTAACGCCGATAACGGCCCACCACTACTATTAATAACATTTACTCATTTGGATATCTCCCATCTTGTTGCCAGAAAGACAAAACACATTTAAATACTATTGCAAACAAGCAGTTTGTTATGGCTAACCTCTTTTAGTACCAGCACACAGTTCCCAGGTCCCACACACTGGGGCAGCTCTGCGATACGGCCCTTATTGAGGTAGGGCCCCGAGAAGCAGCGATGGTTAAAATAGATTTTAGGACAGCAGTACTTCCCATTTGCCTGGCCTGCTGGTGGCACACAAACAAGATTAAAATAGTACTGTGTTAGAGAGCATTGAGCTTTTATGACTATGTAAATGTCTGACAAGTGTTCAGATGTGTATATCTAGCACTTACCCATCTCAGCCTGATTGCTGTTAATCAGTTGTTTGGTAGTATCAGGTGAGGCGTCTTTGGATGGTACCCGGCTGTGATGAAAGAGATAAATGAGTGTTTTTCCATAATCAAAAATACTTGAACTCAATTTCAACACTTTTGAGTCTTACTTACTGTTTCTCTGGCTGAACAACCGCAACCTTTTTCTGTTTCTCTACTGCAAAGACCACATAAAACATGAATTTGAATATCTTATCTAACACAGCACTTTGGCATCATGAACATTCTCTGAATTTGAGCGTTTGTGCTGTAACACTGACCTCTGGGCTTGCAAGGGTGATGAAGAGGATAGCCATTTGTTTCACACCAGCTCACTGGGAAAATATCCATGGAGTCTGTGTGAACTATGATCTCTGGGATGGCTTGCTTCAGACCTGAGCAAAGAGTGGGAGGGAAAGATACATGAGACAAACAAGCAGTCTGTTATGGCTAAGCTCCTTCAGTACTAGGACACATGCCTACTGACTAATCCTCATGCCTACTGACCTTCTGTGATGTCTATAAAGGGTTAAGCCCGGTCTTAAATTAGTCTGTTACTGGTCTTGCTATTTTTATTGAGAGATTCTGCTTTGTTAGTTTCCTCTGAAGCTAGTTCAAGGAGACATTGCATAATTATTTTTGGTCATTCAGGCTATCATGCTACATAAAAAAGAATGTTGACCTCACACCTTCCAAACGAATCCACATGTGTTGACCTTTGACCTTGGTAACAGTTGCTACGTGAATGTTTTCAGCGCAGAGCGGGTTGACGGCCTCCAGCATCATTGACTCTTTAATGCACTGATCAGATGGGTCCTACAAGGAAATTGAAAAGCAATTCAATGTCAGAAACTCACATCAGCAACAAAATATAATCGGTAACACTTTACAATAAAGTTCATTTGTTAACATTAGTTAACTACATTAGTTAACATTAACAAAGATAAATAAATGCTTTAAAAGTGCAGTTCATTATAAGTTGATGTTCATTTCAACATTTACTAATGCATTATTAAAATCTTGTTAACATTAGTGCACTGTGAACTAACATGAACAAACCATGAACAGCTGGATTTTTATTAACTAACGTTAACAAAGACTAACTAATGCTGAACAGAGGTGTCATGTCACTAATCATGTTTAGTTCATGTTAACTAATGCATTAACTAATGTTAACAAATACAACCTTATTGTAAAGTGTCACCATATCATCAATAACTGAGATTTTACCAAGTCTTGCAAGAAATTCAAATTGTATTCTGCAAGGCGCATTGACAGCAAAGGCATTTATAATGTTACAAAAGATGTCTATTTCAAATAAATGCTGTTATTCTGAACTTTCTATTCATCAAAGAATCCTAAAAAGATATATCATGGTGTCCACAAATATGGTTTCCAGAAATATTAACCCGCACCGCTGTTTTCAACATTGATATTAATAAGAAATGTATTGAGCATCAAATGAAGGATCATGTGACACTGAATGTGTCAAAGCAATAAATGTATTTAAAATGTAGCTTATTAAAACAGAAAACAGTTATTTTAAATTGCAATAATATATCTGTATTTTTTATCAAATAAATACAGCTTTGGTGAGCATTAGACTTCTTTCAAAAACCTTACCGACCCCTAACTTTTGAATGAAAGTGTATATAAAACAAGCATAAAATTAACATGCTGAAAAAAATCATCAAAAACACTTATTTTACACAATATTTACATATAAACTAATTACTGAATGACTGTCTTATTTTGTATAAATATTTAATACAATCTTTTTTAATATATCATTTTGATATATTATATATTTTTATATTATATATTATAATTCAATTGCCTGATTATGTCCAACTTCTTAATAAAGTTCTTTTCAGTTTATATTTTATATCCCAAAAATATTCAACTGAGTTTTAATTTAAAATAAACATGTTAAACTTAAAAGAGAGGCATTAACGTCAATGTATGTATAAACTGCATTTATGTAATTTTTAAATAAATTAATTACCATCATGCCATTAACCCATATTTAAATATGCAGAAGAAGAAACTCACTGGAGGAAAACATTGCTGCGGGGCTGCCTCAGCCTCACACTGCTTTAGATAGTCCGCCCAGTCAAAGTCCTGACCTTGGAATCCTACACACACAAAGACACACAAAGGTCAACAAGTGCACCTGAGAAACTGTCAACTGCATGACTATCTGTCTCCCTAATATACATATAGATTGCAAAATAACCAAAATGCTAGAAGAAACAAGACTTTAACTTTGAAGTAAATCACAAAGAGAACCCCAATGGCAATTCAAATTATGAACCAATCAATATGTTGATTGGCAATTAGTAGCATGAGCGGTAAAAGAGATCTAACAATGAACACTTTGATATGGCAGCGCTCAAAGCAAGGTCTAAAGAGACAAATAGTGTCTCCAAGACCAAAACCATAGATATATTCACTCAGCTAGGTGTTAAGAAAAAACTCCTGCATCAAAACAAAATGGTGAATCGTATTTATGGATTACTCATCAAGATGGGATTATGTTTGGCAAAGTTCAAAAGCCTCAGCTGTTTCCAGCTGTTAAAATGGGGAGCGATCCATAAAGACATGGCCAGCTATCCCACACCAGCCATTAGGTATAATGACTGCTCTGCTGGGTGGTATAACTGCCAAGGAATGAGGCTGTTTTTCATGAAATGGAGCATCCTACAGTAAAAACACTGCTCACTCATGTGTTCATATTCACAGGAAACCAATGTTTCATGGACAGCAGGATGAGCAAAATTTTTGGTGGCATATCCAATCGCCATTTTAACAAACTTTTATGCAAAATTATCCTGCTTGAGAAAATGATGCAATGTTCCCTACAGACAGTTTAGGACATGTAGGACTGCATGCCATGAAATGAAGCTGTTCTGAAAGGAAAGAGTGGGCCACCTTCCCATTAGGTCCCATATTGTCCATCATTTGTGTTATTTCACTTTATTTAATGTCTACTGTATTATGATAGGGAGGTTGTATCTCCAGACCTGGAGGGGGGCTGAGCTTGACTCCGTTCTTTAGGCTCCACTGCGTGGGAAAGATTCCCGGACTGTCCCTGTGACAAAGAAATGCGCGTCCGCCTCCCTCTTTCTGTGCCTCATCTCTCATATCATCCATCCGCACCAGAAAGAACTGATCATTAAATACCTGTCTCACACACATAAACAAACAGGTAAATCAATACCGTATATATACACATGAATGAAGCTAAGAATAAGGGGACAGGTCTACAAATGGTTTTCCTGTTCATCCTGATCTCATTTATCTGGAATACACCCATGTTTATCGACAATTAATGTAAAAAAAAAAATAAATAAATAAAAAAATTTAAAAAAATCACACAGAAAATAATATTGTACTGAACTGAACTGAGCTGGACGTTGACATCACCGTTTTCTCTACAGCAGCGGTATCGATAAATTAACTAAATTAATAACTTTTTTACAACAGAAATTAACCATCACTGAACTTAAGATGGACTATGACACTATTTTCTTTAGATCTGCTGTACAGCCAAAATAAACTTTGTTGCATTATTTTCCTGTGATCACTGTAAAGCTGCTTTGAAACAATCCGTATTGTAAAAAGCGCTATATAAATAAAAGTGACTTGACTTGACACACATATATGCACAGATTAGTATTTTTACGCATTTTTACATTTATTCCAAAATATATTATTCAAAATGTGAAAATTGAACAAAATGTGTTCAGCAGAAACTTTAGGAAAAACAAGTGATTTATACATAGATTTGACTGCACTAGTATAAACTAATTCCCTTGACCCTTCTGTTTTTTAGCCAACATGAGTAATGAGAAGCAAAAGTTGTTTTTGACAATACTAACTGAAAAAGAGAAGTAATTTCTGCTAAAGCTACTTTTTATAACTGAATCAAATCAACACTGAATATGTCTGTTACAGAGCTTTATTTATTAGCAATAGAATGGCTATTCAGCAAAGTATTAGGGTAAGAGGCCCAAACTACAGCAGTTTAGTGTGTCGACCATATTTTGGAGGAAATGAGAGGATAGGGCAGCTCCTTTAGAGTTATATTACGATACCTTGGCCACAGTGGCAGGGCTGATGGTAAAAGGAGTTCCTGGGTCCACAGCTTCCAGCTTCATCCCATCAGTAAAGCAGTGCGAAGTGATGGCTGATCTATCCTGAATACAGAAACAAGTGTATATTCCATCAATATGACTGAATCATTTAGAAATAAAAAATAAAGTAGAAACAATAGTGGGGAAAAAATGGAAAAAGCATTTTCTAGCTGTTTCTGAATTCCTTTCATCCATATTGTTATTGTAACATACCCTGATATGTTGGCTGTTTGGAATGAAATAACAGCATACTAAGTCAATACTACACAGTACATTCTGTAAACTGCCAACACCATTTAGATTTTTTTTAACCTTTATTAATCCTGTTCAAACAACAAACAAGCATTATCATTGTTTAACACAACCACAGTAAATACAAGCAGCATACATTGAAAAATAATAATAATAATACAAAAATTTAAGAAATTAAAGAAATATATCAAAGCAAATGATCACTTAAATTAAATTGGGAAGGTATGATCATTATATATTTCCAGTAATTTAGAGAGTCCTCATTTTCAGTTTCTTTAAGAATTAACTTTTTTTTTTATATATATAATTTTGAAATGGAACACTTAAAGGGTTAGTTCACCCAAAAATGAAAATTCTGTCAGTAATTACTCACCCTCATGTTGTTCCAACCATGTAAGACATAATTTAGTATATTTTTGATGAAATCTGAGAGCTGTCTCACTCCTCCATAGGCTTTCAGAGGGAATGAAACTTGATGGCCCAGAATAGTAAGTAAAAACGTCATTTAAGGAGTCCAAATGACTACAGTGGCTCTGTATTAAGTCTATCATGCGATGAAAATACTTTTTGAGCGGAAAAACAACAAAAATAACGACTTTATCACACTATTATTGTTGTTCAATTTGAGCCTCTGACGAGAGTTCGCGGGAGTGCCACGACGCATGCGCGAGAACTGAGATTACGGCGTTCTTCTTCTACTACTACTTGTTACTGGCTGCTCACTCTTTCGGAGTAGGGTTAATCTCAGTTCTTGCGCATGCGTCGTGGCACTCCCGCGAACTCTCAAAGTACAAATTGGCTCATATTAATTATGATTCATTTAAAATGATAGTCGGACATTGAACGCAATGTGTTCTGTTTAAGCTATACTGCACATTTTGGCATATGTTGTATGTCATATGTCATATGCATATGTGAAGGTGAGGACATTTTTGGGCCCCATTGACTTCCATAGCATTTTTTTCCCCATACTATGGAAGTCAATGAGGACCATCAACTGTTTGGTTATCCATATTCTCAAAATATATCCTTTTGTGTTCAGGAGAAGAAAGAAATTCATACGGTTTGGAACAACTTGAGGGTGAGTAAATAATGACAGAATTTTCATTTTTGGGTGAACTAAACTTTGGGTTGTTCACACAGAATGTGTTTGTGTTTAAAGACAGAAGGCAGTGGAATGGAAAAACGGAAGGACTTCAAAAGGTGCATGGGTATACTTCCTTTTCCGGGTTCTGTCTATTGCACAATTGAACATGCAACTCTATTGAATGTGAGCATGTTTGGTGCATACGCACTACCTAGTGGACCTTTAGTTTTTGAACGCTCAAATCACTCGCGTTCCGCTTTGTGTGACGTAATTTCCGTCATCAACACAGTCCATTGATGTCCGTGCACAAGGTCCCATGAGACAGATTTTTTCCGAGCAGGGGACACAAGGTGCAAGCTGCTGTTAAGTGCTTAGCTCAAGGGCACAAAGGTCACAGTGGATCTCTATTAACTCTCCAGTTTATGGATCACACCAACAGGGTCAAACAAGCAAACTTAGGGTCAGAGTCAAGTTTTAGCAAACATGTGGTAGTTAATCAGTATTTACTGACCCTGTAAAACTCCTCGCTAATGCTGGAGTCTTGCGCCTGAGAGAAGACGGTCTTCTTCACCTCCTCCCATTCAGCTTCAGTGCGCAGGGACAGCAGCACTACAAACAAACATGCACAAATACACAATCAGCTCTCAGCTGACCTCATCATATGTTTATCTTCTAAAAGCTAGTGGACTCTGATCTAAACCCCTGTAAACCCTTCCCCCATCCACCAATCCCTACTATTGATGAGCTAAACTGTAATATGAGGGTTTCCCAGGGTAAAAGTACTCTTGTAGTGCTTATGAGGACAATTCGAGCAACCTACCTTTTTGTGCATGAACTTAACCTCAGCATGGAGCTGATTTGCATATTAATAGGTCAGAAAGATTCAACTGTGAGTCCTGTTGGTCTGTTCACTAACCTACTCTGTAAGGAATCATCTAGCTACAGAACATGCAGCAACGACAACCCTCAAGATCTACATTTATTATCAGCTTCTGCTTCTGTTTCCATGGTTTTAGCTGCACTGACCACTAGGGTTGGGTATCGTTTGGGTTTTTTTCGATTCCGGTGCCAAACCGATACTTTTAAAACGGTTCCGGTGCCTAAACGGTGCCTGAACCGATACTTTTTTTTTAAAATGGCCACAAAACGAGGTGGATAACATTAAATGGCTTTTTATTTATTTATTTAAATTGAACCATTTATTAAAAGTTTAATGTATACTTAAATGTATGAATATAAATAAATACAAAACACAATTGACTTATTTACAAATTATAATTGACTTATTTACAAATTCACAGTAAAACCTAATAGCCACCTAACCCAACTACAACAAGCCTAATATAACTCTAAATAACAGTTACAGTAATAACAGCAGTTAGCCTAGTCTGTATTCTCGGTCTGCTACTAACCAGCTTCGAGCTTCAGCTTTATTTTGAAATATGATCATTTTCAATGGCTAAATATTTTAGAACGCATCGTCTTAATGTTTCCATGACGACGCGTCATGTTTCTCACATGACACAGCAGCCGCAATAGCGCTGACAGCTCAGCTGTATCGGGTTTATTTCGTTTTTTCTTTTTATTCAAAATATTCACAAACTTCTTAACTGTGTCACAAACTATCTGATGTTCAAATGTGTGAGTCAATGTGTGTTAGTTGATCTATAAAGCGCAATGGGCGGCGCCATGTTAGTTTGCGCCTCAGAATCGGATCTGTCGGATTTACAACACTTGAGTTCATTCTCGTCTTACAAAATACATGAAAGTAAGTGACCAGTGAACTGGAAGAAGAATAGAGTAAACGATATAGCTACTATTTAATGTGCATGTATCAGATGTGAATAAAACATGTAACGTTAGTCAAATTATAACCGCCTGAAAGGATTGTCATTGCCGCTTTCATAGACATCAGTGTGTGTTTTTTGCTAGTAGCCTACTTATGAGCATTTAAATGTCTGAAACCTGGAATAAACATGATGTCGTTGAAAACACTGAATAGTTGTCATGAGTTGTGATGTGACCAGCGCTGAGCGTCTGTCTCTGGCTCGGTGCCAGCCAAAGCACCCGAAAGCACGTTTGAATTTTGGCACCGAAATGAGGAACCGAAATCTGCGTTCTGATTCGGTCCGGTACATACCGGTTATATAAGTACCGGTGCCATATTGGAACCGGATTTCGGTACCCAACCCTACTGACCACTGACATTTTTCAAAAGCTAGCTGGTGCTTAGATGGAGTATAGTGCCAAGCACATAAACATAAAAATGGCCAAGCTAGTAACAAAATCATACACCGTGTAATGCCATATATTTTCAAAACGGTATATACTGTAGTATACAGAACTACAAAGATTTGAACTTTATTAAGTTAAATTACAAAGGGCTTTTAATTTGATGGGCATTTTCAATATGTATAACAAAGATATTTAGAAATTATGAAACCCTCACCTGCAGGTGGTCTGAGAGTACAGCTGTGCTCCTGTGCCCAGCCCGGTAAATGAAGCAGGGGGTCCAGGTAGAAGACCCATGTGATGGATTGGGTGTCAGGGAGTCCGTCTGTGCCGGCATATCGAAGCCGCAAGCGGCCCCCGACATTCTCCTCAATCACTGCAGACCAGACCACCTCAGCATCTTGACGGTCCACTAGCTCAACGTTTAGACCTGGACTTAACAGATCTATAGGATTACAGCCACGCTGAGCCTACAAACACAGGAAACGGGGGGAAAAGCACAGATAAAGTAATATGTAACAACCATCAGTTTAATGGCCACTGCTAATTCCTTGGTTCCCTTTCGAAAGGGAACTTGCGCTGCGTCAACTGACGCTACGGGGAACGCCTCCAGCGTGACAGGTGCCTGAAATCACAATTAAAAAACGTCAATCCTATTGACCGGCGACAGCCCATGACGTCATCAAGGTGCAACCAGGAAGTATAAAAGGGCGCCTTGCCAACATGACCGTATCTTTTCGTCTTCAGGGACTGTTTTGCCTATCTCACGTAAAGCGTCAAAGAAAGTTGAGAGAATGCAAACGAGAGAATGAAGTGTGCTCAGAAGCAACGCCACTTCCGCAGATGTGTGGACCCGTGTACCAGGTATCTTACACCTGAGGATACACACACACTCTGTGTGTACTGTCTGGGTGAGGAGCATGCACGGGAAGTTCTCGAGGGAGCTTCCTGTGCAAACTGCGAGCGTTTTCCCCTGAAGACGCTCCGCTCTCGTCTGGCTCTCTTCTCGAGGGGAGAGAATTCAGCATCTGGGGACGGCCCCGCTCGAGCTGAGGCTGAGCGGCGTTTGAACTCCTGGAGTTCCCAGATGGATCTGGCTCATCGTCTGGAGACTGGTGTGGTGCTTGCAGATGACGATCCAGATCACGAGGGGCAGACATCGGAGGAGGAGCGGGATTTGAGCTCCTCCTCCTCGTCTACGGCTCTTCCAACAGAGCAAAGGATGGATGAAGAGGTTGGTGAGTCAGCTGAGGCTGAAACCTCGCATCCATCCTGTCCCATGTACGGGGAGCTGGTGGAGGTCATGGAGCGCGCTGCAGGTAGACTGCAGCTGCCGTGGCAGCGCGCGAGGAGAGAGGTCGTGCGTCCAAATCGTTTGGATGACCGGTTTCTCTCCGCTCATGACCGCCCAGTCTTCCATTTCTTCCGGATCTCCATCAACAGATCTCGAAGGGATGGAAGAAGACGTATTCAGCCCGCATCCATCGGCATCAGCGAGCTAACTTCGCTGATGTCGAGGGATTGGCTGAGGCTGGATATGTGTCGATACCGCCCGTGGACGAGACGTTTGCGAACTATCTCGCCTCTGGGCGGCCATCGACACTGAGGTCTCCCACCCTGCCGACCAAACCGCTTAGGACAACATCACGGTTGAACGGCAGGGCGTACATGTCAGCGGGTCACGCTGGGGCGGCTTTACACACCATGGCGGTGTTACAAGCCTACCAGGCGGACCTGCTGAGGGACCTCGATCAGGGGGAGGGACTAACCCCTGATGCGGTGACCGAGTTGCGCCGGACCACGGATCTCGCTCTCCGGGCTGCCAAACAAACTGCGTTTGCCATCGGTCGTTCGATGGCGGCGATGGTAGCCACGGAGAGACATCTGTGGTTGAACCTGGCGGACATCGGGGAGAAAGAGAAGTCCTTTCTCCTGGATGCCCCGGTTTCACCCTCTGAACTTTTCGGCACCTCCGTGGAGGCGGTGGTCGGAAAGTTCAGGGAGGCGAAGGCGCGCTCGGCGGCATTTAGAACATGCATCCTGCTGAGGTCCGGGACCGTGGCCCGTCACGGTCTGAAGACTGGAGACGGGACCAGCGAACCAGCGTCGCCTCTCGAGCGCCCCCTCCGTGGAGGACTGGTGCGCAGAGAAGGCTGGACACCCGCAACAAGAAGAGGAAGGAAGCTGGTGCTGGTAACCGGAACCAGCGTAGGCAGCGGACTCCGCCTCCCAGGGCGGGCAGATGAGCGCTGCCTTTTTCCCTTCCTCCTGTGAAATTCCCCTGGGCGCTTTACATCAGGCCGGTGGGCCAATGATGAGCAGAAAATGTAAGATTCTGACGGCCCGCCTGGTTTGTTTGGTGAAAGCTTGATGGCTGGTTTGAAGCGCCGAGAAGAGCGAGTGGTGAGTCCCCCTCGAGAAGGGTGAAACATTTTCTACTAATGTTTTCAGGACTCCGTTTTTCGCTCTCCTGAGAGGGCTCGGGGGATTATGGAACATCGCTGGACATCGCAGGGCCTGCAGCTCCCCGTGAGTAAGCTAAGAACGATCTTCTTTGCAACATTATATGTTTGTGCATAATGCTATACTTTAGCTAGTAGAGATCTACCGCCTCTCCGTGTTATCTCTATCACTTATGTGAGTGTTTGTATTGCCGCTCTTGCTCGCGGGCTTGTGGCGCGCGGGGCGAGTTGTTTGTTTTCCTAGCTTTAAGTATAAAGTAGCATTACGACCAGGTTAAGCACTATGCGTGAGCTGTAGTGAGATCTGCGCCCAGCCCTGTTGGGCTTTTAAATGGGTTTCGGGGCCCCGTTGTTTATGTAAGGGGTGATAATATTTCTTTCCTGAGCCCTGGGTAGATCTAGTGCAGGTGTAGCACCGCACCACTTGGCCTAGGCTTTGCTAAGGATGGGGGGCGCTTCCTTTAAAAGCAGGTTTGTCGCCCTAGGCCTGTCTTTCAGTATAAGAACAGTGCATGTTTTTCTGCATCCTTGATTCAGCCTCCTCTTATTACAGAGTAGTCCGGCCAAGGCCCGCCCCCTTCTCTGCGTTCTGGGGTTATTTAGTAATGCAGTGTAGGTGTTGCAGCAGGGATAGCGACCTTGCCAGTGGTCGTGGGGCCGGGCTGAGCGTCTTTCGCTGTGTGCGTCCAAGACTTTAGTTTTGCTGTCCCCCGCCTTTCAGAGCTGATGTGGCCACCACCTTCTGGTGGCCCCCGGCCTCATCCTGGAGGATGGTACGGCCGGTGGGTTACATTTTTTGTATGATGTGTTTACCCTCTGCTCTATGTCCTCTGCTCCACCTTCTTTAGGGCTCGGGTCGAGCTGAACATCGCAACCTTCTGCAAAAAGTGGCGGTTTGATCGAATGCTCCCCTGAGGCCCGAGCATTACCAATGGCTGACGTCCTTGCACGAACGGCAGACCGCTGTATGAGAAAGTAAGGCGGCCGCCCTGAAGCAGGTGACGTAAGTTGTACTCCCCTCGCTTTAGAGGGTTCCTAAGCGTTTGTTTGCTGAGTACACTGCTGTTGGCAATGTGATTAGGTTCATGTCTGTAGGCACTGCCCTGTGAGACTGCGCTATCGCGGAGGCCCTTTAGCCTCTGGGATGGAGCCAGCCCCAGGTGCGGGCATATGAAGGCCAGCTGGTTGTGAGTAGCCAGCTTGGGCAGTCTGGGCAGCGGACTCCAGGACAAGGGAGTCTCGACGTCGTGGCTTTTTCTTTCTTTCCGTCGACGTCAACTTCAGCAGAAACCTCGTCAACCAGTAGGCCCTCTTTGGCCTCCTTGGGGATGAGTCCCCAGGTGATAACTGGATGTCCAGTTCTTCGTCAGCAGCAGACAGCTACCGTCAGCCCGGGTGCAGCAGCCAGCCTTCTTCTATCCGCGGCAGGGTTCATAGAACCTGCAGGCCTCCTATTTGGAGGTAGGCCCTGCCAGGCCTCCCTGAGGGGTAGGCTCCCGTTTTTGGGTTACCTTGGCTCAGATGGTAGGCCCCATCAGGCCTCCCTGAGAGCCTGCTGTGAGTAGCAGGCCTTGCCCGGTCTCCTCCGAGGGGGTATTCCTGAGCATTAGTCCCTCGACAGCTGGCACGAGCTGCTAGTAGGTGGTAGGCGCTACCAAGCCTCCCTAAGGGCCTGCTGTGGGGTAAGCAGGCTCACTAGACCTCCTCTGAGGGGTTGGTCCCGGGCCTCAGTCACTGGATGGCTAGCACGAGCTGCTAGTAGGTAGTAGGCCTCACCCGGCCTCCCTGAGGGCGAGTTCCCGGTTCCCAGTCTCTGTGGCGGTGAGCATGGAGTGCTAGCAGGTAGTAGGCCTCACTAGGCCTCCCTGGAGGACTAGCACGTTCTGCTATCAGGTGGTAGGCGGCGAGCCTCCCTGAGATCGTTCCCCGGTCCCCAGTTTCGGTACCTCACGGTAGCACGGGTTGCTAACAGGTAGCAAGCGGCACGGGCTTCCCTGGGGGATTCGCTATTGGATTGTAGGCCTCACCTACAATCCGGTTTCTAGCCGGTAGCACCTGAAGGCGATGTTCATACCCTAGCATGACGAGACGACGCTGCTACTATGCGGTCCCTACAGGAAGGGACTCTCATAGATCGCCTACAGCATGGTTACCTCACTGGACCTCCTCTGAGGGGTTGGTCCCGGGCCTCAGTCACTGGATGGCTAGCACGAGCTGCTAGTAGGTAGTAGGCCTCACCCGGCCTCCCTGAGGGCGAGTTCCCGGTTCCCAGTCTCTGTGGCGGTGAGCATGGAGTGCTAGCAGGTAGTAGGCCTCACTAGGCCTCCCTGGAGGACTAGCACGTTCTGCTATCAGGTGGTAGGCGGCGAGCCTCCCTGAGATCGTTCCCCGGTCCCCAGTTTCGGTACCTCACGGTAGCACGGGTTGCTAACAGGTAGCAAGCGGCACGGGCTTCCCTGGGGGATTCGCTATTGGATTGTAGGCCTCACCTGGCCTCCTCTAAGGGCATGTTCCGGTTTTCGCAGTTACTAGATGAGTCTAGTCAATGTGGAAAAGCTATCTAGCGCACCTATTGTCAGGTGGCAGGCCTAACTAAGCCTCCCTGAAGGAATGCCCAATGACTAAACAGGTGGTAGGCCTCACTAGGCCTCCCTGACGGAGCGAGTCCCTGTTCTCCCAGCTACCTCGAGGGCTAGCTCGACTGCGGTCAGGTGGTAGGCCTGCTAGGCCTCCCTGAGGGCGAGCTCCGTGGTTTGGACACGCGAGCAGTCGGCACAGGTTACCAGGTGGAGGCCCCTTCTGGCCTCCCTGGGGGACGAGTTCCCTCGGAGGGAACACATAACTGGCTTTACGCTGACAGCTGGTGGTCACCTGCTATCAGGCGCCGGTTTCTAGCCGGTAGCACCTGAAGGCGGTGTTCATACCCTAGCATTACGAGACGACGCTGCTACTATGCGGTCCCTACAGGAAGGGACTCTCATAGATCGCCTACAGCATGGTTACCTACCAGGCAGGCTTGGGAGCTCCTCTCAAGTGAGAGTCTTCTGTGAGCTGATAGCCGCCTGGCACTGATCCGTCGGTTGTAGGCCCATCGAGGCCTCCCAGCAAGGATCAGCCTGAAGGCCTGTTCGGCCTCCTGAGCACGTTTTAAAATAAGTGCTTGGTAGATCCTAGGATCGAGTGGCTAAACTCCCCTCGCTAGCAAGGGTTAGAAAGCACTTCGCTGAGCGCTGCTCTCCAGGATAACCCGTCTCTGAGGTCCGGCTGGTGGAGGACACTGCCTTTTTGCAGTACCCTAGCAGGATGTCTCTCCGGAGGCAAGTACCAGAGGCTCTGTACTTAAAGGGTAACTAAACCCTAAACCAACTTTTTTTAGTTAATGATCTGTAATACTGGGGCTTTATTAATGCTGTTCATTGATTCGAGTAAATGTTTTGACATTTGAGTATAAAGTGTTTTAATTCTATAAAATATGGTGTAAAACCGCCAAAGTGCTGCCCTCTTAAGGTTGAACGGTGGCTACTGCAGTTGAATTTTCCTATTGGACGTTGTGGTACATCGTGACGTAGGATGGTACCTCCAACGGCTCACTATCCGCGCCCCTGGCACGAGCTCACCACGCCCTCAGAAATGTTTCCCCCAATCACATGATGAGAACGGCTTCACTCCAGTATGAACTGTCATGTTACATGAAGTAAACATTATGAATGAAACTCACTTGACACTTGCTTTAACATTGTATTGAAGAAAATGCGGTTAAATAATGCAGTTGTCAGTACACGTCAGGCTTTTCTTGCGATATTGTTGCCGCCCGTCATGTGTACAGATCATTTTCATACATGAGACGCACTTTCAAACCCTGACACGCAAGTGGTTGCCGCGGACGCAGATAGATTAGGTCAGTTCTCTTGCGCGGCTGCTTCACTAGCATCGTCTGCATCGGGAGTTAACGCAGTTTGAGCAGCGACTCACATTGATAAGGCTCCGGGTTTGTGTCTGTAACAGACAATCCACCCTCCTCCACTTCAGGCGAAGGTAGGAGAATGACCGCTCTGTAGCACAGCTGGCGTCACTCCAGTCATTCTCCATCTTTGCGACTCGTGAGTCAGATAGCTGTCAATCATCCCGTAACTGCGGGTCTAAGGTGCACGCCCTCCGCTCAGCCCCGCCCTCGGTTCGTCCCCTCTGTGTCCGCCGGGCTCTGCCCACTTTTCCAGCATTTTTTGAAAATTGCCAGTGGGTGGAGTTAAGCTCTGAGCAGGGGTTTAGTTACCCTTTAAGCAGACAGGGGTTGGCCGAACTGACGTGTCCCACATAGAGGTCGCTAGGTCAGGCCTCCCTGGTGGCATTTGGTGAATTCTTCCCGAATAGTGACTGGCGCGGGTTCCCTCGGGTCCCCCTGCCACGTTCCCTTAAAGGAACCCCCTTCTGTCGAACAAGCTGGTTCCAGGCCTTCGAGCGGCCAGGGTAGGACTTCATGTAGTATGCGAAGTTTCCTTCTCAGGTTTATAGCTTGGGCTTTGACCGTAGGGAGCGCTGTCACTGACAGCCTAATGTGACCAGAAGGGGAGTGGTTCAGGCTTTTCAGTTGAATTTGCTTGTCCTGACAGTTGTCACTGCCATTGGGCATGCACTCCTTTCGGCATGGCGGCGTTGGTATATCGTTCCCCGTAGCGTCAGCTGACGCAGCGCGAGTTCCTTTTCGAAAGGGAACGTCTCTGGTTACGTATGTAACCTATGTTCCCTGAGAACAGGGAACGAGACGCTGCGTCGCTTTGCCAATGCGCAAGGCTTGCCTGCCAAACAGTCCCTTCAGACGTTTAGATACGGTCATGTTGGCAAGGCGCCCTTTTATACTTCCTGGTTGCACCTTGATGACGTCATGGGCTGTCGCCGGTCAATAGGATTGACGTTTTTTAATTGTGATTTCAGGCACCTGTCACGCTGGAGGCGTTCCCCGTAGCGTCAGCTGACGCAGCGTCTCGTTCCCTGTTCTCAGGGAACATAGGTTACATACGTAACCAGAGACGTTTTTAATACTGTTTGAGGCTATACTGAGTTTCAAATTCAAAAACGCATGCCTTTTCTACCCTTTTTTGCGCAAAATTAATTATTCTCATGATTTTAGTAGTCTCATTTCTTCGTTCTTCTTTAAATGAGGTATGTAAATAAACATTGAAAAACAAGCAACGTACATAACCGTTTAAAAGTTTGGGGTTGTAAGTTAAGTTTTTGAAAGTCTCTTATGCTCACCAAGGCTTTTATTTGATAAAAAATTAAGTTTTCTATTTTAATATATTTTAAAAATATATATTTTTGGCCGTTATGGTAAAGCTGAATTTTCAGCATCATCACTCCAGTCTTCAGTGTCACATGATCCTTCAGAAATCATTCTAATATGCTGATTTTGGTTTTTGAGATTTTGAAAACAGTTGTGCTGCTTAATTATGTTTGTGGAAATTGTGATGCAATATTTTCAGGATTCTTTGATGAATAGAAAGTAAAAATACTACTACTACTAATAATAATAATAATCTTTCCATAATGCAAGTCTTTACTTTTGATCAATTTAATGTGTCCTTGATGAATAAAAGCATTAAAAATCTTACTGACCCCAAACCTTTGAACGGTAGTGTAAATACAATATCTGTCCAGTGTATAATGACTGTTAAACTGTATATTTAACCATTGTCTATTCATGTCTCTCACACCACTCTACTGTCTCTTTATTCACACCACTGCAACTCAAAACAGCGAGATACTGACTGTATTAAAAATGGCATTAGTGGACTTGGAGAAGTATTAATTCAACCTATCCGTTTATTTTGCAAATAATAAATAGCTTTCTATAAATTTTCTCTGACATTTAAGGTATATCTCTTACCCCTTCCAGCAGACTAGCAGGTACACTGCAGGATTCAGCCAGAGCTTTCTCCAGTAACGCTTCCCATTCCTGGTGCTTCTCACGGACACCTGAGCACAAATTCAGGGGCACATTTAGGAGACATACAGTAGCAGATCTTCTGACATACTATCCTGCTGACAGATTTCTGCCATTTTGCACTTATGATGGCTTCAGCATTGACAAAGATATTTTGGGCCATAAGTGCAGCTGTCAAGTAAGGCGCAGGCAGCCAGAAGCAAAATGCCAGCAACCATCTGGACTCCCCCGAGCCTGTACATACTGCATTCTATTCCACTCTATTCCTTTTATTAATAAAAGAAGATTTAAGTATTAAAAAGGGTCCTTTAATAATTTCAGAGGAGTAAAGGCTGTGCCCATCAGCAAGCTGCAAGCTAAATAAAAGCCCCAACACAAACACCCCTCCCCCATTTCCTGAATATGCCCACAAATCGACTGTGAGCAACCACCTACAGGAATTAGCACTATGCTGCAAGCCACACAGCACTTGAAGAACATAAAGAAATATGCAAATTTGGATGATGCATACAAAGCTTTTCAGAAATGAGAGCATAACCTCTGCAGAGCCTAAATTCAAATCATCTTAACCTATAAAGCCACAATGTTCTCCTGAATAAGTGAGTGACTAAATTAAACAATTAAGTTCTAATCATCATAAATTAGAAAGCATAGTGAAATTGCTCAGTCGCCATTCTGACCCTCAGGAGGTCTCATCGGTCGACCCTGCTGCTTGCTCCAACCAATCGGGTGCAGATCGGCGGTCATGATGTCGCACCAGAAGTCGGCACGCCGGTCATCCTGGTAACCCTCATATCGTAGTAACAGCAGCTGTCCACAGGTGGTGATTATTGTAGCCACCCAGTACGCTGTTTCTGATTCAGTACGGACACACACCTCCAGCTTCATACCAGGAGTCAGACCCGTCTCCAGGCCCTGGTCCACCTGCAAAGGAAAAACATGTATTAATAGTTTGAATTAGCTTCAGCTTTCCTATTTTCAGTTTTCAATTTAATTTTATTTTACGTTATAGTCATTTTCTTGTTCATTTGAATTTATGATTTGTTTAAATGTTTCTATTTAGCTTTCATTTATTTGCATTAGTTTTTAGTAATATTAGTACAGTGTTATTTAAGTATTATTTATCAACTATAATATTATGTATTAGTAGTTTGAATTAGCTTTTACATTTTCAGATTTCACTTTAATATTAGTTTGTTTTAGTAATTTTATTTTGTAATGTTATTTTTGTCATTTTTATTAGTGTTTTAATTTTTCTATTTAGTTTTAATTTATTTTCATTAAATTTTTGTTTTAGTAATATTAGTACAGTGCTATTTTAGTATTATTTATAAACTATTATAGTATTTATTCATAGTTTGAATTAGCTTAAACTTTTATATTAATATATATTAACTTTTAGTTATTTTGTTATGTTCTTTTGTCATTTTTGTTCGTTTCTATTTATTTATTTATTTAATTTTTATGTAATTATTAGTTTTACTAACTTTAGTATTATTTATAAACTATTATATTATTTATTAGTAGTTAGACATAAAATTACTTGAAAATATTAAAGTAAAAGCTATGTTCATTTATCATTTTTAATGTTTATATTTAGCTTGAATTTATTTGTATTTTATTAATTTTTTTAGTAATATTAGTACTTCAACTTATTTAGTTAGTTGCCAGGGCAAAAAAAAAAAAAAAGTATTTTTTTTTTCTTCTAATATTTATATTTTATTTAATTTCAGCATTCTTTGAATAACTGCAAATATTTTAATAGTTTTAGTTTAAGTTAACAGTAACAACTAGAGGTGGGCATAAATACATTTTTTTAATCTAGATTAATCTCACTGTAATCTTGGAATTAATCTTGATTAAAATGGCTCATTTGAATTCTGCCGAAGGCATTCAGAATATGTGTACTCGTAAGTGATCGTTTGTCTTTTTGTATAGTTTGAATAATAAATAACTTATGTCCCTTTAAGACCTGACGCACACATGGATCCCACTGTTCCTGTGAGCTGGTTACGACTGTGTTTACGTTAAAACTCACCAAGATGGGCATTGAGACATTTTGAGTGTATTTGACCATTAATAAACTGGAAAAAGGAGCTAATTTTTGCACTTGTATGTCAGAGGCGGCTTTATTACGGTATGTGTGTGTGCGCTTCAGATGCGAGCGCGAAATCTGCGGGAATTAGTAGAATTAACGTTATGTTAACCTCGCGCGAAATTCAGACCGGTCACACCAATACTAACACGCTGTCATGAGGAAAACATTTTCAGAGGATTAAACGGACTGAATGAGAGGAGGTGGGCTAAAATATCAAGGTGAAAGTCATCAAAGCTTGCGTAGTATAGACCCAGCTCCCAACCCAACTTTGAGAATAGATTAACGGCGATATTTTTTTTTATCGCCCGATAAGAGTCTCACGTTAACGCAGCACGTTAACGCTGATAACGGCCCACCACTAGTATCAACACAAAAATAATTATTGTTTGGAAAAAGGTTTCACAAACAATCCCCTTGTCTGCCATTGGCCGGCATACAGATTGTCCTCAACTACTGTTCGGGTAGGTCGGGATGCACAGACAAATCTACCAATGCCTTACTTTTACTTGTCTATGCATGGTAATTATTTAAGGATCAGAAAAATGACACACTTCACCTTTAAATAATGAAGCATAAATTCAGTGTGAGGCAATATTTGCCCTCTGAAATAATTTTTCAAGGGCATTTTTTTCCTTTATGATGACTTTTTGTCCCATATTTTATCCATATAAACACATTCATGCCATCAACTTCTGCCTCTGTGACAGAAGTAATCTGACAGCCATTCAGTGGCCTCTGCAGCGGCACAAAATCCATACTAAACCATATTATTATATGACATAGAATATAATGAAATACGCAAGTGTGGAATAAAAGATTTAAAATCAGAGGAATGGACTACAGAGGCTTTTTTGCCATCTGACTGACTATAAATACCTGGGTAATTTTGGTGGTATTAGCAGTGGTATTATTGCTCCATCCATGCCCTGGTTAATTCCTGACCCAGTAAACAAATTCTTTAAGATGTAAATGGTCACTTATTGGTCTTACAGTTTCCCATGAGAGTAGAAATATATCACTAATGCACAGAGTGTTAATCTGAGTGTAGATTTAAGACATTTGTCCAATGTCATAAACCGAAATAAAAGTCAAAAGGTGAATGACAGTTTTCTTGTGTGCTGGCTGTTTTTACCATCAGACGTGACTGAAAAAAAGCAGGGTCTCCATAAGCTAATTAAGCTGATTCAAAGATTATTCAGTAGTGGATTCCAACCTGGTTCTTTTTGAGCATTTAATTTAAAAAAAACACAGCTCAAAAGAGTCATTCGTTCAGGAATCATTCCGGTAGCTCACATTGCTCCAGCAGTAACGCCAAGGACATGGGTTTGATTCCCAGGGAATGCATGAATTGATAAGATGTTTACCTTGAATGCAATGCAAGTTGTATGTAAATGCATAAAACTGTATAATGAATCGACTACTCCAGCAGGCAGCATCAGCGTAATGGAAAAACATGTTTTTAAGCAGTATTTTATCTTCAAATTTGATTAAAAGCTTTCAACTTTGTTAAAAAAAAAAGTATTTCTTTCACTGTAAGATTCGGAATAGTGGTGTAGAACAAACACAAGCTGGCCCAATTTACTCACGTGTTTGAACGCATGATGAGGTACAGAAAGTGCTCCGGTTTCCTCCAGGTAGTCATCCCAGTTAAACTCTGATACATCCTGACTAGAGTCCGCATCTGAAACATTGAATGTCCAATGCTCAGCTCTTTCCACACACAGCCTCATCACCTCACATTAAACCATATCAGCAGAGCATGAAAGTGAATGCTTCAATATAATATATAGTAATATTAGGGAGGAACTCGCACACATTTTCAAGTGACCTTTACATCCACCACTTTGTGTCAAGGACAAACACTAAGCCAAAGCAATCTAAATGTGCGCGATAAAGCCATTAGCTCTCAATACTGTATTTTTCAGGTTCAGAAGATGGACTACAGTATAGTTTTTCTGCAAATTATTTAGCAACACAGCACAAAGAACATCATAAATAGCTTACCAGACTCCAGCGCCTCAAGGCTCATGTCTGAAGCCCTCGGAGGACAATCAAACTGCTTCTTCATGAATAATGAGGGGGGAAAAAACAAACATTGAAACAAAAAAAGATTAATTATGATATTAGGATTACAATTAATATAAACGTGTTTCAATAAAAGTATTTGCGTGTGTGAAAGAAACTATGTGCGCATGACAAGACAGAAACATGAGGAGACTTGCACAAGCCACATTTCACACAGCCCTGTTCATTTAAGTAAGTGGGAGGAGGAATCCTCAGTGCGTAGCTGTAAAGATAAAAGCCACTTCTGTCGCTCAGACTCCCCGCATCACTTTTGAGAAGCAAAAATGCACGAAATGTGTAAATATCACCGAAACAGCACAGCAAAGTCTCTAATAACGCAAACAACACACCTGTATATAGAGAGAAAGGGAGACCAAATCAAGATATTCAGCCAGAAACAACTTTGAACGTGGTTTCAAACTCAACATGCAGTCTGAAAAATGCAAAAAGAAAGAAAACGGCTAACCAAAGTTGCATTAACTCTGTCTTTTCATTCAGAGCCGTCAAGCTGTCTTTGTGAAGGTTGACGTCTCTATTAAAGAGAGTCAGACATTCTCCCTGACAGCCGTTGGCGGGCCACGACCCTCCTGCTCTGCTGGGATCAACTCTTTCAGTCCACCCCCCTCCACTCCAGCACCGTCCCAGAGCCCTGGAGCACAGCCCGGGCCACGGACACAATGTGCTGGGGGTCACGCTGGTCTCCAATAGGGATTGAAAAGAGCAGCCAGGGCTGTTTAAAAAGCCATGTCGCTGTCCCTCAGTATGATGATCAACTGAACTTTAAAGCATATTGTGAAGGAATTACCCTTAGAAAAAAATACCATGGTAACAACAGTTTCCGCTCAAATAAAAACCTATTTACAAATATTAGTATTACTACAGTAAAGTTAAACAAAATACAGATTGTGAAAGCATTTAATGCTATTTTAAGTACATTATATTTCCATTTGTTATGATTTTATAGAAGTAAGAGTAAGAGAGCACTACAGATATTTTAGTAACTATGGTATTTTGGCAGAAACTACAGTTACCATGGTGATTTTGTAAGAGCAGAATCGGAGGGGAAGGATACTGAGATGATATAGGTGAGATTGAGGAGTGTAACACTTTGTTTCAACATCTGTAAACTCTGTGCCTAGTTTAGGCCAAATTCACACTGCAAAGGTGGCGTAGAAGCACTTTAGACAGACTGTTTAATGTGGCGTAAATGCATTTACACAGCAATTACAACTGTATGATTTGATACTAGGGGGAGAGGTGGGTCAGAGCAGGCATAATTAAGTCTGGCTTTGTATTGCATCTTTACACTGAATTTTGAGCCAGCACAAAGCAGCCTTAACTTGTCTGTGTAAAGATGTCTACTCCCTAAAGTGTAAAATAATGTCAAGTACAAAAAGTGTTGTTGTACAACCAATCCCGGATTTTTGTGGTATTCAAAACCATTACTATTTACTAACCATTCCTTCCTCTTTGCATTATAAACATTTAACTCAAAATGACAAACATATAGAAAATATTTGATTTAAAAACACATACACTTTGTGTTTTCATGTTTTTTACTGTACAAACTGTATATTCTATCCCATAACCCTAAACCTAAACTTTCTGCATTTTCAAAAAACATCAATTAGTATGATTTATAAGCAGTTTTCACTAAGGGGACAAAAAATGTCCCAACAAGGATTTCAGATATTGCCATCTTTGCCACACACATATGATAATAATTTTCAGCCCTGTAGTCTGAACTGATGGTGTCACAACATTAGCCTACACACGAGGGAATGAGGAGACCCCAGGACAGCGAAAATCTATTTCTGGTGTGTCTACCCTCAGCACATTCCTGCCAAACTTTGCCGCTCCATCCCTTCATGCTAAAGACAACTTCCTTCCATTAAACACACACAAACACAAGCGAATTACGGAAGCGAACATAACTGACTTAAAGCAATAAAGACTAAAAGAAGAAGATGAAATGACGCAGTGACCGCTGTCACGTGCACCAACCCCAGTCAGGTCCTCGAACTATTCAAAGTGTTCAGACATTCTGGCGAATTACTCATATACATTGTTTTGCAAAAATGAGAGGACATTCATTGGAATGATATTTATTGGATCAATTAACACTTTTCTCTATCTAAGAACAATAGTAAACAATATTTGTCTTGTATGTTCATGGTGGAATGAAGCCAATTGAGAGCTTGAGTTCTTCCCAATAGACTCTATAGTGATGGTGACTTATAACACAACTTCTATTATGTAACCCGGCCAGAGAATTAAACTGTCATCAATTTCTGAAAGTGCTTGAGGAAGCTACCATTCAACTTTATTATTTAAACATGAATGTTATGAAAACAGCATAAAACAACATTTTTCTACAATAAATATACTGCACCAGCGTTATGTACAACCAAAGCACAAATAAACGCATTTAGAAGGTATAGCGAGAAATGGAGCCGATAGCTGATATATCATGATTAAATTTACTGAGAGCAATTCCTAGAAGTCGCCCGATGATAGTTCGCTGGTCAAGCGCAGTGTATTCGGCTAGCTACATATAACTGGATAATAGCATTTAATACATTCAAGCCGATCGGACAACTTTCATTCCGAAAGACACATCGTGCAAATATACATTATTAGACACGAAACATTTTCTCTGCACTGATTCGCGAGGCTTTTTATGTTGATGTGAGTGCGGCTGATTCGGTGCACATGCTAAAAACGCCTGTAACCAAGACAAGTTACTGAAACGTCATAGCTTAAGCAATAGAGCCAGGCACTCATACGAGCGAGCACAAGTCACCTTTTTTTTGGAGACGGGAAAAAAGATGCAGGCAACGCAAAATCGCTCGTTAAAGCCAAGGTCGATTAGGGCAAAGGGTAAAATACATAAATATTTGGGAATGCATTTGGTTTCTTACCAGTGAGGAGTTTTTCAAGTCGGTTTTAGATGCCGTGTCTTTTTCCGCCTAGTCGTTCACGACCTCATTCCAATATGGCACAAAGTGAGAGTGCGCATGCGCCGCCTCTCGCGCGAGCCTCTCATCCACGAGCACGGGGATTGATATTTGTTGGCTTTTCAGCGATAAAAAAAGGCGAACTTGCCACATATTTCAACACAATGTTTGCGATGCCTCACCGAGACACTAAAGTGACGTTAAAAGATCACTTTTATTGCTTATTACAGCTTTTACTTGTAATGTTCCTAGACTGAACAATAAAAACGGTGGGACGCAATATTAAACGATAGCTTACAACAATCACAACCTGTTCATGTCGTTACTGCGCGGAGGTTAACGATTATTTTGGTTTATTTAAGTTAGTGGGAAAGAATGCAGTCTATGTTGTGGTATATAACATTTGCCGCCCAGATCACTGCCGTTTTGTTCAGTACAGAAAGTGTTTGTCCTATTGGCTAGAATGTACCATTAAACAGCTAATCTATCGCACAACTGCGCCACGCTGAGCAGTCAGTTCCTCTGTGTAAATAATCTTTCTGGATCCTTCTGTGGAAACAGCCATTTAATCAATTCCTTTATATCGATGGTAAATGTTTCATTCAAAACTTGAATGTCTGTTTTGAACAAAATCTGTCTTAAGTGTCAATATTTCAAAACAAACAGTTCTTATATGTTAAAAAAGAAGAATAATGAGCTTTGATTACCATGTCAGAGACTGACATTCATCCATATAAAGTAGCCTACTGATAAAATAATTGATCTTATGAGATCATTTTTTTCTATGAACAAAAGACACAGAAACTAAAAGGCTTTTACTAATTTACTTTAAAAAAAAAAAAAAAAAAACAAATACAACAAAACAAAAACACTTCTGTTATTTTTTGGTTTATACACTTATGTAATCTTTGTTATATAATTCATTTTTTGTACATTATATTCTAAGACCTTTATCTTTTACCCAGCTAAGTGAGAACATGCATTTTCATCCTGAATAGCCAAAAAGAAACAAACTACGCCTTTTCTAAAAATGGTTAAAGTTGTAGAAATGAATGTAGATTATTCATGGTCACAATTTTAACTACTTTGAACTTTATAGTGTGGACCATAAAGGGTGCAAAAAAGTAGAATAATTGTGGCAACAAAAAAAATAATAATCAAAGAATAAAATGAATATTTGAAAAATACAGTTTTATAATGTGAATCAAGCAGTTGCATTCAAAGTCATTTACTGGTCACATGTGTGACAACTGGCATGTTTACAAGTAGGCTAGGCTATATTGTGAACATGATTTATAAAAGAAAGAGGAATTGTAATATTATTAATACCTCTTTTAAATATTATATGCATCCTGTAGTTACATCTATATACTAATATGTTTACGTTCCATGGAGCTTTGACCCAGACATTATCTTTCAGAGGGACAAACTGAAATTAAACAGCTCTGGTCATGTGACTGTTTACACCCGCCATGTAAAAATGTTAACATGAAATCAAGACAGTCTGCTCTTTCCCTTATAGTTTCCCTCTGTGTAAAATACATCAACGGCTTTTTTAGACTCTTAAGCATCAAAGTAAATTTTAGTCACGCACATTACCGGTTGATCTGAATTTGCTGAAATGCTCTGGGATCTTTAGGTCAAAAGAGGCTTAACATGCAGTTTAAAGCTATATCCGCTAGATGGCAGTAATTTCAATCTTTTCGAATTAGTTTAAGCGGTTGTGATGGGCGCTAATGATGGCTCAGCACAAAGTACACTGAACAAACTGCTTGTCACTTCCTTAGAAAGAAAAAAAATATCAAAACAATACGTTTTTTTTAACCTAAATTAAAATATAATATCCTTAAAACCTTATTTATTTACTTATAATTGAGTGAAAACGGTGGCTACACAGTTTACCCAATTGTACTGTAGTAACATTTGGCATTTTGGCAGAAACTATGCTAAATAATAGGTGAAGGTGTCAAACGCAACACGACAAAAGTCAGAATTAAAGTTGAAGAAACCTTTAATGGTGTTTTGAGGAGTAAGCTCAGTAAAAAAAAAAGACATTAAAACATTACTACCTCCCGTAACACCAACAACAGTTCAGAACAATAAACATATATTGTTATATACAGTATCACACTTTATTAAAATACCAACATTAAATAACAGGACATATATTTATACTCTCACTTGCTCAGGAGATGTATTTCCTCCACCCATCAATATTCTGTACCAATATATACTACCTATTACAGTACCATAAAAGTAAACCTATGCATGAACGAGACATTAATATTTCTAAAGTTTTCATAGTGCAGAGGTTTTAGGTTCACCTACAAGAGACTTCCATGATTTATAGATCCACAGTGAAAAAAAAACACTATTTTGTGTACGCTCAGAGGAGCTTATGCCAGCTCACGCTGGGAAAATCAGCATCTTAAAATTACAACTTACACAATAAAACTTGTTTCAGATCAACAAGAAAGGATAGACGCAAAAAGGGCCAAATCATCCCACAAATGAACCTTAGTATGAGAGTCTATGCTTGACAATGAAACGTTGTATGAGGGTGAACAAGGAGGATTCAAGAGTCTTAAAAAGGCCACTATTGCAAAGTCCCAGCATATTATACAGTCTACAATATACAAGTCCCTTTCTCTCAGTGTCCCTTTTTGTCTGTGTGTGTATACAGTATATGTGCATTATTTAATCCAATGAACATATATATTTATGTTAGGGATATTACAATAACAAATATAGTACATCATTAAAAGAAGTTCTTTTGATTGAAAGTTTTGATCATTTGATTAACGAAGAAATCTATTATCTATTTGGACCATCCAGAAAGTATAACAAGTGTAACACTGGTTGAACTCCTGGCTCCTGCATGCCATTTTTGATTTGAGATGGGCAGGTTTAGAGGACCCTGGCCAGAATGTCTCATTTCTCCAGAATGGTGTCCATTTTGGGGTTAATGAAAGAAAAGCCGTTGAAGGCAGTCTGGTCCATAGAGTCAATCAGGTTTTTGTCGCTTTGAGAGAGACGGGGCTTCTCGCTGAGGAACTCACGGTCAAAGTTGCTACAGTCATTGGCCGATTTCTGCAAGTAGAGGAAGAGAGATGTCAGAAAATAATCCTGAAGTGAAAGAGTTCATTTTTGTGAGCGACTAGATCATAGTGTCTTTTGTGTTTTTTTCTCATTGCAATAGCAGAATAAACAAGAACCTTCAAGACAGCGTTTCATAGGACTAAAAAAGGTTCTGCATTACACAACTGTTCAAAAATGTCAAACTTTTTTATATTTTAATAATATATGTTAATTGTAATTTATTCCTGTGATGGTAAAGCTGTATTTTCAGCATCATTACTCCAGTGTTCGGTGTCACACGAGTCTTCAGAAATCATTCTAATATGCTGATTTGATGCTTAAGAAACAGTTTTTATTATCAACGTTGAAAACAGTTGTGCTTCAGGATTCCCTGATGAACAGAAAGTTCAAAAGAACACTATAATGTGCCGCTCAACCGTTAAGATTCCAGTGACCATGTTAAAAAATAAAGTAAGGCTCAAGGTTTATCAGATTTCCCCACATTTTACTGTTATCATTAGTTCTTTTACATATTTTTTTCCCGCCATCATGTCCACTTAGAGGCTCAGTATATTTGAATGCTGAAGACAGGAATAGTAGGAATAATACCTAATGACTGGGCGTGTCAAGTTTCTGAATAATAAATAAGCTTTGTTAATGTGGACTGTAAATGTGGCAATCTACAGTATGACATCAGTAACTTGTTAAAGTTTTCCATTTGGGCTGAGAAGGAAGTTTTGTTTTGTGAAATTTAGAGTATTTATTTTTTCCCATTGTAAATCCAACTCTTATCTCAGCAGAGGAAAATCTGATTCCTCATCACATGATATGACCCCTTTAAAAGAGATTTCCTGTTATTGTAATGTCATCATAAGAGCACAGATAAGGCAAAGGTTATTAGTTTATCATTAACTGTAGTTTTCAGTCATGAAAAATACAATGGCTTAACATTTATGACAGATATTTTACTATTTAATTTGTTCAATACATTCCATCAACATGCTGTTAAACACACATAATCACTTTGCAATGAGATTCAATCATTAAATGAATCTTGAATGTAGGTGAAACCAGCCCTCATGGCAGTGTTATTTAAGTACTATTTAAATAATAAGTATTTATTCATATTTTGAATTTGCCTTTATTTATTTTTTTTAATTTTGTTGTGTGCTTTAAATATGTCTATTTGGCTTTCTTTCCAGTTTTAGTAATTTTAGTACTTCAACTTACAACAAACTTGTTATATTTTAGTTAGTTACAATGGCCAAAAGTGATGCCCAGCCAAGGAAAATGGACATCTTTACCCTTTATTAAAATATTATAAAAATCTGTTAAATCTTTTGTAAGCATATTGCATAGAGTTAATCGCGTTTATTTGTGATAATGCAATGAAACATGCAAATTTGTGCCAACATAATTTTTGGCCAGGCTGTCATACAAGGAAATTATGAACACATGCAAAAACAAAACAGAACCAACAAAATATTAATAACTCATTATGTTGTAGTCAATTTATGCTTTTTCCTGTGAGTTAAAAAAAAAAGCATTTTGTTGCATAGCAAAATAAAACCTGTCGCTGTAGCTTAACCAAGTTTAGTGTTTTGTCCTTCCCTCATTTATATTACTTATATATATATATATATATATATATATATATATATATATATATATATATATATATATATATATATATATATATATATATATATATATATATATATATATATATATATATATATATATATATATATATATATATATATATATATATATATATATATATATATATATATATATATATACACAAATATTTTCCTCATATTTTGATGGTTTAATCGAAAATGTAGGATAATTAAAATTTTGGACACTATTGTGTATTTACTGTGTGTATATGTATATAATCATATACTCTGATCCAGTATAACATTATGACACCTTCCTAATATTGTGTTGGTCCCCCTTTTGCTGCCAAAACAGCCTTGACCCGTCGAGGCATGGACTCCACTAGACCCCTGAAGGAGTGCTGTAGTATCTGGCACCGAGATGTTAGCAGCAGATCTTTTAAGTCTTTAAGAATTTAGAGGCCAAGTCAACACCTCACAAATCAATGTTGTGCTCCTCAAACCATTCCTGAACCATTTTTGCTTTGTGGCAGGGCGCACTATCCTGCTGAAAGAGGCCACAGCCATCAGGGAATACCGTATCCATGAAAGAGTGTTCATGGTCTTCAACAATGCTTAGGTAGGTGGTACGAGTCAAAGTAGCATCCACATGGATGGCAGGACCCAAGGTTTCCCAGCAGAACATTGCTCAAAGCCTCACGCTGCCTACGTCGGCTTGCCTTCTTCCCATAGTGCATCCTGGTGCCATGTGATCCCCAGGTAAGCGATGTAGACGCACCCGGCCATCCACGTGACGTTAAAGAAAACGTGATTCCTCAGGCCAGGCCACCTTCTTCCATTGCTTTGTGGTCCAGTTCAAATGCTCACGTGCCCACTGTTGGCTTTTTCGGTGGTGGACAGGGGTCAGCATGGATACCCTGACTGGTCCACAGCTATGCAGCCCCATGCGCAACAAACTGCGATGCACTGTGTATTCTGACACCTTTCTATCAGAACCAGCATTAACTTCTTGAGCAATTTGAGCTACAGTAGCTCGTCTGTTTGTTCGGACCACACGGGCCAGCCTTCGCTCCCCACGTGCATCAATGAGTCTTGGCTGCCCCTGACCATTTTGCTGGTTCACCACTGTTCCTTCCTTGGACCGCTTTTGGTAGATACTGACCACTGCAGACTGGGAACATCCCACAAGAGCTGCAGTTTTGGAGATGCTCTGACGCAGTCGTCTAGCCATCAAAATTTGGCCCTTGTCAAACTCACTTAAATCCTTACGCTTGCCCATTTTTCCTCTTCTAACACTTCAAATTTGAGGACAAAATGTTCACTTGCTGCCTAATATATCCCACCCGCTAACAGGTGCCGTGATAAAGAGATAATCAGTGTTATTCACTTCATCTGTGCCTATATATGCCTGAACGGTGTGTGTGTATATATATATATATATATATATATATATATATATATATATATATATATATATATATATATATATATATATATATATATATATATATATATATATATATATATATATATATATATATATATATATATATATATATATATATATATATATATATATCTTTTTTTTTTTTATAAAGAAAACGATTTTTATAGTTTTCATTTAAGTTATCAATAACAACACTGGCTTATAGAAATGAATAATCTATAACCTGGCTGATCTGTCAGAGTTGTGTCACATTTTGAGGGGCAAATAGTTTCACAAGCTTTTGTTGAAATCAAATAAGTAAAATCTTTAAAATCTTACCACTTTTGGCTTGAATGGTGGAGACACATCTCGTTTCTCCAGTGCAGGCCAGTTTATTGTCTTGAAGAAGGCATGTCCACGGATATTCCCCACAACACCAAGCCGTCTGGTTGGGTCTCGCTCAAATAACTGTGAAAATGTAAAAGGCACAAATAAAAATTTTGAGAACATGAACTTTCTCCAAGGGTGGCAGGCCAGTACAAGTAAGTAAATGATTCTAAAAAAGCATCAATACTGACAGCGTTCATTAAGATACATCAGGGGGTCAGACTCACTTTCTCCAGCAGGTCTTTGGCCTCCTTGGTAATCCATCGTGGGTAGTGAGGTACATCCATGCGAATCGACTCAAACAGCTCGTCCTCATCATCACCTTGGAACGGCGACTGGCCAATCAGCATCTCGTAGAGCAGCACGCCGAATGACCACCAGTCCACAGAGAAACTGTATTTCTGTCCAAGCAGGATCTCAGGAGCAATATAATCTGGTGTGCCACAGAACGTGGTAGCTCTGTTTTCTCCAAGCATGTTCTCTTTGCACATCCCAAAGTCTGCAATCTTAATATGTCCATCCTTGTCCAGCATCACATTGTCCAACTTTAAATCTCTGATTAGGTAGAAAAAAAGACATGAAGTCAATTTGAGCGTTTTAAGTTATATGGTTTAAAAGTTTGAGGTCGGTATTTTTGAAAGAAGACTCTTATGCTCACCAAGGCTGCATTTATTTGATTAAAATAACAGTAACAGTAATATTGTAAAATAATATTACAATTTAAAATGACTAAAATACATTTTAAAATGTCATTTATTCCAGTGATGGCAAATCTGAATTTTCAGATTTATTCCTTCAGATGTCACATGATCCTTCAGAAATCATAACAATATGGTGATTTCACAGCTGTGGTGAATAATGTTTTTGTGGAAACCATGATACATTTTTGCAGGATTCTATGATGAATAAATTTATTTGAAATAGAAATCTTTTGTAAGATTATAAATGTTTTTACTGTCACTTTTGATTAATTTAATGCATCATTGTTGAATAAAAGTATTACTTTCTTAAAATAAAATCTTCCTGAACTTACTGAATATATGAATATATAAAACAATAACAACATATAAAATGTATCATATATAATATAAATGTTGTTTCATAGACAAAAAAAAAATAAATTATAAGAATTTCTTCAATATGAGTGTAAGGGCCAGATTTACTAACAGCTTGCACCAGCGCAAACCCTCTTTTGGCATTTAAAAACTTCTGTCAGGATTTACTAAAGACATGCAGTGAAAAAATTGCGCTGAAAAGGCGTGGACAGAGTTATTTTTGTGGCTGACCATATTGCATATGCATTTGTAGGAGTTTCCCTTTCAGATGGAAAACTTTTGGAGGAGAGTATTTAAATAAATCACGCAAGGTCATTTACTAAGGCTTGCGCTATTCAATGTACTGATATTTGCGCCATTATTTAACACCCAAAAAAGCATTTCTTAGACCAGAAGCTAATTTGCGCTGCTCTTGGTTGATTGCATTGGTCATTATGATCCGGCTGTGTTCTTTAATTTGTGCTTCATCAGTAGATCACTTTCCACTCCCATCATCGCTTTTTTGGAATTTCGCTCTCACGCTAATTCGCCTTGTTTAATAAATCTGGCCCTAAATATACAATAGCAGATTTATCAATTTTGGGTGCATCTCTCTGAGAGAACCCACAGTCATCAGACCACAGGAACATTCATCTCACCTGTATATAATGCCCTTAGAGTGGAGGTACTGTAGTCCACAGATGATTTCAGCAGAATAGAACCTGTGACAGGAAACAGGTTTGACCAAAACAACAACAAAATTATAAAAAAAAAACAATATAAAAATAATTTATTGATTATGGAAAATAAATAATACAGTAAATGTATAACTGTTGTTTAACGCATGTTACTCACGTGGCTCTGTACAAATCAAAACGCCCCTTATCCTGAATGTGGAACATCAGATCTCCTCCATTCAGATACTCCATCACAAAGAATAAGTGCTCCTATTGATAAACACACATCATTATTGAGAGACAGTGGATTGTGACAATATATTGACCTGATTCTAAATCAAATGATCTTGGTTAGATATATTGTGCCTGACATGTATGCATCTGCTCAAGGCTATACCATCATGATACAAGCTCTCAAATAGGACATTATTAACAAAATTCAAGTGTTTACAACATTCCATGCTATTGTCATTATGTTTAACATCAAACCCAGTGTCCCTCACACATTCCAAGCAGGCTGACATGTTGATAGTCACGGACACATAGCAAATGTAACAGGGCGAACAAGTTCTTCAGCATACATTACAGTAATGATAAAGCATTGTTCTTGTATTGCTTTACTGTAACATTTGATTTGACAGACATGTCATTTGACAGAAATAGATTTCACTTTGTAGGATCACATTCCATATTCCCCAGCACATCTCATTCATTTGAACTTTTAGCACTTGTAAAGTAAAATAAAAAATATTAGACATAATACAGTCTTCTAGATAATCATGCCATTGAAAAGTTCAGGGTTGGTAAGGTTTGTTTAAATTTTTTGACAGAAAGCCCCTTATGCTCATCAAGGCTGCATTTATTTGATGAACAATACAGTAAAAACAGTAATATTGTGAAATATTTATACAAATTAAAATAATTGTTTTCTATTTTAATACGTTTTAGATAATTTTTGAATGATTTTGTACATGTAACGTTATTATTTGGAAGAACACTCACCTTCGACTGAAAGGTGCAGTAGAGGTGTGTAAGAAAAGGGTTTTCCCAGGCTAATGCCAACACTCTTTTTTCCACCATTGTGCACTCCACATCATCGTCCATAAGCACAACATCCTTCTTCAGGGCTTTCACAGCAAAATATTCCCCCTTTCCTTTGAGCTCAGCCAGCATCACCTAACAGGACATGGGAACTGTTTAAAGTCTAGACTTCGTAATAATTCAATGCGGAAATCTGTACACTGTGTGTTCCTTACCTTTCCAAAGCTGCCTTTGCCCAGTACCTTATGGAACACAAAGTTGCTCATGGAGACGCGGGATGGGATGTTGGATGTAGGAGGGGCAGGGGTCGTTTCATCCCATAGTTTTCCATACTGAGAGGTCTCCGCTAACACATATAAACACAAATGTCCACACATTAATAAACACAAGACAGGGTTATAAAACTAAAACAAAAACCATAAAAAACATTTCCCTTGTTTGAAAAAAACATTAACTGAAAATGTTTTTCTTATTTATTATTTTTATTTAGTTTAACATATAGTACTAGAATAACTCAAAGTAAAATATAAATAGAAATGTAGAAAAATTATAGACATTTTATAGTATTGTATTTACTTTTCTTATGCGTTTATGTTTTCCTGGGGACAAATATGTTGGTAACACTTTACAATAAGGTTGTATTAGTTAACATGAACTAACCATGATTAGTATCATGACTCCTCTGTTCAGCATTAGTTAATCTTTGTTAACGTTAGTTAATAAAAAATCCAGCTGTTCATGGTTTGTTCATGTTAGTTCACAGTGCATTACCTAATGTTAACAAGATTTTAATAATGCATTAGTAAATGTTGAAATTAACATTAACAAAGATAAATAAATGCTTTATAAGTGCAGTTCATTATTAGTTCATGTTAACTAATGTAGTTAACTAATGTTAGCTAATGAACCTTATTGTAAAGTGTTACCAATATGTTTTATGCGTTTTATTATGTGATAAGTGGATGTATAGTAATTTGCCAGTGTCAAAGATGAATTTCTGTCCAGGAAAATTGAACAGACAATAAAGATAAACAAACAAACAAACACAACCAGATTACTACAACTTAACCAACTAAAATGAAAACTAATTCAAACTATGACTAAAAACTTTAAAAGTATCTCAATGATACTATAACACAGAAACAATATAATTTTCATTGGATTTTCATGTTTTTCTTAAGATTCTGCAGCCACAGAAAGTGAATTTGAGAAGAAGTGACTTCACATCCACTAAAAAGTCAGTGCAAAAAACTGACTAAAACTTTATTTGCAGATTTCACAGTTAGATATTTTTTAAATAAATTAAATATATAGAAAAATTAAAGCTAGGCTATTATAAATATATCAAAGCTAAAGGAAGCAATAATGCAGCAGGGAATATGCAGTAATGGAAACTCACCACTAGGGTCCCCTGGCATGTTTTTCTCTATGGCTTGATAGATTCCAATTTCCGACAGAGTGGGATCTGGACGCTTTGTGGAAGATTTCTAAACACAATAAATGAAAATAGCAAGCATGTCAGATTTTGTCTGCTTTATTTCTGGGGGTTTATTACATACTAATAATACAGAGAATATGACTCTGACTCAGTATGTCCACACATGAAAATACATCACAACCCCAAAAATAATCCTTTAGGTTTCTAAAATGCATTGAAAACGAGCCAGGGCAAATGGTTGAATCACTTACCAGGCTAACTTGAGTCAAAGCCTCAGCCAGGAGCTTCTGGTTGATTCCGCAGAGGTTGGCAACCTTGGTCTGGCATTTATGATGGATGTTCATACTACATTCTGAACAGAGAGAGTTAGTTGCATTAGATATTAAAACAGAGAAGGAGACGAAGAAGGGAAAAAAAGACATTGCGAAAGAAACGGGGAAAACAGGTGAGAGATAAACATCAATAAAATAACATCTTCCTTACCTTCACACTTGAGGCCTTGTTTGACCATTCCCCACAGCAGACTCCCACAGTGGTCGCAGAAGGTCGGGCTCATGTAGTTATGGGTCTTGAAGCGATGTGGCATGTCAATCTTAAAGCGCTCCTTCTGAAACTGCAGACGTACCAAGAAACCATCAGCACCAGACTGAAAATGCCTCATAATGGCCCTTCACAGCCTCATGGACCCCAGAACTGCTCACTGGGACTACTGTAATCAGAGACTCCGGGCCAAAGTATTGCTAAAAAAAAACTTGTTGGTCTCCATGCCAAGATGTTAAGCATGAGCGATTGGTTATAAGAAGGCAAACTGGATTGTGTATGAGTTTAGTGACCCTGACACAAAATGTATTTGCACTGTGGCTCCACTGATTTTTATAATGTCATGAGCGTCAATTGATTACTCATAGATTCTGATCCCTGCTCTGTTCATTATTGGTATTAGAAACAGAAGGACCACCCTTTTGGAACTGCAAGTTAATTTTTTTTTTCCCCAAGTCCTTAAAATTTGACCATAAGTCCCAAAACAGTTAAGCAGGCATCAGAGAGATACATAGTTTACAGTGCAAAGCCATAAAATAATCATATTTTATAAATTTTATTTACAAAACAAATAATATCATAAAAGAATCATTATTGATGTACAAAGCGACATATTATACTTTCTATATACAGCATGTAGAATCATTCATCATATATATAAATAATTATTTAATTGTAATTTTATTTATGATTTAAATATTTTTGAAATGTGTTTTTTGCAGCTCATCAAGGATGCATTTATTTGAAGAAAAAAAAAATACAGTAAAAAAGTACTATTATACTAATAGAAATGTTTTGAAACATAACTGTTTTAAATGTGTCCTTGGTGAATAGTAGTATTAATTTCTTAAATAAAAAAATTATAGAAATGATTAGCGGACCAAGGGGCCCAATTGGTCATGGACCCCTTGTTGAAGAGCCTTGATCATGTGTGATTGTATGTCAGAGATTCAGGACTCTAATGCTTACCACTGTATCTCGACTGTTGGCTGCTGTTCCTGTGCATCTTCCAATGATCTTATCAATGCACTTCTTGTGAATGGCCGCATTGCATTCTAAGAAAGAGCAAGGGTTTATTAATTTAATGGTACAAAATATCTTATTAAAAACGGATTTCAATAGAGCCCATTATGTTAATTCCACATAGGAGGATGATTTATGTGCCACACAGAAAAAAAAACAGGTCAAGATGCAACATTATATGACTAATTTTGTTGTTCAAGGAACAAATGTGTGTTCTTACTAAGAAACAGATGGGAGTGTCTACAATAGATTAAAAAAAAAAAAAGCTGTGAAGATACTTACGCCTACATTTATAGCCCTGCTTGTTGAGACCCCTAGAATGCAAAAATCAAAAAATCACATTTGGATTATTGATATTTCTACACAGCAGGTGATAATAGACTGTAGTACACAAATGGTATAAATTTGAAACTCTTATTAGGGAGACTTTGGAGAATTGACTCTCTCCAAAACAAATACATTTATATACGCAGTGTGAACAAAGCACTAAAGCAATCTGTCTCATGCTGCACAGGAAGGAGACAGCCCGAGGGACTCTGCCTCTGCTGAGGCGGCTGAAATATCAGAGGAAAGTCCAAGTGCGCTTGCGCACACAAACACAGATGCTATCTAATACTATGACTTACAAACACACACATCAAGATTATTGCTGCCAGGTGCTTCTGATTAATTACAGATATTACTTTCTTATGCCTACATAAGATACGTTTATGAATCATTTCAGATTTCTAATAGTGATTGTTTAATTCTTTAATGTTAGTCATGCAGTGACTGGATATTTATGATGCTTTTTTTTCTTTTCAAAGGGACATCTCGCTGGATCCCATCTACCTGGACTAACCTGTTAATAGTACGCCAATTAGAGGACTATGCGTCACCTTGACTGAGAAGTACAGAGACATGCTTAAGGGCACATCAGTGCTGCATTGTAATCTCAGTAATTCTCTAGTTTCTTGGTCATTCCAATTTGGCATTGAACCTGCAAGCTTTGCTTTCGCTGCCTAGATCACGAACCACTATCCATTAACAAGCACTGCTGTTGCTAATACTTGGGACCAGGAGCATTGCTAGACTCTTGAAATACCGCTGTGCCCTAGTAAAATATTACTAATAAATCCTTATAAGTAAATTGGAGATTACAGTACACCGATAGCAGATGGCACATTTGTGAATGAATCACTCTTTTGTTCTAATCGGGCAAATGGGTTTGCCAGGTCTTGTTTGCGTTTCAGTCGGATTCATTCAGATGCAGAACCTGATTTCAAGTGCAACATGTTCCTGGATCAACATCTTTGTTGATCCTGGAAGATCATTCCAATCAACCAGATTTGAGGGACAAGTTTACAGTTAATGTCAAGCTTAGGCTTACAACCAGGGTGTTAGGTGCTTCTACATCAGTGTCATTCATCCATCATTTCCCTCTGATTTAGGTACAACTAATGGGTAGGGTTAGGTTTAGGGGTAGTTATATGGTTAGGACTAAATTTTGGGACAGAAATGTTGTTCCAGGATCAACAAAATATGCTAACTCGGACAAAACAGCATGCCATTGAGATTGTTTCTGAATTGCACTGAATTGTTTCTCACACTGAAATAGTAATGGGATATTTTACAAGACAAAAAACAAAAATAGTGCAGGATGAGGTGAATATTTACCTACAATCCATAGCACCAAACAAAACTTGCAAATGTGATCTATCGCTTGTCAATGACAAAGCAGCTGAACGACTCGTAAGGCACATAAACAACTCGATATTACAGGTAACGACCATTTATATCCAAAAAAATAATAATTATAGATTTATTTTAATTATTAAAAATGGGCACGCGTTTTATGCTGATGAAAATCTACAGCTGTGCACATCAGATTCATCAATGTTTTGCATGGCGGACATTAAAATGTGAAAAAAGTAAGAGAAAAGAAAAAAAGGGACCAGTCCAGAATATCATAGTTAATATTATAAGACTTGGGCTCTTTTATTAGAAATACCCTAGAAACTACTTATAAATGCCCTAGCAACCACAAACCCTGGCATCCACCTAAAACACACTAGGATTATGGTGGCGACAAATGTATTCTTTAGTTAACTCTAGTTATTAAATATATTTTACTATTATTGTGTGTACAGGCTATTAGTTGAGGGATGATTACTGTGCAATAAAAGTACATCTGTATTACCATTTGTATTTCTTTAATTCATTTATTTATTTACTAACCACACAAACTCCCTGCAGACTGAGCAGAAGGTGGGCTGTTTGAAGAAGGTGGCTGTGAACTCGTGGTTCTTGATGAAGTGAACCTTGGCCTGTTTGATGGCTCCTCTCCTTCGGTTTATTGTAAGGATGCCATCTTCCTCTTTCCCAGTCATTGAGGACTTTGAGTCTGTGAAGCAGGTCAAAACAGGGTTGTTATTTTTTTAAATAGCACATGTATTTCTCTTTACTGAATTAAAATGTGCTTTGCTTGCAAACTAAAATGACTATGATATTTTACCAGAAAATTAAAAGTCAAACTATTCACTGCTATGTTGTTTAAAACTCATTTGCCTTTTCTTTTAAACTCATGTTGTAAACCAAAAATACAATAGATATTGTAAATTGCATCCTGCAAAATAAATAACGTCTTTCATGTTCCAAGACAACATAAAAAAATGGCATGAGGGTGATTAGATATATAATAATTATCCCCTTGAATGGGATATTTATTGATACATAACTTATAGATAAACATTAACTTCACTGGCTTTCAGATACTAAATATGTGGTGGATAATGACAATTCTGTTTATGGTGCCTTCAGCATTTTTTTTTAGATTACTATCAACTCATTTCCTGCTGAGAGTAAGAAACAAAACTCTCATGGGTTGAGATTTATGGTTTTGCCCTCTGGGCGGAGCCTAAAACCAATGAAACCAATGACACAATTATTGTTGGACTAAAAAGACAAGTATTTCCAAAATATTACTGTGAAAATATATGTCTTTACAGTACAGTAACAACCAGTTTTATATTTTGAAATATAGTATGCAAATATGCTATAATGTCAAAAAACTAAATTAGATGATAGAAAAAAACAAGAGAAGGAGGACTCAAAACAAAATACCAGCATGAAAACATGCGTAAGACAGCATGAGTAAGCAAAAACAGGACAGATACCAGCTGACAGAACTGAGCTGGTATCTGAGGGTGGTGACATAATGGAACAAATTTTGAATTTAAAGAAAGAGTGGAAAGCCAGAGTGGAACAAAGGAAAACAAAGGGAGGAGATGCTACTTATAGAGATAGTCAAAAGGTTAAATTAAAGTTTTAAAAATATTAGTTTTTGTCAATCAGGGTTGATTCAGAAAAGGATTATTTGGTTAGATAAATACAAAAAAGTTTAGGAAGAGATTTTCTTTGGTTCGAAAGCTTTAAAAAAAAAAAATTATTGATCATAAAACATTTCTGAAGTTACAAAAATGAAATAAAAAAAATAAGCAGTGCAACTGTTTTCAGCATTGATAATAATAAGAATTGTTTCAAATAAGCACATTAAAATGTTTTCTGAATTATCATGTGACAATTAAAACTGAAAGCAGTTTTAAATTGTAATAGTATTTTCACAAGATTACTGTTTTTACTATATTATTGATCAAACCAATGAAGCCTTTGTGAGCATAAGAGACTCCATCCTTCCCCATTTTGACCCAAACCTTTTTTTTTTCTTTTTTTTTTCTTAAAAATTGAGGGTTCATTAGAGTGGTCCAAGAACTAAAGACTTTTGTTGCCCTTGGACCATGAATACACAAAAAAACTGACTGCATTAGAGGAGTTTATGTGATTGTAAAAAAAAATAAAAAAATTGCTAAAACTTTCCCAAATATATATACAGTAGATAAAGTCGAGAACTGACTTAGGACCTAGTGGAACAGCTCATTTGCTCCATATAGAGCTATAAGGCCATCTAATGGCAAGAGTCAAGAAATATCATGTTATATTATTTTTTTAAAGGTCGGCAGAGACACCCAAATTGACCCAGTGTGAGATATTTTGAGCTGATTTTAGCTGGTTATTGCATGTATTGGAGTTTTAATTTAAGTTGAAAGAATGTTATGAATGTTCTTAAATTATATTATTTATTGATCAAATCTAGTAATTTAAAGGTAAATAAAATAAAAAAATAATAAAAATTGTAAAATGAAATATAAGATTTCTGGACAAAAAAAAAGTATACATTTTAGGGCTTCCGGTCATTTTGACCCACAAGGGAAGGATTTGTTACAGGATGTGAGGGAAGGATGAAGGTTAAAACCACAAAAAAATCCCCAAACATTTGAAACACCCTAACGTTGTATACCCAAACACCCTAACGTTGTATACCTTTACCCACCTAGGTCTGAATCCTCGACAAAGAACTGGACAGACATCATCACCTTCCCAGAGGGCTGCAGGTCCACCCAGAACTCTGCACGACCATTGCCTTTTTTGCAGCGCTCAGCAATGACAGAGACCCCGACCGTGGCTTCTGACAGAGCCTCCTCTGCTGTTTTCATCAGGACCACCTGTATGACACGACCCTCATAGATGTGGGCGTCAAACAGGGATTTCCACGCAGGGTACATGGTGGGCTTCCTCTGGACCAGCGTCTTCCCTCGCTCTGGGTGGACAAAGGGAGGAAGAAATGCTAATGAAATTATGATACCTTCTAAGATTCCACATTTTAGCCAAATTTTAAGGCAGCACTGCATATTGCATATCTTGAGAAGCTTAGAAGACAATCCCAAAATGTGAATTTTACCTTGAAGAAAGTATTATGTTCTGTTTGAAAGCCTCACTGACCTGTGCTGAGCGATTCCTTCATTTTGATGGCACAGAACGGTTCCTCTGTCATAGGAGGAAGGTCTCCCAGGTTAAATTCATTGAAGGCAATCCGCAGGAACGGAGCCATGGTGAGAGATCACTGTGCCTGCACAAAAGAAAGAAAATTGATTAAGATCAGAGGTCACTGGAGGTTGGCAGACATTTCTCGCCCAGATAAATAGTCCCCCCCTACCCCCCATAAATAGCAGAAGCATCACTTGCTTTGACAAGAAACACAAATTAGGCAGAGAGAGAGAGACAATGATATAAGGCAGTACTTCTTAGAAGTAGAAATAGAAATGTGTGAGAAGAAACGGGAAGTGAGCTATACGGAGTGATCAGTTCATCCTTCCTGATATAGAGTGGAGAAATTATGAAATTAATTTCATTCTCAAGTGGTTATACTGATGCAATGAAAATTAAAAAAAAAAAAGTTTTAAAAAAAAGGAGCACTTTAATTGGCCTTGGATGTCAAGTCAAGTCAAGTCAACTTTATTTATATAGCGCTTTTAACAATGTAGATTGTTTCAAAGCAGCTTTACAGTGTTAAACAGGAAAATAATGCAGCATAATTTTAATCAGCTGTATAGCCATTCTGGAAACATTTCAAGTATCATACAGTGACAGTGTGGGCGTTAGATCAATAATTCGATCAGTAATTTAGTTTAAATGGTTAATTTAGTTTAAATTTTTCAACTAAACATCGAAATAAATCTAAATAATAATGTCCCCAACTGAGCACGCCAAGCCAGAGGCAACAGTGGCAAGGAAACCAAAACCCCATTAGGTGACCTAATGGAGAAAAATAAACCTTGGGAGAAACCAGGCTCAGTCGGGGTACCAGTTCTCCTCTGGCCAATTAACAAACAGCGTATTATTATTATTATTCTGGCAGCTTTACAGCTCGGAGGTCATAATAGATCAGAATATTCGAGGGACCGGGGGCAACATGCTGGAGACGGGTTTATTGAGGATGATGTTGAATAAATAATTATTAAAGTGCAATATTCGAATGATCGGAGACAACACGCTGGAGACGGGTTTATTGAGGATGACATATCGATTTAAGTATTATTTAATTGTAATATTCGAACAATCTGAGTCAACACGCCGGAGACGGGTTTGATGTTTGCATTTTAGTCCAAAAACAATATAAAAATGTTGTGCAGAGAAAAATGCAAACATTCTATTTTATAAACAGTATACTATCATTCAAAGGCTTGGGGTCGATAAGACTTAATATTAATGTTTTTGAAAGAAGTGTCTTATGCTCACCAAGGTTGCATTTATGTGATCATAAATACAGTAAAAACTGTAATTTTGTGAAATATTATTACAATTAACTTTTTTCCAATTAAATATATTTTAAAATGCAATTTATTCCTGTGATGGCAAAGCTGAATTTTCAGCATCATTACTCAAGTCTTCAGTGGCACATAAATTATTCTAATATGCCGATTTGCTGCTCAAGAAACATTTCTTATTATTATCATCAATATTGTAAACAGTTGTGCTGCTTAATTTTTTTTTTAGTAAGCCGTTATTCTTTTTTTCCAAGATTCTTTGATGAATATAATTTTTTTGTTGAACTTTTGAAAATGAACAGAAAAAAATATATTTTATAACATTTTAAATGGCTTTATTGTCACTTGTGATCAATTTAATGCATCCTTGCTGAATAAAGGTATTCATGTCCTGTAAAAAACAACAAAAAAAGTAGTATATATATTAGGGCTGTGCAATTAATCGAATTTCGATTTCGATTTCGATTTTGCCTCCCAACGATCACCAAAATAGTACAATCGAGAAAAAACGATTATTTTGCCTTGCGTTCTGAATGAAACGCGCACGCGCACATCCGCCCCTCCCGAACCCACAAATCTCTCTCAGTTCGTGAGTCTCGTGTGCATATCATCCGCTGGAATTTAAAAACTCGGCGCGAGTAAAGATGGCAGAAGGAGGGCAGTTACAGCAGCGTTTGGTGAGCAAAAAAGGCAAAACCAACTCCGTTGTCTGGGAACAGTTTGGCTTCGAGGAATCAGACGACGAGCAGAAACATGCTAAGATTTGCTACATGGTAGTGGCTGCAACGCAAGGGAACACCGCGAATTTGTTTAACCACTTGAAAATTAAACAGAGTGACCTATGACAATCTAATAAAGAAACAAAAACTGACGAGAGCAGGGGAGCCGTGTAAACGTCATTTTTTTCCTTCATATTTTTCAAATAATTCTCTCTTTGTAAACTTTGTTCAATGCATGCGAGATTGCGAGTGCTGCCATATTTTCGAATATGACCAGTCGTTGTCACCGTCATCACGCGGGTTTAGTGCTTTAGGGTTTAGGTTTAGAATGAGAAGCCGCGCGCGCTGTGAGAAAATGTGTCATCCGAGAGCGCGCGCACGTCTCTCAGCGCGCAAATATTGAGTTCTCTTTCAAGTCTTGCTCTTAAACGGACAAACTCACACAAAACGTATGTCAACATGTCCATCTTGATGAGTATCTTAGCAGACATAGTCTGTATATGCCTTAAGTGAACTTTATACAGTCGATAAAGAAGACGCGAGGTCTTAAAGGGGCAGTAGCCTTTACTGCTGTCTGTTTAATGTCAAACAACAAAAGACAAGGACATCACTCACCGCTCTTGATTGAATAGCTTTTGTAAGTTTAATAGGATTAATCTTTAATTTATGCACTCAAATATGCAATGTTATTTTACATTTGATACATTTCTGTACCTGAAAACTAATGTTAGACGTACATGAAAAGCATAGCCGAACCATATTGTTGATCTTATTTATTTGTGGTTATCATTTTTACGTGAATACTTTTATACTTTGATTCGAATATATGTTATATTATTTATTTTAATAGTTCAAAAAGTACAACAAATGTTACAATTTAAATTGAATTGTTGAAAGGTGTATTTTTAATAAACACAACACATTCCCAAAGTCATGTGAAATAATCGTGTTACAAAATCGTGATTTCAATATTGACCAAAATAATCGTGATTATGATTTTTTCCATAATCGAGCAGCCCTAATATATATAATATTTTCCTATGACATTTATACTATTTATAAATCCCTCAAAATTGACTAAAGTTTCAGCATTATTGCTTTAACTTCCTATTGCAAAACTGTGTGAAATCCACTCTTTTCCAATGGTTCTGCTTGCATCACACTCACTGCGGCTGACCAGCTAGTTTTGTTTTCCTAATAAGCACAAGGGCAGAGTAGAACCTAAATCATTTGTTATTTTTCAAAGCTACAAAATTACATCATTTTCCAATCCCGGCTCCTCAGGTAGGACCAGATTCCTGCTGGTATTACTGCACACACAAAGGCTCACAGAGTTTTGCCAGGATTCTGGGACACAATTGGCCTTTACTTGGTTTCACAAATTAATCACAAGGATTAAAGGCTTAAAATACATACTGCACGCACACAAATACACAATGGAAAATAAAGTGAATGAAAAATAGAAATTGCAGAAGTTCAGTTTTGTATATAATAAGCTGTCACAATAAATTCCTAATCTTATACTTATTTAAAGGAGTACTTCAGTGCTGGGAAGATGAATGTGTATTTAAACCGTGTAATTTATGTAGTAGAAATGTGAAATTATTTTTGAATTTGGTGCCTTCTAGACCGAGAAAAGACAGAAAATGTATTTTCATCTCATGTGGATGAAAGACAACAACTCACAGAATGCACTTGCTTCGCTGCTCAACGAGGCCACTCCCAAAGCCACGGCCACTGGTTATCACTTGCCCACCATTACACCCCCACCCACCGTTGTTTTGATTTTCATAGTAATAATATAATTTTGTGCAGTTAGAGAACAGACACTACAATTAAAAACTGAACGTGTCTTTTCAATAAAGTGTGAGTGAGCCGAACGAAAGTCACGGCACAGACGCAGCAGGAGTCAGATTTCATTCATCACGAGAGCGAAGAGCTGAGGTAAGCGCGGCAGAAAGCTTAACGTTCATAGGAATTCATTGAAAAGTATTTACATTCTGTGAGTGAGATCCCACCCCTATGGGCGGGTTGAAAACATGCGGAACTATATATCCTTCTACTGGCCGTAGTCTCTAGTCTCTGGCCAAAAAATCCTCAGATGATGCAAAATTACGATATTTGCGTCATCTGAGGATTTTTTCCAGAAATAAAATGCATAATTCTCTCGTCTCAGAGGGATATGAGGGGGGAAAGTACCATCATTTGAATATACTACCGGGTTTCTACTGATACAAAGCTTAATGCTAATCGCTGAAGCAACTCTTTAAATAGTTTTCTATGGAATTTCTGCAGCACTAGTAATCAAAATGGACTTGCAAAAAATATGTCTGTTATCAAACAGGTTTCCTGAACAATTCCACTCATACATACAGAGAGCTCTAACCCAAACTCATGCCATAGGTTGAATCAGTGTTGCTGTTGTCAGGTAATGATCAAAGATAAAATATTTTTTTTTTTTGAAAGCACCGCAGAGCCACAGTTTTTACGGTTTTCAGGAAAATCAACCTACAAATGGCTTACTTCCTTGTACTGTTATTGCATATTAAGTACAAAAAAAAGACACTTCAGCTTAAAACATTGATAGAGCAGCTTTCTGTGTCTGGATAGCTTTGCCTCATAATCGCTAAGAGACAAAATGTAGAGCAGGTGAAGTGGGACCATTTGTAATACCACCCATGATAGTACTGAGAGACTAATCGAGATGTCACTCGATGGTTGATTTGCTGATCTGCCACACTTTTAGGCCAGTATTGAAGTATTGAAACCATTCAGATGAGCGACTTGTTTACATCTGCGTCTGTGTATGTAACACCACAAAATGACATTGAATGTTTCTTGATTTGTTTCAATGGTTGATTCTGTTTTTATTTAAACTTAAAGTAATCAGTCTATATCGATAAAATATACATGTCCCAACCCAAAATACAGAACGTTTCATTGGGAATACCTTTTTGAGGTGTGTTATTACAATATAATGCTCTGAAACACTTAGTGTCCCAAAGCTTAGAAATTGCATGCCCTAAAAAAATGGATGATATTGGACTAATCTGTGTCACACACTGTATTAAATAATGATAGAGTAGATTTAGATCATTGCTGAAGGTTGTGACAGAGCCTTGCTCCACAAATTATATAATACATGAATTATATCATCATAAAATGGTAAATTGAGTTAATTGGAACCAGCTGTAAAAGCTCCCACACAAACACTCAAGTATAGAGGGGGAAAAACTGGCAATATTTGTTTTTATCGCCTCTATTCTGCATGGTGATGATGTGTTACATACTCAAACATGCATATCTATAATAGTAATCTGGGACCACACACACACTCATAAGCATATGACAAAAAATGCATTAATATCAGCTAATGAAACACTTACTCAGTCAAACATAAACCTCTTACACTCAAAGGCATATGACTACAGAAAAAAAAATGTTTCCCTGGAGAGAGTGGAAAAAATGAGCCCATCCAGCAAGGGAGGGGACGGAGAGAAAATGAGGAAAAAGTAGAAAGGGGGGATGGAAGAAAGAAAGCATTAAGTGGCATACTGGAAGTTCAATGTGCTTGCTAAAAACCCAGACTCTTACACCATTCATATACTTGACTGACAGTCTTACTAATGTAGTCTATTCCCCACTTCATCTAGTCTACAAATCATGATTTGAGTGTACAGAAAACACATCATTATGACAAGGTTTTACGTCATCAATATTAATATGAAATGAATAAGTATGCCAGTCTCAACAGACTGTGTGTGTGTGTGTGTGTGCCTGGTTCCCTCAGCGGTCTATTAATCTGTCAAGAGAGGTCACCTCCCTCACACCCAGCTCAGTTGCTGCTTAATTAACACACTTTCCTCTGGAATGAGTATGTAGACGTGTCTTAATGTGTGCATGGCACTAACTCTTATGATGTTAAAACTGGCAAACCACCAGATTCTATGTTAAACAAATGGAGTAATGTGTTATGATCAGATTGCACAAATGCATGCAATGAATATAGCAAGATGAGGAACAGACACATCACTAATTCGCAACACTTCATCTTCATGAACAAACAAAAATGAAGGCCAAAGCAGCTAATGATACATTTACTCAGTAAAGTCACGGCCACATCTATATCTACTGTATCTATATGGCATGTGTGGGGCTCCAGTTGATGTGAAGTGTGCAGCAGACCAACCGCAACGCACAGCATCTCAAATGTTGTGGTTTGAGCCAAAGTCTGTCATCAAAATAATTTGGTTTAATTCCCTCCCAGAAGCATCTTGCATGATTGCATTCCCAAACACCAGGCATTCGAACGCAAGATAACATGACAGCGTTTATTTCGTTTCATCTGTGCGCTCTAAGATGCTCGAGTCATTTGTGATGCAGGAAAAAAATCCATCCATTTTTATTATATATTTCGTGGCAATTTCCCAGGAAGTGACAATTTTGTTCTCTAGAACATGAGATGGAAACGGTGCAAATGTTTATGCAATATTCCAATTTTGCGCATAGCTTTCATTTGCAACTTTAGATTCAAACATAGCATCTTTTCCCATGTTAAATACTTTCTTCCATTCCAGTTTAATGTACAAAAATAACTAGGCCTATATAAATTTAGCTGATTTCCCCCCAAAAAAGTAAACAAAAAAGGTCCCATTTCACATACTTCTGCACTATTTTACTCTTTTTGTATTAAAAGTAGCGTGAGTATTGTGTTCACACTGAAAAACACAAATTTCAGACCCACTTTATATTAAGTGGCCTTAACTACTATGTACTAACATTTTAATTAATCATTTGATACAATGTACTTATTGTGTACAGACATGTTTTTACATTGTACTTACATTTAAAAAAATACCTGCATGTAATTACATCTGTAATTAATTTTTTGAGTTACATTTGTAATTACACAGTTGACACTTCAATTACACCTAACCCTACCCTTAAACTTACCCATACTACCACACCTGTCCCTAACTTTACCCGTATGCCACCTCATGACCTCAATATCAGCAAAGGTGTTCTGCAATACAATTTGAACACAGTAAGTACATTGTACTTATTTTTTTATGTAAATACATAGTAGTTAAGGCCACCTAATATAAGGTGGGGCCCAAATTTCTGTGGAGAAGATACATGACAAATGTGAGATGAATGCTTTACCATCAACTCCGCTTTTCATTGTCTAATTTGTTCCAATACTATAGTACAAACAAAGCTACACATAAAATAGTTTGCTCTTCTATTATTCTGCCCACTACACCCACCATATATTATTAATTCTCTCTCTCTCTCGCTCACGCTCACACACACACACACACACACACACACACACACACACACACACACACACACACACACACACACACACACACACACACACACACACACACACACACACACACACACACGTTTAAAAACATTTCACAGAGTGAGACAAATATAAACATATTTTGCATACAAACACTTTCACAGATTTCACATTCGCTTAAAGTGTTAGTTCACCCAAAAATGAAAATGCTGTCATTAATAACTCATCCTCATTTCGTTCCAAACCCATAAGACCTTTGTTCATCTTCGGAACACAAATTAAGATATTCTTGATAAATCCAAGAGCTCTCTGACCCCTCCATAGACAGCAATTTAATTGACACTTTCAAGGCCCAGAAAGGTAGTAAAGACATTGTAAAAATAGTCTGTGTGACTCCAGTGGTTCAACCTTAATTTTATGAAGCGACGAGAATACTTTTTTTTGAACAAAAAACTAACAAAAATAACGACTTCATTCAACAATTTATTCTCGTCTGTGCCAGTCTCCTACGCTGTTGACGAAGTGCAGGGTTCCTCAAACTTGGTCCTGGAGGGCCACTACCCTGCAGAATTTAGCTCCAACCCTGATCAAACACACCTGAACAAGCTAATCAAGGTCTTCAGGATCACTAGAAAATCACAAGTAGGTGAGTTTGATCAGGGTTGGAGCTAAACTCTGCAGGACAGTGGCCCTCCAGGACCGAGTCACATGGACTGAAAGTGGTAATTAAATAGCTGTCTATGGAGGGGTCAGGGAGCTCTAGGATTTATCAAAAATATCTTAATTTGTGTTCTGAAGATGAACAAAGGTCTTATAGAATTTTCATTTTTGGGAGAACTAACCTTTAAGTCACCATATAGATTGAAAACATTAATTATCTAAATCTTCTCCCTCTATTGCATTTGATTTTTCCTAAGTTTTATCTATTGGACACACTCTCTCTCTCCCTGTGTGTGTGTGCGAGTGTTTGTGTAGAAGTAATTGGAGAGAATTACAGTGTGTGTAGTGCCGCTGCTGTATAAGAGACTCGCTCTGTTCTCTATCCTGCATCAGACAGCTGCTCTGCTCACCTTTTTTTTTAACCTCCTACACAGTCTCCAAATTGTTCTCACTCAAAACCGGGCTGGAAACATGCACATATATTTCAGATGATCTTACTATAAAACAGATCAAATGGAAAACAGGTTGAAACTTATGAACAGGTACTTAAAAGTTGCTTTTCTTGTCTATTGTGATGTATATATTAGTGAAACGGCTTCTCAAAAAAGAAAACATTTGATTTTGTCTTCTGGGAATTGATTGGATCGCTGAATGGTTATGGTTTGCTATTGTTGTGATGTCATGCGAGTGACAGGTTGTCCCGCCCTTGTGTAAATAAACACATCATCAGAGAAGAGAAGAGTTGTTGTTGCAAGAGGGAGGGGATTTTTTTTTATTATTATTATTATGAAATATGAGGGCATATGAATTAAGTCTGAAAGTGAAACTTAAATCTGAAGCATTAAAGTAGCATTGAAGTAAGATATATCTTGCATCCTCGGAGAAGAAATGATAACTTCAGCTTATAAGGACTTTAAAAGACACACTTGGACTTAAAGGAACACTCCACTATTTTTGAAATTAGGCTCATTTTCCAACTCCCCTAGAGTTAAACAGTTGAGTTTTACCATTTTCGAATCCATTCAGCTGATCTCCGGCACTTTTAGCATAGCTTAGCATAGATAATTGAATCTGATTAGACCATTAGCATCTCGCTCAAAAAATGACCAAAGAGTTTCGATATTTTTCCTATTTAAAACTTCACTCTTCTGTGGTTACATCCTAGAAAATCGCAACTTTTCATTTTCCGTCGGTCTTAGTACACGATGTAACTACAGAAGAGTCAAGTTTTAAATAGGAAAATATCAAACCTCTTTGGTCATTTTTGAGCGAGATGCTAACGGTCTAATCAGATTAAATGATCTATGCTAAGCTATGCTAAAAGTGCTACCGCAAGACCCGGAGATCGGCTGAATGGATTCAAAAACGGTAAAACTCAGCTGTTCAACTCTATGGGAGCTGGAAAATTTTCAAAAATAGTGGAGTGTTCCTTTAAATTGGACTAAACTGAAGTGAGCTATTTTGACTAACATCTATATATTTTAGTTTAGAGAATGCTGTGTGAACTTATGATAGATAACGCAGCTGCTTTACCCTATAAAATAAAATTGTAGAATTAGAAAACGCTTTGCATGGCAAGATCTTTCATGACCATGGTATTGTACTTGCCTGCATAACATGCATTAAAAAGTGTAGACTGTCACTTTACAGAACAATTCAAATAAACAGGTTAGTCAGAAAATGAGACTGGTGTGGAATGAATGTACTGTATGGGGAAATAAATGCGCTGCAAGGTTAGAAAGAATGTGAAAGGGGTGAAGAGAACCTGAAAGTTTATAAGTGGACAGCCATGTTTCGGAAAACACAGGGAAACCTGTTAGTCCAGATGGTGCAGTTGCATATTTCTATAAATCACACTTGTGAATATTTATGTCTAGAATTACACGCAAACAGCTGAGTCATTCTCAGAGTTCAAGGCATCATGCTGCTGTTTGTACTTTGCTAATGTACAGCAAAAATAATCCGCCAGGCTCCCAAATTCCTCCTCTGTGCATTGCAGTCCTCATAATACAGTTAAGAAATGCGAAATCCTCTGTTTGAAGTTAATAAAAAAATATGACGTTTGCAATCCGTTTTACAAGAAAATTATTTGGATCATAAAAAATGGTCCCTATATGACAGGTGATTGGAGGGAAGAAAAATATTGTAAAATAAAACGGCTTGGTGATGTCACAGGACGAGTTTGAGAACCAGGTTGATACATTACATTTGGTAAGAAAGTAAATTGTCCTAATTTGATTTCATGCTGACATGAAATCCATTTTAATGTGACAGAAACTACCATTCAAAATGTTTGGGTTGGAAAGATTTTTATATATACAGGTGCTGGTCATATAATTAGAATATCTTCAAAAAGTTGATTTATTTCACTAATTCCATTCAAAAAGTGAAACTTGTATATTATATTAATTCATTAAACACAGACTGACATATTTCAAATGTTTATTTCTTTTAATTTTGATGATTATAACTGACAACTAAGGAAAATCCCAAATTCAGTATCTCAGAAAATTAGAATATTACTTAAGACCAATACAAAGAAAGGATTTTTAGAAATCTTGGCCAACTGAAAAGTATGAACATGAAAAGAATGAGCATGTCCAGCACTCAATACTTAGTTGGGGCTCCTTTTGCCTGAATTACTGCAGCAATGCGGCATGGCATGGAGTCGATCAGTCTGTGGCACTGCTCAGGTGTTAGGAGAGCCCAGGTTGCTCTGATAGTGGCCTTCAGCTCTTCTGCATTGTTGGGTCTGGCATATCGCATCTTCCTCTTCACAATACCCCATAGATTTTCTGCTGGCCAATTAAGAACAGGGATACCATGGTCCTTAAACCTGGTACAGGTTGCTTTGGCACTGTGTGCAGGTGCCAAGTCCTGTTGGAAAATGAAATCTGCATCTCCATAAAGTTGGTCAGCAGCAGGAAGCATGAAGTGCTCTAAAACTTCCTGGTATACGGCTGTGTTGACCTTGGACCTCAGAAAACATAGTGGACCAACACCAACAGATGACATAGCACCCCAAACCATCACTGGCCGTGGAAACTTTACACTGGAACTCAAGCAACGTGGATTGTGTGCCTCTCCTCTCTTCCTCCAGACTCTGGGACCCTGATTTCCAAAGGAAATGCAAAATTTACTTTCATCAGAGAACATAACTTTGGACCACTCAGCAGCAGTCCAGTCCTTTTTGTCTTTAGCCCAGGCGAGACGCTTCTGACGCTGTATGTTGTTCAAGAGTGGCTTGACACAAGGAATGCGACAGCTGAAACCCATGTCTTGCATACGTCTGTGCGTAGTGGTTCTTGAAGCACTGACTCCAGCTGCAGTCCACTCTTTGTGAATCTCCCCCACATTTTTGAATTGGTTGTTTCACAATCCTCTCCAGGGTGCAGTTATCCCTATTGCTTGTACACTTTTTTCTACCACATCTTTTCCTTCCCTTCGCCTCTCTATTAATGTGCTTGGACACAGAGCTCTGTGAACAGCCAGCCTCTTTTGCAATGACCTTTTGTGTCTTGCCCTCCTTGTGCAAGGTGTCAATGGTCGAGTCAGCAGTCTTCCCCATGATTGTGTAGCCTACAGAACTAGACTGAGAGACCATTTAAAAGGCCTTTGTAGGTGCTTTGAGTTCATTAGCTGATTAGAGTGTGGCACCAGGTGTCTTCAATATTGAACCTTTTCACAATATTCTAATTTTCTGAGATACTGAATTTGAGATTATAATCATCAAAATCAAAATAAATTAACATTTGAAATACATCAGTCTGTGTGTAATGAATGAATATAATATACAAGTTTCACTTTTTGAATGGAATTAGCGAAATAAATCAACGATTTTTGACGATATTCTAATTATATGACCAGCACCTGTATATATATTTGTAAAAATTCTCATGCTCACCAAGGCTGCATTCATTTAATATAATAACAGTAATATTGTGAAATATTATTTCATTTTAAATAACTGTTTTTCTATTTCTGCATATTTTAAAATATAATGTATTCCTGTGATGCAAAGCAGAATTTTCAGCAGCCTTTACTCCAGTCTTCGGTGTCACATGATCCTTCAGTGTCACATGATTCTTCAAATCATAATATGTTGATTTGCTGATTAAAAAAAACATTTATTATCAATGTTGTAAATACTAAAGCGTATTTTTTTAACAATTCTTTAAAAATATATTTAAAAATATTTTATTTAAATACAGTTCAAAGGAAAATTATGTATTTGAAAGAGAAATCTTACATAATTTAAATCTATTTACTGCCACTTTTGATTCATTCAATTTGCTGAATAAAAATAATCTTTTTGATCCTAAACTTTTAAACGGTAGTGTATTTTCAAGTTAAACAAGATTCAGCAAGTAAGACATCACTTTATCTTATCCATCTAATTGGTATTAGGTCATGAAAAGTAAATCTTGAAATTAAGTTTTTTGGTTATTGGTTAAAATCGTGAACATTGGCACCTTTATTTAAGATTAGAAAGACAACATATTTTCTTTGATCAACATGCATCAATGAATCATCCACGATAAGACAAGAAAAATAAGTAATTTCATTTTCATTTCTTGTTTCAAGTCAATATTTGGGACACGAACATGAACAAGAACACATTTGTCATGTTAAAATTTGATAATCTGGTTTTTGCGAGCAAGATCTAGAATTACATGTAAATGTCTGCAGGTGAGTTTACCCAGTTACAGATTGGTGGCTCCAAGAACAAAAATGTCATTGTGAGTGTTACATAACACCAAACAAAACCATTTCTTTTTTACACGTATGTCGCAGGGTTATTAGGTTAAAATAACATGCATCAAGGAAGCGTTTGTGTGCAGAGAGAGAGAGTTACAGATTGTGGGAGGAAAACATGGAGAATGAGAGATCAGTGACTTCAAGGTCAGATGAGTGCAGAGTGCCATGTGACATTCGTTTTAGTGTAGCATTGATTTCTCACCCCTCTCTTCCCTTAGGCTAAGAAACAAGAGACCCTATGCCTCTGTCTTTCTCTCGCCTATAACACACACACAATAGTTAGTCAAGGTTAGTGTGGAAAAGCCAATTCCTTCTTTGAAACAGGGCTTACTGTGTGACTGCAGGCTTGTTATCAAATGTGTGTGTTCGACATTAGGGCTCAAATCCGCTCGATGTAGAGTTTTAGACAAGAATTTTGGGCACACACACATATATTTGTGTGTATGTTGGCATGTCGACCTAAAGGTGAAGCTGAGCTTGCCTCTGTCTGTCTGTGCAATAAGAGTGGTGTCCATTTCTGCCTTGCGCACACTTCACAAAAGCTTCATTAATCCAAGACCAACAGAGAACGGCCTGTGCGCTCGATACCATAAAAGCACGCAACATACCTTTTGTTGCTGTGCGTTCAAAAGCCATACAACAAGAAAAAATGAGTAATGACATGCAAAACGTGCAGAACGGAAACAATACTTTAGGGTAACGCGCTGTGATGCTTTTTACAAAACAACTGTGTGTTGTATTTGTGTTTGCCAGAGGCATGGAAAAACAACTCAAAACAAAGCCAGTGATAGATTTGAACACAACTAATGGTGTTTGCTTGTAAAAGAGCCGTGCGTATTACAGAGACAGAACATAGATGTTGGCAGACGGGTGACGGAGCACCATCACCACTACTTTCTTCTCTCCTGCAGTTTGGTTGATAAATAATTCAGAGGAGGTGCATGTTGTTGATTAAGACCTTTACTAACATATGCCTTCCGGCTGAACACAATGTGTTGATTTGGTTCACCGTACAGGTTGTGGACGTACAGTAGCGACTGCAGACACACAAGCAACATTTAAACAAGGAAAACACAAGAGACAAACTACTGGAATCTCTGGTTAATGTCAAGAACAAAGCACCCAGTGAGTATTAGTAAAAGAGGAAAGGAAAACAATGGTGCAATATGGTGGCTTGTGAGTGTGCTTTAAAAGGAAAGATTAAAAATGATTAAGTCTGTGGTTGTGGATGCACAATATATCTGTGACTAATGTAAAAAAAAAAAAAAAAAAAAGTACAATATAGCTTTTTTTTTAATTATATGTATTGGTCTGAACTTCCTTTTGAAAAATTTGGCTTAAAAATGTTTTATATGCACACTAATTTTTTTATATAGGAACTTGATGGATATAAAACATTGTATGATTATTTTTGTCATGACAACTCTCAGATAGGGATGTCAAAATACCAGAAATCTAGTACTGATACCACCAACAGTACATGATATTCAATCGATACCACGGTACAAAAAGAACAATAATACTTAAACAGTAACTCCTTTATTTAAACCATTTAACATTACAAAAAAATAACATTAGTGGCACTTGGCCATCAAATAATAAATAAAATGAAACAGTACTTAAAAAATACTTTGCTTAGAATTAAAATAGCTGGCACATAAATTGCAGTATCAAGACATGGGTAAGTAAATAAAAAGGTAAAAATACAGGAAATTTTGTACAGTTATTTACGTTCTTCGTAAATACAGTTGAATACTGTAAATGCAGCTGAATTTGAGGAGCAAAATAATAACGGGAAGCTACTGTTTAGTCTTACGGGATAGTACAGTATTTTTTAGTCTAGTTAGATGTGCAACGAAATTGCTCGAGCCTGCTCTTAACTCACGACGCATCAAATCCTATCAACAGGCGTACAGTCAAATAGGTTTAACATTACAGATTTTCAATATTTTATTACGTTCTACCACGTGCTTGTAGGCGTTTTTCTTCTTCTTTACCCTTTGAGGACCGACTGAAACACTTCTAAGCATACTATGTGCTGCCCCTATCAGTTCTGGAAGAATTTCAGCCTCGCTACCTTTGTTACCATCAGTACTTACGCTACTGTAGAAAAACGAGTACCGTAAGGATTTTAAAATGTTGCTATCGAGTTGGTATCAAAGTATCAGTTCTCATGACATCCTTTCTCTGAAAGTTCGGCATGGTAATGAGCATGACAATCAAGAGCAAGATCTGCTACACTGCTGCTGCAGAGCATGTACAGAACATGCCACTGATACACACGACATGCTGCTATAAGCAAGCAAGACATGCGGCTGCTGTACAAGCATACATGAATCACCCCATAGCAGATCAATACAGGTGGAGCTGGGGAAGGTGCAGGGTTTCTGAAAGCGCACTGCAAAGTGTTATGGCAAACATTAGGCAAGAATTTGAATGTTGAGCAGCGAGCTCACTGGCTACTAGTGGTGTAACAGTTCTCTGTAAAAAATAAATAAATCGATCGGTCCAGTTCTCCACCCACAGTTCTGAACGCACTTGGACCGCGGTTCATCTCAAATCTGGTGACGCATCTATAACATGGTTTGTTGAAAATAAATAAAACGAAAGACAGAGTTCGGCTAATGTATGTTTTTGTTGACGGATACACATTCTGGCTTCCCAATACTTCACAACAGCGATGATCAAAAGTATGGACAAAAAAATACTATGGTAGTCAATGGGAGGGCGAGATCTGCTTGGTTACATTCTTCCAAATATCTTCCGTTGTGTACAGCAGAACAAAGAAATGTAGACAGGTTTGGAACAACTTGAGGGTGAGTAAATGACGACATTTTTGGATGACCTATCCCTTAACTAAACTGCAGGTTCATAAACCACCAGGAAAAATACAGTAGTACTCAACAGCTTGCAAATATGGCATGGACACTAGGTATACACCATGCAAATATGCAAGTCCTTTGGTACATAATCAAAGCAAACAGAGAGAAAGAAAATCTCATAATAAAGCATTTGTCACCATCACATGTCTGTCTCACATGGCCAGATATTCCCCATGTTCTGTTGTTTTTTTAAGGGTGAATGGAGAGATTGTGAAGGAACTGTTGTCATACTGAATGGTTTGGTAAATATTGTCACAGAGATAAGTCTACATCACTGTTCATTTTGTGGTAATAGATAATGCTTTCGAAAAACAGATAAAGAAGCTTTATGGGGGAAAAAATGGCACAGGTGAGCTATAATAGGCTAACCATTGGGTTTGACTATGTTAAAAGAGTGGGAAGATACAATATTTTATCATCAGCCTCTAAAAACACATCTGAAGAACTCACTATAGCGGTAACTATGGAAACCACGATTAAGACGCTTCTGTAACGTTGGTGAAAGCGAATCCTGTACCGTTTATTTTATCTACCATTTTCCACATCGTGTCATGCGAATAAGACATTGTCGTCGAGACTAGTTAGTTTGTATCCCTCTCTCCATGTCAAAGAACTTGAAAAACAAGACCGTACAGTAGGCCAACACTTACTGTTTAGTGACTGAATATATACATAATAAAATGATCTACATGTTACAGTGTGGAGGAGCAGGAGCGGGAAAGAGTTGTCAGTCTGGTCTTTCTACGCGTTATGCGTTTACATAACTTTATGGCAGCGCATTCTATGAAACACTGTCGAAAAGTACAGCTGCTGCTGCTTCCGCGTATCTGGACAGCGTAACCAAGTGAAGTCGAATACAATTTTTTTTTTAATCAAGTTCCTCTCCTGAACTTGAATGTTCAAGAACACATATCAAACATTTAAAGTACTTCCTGTCCAAAAAACGTCGCTCTCGTTACCAAGTGTCTACAATTGTTTCCATTAAATCAGAAATGGATCTGTTGGAAATGTGTCGTTTGACGCTCGAACGACAGACAAACATCGAAAATGCGACGAAACCTATTGGTTGTTGGTGGACAACGTGGACGTTTCATGTTATTCATGTCTGTCATTTCTACGCTGCCGATGGGTGGATTTACAAACGCCTACAAAACGCGCAAAAAGTTAAAAGTTGTAAGCTCAAAACTTACCAACGTCAGTGTCCGAGAGGTTTCAATAATTCGTCTCTTATTCTCACTGCTGCTGTGTAAGTTGAGAGCAGAATGAGCAGCGCGGCGTGTTTGAGGAAGTATTTACCCGCTCACTGTGACTGTCTGGGGTTGACAATACTGGAGGAGTGACGTCGAGCAGGTGAGAGAGAGAGAGAGAGAGAGAGAGAGAGAGAGAGAGAGAGAGAGAGAGAGAGAGAGAGAGAGAGAGAGAGAGAGAGAGAGAGAGAGAGAGAGAGAGAGAGAGAGAGAGAGAGAGAGAGAGAGAGAGAGAGAGAGAGAGAGGGGTCTAAATGTTCCAAAAATACATAGTTTTAAAAAAGTCTATCTATCTATCTATCTATCTATCTATCTATCTATCTATCTATCTATCTATCTATCTATCTATCTATCTATCTATCTATCTATCTATCTATCTATCTATCTATCTGTCTGTCTGTCTGTCTGTCTGTCTGTCTGTCTGTCTGTCTGTCTGTCTGTCTGTCTGTCTGTCTGTCAGTCTATCTATCTATCTATCTATCTATCTATCTATCTATCTCTATCTATCTCTATCTATCTATCTATCTATCTATCTATCTATCTATCTATCTATCTCTATCTATCTATCTATCTATCTATCTATCTATCTATCTATCTATCTATCTATCTATCTATCTATCTATCTATCTGTTAATCAATCAATCAATCAATCAATCAATATCTTTTTGTGATCTATCTATGTCTTTCCCATTTTTGTTCAAATCAGCAAAAGATTATTCACTAATAAGGTTTCTACGTTAGGCTATCTCTCCCAGGCTTTGAGTTGTCATGTCTGACAATTTTATATTATGATGTCATATAGTTAAAGATTAAAAAAGAAATGCACAATCAAGGTAATAATTTTCTGTTGAAAAAAAAAAAAAGTTTGTTCATGTTTGTTTCTCATTTAACCGCCTTTGGACTAGTTTATGAGTAACCATTGTTGGTGGTTAACCAGGTGCTTTCGTTTCCTGAAGGCAAGGCAGGAGATTCCCGATGGAAACCATAGCTTTGGGAATTCCATTCAGGCCCGCCCTCACACCTACACAAGGAATGGGTATGGACAACACACACACACACACACACACACACACACACAGCCTACACAAAGAAGCAGCTGTCACATGATGCTGACTCACAGACTGCCCCACCCCTTCAATCTAGGTCTGTCAGTGGTGTATAAAGCTCGGAGTTTCAGTGTTTCTATTTTTAGTATAAACTGACCATTTACCCTAATCTGACATTTCTGTGCAACAAATGAACCATGTAACTGCAATCCAACAAATACTGTTATTATAGAAAGTTCCGAACAGTGAAGACTCATCACGTGGGTTTATGATAGATGGTTTCACTTCTCTGTTTTATAGAACTGTCTTGACAGTTATTCCCTTCTTCTCCTTTATTGTTTCTCTTTCCTCCTTATATTTTTCTCTCCTCTTCCTGTCTGTCTTATCTCACCCATTCTAATGTATCAGTGTTGCCTCACTTCTCTTTTACTATTACTTTCCTCTTCTTTCTTCTGTTTTAGAGCCTCTGTTTTAAGTCAAGTCTGTAATGAGTTTTAAATATGTTTTGAGAATGATAATTATTTTTCTAGTGATCGAAAATTGTTTCCTTACTGGAAATGTAGCCCTTCATATTCATTTGATCACATCTTAACACAATCCCTTACACTCAGAGGTGGTTCTAAACACGTTTTACTTCAGGACAAGATTTTGTTTTGGATATCAAGTGGTGACTCAACAAAATACTAAAATTGTTTATTGCACAACATAAACAAAAATGTCCTTAAAAGCAAATGTCCAGATTTATTATTTTAAAAAATATTTATCATGCAAGTGAACCTGTATTTAATGCAGGGTTATTAAATTAAATTAAATCTATTCAAAACATTTATGTTAGTTGAAATAAAGCTATAATAATATATTAGTTGAAAAACTTAAATTAAATGAAAATTTTAAATGTTGCCTTGACTGAATTATTGACTGACAATAAATAAAAAACAAAAATTTTATTTAAATTAAAAATAAATTAAATCTAAATAGCAAAATATTTTTTCTTTAAAAAATAAAACAAAATTACAAAATCACACAAAAATATAAAGAATTCAAAATATGAATAAAACTAAATTACATTGATTTAATGTAGCCCTGGTTATCTTATTTTGCATTGTTTGCATTAAAGTTTTTAAGGATAAAGAAATCACGCAACCTGACCATGTTGTCATTCACATTTAGCAACTTTCCCTGTTGCTCATGACCCTGTCAGAACTAGTCTCAACCCACCGATTAAAAACTACTGTCTTTACAGTTAGTTTCTATCTTTACCGTCTCCAACAGGCATTAACTGGAAGGGCTCTAATAGTTATGAATTTCCTGACTGACCTGCTTAAACTAATAAGCTCTGTCTTGGTGGAGACACTCTCACTGTGTTAGTGAGGTGAGTCTGATCACTGGGCACAGTGGGCAGTGGGACGACTGACCGAGGGTGGAGTCAGTGCCAGTTTCCCCACAGTGCCAGGGCAAACAGTAGTCTGTGAGTAATGACAGGAACCCAGTAGAGAGGAAAGAGGAAACCCCCCAAAATAACATTCATCTGGTTATCGACTGCTATCTATTCCTCACTCTGTCTCTTATTTTCTGTCCCTTCTGATATCTTTCTGTTACATACAATTGGCACCGAAGGAAAAGACACAGAGCATGTTGATTATGTATGCAACACGAACATAACCAAAACAAAGAAACATAAAACATGATCTATGCCTGAGTCATTCCAACCTCAAATTTTCAAGAACTGGTAGCTACATCCTATATAAACTGGTTTGTACATTTTGTACCCTGTGGTATGCTGTTATACTGTTGTTCTCTTAAAGAGCAGACAGGAATGTAAATGTTCAGGCTGTGTTCTCCAAAAGAAAGCTTGATAATGGTGGTGGTGACCTCATGTATTCAGCGATAGTGCTCTGGAACTCTGCCCTCCCACTGGAGATAAATAGCACATATTCATCAGGCCATGGGTGAGGGTGACGGGAAATTGGGAAATAAATAGCAAAGGTGCTAATATCCTGGAATACATTATCTTGGTTGGGGAGAGCAGTGCTAAAAGAAGACCTCTGACTGTTTGTAAACAAAAGACGCTCATTTCCTATTCAAATAAATGCATGTATTTCGAACAGGCAAATCTGCACAAAGGACTCCAAACTCTATAGTTCTGTGAGTTGTAGCCAGTAATGGAAGTGAAGCTCATTCATGAAAACACAAAAGCTGGGTATTGCTGAGGACAAGGTCATGCTTCCCAAGCCTAATGGATCTTATGTTTGTCTATCCCATTGTGCTTTAGGTCTTCAGGGACAGATAAACACCTGTGTGTGGTCAACGTTTGTTTCAGTTTGAGGTTCACTGTCCTCGATTCATATGTATCCTCTCAGAATTACCATAGTAGAAACTAAAATCAGGGCCGGCCCGTGGCATAGGCGGAATAGGCAAATGCTAGGGGCGCCACTCATCCATAGGGGCGCCAAAATGTATTACTGATACTATTTTATTAAAATTAATTCGAAATATTAACTTAACTAAGTGCCCCACCTCTTCCCGGTCCGCCTCATCAATCTCCCACCGCCGAGCTACTTGAAGTACGTCAGAAATATAACGCGCGATCAGTTTAACGTTGGGAATTTGTTGTGTCGCGTCGCCTCTCGCCGCATCTAATGTAGACAGGATTGCTTTCAATTTTTACGGTGCTTGGCCGCTCGCGCCAAGTGTAGACACGGTGAAAGTTGCCTGATATGATGGATGGCCGAATTGTAGTGTCAAAAAAGACAGAAGCCCTCTGATGCAGGGAAGATAAGGGAGACACTGCAAAAATGCTCTTCTTACTTAGTATGTTTGTCTTGTTTCTAGTCTAAATATCTAAAACTTCTTAAATTAAGATGCATTTAGCCTACTAGATAAGTAAAATGACATAAGATATATGTTCTTGTTTTCTTGAAAATAAAATCAAAATTAAGTGAGTTTATGCTTAAAACAAGATAAATTATCTGGGGTGAGAAAAATAATCTAGTTTCTGATTGAATCTTGTTTCTTGTTTCCGCCCCAAACAGAAATAAGATAATTTTTCTCACCCCATTTGGCAGATAATTTTGCTTGTTTTAAGCAAAAACTCACTTCATTTGAGTGTGTTTTCCCCCCAGAAAACAAGAAAAATTATCTAATGTCATTTTACTAGTAAATACATCTTGATTTAAGATTTTTTAGATATTTGGACTGGAAACAAGAAAAAAATACTAAATAAGAAAAGCATTTTTGCAGTGTAAAGACAGAGGTAGCGTGATGTAGGCTTATTGATGAATGAATGTACAGTTTATTTAATTGCATAGTAGTAAAATACTATGTTCGCTAATTTATTCCAGTTTTACCTTAAACTTTATGCAAACAGCTGTTCTGGGTTCTCGAGAGGCCACAGCCAGTGTGATTTTGTAAATAAAAATGCATGCAATATCACTTTTTTAATAGCCTAATGTTTTTACTCTACAGTTGTGCAGTTTTAAGGGGACATATGGCAATTTTAAAATGTATTTGCCAAAATTAGTAATGATATTCATATACAGGTTTATTTAAACTAGCAACATTTTATTTAAAATTCACATTAAATATCAAAATTTCTCAGTTTAATTCATGGTGAAAACATGAATGTGCATAGTTTAGTGGAAGATTGCTGCCATCTACTGGAAAACAAACACTTTTGCTAGTTCTCAATGAATAGTTTGTGCATGAATGCTGGATGCTATTACTCTTGCTATTTGTGTTTAAGCTGTAATGTGGCGTAGGTGCTATTTTTGTATAGTTTAACTATCATCAGCCTTTTAAAAAATAAAATAATGATAATAATATCGTGAACATAATGACGGGGTAGAATGGACTGGACATCATATAAAACAACAACAATGAAAATAAAAATAAAAACATCAATGCATTACAAAAATAAAACAGTAGTAATTCCACAACTTAGAGTGATAACATGTAGTGCTAAACCTTACAAGGGGCACCAAGTAAAATCTTGCCTAGGGCAGCAAATTGGTCAGGGCCGGCCCTGACTAAAATGACCACTTTATATCATGCTTCTATTTATTTTTTACCTTTAGGGTCCATGAACTGGAATATAGAATTATATTCAAAAATAAAAAATATATATCAAAATCATTCGCAATTGTGTCGCTGGTTCGAATATCAGCATGACTGTGATTTGATTACCTGCCACCTTGTACTCGCAACACGAACACCTTGAAGTCCCACTAAAGTAACTTGAAACACACAGCATTATTCAATGTGTTGACGTAATGCCGTGTTCCAGGCAACCCGTAACCCGTGTTTTTCCAACCTTCTACCCGTGAAAGTGCACTGGAACGGCAGTCAAACCCGTGACTTCCCACCCGTGAACTCGTACTAGACTCCCAGTTACGAGCTCTGCCGTCAAATAGCCCACGAAACAACAATGGCAGCCCCTACGAATGCGGTGTTTATGAAACAAATAACGTCAAATAAAAGGTATAACAGCTTCTCTTGCCGTATGCGCCGTTTTTTTCCTCTGTTTACCTCAAATAAGCAAGGAGTAAGCAATTTTGCCGATAGAAATGATTGTAAATGAGCATAAGCCCCATACGGTCCACCATGCTTTGTTTATATCTTGCTACCACAATTCCGTGGGCTCAGGCAGTTTGGCGTGACTTTGCCTGGAACGCTACAAAGTCGTGAGTCGTGGTTTGAAGCTGTAATTTATGGGCTTAAAAAACCTGCCAGGAACGCAGCATTATTTCCACTGAAACAGGAAGACAGGGTGGGACATATCGAACAGCTCCTCCCCCTTTAAAAAAAATAGCCAATAGGGCTTAATCTATATCGCAGATCGCAGAGTCGTTGAGCTAGGTAAAGCCGCAGTTTCCTCCTAATCTCCTCTGGGTCCGACACGTTTTCTGGTCTGCGCCAACTCATGATCTACTTTGTGCCATCGTGTCTACACCCTTAAAAATAAAAGTGCCAGGAAGGACCAAAATGGGTTTTCACAGTGATGCCAAAGAAAAAACTTTTTTGGTTCCCTGAAGAACCGTTTGGTGAAAGGTTCTTTAAAGAACAATTTTTTCTAACCATTTTATAGTCCTTTAGACTATTCTGCATTTCAAAGAACCTTTTGTGCAATGGAAAGGTTCTTTGGGTATTAAAAGTTCTTCATGGAACCATACACCCTGCCAAAGAACCATTTAAGAACCTTTATTTTTAAGAGTGTATGGACCGGATCAGACTGTGTGAACGCTGTGAACGTGAAACCAGACTTAATTTGCCCCAATGGAAAGCATATTTACACTGTCTGAATCGTTCCCTATCCCCTATATATTGCACTATGTGCCATTCACTATGTAGAATATAGTAAATGTGTAAACATGTGACTGATTTTAGCCACAGCTTCAGTGTCTATTTATAAATTAGGGGTCAGAGTGATGAAAAATCATTGATCCATACAGTGGTGCAGGTACGACCACTTTGTAGGCCAAAACACGAAAGTGAGTTAGCATTTTAGCACTTCCGGTTCCATCGTCCCAAAGTCAATGGGGTTTTTGTATGGGGTTTTGATTAAATGAATTTAACCAAAAAACCCATCATCAACCCAAAACCCCATCAAAAGTGTCTTGAGCTTGTGTTCTTGTGCACAGGTGGCTGAAATAAGGTCTGTGGTGAACACAAGCTCAAGACACTTTCACGTTTTATTCTTAACATAAAATACACCAGTATTACCCAACTCATGATTTTTTAAAGATTTAAAGACTGTCCTTAATATTTGCTAGCAAGTGGCTAAATGAGACTTCAGAGACTGTCGAGGAGATTAAAGGGGTCATGAACTACGTTTTTTGTTTTTGTTTTCTGATGTTTCCTGAGGTGCACTTATAATGTTAGAATGCTTTTTACAACAAAAATTGTCATAATTTATAAATAAAAGGCATTTTTCCTACCCTGATTTTAGCCTCTGGTCTGGACGCTCCGTTTTAAAGGGATAGTTCACCCAAAAACTAAAATTTTATGTTTTTCTGCTTACCCCTATAAGGCATCCAAGATGTAGGTGTCTTCGTTTCTTCAGTAGAACACAAATGAAGATTTTTAACTCCAACCGTTGCTGTGTGTCACTCATATAATGCTTGTCACTGGGGACTAATTCTATTAGAGTAAAAAAAACATGGACAGACAACTTCCCGTAGGTGAGGTCAAAAATAGTGGCCGGGTCATAGATATATACATAGATACCTCATTAGTGCCTACGTGGATCATGGCGTGGATCGCTCGAATGAGGAATCTACATATACATATCTATGACCCGGCTGGAATTTTGACCTCACCTATGGGAAGTGATGGCAGTCTGGAGAGCTAAAGCGTTCGTCTGATATGAGGTGATAAAATTGCATAAATACCGTTCGGTTTCTCTCAGAAACCGATCGTTTCGTGTCTTAATACATCAATGTGTCGTCACGAGCCGCAGGGTTTAATTTGCAGTTGTCTGTCCATGTTTTTTTTACTCTAATAGAATTTGACCCCATTGACAAGCATTATATGAGTGACACACAGCAACCGTTGGAGTTAAAAATCTTCATTTGTGTTCTACTGAAGAAACGAAGACACCTACATCTTGGATGCCTTAGGGGTAAGCAGAAAAACTACAAATTTTCGTTTTGGGGTGAACTATCCCTTTAAGGGGCGTGTCCACTGTGAGAGTTCAGTGTAAACACCCACTGCTGTGATTGGCTAACGTCTTTCCATTTGAAATAGTATTACTCTCTCTTTTAGCGCGTTTTTACTATTAGAGCTCTCATGGTTAACTAATCGTGAAAAGTTTTGAATTACATTTAGATCTATGGCATTATATTTAGATCTATGGCATTATATTTAGATCTATGGCATTATATTAAGATTGTGGCATGAAAGGTTGCAATGATGAGCATTGTAGCCAATCACACACATGTTGAGCGCATGAAAGCAGCGATCTCATTGCAACTCAGTTTCTGTAGTGTACACTAACTAATGCTTTCATCTTCACTAACAGTGCAAATGTGATATAGTAAAGAGATTCGTTGAATAAAACGTGAGTCACTGATAAACTCTCCTGTTTGATTGACAGGTTCAGCGCATGCTGCTCCAACGATTGCAAAGGGAGCTTTCTTTATAGAATTTAATCACAGATTATTTTCATCCTACTAAGAGAAACAACGCAAGTTGATGTTTAGTCACTGGTTTGATTTACTGACACACAAACAAAGAACATCTGACTACATGAATCATCACATTTCAGTTTCATGTTTATTACTTTGTAGCTCGAAGGTTTAACACTAGGCCTATGTTACATGCGCGAATCGGTGGGCGGGGCTAAACAGGCAGTGATGAAGTAGCCGTTGATATTCTTCTGCTGAGGGGGTGCTTGCCTCCTTTTTACGTTATAGATCCCCACTTTGAAAAACCTGTAGTTTGCTGGGCCTGGTGTCTATAAAAGCTTTTCTTTGACTAACAAGGAAGTTTTCAGCTCTGAAACTTACAGTATTTTCTTATATTACCATGACCTTTTATATATCAAAAGCTCAAGGGAAAGTTGATTTCTCAAATCATTACCCCTTTAAACGCCATCAAGCCAAGCAGGAAAGCTCAGTCAACTTTTACAGCCTCGTTATACTCATAATTGTGCTCTTATAAACTATTCTATTGTTCTGGGAAAATGTTTTGAGATAAAAACTGAAAGAGTTGTCGAAAGCTTAGTGATGATGACGTTGTTTATAGCCTAGCTACTGTTAGCTTTTTACTTCTGGCGACTGCATTTAGGCTTCAAAATTCATAAAAGTTCTGAATCTGAGTGAATAATGACAAAACGTTTAAGTATTATAAACTTGTGTTGATCACAGAGCTGGTTTTTTTGTGATATCCAAAAGCGTTAGCTTATATACTAGCATAGCATACAGATAAGCGATTAGCCTGATGGCTTATTTTATACACACATTTGCACTTACCCTACATATATTCTCAATCATCTTTAATGTAATTATGTGTTAGATTAAACTGTGTATTATAAGTGTTAAATGTCCAAATATTTCAGTTATAAATAAAACAAATGAATAATGTTCAATTATTCCCTTAATAGGCTATTTTTATTATTATTATTGATTAATTAACAGTTAATCGACTGTTAAGAAATTATGTTCAATTGGTTTTATTATGCACTAATGTGTTTTTGTATGCATTATAAAATAAGCAATGCGTATTTTAAAGTCATATAATTCGTATTAGGATAATCATTAACTGACAGTTTGGGGAGACCCGATTTGTCATGACATCCAGTTGGCCTACAAAGTGATGTCATACCTGTCCTGCACCACTCCATTGGCGGAAGTGAGAGACTGTAAGTTTTGAATGCTTATATCTTGAATTTTGTCATTGTTTTGGAGCAAACTAGCTTATAGGTAACAGTAAGGATAACATATTCATACTATACATAAAAGCCAAAAAACTTACATTTCTATGAAACAACGATTCATTTAGCCTTTTATTACATTTCTATGAAACAACGATTCATTTAGCCTTTTATTTGCATTGACACATTGATCAGCGAACATAGGCCTACATAGAGCACTCAAATATGGTAAACGGAAGATCAACCGTACTGCTTGATGCGCAAGAACCAGTGAGGTTCTGAAGAACCTTGCTGCATCCAAAATCACATACTGTATACTGTAGGTACCATTTTTGGGTTAAACTTTAAAAAGTATGTTCTATATTGTACGAATGTAAGTATGAATGAAGTTCAGACGTGCTACATCCGCCATGTTGTCACTGTCACATGCTCTGTTGGCATACTGGTTTTCACATACTATATAGTAGGGAAGTATTTGATTTCGGACTCAACACCTCACTTCAGAATCTTGCCTGAAGTAGTAAGTCGTCTGGGAACTTTTCACGTACTATTTGTGAATACTCTGAATTCGGACACTGTTTCACAGTTTTTTGCCTACTATAGTGTAGGGAAGTAGGCATATTCAAATGCAGGGAGCCACTTGTTTCATGAATGAATCAGTGTTTTGAACTAATCATTTGAGATTCAGTCAAGCACTCTTAAAGTAAATGTCTTGTCACCCCCTATATGGTGTAACCTTCAGAAAGAATAACTGAAAAACTGTTACTGAGAAAATGCACTTTATTTATAAGAAGTCCCTGACTTGACTTAAGGGCCTGGTTGGGGGTGGTCTCCGTATCTCTAAAGATTGAAGGCTATTTATTTTTTTCATGATGTCACAATTGTTCAGTAACCTATTAAATGAGGGATAGGCAGTTGTTGTATGTATAGTTACTGGGTTGATGGTCTTAGTACAGACACTTGAAGAGAGGAAGTGGGGTCATAAAGGCACCTTATTCTCAATGCCGAATGTCTGTGTCTGAACGTGTACTCGTACATCAACACAACTGACGTGCTAATAAATATGACATTTCAAGCAATTAAATGCTTAGAATTTATCAATTGCTCTTTCATTAGTGGGTCAGGGGAACTCAAGGGAGTGTGGCAACTAGAACAGGCCCATTTCTATCTCACTTTCCTTCTTTAACATCCTTTTCTCTTTCTTGCCATATCGCTACCTTCATTGCCACGCTATTGTGATATTCCCTGGATCCTCTTTTTCAGTCTTCGTTCCTGTCCTTTGCTTTCTATCTTCTTTTATATACACTGTGTCCTGTGCTGGATGACCTAGTAAAGCTCTAATGAAGTCTACTTCAGACAATAGACTAGAGACGAGACTATTAATGAAATGTTTGCTGATCTGACATCAGTACTGTGCTTTTTCTCCTACAGTGAATAGGCTTTATATTTAAGCTTAGAAAACTGATCCCAGATCAGTGTCAAAATAACAGAGGGGCCTACAATAGCAGTGGACCTCGTCATTAATATTTCAAAGGATGAAAAGAAATAGGGCGAAATGTATTGTGCTGCTTCTTTTTTCTGTCATATCAATTATTTAGGCATTCTGCAGCTTAATCAACCTCTCTTATGTGGCTGTTGGCCGAAGTGCCACAGACCACTTTGATAAAGCGAATTATCTTAACCTAGTTATATCGCATTACTAGGCTGCAGTTTGATAATAGAGCTCGCACTTAGGAAGATTATTGAGATAATGATGAGAGGGATACACATTTGACTGGAATAAGCACCTTCATTAAAGTTAACTCGTGTTAGTTCGTCTCTTTGAAGGCCCGTTTATGTTTCAATAAATAGAGAGAGAGAGAGAGAGAGAGAGAGAGAGAGAGAGAGAGAGAGAGAGAGAGAGAGAGAGAGAGAGAGAGAGAAAGATATGGTAATGAAATACTCTTAATTATGAATCAAAGATCCTAATTATAGTAGGATAACTTTGAAGACTAAAATGCTATCGATATCTGACCACTTATATTTAGTAGGAAATTTAATTACCGCATCAGACAAAAAGCTTGACTGGTTGTCCTTTACTTCAGTATGTGTCGCCCCCTAGAGCCTGTATATGAATAGCTGGAAAGTCTTTGAAATTAATACTTTAATATAGGCCTAGTTATTGTATAATTAATATATTTATCTTTTATACTATTTGTTTTCCTTTATGCAGGGTCGTTGAATTTTTGTTTTGTTTTAATTTTTATAATGCATTAAGGAAAGGGGATGATCATCAGTAGGTCTGCTGGGGAATATGAAGTCATATGAATATGGAAACAAATTGGATTGGTTCACTTTAAAAAGAAAATCACCCCATGGTTTACTCGCCCTCAAGCCATCCTTGGTGTATATGACTTTCTACTTTCTGATGAACACAATCAGAGTTATATAAATAGATATCCTGACACTTCCAAGCTTTATGTGACGGGGTCCATTGAGTTTGAAGCTCAAAAAAGTGCAACCATCCATCATAAACTTGCTCCACACGGCTCCGGGGGGTTAATAAAGGCCTTCTGAAGCAAAGCGATGCGTTTGTGTAAGCAAAATATCCAAATTTAAAACTTTATAAAGTAAAATATCTATTTCTACCAGACTGCCTTCTGTATTCAACTTACAAAAAAGCGTAGGCTATGACGTCGTGCGGAAGCTAGATATTTTACTTGATTTAAAGCAAGTTTTAAATTTTGATATTTTACTTACACAAACGCATCGCTTTGCTTCAGAAGGCCTTTATTAACCCCCCGGAGCCGTGTGGAGTAGGCTTCCTTTGTGATGGACTTAACTTTTGGAAGAGCACTTTTTTGAGCTTCAAACCCGTGGGCCTATTCACTCCCATGGAAACAGGATATTCATTAATATAACTCTGTGTTCATCAGAAAGAAGAAAGTCATATACACGATGGTTTGAGGGCGAGTAAATAATGGGGTAATTATCAGTGAACTAATCCTTTAATACTGGCGCTTTTTTCCCTTAAATTTGACAGTACAGCATTTTTTCAAATGTAACATTCGAACACAAATAAAAAAAAATATGATATAAAAAGAAAATGTCTCTTAATCTGGGCATTTTACAAATCTACTTAGGTTCTTTCCAGTGAGATGAATTATCCTACAACAAAACTCACCTCAACACACTTGAAAAAGCAGGTTTGAGCGTGCGTTTATATGACCTTCATGGTTTAAAAAAACAGACATTTTTAAACATATATTTTGGGAATAAAGCGGCTTTAGACGATGGCCCAATTGCTTAACAAACTGTCGATATTGTACAGCTTATGACACTAAGTTATTTTTAATGAAAGGTTCAAGCGACACAGATGTTCACAACATTTCCATACAGATTTACATCGAGGTTTTACCGAACTTCGCAAATGCATGCGCTTTGGAAATGACCATAACCATAGTTAAGCTGTTATTTATAACAAATGCATATAGGAATACGTCTTCCAAATGGTATTGCTGTGTTAGACATCAGTGGTGGCTAAACTCAAGTTAGCACAGCTTCACAATAGTAACAGTGGTATTCTATTGAAAACAATGGTAGCCATGGTAATGTTTGTAAGGGTTAAGTCAGCATGGGGGCCACTGCAAAATAACTACCAAAATGTGAGGAGAAAAATGAATTACAGCAGATGATAGGATAGCAATATCTTAATATAGCTGCAAATTAAATATATTACTGAATTGAAAAATGTACAGCTTGTTCCAGTTACGCTATACAATCACATTATGTCATTATAAAATATGTACTTTTTATATCTGAGGTGTTAGGATATGCCATTTAACTGTTTAATGAAATTAACAATATATTGTCTAACAAGCCTGTATTGGCATAATCATACTCATCCAAACTATAACAAATGCCTTGTACTTAATTTATTTTTAATTTTACATTGTATAAAATGACAGCACTGAATTATATCTGCATATAGAAAGGTAGTTACATTTTCTTTAAAAAAAACAAAAAAAACATTCTCCTTTATTCGACAAACACTTAAGTAGTTTCAGAACAATCATTCACTGAACTGCACTGTTTACATTTGGCACTTTTTTGAATTAGTCTTTGAAGTAGGTGAGGCACAGGACAAACAAACACCGAGCATGACATGCCTTGTGTGACTGTCCTTAAATTCAGCAGCCAAAAAGAAGATAAAGATAAAAAACGAAGGTATTTGTGGTATGACTCCGCTGGTTTCTCAGGCACAGGTGACTCTGATGTCATAGGTTTAAGCCGATAATGGGTTTAGCTGTCTGGGGAACCCTGCCCAGAGTCCTCTTGTCATCTGGGCAGATAGCTGGATACTATAACACTGTGGCCTCTTCCATAGCGTTTACCCACCTGCAAAATAACAGTTTCATTTCTTTATTATATTTCTGTTGATTTCATTTAATCGCAATTTTTGTTTGCGTAGTGTTGGTAGTGGAGTGTTATACCTGCGTGCAGTATGCTGGTCATCTGCTCTGAAGGTGTAATACAGTGTTTTTTTATGGTAGAGCTGGAAAACATTGTCTGTGTCTTCCCCCTCTGATCGATCAGACAGCTTCACAGTAAAACCCTGCAGAGGAAGACTTTCAGATGCCACTTTATCCTGCAGACACAAAAGAGAAAGACAGTTCAAATGTGTGCCGGGGGTTGTGCTACATGGTACTAAAAAAGACCTGACCCAGACAAAAATGAGCTTTTATTTAGCATCGTTCAGTTAGGGGTCAGTAAGACTTTATTTAATAACATTAAATAAATAAACATTAGTAACAATAATAAATGTTTTCCATATTTGATCTGCTGAACATATTTCTGTCCAAGGAGTCCTAAAAGTGTAACTTACTATAAATACTCATAGACTCCTGATGTTACATCAGCCAGACAGTTGTCCATATTTGACCTAATGATATTTCAGAACAGCGTCCTCGATCTTGAACTTTCTATTCTCATCAACTCCTTCTGATGTTTTATATATTAGTCCATATTTGACCTACTGAACATATTTCTGGCCAAAGAGTCCTCAAAGAGAATACTCATAGACTCCATCTGATGTTTTATCAGCGATACAGCAGTCTGTATTTGACCTATCGGTGACCTACCTAGGGTGTTCGTTCTTGAGCTTTCTATACATACTTATAGACTCCTTCTGATGGTTTATTAGCCAGGAAGTAGTCCATCTACTAATAATTTTCCAGGCCAAATATTCCTCAATGGGTAACTTACTATACATTCTTATAGACTTCTATCAAATGTCTTTCAACCATAGAGTAGTCTATACCTTACAAACTGAACATATTTCAGTTCTCAAAGGGAAACTTACTATTCATACTCATAGACTTCTGACGTTACATCAGCTAGACAGTTGTCCATATTTGACCAATTGAACATATTTCAGGCCAAAGAGTCCTCGACCTTGAACTTCGTATACATACTCAAGGACTCATTCTTACGCCGGCTTCACGTGCGGTGGCAGCGCAGAAGTAGTGCGTATGGAGAGCGGGAGCAGTGCGCGCCCGTTGTGCTTTCACACTGGCAGCTTTTGACGCGCGCAGCTGAACCGCGGCTTGTGCATTGCAAATACAGACGAATATTGTCCATTCTGTCACATTTTCCGGTGTTTTCCTCTGACCCCAGTCTCGTGCTTTGATTTATGATGGGCAGCATATATCTGCTGCGAATGCGACCGTGTTCCCCTCTGTCCCAAACACATATGCATATAACATACAGTATATTTTTCATGATAAAGGTAACCTTAAAGTTAAGATCTGCCTCTAGCTTTAACCATTTAAATGGAGATTTGAAGTTTAGGCAAAAACTTCTGGCAGTGATGTGTTTTTGTGTATTTTATCAATTTCTTCCACAGCGCTGGATGTCATAGGGTGATTGTGAAACACATAGAACACTTCACTACATGATTTCATGGTGAAATTTGTTATTTTTCATGTAAATCAGGTCAATTTTGATCAAGAACAATGCACTGTGTGCACTGCCCCTTCTGCTCTGCTCCTCTGCGTGCGGTGTGAATACTCTAATCTGTTAATACGGGCGCCGAAAAAAAAAAAACGTGCTGCTTACACTCTGCTAACGCGTGCAGTGTGAAACCGGCCTTATGTTGCATCAGCAGAACAGTTGTCCATATTTGACCTACAGAAAAAATTTCAGGCCAAAGATTCCTTGTTCTTAAAGTTTTTATACATACATTTTAATTCATTGACTCTTTTTGAGACTTTTGACCTACTGCTAATATTTCAGAACAAAGTGTTTTCGATCTTGAACTTTCTATACATCCTCATTGTCTCCTTCTGATGTTTCATCAACATACAGTAGTCCATATTTGACGTAATGAACCTATTTCGTCAACACATTTGTAAACATAGTCATTGACACTTGATGTTACATCAGCCAGACAATAGTCCATATTTGATCTAATGTAGATATTTTGAGCAGCAAATCAGCATATTAGAAGGATTTCTGAAGGATCATGTGCCACTGAAGACTGGAGTAATGATGCTGAAAATTCAGCTTTGGCATCACAGGAATAAATTACATTTTAAAATGTATCTAGAAAACAGTTATTTTAAATTGTAATAATATTTCATAATATTAATGTTTTTATTGTATTTTTGAACAAATAAATGCAGCCTTGGTGAGCATAAGAGATGTCCTTCAAAAACTTTTGAATGGAAAATAAATGCATTACCATTTTACCTTTTACATTGACAGCCCTAGTAGTATTTCATCAATCACCCAAAGAGGTGAACAAAAAATTATGATGTAAAACAAAATCTAGATTGTTGCGTGTGCATGTATGCTAACAAGTGTGTGTGTGTGCATGTAATGTAGTGTCTGTGCTGGTGTGGGAGACTCTGGGTCCCCTCACCTCTCGTGCTTTAAAGGTGTAGAGCACCTTGTCTTTGAGCAGGAACCACAGCCTCTTCCACTTCCTTTTGCTCTTTTTGCGCCTTTGCAGACTGCCACTGATAGTGGACCCCTCTGCACCCACAGATACCTGCACACATGGAGGCTTTTTTAGGCACATTGTGTAATAATGTTTTAGACAGAAAAATACCATAACATGATTCAGAAAGTGAGGGAGCTGGGGAAAGTTTGTGTGTGTTTGTACCTGTGTGAGAGGTGAGCTGCTCTTTCTGTTCCTCCACAGGCTGGGCGGCTGTAGGCTCTGGAACACAGCAGAGAGAGGCCTGCTGGCCCTGTTTGAGCGGGGACTAGCGCTCCCACATGATCCAGGAATATTACCACCTACATACACATTAAACACGGACATTAACTAGACAGAATTCAAGATTATTTTAAATGTTTCAAATGGAAATGTGATATTATGTTTAAACAATCAATTGCAGACGAATAATGATGAATTTTGAGAATACATTTTATTTTGGATAAATTATTCTAAAAAAAATATTTTATCTGTGATTCTGAGCATTAAATAGAAAATACCACTTACTCACCCTTTAGTTGTTCCAAACCTGTATGAGTTTGAACACAAAAGAAGATATTTCAAAGAATGTTGGTAATCAGACAGTTGATGGTAGCCATTGACTTCCATAGTAAAAACATAAATCAATGGCTACCGTCAACTGTCTGATTACACATATTCTTCAAAATATCTTCTTTTGTGTTCAACAGAAGAAAGAAACTCATGCAGGTTTTGAACGACAGGAGGGTGAGTAAATAATGACAACATTTTCATTTGTGGGTGAATTATCCCTTTAAAGGTTTCAGATCAGCATCCAATCAAAGTGAACAGTTAAAATGAAACATTTCTGTACAATTTGTAACCCTAAATTGCTTAACATACTGTCTAATTTTGCAGTCTTTTCCTCTTACCCTTCTTCCTGAGCTCAGCGTAGCAGTGATCACAGACTTTAGCTATCCTATCCTTCAGGTACTTTAGAGGATACCTGTTCCGCGAGCAGGAACGACACACAACCTAAAAACCAGATGAATAAAGAAGAGAGATGCTAATGTCAATAGTCATTAAGATTTTTAAAAATACATTTAAGTATCCATTAAATTGATCAAATATGACAGTAAAGACATTTATAATGTTACATATAATTTCTATTTCAAATAGATGCTGTTCTTTTTTTGAACTTTCTATTCATTGAAGAATACTGAAACAAAAAAACGGTCAACTGTTTTCAACATTCAACATTTTCATTTATTTCATTTATTTGGGTGGGACAATGCATATTGATGAACGTACAATATAAATTGACGTAAATACACCGGATTTAGCACAAAGCTAATTTCCATCCGTAGTCCAATTTTAACAAATGTTTATTGTGCACTGCATTTTTTTTTAATTGAAATAATATTTCACAATATTATGGACTTACTGTATTTATCAAATAAATGCAGCCTTGATGTGCATAAAATACTTCTTTTCAAAAGTATAAAGATAATCTTACTGACCCCAAATCTTTCAACGGTATGTGTACAGTGCTGGGTAGTAACTGATTATATGTAATCTGGATTATGTAATCAGACTCCAAAAATTAAATACTTGTAATTAGATTATATTACATTTTAAAATACTCATCATCAGAATAGTTTTTATTGGCTTTTTATTGCTTACATTACTTAATATTCACAAAATGGCAGTAAATTAATCAGAATTAATTGATTCTCACTAATTCTTCTTATTTATCTTTTAAATTTTCCTTTTTTTTTTAAGTTTTGTGGAATTGCAGACACATGGAAAATTGAGAGGCCGCACAGCATATATGAATAATATATTTTCAAGTTATTTATTTCTTTTAATTTAACTTTTTTAAATTAATTATTAGCTTTCCCCCTGCAGTTTATTCCCAAACCCTAGTTTGGGAAACCCTGATATAATGTCATGTTTAATGCACTTCATGTTGTCAACAAAAAAAGGGAATCATTTTCTCAGTGTATTTTTTATCAATATGGTACACTATACTATTCAAACCAATGTTATAAAAAACCTTAGGTCAAAAGAAATCTAAAAGTAGTGAGATTATATTACCTAACATGTGTAATGTAATTATTATGTTACTAACTACATTTTTTTATCATGAAATTTGTATTCAGTAAGGGACTATAATTTGTAAGTAATCTACCCAGCACTGTGTGTGAGTGTGTGTGTGTGTTATATAAAAGAATTTAATAATAAAAAATGGAATATACACAAGATTCCTGAAACTAAACTAAATTACTTTGCACAATATTTTCTGGAAATATTGGAAAACTGCACTATTAAATCAACATATAACTGTGACTGAACTAAATAATAAAACCCTTTCCTGACACAAGAGGGAGCTGTGGTATATTGTTTGATATTTTATTATCTAATGCAATCATGTTCATACATTTTCAAATCTTAATTCGAATCTTAACACTTTTTAGGGCCACTGTAAAGACCACCTCTGAGTATTTCATTGTAAACTGTTACATAAGTCAAAGAATATAAGTCTCCCTATAAACAAGATACAGATGTTTTACCTTTCCACATGCGTTGCAGTGATGCCGTCGCAGTGTTAGTCTGAAGTCTGACGTGCAGTTCATACACATCATCACATGTGACACAGGAACCAGAACAGGAGCAGCCTCTCCCAGAGACATCCATAATTTCTCTCTCGCCTGGAAACATGGACAGTGAAACCGAATGTGATATTTTAACAAATAGATTCCTTAAAGAGGACCTATTATGCTTTTTTACATTTTCAACTTTCTTTAGTGTGAAATGTTGCTGTTTGAATATAAAAAAGTTACAAAGCACACTGTTACAAAGTTACAAAAGTCACTGCAAAGCGAGTTATTCTCTATATCGTACATTTACAAAACATGCTTGAAGCATTTGACTAATCACAACACACTGTTCCAACTGACCAATCAGAGCACATAGTGCTTTTCAGAAGGATGGGCTTCACAAAAACAGATACTATACTGAGCGTTACTAACAGACTGGGAAGAGAGGTGCCGCAACAATGTGAAATATGTGGAAAATAATGTGTTTTTTGAACATTCAAGCATGAAAACCTATTCTAGTACACCCCAAAAACTTAATCAACACTTTTTAAAGGACATAATATGGCCAATTTAATACTGAATACTAATGAGAAGATAATTTCCTCACACCTCACTAGAGCAGCTGAAGGTATTGAGGCCTGCAGCGTGATCCGCTATAGCCCGGCTCAACGTGTGGAACCAGTCTTCTCTTTCTCCTAAAGAACTATCAGAGACAGAGAGAAGCCATGCTTGAAGTGACTGTATGACAGTGGGTGTCAGTACATACAGTACAGACACATGCAAACAATTATGGAAATGCTCATTACCTTGCTGAGAGGGTGATGGTAACATCGCTGACTTCTATCCTGAGCGTGTTGAGCACATTGTCTATGACAGGTTTACTGACCTACAGACACATGAAAACACATATACATTTTAAAATGCTGCTTAGTTCTTAATACAGTTTGAATCACTCCTAATCTAACAGAGGAAACCAACTATATTTTGTTTCCTAGTTGCTTAACCAAAAAACAAAACTGATCTGCTGAGAGGTGCTGCTGTCTTACCTTCATTCCACTTAAAGTCAGTGTGTTCTTCAGCCTGTATTTACCATCCTGCTGAGGGTAGGTGTACAGCATCACGTCATTCATCTGTAATACACACATTCACTTAGCTAAATGGGGAAATTCCATAGATTTTTACTGTTTTTATATAACCCTAACCAACACCCTAACAGAAAATCTTCAGTATTTTTACAATAAAAAACACTTTATTTACTTTATTTTTAAACCATTCATTTTTGTGAAACCAATGAGGATGCCCCCAAAAAGAGCCTTTGATTTAGTTCACTTCAAAATACAAGTTAGTAGGTAGTAGGCACACACACACACACACACACACACACACACACACACACACACACACACACACACACACACACACACACACACACACACACGTGTTAACTAACATGATAACATTTAGATTAGAGAATTCAATTATTTCATTTTAAATCATTATTACTACTATAGACAATAATAATGCATTTAAACTATTTAAACCCCTAATCGTAAATATGAGCATGATGCTTGCTTTCTGTTGTGATTATTTCCACCACAAGGAGGCAGTAAAGGCTTTAAATCTCAACCTACTTGACTTAGATTAGAACAACTGCTCAAAATAGTTTTCACACGATTCATTTCATTCCTGCCTTTGTAATGCACATTCTTCCACAAGTGTAGCATGTTCTGTTTAGTACTCAAAACATTTCACATGTTCAATACAATAGGTTGTGCTTGATAAAAAAACTTTAAGTTTAAGGGATATTTTTCTGCGCTTCAGTCCTGACAATGAAGTAGTTGTGAAAGGAATACAAACTCACGCCCACAAACAGACAAGCCCTACACTTCAAACCATTGTGTTTGCTTGACATATATAGCTCCAAACAAAAGTGGTGACATCATCAGACACGCAATGTGCGTGCCCCAAACATCCGCAGTTCACAGGCAGGGTCCAGGAATTCAGTCCGGACGCTCCTGAGAAAGGCTTTTTGGGTGGAGGCAGCAGGACAGGGACAACAAAAACATCAACACTAACAGTCACAACAACCCTGAAACAGCTGAGAATGTAATGGACACAACAATACTGTCCTTAACAAAAATTCTCATGTGTGCGTGACGTGTCCCTTTAGACTGGACCAACAACTTATGAGTCCTACATAAAACCTCCATAGTGATCTGATATGATTACAGTAGCCAAGACTCCTATTAAACTGCACCACAATTTTACTTAACTAATATTTAATGTCTCACAATAAAGCTTATTCAAAACTAATATGTCACAGTAGGGTTCCTTCCTATACCTTTTGACTTTTCCAGTTGTTTATGATTAATGTATAAGGATTTTTGATAATTTATAGAGATTGCTGGGACAGATTTTCTTTTTTTTATGTTTGGTAAAATTCCTTGAAATTAGTAGCTTACACAAATTACAAATAATAATAATAATTTTAAATAACTTTTCGAAGCCTGTAAATCCAGATATTTTAGTATTATTTATAAACTATTATAGAATGTGCTTTTATTTTTTTATATTTTAATGTGTATTTGAATTTTAGTAGTTATATACATTTTATGTACATTTTGAAAGTTTTTATTTAGCTTAAATACATTTTTATTTTAGTTTTATTAATTTTACTTCAACTTTAACTTATTTTATTTCAGTTAGTTACCAAAGCAACATTTGTAATATTCATTTAAATTTTATTTTTCATCTTATATTTGTATATATTTTTTATTTCAGCTTTATTTTAAGGACCAAGAATGACGTGTGACACTTTGTAAATCACAAAATTAAAATTCACTTCTCTAAAACGTTTTCCACGATGGTGAGAATCCTGTCTCAATGTTCACAATGTATTTCTGAACCATGGTCGTCCTTCAAAGACAGTGACTGCATTGAGTCTGACTGCTGTAGGGAAGAAGTGGCAGATTAGTACAGGCAGTGATGGGTGGTTTTAACAGAGGAAATGGCCCTCACGCATCCGCGTTTGAGTAATGATTTGTTGGCAGGATTTTTGAGCCGATTCACTTATTACTCCATAAATTAAATCTGGATCTCAAAGAGTCATCGTTACCAGGGGACCCTCTGACATCATATTGCACACAGTCTGTGCTGGACTCTATGACATCAGTCACAAGCTCTCATAAAAAAACATCAGTCAGAACGTGATCGCTTCAGGGAGGGCAAAAGAGCAGGAAGAGTTGAAAAAAAACCATGAAGAATAAGTCTGACTGATGCAGATGTATGTGAAATGCGAAATTCAAATACGTAGGCTACAAAATGCCTTATCTCTCTAATAACCTAACCTCAGAGAACATGTGGCAATGTGAAAATCAATTTTTTCCACTTTTTTTTTTGGGCAAGTGCAGTTTCGCCAAAAGACTAGGTAATCTCCTACAGTACATGATGCTGTGAATCACACAATGCACAATTTGTCACAAATATATCATAAATTTGGCAGACGCTTTTATCTAATCTATAAATCTATAGCGACTTCAAATTGCATTCAAGGTATACACATTTTATAAGTTCTTGCTTTCCTTGGGAATCGAACCCATGACCATGGCATTGCTAGCACTAAGCTCTGTTTGAGCTACACATTTTGAAATATTATTACAATTTAAAATAACTCTTAGTATAGTTTAAATTGTACTTTATTTATTGTAAATTAATTTAGGTAATTTATTCCCGTTCAGCATCATTACTCCAGACTTCAGTGTCACATAATCCTTCAGAAATCATTCTAATATGCTAATTTGCTGCTCAATAACCATATCTTATTATTATCAATGTTGAAAACTGCTTAATATTTTTCTGGAAACCATGATATAGAATATATTATTTTCAGGATTCTTTAATGAATAGAAGGTTCAAAAGAACAGCATTTATTTGAAATAGAAATCTTTTGTAACATTATAAATGTCACTTTTGATTAATTTAATGCATCTTTACTGAATTAAAGATTTGTACTGAAAAAAAAATTCTACTGATCCTAAATTTTGAGTGCAAGTTGACAAGATTTAAAGCATCTTAGCTGAACTCAACCATACCCAGATGTTAAATCTGTACAACAATCTTCTCAAAATCTCATCAAGACATTCAGAAAACCACCCAAGTGAAATAACTGAGTGTGGAAGTGGTACTTTAGTGACACCACACCACGCAGTTTAAACAGCTGAACTGACTGCTCAGTCTAATGTTTTTTGTGTTATTTTCAGCTGCGGTGCCTCAGTGTTGTTGATCTGTTGTTCTCTGGGCCTAGTCTTCAGTGTGCTGTCAGTACAGTCCCAGCACAGGAAGCTGGTATCCACTGACCTACAACAGACATCCTGAGAGGAAGCACGACCCTCGAAAACAACAGCGGTAGACGGGTGGGGGTAGCCTTGTGCTACAGCTAACATAGCCTCCAGTGTCCGGTGAACACAAGGCACATATATACCGGCTCACTTACTCTCTAGGAACCTGGCTGACGTGTTCTTAACGACCAAATATCAGTGAAACAGAGATAATACCTGTCTGACTACTCAGTACACAAGGGGGCAATAAAGGTTCCTTCAAATGTCTGTGTCACAAAACTGAATGTGCAAGGCAGCTAGCTGCAAACACATTGACAGTTTAACTTTAACTAACTTGCCAAGCAATATTCCCTTCAGACTGTTGCTCTGCCATGAAGACAGTTTCTAAATCCAGCAATATCCAATGAGGAGAATGCAACACCTACTTGCCATCAGACACATTTCCAAATGCAAGAAGCAGCAATATAAGTCTAACTGAAAGAGATGCTGTTAATGGTCCCTCTCTGCCAATCGGTCTGATCAATCAACATGCATTTACAAAACACACAAACTAAGTCATGTGAGCTCCAAATGGCAGTGAAGCCACCCGTTCTACGGCATGTAAACAAACCCTTGTGGTGAAAAAGCATACTTTTTAAAAGATTGCTTATAACAGAAATAATTTACCTTAAAATGAATGTACTTAAGTGTGAACTTAATGTTGCTTTTGGACACTTAATTACATGTTATATAACTAAAATGTCGGTAACACTTTACAATACGGGTGTACTAATATGCATTAATTATTGCTTAACTAATGCACAGATAATCATGTGTTAATGTATGACTCATGAAGAAATAAGAAGTAATAATTAATGATTACTGCATCAGCAGCTAATAGAGTCTATATGGTAAGTAATGTATGCATTGCTATTGATTAAATGTATCATGTATTAATTCCATAATTGCATATACTATTACCTATTACCTAGTGTAAATTAATAGTTAATTACTACAATTGGGCAAAGCTATGTACTTCATCTTCCAGTTGTCTGCTTTAATTAATCATTAGCTAATGATTTGCAAATGTATCATTATGTTATGACTACTTGTTGAGGCACATGACTATTAACAAATTAAGTAATATGTCATTATTGTTATGGGTTTTGACATCCCCTGTAAAGGTCTGTGGGGTCTGTTGCACATGCAGTGAATGTGTTTGAAGGATGGGCAAGTTGGGCTGCACACAAATATCAGCACACCAGAATCTGAACTACTGACCGCTGCTACACCGTATTTAAAACTGGTAGCGGCCATTTACCGAATCATGCCGCAACAGCTGTTTACACTGGAGATGACAGACCAATACAAGTCCATTTGTCCATCATGACAAAAGTAGCGCAAGAGCTTGGCGTATGTCAGAAACAGAATGTGGCATCAGTTTACTGTCAGGGTTTTGTGTCGTGTAGCGTCACGCCACATCCAGTGTAGTTTCACTGATTAATTATAATGGGCTCTTTTGTCTTTGTCCGGTCTAGACACAGTGTTATGAAATAGCAGTGCATGCCCACATGTTCTCAGTGTTCCGCCTTTGAATCCTAGACCTTAAGCTTAACCTGACATATTCCTGTGCCATGAACAACAAGGTACTGGATGTGGCAGTTCATCTGGCACAGTGGAATTGTAGAGAGCTGGAAATTGAAATCTATGGCTTAGTGTGGATGTCAAAACCATTACTTAACAATTAGTTAATAGTCTCAACAAGTAAAGTAATAACTAAACGATACCTTTGCAAATCATTAGCTAATGATTAATTAAAGCGCACAACTGCAAGTTGAAATGCATGGCTTCGACTCATAGTGGTAATTAACACATTACTTGACACTGTTAGTTAATACTACATGTTATTAAGGAATTCATACATTGACATTTAATTAATTACAATTCATATCTTAATCTATTAAACATAGAATCTTTATTAGCTGCTGATGCAGTAATCATTAAGTGGTTTAGTGGCATTAACATGTGATTATCTGTGCATTAGTTAAGCATTAATTAATGCATATGCACCCGTATTGTAAAGTTTTACCAAAATGTATAATAATTAAATGTATATTTTGACCGACTCAAGTAAGACATAAGTACATTTTCATTTGTAATTTCAATTTCAAAGTCATTGAAATATGGTTAACGTGCACGGCCGAAAGTACTGACAAGCAAACAAAATATAATGTTAATTATAAAATGTTAATTATTTTTGGCCAATTGTCTGAAACTTCACACACTTTCAAATGCATTTTCACTACATGAAAAGTTCTTAGTGTGTCAAAAAACATAAAAATGCTTTATTACCTTCAATTCATCTTGTGCTACTATATTTCATTTGGAACTCATGTGAAAATGTTAAAAACTTTGCTTGGCAAGTAGTGAAACCATGTCTTAGTGTTTCAAAAAACATTCAACATTTTTTTAACATTGTTTCTTTCTTGGAATTCCAAATCAATAATTGTAGCACAAGTGAAAATCAACAAGACTCTTCATTTTCAGGGTAGCCCAAACTTTCCACACCCAACTTGATTTTGACATGTTTAGTCGTCATTTTTGGAGCATTTACTTGTCAGTTTAGTGAGACCATTTGGCAGTGGCATCTTTCCTGACCTCTGGTTGTAGTATGGATCATATTTTCCAAACTGGCATAGGATAATGTACCAAAATGCATGACTTCCTCAACAATCTATGACTTATATTCTTCATCTCGACCCTCACCCTCACCCTCACTTCTTCTATCCTCCTTGATCTTCAACTTCTTTCGTTCTTACTACGACCTTAGGTACAAATTTTCCTCTCTTTCTTCTATAAAACTTACTAACATCAACCTAAAACACAAGTGAAAAGGCTATTATAGATTTTTTGGTCTTTGAGTTATTGATTTTACAAAATGTGCATTAAAAAATTACCAACAACTTTGGAAAACACATTTAGATGTTATAAGTATTTCCTAGACTAAAATGAACTCACAATGGAGCTTTGACAGCATGTGAACTTTCATGTGCTAATGTCTCCTTCACTTCCTTGTTGCCAAAAATGTCAAGCTCGTGGCACATAGATTTTTCATTTTATTGGCTGAAGGGGATGTCGTATGATAATACTAAAATGCAATTTTTTTTGGTTGAATATTATTTCTCTGCATAATTTATAAATGACGATACACCAGGTAGGTTTAAGATTTGAAGTACACTACAAGTGCACATTCAATATAATTGAGCACACTTCAAAAGAAAAGTAGAGAAGCATGATAAAATACCAGGAAGAGGTGTCTGGGCTGCCTGCTTTTACGAGAGACCTTCATCAGGGTACCCTCCTTCACAAAAACCTGCAAAACACACAGGTGCCAGAGGCAAGGTGAGTTATGGGTAAGGGTGTTATTCACTTGAACCTTTGATGTCTAATAACTGTTACTGATCTTTCAGGTTTTACAGCCAGTGAAAACAGTAGTAAACTATAAACATGAAACCATAAATACAGTGTATGGAGCAGAATTTACCCTTCCTGGTTGGAGAAGGTCTCTTTTTCCTCTCACGCTGTAGTCAATATGGACCAAACGAAGCAGGTTCTCCTGCGATTTTGAGGGAGAAAGACATGAGAGTGAGAAACAGAAATAAATCTAGAAAACGAAAGTGTTTATTTCTTATTCTTGATGAGAATAAGAAAGAGCTGTTAAGAAATGAATAATACAGACAGAAGGATTCTGTGTCTGTCTGAGACTATGGGCCCTATCATACACCCTGTGCAATGCGACGGCAGGCACAGCGCTAGTGTTTTTTGCAAGTTTTTAGCCTGACGCAGTTATCATTTTCACGTTCAGCACCATGTTGTTTAAATAGCAAATGCAATCATACCCATCTGTTCACTCATTGGCGCGTCGCTATTTTGAGGCAACTGAAATCAATGCGCCATTGACCAACAAAAAACGGATTGGTTTATTGCATGTTACGCCCAAAACACACCCATGACTCAATAAGAGAATAGGTACAACCCTTTTGGACAATGCGCCTGGCGCCCCAATCGTTTTTTCAGTCAGTAAACTAGCAAAAGTGGATTCGGACACGCAAGTGCACCTGCGCCATGCGTTCAGACTGTTAAAATAGGGCCCTATATGTGTGTGTGTTTGGAGATGCCTCTGTGTCCCGCTGATTTCACACTGCTCTTTTTGTTTCTGGACACCTGGGACACTTTGATGACATAATTTCCCCTTGCTCCTTTTTCATCATGTGTTAACAATACAACGCACTCTCTCACAAATAGAGACGACTCACCCCGTGTTTTAGATTGTCATTAACCTGGTCTGCGACCTCTGACACGATTACCAGCGCAGCTGTTGATAAAAAGTTGCAGTCACAATTAGTGTTAAATATGGTCAAATATGGTCAGTGTTCATCACTGTATGACAGAGAGACAGAGACAACAATACCTTGTGTGTCTTCATACTCTTTCGAATCCGGGGAGAGATTGTTTAAGTAGTCTGAAAAGAATGAGATAGAAACCAAATGAAGAATAATCAAAACACAATTATTTTTCACAGGCTCATCCCCTTACACACACTCAAACAGTCTTATGTTTTGTTTTGTACAGGATCCCACATATACACCCTCAAGGTTGAAATGATAACAGCCTCCGTCACACTCGAGCACAACAATTTACACACTCACAACAACGTTGTTTTCCTTTTTAGCACATTTATTCAATGTAATATTGCAGCTGTTTCATTCTAGTCTGTGTGATTTCTAATAACTAATCAGACCCTCACACACACACACACACAAATTGTTTATTAGGAGCCTAAATTGTGGGATAAGCTATTATTTACAATTAACTCGAACTCAAAACTTGGTATTTGCAGCTTTTGTATGGTGAAATCGAATCATCAAAGCTCATAATGTGACAGCACTCAAGAGTGAAATTTCACCAATCAAAATGTGAACACCAGGACTGCAAGTCAGCAGCAAAAACATCAATTTTACACATAAGATTATGTCCATAAACTGTTGAGAAAGTAGTTTTATTATTTAATTACTGTATTTCCTGTGTTCTGATGCAGTTAGATAAATATAGACTCTGTTCTGTTGCAAAAATGAACCGAGTCTATTCAACTGCATTACACATGTTAACTCTTTCCCCGGCATTGGCGGAAATTTACGGCTTTCCATGTTTTCACTGTTATATGGTAGGGGGTGCTATGCCATATCTTCTGAAAGAGTACTGAAACTCCTGATCAAATCAAGTTGGCAGCAACTGCCGGTACAACCGAGCGTTGGAAACGTGTAATATGGTTTCTCATGTTTGTTGTGTTTCGAAAATATTTTAGTTTAGATTTACACAACTTGCATATAGTGTAGCTTTTGTCCAGGTAATTTTACCCTTCAACTTCATAGAAGCCAAAAAGCTTCCATACGCTAGCTTTTAATGCAGAGAGTGCCGGTCGGATTTCTTGCTCAGCCTTCATGCGTCTCTGTTATGTGCACGCCACAGGGCGCTTCAGAGTTGCGCCTTTTGTGTTCCGTCAACATTACGTTATCAACATTTTGAAAATAGATTTTTTTTTTACATTTGTGAATTGATTTAGAATCATCCACGTCTGCATGGCGATGCATCTAAGAATCAAACCCCCCCCCCCCCCCCCCACCCTTAGGAGCCATGAAATTTTGTGAAAATGATCAAATATGCTGCCGGTGGCTGGCAACTTTTTTTTTTTTAAACGCTGGTGGGGAAAGAGTTAAATTATTAACTGTGCAGAAAAATATAATCTGGACTAAATATTTGAATCATGCAGTGTTCACCTGTCAGCAGCATGCGGTACTGGAGCACACGCACAATGACCCGCAGCAGCTGGTGTTTCAGAGGAACATGAACTCCTTCTGCATTCTGCGTCTGGAAGACACACGCAAACACATGCAAATGAGTAATGGCACATCAAACACAATATACAATGCCTGTAAACATATTTTAACTGTAGGCACACAGGAGGACATGAATATACACAAAAAAATGATCATTAGCAATATCATACACTTAATACTGCGTACATGTAACACAGGAATTGTAAAATGACTTTATACACAGAGTTTTAACTGTTCAAGCTACCCTTTAGTTGTTTGCATGACGTATTTCAGCTGCCATTTTAGTCGTTGTACATGATGTATAAAGATACATCTAAATTTATGTGAAATGAATGAGTTTAACGAAGATGTGAACCATTTTTACTAGCCAGAAACTCATAATTACAGTAATTTCATAGTATCTGCATATGCTTTGTTAAAAAAACAGACATAAAAAGGTATATAAACACAACACTGAGATTGTGGTTTTGGGGTGGAACAAACTCAAATGCGTACAATCATACTCAACCGAGAGTCAAATGCCACCTGTGCTCCCTCTTCACCCACAAGATACAGTATTATAGATTACAATGGCCCCACTAAGAAAAGCCCATTTCAAGGTTATTCATTGACCTTACCTTTCCCCTTACACAAAAACCTGAGTACGCCTCATTCCATCCAATTCCAACCCAATTATATCATTCACTGGGAGAAAAAGTGAACAAGTGAATCAGTCAAACGCGCAGTGAGAAGAAATCAATCAAGGCCTAATTGACTTTGACACGTCATTGTTCATGCGAGCTCTGAGGAGCCTGAGGGGACGTGAAAGGTCAGTAGAGGGCAGATAAGGGCAAATAACTTTAGACTTCTGGACGTCCAGAGACATGGGACAATTCTTGAGATCTTCAACAAGAAAAGGGGGACAGAAATGCCGTCAATGACCTTGTGTGAGAAGTGTGAACGGAGGGAGTAGTGGCTTCAAGATAAAGGAACAGACATCGACTGTCCAGTTTGCACACCTGCCACAACATTATTCCCACAACACCTCTGAAAGACACCCTCTGGCTTTCATTAGCTCTTTCACACCTGCTCTCTCAGTTTCCATGTGTGTATTGTAACCTTCATCATCATCATCATCATAATTCACCTGTTCTATCCATTACATAATTTCTCTTCACACTACACTGCAGTTTTTCTGACATAGATCTGTTATTTGGATGTTAGCATGAACATGTACTACATCTTAAATACTGGATATATTGACTTCAGATATTAAATAAAACATTTTATAAAATATTTAATGTTTAAAATATTCAGTAAATTCCACTTTAAAGTAAGATTTGTTTAAAATACATACTGATGCCAGATACATTGATGTATTAAATATTCATTAATAATACAAATGATACTGCACAAACCTTTTTTATAATAGAAGTGTGTTGACTATGTTGAGGAGCAATGGCCCTTTAGACCAGTGTCTGACCACATTTAAAAGGATTTGAGCAGAAAGTCTACATTAGGCACATTTAGGTTTTTGTGTGAATGTAGCCTCTCATTCTTCAACTCTAAATATCATGCACCTGTCTTCCATTATCGAATTACTTCCTCTATGTAGCGTTTCTTCACTGCAGTGAGCCTCATCCTGACCATAAAGCCTGTCAGATTCCTGTGTTTAAGCACAACATGGCTCCATTGTTAAAGGCAGTAGACCTAATGAACAGCCTCGCACTGAATACTTGCACCAAACTGCAATCCAATTGACATTTGTGCTGAAGAAGTGGCCAGTCTTTGTGTATGTGTGTAAGGGTAGATATTTAGCGCTAACACTCCAGCTGAATTGGGACACAGCCAGGAATGGGAACGGTGACTCGTGCCAGAGAACAGACAGGCTACACAAATCAGGCACTGGTCCGGCTGAAGCAGCGTCTGTGTGGACAGCTGATTTAATTGAGGGTTGTTTAAGAAGACTGCTTGGCTAATTAGCTTTTTTCCGCCTCATTGCCCAAATGCCAGATGAGTGTGTATGTGTGTCAGTGTCTTGTTCTGTCTTTATCTTGTCCTTTCCACCTGTGCAATTTAAAAGCAACACTGTGTAATAATGATACATACACACAGAACGCCATGCTCGTTCATAGTGGCTATATGTGAATTTTGTGAACATGAATTTTGAGCAAAGTGGATTTTGAATGCAACTTCCAAAAATACTATATATATATATATATATATATATATATATATATATATATATATATATATATATATATATATATATATATATATATATATATATATATATATATATATATATATATATATATATATATATATATATATATATTTACTAGTCAAAAGATTGGAACGATTTGGATTTTTAATGTTGTTAAAAGAAGTTTCTTATGCATAATGCTGCTTTCTTAATCAAAATCTAGTAAAAACAGTAATATTGTGAAATATTATGACTATTTAAAAGAACTGTTTTCTAGTTGAATATATTTTAAAATGTAATATGTTCTAATGTAATTAAAATGTTTTAAAATGTAATATGTCTGTGATGCCAGGAAGAGCAGGAAAGCTTTACACATTAAATTGATCAATGTGACAGTAAGTGGGTGTGGTCTAATCTCATCTTAACTTCTAAAAACTTGGCTCATCGTCTTATCCATTTCAAAGTCATCCATAGAGCATACATAACCCCTTACAACAGGTTCAAAATGAAATTGCAATCGACCTATACCTGCCATATCTATAACACTGTATCTTCAGGTACTTTTCTTCACATGTTTTCTTCACAATGTCCAATTGTTGTCAACCTATAGATTCGTAGACTAGTAAACTTTGTTCTGTCCTCCTTACTACAAACTGATTACATATCTAATCCAGGTCTATGTCTTCTTAATGATGATTCTGACTCCTGTATTAGTTCATTACAGAAGATAATGTTGTTTGCTGGTTTTACAGCTGCAAAGAAGACAATAATACAGAACTGGTTCACTCCGCACATGTGTGCAAAAACATATTGGATTCAGAGCCTCCTTGAAATAGTGACTTGTAAATGTACAACAGCACAAATTAATAAGGCTAAACCTAGTAACATTGATGCATGGAAATGTTTTTCTTCCAACATATTGGATTATATAAAGGAATGACCACATAATGTAATTTTTTTCTTTTTCTCTCTTTTCTTTCAGATTGTTAAATTATTGATATGTCTGTTGCTCCCCCTTCCCTGTTTTGTTTGTTTGTTTGTTTGTTTGTTTGTTTGTTTGTTTGTTTGTTTGATTGAGGGTATGCTATAATATCTAAAGACAAAAAAAAGTGACAGTAAGATATTTATGTTACAAAAGATTTCTATTTCAATAAATGCTGTTCTTTTGAATCTTCTATTCATCAAAGTATAATGTATCATGGTTAATAATTGAGCACAGATCAATATATTTAAATGATTTCTGAAGGATCGTGTGACACTGAAGACTGGGGTAATGATGCTGAAAATTCAGCTTTGCTATCACAAGAATAAAGTACATTTTAAAATGTATTAAAATAAAAAACATTTAAATTGTAATAATACTTCACAATATCACTGTTTTTGCTATATTTTTCATCAAGTAAATGCAGTCTTGGTGAGCATATAGGACTTCTTTCTAAAACATTTAAAAATCATAATTATTCCAAACTTTTGACGTATAGTATAGTGATAGATAGATAGATAGATAGATAGATAGATAGATAGATAGATAGATAGATAGATAGATAGATAGATAGATAGATAGATAGATAGATAGATAGATAGATAGATAGATAGATAGATAGATAGATAGATAGATAGATAGATAGATAGATAGATAGATAGATAGATAGATAGATAGATAGATAGATAGATAGATAGATAGATAGATAGATAGATAGATAGTAGGGATGCACCGAATATTCGGCCACCGAAAATTTTCGGCCGAAAATGGCCCAAAAGTGCATTTTAGGTTTTCGGCCGAAATACTTTTATCACCGAAACAACACGGCCGAAATGTTGTGATGACGCAAACAGAAACCGCGACCTGCACGTGCTTGTCTGAAGCAGTATATTTGAGAAACACCCACGTCAGCTCCATGTACAAGCACTGACAGCCAGAGCTCATGTTCTCGATGAGAAGAGGAACAGACTTCACTGTGAGTTCCCACACAAACATCGATCAACATGTATCACGAAATTCAAACGATAAATGCCGTTTTGACGCTCTTTAATGTGGCATCACTGATCACATCACAGTTCAAGCCGCGGCGCGCGCGCGCGTGAACGCGATCATCTGTGAGCGCGATCGATCATCTCTTCCTTAAGAATAAACATGAATGAATATCTTAAGGTATGTTGAGGATACATTAACACTTACTGTCACGTATCATATGTGGTGTAATCGCTCAATCAGTGTTTCAACAGCGAAAAGACGTCAATATAACTGCTTGTAAACTAGCCTAAACAATGTCATGTAACTTTAGCATCACATTTACCTCAGGCAGTCATTCAGTGTCCACAAAATTGTATTCACTAGAGTAAATCAACTCTTTCACTAAATATATGACCTATATTAGCCGTTATATTCATTATATTCTACTTAACCTGTTAATGATATCTTGATTATTTCCTGTATGTTTAAATAAACCTGTCATGAAAATGACAGACACTGTGTATAAATGATTATATTTCAACAACGAATTGGAGAAAAAACAATTTTATTATTAGATTATTAGTTATTGCAAAAACTGCCTTATGTGAAGTTTGCATGTTTGCGTACTATGTTATTTGAGTGTTGATTATTAGACCTAAAAATAAATAGCAACTGAATTTAGGCTAATAGTTTGGGCTCTGTTGTTAACCTTTAATATTAATGTGCAATTAAGGGCTCCCTATATAGTTTACAGCAATATCTTCAATACACTTTTAGTTATAATTTAATTCATTTAAGAACAGATACTTTTTTTTCCCAGTAAACCAATAAAAATAAATAAAAAGTCATTTTGTAAAACTGCTGTACCGAACCGTCAGTTTTGTGTACCGTTACACCCCTATTCTACAGTTAACATATGGGCTATGGCAGTCTTTGCTTTGATACACTATTATGTTGAAGGCCTACAGAGAAAATAGTTTTATCTTAAAGCAGTTGCACTTGTTCTGAATGCACTTTCTTGTAGTAGTCCTACAGAGAAAAATTTAAAATGCACTAGACCTAAATGTACTTTGTTTTTATGAGAGAACATTTAATTTAAAAACCTTTCGGTAGGCCTGTACATTATTATTTAATGCACAAATGAGTGGGGTCGAGTTAAACATTTTAGTTTGAATTTTATTTTATACTGTGCATTGTTGCAATGTGCTAAATAAATATTGGCATAATTTGTAATTGATTTATTCTTTGAAACTTTAATATTAATTTATGCAATTACAATGCCTTGATTTTAGTAAAGTTAGTAAACAGTCATAACCATAAATGCAATGGTACTAATAATTGGCATAATTTATTTCGGTGTTTCGGTTTTCGGCCTTGGTTTCCTCTTTTTCGGTTTTCGGTTTTGGCCAAGAATTTTCATTTCGGTGCATCCCTAATAGATAGATAGATAGATAGATAGATAGATAGATAGATAGATAGATAGATAGATATGGTCACACTCCCACAATGAAGTCGCAGCTTCTGCAGATCATTTATTTTAAACTGAAGGGCTAAAAGGACATGCTATGAAAATGCTGTAGAATGTTGAATATAAACATGAAGCTTGCAAAACAATCTCCTCTCTTCTCACTCTCTTTCAGAGCACCCCACCTTCGTCTCCTTCCTTCTTACACATTTTGCACACACACGCCCAGATACTTATAAACACACACACACACGTTTGTGGTGAAAATACCTCGTAAACAGTGTAGCTGAACAGGGCTTAATCCTATCAGACCACAGCGGTGATCAGATCAGCTGCTGTTGATACTTCATCTCTGTCATCAACCCAGCACGCACACGCACGCACAAAATGAGATTACACAAGCTCGGATCCAGAGAAGAGAATTCCTAATACATCCTCTATCCTCAATGCACCCACTATCCTTTATCGTAAAGCTCAAATGCTGCTAATACAAAATGTCACATAAGTGAAACCCATGTGGTAAATTCTACAGTACAAGATACATATAATAGATACTGTAGATTTATATATCTGGTCGAATCTCAACAAAGCATGTCCAGGTCACACAGCAAGAAAAGAAAAGGAAATATTTTAAAATTATTTCCTTCCTAGAGGTTGGTTCACTTATAATGTTAATTAACTTTTTTGCACAAAAAATATGTATATACTGAAAAACTATTTATTTTTAATCTTTTTTTTTTTCTCTGAACCGGTGTCTGAAAGGCTTGTCAGTAAATGGCCACTGTTATAATCAGCTAATTTCATTGTAACAGTATCAACAATTGTTTTGAAAATATTATCTATATAAAACCGTAATTTACAGACAAAGCACGGTTTGTGATGATGTAGCTGCTGTAAGGTCAGTGGGCTTCATCTTTCTATGAAATGTTCTTTGCGAACTCTCCATTACATTGTGCCTCATTTACAAAACAAAATGCTCCGAACAAACATATAATCATCTGACGTGATCCAGGAATCCATTAAATTAAATCATCAACTTGTTTTCGACACTGGAATCCTTCTGAAGTCTGTTCAGAGATGCAAATGAGCTGTTTAAACTGGACGTATCAAAGCGAACTCTTCTTTCACTCTTCCATTTGCCCTGTTGTCGACAAACTCCCTTTACTCAAAAACTCAGAAACTGAACATGCATCTGTATCCATCCAGTGTAGACAGCATCGGTGATTATAATGGGTTCTATTTACTTTTGATGCAACGCTCACATCCAATGTAGGCAAATGTCAGCCGTTCAGTGACTGAATGCCAGTGGGCGGGGGCCTATGGTGCAATGATGCATAACTGCATGTATACATCGATGTCTTGATCTGGGGACAGTCATATGCAAATGTTTTCGCCCATGTGACGTCACAGATCCCGCAATATCAAAATGAGCTGTTTTTGGAGGTTGATTAAATAAATGCATTGTTTATAATAAGGAGGACGTTTTAAGCTGGGCTCGACATTAACGCTTGTCTGCTTGTCCGGGACAAGTGGATTTTTTGAAGGGGCAAGTGAAAGAGAATTTTACTTGCCCGACGGACAAGTATCCTGATAAAACGTCATTAACAAAAAATAACTAGGGAATCACCAAAATGCTATAATGATTCTGCATTCATTAGTGTAAGTGGCGATCGATAGTGGATAATAATATATAATGTAGCTATAATGAACTGATGGTAACTATAACGTGCTAGCGCAGCCTCTCGAGGAGAAATCGAAACAAATGTGCACCGCTCACACAGAGAAAGTCAGTTAACACACTGCCATAAAAATGTAGAAATGTTTATTTATATTTATAACATATGATACAGTTGCAACGTCACATTACCAAGAGTGCTGTTTTCCTGAATAACATCACGACTGAAAATGACACTTTCATATGACAGTTCCATAAACAATTAATAACATTAAGTCACTTACATTTTAGATGCAATTTGAGTGTTTTTGTTCTATTTCAGCAGCGAAAATAGTTCCAAATAAAGATCACAGCAGAACGCGTGTCACTCTCACCGCAACAGCGTTAGTGAATGATTCAGCGTTTTGAATGAATCGGTTGAATCAAAGATTCAATGATCTATTCGTAAACGACTGCCTCATTCTTGAATGAATCAGCCGTTTGAAGGAATCGACTCAATGACTCACTCATTAGGAAGGTCACCTGCCACCACCTACTGGCGTTTTAGTTTCATGTTTAAACATTCTCTCCAACTTTTCTTATTTGCATTAAAAAAATAATTTAAACAATCTCATAACATTATTTAATGCAGTTGTAATTTTTCAGTGTAAATTATTTAATTTGATTGGTAACAGCCCTACAGTGTCTTCTTCTAATTTAATTTATTGATCAAATTTAAGAATATAAAAGGAAAGCTGAAGAATAGCCTATATTTAATGAGATTAGGGGGAAAATGCCCTTTATAAAAGGTAAAAATATCACAAATATGCAGATTTAAATATGGCAAAGCTGAACACTGATGAGCATATTGCTTCAGAATACATTTTATTTACAACACAAACAAAAATTTTAAAAAAATTCCGGACAAGCAATTTTTTTACTCAGACAAGTGAATGACAGATTTACTGGTCCGAAGGACAAGCACGTGAACAAGCTTAATGTCGAGCCCTGTTTTAAGCAATTAAAGTTGGAGGAAGTTTTAATGGTACAAAGACCAATATATCAAAAGATCCACGCAAATTTGATTTCTTATGTCATGACTTAAAATCAAGAAAAAAATTTTTTTTTTTTTTTTTTGTGAAATACGACCCAGACATATTCTTGACAAAATATTCTAAATATTCTAAAAAGCTGATATGTAGTGCTGACAATGGTGGTCTATAGGCTACTGATAAAGTCAAGCAGGTGTTTAAACTCCTGACTTGTCCACCTTCAGGCCTCGATCAATGAAACAACTGCATCTTCTCCCATTTAATGAGCCAAGAGAAGCATCACAGCACAGATTGGTGAATAAAACAAGTCAGCAGTGGCTAGACAAATGGTTGCCAGGTTAAGAGAAATGTAAGGAAAAGTCTACCTTTTTTGTTCACTTGTGTGTTTGTTTGTGCGGCGGTTCAGTACTGAGAGTCAGCTCTATTGGTTTCATTAGTGCGGAGTGACCAGAGGCAACCAGTGATGCCCAGTACATACATCACCCAGTCAAAGCCTATAAGCGTTACTGCAGCTGTACTGACCAGGACTCACAGAGGACTGAGTGAGCACATTTTACACCCAGAAATGAATAACATTGTGTTGAAAAGAATAATATGTGCTGTTATAAGCAGAAATTACATCTTAATCTCGTTTCATTACTCTGGGGTTATTGGGATCATAAGTCTTTACTATTGATTGTGAAGCCCACATGAGAAAACAGACCCATGGCAGGCTGTCACAGATTATTAAAGATGCAATCCTTGATCTAAAAAATATAAAACAGACCTCCTTAACTCATTTCACAAACATATGAGCGTGTGACCAAGCTCAATTAATGTGTATGAGAAACAAATCTACCCACATTTTTACTTTTCAATGAGAGCAGCTGATGACAATGCACACATTTAAAAGACATTTGGCTAAATCAGCCTTTCTTTCTCCCTTTCCTGATCTCTCTCTGCTATACATTGAGGGTCCAATTTTGGATCTACCACCCAAGGAGGCTTCTCTGAATACAGATGCTCATGCATATTAATGAGCGAGGACAGCTGGCTTCTTGTCGTTGGTGATCCCGATCACCATTGAAATGTGTGGTCAGTGACTCCACCAACCATCCTCCAATTAAATGATTCAGCGAAGCCTCTGTCATGAATATCGCAGAGACAGTGAACTGATTGTGTCCTTAATACACTGCAGGTATTAAAACTGCCATAGTCGATGCTACTAGATTTCGTGATTCTCAACTATTTCACGACAAAAAGTAATTTGGTATTGAACGCACTATTTAATAAAAATATTATTATACTTTTTTTTAGATAATAACATATATATGTTAATATTTTTATATATAAAAACAATATAAAATAAATTATATATATATATATATATATATATATATATATATATATATATATATATATATATATATATATATATATATATATATATATATATATATATATATATATATATATATATATATATATATATATACATACTGTTTAATCAAATGTAAAATTATTATATAAATAAATTAAATTAAATATCATGAGAAAATATGCAAATAAGTGCTCAAAAATCAACCAATTTTATTTTAGTAAAGCATGACCGACAATCGTAATGAAGCAGCCAAATGAACTTACGGCAACTGCATCACAAACCATGCTTTGTCTGTAAATGACGGTTTTATATGGATTATATTTTAAAAACACTTGTACTAGCCAATCGTGGTCGTTTACTGACAAGCCTCAAGGGAGCCGTCCCTTGAAAACAAATAATTTCAGACAGAAGATCCGAATAAATATTGGAAATAATCGTTTTTCTGCATATATATACAGTATATATATTGTGCAAAAAAGGTTAATTAACATTAAGTGAACCTCAGGGAACATTAAAATAATAAAATCATGACCCCTTTAAAATAATTTCTAGTTTCAGAAAGAAAAAATATTTTATTTTATTTTTGATATAACTTTATAACACATTATATTACATTTGGCATAACATCGTCCCACCATCTTTTTTTAACTAAAAGATAAACTGTAATGAATTGTGACTAAGGAATCATCAAATTGTGATTAATTCCCAAACAAACCACAAAGTCCAAAATTTTCATCTCAGACCTTACCTCAAACTGTTTTACCACATCCTCGAAAGCTTTACTCTGTCTACAGCTCTCCTCCAGAAGTGACATGCTGCGGTCATAGTCTGAGATGTAGGTCGCAAAGGATGAAAACTCAGCCCGGCGCGTTAATATGACATCAACCACTGATGGGCTGTCCTCCCTGAAGATGAATGGGAAACAACAAGAACTTTTCAGAGGGCATCCAAGGACATTCATGATAGCATTATAATGGATTGTGCTTTTGGCAATTTAAACACTTTTGAGAAAGCACTGCCTCCTCAGAGGAAACGCTGCTTGTCTTTATTAGCATGTGGCTCAGGTGGGAGATGCATACAGTAGATGCAGAGTGCATCCATTAGCACCTCGTAAATGATGCACATGTTATTTATAACATAAGTATGGACTTTTTATGGAATGCCATGCTATAAAATGTGTGCATAAGCATGTGTATATTTGGTGGATGTTGATGTGCATTAGTAGTATTGTGAGTATGCGTGTTCTCACCACTGTTTAATGCGGGTCTCCAGCTCATTGAAGATCTCATTGTGCAGATGGTAGGCCTGAGGAAGAGTGCTCAGGATCTCGCCCAGCTTTCCATTTTCTAACAGAGGTTCCTCATCATCTCCTACTGCTGACTCCACTGCTCCCCTGAAGTCCTGTAGAAAAAGAGGGTTGGCGTAAGGAATCAAATATCAAATATTTCAAAACAATTATTAAATAATGTTTTAATAATTATTTTGGACCATTTGATGTTTGTAGCTGCCAATAAAAGTGTACCAGTGACATAATTGATTAAATAATTGTTTTTTACGTTTCTCATCCACATTGAAACGTCGGAAAACGCTTAATTCACCTTACAGCGCATGCATAAACCCTCATAAAAGCTCACTGAGATGATACAGACAGAACAAGACATAATCAAGTTATCACGCAATTCTTCTGGCAGGATTATTTTATTTTATTTAGCAAAATATCTCACCATTCACTGATACGCGTCCAGGTCGCACTCACTCACCAATATATGTTTGGTCTGAAACGCAACTGCTCTCATGTTTTCCCGTAGGACAGCAAATGCAAGTACATTTTTGCAGGACTGTGATATGAAGAGTGTGCAAAATGACATATTTTAGCAACTGTGTGAAAGTGAATAGCAGATAACAGGCACAATACTGGTATAAACATAATTATCTATTGGTTCAATATGCGTCACATGACTAAACTTTTCAATACCTCCCTTTTCACAGTTCACACTGTAACGTTTTCAAATTTATCCACTTTGGAGAGCTTTTTCAAAAATGTTATTGTTGTTGCTAAAAACGCCATTTCAGTGTGGACGGAAGGCCAAAACGGAGAGAAAAAATACGTTTTCAAACAAAACCGTATTAGTCTGGACCAGGCCTCAGACACAAGGATCACGACAGATATTGAAGAAGAACAAATGGGATGTTTATTGTAAGAATCAGCAGGAACGCAATCCAATGCAGGTAAGAACCGAAGAGATGGTTAATTAGCAACAATGGAGACTGATGATACCTAGATTTTGTCTTAAAGATTTGCCAGGCACACACACACACACACACATACACACACAAGAGAGCAGACAAGAAGAGGAGATGGCTTGGATGACTGAGAGATGACTTTGAATCGACTTAAGAGCAAGGTAACAGCTCACAAAAGCTTACCTAAGTTTCCAGGTAAGAGTTTGTGTTCTCTTGACAACTAGTGATTGTGTGGGTATGTGTGCTTGAGTACTGGTCATGTGGGCTGATGAGTGGCAGGTGTGCGTGGTTAGTACTCTGTTGACTGTGAAGGCTGAGTGAGAGAGGTAGAGCCTGGCGTGCTCATTACAACTATACCAACTCCCTTAGGCTTCCGTGCAAATACATCAAATAATCTGTACTTGTCCTCTCTTGCCTCTGAATTGAACTCTGACCACATTCATCCCTCAGGATGAGCTTCCAGGCTTAAGCTACTGGATTGAACTCCAAGCAGCCTGTGCACGAGCCTCCAGTTTTGACACAATCTTCGCCCACAATACCACATGTCATGAGGAACATGTTATTAGTTTCTGCAGAATATATTTGTTTTGGCTGTAACAGACAGTTAAATTGAGCAGTCATAAGCTGGCCTGTTCCGAGACCACTAGCCTGATGGCTCAGGATCCATAGAGGATTTATTTACTTGACCCATTATACATACAGATGTCATGTACCTTATGAATCGACAGGAAGGGATTAAATCTGCTCGGAAATGTCTTCACAGGCAAAGCCATGAGGGAATGTGTGTCCGTTATGAGGAAAGTGATGACATAAAACAAAATCCATCATGCATGCGCACACAGACGTGCAAGCGGTCTTACTGGGAAAGTGATACGCTGAAATTCCTTTCTGAGCTTCACAAATGAATCAATGTGTATTGATCGCAGCCGTGTCGGCATTTGTCAACGCTCTCATAAATAACTCAGTGCTGTTATACAGTCCTCCTAGGTGCTATGAAGCTTGTTTCCTCCGATAGCATCTCAATAGCTGAAACTCCCTTACAACTTTCCAAATGTTCATTGTAATGAAATTGCTTTGTTTTACAGTTGCCTCCTTAAGACTCATTACACTTTTATTGCTCTCTCACAGTTCAGCTAGAGTCAGGTACATAATGACACATTAATGAATCATATGGTGGGAGATACTTGTAATTGTTTATGCTTCTGCAGGCATTTCATTTCAGGCTAAAAAACAGAAATAAATGAAGCAAGCTGCAATTTCTCAATCACATACCTAGAATCCTGCAATACAATTAACACATTAGGGACAGGTTTTGGAAATGCTTTATATTTTGGTGCTATTCAATATCAAACAATGTAAGAATAGTCCACATGTTCTGTCCTGTAGCATTCTGATGGAGGACTCTTTTCCTTTCAGAGTACACAAAACAGAGAGAGTGATAGACAGAGAAACAGCCCTGACCCGTCGAGGCATGGACTCCACTAGTGCTGTGGTATCTGGCACCAAGATGTTAGCAGCAGATCCTTTAAGTCCTGTAAGTTGGGAGGTGGTGCCTCCATGGATCGGACTTGTTTGTTCAGCACATTCCACAGATGCTCGACTGGATTGAGATCTGGGGAATTTGGTCCAGTTCTAATGCTCACGTCCCCACGCGCTTTTGGCGGTGGACAGGGGTCAGCATGGGCACCCTAACTGGTCTGCGGCTATGCAATCCCATACGCAACAAACTGCGATGCACTGTGTATTCTGACACCTTTCTATCAGAACCAGCATTAACTTCTCGAGCAATTTGAGCTACAGTAGCTTGTCTGTTTGATCAGACCACACGGGCCAGCCTTCGCTCCCCACGTACATCAATGAATCTTGGCTGCCCATGACCCTGTCGCTGGTTCACTACTGTTCCTTCCTTGGACCACTTTTGGTAGATACTGACCACTGCAGACCGGGAACACCCCACAAGAGCTGCAGTTTTGGAGATGCTTTGACCCAATCGTCTAGCCATCACAATTTGGCCCTTGTCAAACTCGTTCAAATCGTTACGCTTGCCCATTTTTCCTGCTTCTAACACATCAACTTTGAGGACAAAATGTTCACTTGCTGCCTAATATATTCCACCCACTAATATTTTTGGGGGCGCCAAAAAAAACGAAAAAATGACTTATATAGTTATGGCCGATTTCAAAACACTGCTTCATGAAGCTTCGGAGCATTGTGAATCACTGTATCGAATCAGTAGCTCGAAACGCAAAAGTCACGTGATTTCAGCCGTTTGGCGGTTTGACACGCGATCCGAATCATGATTCGATACGCTCCGAAACTTCATGAAGCAGTGTTTTGAAATCGGCCATCACTATATAAGTCGTTATTTAGTTTTTTTGGTGCACCAAAAATATTCTCGTCGCTATATAATATTAATATTGAACAACTTTTCTCACATGAACTGATTTAAATAGGTTTTTAGTAAATTAATAGATCTTGAGAGGAAATGTCATTGCTGGCTATGGAGGCTTCACTAAGCCATCGGATTTGTGTTCCAAAGATGAACGGAGGTCTAACGGGTGTGAAACGACATGAGGGCGAGTAATAAATGACATTATTTTCATTTTTGGGTGAACTAACCCTTTAAGGAAAAGTCTCCATTTGATCTTCCTGCTATTAAAGAGAAACAATTGATATATATAGAGATCTCATATGTCAGTTTTCTTTTACAGATGGAATGCATTCGCTTTATTTGTGCTATTTTGCTTTGTTTCCTCAGCCTCTTCATCTATAGGACCAAACAGTACTTTCCTGCAACTTTAAGAGATATACTGTATGCTGAACCTAAAACTGCACAAATTCCCATGCAACAGTGGAGAAGGTAACATCCTCAAAGTCACCGTTGACAGCAGCCAAACACTGATTTAATGATGTCATAGTGGACAGAAAATCAAGGTGACTCAGATCCTCAAACTCATTGGCATTCAGAACAGAACAGGGAGAGTGATTAATGACATCTTTATCTTTTCCACATACCCACTAATTGTTAAATGCAGTATAAATATTTATAGCACATCAATATCAAACTAAACGTAAGCTAGACATGAAATACTACTGCAGCACTTGCTCTGATGTCCCTATTCATTTGGCTCCATTCAAAATCCATCCCGCTTATGCTGCTCAATGCAAACCTACGGCATTATGTATGAATAAGGGAACTATAATTACAGTCCTACTGTAACACAATACACCCAACGCATACGAGACACACAGGCATGTATATGATTAGCATTCTTTAGTCGTTAATAGGACAGCGATTCTATTGACTATGGCTTATTTTATTCAAATGAGGCAATTAAAATGGTGAACATGAAGTATAGTAATTTACATGAGGTGCGCTGTATGAAGAACTTTAGTTCCCGTTGGATTGTGTTAAATTGCTCCTTCAGCCACGCCTCGACTTGATAATTGGGATACATATTGTATTAATCATGAAAACATAAGTGCTAAATCTGGTTATGAGGTAACAGTCTAGAGGACAATGTTTAAAACAATAGGTTTTTTTCTGGCTAATTCCATCACTCTCACGGACTCTGCAAGCCATGCACAAACACACAGCCCTAGGGAACTAGGTTAGAAAGACACTTTGGCTGTCAGAAAGGGAGAGCTAATGAAAACAAATGATAACATGAACTGAACACAGTACATCACAGGGCAATATTAAGTACAGAGTAAAGAGCCGATGCATTCAGACAAACGGTAAAACTTCTACTAGACGTCACTAGTCTTCATTACACTGAGATAAAGGAAGCAACTACAGCTAATGTCTAATGAAAAAAAGGGTAATTTCACCCAAAAATGAAAAAAGATGTGTCCATAAAATACAAGTTCCAATGTTGTTTTGAACTCCATTGACATTTATTAGCCTATATGTACAAAAACAAGAATACTTTTTGTGTGCAAAAAACAAACAAAAATAATGACTTGGCCAGCACCTGCGTCAGCTTCACACGCATGCGTCATGGTGCTCACGTGAACAGCTTAGGGCCAGTGGTAAGCCGCCGTTCTGGCGTAGCTCTGACATAACACAGCACTGGACTGTATTTACATCAACAGACGTGAAGAAACTGTAGAATAAAGTCGTTGTTTTTGTTTGTTTTTTGCACACAAAAAGTATTCTCAACGCTTCATAAAATTAAGATTGAACCACTGGAGTCATATGGACTATGTTATCAATGTTTTTACTACCTTTCTGAACCTTGAAAGTGTTAATTAAATAGATTAAATAACTATGGGGGGGTCAGAGAGCTCACAGATTTTATCAAAAATATCTTAACTTGTGTTCCAAAGATGAACGAAGGTCTTATGGGTTGAAAATGACACGAGGGTGAGTAAGTAATGACAGAATTTTCATTTTTGACCTCTTTAATATGACACCTAAAAAAATTTTTATATCACTATTAGTAAGGACAGTATATTCACTGTATAAAATCAGTCTTTAAATGCAAGATATTTAAAGTGTACTTAAAGTATACTTGCAATAGTCATTTGATATTTGTGCCATTTTAGCATAATACAAAATAATCTTTATTTGGACCTCAGCACTACTATGGAAAACTAAAGTACAGTACATTAAGTACAAAATTAGTTGTTCCAATTTAGCAGACTTTAGGTATATCAATTTAGTATACCAAAAGTACAATTACAGGGTATTTATATTAAGTATATCCATATGTAAATGTATTTGTAGTATACTTAGCATAAAAATAAATGTATTTCAAAAACATTTTTGTTTTGGTTTTTCACTAGGGAAGTTCAGTAAATCCACTCCTTGACAAGTTATTTGGGGTTTTTATGTTTATAAGTGACGAGGCTCATGAGAAGATACCCAAAACAAAGGCCTGGTGCGTAGGTATTGCGTCACTCACAGGCTGACTTTTTCAAGACAAGGTTGTCAAGGGCAGGAAGTCTCAGTTACTGAAACAACACTGATAAAGGTTTGCTAACCCCCCCACCCCGAGTGTGTGTGTCTTTCAATGTATGTGATATGCACATGAAGGCATTTGCAATTGCCTGCCAAGACACAGGTAGTGACATCAGCAGCACAGATCTAATTTAGGAGCCTTTCTATGGGACCTTTGCATTTCTTTGGGTATCATTCATGTCTGTAGCACCCTAAGTATGAACAACGGCAATAATGGCGCCTGCCTTAACAATCAATTAATAAGGTTTGTGAAAAAAATTTAATGGTTGAAGCACAAGCCAGTATCATCAAGAGCAAAACGATGACCCGCATTCTGACTGGTAGCAATATACTGGCTTAAGATTTAACATCTCAGTGGTGTGCATACATTGCCACAATTGAGTGACATAGCGTATATGTATTCTGCTCGTAACTTCCTCAGAGAAAATAAGCCACAGAGGTCTTGGATTCTAATAGATGTGTATACAATAATAAATATAAACCTCTGTTATAAAGCCCTGAGAACACAGTGATTTGTCGGAGTGGAAGGATTTACCAGCCATCTTTTTCCCTTGCTGAATAAAAATATAAATTTCTTCTTACTGACCGCTTTTTAACAGTAAAGTGTATGTAAACAAACTGATTTTCATACCTCTTGAAGAATCTTCAGAGCCTTCACATGTCTGTAGATAATTGAAAAGAGGTAACATTACATGTATTGCAATGTACATTGTTTGACTCTTAAAGACAAAAAAACACCTGTCCAATTCTGTAAAGCAGATATATCATTGATCATCCAAGTAAAACATTTACACAGCCGATTTATGAAGTCAGTCTGAGATACATAGCAAATACATTTGAAGGGTTTAATGGAAAAAGCAGGCTTGCTTAGATATTGGATCACATTTAATAAATCTACACGCTTAATGACTCGTTGAGGCGCAACTGAAATGCAATATCTTAAGGCAGACAGTCCAGTAATAGGCTGTCAGTTCGAGTATCAGAGGAGCTGTTGAGTGAACAAGAATAGACAGTGATAAAGATGTGGACAGGGCGTGGATAAAGAAGATCCCTAAAGGACATCATATGAGACACAATTGGTCTGTATCTGAAATGTGTTCAAATCCAGACAGAGACAAACACTTACTCTCTTTCTGAGTCCACCAGGTCTTTGGCAACGTAGTAGGCTCTGGATCGGCCATCAATCTGAGTGACAGAATAGAAAGCCATGAGAGATAAATGAAGACACACAGTGTTTAAAGAGTTTATACAAGTGCAGTACACACAGCTTTCAGTTACAACACTTAGTAAAGAGAAATAAATAGATAATATTAGATACATATATGGAGACGGAGTCAGAAAGGGATGGACATTCTGATTTAATTTCTCTTTCAATCCTGTCAAAAGAAGACTGATTATTTCATTAAAGCACAACGTAAATGAGAAAGCTTTCCTGGACGTGCCGCTTTAAGCACAGATGCATTATGGATGAGAGGCTGCGTTCATGGCAAGCACAAATCCACCATTGATTTGCAAGCTAATCACAGCTGTCTGAACACGATTGTTACTACTGAATGGACATATTTAGGAGAACTTGACTGGAGCATAACTGCTAATACTGATGTACTACATATCCATGTTTAGATTTTAATAGTTTCATCAAAATCTGGGCTAAAGTCATTTTTATGCATGCATAAAAATCCACAATAAAACAAATTGTAAAGTGCAGATGGCCTTTTTCCAGCTTGTTGTTGTGCCGGGATAGGTTACTCCCAGATTTTTCTTTTTAAAGAAGAAGAAAACAAGGAAGCAGGCGTCACAAGGCCGGGGCCCGGCTGATATTACAGTGGCAGAGGGAAGGGGTGGGGTCCGGCTCTCACTGCAGCGCTAAACTGACTGCCAGGAGATGTATGAACCTGGATCTCAGACAATTGCACACGCAGGGAATTCCACTTCAACAGGGAGGGTCCTTGTTTTTACCTACTTTAGCATGTAAAGCTGTGATTTTTCGGGTAATGGTATAAGGAAGAGGTTATAAGAGGTAGTGTAGTAAAAGTGTATACAAGATTGTACGATTAAACTGACAGACAATATTTTTGTGTGCCATTACAAAGGGGTTTATAAAAAGGGACACAAAAATTATGATTTTAAGCCTTCTTAAAATATAAAAAAACAGCATCTAAATATGTAGTACAGACACATTTATACTTAAACAAAAATTATAAGCACGGTATTATAAAAACAATATGTTGTTTGCAATACTTTTTTCCTATACTTGGTACTTTCTTGGTACTACTTGGTACTTTCAAAACAAAGCAAAACATAATGAATTTACTTCCACATTTATTGTATTTATGTATTTATTACATTAAATATTGTATATTTACGCTGTATTCGTTTTTAAAAAATCCTGTATTAAGAAACTTCCAAAAAGAACAATCAATTCTTAAAAGAATACATATTGTAATATCTTGCTCTGAAATAAATCAGAAATATTCTTTCTTTATTTGTTTTCTGCAGACTCCCTGGTCCTGAATTTGAAATATATACTAACGTTCAAAAGATTGGGGTCAGTAAGATTAATATTTTTGAAAAAAAATCTTATGCTCACCAAGGCTGCATTTCTTTAGTCACAGTAAAACAGAAATATTGTGAAATCAATTTTAAAATGTAATTTATTCCTTTAATTGCAAAGCTGAATTTTCAGCTTTCAGTGTCACATGATCAGAAATTCTTTTAATATACTAATTTGGTGCTCAAGAAGCATTTCCTATTATTATAAATGTTGAAAAATTGTTGTGCTGCTTAACATTTTTGTTAAAACTGTGATACATTTTACAGGATTATAACAGCATTTTGAAACTTATGTCTTTACTGACACCTATGATCAATTTAATGTGTCCTTGCTGAATAAAAGTAATAATTTCTTAAAGGTGCAGTATGTTATTTTTTTTCACTGTATTAAAGCATAAAAATATCATACGTTTGCAGAGATTTAGGGAAAAATCAATAAAAAATGTAAATACTTGTTTTTCCAAAAAACAAAGTTTTCCGTGTCAGAATGTCTGTTTTTGTTTTGGTCTGTGTGATCCCGCCCACTGCCAATTAATCCAAAAGTATCTCGACACCACAGGTTGCCAGATGGTGGAAAATATAGTATATTGCAGCCATGAAAGCCAGCACACGAACTGGGTCAGAGAACACAGATTGAACTGAAAAGCATTGGCATGGCATCCTTCTAAATAGCTCTATGACCAGAGGCATATTGAAACGCATATGCAAATGCGGATAAATAAACAGTGTAAGGCTCGTCACTTTCCATTGTCAATTTCACTTCTTCTTGTTGCGTGTCTTCAATCTGGCAACCCGTGTGAGCGTTGGGTCTGAGGAGGAGGGGGCGGGCAAACAACTGTCTCCAATATTTTCAACTGACTGCAGTATCCATTTTAACCGCTAGCAGTCAATATTACATACTGCACCTTTAATAAAAAAAATTTGAAAGGTAGTGTATGTACCATTACTATTAAGCATTGATAAGCATTTGCAACTTGATAATATTGTTAGCTGACCTGTCGGTCATGGCAGTGGTCTCCACAACCGTCCTCTTCTTCAGATGTACGTCCATGATCTTCCTCATTGGACACAATGGCAGACACAGGACAAACAGGAAAAGGCTCAGTGTACGCACTGAGAAAAGATGAAAACATGAGAGAGAGTTAATTTGATGCACTATACTCATTATGGATTAGTTAGTACGTATAGGCTTTTCAAATTAAAATGTAGTTTTGAAAAGGGATTAACACCAATTTTTATCTTGGTTTATGAGTCCCTGCTCTAGAGTTACTGCACATTGTACATGCACAGAAACTTTCGTGAGCTGAGTTTAGTTTTTAGCCTTCACTATGTTTAAATTTACATTTAATCTCTAATGATACAAAGTCCACTACCATCACTGTGTCTAACAGAGCCCCGAGGAGAAACTAAACTGTTACGATCAGAACACTGCATGTGGCAAACCGCAAACCAGCCAATCTCTCCATATTAAAAACAACGGAACAAACCATCTCAAAACAATGTTTTGTATTAGAGGACACTTTGGTGTCCAGCAGAGCAGAAATTACCCTTTGCCAAGGAGAAACAAATTCCCCCTTTTCATTTAAACAAGACCTGGTGAGAATAATTCGTTTTTTTCCTCCCCTGCTCCTCCTTACAGCAGTAACACGGATGGCTGGGGCCAGATTGCGAGGACGTTTACGGTTGGGCATGAAGGGCTGGCTTGGTGATCCTGTGGTGAGCACTTAAAGCCGAAAAGAAGATTCAGCCCTGAGGATATGCAAATATGCACAATGAAGCTGCTTATATACTGTGGAGGGCACACACGAGGGAAACTTTGAGTGCACTAGTGCAACAGTGCAAGAGGCAACAGCAAGAAACTCTTAGATTTTAGCATTAATGGTTTTAAAAGATTGTTGAATGGAAGCAATTAAAGTTAGTGTGGGAATATACTGTCAGTGTATAAAAGGTTTAGAGGTGCTCAGCTGGGTGTCATACTAAGGACACTGTATGCTTCTGAAAAGCACACACGTACAATGTCTGGAGGTGGAAGTGGAAATTGCTCATTGCTCGTAGCCAGCTGAACTGGGCGAGCTAAGGTGACAGTTCATTTGGAGACCCCAGATGAAGCATATAGGAGCCTTCTGGCAGGACGTCACTACAATCTTCAGTGATCTCACCAGCTGAGGACTCATTTTCAGTGAAAGATACAGTTAGCACAAGACAAAGCAGGCCAATTCTTTTATCTGAAACACCTTTCAAATAAATTCAAACTGAAATTACCCATATGCAGCTCTCCAGGATGAAACAAAACAAATGTTTTTATTAACACATTTGTTTTTCAGACTGGTATATGATTTGTGTCTTTTGCATCATGCTGAGGGGATTGTCACGACACAACAATATGTATTTGGTGAAAAATAATCTAATAAATACAAATAAAATAGTAAATAAATATTATAAATAAAATAATATAATATAAAATACAAACATTTACTAAATAAAATACCAATAAAAAGCCATTGGAAAATTTTGAAAAGTCTGTGTAAAATGTGCATTAATCTTTGCCATCCTACTGTACAAAAAATCTCTCCATCAGCCAAAAGTGACAATTTACACAATCCTCCTCATTACTATTTATGAGAAGCAATTATCGAGCAAAGTACTTCTCTGAGCTGTTTGCTTTAAGGTACCCATGAGCTAAATTTACGGCTGAAAATTACAGAGAGAGTGCAATGATTTCCTATAACACACCTATATGTCCTACTTCCTGATGCTTCCCTGAGGCTTGTTATATGTAATTCAATTGATTTAAACTCTTGATAATAACATATACATTAGAAACCCCGGTGTTTCTCTGTCTGAATCTGTGTAATAGTGCTATTATAGAAGATAAGCATCGCTGAGATGACTTCATTACCAGACTTCATTTAACAAAACGTATTTTAATGCAGATGAGGAGAATGTGAAGAACAGTTTGTCTGTTGGTTAAACCGAGATATGTATATTCTTGCTTGGTTTTAGTTTGGTGGTGTCCAAATCTGTATGAGTTTCTGTCTTCTGTTGAACACAAAAGAAGATATTTTGAAGAATGTAGGTAACCAAACAGTTGCTGGTTCCCATTGACATTCATGGTATTTTTTTCTATATTATGGAAGTCAATGGGGCACAACAACTGTTTCTTCAAACCGTTCTTTAAAATATCTTCTTTTGTGTCAGGCAGAAGAAAGAAACTCATACAGGTTTGTAACGTCATGAGGGTGAGTAAGTGATGACAAAATTTCCATTTTTTGGGGTGGACTATCCCTTTAATATTCAGAACAGATAGATATTTTTAAACTGGATATTTGTTTATTTCGTCATCTATTCAGAATCCTTTAATTTATGTTTCATGTTAAATAATGCTTTTAAATTCATCAAAGGATCTGCTTTCTTACAAATGACATTTTTACATTGTAAAAATGATTCAAGTCAAACACTGGCCCCTGTCTTTACTGTAATATATGAAAAGACATGAAGAAAGCTGGGAACGATGACAACAACAATATCTTTGTGGTAGCCTTACTTTCCTGACTGCCACACCTTGCCTTGTTGTTTGGGTCGCAGGGGAGTCTGGGAGATCGGTATTGCCTGTCTCCACCCCATCTCACTGACCCTGTCCCCTCGCCCTTGTCCTGCATTTCCTGTAAACAGCAGTGTGGAGGCTCATTGGCTGGGTGCGTCCTCTCTTGGGATAACCTGGCAATGACCTGAGAGCCCTGGGCACCAGGCCCAACTCAGACCGGACCGGACCAGGCCAGCCCAGGCCAGACCCACACCCAACTTTTGTGAGCGTTAAAATGCCGAAAGCTTTCAGAACGCATATGAAAAGACGTGTTCTATTTCCCTCATTTCTCTGGATGTATGTTTCAAACATCTCTTTTCTTCTTTTTTATGATTTGTGCTATGTTTGCTGTATGTTTGTTTTTTCTTATTTTCTCTCTGTTTTGTCTCAAGATGCACACCAGTAAAGGTTTTTTTTCTAAGGCACATTTATAAAAGTTACTAATTGAACTAAATGTCCTAATTGAATTAAGGCCTAATCCTTGCTTAGTCTAAGCACTGTCTGTGAAACCAGGCCATAATATAATATTATGATATATGATTGATATGATATATGATATACAACCCCAAATCAGAAAAAGTTGGGACAGTATGGAAAACGCAAATTAAAAAAAAGAAGAAGTGATTTATAAATTTACTTTGACTTGTATTTCATTGCAGACAATATGAACACAAAATATTTAATGTTTTGTCTGGTCAACTTCATGTCATTTGTAAATATGCATCCTTTCCTGTCATTCAGACCTGCAACACATTTAAAAAAAAGTTGGGACAGTAAAGCATTTACCACTTTGTAATGTTGCCATTCCTTTTCACAACGCTTAAAAGACGTTTAGGGACTGAAGACACCAAGGGATGAAGTGTTTCAGGTGTAATTTTGTCCCATTCTTCCTGCAAACAAGTCTTAAGGTGGGCAACAGTACGGGGTACTTCAAAATGCGCCACACATTCTCTATTGGAGACAGGTCGGGACTGCAGGCAGGCCAGTCAAGTACCCGTACCCTCTTCCTCCGCAGCCAGGACTTTGTAATGTGTGCAGAATGTGGTTTTGCATTGTCTTGTTGAAATATGCATGGACGTCCCTGGAAAAGATGTCTTCTTGAAGGCAGCATATTATGCTCCAAAATCTCGATGTACTTTTCAGCATTAATGGTGCCTTCACAGAAGTGCAAGTTACCTTTGCCAAGGGCACTGACACAACCCCATACCATGACAGACCCTGGCTTTTGGACTTGTTGCTGGTAACAGTCTGGATAATCCTTTTCTTCTTTGGTCCGGAGCACACGGCGTCCATTCCTCTCAAAAAATACCTGAAATACTGATTCATCTGACCACAGTACACGTTTCCACTGTGTGATGGTCCATCCCAGATGCCTCCGAGCCCAGAGAAGTCGACGGCGCTTCTGGACACTGTAAACATAAGGCTTCCTTTTGGCACAGTACAGTTTTAACTGGCATTTGTGGATGTAACTACGTATTGTGGTACTTGACAAAGGTTTGCCAAAGTAGTCCTGAGCCCATGTGGTGATATCTCTTATAGATGAATGACGATTCTTGATGCAGTGCCGCCTGAGGGATCGGAGATCACGGTTGTTCAGTTTAGGCTTGCGCCCTTATCCTTTACGCACTGAAATTCCTCCAGATTCCGTGAATCTTTTAATTATGTTATGCACTGTTGAATGTGAAATATCCAAATCTCTTCCAATCTTTCTTTGAGGAACATTGTTTTTAAACATTTCAATAATTTTCTCACGTATTTGTTGGCAAACTGGCGATCCTCGGCCCATCTTTGCTCCGAAAGGATTAGACCTTTCTTGGATGCTGCTTTTGTACCAAATCATAATTCCAATCACCTGTTGACATCACCTGTTTCAAATCACATCATTATTTAACCATTTTACCTCATTACTAGTGGTGTCAACAATAATCGATTCAGCAATGCATCGCAATGCGGGGCATGCACGATTCAGCATCGATGCGGCAAAGTGCCATAATCGATTATGTCACCGTTTATTTTCTGGCCTTGAGTTGGACAATAAAGTTTTGAAGTTTCAATTACTTCCAGGGTCATAACAACAACAATCAAGATGGCTGAGGCGGATGGAGATGACCGCGATAGACGGGTAATTAAAAACGCACCCTAGGCTTGGAAAGCGGACATCTGGGCACATTTCGGATTCTGACGCCGGCTTCACACCGCAGGGCAGGAGCGGTGGGTATGGAGAGCGGGAGCCCGCGCCCCCAATGTGGATTTACACTGGCAGCGTTTGTCTCGGGCAGCTCGTATATTGCAAATACAGACAAATATTGTCCATTATGTCACATTTTCCGGTCTTCTCCTCCGAGCCCCGTCTGTCTCGTGCTTTGATTTATGATGGGCAGCATATGCTGCAAATGCGACCGTGTTCCCCTCTGTCCCAAACACACATGCATATATTTGTTGTATATAAGTAGTTCACATGATAAATGTAAGTTAACATTAAAGTGAATATATGCTTCTAGTTTTAATAATTTAAACAGGCTTTTGAAGTTTGGGCAAAAACTTCTGGCAGTGTTGTGTTTTAATTTTTTTTAACAGCTCTGATGTCATATGGGGATTGTGAAACACACGGGGCACTTCACTAAATGATTTCATGGTGAAATTTGTTATTTTCCATGTTAATCTGGTCAGTTTTGATCAGCGTGAGCACCGCGGCAAAAATAGACTCGGCACCGAAACGATCGCGGCACTGCTGCTTCTGCTTCTGCTCCTGCTATGCACTGCCGTGCCGCCTTTGCGTGCGATGTGAATGCTCTAATCTGTTAACATGGGCACGTTGGCAATACAACTAACTTCACAAACCATGTTTATCATTGGCATTTGCAAAAAACACTTATGTTCACTGCTGGAAAAAGTTGGCTTAGTTGGTTATTATTGCTCTATATAATTTCAAATGGTTCTAAAGCAGAGAGAAGAGAAACATTTGTTTCATTCAAAGCACTGAAAGCAGTGATTTATGTTTTCTTTTTCAGGTTTGAAAATGACATATCCAATACCCTGTACCATTAAATTTTATTTTATTTAATGACATTTATGTCAAAGATACAGGAGAGTGATAATACACACATAGCAGCCAATAAAATCTGTTGTTCAATATCTGACTGCTTGTATTGCCTCATGACTGATTAAAAATTTGCCTTGTTGTGTGCAGTAGAATTTTGATGCATCGCAATGCATCGTAGAATCGAATTGAATCGAATCGTTGCCTGGTGAATCGTAATCGAATCGAATTGTGAGGGCAGTGCCAATGCACACCCCTACTCATTACTAGCCCTAAATTGCTCCTGTCCCAACTTTTTTTGAAATATGTTGCAGGTCTGAATGACAGGAAAGGATGCATATTTACAAATGACATGAAGTTGACGAGACAAAACATGAAATATTTTGTGTTCATATTGTCTGCAATGAAATGCAAGTCAAAGTAAATTTAGAAATTGCTTCTTCTTTTTTTTATTTGCGTTTTCCATACTGTCCCAACTTTTTCTGATTTGGGGTTGTATAATAATAGTGCTGCAAAGATCTTTAGACAATCAGCAGTTTCTAAATGCATGAATTAACAAAAAATTAACTGAAACAGATATTTAATTATAATTGATGATTAAATTCAGTATAATTAATACTTTTCAAAATAATCATTAAGAATAAAAAATGTCAAATATTTCTATGATATAGGAGGTTCAATAGTCAATATAATAGACTATAGTAGCTATTTATAACTATAAACAAGGAGTTTGAAATTTATTCCTCAATCATTCTCTCACACTCTCCTTTGGGACTAGCAAAGAGTACAAAACGTTTCTCTGATTGGCTTAGGCATGAAAAATATTCTTTCTTCATGCATCTGCAATCAATCATCGTCCTGTCATTGTGTCTCCATCCACCAAAGTGGCAATGTCAATTTTTCTCTGCAGGCATTCAAAATACGACAAACAAAAACAGACAGAACATCAGCAGTGACGGAGGATTCTCTTGGGACACAGAGCGGCTAATGGTGCAGACACATAGACCCATTTGCAAACACGCAATGCTGTTAGATTGCACATCAGCACAATGAGTCAATAATGTCACCAGAAAAAGGTCCCTGGCTCCCATATCATCTTGTGAATACTGGAGGATGCTTAAAAGTGTGGCACATAAACACTATGGCCAGGGGTAATATCCAAAAGTAGTGAGTATTCACACCATCCCCAGCAGGCTGGCACTCAAAAATAAGTAAATAACGATTTACTGGTAAAAGCTGAAAACACAGACAGAAGTAAAAGACCTGAAAATACTTATTCATATATGGTTAGACAAAAATGATGTTATGGCTATTCACACCAATCATAAATTTGAACCAAAAATTCCTGCTAATTTTCCAAGGGAGAAATACCTACTGCAAGCTATAACTTTTCTCAACTTCTAGTAATGGGTTTTTATTTTGCATTAAAGCATGAAACCTGCACTGCACTTGCATCTGTTCTGTTCTCTGATAAAATCATGAAAAATATTTTTTTTCCAAAAACTGTAGAATGAATGTGAGTGATAAACAATGGAGAGGCTAACAACAATACAAGCAATTCTGGAAATTTCCCTTGTGTTTCTCTGAAAATCTGATTAAAAAGCTACCCAGAGGCCACTTGAAACAGTCCGGGTCTTTGACTACACAGGAGGCAATCGAGCAGAGGTTTCTAATGATGACTCTAGGGTGGTAAAGTGAGAGCAGAGAGGGTCATATGGTCAAAAGGAGGTCAGAAAGTCATCTGTCTTTAAACCTCTCTAAAACCTCAAATCTCCCAAAAGCACAATAAAATAAACACACTTGGGGAGTTTGGTTTAATAACACTACATGCTACCAAAATGCTCACCCAGAGAACAGAAAACTCTCCCCGGTTTTCTCATCTATTCCCCTCCACTCAGCTGCATCAGGCTGTGAGAGCATTGCAATAGAGGAGAAAAATAGCCTTAACGTTTAATCCACTTTCTTCCTATACTATTTGTATCATTCAACCATTGCATTGTATTCTTTCTCACACAGTTAGGGAACTCTAACAAATGTACCATCAAATCCTCCAAATGAGAAAATCAGATAAGCTACCCCGCAAGCATAGTCCATCTTTTGAACCAATGACACTCAATGCCACAGGCTGCTCTACTACCACATGCACAGCAGCCACAGCGTTGGCGTAAATGTTTGGCAAGTCAGTTAGTTTCATTTTCATTATGCATAGCAAAATTAAAAACACAACTGGGCCATAATGTAGAAGAAACCCTGTGTTATAACTGTGTATCTCTCTCTCTCTCTCTCTCTCTCTCTCTCTCTCTCTCTCTCTCTCTTCAATATTTCATTATGTAGTCTAGAATACCTGTAATACTTTAAGTCTTGTTTATTCGGCCAGGAAGATTACAGAAAGTGTTCTGAGACAGAGAGAGGTGCAAGTTGAGCTATCAGAGTGACCAAACACTTGCCTAATTTCCTGTTAACATTGTTTTGGCCAGCACTTCCTCCAGACTTGTGTGATGCTATTGCCATTGTGTTCAGAGGAAGGGGTTTCAGCATTCAAAATATAACTCTCTAGACAATCTTATGCTACAGTCTGATGATTTAAACAGAAATACGTTTTCCTAATATAGTTCCTTTATAATTAACAATGTGGAAAATAAATATTTTTAATTATGTAGTTCTATAAAAGACTGACTATACCTTTCAGTGTCTTGTTCTTCAGTGGTGGTCTTGTTTTCTATTCCTGCAAAGCTATTCATGTCCACATAGCCATCATTCTCATTGGCAGGTGCTGCTGTCCGATTGTGGTCATCGAAGAAATCTGTAATAGTGACCGCCCGAGTGGGCCGTCCATGTGGAATCTGGATATTCTCATAGTCTGAGCTCATTGCAGGAATGTTTTCATAGTCAGAAGTATCTGCACTTGGAAAGGAGATGGAACGAGGCTTAGTGAGGGGTAGGGGCATAAAGGGGAGCCGAGAGCGGTCCTCAAAGGACTCCACTCTGGCTATACCCCTGTTGCTGTAACTCTTGGGTGCACCTTGCCTTCTTTGCCTCTCTTTGTAAAGCAGAAAGGAGGTAGGTATTTCTGAGTTGTGTTGTGGCTTTCCCACATGGGACTGAAGCTGCGGGGAACCACTTGTACTTCTTCGATCAAGCTCCAGCACCCGAATGGGCCCATGGTGGCTAGATTCAGATGATGACCTGGAGGAGCGGACACTGCCATCTCCACGGGCTTTGCTTTCTGATTTTTTCTTAAATTTTAAAGCCAAGAAACGCTTAAATGATGTTGTCTTCTTTTTGGGGTTGTCAGGAGACTCATGTTGGATTAGAAGTGATGGAGAGCTTTTGGTCACAGGCCTCTTAGTTATGTAAGCTAACTCAAAGGGTGGTGGGATATCGACTAGAGATGTAGGTGTTGACACACCACTGGAGGACTGGTGACTTCTTTGAGAAAAGCTTCCAGAGGAAGTAATGACACAAGGCAAAGAATGTGTGTCATCTTTTCTTTGCAATCTGCATTCCTCTCTAGGGGATTTCTCACCCTCAAAGTGCCCTGAGAATGGCAAATCTCTGCCCTCAACAGAAAGTGATCGAGGCGAAAGAAGAAATCGCCTTGGCTTCAGTGAGGGAATAATTTGGTTGGCCTCCGTTTCATCTGAAGGCTTGGGCTGTGGATCTCCATTCTGGTCCAAGGCCACAGTGTAGTAGTCGTGAGATTGGTACTCAGTGCCCGTCTCCTCAGGCACAGTCTCAGGAACATATCCAGGTACTTTCCCAGAGAGCGAACGAGATCTCGTCACAATGCTCTTCCTGTCCAGAGAGATAAAGTTCTCACCCTCTGAGTCAAATCCAGCCTCCTCATAAATGTGTTCGTCACTTTCTGTGTCCGAGTCCTCAAAGAAAGGCACGATGTGGCAGTCCAGCTCTTCGATGTCCTCTTCAAACGCTTCTGTGGTGTGGGCAAAAACCAAGCGGTTTGTAAGTTCTGGAGTTCTGCCTAAATCCAAGTCAGCAGGAACAGTAATGTTGCAAAGTCTGAGACGTGGCTGGCAGCTGTTCCTCTGACTCAAGAGGGCTTGTCCTCGTCTAACTGATCGTTCTCTTATGCTTTTGCCCTTGGTTTTCCTTTCCATGTTTACTGGCTCATCTTCGTCTCCTATCTCGACATAATCTTCAGATGACACGCAATCCACCTGCTGATCATCCACATCATGGTCTTCAATATCAGCATAGTCATCCGCTCCTTCGTTTTTTGCCATCTCTTGATCCTCAGAGGCAGGTTGAGAGACACCATTTTCTAATTTCGCCTGTTCCTCCTCTAACTCTGCCACATCGTCCGATGATACATAGTAAGGCTCTTGGTTTGATGTTCCCTCAGTCGAGTCCATTAGTTTCTCATTGCTGGATTCTTCATCAGTGCATCTTGCTTCTGGATCAGAGGTACATGTCAAATCACTTGGCACAACTTCTATGACAGAGTAGGGCTCAAATGCATCTTCTGTCTCCTCTGCAAACCTGAAGCGTCCAGATGGGTCTTTGGTTGCACGTTCAGCCTGCCATGTGCTGTTATCATCCAGCGTGCCAATAATGTCATAAGGGTATTCCTCACATAGTGAGGGTTGACTGCAGTTTGTAGCCTTTGAAGAAAGCCCAGTTTCATCTTCCTCTGCCACACAGTTTGCACCTGCTCTATTGTCATCTTCATATTGACCCTTGGCATGTTGAAAACCGTCTGGTGGTGGTTCCTCGATCTCTTCATATGGACTTTGAGATTCATCTGCAGGTGTCTCATTTTCAGAACATGCACAGGTGTCCTCAAGTACATTATAAGAATCTTCTCTATTTTCAGCAGTCTTGGTATCATCAGTGATTTTGCTGTGGTCCTCATCGGTTGAATCAAGAATCTCATCAACCATTTCCGACAAATTTGAAGAGGCTGCATGCTGTACTTCAGTGGTATAATCTTTATCTTCATCCTCTCCCACTGTTTCATCCGCTGGCATTTGTAATTCTTTCTCTATTTCACTATAACAAGTTGTGTCATGGTTAGTGTCATAGTTTACAGTAAACTCTTTTACAGATGAGTCGCTCTCCATGTGATCGTCAGTACAGTTTTCTCTGAATGCATCCGTTTCATCCTGTGTGACATCTGATTCACTGTCTTGCTTCTGTTCCAGTCTATCAGAGGATGTTATGTCCCCATTACCCACAATGCTTTGGCTCAATTCAGAGGCTAGCCTTGGTTTGGGTGCCACGGGAGGTTTAGGACCTCGATTGGAAGGACAAGGCCTTGACATCAGGGTGGAGCACACAGTTATAGTCAAATTGCTTTGTCTTTGGCTGAGAAGTTTGGAATTGCTTCTAAAAATCTGCAAACAGAAAGAGAAAAGAAGATTAAAGAATTGGATATATTTTCAATAGAAATTAATGAAAAAATCTTTACACTGACTGACAATATGCCATTATGAGTTTAGCTGCTCCTTTAAAGCTCCTTTGATGAACTGCAATCTCTGAACTTAAAACAAAATGAAGTGATTATATGCTCACTCCATTCACGCTGAACAACATTTTCACAACCATACATCAAAGTAAAAAAGCCACATTAATAATGTATTTTAATAACATCAAAACAATTGACTCTAAAGTGCATCTTAACTCATAAAGGGTTGATCTGAAGGCCATTTTTGGTGAAACACCCTTTCTCTTAACAAAACTCATACTCCCCATGTCTTTTCCTGTTATTTGCTACCTGCCTTGACGCACGTCCTATTAAACTCACGGTGCACTTGGTGCTCACCCTGCTAAGATGTTGTTTCCTGACTCGACTAATTAACTATTCCAGCAGACTCTCCTGGAAGAACTGTGGACAGGAAGTGCAAAGGGGAAGGACATTAACAGTGCACCCTGTCTCCTCCATGAACCCCCTCACCATCTTTTTCTACAAGAGCACGGTTTTGCACAACACAAATACACTTCCTTTTCGTAAGTCTTCCCATGATTCACTGTCCAGTGATAAATCCCACCCCTGACAACCCCCAGACTGGATTTTTTTTTTTTGCTAAAAAGGTCGTTTCAGTGCGTTGAAGAACAATAAAAAGAGAAACATCAACATCCCAACTAAGGTCCCCTTGGCAAAATAACAGGATATGAATTATGCAACAAGAATTCTCTTAAAACAAATAGTTAAACACAATGGGAGGAATAAAGGGAGAAACAAACTCTTCACTATGTGAAGCCATCAGTACATGATCTCAGATATGGTCTCTAAAGTGTCAACCATTTTTATTGGCTAATTTAGTCCTACCAGCTGAGAGTGACCAGGACAAACTGAATTAACATAATTCAGAAAGACTGAATTAACATAATGTTATTGAATCATATTAAATTATGAGCATGTATAAATACGAATTATTAGGACTAATAGTATTATGTAGGCCTATATATATATATATATATATATATATATATATATATATATATATATATATATATATATATATATATATATATATATGTTTCTAAGTCTTAGGGGAAAAAACTACAGCATCACTATATTGCTCATATTAACTATCTTAACTAAAATAACATTTTCTATATATTTTTGCAACAAGGACTATGGCGGTGCTTAAAATCTACTGGATAAACAATTTAACACACCGTCAAAACAGTGTAGGAAAATCATCATAAACTTTTTCCACAATAACGCAGGCATTCAATACTCTGCAATATTGCGGACAGAACTGGATGTTGTCAATGAATTATAAGTTCACACATTCGCAAAAGACAAATAATTTAACAGTACTGAAAAGTTAACTCAGAACTATTTGGTGTCGTACCTGCGTACATTGTCGGATGTCATCCACCGTGGCATACGAAATATTTCCACATTATTCCTTGATATTCCGCAGAAGCAACAGTATATATCCAGAGGTGCCGTGAACTTACTCCCGGGACATTTGTCATAAAGCCTGAGAAGTAAACAATAAACACTTAATCGCTTATTTGACGGCGTGCCTCCAATCAGTTTTATTATCGACTGTTGCAGGTCTCTTCAGATCCGCGCGCTTTCCGCCTAGGAATGAGAGAGATGCGCGCGCTCTCCGATCTGCGCGTGGAGACTGAAGGTGTTTTCCGCGCGCTTCCTGAGGAGGTACAGCGAGTCTCCCTCACGGGAATACAAGGATCGATGACCAAAACCACAGAGAAAAACATCTAAAACCAATAACCATCAGTGGCGTACGGCGCTTTCACGAACAACTGCTCCATTAGGCTACTGTCACGATATGGCATGTTTCAGTGTCCGATTCAGAGGATGTTTAAAAGGATGTCTTGCTCGCACAGGAAAAAGAATTCGAAATGTCTAATCAAAGTGCGTTTGTAGGCATCGTCATTCAATTTAGTTGACACCCTAGAAAAGGTGGTTTAAATCAGTGCTAGGCCAATGTCAGAATTTTTAACAATACGATTAATTGACCTACTGAGGTCTAATTGTGTAAAAAACAAAACAAAAAAAACAGTCTTTTAAATAATTTTGCTGATAGCCTTTCAAAGACTGAGATTTGGTTCAACAAATGTTCCTAAAACAGGTTCTAAAAACAGTTTCACTAAATGCTTTCGTCCAGGCTTCCTTTCTGCTCATCTGTTGCCTAATTGGAGGAAAGCAGCTCTTTAAAAGCCTCTCTTCATAACAGGAAACTGCTATCCCTCTTTCCTGCACAACAGGCAACGCTTCCTTAGCAACAAATGAACCAGTGTGCTGCTGTTAACCCTACTGGGGAATCACTGCATTCAACATTTAGACTATTTTTCCTAATTTAACTTCATACTGATAGCACTAATTCAATTAGTATTTTTAGATTAAAACATTTCTTACAAATAATCCAAATAGGGAATGATTTATTGAGGGCAGACCAGTGATAGTCCTGATCTCGGGAAAAAAAATTCAAAAATTGTACCTTTAGGGTTACAACAGCTTGTTAATGGCAGTACCCTTAAATTACATCTTTGTAAATGTTTTATATATTTTACAGTGTTGGTGCCCCATGCAAGTAAAAATCTCACCTTGACAGCCAGTGCTCTCTGCAAAATGGTACGAGTTGATTGGACTGAACAAATTTAGATATGAATGCACAATTTCTCTCAGCGTTTTAGGCAACCACTTTTTTACCTGCAATAATCATGCAATTTTAATGATCAAAAATGCAATTTTGTGTGGATGTTTCATTTCAAATTCATGAAATGGGCTTGACTCAAAATTAGAATTCTGTAGAATTGAAATGATTGGTATTCTGTGGACTAATCGTGATTCTAAATTCTGCTTTCATTGCATCTCCTTTACAACAAGATGTCCATTCAGACAAATCTTTGCCATATAGGCTATCCACCAAATCAGATATTGTCTGACAAGAACCTTTGTTAAAGCCTAATGAACACCGAATTGTATAAGACAAGATAACCCCCAGCTGAGATGCTGCAGTTCTATGTTCAAGGGCAGACAACAGTCCTGAAACTCAGGAGAGAAAACTGTCAGCCACCTGGGGCTCCATTTTGACAGCTTATATCACAAGCCAAACCTTCAAACATTAGGTGGCCAACTCCATAGGACGTATATAACTCCACAGGACTCATGTATTCATATATCTCACTCTCTTTCTTTCCCTCCATCTGTCTGCAAACTGAAGGTCAGATGAACACCATGAACAATAGGACAGCACTGCTAAGATGTAGGAGTGTAGCACAAGGGAATAAGCCATATGTTCAGCATGTTTCACAATTTCAAAGCTGCTTGCAATGACTATTAGTTCATTTCTGTCTTTTGTTGTTCTTCTTGGCTTCAGAAATGAACATCAAATTTTTATAAGCAACTTGCATTATGAGCTAGACATTAGTAAACACCATAACATAATTGTTTTGTGGCCATGACCCCTCTCAAGACAAATATTTACAACAGCTACAGCATCACATGAGCTCTCGCAGGATACATTGTTATTCCTGTAAACTGTCCGACAGCTTGAATGGCAACATTTAACAGGAATCTCCCTTCTCAAAAACAGTGTTCTCAAAATAACCTGATATTTCAGAATACATTTTCAATATAAGTTATTTAAGCTTCATCACGTTAGACTAATACTTTGAAATCCGCCAGTGGTCCGTTCCTAGCTAATGTGCCTCTTCTTTTGTTTTTTTAATGGCAAACCACAGCCAAAGATAGCATACAGCTGGCATTTTGCTGTGCTAATTGTGTCCCTTACTGGAAAGTATACTATGGCACTAAATTTGACCTTTTTTGCGTTTTATCAGACAAATGTGTTTTCGTCTGTGGGGACGGGCACGTAGCAGAGTGTTTGTAGGCATTGTAATTGAAGGGGTGACTGAAAGAATAGCTCTGAGATAAATAACCCTGCAGATGTGGTCTATATGCACAGGATAAAAACATGTTTTTAGACTTTTGTGAACAAATATTTCTTACCGAAAAGATCCGCAGAGCTCTGTGCCCATCCACCTGGACGCCTGCATTATGGCACATGCCTGAGATAAGAGGAAAAACATGTCAGAAACCAACTTTTTACTCATAAACACACACATGTATTCACAGAACTGACCTAAACAGGAAACTGATTGGGAAAGAGGGTCAATGACTTTTTCCCAGAGCTCATATGAGTCTCTCACCACCCTTCTCTTAACACCTGCCTTTAAAAGAACACACTGAATGTTTCTAAATTCTGACTAGCTGAAAAAAGCAGAGTATTATTGTACTGAAAAGGTACATTCGGACAGTTAAAACTGCAACATGTTTTCACAGAAGGAAGTCTCACTGATTTGAGTCAAACTCAATGTTACATAATTACATTTGATTCATATAAAAAAAACTATATGGACCCTTTTCAAAGATTGTGATGACGTTTCCACATTTATTAACATTGCAAATCTAGTCACGTTTTTCATATTTTCTTTTTTTTTTTTTATGTAATACACATTTATAACAGGGCAGTAACCACCATAGACATTGAGGGGGTCAAGTTCCCCCGAATAATTAGAAATGGCCAAACTGTCCCTCCCAATATTTGATATTCTGGATGCTGCTCTGTCTACTCCATTACAGACTGCTCTGTTTGTTGCTAGGATGACAAAGGTAAAATGTTACATTTTTAGGTTGGTCTGCCTCAGCGGTCTAACAGCGCTCGTCACTGTCAGAATGAGTGAGATGGCCAATCAAATCAAAGAAGGTGGGGTTAATGTTACTGCAACACTTTAGTTATAGCAGCGAAAGAGTGCGTAGTAAGATGTAAGTAGCTGAACATTTAATATATGACAACTGTTTTACGGTAAATACGCTAAGCGACCAACAGTAATATCAAGTGATGCAAAATACCTGACATTTTTATGACATTTCACCATTTTGAATTGAAAATATGACATTATTTATGTAAATCATAACTGAATTTGACTTGACAAGAAACACTTTGCATTTTTACATATTAGGCAGATGAAAATAAGAGTGAATGTGTGCATATTTAAAAAAAAAAAAAAAAAAAAATATATATATATATATATATATATATATATATATATATATATATATATATATATATATATATATATATATATATTTGCAAATGTTTAATAGAACTGTAACTTTTACTGTTCTTATTTCCTTTTCTATATTTCCTTCAAATCCCTTTTAATCCTTTAATACTTAAATTCCTTTAAATGAACCAAAAATACCCCCATGCAAAAAAAAAACATGTCTAAAACATGGTTATGGCCTTGATTTATAATGCTATATATTGTGTTATATTACTTTTTTCTTTTGCTATTGGAGCAAAAGGAAAAACAAAAATTATATTTGCTGTCATCTCCTGTTCCCCGCTATAAAAGTTTACCCAACTATGGGGACTTCCACTTCTGAGAACTGTGAAAAGGGACCACTGATGGACTACATTATTAAAATGATTGTCTCTTCATTTACCTTCCATTTATCTTAAGCTATTTGAATTAAGAAAACTTTTAGCACCATTACTCATTAATATTATGGCAGTCTATGATGCAACAAAAAACAGATTGCTCCACTCCAGATCTCCAGGTGTCCGACAGTCATCATTCCCTATAGAAGAGAACATGAAAGAGAAATGGCATCAGCACTCTTAGGCAACTCAAAAGCACAGCTACAGAAACAACTCTCTCACCTTCCCCCAGTCCCTTGACCAATGACACACTGCCGGAGAAAAACAGGTGAAGCCAGGAGTCAGCACTTCATCAAAAATAGCAAACAAAGACTGAACTCCCTGTGGAGTCCAAGACCTCTCAAGCCAAATCAATACGACACCGCTGGCCATGCAGGGTTATAGAAGAGTGCATATGTGTAGTTAAAGTAGATTATAGAGCAACTGTAACAGTCTGTTATGCAGCAGTGTTTAACCTTGTGTTCATTTGCATTAATAGGGTCAATGTCTTTTTGTACGGATCTATTAATTGATTTTTTTTGGAGCATAAAGTAAAAAATATCAGGCTGACACAACTGCACAGACATCATAATGATGAAAAAAAAGCCACATTAAGGGAATCAATTCTTGAAAAGAGAAACCTTAAGTAGGTTGACATGATCTTCCATTATTATTTCACAGACAATATTCATATTATTTATGTTAAGGTTGAATCTTAATTACATTTAACAATGTATTAATATTATTCATCCAACATGCAGAAAAAAGAAACATTTTACCTTGAATATAATATAAAATAATAATTAAGATTCGCATGTATTCATTGTGGACGAAAGATATGTTACTACTTTTTAATTGGTTAAACCATGACACTTTTTAATTTAATTTAGACATTTAATTTAAACTTTGCTTGAAAACATCTCGGTTACGTCTGTAACCCTTGTTCCCTGAAGGAGGGAATGGAGACGCATGTCGGAACGTCACCGACATTATGGGGAAACGCATAACGTCGGTGACGTTCCGATGTATGTCAAACGTGACTGACTGAAAGGAATGGTAGTTTTTCAAAACCATATGAAATGTGTTTTGTCCTTTTCTTTATTGTGAACAAGCACTCTAATGTATCACTAACTCATACTCTAAAACAGTTGCATTATGTTAAAATGTTACATTTCATAAGTTGCATTTGCTCACTAAACAAAATTCAAGATGCAACAAAGTAACTGTGGCAGTACTCATTTCACCATTTAATGATTCCTTCACATGCTATCAGTATTAAATTTGAGTTTCCTAGTTGGAAATTGAACATGAAAGCCCTCTTAAGTCATATTTACTACTGGGAAACTTGGAGAGTTTCAAATTTGGGTGCGCCATAAATTGGCAGAGGGGGGAACAATTGCGGCTGTGACTGGTATTCAATATTAGCTTTTTCCACAACAGCTACTTGTCGTTATAGCAGTCCATATTTACAATATGAATAACCATTTGAAGCATATTGCATGTTTTATACACAGCAACAAAAGCATGTATTTGATCAACATTCCAGAATCGCAAGCTGGCTGGCTAGACGCGTTGATTTATGATGTTTATATACAGTAGTTTTTAATGAATGGAACTCTTCATTTTATTCAAAATTAAATATTTTCAATACATTTTGGCTTTAATAAGATTTCCCCAAGAAATAGGCATAAATAAAGCTGGTGTCCTCCATTCCTATGCTTTCAGAAAACAAAGCTCTTGAACACGATGAGCTTGTAATCACGACTTGGAAGAAAATTACGATAGCACATGAAGGCAGCATTATTATCATGGAGGTATATTGCTATTTTCAGATGTTGGGAGATGTTGACTCAAGTAACTGCTTAGGGAGAGATAGCGAGAGTGATCAGTGAGATTTTTAACAGGTGGGTTATGCTAATTTCTAAGCAGGAGGGCAGGTCTTGATAACAAGTCTCTTGTTTTGCCTCCATACCCTTCTCAGAAAGACACAATCCTCAGAGCTGCACTGTAATAACATCGATTTACCGTTGATGAATAAAAGTCTCAAGAAGCCTCATAAAAAGACTTGTGGCTTGGCCTTTAAAAGCGCAGCACAATGGGCCAGTCAAACACTAGCCTATAGCCTTTAGCACAATAGATTTATGGACCCTGGAGAGCTTGATTTCTTTTGAAAAATGGTGCAGAGTGCCTGGCTGCCCTTTCCCGTCACATTCATTCTCACATTCTGTTTTGCTTAGTATTCTAATGCAAACACAAACACATGCGCCTTACAGCTACACACAGTGCAGCATGACAGAGACCCTCATTAGGCCACAATGATATTTCTTCTGATCCAAGAGCCGGCTTCCCTAGCTTAACCCTTACTTAAGCGAACACAAAACTCAGGTCTCAGCAAAAGAATAATTTCCAAGCTGATTAGCAAGACCCATTTGCTGATCTTTTGTTCTGCAGGTCTTAAGGGGAACAATACCAGTGTGAAAAAAGTCCCTAGTCTGAATATGCTTTTTCCTGTGACTGTTTTAACATCTTTCAGCCAAATGAGACTGAACGGATGCAGATACTAAGTTTAAAAATATCTGTGTTTTCTAACCTCTTTTGGCCTTGGCTGTCAGCCGCTCCCATGTATCTAAACGTCTTAAGCAACGAAGGTGAATAGGGAGGCACAATCATCAGCAAATCACATTTCTCAATAAATACCTAATGTGAATTTGTTTGCGTACAAAACCGTACAGAACTGTCTGTTCAATGCAGATAAGGCATCTTGAGATATTCTGCAAAGCTTGGACATGCATCATTTTTTGGTACTTCACTGAAATGGGAATAAAATAAAGTAGTTGCTAGACTTTAGCATACTTTTAAAATGAGAAATTATTATGGAAATAATATACATTAAAAGTATATACTTATGTACAAACTGAATGTAAATGTTGTTAAATTTTGACAATTAAATAAATGTATTATAGTGTGAGTTTGTATTAAATAAAATGTATGGCCAAATGTACAGAATCATTTAAGGTAAACTTAAATATCCTTTAATGTCATTTCAATTAAAACTTATTTGCAATGTATATAAACATTTTTATAATACCACATTTGTAATGATGAAGATGCAATTTAGTATATTTAAAATATATTAACTTTACCATACCGTTAAAATTATAATCAATTTGCCTACTTTACATGTGCTTTTGAATGTAAGTTCCACATAGAAAAAGGGGTCAAGGTACGCTACGCACATCCAAAGCATCTTAGCCAGGTGAAAGATAAAAAAAAAAGATCTGATAATACAAAAGAGAAGATCTGCACACTGTTTGTCTCCCTTTATTTGACAAAGAAGTAGCAACGTTTCAGTCAGCGACAGCGTGCTTGGCGAAATTCTTTGACCGAAACGTTGCTACTTTTAATCTTTTTCAAATAAAGGGAGACTAACAGTGTGCAGATCTTATTTTTTGTATTATCTTTTGAATGTTAGTTACCACATAAAAAGTGTAAAAAAAAATATTAAAACATAATGATTTAAAGTGTATACGTTTAAGTGAACCTTTTAATTGTAATTTCATAAATTTAAAGGGGCTATATGCGTTTTTCTGAAATTTAAACTCGCGACTGACACCTGTGGCCAAAAAACAGAACTGCTCTTATTTTCTGCTCGCTCTCGCAGCGGTGGTGACGTCACATCCGCAGACAGCGCGGGAAAAAAACGACCCGCCAGAAAATAGGAAAAATAGGATACAGGCTTATAGGTGCACCCACTGTGAGCGGACAAGGTGTCAGTGTGCTCATCAGGAGATGTTTGAGTCATAAATGGTAAAATAAAAAGGCTATTGTTACGTTTATTTTGGGGAAAAAGTTGCAAATAGCCCCTTTAATAACACATTATTACAAAGTGCACTTTTTTTTAAAGTTTTAGTATTTCATTAATATTGCATTATCTGCAAGAACAGTTGTTTAAAATATACTTTTAAGATTTGAAGTACACCACCATTGCACATTCAGTACATTCAATTCTCTTCTTTTCACAAGGGTTGGCTGTATCCAAAGCCTTTGACTCTTACAGATTAGACAGATAAGAATATTTTGCCTAGCTCCCATGAAAAAAAAACTAAACAAAACACACTTTGATAGACTATAAAGCTGGTTTTCAGAGTCAGTGTTAAAGGGGTGGTAAACCACGATTTCACTATTCTAACTTTAGCTAGCGTGTAATGTTGCTGCTTGAGCATAAACAACATCTGCAAAGTTACAACGTTCAAAGTTTAAAGCAAAGGGAGATATTTGCTTTTAAAGAAATCAGTTTCTAAGAACTACAGCAAACGGCCAGTAGGCGACTACACACATTCCTCCAGGGTTGGTGACATCACCAGGCTCAATATTTACATAAACCCCTCCTCCGAGAATATTAAATAGGGGGGTCGGGGGCGCCATTTTGTATCGCGGCGCTGTTGTGGTATAGTTAGGCTGGAGTGTTGTTGCTGCGATGCCAAGGAAACGCTGTTATTTTCATCCGGATTGCAGGTCTGGGGTACTTGCTCTGTTCAGCCTTCCTTGGGACGGGGGTGCGTTGCAGAGCGTTTAACATACAGCATGTTATATGCACGTGTGTTTGAGACGGGGAACAGGCGCGCGCGGGGCTCCCTGCAGCACATCTCACGGAGGAAAACATCCACCGTCTTCGCGATTTCAATGCCGGATTTGCACAACGTCAGCTGCGTGAAAAAAACACTGCCAGTCCGTGGATGCACGACGCGCGCGCTGCACATTTCACGGAGGACAACTTCCACAAACTTTGCGAGTTCAATACAGGATATGCACAACGGCTTGTCCTGAAAGCTGGATTTACAAACAGAAGCTGTTCACGGGCCACAACCTGTAAGTCTGATTTATATTTCATCGATGTGTTTTCCTGTAATAGGTTGTAGCAAGGAAGTAAACAGATGACAACACTGTTCTGCAAACCAGTCTGTTAAATGCTCATTCATACTTAACGTTATCCGACGAACACCTAACGTTACAAACACTAACGTTAAAATCTCAACAGCGAACCTGGCATTAGTGTAAATGATTCTTTGATTAGAGCTTTTATGTATTGTTTATCTACAGGCATGCTAAACATGGTTCTGTGTGTGATTTGGCTAACTTACTAGTTAAAGCCAGTGTTTAGTGTTCGTTTTGGGTTAGTTCTTGCGACAGATATTTGGCTATAATCGTTCTAAAAATACAAAAGTTAAAGTGCCATTCAGTAGCGATCACTATAGATCCGCAGTCTTTACTCTTGAGGACTGAACAGGTTCTGCTCGATCATCTTCACTCAAATGTTCTGGGTCTGATTCGGGCTCATATGGTTTTATTGACGCCGTTGTTTCTAATACTGACCAAAGCACAGCCTCCGGTAAAGATAAGGGGCGTGGTGTTTCCGACAAACGTGCACTAGGCGGTTAGCGAATCACAACACACTGGGCCAGCTAACCAATCTGAGCCCATCGCGTATTTTTGAGGGACTGGCTTCATACAACCCGGAAAGCATCAGACCGTTTTACAAGGAGGGACAGAGCAGTGTAGAATAAAGGTCAAATATATGAAAAATAAGGCAATTTTTTTTAAAACGAAGCATGAACAGATGTTACAGTGCACCCCACAAACACAGTCAAGCCTTCAAAAGAATGTGTTTTACCACCCCTTTAAGCAATAGGCTAGGTTCATTTTTTTAAACCTTTTTATTTTTGCTAAATCCTTTGGGATCAAAATTATTTGGGGGCAAAACAAGAGCGGACAGTGGTAGCAAGTACAGCAATGAAAGGCATCATCATTTTCATCATTGCACTTTGGAAGCGAGGTAGGCCAGATTCAGACCATTACCATCACAACCAAAAATACTGGAGATAAACAACCAAACAACTATGCAACAGATTAATTGATGAGCCAATAGTCAATAATTCCACAACAAAGGACTGCAATTAGTGGCACAATCCAAACAGTTTCATAGCTAACCTGCCCCCTTTTGCAAAATCAATGCAAACATCTGTACAGTACAGTGGCCAAGAGAGCTCAACGCGCTGCAACTGAAGACAACACATGCAAATAGAAAAAAATACCAGCAAATTAAGAAAACACATCACAGTGTGGGTAGGGTTTAGGGGTGGGGTCGGGTCGGGTCGGGAGAAGGGGATCATTTTCATTGCATGATTTATAAACACCCATTAGTTTGAAAACACCCACAAATTTAGAAACGCCTACTTTTGTTCCGCAGAGAGAGACCCCATACTTGCAAAACCAGGCCCGGCGATCTCAAGCCCCCCTTTGCGATGATCTGAACAATGATGATGATGACGATTATTATTATTAGGCTATACATTTATAATTAAATTAATACTATTACAATTAATTTGCCCCGCAACAATTTCATAGCGCATCACCGACGTGAGCTAACTCCTCATTTTAAAAAACTACTTAACACGAAATAGCTAGCCTTACGTCGTCATACTCAATTCTAGTCAGAATCTAGTCTGATACTGCTCCGTTGGGCTGTGATTATGGGGCGTGTTTCAACCGAGCCAGGAAAGACCTCAATTGGATAGACTTACAACCAATCAGAGCAACGGAGCGTCGCATAACGTTAGTTGTCAAATGTCAACAGAACTCAACTGCACTGTGTTGCCAAGTCCGCGGGTTGTTTATCATGTCCGCGGGTTGAAGCGACCCCAATTACGTGATATACAGACCCAGGAATGTGAATTTTAGCAGGCAGCCCTGCCAAAATAACATATTTTACCCCCCAAATGCAATTTTTTCCCCAGAGAACCCCCCCCCCGGAAAGCTATTGGGCTTGTTTTTGGCTAGTTTTGAGTAGCAATTGGGCGGGTTTTGTTGTAAAAACTTGGCAACTCTGACGCACACTGAAATAGATGAGTGTAAACGAGTGTAAAAGAATTTAAGGACACACAGAGTACTTACCAACACGATCATCATTTCTGAGAGAAATAGTAGGTGAATGCATATACGAACAAGTTCTCCGTTTAGGATTAGAAAAAATTCAACCCAAGCGCCGTTGATGACGTGGATGATTACGTTACTGTTTTTCATCTGTCCATCATCGTCTAAAGCCCGCCCTGACAATTTCATTGGTCCGAACAGTTTCTGTTCGGGCATAATTACTCCTCTATGGAGAAAGTCCAGACCAAACTGCCCGAGCACGATTGTTGTGGGCCGGGCTAAATTCGGCTGGCATCCAGGCTACGAAATAGCCTACATCTCTTCTATTTTTTTCTCTCTCACTAGGCTAGTAATAGGCTACATATGGGCCACAAGAGAAATATTAAGAAAATATATTAAAGCCTATACCGATATCAGGACATATTCAGCTCTCATCGCTCAGTTTTTAGTTTCAGTTTTTGCAGTGAATAATTAACTTGGATTTCAGACTTCTTCACCAGCATAACCATCCCAAAGTTTGCACAATTGCTTGTGTGATATCCATTGACTTGCCTTCATGGTTTAAAAAGCAAACATTTCCAACTGTGACATGGCATTTGCCTTTATCAACTCGCAAATTGATGAACAACGATTCACAGCGCACGTCATAACCCGTGATAATAAAATCAAGTAAATTATTAAATAAATTATTATTTATTAATAATATAATAAGATGCAAGATGTTTTCTTTATATGCTGGTGTTTTTTCTATTTGCATGTGTTTCCTTCAGTTGCAGCATTGAGCTCTCTCGGCCACTGTAGTACAGTCCCTTTCTGCAAAACTCAATTCTGCTATAATCAATCAGCTATACTGTAACACAACTGGCCTTTCTGAGGTGAGATGATTGGAACCTGATTAAGTCTTAGATACTGAAGGTAAAGTAAGGTGACACTCACCAGTGCTCTGTAGGGATTCCCTCAGGAGTCAGTGTCTCAGGTCCATTCAAATGGGGACAACCTTTGCTGAGGTCATCTTTAAAACCATGCCTGTTTTATACACATTAAATACACAGACACACACACATTATTTTCCAGCAGCTTGAACATACAGTTAAGGATGAACAGGCAATGACAGATCATCCTTTATTCACACACTTGCACCACATCAGCAGAATGTTTTGCTGAATTTCTATTCATGTTCGTGTCTTTTTCAGAACCATTAATAATATAGACATGCTGGACTTACACAGCACAGACTATTTCAATCGTTTACTGTTTCTATAATACTTTTACACCTTCTTAAAGTATCTCATACTTATTATAAGACTCAGTTACAACTTTTGATGCCATGGTCATCAAGAATTTTTAAAGGTGAGGTCGTATTTACCGCCGTTCTGCAAATTGTTTCGGCCAAAATCCAGGAATTTCAAAATGAATCCCCGTAATTACGTAGACATGTTTTGCCTGCAAAAATGTGCAGAAATGACCGCGCCTTAACATTGTGTAACCAAAAAACGTTTCGTTTCGAGAGGTCTACGTTCATACTGTACATTTTTGGGATTGACAACCGCATTTACTTACAGTGTATTGTGTGGGTGAGTCTCGAAATCTTAAATTCACACAGCAATTTACAGTAGCGTGACGTGAGCATCTCGAAAGGGACTTTCAACAGCTGCTGATTGAACGGCAACGGCGTTCTGGCGTTCTATTGCGCATGCGCGACTTTAACTGCTACAGCGATGTCTACTACAGGACAATATGTCGTAAAGACAGATTAGATAAGTAAATGTTATATTACCTCTGTATATAATTGAATGCCAAAAACAAAAATGTTCTTGCTGTAAAAAAATTACTTTTTGGTATTTTGTTAAATAATTAAAATAATCCATTACGCCGTCCTCTTTATTATTGCTAGATATTTTTGCGTTCTTACGGCAGTTAACTATGGAAGCTTATGTGTAGCAATTTTCAATTTGCAATGCAATATGCAAAATGGCAATGCAATATGTAAAATGGCAATGCATTTCAATATTTAAATTGACATTTCCATAACGTGTGCAACATTTGGAGCAAAATTATCATTCAAATTGAATAATATAATTTACATTTGCTATTTCCTACACTAGTTTTAACATATCATTTAAATATAATTTTTAACACTTTATAAGTTGCAAAATGAAAATGTATTACAGAAATGATTAGATGTGTTTAACATATTCAAGCAAAAATTGTAGCAAAATTATAATTTAATTGCATTTACACTCACAGATAAGATACTTGCAATTGCATTTTCATTATATGTCCCGCGATGAATGTAGCAAAATTCAATGTGGAATTGAAAATGCAATCCGAGCCGATCAAGTCTCCGCCCCGTCTGTCAATCATTGCATCAAGGCGAGGCCATGAAGTGGAGCAAGAACAGAGAAATGATTATGCGCGTCTGTTCTGTTAAACCAGTACGTTATTAGAACCATAGATATACATAATAAAGGCTAGATGTCTAATGGTGGAGTCTCTAACGTCATCACCGGCGGCCATCTTGTCACAGGCAAGCTTTCTGATGGGCTCTGTGGTACCTGATGTAAGGTGAGTGATCTGCACGAACACAAATACACTTATCTCGCTGAAATCTTGATGGATTTACAAATGGTTTGGTTTCTTACAAACGTTATTAACGTTGCTATAATTCTGGATGCTTGAACAAATTATGAATAATTATTCATAAGTATGCAGTGTCATAACTACACCTCTGACGTTTATAACAAACCAATCAGTTTGAAAATTGGTAGAAAATTGAGCAAGTTATGGTTATTTAAAAAGTAGATGCACCGTTAAAACACAATGTTACGAGTAAGCGAGCTAACTGTGACAAGATGGCCACCAGGTGTGGACGTCGACCTCCATTGGTCAGCAGCGCAGACGAGACATCTAGCCTTTATTATGTATATCTATGATTAGAACCATATACACTCACCTGAAGGATTATTAGGAACACCATACTAATACTGTGTTTGACCCCCTTTCGCCTTCAAAACTGCCTTAATTCTACGTGGCATTGATTCAACAAGGTGCTGAAAGCATTTTTTAGAAATGTTGGCCCATATTGACAGGATAGCATCTTGCAGTTGATGGAGATTTGTGGGATGCACATCCAGGGCACGAAGCTCCCGTTCCACCACATCCCAAAGATGCTCTATCGGGTTGAGATCTGGTGACTGTGGGGGCCATTTTAGTACAGTGAACTCATTGTCATGTTCAAGAAACCAATTTGAAATGATTCGAGCTTTGTGACATGGTGCATTATCCTCCTGGAAGTAGCCATCAGAGGATGGGTACATGGTGGTCATAAAGGGATGGACATGGTCAGAAACAATGCTCAGGTAGGCCGTGGCATTTAAACGATGCCCAATTGACACTAAGTGGCCTAAAGTGTGCCAAGAAAACATCCCCCACACCATTACACCACCACCACCAGCCTGCACAGTGGTAACAAGGCATGATGGATCCATGTTCTCATTCTGTTTATGCCAAATTCCGACTCTACCATCTGAATGTCTCAACAGAAATCGAGACTCATCAGACCAGGCAACATTTTTCCAGTCTTCAACTGTCCAATTTTGGTGAGCTTGTGCAAATTGTAGCCTCTTTTTCCTATTTGTAGTGGAGATGAGTGGTACCCGGTGGGGTCTTCTGCTGTTGTAGCCCATCCGCCTCAAGGTTGTGCATGTTGTGGCTTCACAAATGCTTTGCTGCATACCTCGGTTGTAACGAGTGGTTATTTCAGTCAAAGTTGCTCTTCTATCAGCTTGAATCAGTCGGCCCATTCTCCTCTGACCTCTAGCATCAACAAGGCATTTTCGCCCACAGGACTGCCGCATACTGGATGTTTTTCCCTTTTCACACCATTCTTTGTAAACCCTAGAAATGGTTGTGCGGGAAAATCCCAGTAACTGAGCAGATTGTGAAATACTTAGACCGGCACCAACATTTATATTAATAAAACGATGTGTAGTCCGTCTGGATGGTGATGGGTGTCATTTATAACAATAATAGGCCTAATAATGGTTTATTATATAATTTATGTTCCCAAAAATAACTCTGGTGATGTTAAACCCATCTTTCACATCTAAGCATTTGGTTTGATGTGAACAGCTGCTGGTGGTGTGATGGTGGTGTGAAAATCAAAGTGTGATTTTCTTGGCACACTTTGGGCCTCTTACCATTTGAGCATCATTTAAACGCCACAGCCTAGTATTGTTGCTGGACATGTCCATCAGTTTATGACCTCAGAGACTTTAGGACCTCAGATTTTTCAGTCTCGCTCCCACAAAAATATAGGCTATGTAGCCTACACATTCCCGCATAAACGCTCCCGATAAATTACTTGTTATTATAGCATCAATAGTCACAAACAACCGTGATCTGCTGCTGTGGGAACGTGTAAGTAAATCATTTTCATTTTTGAGTACACTAGCAACCAAAAGGACTTGCCATCTGACAAAAGGACTTGCCATCCAAAAAGCTGAAGTGTGATTACATTATCTTTCTGTTCAATTCTATGACAAGCTTCTTATAACCTACATCCTATATCAGCGGCATTTAGTCACATATGATGGATGTGTTGCACTGATGCTCTGCTGCCATGGCAACACAGGTTAAAAGTGAGTTTCTGTCACCTCTACATGTCACCTTTGTGGTGCAATTATTCATTTGTTTACACAACTGACTCTTAGGAAATAGGACAAATCGGTCGATCAGCTACAAAGAGAAATTGACATTGAGAAATAAGGATGACATAAAAAGAAACCTCTGCTTTATTATGTTGTTCATCTTGTCAAAATATATCCCACACCTAGGACCCCATACAATGAAGGTAAGATTAAAAACTAGTCCACAGTCTCCTTGGCCACCCATAAAAGTATGTGCTGCGAGCTTCAGTGGTAGCTGTGGGAGTTTATGTGACAGTTTATGGAGTTTGTGTGCATATATATATACATGCTCAAAAGAGGTCTTGTGCAACATAACTGTTTCAATTTTGTATATTTGTTTTGATGTGTGTGCTCAAGTGCAAAAGCATTAATACTGGATGTTTGTAATGGAGGTGCCAGCTGGGCTCACCACAGGAGCGGATGACTACTTCCCCCTTTCCCTTTAGTTTCCCCTCTCTCTCTTTCATTTATTACTTCATTTATAACCCCTCTACTGCTAATTCATTTAGACCCATGGGCAGAAATATATTTGGATGTTATCAAAAAATGTGGGTAACTCTACAAGAGGCAGCTTCACAAATTTGATCATGTGTTGATGATTAGATGAGGATCGTCTAAACAAATGGCCCATGGGCTCATGAAGTGCCGTCATAAAGCTTAATTGTGAGCATGCCTGTCTTTGTGAGGGATGGTCTATGTGGCATTTGAAGAGGCTTTTTCACCTGCCATGAACTCCAGCTGCATTTACCTGAACTGACCTTGAACTGACCTAGAGAAGACAGACAAAGATATTGTTAACTTCAAAGCAGTAATATAGAGTATATCTGCACTCTCATACGTCGTCTTTAAAAAATATTTGTAACCATTCAGGGTGCAATGTTACATCCAAGCCACCATATACTTTTTTTCTTTTTCTTTGGGTGATACAAGAAATGGATGGATGGATAGATGGAAAGAAATACTTTCCATTATAGACCCTTACAGAAGTATATTTTACATGGATTGGAGTAAAAATATAATCACATATTGATATTAAAGGGGGGGGGGGGGGGGGAATAATGCTAGGTCATGCATTCTGACTTATTTCCACTGTTAAAGAGCAGGATTCTCATGGTAAACCTGGCCAAAAAAAATCCCCAAGTTGGATGAAGGAGTATTTCTGTGCCAAATACACTCAAATAAGTTCCAATAAGTATTCAAATACGTTTCAGATTATGTTTTTCCGAGTATGGCCCTGTATGACGCCATAAATGGCATAATTGCTTGTGCGGACATTGGGCACCTCTCCAGGATGAACATCTGCACACATCAACCAGAGCGAGAGCAAGAGCACGCCCATCAACAAGTTTCTTTCGGGTACGGTAGCCCGCCGACAGTGCTGTCATTTTGTTTTTAGACCACAAAATCAACAATGGAATATTTGGTTGTGATAAAAAGATAACCTTGTTCAGCTTCCCAAATAACCCAAATAAAACAGTGGATGCAGTTTGTTTTTCCGGAGGAGCAACGGAGTTCTGCAAGTGTATTTGTGTATTTGGTCACGAGTCGAAACCACAGGCGGTGAGTGAAACTGCATCAAATGTCTGAGTTTTGTTGGCAATCGGCGCGTAAGTGCATATAATTTAAACAACACGAACGTATAGTGAATCAAAAGTTATTCAGGGATAATGCCATGATGTATTTCGTGTGTGTGCTCCTGTCTCTAGCTCTGCCCACTGCATGTTTGCACGAGCTCGGCTGTTTCCGGGAAGAATCGGTACAGCGTGTCTGTCTTTTATAAATATGATAAAACTAAAGACTCTTCGGAGATATGAAGGATGCAATATATAGGTACTCAAGATTACCATGAGACTGGAAGAAACTGTGTGTGTTATATACCCTTTAAGTGGTTTCAGTACAATTCAATTAATTTAAATGAAATTTTCTCACATATGCTTGCTTAACAATAAACAATTCACTTACAAGATTTAAAGCTATTACAAGCCAAGCATCCAAAAGCCTTTTTTCATTATTTATTTTAATTTCATTTTTATGATACTCCTTGATCAAATGAATGAAATTGACTTGACTGCAGCGCAGCGCAGGCTTGCCGATTATTTATTTAGTAAATAAACTCAAAGACATTAACATCATAGTCAGCAGCTACTAAATATTTTTTATTAGACTAAAAAGATGCTCTGTGAACTTAATAATGAGCTGTAAATATCCCTCTGTAAAGTCGATGCTAATTAGTATCTTTGAGTATTGTGAACCACTTTAAATCTGTGTAATATGGAAGCTACAATAAATAAATGCTGATGAGGGCAATCACAAACTGTATATTAATAACCACCATATTATCACCACTAAGGTCTCTCAGAGCTAGAATCACATTGTTAATATTCTTCATACATGAAAGACTATTATTTACCTGCTGTTTATTGCACAATGCACAGGGGATGCTGAGCCAGCAAAAGGGCTCATTTCAAACATTATACGGGGCTACTGAAACGGCCTGAACCCCATTTTTTCCCAACCTAAAACATGTCTGATTTGATTTATGTGGCAGCTTTTACACAGCTTAATCTCAGAGTAACCTCACACATGGACTAATCTTGTGAGTCTCTCTGTGCGTGTGTTTGTGTGGGCCTGGTAAATCCTATGTTATGGGGACCAAATATCCACACAAAAATAGTAATGGCAGTCTTTTTTTTTTTTCTTCCTTTTTTTTGAAAATATAAAAATTTTAGAAAGTTTCCTGTGATGTGTATAGGGTTTAGGGTTAAGGGATAGAATATACAGTTTGCACAGTATACACATCATTGTGTGTGCGTGTGTGCATGTATTATGGTACTATGGACCTTTTCTGGGAATTATGGAATAATTTTATCACACAATAATGTTATATCAGTACATGCATATTTTGGCAAATCACATAGGTTCCGTGAACACAATCAGTGTTTGGATTGGATTTACTAACAAAAAATGAGTTGAAACACTGAGTTGAAAATTACTTTCTGGGAATAATCAAAAACTAAAACTGAACTAAAAATGTATTAAACCCAAATATTAAAGGGGTCATGAATTGAGAAATCAACTTTCACTTGAGCTTTTGATATATAAAAGTTAATTGTAATATAAGAATATCCTGTAAATTTCAGAGCTGAAAACTTCTTTGTTAGTCAAAGAAAAGCTTTTATTGACAGCTGGCTCAGCAAACGCTCGATCTCAGAATGTGCCAAGCTGTGACGTCAGAGTGTGGTGAAACACCGCCTTAACCAAAGAAGACGAACGCCTGATTCTGTAGCCCCGCCCACCGAATTGTGCATGCAATGTTATAGATAAATAACATAGGCCTACGTTGAGCTAAATCGGATCGAACTTCCAAGCAATAAAAATGCTGCATAAGCTTAATTCGGAATCCAATATTATGAATGTATGGATGAACTTTGGACACTCACGTGGGAAAGACATTGCACGTTTATTCTTTCATTTCACCACAGATTCATTTGTAAACAAGAGACTGGATTTGCAGACAGGATGAGATTACATGAATGAATGAAGCAACAGACTTATATGAGTAAAACATTTTTTTTTATATGTGACAGTATTGCATTGTTACAGATTGTTTGATATCTATTGATTATGCGTACGTGTCTAACTGAACATAACTTAGCACGCTGTCACAGGCTGGAGAATCCTTTATTTGATGTGTTGTTGGTTAATTGTGCTGGGATTCGTGATCAGACTCGGACATGAATGGGCCAGGGCTTGCAAAGCCCAATGTCCCGAGGCTATGTGTTTTCCAGACAGGCTACCAAAATGTATCACCGGCCTGCCCAACGGGTTATCTTAAATAGTGAAATAACATTCCTTTCTTGATGTGCGTTGTTCACTCTCTTGACTTGATATTTGAAGGGAAAATACAATCGCAGAAGTTTTGATCATGCTGATTTGTCTGACTCTGCAGTGAGGCTTGTGCGTGTGTGTGTGTGTTAGTGATGCACGGTTCGCGGTTATATCCACCCATCGGGCGGGCCAAGTAATACAAAATATTTGGGTGGATGAGAGATAAATCATTGTGTTTGTTTGATAAAGACATTTTGCAAGCCCTGAGGGCGAATCATCAATCTGGTTGCCGTTTGCCCACACATTTTCAAAACAATTCCTCACGTGTATTCACAGGGGAGCCAAAGCTCATTGTAATATGCAAAGCTTATCCAATCATAGCAGTGGGCGTTTACTTCCAAGTCTTCAGTGCGGCACGCCCATAAAAACCAAGCGTTCCATGAGAGAGGCTCAAAACCAGGGTAAATAGCCTATTATTTATTCATTGATGTTTTTGAATATAAAAACCACACGATTATTTATATATAATTATATAAATAATACTAAAATTACACTGATTAATGAATGGGCAATGAAAGCACCATAGAAGTGATCCAAATGATGAGTCGAATTTTGATAAAGACAATTTATAACTCTGTGTTAGGAACTACATTCCTATGTTAGGAAAAAAGTGAAAATCCTGATATTAACCCAAACTAAGGTGAGCCCATAATGGCTTCAATTTCACTGTATAAACAAGAAATCAGTACGATTCTTCAAAATTTCTCCGCGTTCCATGGAGAAGAAAGAAATGTATACAGGTTTGGAACGACATGATGGTGAATAAGTGATGCAGAATTTCTGGGTGAGAAGTTTTGGGTGAACTTTAAAAGAGTCACTCTTTTAAAAAAATACAATTTGAACAAAAGGATGGCAATGATTAAAACGAAAAAATATATAAACAGTCAGTAAATACATAAAAAGTACAAATGCAAAAGAAAGTCCATCTTAAAACTATCCAGACTATATGAAGAACCTCTTCTCTCCTTATGCACTTCAAACAGAGCTGCTGCTGAGTGAATGCACTCATAAAGAGGGGAGAATTCTGATACCATATAACTTAAATGCACTGCTCTTGTTTTATTTCCAATTCTTAGAACAGCTTGTGAGCCTGTCTAGGCTGGTTAAAACACTGTAGGGGCTCTCGCAATATATAACAACAGCATGACTTTATGAGGCTCATAATGTTTTCCTTCTAATGCTTAAGGGGAGGAGAACCCATAAAAGCACACAAACCATTCTCAAGGCATACTGTCCATTGAGCTGATATTGAACCTCCATTCTCACTTCCAGCTTGTGTTTATGCAGCTACATACATCATTGCATTTCAAACTGGGTTTTTTATTTTTATTATTAGGCAACATCTCCAATGATGGGAAGGAGGACTAGTGCAGTACATTAGAACCCAAATGCATCTTTCATTATGCCGCTTCGTGATCTCAGGGTTAGGCTTGGGGTAAAAACTGTGTGAATGAAGACAGATCTTCAGGACATGCACTCCAGAATCATGAGTACATATGGAAAAAGGCTTTTTTTCCCCTTTGATGCATCAACAATGTCTCCTCATAACATTGTGGAGTGCACAAAGGGGAAATGAATGGCTTTCTAGCTGTGTTGCAGTATGTGAAGATGTCTCAGACAGATACCATGGTTTTAATTACCTGCTGAATGAAGCGTCCGCAGTGAGCGGGAGCTGAGAATGTCTTTACTGTGGGGTTATGATAGCATATGTCTCAGCTTCCCTCTCTGCTCACATCAATCAACCATGCATGTGTTATGATTCTGTGAGGTATAAGCAGAAGAGACTTACAAGAGCAGTACAGTTTGTAAAGAATATATTATGACAATTTAAAGGCACAATATGTAAGATTTTTGCATTAAAATATCCCAAAACCACTAGAACAATTATATTTTGGTGACTTGTGAACTTACATTATCCCAAATGTTTCCAAGAATGTTTAAATCCAGAGAAATAAGCAATTTTAACCAGGACATGGACCATGTCTGTGCGTCGCCTATCAGTGACATCATACCCGCATTACCCTCGATTTCTGGTTTTATTTTGTATAAACCATATAAACACCAAAGATGCTTTAATGTGTTTTATTAGACAGGCGAGCAACTGTTTGGATACATTCATTGACAGAAAACGAATGATTGTTATATAGCTCAACCCAGTTAGTCTTATTGTTTAAATCTCGTTTTCTTGATTGACTGTGCGAGTGTCACGGTGTGACTTTTCCTGGGGCGGAACCATAGTGGCAGAGATTTGTTCCGCCCGGGTCAAACACCACTACTTCCGGGTTCCCGTCCCAGCGCCAAAATCATAGAGAATCGGCGGAAGTCGAAGTCGTTGTCGTTGTCGAGAAGTCGTTGCAGCGGTCATACACAGCCGCATCTGTTAGTTCCGGGTCGGGCTCAAGCTGAGCGTGGTGGTAGCCGCTTCCAGCCGTTGCGGCGAGAGGATCTGGGCATCTGGGCAAACAAAGGATAACACGAGGTGGATATTGTGGACTGAGCGATCAAAGATCCGGAGAACTACAAAGAGAAGAGAAGAGACGAGGCTGAGTATAATACAGACCGAGTTTTGCATTGTGATTCAAGTGTCAAGTGTGTGTCCGATTCTGAGAAGTTACATGCAGGACAGTTGCCGGAAGTGCTGATGAACAAATCCCTTCGGGAGAGAGAGCACAGCGGCCAGGACGCGAGCCAGACACTGGAGGAGAGAACAAGACGACTACACGGGTTGATCAATGTGTGAGTACCCTGATAAACGTATACAGTAACAAATTCATCTGAAGTTTATCATCAGCCTTGTGACGTTGAAACTAGGAAAACGAGTGGCCCCACCGCGGAGAGTGAGCGTGGGAGAGCCAGAGACAGCGGACAGAGAAAGCCGCCGGGGTGGTGTAGCAGCAACGTCCTTCTCGTTGGTTCTTCGCTATACCAGCGCTTCAGCGACCCCCCCCCCCCCCCCTGTACCAGTACACCTGGTTAGTGTGTGGAGTGCCGTGGGTGAGTCAGTATCCTGACTTTGAGAGTGTACACCTGGAATCTGCTGTGTTGTGCTGTGTGTGTGCGTGTCGTCCCAAAGACCATTTTCCAGGCTGACCCACTCTCTGGGGAAGGTACGATCCCGAAGCTGGCGGAGTAACTAGCCCTAACAATCACGCTGTGAACCTCACCCTACTCTCTGTCTCTACGGTGGTAGCACGACCGGAGCCAAGTAAGCACTCTCTTGAATAGCCATTGATACGTGCTTGTGTCGGAGGAAATTGTGTGTGCGTGTGCAGGGCCCGAGGGGAGGAGAGGGGAACGCTACACACGCCCGGAGCAAAGTCATATTTACCTGCACTTACCTGTGCGAAGCCATCTAGAGAAGCGCCCGATCCAGCACCACCGCCGTGGTCAAGCCCCCGAGTCACCACTATCACGGAGTCTGGAACAAGGAGAGAGAAACTGATGAACTGTGTTTGCGGAATCTGTGAGTGATATCCTTTGAGCGAAGTTATACTTACCTGTATGCCAAACAAAAGTCCCAGTATTGACCCAGATCCAGCGGATGCCCCGGAGGTACCGACTTCTATGACGCCGGCCCCCTTGATCCATTCCTAAAGGAAGCCGTCGGAACACGCCCGAGGAGAGAGGTACCCCTGTCGCCCCCGTTCCCCAGTACTTACCCGTTATATCCCTGTGTTCAAGAGAAGGAGCGAGCCGTGGCGTAAATCCCCCGAAAGGTCCGACCTGGGAAAGAGAAAGAAAGAGTCAAGTGAGCAAATAGCAGGACATGGAAGCCAACCATTGAGAAAAAGGACGAGACGACTTATCTGAGGTTCTCCTGCGCCAAGAGCTGGCGAACTCTGAGGCGGTGTCCTCACTCTCCAGTCCTCTTGGATTTTAGCCTCTTCACTTCCCCTTCCCCCAATTTTAAGTAAATTAATAAAGACTTGTAATTTTAAACCTTACTCCAGTGTCCTCGTTGTGTCTGGTCGTCTGGGGTATCCCTGGGAACCTCCCCGAGGTGGAAAGTAAGGGAGGAGCGGGACTCACGCGGTCCGCTCCAACCTGTGACACGAGTACCATGTTTTACCATGCCTAATATCGATCTGCTTCATTCTACAGTATCATTAATAAATCTTTAATACATTCTGCCCGGGTCCCGTCAGATTCTTTTCCACCGGCTGTAGAGGTAAAGACAACAACTCTCATGATACCGCAAAATCAAGTTGTTAAAAGCTACACTTTTGTTTACAATAAGCAACCTCTAGCGGAGAAAATTACATATTGTGCCTTTGATCATTTAATTTAATATGTAGACCATTTGATCATTAGGATTTTTTTTCATATATTATATGTAATGTGTACATCTTAAAAACAGATTGAAATATTTTTAAGTGAATAATATACAGTTTTATGACATTATATTATATATCATTTTATTTTATAAATAGATCATAGCACTAAGAGCAAAAAAAGATACAATTTGTTCTTGCAAACAAGTATTGATGACTGTGACCAATTGAGTTCATCTTCATGAAAGCTTACTAGACAACTCACGTAAAGATGATGAGTGGAACTAATATATGGCTCCTACAGATCGATCTGCTGTAAACTAACTCCCTCCTGATTCTAAGCACACTGAACCTTTACACACTTTACACACAACCTCAGCGAAGACCACGAGAACCAGACAAGATCTCTGCACAGACCCTATGACAAGCTTCAACTCCCCTCCCACCAAATCCTGGCATAAAGTATCTTGATCTTCAAGCAAAAGAACTGGATGAAATATTCAAACCATAATCTGATTTGTGATGCAGCCTGTAATTAAACTACACAAAGTTTGTTTGTCTGGCCAGAGGAGAACTGGTCCCCTGACTGAGCCTGGTTTCTCACAAGTTTTTTTTTTTTCTCCATTTCTGTCAACGGTGGAGTTTGGGTTCCTTGCCACTGTCGCCTTTTGGCTTGCTTAGTTGGGGATACTTAAAGGAACACGCCGACTTTTTGGGACTTTAGCTTATTCACCGTATCCCCCAGAGTTAGATAAAACCATTCATACCATTCTCATCTCTGTGCGTGCCATAACTCTGTCTGACACACCCACTGTTAGCCTAGCTTAGCACAAAGACTGGAGGTAAATGGCTCCAGCTAGCCTACTGCTCAATAAGTGACAAAATAACACCAACATTTTCCTATTTACATGTTGTGATGTGTAGTTACATTGTGTACTAAGCTCAACAGAAAATGAAAAGTTGCGATTTTCTAGACCGATATGACTAGGAACTATACTCGCATTCCTGCATAATGATCAAGGAACTTTGCTGCCATGGGTGCAGCGGCGCAATAATATTACGCAGCGCCTGAAAATAGTCCCCAGCACGCTCTCTGTGCAAGCAGGTTGTCACATTGGTTATGTTGACGGAAGTTAGCCTATTTTCAGGCATAGTGTATGACCATGTACGTCTACTCCCAGCAAGCAATTTTGCGTTTAAAAGACATCTGATAGCCGTCCAAACACAGCCCTGACGTCTAGGCTTAAACAAGGCCAAATTTGGGCGGTCTGTGAAAATTGAATAGATGTCTAACCATAGCCCAATAAAATCATCTAGAACATGAACATGTCAAAGAAATGAAACACCTTGTAATCACTATTGACTTTGCTTACATCATGGAACGACATGTAACCAAATTTAAGGTTATTTTGGCTAGAAGCAGATTACTCATAGCCAGACTATATCGGGTCTATAGTTAACCGAGATGGTGAAGTGACAGCTATTGCTTGTTGGGCTACTACAATGACACTGAGTTACACATATAATTATTTCCTGAGCATTAAAGTTGTATGTTTGGCAGATCTGTGGATGTTGTTTGTGGTACATTATTGAAAAGCACAGAAGAGATTATAGGATTATAATATTATAGGATATTACAGGATTATGATTGCATATTTTAGATATTTCACAGTGACACACATTTTGACAAAATAAAATATTTGTGTTGTTTGAAGGAAAGATGAGACAAAATGGGGATTTGCACAGGAAGATTTGCTCTGATTCAACACTGACCTGTATTTCACCTCAACATGAAAAAAAAAGATAAAAATGTCATGACTGTGTTTTAAGCCATCACCATGGGCGCTCAAAATTCAACATTTTCTAAATACTAGGCTGGCTATAGTGGGGATATAATGATATAATGATTAAACTGATTAATTACCATATCTGGCCTTCCAGCTTATGATTTTATAGGACAAAGCATCTTTAAGATGTTTTTTTGGTAAATATTGCATTACCCTTGAAGCCACTATACATCAAAAGTCATTAAATATGAATTTTTGAGTAGTTTTCTCAAAAATGCTGCATTTTGAATGCTTCTATTTGCATCTGCTCATAATGGCCGATTTTCTTCTGTTGCAAAATAAATTCCTAAGTCCGTTTTCATAATTTATTCATTTGTGTTTGAAACGGCTAACACCAGCAGTTTAATAAAGGGTACATTTGTTTGACATTTAGTATCACTTTTAGTGCAAAAACATAATCTGTTGTAACTGTTTACATTTCAGAGCAAACAGAACCATAACAGAGAAAATACTGTTTCCTTACTAAAAAGAAAGATACTTTCTGCTTGTAGAGATGCTTCTTCCTGCAGAGGTTATACGTATAGGCATAACCAGGTAATCAAAGTCTTTAGGTTATGCAGTGCTCTTAATGCACAATAAACCCACATTATCTCAAGCTAAGGTTGAGCATGCATCATGTTCTGGAACTCATTTGCCCCAAAATCGCAAGGTGTCAATAAAAACATTAATGCCCGGTTTCACAGACAAGGCTCAAGTCTAGTAGTCCCAGACTAAAATGCATGTTTGAGTTGTTACATTAACATTTTAAATGTAATATTATTATTTTTTTTAGTTTTTATATATTTTATTAAAGCTGCTGTCCGTAACTTTTTTTGTGTTCAAGATTTAAAAAAATTATATAATGAGAATGTACAACATGAATCCATTTACCAAACCGTGTTTTTGTCTTACCCTGAATCATTATGCTACACTTATAATAAGTGTTTATATTGGGACTATTTCAGACCGGTCTGGTACGAACCACTGCGGAGGAGCACAGTCCCTGCGTGACTCGCCATAGACATAAACAGAGAGAAGTAGCTCCGGCTGCAATGTTCTTCAGCGAGAGGCATGCAAAAAGTTACAGAGCTTTAATGCAGCTTTAATACATTTTATAAATTATAAAAACATTTTTCTTTTTTGATAATTTTATTTATTTAATTTTGATGTTTATTTAACGTGTTTATTGGTAGAAAGTTACAAAAAAATAAAATCAGAGAAATCATAGTTTTTAACTGTTTAACACATATAATATTAAGTTTGACCTCCAGAAGTGGCTAAACAAGGTTAAGCACTTCCTTTCCCTGGTCATTTGCTAAAAGGAGAGAAAAAAAACAGAAACATAATCTTGTAAGGGTACAATGGTACAATCTAGCAAGCAGTTATGGATTTACACTAACTGTCACCTCTGACAGTGATCTATGATTACAATCCAATGTGTAATACTTCTAAATATTACAGAGATCAACCCACTTTACAGCATTCTTTTACAATAGCTTTTTACACTGACCATTGATGTTTTATAGTTTCATACAGTGATCATAAAATTGACAGCAGCACTGTAGTATTCATAACTTGGCACTCAATACCCACACTAACCCAGACTCATATGATCCTCCACATCCACGGCTCTGATGATTTAGTGGATCGCGGTGTTCACAGAGAAAGCTAAAAGCCTTTTGTCTCCATCGGTGTTGAACGTCATCAGTCATGACACCGAACAGATAGGAGAGACAGACGAAAGATAACTGTGGTGTCCTGTTATGATGCCTGCAAATGGAGTGTGAAGGCTCCTTTTCGGCTGCATCATTTCATGGCAGGAAACGGTTCCGCGATAAGAGACTTGATGCTCTCCAAAGCATTTCTGTCAAATGCATCCAAACACTGGAAACATTAACCATGTTTCACACTGTTTCTTCTAGGGCCTGTGTGTTTTAATCATACCAGCCCTTACTAACAATAAACCTAAAGACATGCTTGTTCTATCTATCTATCTATCTATCTATCTATCTATCTATCTGTCTGTCTGTCTGTCTGTCTGTCTGTCTGTCTGTCTGTCTGTCTGTCTGTCCGTCCGTCCGTCCGTCCGTCCGTCCGTCCGTCCGTCCGTCCGTCCGTCCGTCCGTCCGTCCGTCCGTCCGTCCGTCCGTCCGTCCGTCCGTCCGTCCGTCCGTCCGTCCGTCCGTCCGTCCGTCCGTCCGTCCGTCCGTCCGTCCGTCCGTCCGTCCGTCCGTCCGTCCATCCATCCATCTATCTATCTATCTATCTATCTATCTATCTATCTATCTATCTATCTATCTATCTATCTATCTATCTATCTATCTGTCTGTCTGTCTATCCATCCATCCATCCATCCATCCATCCATCCGTCTGTCTGTCTGTCTGTGACTGAGCAAAGAGTGTTTGAAAATATCCAAAATAAAATCTAAAATCACCTAAAATCATGAAACACTGTCAGAGATTCTCTCACAAAGTACATTGTGAGAGAATCTTACTGAGAGAATCTTCAGCAGTTTGCAAACATTTTAATTCTGTAATGTGACAATGTGAATAATGTTTTGTTTTTTTTACATTAACCAATGATTCCTTCACAATAAGACCAGGAACATGCATTAAACAGGTAAATAGTGTCCTTTTTTTTTTTATGAAATCACAATCACTTCTGAACACATATTAGTCCATACCGTGTTTGCATTTAAAATACACATTACGCAGGTGCACAGATTCAGAACATAAAAAGCTTATGTCACTGAGTGTTAAATGATGCACAAAAAAACTGACTCAATAATACACTGCTGCATAAATGCTTTCTCTTTTGCCTGAGGTAATATGAAATATTATCTTCCTTAACCCACCCTCCCGGTAGCGACGAGCCCCTGGATTTACTCTCCTTATTACCTCTGTGGAGCATTTAATTTCCTGGGCATTTAGGGCTGTTATTGCTACAAGCATAGGCACGTCAGAGTTGGCAATCACTCTGGGCAATGCAGCATGACAGTGACACACGGCAACATCATTCAGTCATGGGATCTCTCCCTCTCACGCATGTGTATGTGTGCGTGTGCATTAACCCAGCTGCTTATTTTCCCTAAGTACACCAGCTACCATCCATCACTTCATTGATTGGTGTTGAGAAACACCTATGCTTGGGGAAAATGGTCCAAATGAAGTGTGTGCCATGGACAGGATTGATTTTAATCAAAGGTCCTCACAATTGTGCTATAATGAATATGTCATGAGCCACTGAGGAAATCCTGCACGCTGGCACTGGATTTGCTTTTAGTTCTCTAGGGGCCAGGTTGATGGTCTCTCCTTACTGTGCTAATCATAGTTAGAATAGGTTTCCCATGTGTGTAAATGTATGTCATCTGACCACTGCAAATCAAACGCATGGGCTTGTCCTCGTGTCAGTCCACCTCAGCTGGTGAATAAACACAAGTCATCTATTTTAGAGAATGTACCACAACATTCTAAAAGAATCTCATTTCTGAGATGTATATTCATCTCTTATAAGACCAGCATGGTTGTGAACAACAACTCCAGCACCTGTGTGTGTATATATATATATATATATATATATATATATATATATATATATATATATATATATATATATATATATATATATATATATATATATATATATATATATATATATATATATATATATACATACACATATATATATACATACATATATATATACATACACATGTGCTGGTCATATAATTAGAATATCATCAAAAAGTAGATTTATTTCACTAATTCCATTCAAAAAGTGAAACTTGTATATTATATTCATTCATTACACACAGACTGATATATTTCAAATGTTTATTTATTTTATTTTGATGCTTATAACTAAGGAAAACCCCGAAATCAGTATCTCAGACAATTAAAATATTACTTAAGACCAATACAAAGAAAGGATTTTTAGAAATCTTGGCCAACTGAAAAGAATGAACATGAAAAGTATGAGCATGTCCAGCACTCAATACTTAGTTGGGGCTCCTTTTGCCTGAATTACTGCAGCAATGCGGTGTGGCATGGAGTCGATCAGTCTATGGCACTGCTCAGGTGTTATGAGAGCCAAGGTTGCTCTGATAGCGGCCTTCAGCTCTTCTGCATTGTTGGGTCTGGCATATCGCATCTTCCTCTTCATAATACCCCATAGATTTTTTATGGGGATAAGGTCAGGCGAGTTTGCTGGCCAATTAAGAACAGGGATACCATGGTCCTTAAACCAGGTACTGGTTGCTTTGGCACTGTGTGCAGGTGCCAAGTCCTGTTGGAAAATGAAATCTGCATCTCCATAAAGTTGGTCAGCAGCAGGAAGCATGAAGTGCTCTAAAACTTCCTGGTATACGGCTGCGTTGACCTTGGACCTCAGAAACACAGTGGACCAACACCAGCAGATGACATGGCACCCCAAACCATCACTGGACCACACTGGACCTCAAGCAACGTGGATTGTGTGCCTCTCCTCTCTTCCCCCAGACTCTGGGACCCTGATTTCCACAGGAAATGCAAAATTTACTTTCATCAGAGAATGTAACTTTGGACCACTCAGCAGCAGTCCAGTCCTTTTTGTCTTTAGCCCAGGCGAGACGCTTCTGACGCTGTATGTTGTTCAAGAGTGGCTTGACCCAAGGAATGTGACAGCTGAAACCCATGTCTTGCATACGTCTGTGCGTAGTGGTTCTTGAAGCACTGACTCTAGCTGCAGTCCACTCTTTGTGAATCTCCCCAACATTTTTGAATGGGGTTTGTTTCACAATCCTCTCCAGGGTGTGGGTATCCCTATTGCTTGTACACTTTTTTCTTTTTTTAAAAAGTAATTACATTAGAAAACAGGTAACTACATACAAGTTTCTTAAGAGACAATACATTTTTATGAATGAATGAATAAATACATAAATACATAAATAAATGAATGAATAAATAAATAAATAAATAAATAAATAAATAAATACACACTACCATTCAAATGTTCGTGGTCGGTAAAATTTGTTAAAAATATTTTGAAAGAAGTCACTTACACAACCAAAAACTTGATAAAATTGTTTTTTAAATATTCATTTTATTTAAAGGTCCCATGGCATGAAATTTTCATTTTATGAGGTATTTCAACATTAATATGAGTTCCCCTAGCCTGAATATTGTCCCCAAGTGGATAGAAATGTTGATCAGTGTAAAACCGAGTTCTGGCTGTCTTTCTCTGCCTTTGAGAAAATGACAGGCCAGAGAGCCAATCCTGAAGTCTCCTGGTTTGACGTCCAAGCAGGAACGGTTACCTCCCTTTCCTTCGCCCAGAGAATGTGGCACGCCCATGCAAACGCTATATTATTGTCCTCGGCTTGTGAACGAGTGAACACTGGCAGTTTCTCAGTGTTTGGATGTACAAATGAAAACAGAAGTCTTTTTTCAGTTCCTTCTGATCTGTGATCAGTGATTTCTTAAGTGTAGCTAATTATTTATTATTCGTGCACACACTGCGGCTTCTCTCTCTCCCGACAGAGCGGTGTTTTCGTGTTTTCTATCTTGTGAGTCAGTGTTTTTGTACGTCCTCGTCGCGTCTATCTGTTCTTAAATGTGCATACAGTCGGGAGTTTCTGCTCAACATCGACAGAGCCACATCTTTAGAGATAAAACTCACGCACGCCGAAGCTCGGCCTTCAACATCCCCGACCCCCAGTAATGCATCTGGCCCACAGCGGAGGCACCAAACGCGGCGTGAGATTAAGCAGAAGGGGGGTAAGCGTGAGGGTATCTGGCTAGGCTAGCCAGCTATCCCCACAATAAACTGGATTACATTCGATTACTGCTGTTGTGTCTTTGTTTGCGCTGTGTAAGTTACTCAATACGCGTCACTGACGCTTTTCATATGATTGGAACATATCTAGAAATAATGCTTTAATCAAACTTACTAACTCGTTCATCTCGCTGTAATGGTACATTGCATGTGTTACAAAGTTGGTAGAATAATGATGAAGACGGACTCGGCGTGACTGGGACTCGTGTTTATTCAGAACTCTCAGATACAAACACAATAAACTCGCGCTGACAGACAGCGCTCTCACAACTCAGTAGTTACTATAAATAACTTTGTTAGCAATCGCTCCGTCTCCGTGATGTCCGGTTCGCGACGAATCATTCTTTTGAATCGGTTCTTTTTAGTGAACTGAACCAGTTCACCAAATCGGACTGTATCGTTCTTAACGGTTCCCGTCTCGAGTCAGCGCTGATCTATAATTTACTAAAGTTACTAACTTTCTGACATGAGTGACAGCCCCTCCGACTAGAAATAAACGAATAACCTGAAGTATATGCTGTAACTACAACAGTTCACCCTGAACTGAGAGAATTGATGAGAAGTGAACTCAGGTCCATCAGTCTCTCTGGCAGCAGCTCGTGCGTCGTAGACCTCGTTAAACCACGCCCCCTCCGCTCATATCAAATGCAAAGATGTCAGCCAATCACAACAGTGGCCGTTTTTACTGAAGTCTCACAGCAGACACGCCTCTTGAAGCAGGGCATTCAGCCACAGGGCAAACAGCAGTATAGAAAAAATGCCTTTTATTTCTAAATTATGACATTTTATGATGTAAAAATCATACTAACAATATAAGTACACCTCAGGAAACACTATAAAATAATAGAAAAATGCCATGCCATGGGACCTTTAATATATTTTAAAATTTCATTTATACCTGTGATGGCAAAGCTGAATTTTCAGCATTACTTGTCCAGTCTTCAGAGTCACATGATACTTCAGAAATGATTCTAATATGCTGATTTGATACTCAAGAAACTTTTCATAATATTATCAAAAGAATAATTAAAGAATTTTCCATATTTTTTGATTAATAGAAAGTTCAAAAGAACAGCATTCATTTGAATCAAATCTTTTGTGTAACAATGTAAAAATCTTTACTGTCACATCTGATCAATTTAATGCATCTTTGCTGAATAAAAGTATTCATATATTTAAAAAAATAATAAAAAATCTTACTGACCCCAAACTTTTAAATGTTGAGTGTGTCCATATAACGTATCATTTACAAAAAACTAAAAGCATAGGTTTTTAATGAATGATGTACACTATATGACAGTATCAATCTTGAACAAGTACATTTATATAAAAAATATTCATAATACATATTAACAATAAACATTAACATTTTAAAATATTTACAAAACCAAGTCAAACTCATGGCAGAATAAGATTTTTTTTAATCTATTAATTTAACTGAATTGTCCAAATGAATTCATAAACTAGAATCAGACTTTTACCATTACGTATGTGAGAGAAAAATTATTCACTAATATTTCTTTCCAGCATATGAGGGAGAGGACCATTTAAGTGTGTTTTGTTGGAAAAAGTTGCTTGTTACTGGTAAAATAGCTGAACTATAACTACTACTAAAAAAGGTCGTTAGCAGTGTTGCTACTTTCAGCTAGTTATTCCCCATCCCCTTCACTGATCATTTTGTTCTCTGTTCCTGTTAGGCTGTTAATGTTTCATTGAGATTAAGCACAATAAATACTTGTTTAATATGAGACAATAATACTTACGACTTCATGTTAATGACTGTTCATATAGCTGACAAGAACGTATTTCTATAATCCATTACTTCTCTATTAACTTGAAGCGATAACACATTTTAACACAAATATCAAAGAGTAATTGCTACTGATGAAAATCAAATCGGAAACACCTCTTTTCATATGCTAATTTAATTAGAAATGAAACACAAAAATAAGGAAATGTAAGCAACAATCATCCACAGACATCATTAGGCCTCATAAAGAGATGTTTATGAGACATTTGCATAATAAGATGTTATTTAGTTTAGTACAATACATTAGTTTTATAGTGTTAACTTGATGATATTAGGTTTGCCAGTGGTAATAAGATGCTATCAACCTTTTAACAGAACCATGATGCTTGTGTCTAAATAAAATATATTGGCATGTAAAATAGAAAGGGCTGAATATCCCCATTTCTATCCGTGGTTCAGAACCCAACCCCCCCTTCAAAATGTCCTCAGCTGGGAGGAAGGATATACCCTACTTCCCTGAGCTCCACACCCTATGTGCATCGCACACAGGGAAAGAAGAGGAGAGAATAAAATTTTGGCTTAAAGACTCCCGGAGGGATGAACCTGTGGGTGGGATCCTTCACAACAAGCAGTGTGCTGGATCTGTGGAAGTAAACTGCATTCCTTTGTGATCGCCGTGTGTTAGAGCACAACTCCTGGCATTGTGCTGTATGATTTGGTTCATTTAAACACTTTGATTTAGTCACTTTAAGATAACACAATTAAGGTTTGAAGCCACAAATAAATATCCTACTTCGGGTTATTGAATCTAATTTAGCATGCACAACTGAAAATAATAACTCTTAGAAGACATGTTACTTCGTTTTTTCCCTAATTCCTCAGCGGCTCATCCCAAACATCTTCTGGCTTGCATAGGTGAGGCGGGAGAGGAAGTTGACTGAGGGAGACAGGAAACAGGAAGTAGAGGCAGGAATAAATGAGAGCTGAAATAGCGAAGGGGGTAATTTCCCTCCTTCAGTGCAAGGCTCGAGCTTTCATTGCGCTGGGATCCTAGAGAGCTTTCACGTAGCATTCTGGCTCAGAGTAAAAAAAAATTAAAGGTAATAAGATAAAGTTTAAAATAAGAAATAGTCTCAATGTGAGATATAAATTATGAGACACAAGGTCGCAGTTGCAATAAACAAAGTTACTACCTTTGAGAGCTGCATGATTAATCAAAATAAAAACAAAATTGTGTTATGGATAACCCGGCTCAGCACTTATGCTGCGTTCACACCAAACGCGAATTGAGCGTCAAAATCGCGTCTACCGCGTCTAGTTTCACGCGCGAACATTTTGAATGCATTCGCGCGTCTGCAGAGAATTGGACGCGCGTAGAAATCGAGCGTTTGAAGCGAAATTGACGCGCGTTCAAGGCACTCCAGGAGAAATATGTCATAAAACACCACTCTGCCTCTTTTCATTTTCATTAAACATATATATTAAGCATTAATAGCCACACAAATGTGGTCCAGGCAACTCCTACATCATCTTCAGTACATGTATATTTAAATATCCTTAAAATATAAAGTTATTAAACTTCTCTTTGCCCTCAGTCAAAAAGATTTGGCAGACAACAAATTATAGATTCATGAGAGCAAAGCTCGGCCGTTAGATCTACACAAAACGAACCACTACAGGACATCAGAGCCAGCGGCAGACGCCAGAAGGACTGGCCGAGGAAAGGCTGCCTTCGCCGGGGTTATGAGCAGTGATTGCCCGGTGATCGCCTGGATCTCACAACTCCAAAAACACAAGATTATTTTTTTTAAATAGGCGCTCTCTTTATAAATAAACCACAGATTTGAGCTTTAAACAACTACATTCCCACCTGAAAACGTCTTAAAACTACATTTTGTGACACAATAGTACTGTTTTTAATTTATGCAGGGTTTCTCATACACGTCACTTTACCACGTGACAGCAGCGAGCAGGCTCCTGATTGGTTAACGCGGCGCGAATTGACGCCAAAGTTCAAATTTTTCAACTCGGGCGTCAGACGCGAATTCGCTTCAAACGCGTGAATGCACAAAAGCACCATTCGCGTGTAACGCGCGTATCGCGCAAGACGCTCAATTCGCGTCCAATTCGCGTGAATGAAGCGGATTCGCGTCCTTCGCGCCGCGCGTAACGCGCCTTCCGCGCCGCGGGACCTCCAGACGCGCGTCAACGCGCCTTTCCATTGACTTAACATTGAAATCACTCGCGCCTGACGCTCAATTCGCGTTTGGTGTGAACGCAGCATTATGCTGCGTTCACACCAAACGCGAATTGAGCGTCAAAATCGCGTCTACCGCGTCTAGTTTCACGCGCGAACATTTTGAATGCATTCGCGCGTCTGCAGAGAATTGGACGCGCGTAGAAATCGAGCGTTTGAAGCGAAATTGACGCGCGTTCAAGGCACTCCAGGAGAAATATGTCATAAAACACCACTCTGCCTCTTTTCATTTTCATTAAACATATATATTAAGCATTAATAGCCACACAAATGTGGTCCAGGCAACTCCTACATCATCTTCAGTACATGTATATTTAAATATCCTTAAAATATAAAGTTATTAAACTTCTCTTTGCCCTCAGTCAAAACGATTTGGCAGACAACAAATTATAGATTCATGAGAGCAAAGCTCGGCCGTTAGATCTACACAAAACGAACCACTACAGGACATCAGAGCCAGCGGCAGACGCCAGAAGGACTGGCCGAGGAAAGGCTGCCTTCGCCGGGGTTATGAGCAGTGATTGCCCGGTGATCGCCTGGATCTCACAACTCCAAAAACACAAGATTATTTTTTTTAAATAGGCGCTCTCTTTATAAATAAACCACAGATTTGAGCTTTAAACAACTACATTCCCACCTGAAAACGTCTTAAAACTACATTTTGTGACACAATAGTACTGTTTTTAATTTATGCAGGGTTTCTCATACACGTCACTTTACCACGTGACAGCAGCGAGCAGGCTCCTGATTGGTTAACGCGGCGCGAATTGACGCCAAAGTTCAAATTTTTCAACTCGGGCGTCAGACGCGAATTCGCTTCAAACGCGTGAATGCACAAAAGCACCATTCGCGTGTAACGCGCGTATCGCGCAAGACGCTCAATTCGCGTCCAATTCGCGCCATTCACGCGAACTGGACGCGCGAATGAAGCGGATTCGCGTCCTTCGCGCCGCGCGTAACGCGCCTTCCGCGCCGCGGGACCTCCAGACGCGCGTCAACGCGCCTTTCCATTGACTTAACATTGAAATCACTCGCGCCTGACGCTCAATTCGCGTTTGGTGTGAACGCAGCATTAGGGCTCCTTGCGGTTTCCCGCCAAAATAAAAGCTTGATGGTTTAATGTTTGATAAGACTAATTAAGCCATAAATATTAGATCTGCATTTGGTGTCATATTATTTTTCTATGATAATTGTATTTTTTGTAGACCTAATATTTCTTTTTTTGTTTAATATTTTTATATAAATAACAATACAAATATATTTAGTATTTATATTTAATATTAATTATTATTATTTTTAAATTATAATTTTTTACAGTCACATTGATATATAATCACAATAGTTTTGGACAAATTGTGCAACCATACACTCTAAAAAAAAAGGTTCTATATGGCACCAAAAATGGTTCTTGGCTCGTAATCATAGGGGAACCTTTTTAAGTGCAATTTTGAGGTTCTTCACCGGTTCTTTGTCTAAGGTGCTATATAGCACAGCTAACTAAGGTGATATATATCACCGCTACCATATACAGAACATGTTAAGATATGGTGCTATATAGCACCAAAAGTGGTTCCTCTATGATTACGACGAAGAACCATTTTTGGTGCCATATAGAACTTTTTTTTTTTTTAGGGTGTACACAGCTTTTTATATTGCAATTTGTTTCAAATTGCAATAAAAAAATGGTGTTTGTGTATGGTTGCACAACTTGTCCAAAACGATTGTGATTATATATCAATATGACTGTAAAAAATTATAATTTAAAACATAATAATAATTAATATTAAATATAAATACTAAATATATTTTTATCGTGCAGCCTACTTTCTCTCTGAGATGGAAACAGGCCTCCATACCAAAATAAACACATTTTGCCATATCAAAAACTCATGATATAACGTCACATATGAAGAGTAATTTAGCTTGTTTATCTAATTAGCTATTCTACTTTTAAATCTAATTTTAGCTATATACTAACATACATACAAACAATTTTATGATTTAAAATTTATGTTAATATGTATTTAAATTAATTTGGCTGATCATAATATGGTTCAGACTGAAATGACCTGTATTTTTTGTCAGTCACCCGATGGAGTATAGGTCTCACCTAATGTCTCCTGTTCTTCTATTACTTATTCCTTTCCCCCACCAGCCAGAGTTCTGCCCTGTCCCCATCTTAGAGTGGCTCGATGGGACAACTCAGCGGGAAAGGCAAGGTCACAGTACACCCTCCACCCCTCCAAGCAGGAAGTGCTGAAGGGCCTGGCCCATCAGAGACAGGAAGTACAAAGTGCAAACCAGCATCCACAACCCACCCCTCCAACCAGGAAGTACACAGAAATCTCAACCTTGCCCGCATGCCAGTAACAGACCTTTAGCATAAACTTTTACACACCTTATATCTAGTAGGGCCTATACTTGTGAGATTTGCCTTAAATTGAACAGCTCTAAAAAAAAAACTTGTATTGTTTGTTAGTTTGTTCTTAAAGGGGTCATAGAATGGTACATGCACTTTTACAAGTTGATTATACGGAAATGTGTGTTGGCAGTGCCTGTACACAACCATCCTATAATGATAAAAATACATCCAGTGTTTTTTTTTTAATATCCTTATATATTTTCCCCTGTCTCAAATCGAGCCGTCTGACCGTGTGACGTTACACGGTGTACGCCCCCCCTACGATTGTTGATTGACAGCAGCGTTTCAACACAGACCCGCCCTGAGCGAGCTGTCATCAGTCCGCCAGTGTTGATACTCTGGAGCAGAATGGCGTCTAAGCGATTGTGGTGTTGTGTTTTATTAACCTTTATATTAATCTTTGCAAATCGCTTGCACGCTTCACGATGAATGAGGCTAAAGTTTACAGGGTAAGTTACATTACGGCATGCTTTCTGTGTATGACGTTCTCAATATAATTCATAATCCCACGTTTATAATGAACAACGCGTTATGTTTGTTATTACAAACTGTGTACTCGGGTGATAAAGTTAACGTGGTAACACTACACTAAGCTTACTTTTGTACATGGTTTATAACGGTGTCTGTTACTGATTAAGAAGTAATGTGGAAAAAAAATCTTATAACATAACATCAATCTGTCAATGAACTAACACATCAGTAAACACATAGCAACTATGCTACTCTGCCAGTACAAAGATAGATCAAAGTGACATGACGTTAACCAACCATTCAGAAACGTCCTGTTCGAACTTCGATGGGTTCGTCATCTGTTCCTGGTCCGACTCCGGTTCAACATGATAAGGTTGCTTAGATGTGTCCTCAGAGACTCCCGTTGCCATTATTTCTCGAAAATATACCCTCAAATGTTGTCAAGGCAACACTCCACGTGTGTTGTGGTGTTGTGTCGGGTCGAACCGAACGCCCCACAGAGAAGAGGGGGCGGGGTGAGCAAAGCTCATTATCATTTAAAGTCACATACACTGAAATGACTTGCTGAAAACTGAGTTGGTTTTGACCAGGTAAAATGAGTGTTTTCTTACAATACTAATGAGAATTTTTTATTAAAGTATATTACAAACTGTTCATTTAGACACTAAAGAATCATATTAACTTGTACAAAAATGTCATTCTATGACCCCTTTAAGCCCAATCAAAAATAGCAAGATGATAACATACTGTATGTCTTCATTAATCTTTTACCTTTGCAATGAGCTATTACAAATTATGTGAGATTTTAAAAGGTTTTTTACAATCTAGTAGTTTTACAAAAACCAGGGCCGGATCTAGGGTGCATCTCAATCAGCTCCCTAGTGCAGTAGTCAGGGCACTGATCAGGGAGTCACACACATTAATGTACACGATATACTGATTCACCAAGTAGGGAGCTGATTGAGATGCCCCCCTAGGCATGGGCAGGCTGAGGTTTCTGATATGCTATGATACACTATGTCCAACAGCCTTGAACGCGCATCACTTCCGGTAAGGGAGGTCAATGTACACGATATGGTGTAGAGATACGCTAGGGAGATCACTTCCACCGCTGGTATCCCATTGAGAAACGCCGTATTGTGTACATTTGACCTCACTCACCTGAAGCGACGGCTCGTTCAAGACTGGTGGACATAGTGTTGTATTTGAGGTAAAAAATTATATAATATCGTTTCGTGTCTTAAGACATCAATGTGTCGTCACGAGCCGCAGGGTTTAATTTGAAGTTGTCTATGCATGGTTTTTTTTGTACTCTCATAGAATTTGACCCCACTCACATGCATTATACGACTGAGAGACTGCAACGGTTTGAGTTAAAAATCTTCATTTGTGTTCTACTGAAGAGTCATCTACATCTTGGATGTCCTGGGGGTAAGCAGATAAATGACAAATTTTCATTTTTGGGTGAACTATCCCTTTAATGGCTGCTTGTAGCTATTTAATATGAAGACTTTCATTTTAAAAGCCCTAAATAATAATAATAAAATCCTTTTCCATGAATCTAATTTTCATTTAATTTTCCATGGACCCCCTAGTTTAAAAAACCCTGATCTAAATAACAATGTTATTCAAAACAATAAGGAACCATTGCATAGATGCCCATGGTCCCATACAGACTACACCTGTACATCAAGTAGACCAGATGCACAACTGATGGGTGCTAAATGATTACACTCTAGGCAACATCTGCTTAAAGTAAACACATCAATCAAGTATTAAATAACCTAATATGTGCAGTACGCGTAACAGGGGATGATTCCTATTTTAATATGAGGTGTCAGCAGAGAAGAGAATATTTATCGAGAGGACAGCCATTTATGCAAACACTCTTGGCAAGCCTTTGTTTGTGATATTTTTAGCATGCGATTCAATATACCTTTAGATTACACACACACTCACACACACAGATACTGTACATGGCATAATGATGTTGTGAGTGGTGCAGATAAATCATAGACGCTTTAATCAAACCACAAAGGTATAAGAGAATAATCAATCATTCAGCCCCCCCCCCCCCCCCCCCCCCTCTCTTTCCCATCTCTCTGGCCTAAGCAGTATGCCTGCAGTGTCCATGGGTAATAAAGGTGTCAGATCATTTCAAACTTGCAATTATTATTATTTGTATAGCAGATACTGCAGTGTGCCTATTCAATGGGGGCGTGGGGGGGGGGGGGGGTAGGGGGGGGCACAAACCAACAATTTAACCGTCAAAACACAAACAGAAGTAAATCCAAACATTTATGCATTCAATAAAAAATAATCAAGGTAAATTCATCCAAATTCGATTCACTAGTTCACAACGTTGCATGTGAGAACATAACTACGTACTAACATTTAAATGAATAATTTGATACAACGCACTTATTGTGCACATACATATTTTACATTGTACTTGTATTAAAAAAATACAGAAATAATTACACTGTTACCCTTCACTTACACCTTAACCCACCCTGAAACCTAACCATGCCACCAAACCTGTCCCTTGCTATATCCCACCTTATAGCAGCAAAAGTGGTACAACAATAAGTACATTGTAACTAACCACATTTTTATTTATGACGTAAGTACATAGTAGTTAAAGACACCTATAAAGCTCATATCCACCTAATATCCTCTTTTTTAACCCTCATAAATCATACGCAGTGTCTCAGACAGAAGTCTTTTGCAGATTGTAGCTGTGTGACATCACATATGATTAGGCCCCGCCCATGACTGCTGATGGACTCTGTCTTATTAGCATAGACCCCGCCCTGAATGAGCTGTACACAGTCCGCCATGTTTAACTTTTCGTCAGAGCATTTAACAGAAACAGCAGCATTCAAATAAGAAATGTATATATTTTTAAAGCTACTAAAGTTATTTAATCCAGAGCAGTGAGTAATTTTCTGTTTTTCTTTTGTTGTTTGATTCATATTAACAGCATATATCGCAGTAGGTTCTGTATATTACGCTGCTTTCACTTTACAGTTTTGTTTTTTCAATTGCTAATAAGTCAATGGTGAAGACACATTTTCAAAACTCTTCACACGTTCAGTGAAACAAGTCCATTTGGACCAAACTGTAAATTATTGCTTTCACACAAAATGCATTCACACTTTTGTCATTCATACTTCTGCAGAACACCATATATTTGCAGCACATTTTTTTCGAATGCTAACACACTGAAAAACTGATAAAAGCACATTCAAATCAGAATGATGGCAAACTTTGTGCAATTCTGCAGTAATTATATTTAAATATAAAATCTTAGCAGAATATTTACACTGAAATTAAATAATAATTATCACAATCACAACTAATTGGAATTTCAATATGAATAGGCCCCGCCCATGACTGCTGACGGACTCTGTCCTATTACTCTGTCTTCCTATTTTTATAGGCTTCCTATTTTTAGTCTTTATTACAGTAGTTGTTGTTGTTTATTTCAGTCATTTTTTGGTAAATCGGTATGGCTTCAGAATGCTTTTGCTTGGAAACATGGATGCTGGGGAAAGAAGAGTGGCAGAAAGTGGGAGGACTAGAAACCTCACAGTACTGGCCATCCATCCATCCAATCCAATCCATACATTTTCCAAGTGCTTGTTCTATGTAGGGTCATGGAGAGGCTGGAGTCTTTCCCAGCATCTCGTGTCATAAGCAGAAAATCACCCTGGACAGATGGCCTGTCCATCACAGGGATGACACACTCGCACACATTCATATTTGCACTCACACCTACAGGCAAACTGATAGTCTCCAATTCACCTGTCCTGTATGTCTTCGGATATGGTAAACCTGAAGGAAAGCAGAAAGGCCTCCTGGCACAGTTGGGACTCCAATAATGCACATATGGAATTACACTTCTTGTTTTTTTTCCGTTTTTATTATTTATTCAGGATTTGTTTTTGTTGTTTCAATTACTTTACACTGATCAGGCATAACATTATGACCAGTGAATAACACTGATTATCTCTTCATCACGGCGCCTGTTAGTGGGTGGGATATATTAGGCAGCAAGTGAACATTTTGTCCTCAAAGTTGATGTGTTAGAATGAAAAATGAGCAAGTGTAATGATTTGAATGAGTTTGACAAGGGTGAAATTGTGATGGCTAGACGACTGGGTCAGAGCCTCTCTAAAACTGCAGCTCTTGTGGGGTGTTCCTGGTTTGCAGTGGTCAGTATCTATAAAAAGTAGACCAAGGAAGGAACAGTGGTGAACCGGCGACAGGGTCATGAGTCATAATGCAAAGGTCATAATGTTATGTCTGATCGGTGTCTGTAAAGATATAGGAAAAAAAACATTTCTCATTCATTTTTTATACTGTAATACAGTCAGTAAAATGAAAAGATCTTATTCTTATCCTATACTGAAATAGACTACTGTTTTATGTGAAAAATCATTCATAGAATTGCTGCCAATGTTATGGTGGAACAATCTTATTTCAAGAAATATATGAAGTGTTTTGATGATCTGAGTGAGTTTTGGAGGTGAGATTAACTGTTTGGCCAAGATTCATGTTGGTAATGCAGATTGTATGAACAGTTTTGAAAAAGTGGTTTTAGTATTGACCAATGATTGTTATCTGTAAAACACAGATCTAATATCCACATGCAATTTATTTCCTGGCTGTTAACATTCACATACATAACCGACTGTGTTTATGTGAACTTAGGTACATTTTTACATAACCCTGTGTGTTTTTGACTGTTTATTAAGCGCGATAAGATGCGCAACAAACTCTTGTGTGTATATACTCTTGTGTACTGTAAGTTTATTTTTTGTTGTTCCTTGTTTGTCATCTTACCTTTATTTTTTGCAAAGCATTATTTTGCTTTGCTTAATCTATAATAAAGGCACATCCACTATTGCAGTGCATGTTCGTTCAGAGAGCAGTGTGTTTGTTTGGGTAGATTTCAAATATCAACAGTGTTTCTCAGAGATCGCTTACTGCACCTTTAAGACCTAAAACCCTGTTTAGACTGGTTAAAGCTGTTTTTTTGGGGGGGTTTTTTGGGTGGTGGTGGTGAAGGTGGGCATTCAAATATCGTCTACCTTTGTTCTCAGCACAAGTGTAGGAGCAAGTCTATAGGGCTACAAACATCAGTAAGGATACGATAACTTATACAAAAATCTCTTCTCACAGTTGCTTTCGGCAAAATGTCACAGCAGCTTTAGGGCCAACCATGGGGGTAAAACAGCAAGACAAACCATAACAAAAACCCATGGACACCATCATAAACACAAACACTCTGTGGCATTTTCAAAAATCATGTTTGGGAACATCCTGCCAGTGTTTACATCACTAATGCATTCTGATGTGTCCCCTAAGGACAGGATAATATCCACATAACAGTAAAACGGAATAGTCAAAATACAAAGTAAAGGATGTCACTGTATATTTCTATGTCATGGCACACTTCAATTTTGTTTAATATGTAGTACAATTCACAGCGCAGGCACAGATAAAGGTCACACACTGAGTGTGTGTGCGCAGGTATCTGAGACAAACCACAAAAACTCAGATCAACAGAATGATTGAGAGATTCAGTAAAAGGGATATTTTATTCTGGAATCTGTGGGCCTTTTGCTGCTCTTTACACAGTCTGGCTGTGATAAATGATAAGACACTGAACCGCACTGAAATGACATTGAGGGTATCATTCTGAATGACCTTAAAAGGGCAGGATTGATTGATATCACAAGCCATATTCTTGTGTTGCTACCAGGACAAAAAAAATCTCTTAAAAGGACATTGTTAAATACATAAGTTAACATTTGCAAAAAGACACACATCGCTAGGTATTTACTGAATATTGTGCGCACTTTAATAGCCTACATTTAATCAGAGATTATTGATTCATCTTTTTCAAAGTGATAATTAATTCATCTGGATATTACACCTGCAAATTAAGTTTGTTGGTCTTTTGGTTTTAAGTCTCAGACTAAAATGCATGTTTTAACTGTTTTAACTGAAAGCAACTTACTCTGATATCAGTGCCATCGTTTTGTCTTAAGATGCACACTAGTAGGCTAATGTTTTTTCCTAAGGCACATTTATAAAAGTCCACTTAAATGTCCTAATTGAACTAATGCCAATCCTGGCTTAATCTAAACCTTGTCTGTGAAACCAGGCCATAATTTCGTTACTGGGATGGAGCGAGTTCATTCTTTCCAGTTTCCTCTGTGAGCCTGTACCACCACCTACTGATGAGCTATTGCAATGACATGGATGGGTCTGTGTCAACCGTGTATATGAACACATGGTGTTTCATTTACATCTATTGAAATAAATTTCAAACAAATAAACAAATAAATCAAACGAACTAATTAAATAAATAAATACATAATTAAATAAATATGAATATGTTCTTTTATATTGCATGTCCCTGGAAACCAAGCCCTATATGGATTATTTTCTGTTCAGACAGATCATTTCAACAAAATGATTAGACAAAATAGGATTAACAACTGTTTCGTTATCTTAGAAAAAAATATTGTGTCTATAAATGTAAATAAATCCAACGGGGCTAAAGGCACACCTTAAGATAAATGTGCTTTTCATTAGAAAAAAAATATAGAACATTGATGGAGCAACAGAACTTGAGAGAATTTTTTTTTATTCTGAACCTAAATTATCAGGGTTTTTGTCATTGGATAATAGTGGTCTGTGAATTTATGTTTTGAATTTTTATATTTGTTAATGTAGGAATTAATATAGGCTAGATGTGTAGAGTAAAATAATGTTTTTATTGTGAAGTGTAATGTCAAAGCGAGACCCTTGAAGTAAGGGTTAGAAACATAAAAATAAGGTTTTAAGTAAAAGCATTTCCTAAATATACCCATAAAACAAATAATTGAAGCAAATAAAAGAATAGAAAACAAGCCTTTTCTCAGCAATGGCAAGCGCAGTCGAAAAGTGTCCCTCAGGATTCGATGATGCCATGGTGTGTGTGCTATTTTAACTTTAAAGGGTTAGTTCACCCAAAAATTTAAATAATGTCATTTATTACTCACCCTCATGCCGTTCCACACCCGTAAGACATCCGTTCATCTTCAGAACACATGAAGATATTTTTGTTGAAATCCGATGGCTCAGTGAGGCCTGCAGCCAGCAATGACATTTCCACTTTCAAGATCTATTGATGTAAGTTACTAAAAACATATTTAAATCAGTTCATATGGGTACAGTGGTTCAATAGTAATATTATAAAGCGACGAGAATATTTGAAGCTTCGGAGCATTATGAATCACCCAGTTGAATCATGATTCAGATTGCTTGTCAAACCGCCAAACTGCTGAAATCGTGACTTTGGCGCTCCGAGCCGCTGATTCGATACCTAAGCTTCATGAAAGCTTTTGAAATCACTATATCACTATCACGTTATTTAGTTTTTTGCCTCACCAAAAATATTCTCGTCGCTTTATTAATATTGAACCACTGTACTCACATGAACTGATTTAAATATGTTTTTTTAGTACATGACTGGATCTTGAGAGGAAATATCATTGCTGGCTAGGCTATGCTATCTAAATTTGCCGGAAGTTGTCTGGGTTTTCCCAGGCTAAGGCTATGCAGGCCTCACTGAGCTTTCAGATTTCAACAAAAATATCTTAATTTGTGTTCTGAAGATGAACGGAGGTCTTACGGGTGTGCATGAGGGTGAGTAATAAAATACATTATTTTCATTTCACGAATTCATACTTAACTGTTACATCAAATTAAATAGAGTAAAGATTATGCGTTGCCTATTTGTATCCCCCTGGTGATAGAGATAGTCTAGAACTAGACTGCATTGTATTATGGATTGTGTTGACGTCTAATAAGAGTTTATTAAATCAAATTGAGGAGATGGTGGAGGGATAAGAAACTGTCAACGAAAGAAGGTAAATCTGCTGCATATATACACCTCCTATCGTTGATTGAATTGATTAGCTTAATGTGCTCCACTCATGTTTAATTAGGTTTAATTATCTGAACGCGCTCCTCCCGAAATTTGTTACAGTTTTTCTCAATCGATTTGGTACATTTCTCCAAACTCAGGTAACAGCTCTCAAAACAGTTAACACAGCAAACTAAACACACTCCTATGCTGGCGAAACCAAGTATTCACTGCACAATGAAACAGCATTTTATTCTAGTAATGCATTTATTCAAATTCAATATTAACATCAAAACTAAAAGTGTGTTCTCTGTTGATTTTATAACAAATTCAGCTGAAGATACACAAAGAAATAAATTAAAATACATGTTTTTCATTAAGTTCTTTAATGAGGAGTTCAGGTGTATAACAATAAGTTGTCACCCTACACACAAAAAAAAAAAAATATATATATATATATATATTTATATATATATATATATATATATATATATATATATATATATATATATATATATATATATATATATATATATATATATATATAATGCAAATAAGTACATAAGTAAATAAAAAAATAAAGTGAAAAATGTACTGCATTCATTGAATCAATTATTTTATTGATCATGCCTCTCAATTACATCTGGCCAGAGAATTTCATCAACATCACAGAAAATATTTTCACGAGTCATGCGTCGTGGGAAAAAAACGCCTTGAATGCTGTATCCATCCTTCTGCCCCAATATCTCCACACGCCTCTTCCATCGCTTGAAGAAGACTTACTTGGTTGTAAGGGTTGCGATCATGTACTTTCCATCTCCAAGAGGAGAAGAATTCCTCAATTGGATTCAGGAAAGGAGAATATGGTGGAAGAAACACCATCCTGAATTGTGGGTGATTCTCAAACCACTCCCGCACTAGTGCTGAATGGTGGAATTGGACATTGTCCCAAACAACTATAAAATTCCGCACCATTTGCTCCTGATCACCCTGCGGAAAGAGGATTTCATTGAGGAGGTTTAAAAAAAAAAATTGTAGGAGCCTTGCTGTGTTGTATGGTCCCAAGACAGCATTGTGTGCCACAACACCAGTTGTAGAAATTGCTGCACAGAGAGTGATGTTGCCTCCTCGTTGTCCAGGGACATTGACTGTAGCACGATGGCCAATCACATTTCTCCCTCTTCTTTTTTGAAGATTGAAGCCTGCTTCATCAATATACAGGTACTCATAATGAGTTGCACTGCTATCCAACTCCAAGATTCTCTAGAGTAAAAAGAACACAAGGTAAAATATAGTAAATTTGTGTTTTACAGTAATGGCATTGATTGCAGTCAATACTACTGTGAAATTGTTGCTGAAGTTGGAGTTCACACTTTGAAGCAGCAGTATACATAGATATGCCTAAATCTTTTCACATATAGTAGCATGGAATAGTTTATGGACACATACTTAAAATTCAGGAAAAATATATCTTTGAGTTGATAGTAAAATTGCAGTAATTGGGTTGCACATGCTTGAACAAACTGGAATCGCAACTCCTTCACTCTCAAAGGGGACTTTTGCATGCTCTTCCTCTTTGCCCTCCTCTTCCTCCCTGTCCACCTCTTCTTATAGTTTCTCTTTCCACTATACCATTGCCCTCCAATCTATCCATCTCTTCAATCTCTTCTCCTCTTCCTACATCCTCAGCTCTTCTCGCTCTTCCTCCTACATTTTCAGCTCTTCCTCCTACATCTTCAGCTCTTCTTTCTCTATCTCTATCTCCTCTTCTCCCTCTACCCTGGCCACCACATCTCACTCTTAAACCTCTTCCACTGCTCATACTTCTTCTTTTTTGTCTTACTGTATCTCCTCATTTATCTTCTATGTTCTTCTTCTCTTCCCCTTTTGTAGTTGTTGTAATTACATAAGACAGCTGTGTGAACAATAAGGAAATTGGCTTTTTCTGTGTTGAGTGGATTACTAACTCATCAGATAACAATTTGGCGTTAATTGAAGACACAAGGTGTGCAACTGACTATTTTACAATTCATAGAGTTTTGTTTGTTGTGTTTTGAAAATGGTACAAAAATGCTTGTGATCTTTGTGAAGAACAATGAAAAAGTTACAAATGTTTTTCCTGATATATTAAAGATTTGGTTGGTATGAACTGCTGTGATAAAATTTGGGATTTTTGTGCACAGTGTTTTGAGAAAATTATGCTTTTGATTTGTGATTTGTATGAAATGAAAGAGAATTTACTATCTGCTTAGGACAATTACAAAGTGTACTGATCACTGTGTTAACTGTTTTGAGAGCTGTTACCTGAGTTTGGAGAAAGTACCAAATCGATTGAGAAAAACTGTAATAAAACATCACTTTTGGGTGAAATAACCCTTTAACAATGTGAGTGAAAGTCAGTTTTCTCAGTCTTCTCATTGCTTATTATCTGCAGTTCATTTGATAGAGTTACCCTAGTGGACAACTGTTATTATGGCACTGAAGAGAAAACGCTAGTTCTAGCGCTCAGGTATATGAGTACGACTCCCATCAGAGCACGTCCTCAATATCCAGCACCGATGCGGCGGAAAACCATCAGCCCGTTAGTGTTGGCGAGGATGAGAAAGATGAGATGTCAATGAGAAAGAGGAGAAGGATGGATAGTTTTGTGAAGCTGCTATCTCTTCATTACTGTGACTGGAGCGGCAGCTCAGACCAGATTAATGCACCCATAAATGAGAGAAGTTTTGTGGGACCATTGGAGAATATCATTGAAGTGTCATTGATTACCATATGTTAAAAATCCACGGAACAAGGGTTGTTTAAAAAAACATAAAAGTTGAAAAAATAAAACCAATTTAACTGAAGATCGCCATAACATGAGTAGCTAATGGAGAGTTGTGCTCTCTTCACTGGAGCAGCAGCTCAGGTCAGGGTCGGAAAAGTTGAGGATCAGACCAATGCAGCCACTAGTGAGAAACACGCTGGGGGTTAATCCAATGACCAATTGAGAATGATTAAATGTTTACAGTTTATTAGATCTCTGTGCATCCTAAATTACACGTACCGGTAATTTTCAGCTAGATATGAGTATCAGTTAATGGAAACTTAGTGTCATTCATTACAATATGTTAAAATGTCAGTAATTGTCATTCAGTGCCATCCAAACAAAAACCCACACCATCACACATTTGATCAAAATTATGAGTTTAGATCAAAGCCATGATCAGATTTTTATTCCAGGACATGTCATATTTACATTTACATTTATGCATTTAGCAGACGCTTTTATCCAAAGTGACTTACAACTTGGGGGTACAATAAGCGATTGGTCGTGAAGAGTCGAGTGAGCGCAACAAGTGCCTGAAATATTTAGTCCGTGTACATTTCTCAGTGTAGCACAAGCTAGAGTAGGGAAGGAAAGAGGAGGAGAAAGAGGAATTCTATTTTTTTTTTATGAGGTTAAGTGCTCACGGAAGAGATGGGCTTTTAGTTGACTTTTTGAATGTCATATATCTTTAAGCGCAGATGAAACCAAGCGGACATTGGCCGAAAAAGTTCTCAAAGTGCTCAAGTCTACGACTCCCATCGGAGCACGTCCTCAAAATCCAGCACCGATGTGGCTGAAAACCATCAGCCCGTTAATGTTGGTGAGGAAAATTAGATGCCAATGGGAAAGAGGAGGAGGGTGGATAGTTTTGTGAAGCTGCCGTCTCTTCACTTCTGGGACTGGAGCATCAGCTCAGACCAAGATTCCAATGTGATATATGAGAGACACACTGAGGGTAAATCATATGACCACTTAAAAATGTGTAACTGTTTTCTTTTTACTAGAGCTCTGTACATCATAAAGTCTACATAATGTTCAGGTATATATATCAGTATCCATTAACGGGAACTTAATTAGGGGAATGTTTCTGTTCCTTAGGATGGAGTGCCATCCATTACCGTGTGTTACACATTCACATATTATAGCAATAAGTCACCATAATATGACTATACAGTGTTTAATTATTATTTATTTGACATTTCCTGCTTTAGATCACAATTCTCTACAGTACAGTGCCTGTGCTCTAGAGGATCATGGTCTTCAGGAACCTCTATCCGGTGGTCTTGAAGTCCTTCCTCTTGAAGATCAGCAGGTTCAAACCCCTCCATCTCCAGTCCACCACAGTCCAGCATCAGGTCACAACAACAAAGCCGACGTGACAACTGATGGTGAGTTTACAGCCATAACCTCAAACATTACACTCACTGCTGTCCATGCAACTTAAATAATTCATCGTTTAACAGACAACATTTTGAGTCTGTATGAAATTGGCAGAATGCTTGGTGAGGGAGCATACGGCTCTGCTTTTCAAGGGAAACGCTTGGAGGATGGCCTTGAGGTATCGTAATCTCCTTCAAATATTTAGCTAACAAATTGTTTTATCTCACTATATCCATTTCAATTCCTGTTAGTGTAACTGTTTCACTATTTAATGCACTTGACAGCGGCAGTGAAAATTGCCAGAAAGCCAAAGAACATGAAATCCATCTACAGGCCACTGTTTTCAATTTAAAATGTGTAGACATAATGACAACACGTTCATATAACAACGATCTTTCTTCCAGCCTGGTCATCTCGCACCTCTGCCTTTAGAGGTCGGCCTGTTAATTCTTTGGTAATAATGACCCCAGAGTTCCAGAGATCATTGAGCTGCAGCCTGCTGGACAGGCAGGACCAGCCTGACCAATATATCATGGTCTTGGAGCATCCCTCACCCTGCAAAGATCGGTGGGAATTTCTAAACTTTCACGGAGGCACCCGCAATGAGGACACAGCACGGTTTATCATGGCTCAGGCAACAATGGCTGCTCACATGTGCTGTCGCCGTGGAGTTTTTCGTCGAGATATCAAGTTGGAGAACCTGCTGATCAACACAGAAAAGCATGAGGTCAAACTGATTTGACTTTGGATGCGAAGATCTCCCGCAGGAATCTGGCTATGAAAGATTCTGTGGTATATATTATGAATCAGACCTGTAGTTTGGGATTTAAGCTCTAGTGACAAGTTAAATTGGTATCATATAAACCATATCTCACTTTTGAGGCAACATTTTAAAAAAATTAAATAACACCAGTCATTGGTGTTTCAAGCTTCAGACAAATATCTTTCCTACAGGCACTCTAGAGTAGACTACCGCCCACTTGAGTACTGCACAGAGGGCAAGTACCAGTGTAAGCCAGCTACTGTGTGGTCTCTGGGAGTGCTCTTCTTCCTGTTGGTGTGTGGACGCTTTCCAGAATCCAGAGACAGGCAGATGATTGATGACGATATCTGGTCTATGGCTTGTCAAACAGTAAGATGTCATACATCACAACAAAGAAGACCAACTGTAATTTAAATCATAGAAAACAAAGAAATGAGGAAATGTAACACCTGCGCCAAGTGGCTTTATAAACGATAATGTGGATAAATGCAGGAATTTTGCCTGATTTTCTGACTGTACAGTATAGAATAGTCGAATCTTACAGCTTAATACAAAGACAGCAGGTGTGAAGTTAAAGGTAATAATCTTACTCTCTTCCATTGTTCTGCATGGAATGCTGCCGCCTGATTCGATCCCTCCTGCAGGAAAGCCCTAGACAACAGATTGAATTGAAGGAAATCCTTGGACATGAAAGGTTTAAGGTACTGAGCCTAAGAAATTATTTTGAAGATATAATCATTTTTCATCTGAAAGATTTTGCTTCTAATTGTAATGCAGACTATAACATTGTTTTTTGTTTGTTTCCGGTCACAGAATAAGAAATGAAGAGGAATGTCAGAGCTGCATGTCATGTCGGAATTCCTCTCTTGGCTGCCTCAGAAGCTCCTGTGAGAGCTGCTCCAGCCACGGCCCTCTCCAAAGGATCCTGCACTTGATGTCACAGAACTTCCTCCCTCTGCTTAGCTTCTAGCAGGCTGAAATGAGTGGTCCCACAATGCTTTGTAGCCCTGGTAGCGTTTGGCTCCTTGTTTTGAGGCAGCAAGCCTCAATCATCATTATGGTTCATATCGAAATTTCAATGCAAAATAAATGTTGAATCACCATTACCATATTGATGAAACCTGACGTTATTAATGTTGATGGCAACAACATTGATCTATGGTTATCTTTATGATTGATTAAGCAGTGATATTTGGTTTCCCGGGCGATTGCCAATGTGTTGAAATGTGTGAATATTGCCAATGTGTTGAAAAGTCATTGATTTAGAGTTGACCGGGAAACGACCTGTTGTTGAAAAGTCATTGACATATAGGCTAGTCGACCGGGAAATAGGCTATGATTAAAAATGCATCGGTGCTGGGTTGGGAACACGGACGACACCAGCCGGCATTTTCGCAGCATCTTCGGATGGCAACGAGTGAAAGACTGTTAAAGGTAAGTAAAGACAAAAAAAAATCGGTCATTAACAATTGTTTTTGTATAAGAGTATTTTGAGATTTATTTGAAGGCGGAAAAAGTCAGAAAAGAGCTTTAAATGGAAGTATTTGCGGTTTTCGCCTCAAGTCTAAACGGCCTCTTTTATTGAACTGAAGAGACAGTTTTAATATATTGGGTTTTTATGTCTTATTTATACATTTTTTGAAGACTGTTAATAGAGGGTTAATAACAAATTCACATTTTAATTCATTATTTATCTTCGTGATCAACCCGAATGTAAAGAATACTTTCACTTAAAGGGTTAGTTCACCCAAAAATGAAAATTCTGTAAAATTCTAAATTTATTAATTACTTACCCTCATGTCGTTCGACACCCGTAAGACCTCCGTTCATCTTCGGAACACAAATGAAGATATTTCAGTTGAAATCCGATGGCTCAGAAAGGCCTCCATTGGCACAATGCGCTGTACACTCTCAAGACCCATAAAAGGTACTAAAGACGTCGTTACAAAGTCCATCTCACTGCAGTGGTTCTACAATAACTTTAAAAAAGCGACGAGAATAGTTGTGTGCAAAAAAAACACAGCATCATGAAGCTTCGAAGCGTTATGAATCAGTGAGTCGATTCAGCGGTTTGGATCGCCAAAGTCACGTGATTTCAGCCCACTGAAGTCCATTATATGAAGAAAAATCCTGGAATGTTTTCATCAAAAACCTTCATTTCTTTTCGACTGCAGAAAGAAAGACATGGACATCTTGGATGACATGGGGGTGAGTAAATTATCAGCAAAAGTTTATTTAAAAGTGAACTAATCCTTTAATGTTGACAACGGAATGTTTATTTAACATAGTTTCAATGACTGTTTTCAATCTGGGGATGGATCGATGCCCGTTGTTCACGCCTCTTGTGGTGTGATTTGGTTGAAGGACTATCCAATTGCGAACATTGTCTTTTGAATTATGCTTGTTTATCACACCTCTTGTGCAGTAGAAAATACATAGCAGATTCCCCAGACCTTTCAATCTTAAATTGAGCAATGGTCTGGTGATAGCCAGACAAATTGTTAAGTTCAGAACATCAAACTTTACAATACATTCACGTTTGGTGAAGGGAGAAGGGAAGCATATCAGAGGTCTAGTTAAGGTACGGGTTAACAGGTTAAATAAAACGCTTATTTGTTCTACTGAGAATGTGATGGGAGCTCACTGTTGGTAAAGTAAGTAACGGACTACACTTTAACATGGATCTGATTGACAGATAAATAATGTGCTCTTCGCTGTTGTTGCTAATGTTAAGGTTATTTCAGCTTAGTAAAAAAGATGGCTTTGTACATTTATCCTAGTTTAACTGCATTGTTAAAGAGGGCTATTTTGCCATTAAACTGAACTGTGTGCATGCATTTTAGATACTTTACATTGTTCTTGCTCCGCCTCCGTCCATGCAATAACTGTATCCTTGTATGAGCCGAGTTTAATTCAACTGCAGTGCTCTGGTAATATCGATGATTTCAGAAGCTGCCAAAATTATTATTTAAAATCATACTCATAGCACACACATACATTCACTACAATATTGAAACATTAGCGACATTGTTTGTGTTTCAAAATGCAAGCGCCAGGCAGTGATTGAATGTCAAAGCACGGTTTGAACGCCCCGCCCCCAGCTGAACTGGGAGTTTTCATTGGTTTTGCACCCGAGTCAGACTTGTCTGTTATTGGCTGAAGCGAATCAGACCTGTCTGTTATTGGCTGAATCGCAGGCCAGCAGAGAGCTCCACCGCAGGAGTTTGAAAACAAGTGCCTGTCAAATAAGGCCAGGGGCCCGTTCTTCGTACCTCGCTTAATACATCTAAGATGATTTGACAGATCCCAGATCTTTTAATCGTGATAACTGATCTCTGGCTAATTTGGTTCTTCAGACGAATTTGCGGATTGGATTAAAATATATGGATTAAATGATCACAGATCACAGCGCGTTCTTGTGTTCCCTGAAGAGGGCAGATGCATCGATACTCGAAACCACGATCAGCAATGCAGCGATAGGTTGGCGTCAAGACAGCAACGTAATGACATCATATAATTAAAAAAGCCACCTGGCAAAAAAACTTGACAAATTATACAATAAAAAACCCACGAATTTCTGGACCTTTATAAGGAAACAGCCAAACCACCAAACCAACATAAAAGTTATGATAGATAAATGATAAATGTTTTTTGTTTTTTTAACATGATTACCAATTATTTATATTCACGATTTTATACAGTATGTGTACACCCTTTACATTTTTATTTAAATGTTGTAATTTAATTTTTAATTCAATTTGGAGCAGATTTGTAACGTGACAGTATTAAAGTTTCTTAAGGGTCAAGATCAAATTCTCTGCATCTCTTGCGCTGCATCAAGCCATCCCATAATATCTGTCATCACTTAAATTAATGCACGGCTCAGAGTAACTGTACAACATGTGTGTAAACCTCCAATAAAATTATAAAGTAATTATTCCATCACAAATAAATCGCTCAATCAAGTGGCTGTGTCTATATTATTATAAACAACATTATAATATTATATACATTCTCATATACATATAGCCTACAATATAACATTTTTATATTATTATTATTATTTAAAATTATTATTATTGCCCCTGGTTCAGTAATGAACTCGTGTAATAAAGTAGCAGTGGCTGGGACAGATTTTAAGTATCACCTCAAGATGCAATCTAATCCTGTTTACATGAAATAAGCCTGCTCATGAGCAGGTTTAAGCTTACGGACCTGTTACTATGACAGCAAGTCCAGGATGAGCTTCGAAGAACCAAACAATCCGAGATCATGTCAAATCGTCAACAATCAAATCCAGCTAACTGAGTTAGCGACGTACGAAGAACGGGCCCCAGCTCGCCCTGTTTCTTCGGTGGCACTTTTGTCAAAGGTCTTTGTACTTTTGGCGAAAAAGAAATGTGAGCTTCCATTTACCATAAATGTTGTGCGTTGATGAATGTTTATGTGAACAAAAGCCTAAATTCAGTCAGCCTACAAAGCAATCATGTCTCTTCAGAAAATATGGACTAAACCGTTAAATTCATGTAGATAAGTTTTAAGATCTCTTTATGAAGTTTTTTTTAAACATAAAAGTGGTAGTTGGACTTTAAATGTCATATATACATTGACCATATATACTGAAATCATTGTCCTATAAAAACAAAGAGTGTGGATCAGTTTTGGATGCAATTATAGTGAGAGGGATGAAGCAGAAGGGATGGAAGCAGTCTAATTTAGTGGCTTGCAGGAGGTAGAAAAATGACTGAAATGACGAACATCATCTTTATATAATGCTACTAAAATACACCAAATTTTTTCATTTTCAATTTTTATGGAAAATCCTGACAGTCTTGACAGTCCAACTAACACATTTTCAAAGAATTTAAATGTGCCCTGCTTGAAATACTCAGCAAGTTATTTTAATCCATACAATTGAACTACATAAAAGTTAACTTCAAAACTATTTAAACTTCTCAAAAACTTAATAAAACAAAAATATGTATTATAATCACAGAGAATTTATTGAACAAATGCAATGAACATTTGGAGTGCCTTCAGGTCAATCATTAACAATAGCTTTCAGACACATTCATGAAATGCTGGTTAAACTTTTACCATATAAAGACCTTTTGAAGACTTTTTTTCCCATTTAAACAATTTTGAAGCTATATGGCTTATGACTTCTCTATTTAGAAAAAAAAAAGTAGTTAAAAACATACCTGTATATACACAAACATACATATTTACATATCTTGTTTCTTTTTCTTATCTGTGAAGTTTTCCATACTTTTCTTTAAAATAGCAGCGCAGGGAGAGTGTATGTTGTGCTGACAAAATTGTCTGAAGATGTTATCAACAACAAGGACTTGTAAGTAAAAAGCATAAAATATTCAGCAAGGAAAGTACAAAAGGGACTTTCAAACGCAACATTCAAACCCATGCAAATTTAGAAAGAAAAAAATTGTTTCAGTCAACAGTCAAGATGAATGACCTTCATGATGGGTTTTCAGATTCTGTAGACTTTGCCCTTGAGTTGTCAGATCTTTCTTTTCTTTCATCTTTCTTTTCTTTGCTCCTGCTTCTGTCCCGTCGGTCCCTGTCTTTCTCCTTGCCTCTGTCTTTGTCCCGTTCTCTATCCCGATCTCTTCGGTCACGGTCTTTTCCACGTTCCCGATCACGACTCCTTGAGCGCTCTCTTCTCCTGTCCCTGCTGTCTCGTTCTCTGTCACGCTCTCTATCTCTGTCTCTGTTCTTTGCTCTGTCTCTGTCATGGTCTTTTCGTTCTTGATCTCGTTCTCTTCCGCGGTCTCGGTCTCGATCCCGGTCTCTCCTCTTGTCTCCATCTCCATCTCTGTATCGGTCAGACTCTCTGCGATCCCTCTCTCTACTGTGTTCTCTTTCCCTTTCCTTGCTGCGACCCCGCTCCCGCTCCCGCTCCCTATCTCTTTCCCTGCTCCGGTCTCTTTCACGATCCTTTTCTCTGCCTCGATCATGCTCGTGTTCCCTGTTCCAGCCCCATGATCGTCCACCATGTCCACCATCTCGGTCTCGGTCTCTCCTCCTATCCTCAGACACGTCACGCTGCCTCTCTTCAGACAATCTGGAGTCCCTGGCATCTCTGTCACGTGCACCATCAAATCTACTTGGACGGTTATGTGGCTCTGCACTGTCTCTGCTGGAACTGCTTCGCCTCCTCATTTCAGGGGAGTGACGTCTCCAGTGGTCATCACGGTGGGTGTCTGGGCTGTGTCCACCTATACGACCCGGTATTGGGATGGGACCTTCAGGTGGTGTTGGAAGCAGAGGTCCACGAACAGGTCTAACATCTCTAACATCACTTGGGCTATCATCTTTGTAGTTAAATCGTGCTGGCTGGCCAACAGCTTCCTTATCATAATGTCCTGGTGGTCCTCTCTGGCCAGCAAACTGCTGAACTGATGGTCCCCGGTGCCTTTCAAAGTCTTGAGATGATGGTCCCCGGTGCCTTTCAAAGTCTTGAGATCCCCGTGGTTCCTCAAATGATCCCCTGTGTTGAGGTGAACCACGGAATTGGTTTGGAGGTGGAAATCTCTGTCCTGACATTTCACCAGTAGGACCAGGAGGTCCTCTTCGTCCATCAAAGTGGTTTGGTGGTGGTCCCCTAAAAGGAGGCCCTTGTGAGGGCTTCTCTTTTCCCTGATGATAAGAGTTTCCACCATCTTCAAACTGCTCTCCAGGTCCTCTTGACATATTAGATGGAGGGCCATGATCCCCAATGTTATGAAGTAGAGGTGGGCCTCTTGGACCTGGGAAGTGGGATGGTGTTGGAGCTCTATTATCAAAGTGATTTGGAGGGGGACCGGTGAATGGTGGAGGTGGGCCCCTAGGTGCAGAGAAGCTAAAAGGGGGTGGAGGCCCATTAAACCTTTGTCCATCAAAGCTGGGAAGGGGTGGCCCAGGTAGTGGAGGGCCTGGATGTGGGCCCGGATGTGGGCCCCTTGGTCCAATATGCTGGGGGGGCATTGAATTCATAGAATTATCAAAGATCTGAGGAGGAGGACCTCTCTGACCCATTGGTTGGAATGGAGGTGGTACTCTTGGTGTAAAATTTGTAGGTGGTGGACCTCTTGGAGCAGCATCAAACTGAGAACTACTACCCCACTGATTCTGGAAAGGAGGATATGATCCATGTGGTGGATATTGAGAATGATCATTATCTCCAAGGGGAGGAGGTGGACCTTGCATTGGGGGAATCTGCATTGGTGGTCCTGACATTGGTGGAGGGATATGCATGGGTGGTGGAACAGTCATTAGTGGTGGGCCTTGCATGGGAGGTGGACCAAGAATAGGCGGAGGCCCAATTGGAGGAGGAAAAGACATTGGAGGTGGAATATTAGCAGGGTTTGTTGTTGGTATATGCTGTATATGGGAAGTGTGAGAATCCATATAAGAGGAGTTGTCTTGGATGATATCTTGTGGCACTCCTGAGTGTACAGATGTAGATAAAGTACTGATTGTTGAAATGTTATAATATGTGGTTGCAGTGGTCTCAATAGGCTGCCCAATGGAAGAAACTTTGTCAGCTTTTAAAATAGACTTTCCAATGGATGAATCAGCTTTTAAAATGCTGGCAGAATTAGGCCAAACCTCCTCAAAACTTTTAATCTCAGATTCAATGGGATCTTCCTTAGTTTTGGGTTCCTCTTCAGGTTCTTTTTCCATGTAGCTTTCCACTAACTCTGGGTCAATCTTTTCCCCTAGTAACGGAATAGAAACTTCTGTACTCTCTATATCAAGAAAAGGCACCAATTCACTCTTGCTTCCTTCCTCCCTCTCACCTTTCTCCTCAGACTTGGATGCTTCTAGGTGCAGTATGGCAGGCGGCACCGAATCCAAGGTGGCAGGAACTGGCAATAGGGGAATATCTGCGGTTGCAGAAGGTTCCTCTACTGATATATCTTCAGTAGAGTCCAGCTGTGCAGTTGTGTCTGCGGATGTGCAAATTTGTGTTTGTGATGTCTCTATTGCTGTAGCTTCTTGTGGAGATGGTTTATCTGTAGTAGCCGGAGATTCCTCCTCTGTCTCTGTGGAATCAGAAGTCTGTCTTCTACTTGCAGATGCATGTCTAGGGTCTCTACTCTGCCTTGGGTCTCTTCTCTGGTTAATAACTGGAGCAGCTGAACTCTTTGCCACCATCTCTTCAACCTTTTTACCAAGCTGCAACAATTGACTGTTAGCTAACAGAGATGCAACAGGCTGAGAAATCAAAGTCTCTGGCATTTGCTGATGAACTGCTTCCTCGTGCTTCTGTTCTTCAATTTGTTTGTCGTCAACCACTTTTTGATGCTCAGTTAATTTTTTAGCACCTGGATCAACTCCAGCGTCATTAAAAAGAGAGTCATCCTCAGGGTCATAAGCAACATCATCCATAATAGAGGTGACCACTGTTTGCTTAATGGCAGCAGATACTTTTGTTGTATTATGGGTATTTTCTGTACCATAGCCAACAGCTGGGTCATATTCTTCTTCAGGATCATATGGTCTATCGTCCTGTACTTCTACCTCTCTACCCTTGGTTACTGCAAACTGCTGGATAATTGGATCTAGCAAGGGCACAGAGACATCTACAGCACTTTGATCTGAAGGTGATAATGAGACATCAGAATCTTGCTTCTTCTTACCAAAAAGTGTTTTCAGGATAGTCTGAAGTGGAGTGGCTGAAGATGGTGCTGAGACATTGGAGGATGGAGAATTACTGCCTGTGGTAGTGCTGATACCAGGTGCTTTGACAGAGGAGAGTAAGGAAAACACAGAAGAGACAGAACTTGAAGACTCAGAGCCACTGATGGGTGGAGGAGTGCCTGGGGGAGTTGTGCTTATGGTGTCCAGACTAGATCGAAGAACTTTGTCCGGTTTTATTTCAGCTTTACTAACAGTGGATGGTTTTGGAAGGCCTGTCTCATCATCTCTTAGAGTTTTAGAACGTTTCTCCTCATTCTCTAGAGGGGCTCCAGGACGCTTCTTGTCCTTCTGGCAAATCAACAACCCCAGGAGGAGATTGGGACGAGCTGGTTCAAGACCTGCAAAAAATTATATGAAACATTATTTCACAAAAAAGTTCTATAAAGATCTGTAAGGAGCTTTAGGATATAACACTTATATAACAACGTTTACGTAGATGTTAATATGTGAGAAATACATATTAAGAGAGCTTGTTCCACATAATACAAAATACTACAAACTGGTAACATGAACTGTTAAAACTTGCATATACAAAACGTATTTTAATGTTAGTTTTATTTATTTATTTACCAACCAAATTATCCATGTGCTATATTAAATTAGTAATTACCACAAAAGCTTTGTTTATTTAGAATAAATATTTCCTTACACACCATAAAAGCTCCTGATTATATAAAATGTATAGATAAAACAGCATTTCATTAACAACACTGCTCATGTTTATTCCTATTCCTTGGCAAACTTGACAATTCTAATCATGTAAATGATGCAATTTGTCTCAGGATAAGTAACTTGCTGGCGAACATCACTAAGTCATAATCACTCCTTGGGCAGGTCAGATGACTTCCTTGTTTTCCTTACAAGACAGGATGTTGTCCAGAATATAACTTACCACGGTTGCCATTATATTACAGCTCGTCCAACAGCAGACAACATAAATGGCAGCACTTTCATTTTGATGTGTAATTTTTAGTGAGGTGACATAAGTTATATATTAGGTAGTCACTTTGAGCAACTCCATTATTAAACACTTGTTCTTACAATGAAATATGAACCTGAAAAAAGGCTAAGACACAAATATCTAGGACATCAAACTTTGATTTATGATATATTTTATTAGAAAGTCGTAAAATACATGACATCTTGCAGACAAAATTAAGAACACACAAAAATAAGCACACAAACAACTTTGTCTGGATGAAACTCTTTGTATGAGTTACATATTGCAGCACGTTTGATATGGCCATGGTTTGTTTTCCATTTTGTAAATTGTGGAACAAGCTTCCCATTTACTGTCTAAAGAGTTAAAATATAGACAGACTGCTTACCTCATGTTAACATTAAAAACAGTTTTTTATTAAAAGTCTGGGAAAGACACTAAGATGATTCTTTAAAGAGATTTTATAATATCCTAGTACACGCTTACCTGGTCCATCAAATGGCAGAAGCTTTGCAGGAAGTGGGTCTTTTGAGCTCAGAGGGATGAGGTAAAGGTCTTTAATGCGCTTGTTGCTGTTTGCCACTACTCCAAACCGCTTACGGCTACTGAAATAAGAAAACAGAGAGACATACGCCACCTCCTCCTCTTCAGTTGCTGGATGGAAACGAATGAGGCTCAGTTCCTGTAAAAAGAAAAGACATATATAAAAAAAAAAAAATCAGAAATAAATAAAAATTCACTGGAGTTCTGAATTTGATTCTAATGCATCTAAAAATTATTTTTTTCTTTTCATACTTTTGACAGCGAAGTCTTTAACTTTCCCACATAATCCCAAACAGTATGTGGGGATATTCTCCCGCCAATATGAATGGTGTCAGGCAAGTCCTGCAAATAAAATATAAACAGTTGTTAAAATGAATCAATAACTCAACTTTAACCCCACAACCTAATATGAAAACCTTTAAGAAAATCTTTGGAAAACAAACCTCCTTAATATGATCAAATGATCCTGAAACCATATAGGCTTTTGTGACAAACTTGGCAACGGAGTGCATGTTTATGAATCCTTTCCACATCATCTCTTGTCCAGACAAGAACAAAGCGGTTTCACCCTCAGGAGTGGGCTCTGGTGCACTGAAGAAAATACAACAAATTTGCTACTGGTAACAAAATGGTAAAATGGTAACAGTGTGACCAGAAAGAAAAGCACTTTACACTAAATATATACAGTCATGGTCAAACGTTTACATACACCTTGCATTTAACTATTTTGACAAAATAAAATGGGATCATACAAAATCCATGTTATTTAGTAATCCAGGTCCTGCAAATTCTTTGGTTTTCCAGTGTCTTTTGCATATTTGACCTCTTTACAGCAGTGACCATATGATTTTGAGATCTATCTTTTCACAGGACAACTGAGGGACTCATTCGCAACTTTTAGAAACTACTATGATTAAAAGGTGCAAACACTGACTGATGCTCCAGAAGGAAACACGATGCATTAGGAGCTGGGTGAATGAAAAACTTTAAATGTGAGGATCAAGGTAAATTGTACTTAATTTAACTTTTCGGGTAAGTATCTTCTGTTGCTTCCGAAGGGCAGTACTAAATGATAAAATAGAATCTTTAAACAAAATAAGAAAAATTTACATTTTCATCCTGTAATTTTTTGCAGCTAAATGAGGATAAAACAGAGGTTTTAATTCTAGGTTGTCCTGCAAAATCCTCCCCTGCTCTGGAAGCCCAGTTAGGTCCACTTTCAACAAATGTACACAAACAAATCAAATCATTTGACTCTCCTAACATGTGAAGTCCGCTCCTTCATTGGACATTTTTAAATCTACTCTTAAATCGTATTTTTATTCTTTAGCGTTTGAAAACCTGTAACTATTTTTTTGTGTAGATTTGCTTTGTACTCTGTACAGCACTTTAGATCAATCCATATTGTGTTTAAATGTGCTTTTTAAATGTTGTTGTTGTTCAAAAGTTTGTTCTTAATGCATTGTGCTTCCTTCTGGATCATCAGTGAATGTTTGCACCTTTTGTAATAGTTGCGTATGAGTCCCTCAGTTATCCCTCATTGAATCCGAAGCAAAAAAAACAAAGAATTTGCAAGACCTGGAGGATTTTTCTAAAAAACATTGGGCAGTTTAACTACTCAGAACAAACATCACAAATCAAAAAACAGCCATGGATCCTCTAACGACACACAGTATAAAGAACCAAGTGTATGTAAACTTTTGAACGGGGTCATTTTTATAAATTCAACTTTAATTTTGTCTTGTGGACTATATGAAAACCTCTTTTATGTCAAATATCTAATTCAAGACTTCTAAATAAAAAACAACATGAATTTTGTATGATCCCTCTTGTTTTGCTAAAATAATTAACATTTTGCAGTTTCTGCAAGGTGCATGTAAACTGTAGACCACGCCTGTATGCAAGTTCAATGTTGCACCTGATAGTACTGGATCCATAATTGCGCAGATCTTGTGAAGTGGCTGGTTTTGGCATCACAGGTCTGGCTAGAGATGCTGGGGCAGGAGGGGGCATAGGCAAAGGAACTTTTGCTTCTACAACCGCAGGTTCAACAGAGATTGGAATATTTGCTGGCATAGCAGGAATATCAGGAACTATGTGAGGCACAGATGAGCGGTGACCTGCCGTACGAGGATCCCTTCGAGTTATTGTAACTGAAGAAACTGCTGGTACAGCAGTGGCTGGGGGCTGAACCACAGGAAATACACTGCTTGAATCCTCCATGACAGATGTAGAATCAGGCAAAGGCATTTCAAGTCCAGAAAGAGAGGAAACTTGAGGGAGATCAGCAGGGGATTTGGATGGTCGTGGCTCTGGTTTAGACTTAAACGATGGCTCTGGCTTTTTAGGAGCAGACATTTTGTTTTTTTTAGATGGTGGTTCATCATCTGCAGACTTCTGGCCTGAAAAATTAGCAACAAGTAATTTAACTATTAGCTGTATATACAACCTGTAATAGCCACTTTACAAGAAGTCTTAAGGGTATGTGACTTTTTTTTTTATTGTAGTGATATAGTCCCACCTGTACAGATCTTGCAGTTCAGGTCAAAGAGATGAGCCCTGTGCTCTGCTGTAGTGTCTTTCAGCATACTACTGAAGATATCTGGCATTGAGCTGCCTTTACCAGTAGAGACCGGCGCTTGTTGTGTAGAAGTAGGCCGTATGTCCTCTTGGGATTCCTGCACAAAACAAGGACACAGAACGAAAGGGTCAATAAATAATACTATACTTTAGGATACAGTTCTCATCCATTTATTCATACATGTTTATATTCACCCATGTGAAAGAAAAGACTAAATAAGATAAGGTAAGCAGGTAAGAGAACAAATGATGCATTCAGCAAGACGCTTTAGGAAAATGAGAGCGGGAAAGGTGTGTGGAAGAACAGACAGAACAGGAAAGCAAGAAAGCCAGCACTTACAGCAGCAGAAGCCAAGTGGGGAGATTGGGAAGTGGCAGGCATACATACATCTCCATCAGACATAGGAGGAGGAGCTTCCTCCATGTCTACATCTGGGGGAGCACCTTCCTGTCTGGATCCACTTTTGAGCTGAGATCTCCCGCTTATATCCAGACTCTTTTGGAATAAGTACATAAGTTTAAGCAGAGTATAAAAATAGCATATGTTTTCCAAACAAATTCTAACTTGTTTTACCTCAGAGACCTCAGATTTTCTCCAGTCTGACATTTCCTTGGAAAGCAGTTCTTCTGGACTCAGTCTCACCAGCCTGAAAGGACTGATCTCGCCACCAACCACACGATAGAACAGGCCCTGCCACACAGCCAAGTAAAATAATACAACTCTTAGCATTGTTACATCTCACAAAGCTACTAAAATGCATAGGTATATTAAAATAGATAATTAATTGTCTCAATTAAACACAAAAAAACATTGACTAACCTTGTTTTTGGGGTCCTTCAGGTTAAACATAAGGGACCTGTACTTGTTCTTGTATTTGTTATCAGTGTTCAAATAAAGGTTAAACATCTCTTTCTCAATGCTGACGGCCAACTTTCCCACTTCACTCTCAGACATGGAGAGATCATCACTGTCACTGACTCTGTGGCACAAAATATATAATTTGATATCAAATATTTAAATCACACTATTTAGGAGAACATTTAAAACGCAAACAATGAAACTATTCATTATCAAAAAAGTACACTTTTTTGTTCACAATGTACACAATTTAAATAATGAGCAAGTACATCAGGAATACAGCTTTCAAATGTTTTGTCTCATCCCGAATCACTATGGTACACCTATAATAAGTGTTTATATTCAGATTATTTTAGACCGAACGGGATAACAACCCCTGAGAAGTAACCCAGTTCTGTGTGACCCGTTATATATAAAAGTAACCCAGTACCGTGTGACCGTTGCAGATTCTATGAGCATGAGATAGAAATGATCAACCAAAAGTAAAAGTTATACCTCTGAATCATCTCTCACCTTTTATACAGGATATCAGTCAGAGATCGTCTGATGTTGGATCTCATCTGGTTGTTGGGAGGTGGCTGTGGAGGAGCAGCAGGGGCAGCAGGCAGGGTTGGTTTAGGCAATGGGTGTTGGGTGGATGACACTGGTAAAGGTGGGATTCTAGTGCTAGGAGAGGGAGCAGGCTCTGCTGACTCCTTTTGCCCTGCCTGTGGCTGTTTTTTGGGGATAGTAAAGGTGCTCTTGCCAACACGAAGAGCTCCAGAGGCATGGTGGCGAGATCCGGGGGGGCCCGAAGGAGATAAGACCGGAATCGGTGGTGGAGGAGGTCCCGGCTTTTTCAATTTGCCCTGTGGTATGGGCTGTTTTCTTAACTCTCTGCCACTGCTCAAAGGTGCTGCATTTGTTTTGCCTTTGGGAAAAGAAGAGGTGGCAGCAGTTGCCTTTGTCCCCTTGGAGCCAGGAGACTTTCTTCCACCTTTGGGAGCAACATTTGGAGCAGGGGGTTTCTTGTCAGCGATTGCCGTCTCCTTCTCTGGTTTGACTTCTTCATTGGCTTCCTTTTCTTTGTCTTTTTGGGGAGCTGCTGGACAACAAAAAGAATAAAAGGATTCATGAACACAAATGGCAAAATTACTCCAAATAGCTCTTCATTTGGCAAAAAAATACATCTAGAGTGAAATGCTCAATTGTAGTGCCTTGCCTTGAAACTGTAATAACTTTCTCAGGTTACTGAATATGAAGACCACCATTACCCAGCTCAAGAATTGGATTAAAGACAAACAAGAAAATGTTGAACATGTAAGCTTTATTTTAGAAAATATTTTACAATCATCATTAAGCCATTTTAAGGCCTTTGCCTGGCTCACAGACCAGTTTGTATACAATTACTTATATTCTTTAAACAATTTATTAATCATATCAATCAGTGACTAGGTAGGATAAATAAATGTCCCAACTAAATGGAGCACACAGCAGCTATTATTTGGCAAGTAAATTGACATTTAATTTCTCTTTCTTTTAATATGTTAAATTTGAAGTAAAATATGAAAGGTTCATACCAAGAGCCAAATTAAGATTCACTGCTGCCTTTTTAATTTTCGGCCATTATATAACCTATATATTTTCAAATATATGACTTAATATGCTGAAAGTACTGTCAATGTGCAACAACATAGCACATTGAGTATATAAAGTATAAAAAGGAAATCCTTATGCAATAATTCTAGGAAATATTACATATGGCCTGGTTTCACAGACAGGATTTGGATTAAGATTAGGCCTTAGTTTAATAAGGACATTTGAATAGCTTTTATAAACGTGCCTTAGGGGAAGAAAAAACTTTACTGGTGTACATCTTGAGACAAAACAATGGCACTGACATATTTTAAGATATGTCAGTGCAAGTTGCTTTCAGTTAAAACAGCTCAAAACATGCATTTTAGTCTGAGACTAAATTAAGTCTTGTCTGTGGTATAAAGGCTTAATATTTTACCAGCTACACAGATAAAAAAAAAAAAAAACATGTCAGTATTAGAGTATATAATCAGTGTACAATAACTAAACCATAGTAGACCTCAGCACAATTGTATTGCAGAAATACATCCTTATAGAGCACTTTCAAGTGAAGTAACACAATGTACCACAGAACATCAGAGTGATCCCATTCATGTTATTCCTATCAGACAAATTTCTCCATATCTTGAACAACACAAAGCAGAAGTCAAACAATCTAAGGCAACTTTAGGCCACATTCAAAAGACTAGAACCCATTTTTAAAAGCTGCTGGGACCAACACACAAAAATGATTGGCATTAATTTTGATTTTCCAATTCATAATTTGCTTTTTGCATATGGTATACTGCAAAACTAGTTCTTTCCAGTAATCAATCATTCCTACTACTGCAGAAAACCAAATTCATCTCTGCATCAAATCAACTGCTTTCAACAAGTACACTAACCTATCAGTATATAATTTGTTCATGTTTAAATATGAAATAAGACAAGAGTATCAGCAGAGTTTTAAATTCTGTGTATATGTATAAACGTAGCTTGATATTTCCGTGTGCTGCAATTATGAGGCATGTGAATTCTGTCGTTGTCTGCTGTGGGGTGATATGGTGTCCTCAGCTGTTCTTCATTATGGTTCCTCATTACATCAGCTTACTACCTGGGCTCTTGGGTTTTTCTGAAACGCCACAGTTCTTCTTTCAGGCCGGCTCCAAGGACTGTAGGCTTCTTAATGCAAAACACGTTGTGACATAGCGGATGGTTGTCAAAAGCCAAAAGCAGGCAGAGGCCATGCCATCCCATGTTGTCATCCAATAAACAGACTTCTCTCACAATTGAAGCACAGGGGCAGCAGAGTATTATCCGCAATTTCACTTTATTTTGAATGCCACTTTGTCCACTCAAGATTTATAAATGCAGTGCATGCAAGTCAATGGAATATCAATTTAAAGGCTGTTAGTTAAAAAGTTACACGTTTTCATTAATATGTAACAGGACTGTAGTCAAATGTCCATGTGATCAGAGATGTTCTATTCTTAGTCGGGGAGGAGGGCAGGAGAAAGAGACACCAAAACCTACCTGATCAGGTGTGCGGTCAGTACAGCTTTTCGGATGAAGTTATTGCCCCGATGACGGCAGAGATTGGAGATAAATGGCAATGGTATTCCACACATTGAGAAATTCAAAATCACATGCACATACATTGTAGATGTTGGTCAGAAAGCTTTACAAAAGCATATCAAGGCAAGGCACTACAGTCTGGGCTCAGATCCCTAGGATCTACACTTTTAGATCACTTAGTGCAGGAGTAAGTTAGATTAAAAAGATCAAGTACTTATATATAGACTGCAAAATGCAGTCTTTATGCGTCTTAGATCATAAATACTTGCCATTTTTATCTTATTTTAAACTTACCTGTTCTGGATCTCTGAATGACCTGATACAGGTATTTTCCAAATATTAGCATCTTGCAGTGTTACATAAAAAACACTGACAAAATATTTAAGATGTAGCACAGAGTCCAGCTTAAATCCATAATCATAGCTGTGCTATCATTTTCTGGTGCCAATATCCTTTAAAAGGCACGTAATTTCAATCTCAGTCCAATTTACACCAGAAAAAAAAGCTATTTTTAGATCTTTGAATCCCCTAGGCTGCAACAATTTCAATCAGTTGTTCTTGACAGTTCAACACCCCCATCATTGGTTGAGACAGGTCAATAAAATGTGGAAAACCCTCAGAGAGATACATACACGCTTTGTTTAACACAGATGCTGATATGGGTGTAGTCTTTTCTGGCGTTACTGCAATGTAATTATGGTCACTGGACCAGGATGACATGGCCGGAGGTGGCGGATGCTCCTCTGCATGCTTGTCTTCGTCGTCCTCATCTTCCTCAGTCCCAGATTCTGACTCCTCCTCCTCGCCTTGGTTAGATGACCTCCTTTCCGGTCCAGAAATCCTCTATAGACAAGAACAGAAAGCATTGTTACCCATTTAAAATAAACAATACATTAACTAAACACTCAATAAAAGACAAAAGAAAAAACATCGCTATTTGACACTACTAAAAGTGCAACATTTAAATTTAAATCTTTACATTTAAACTAAAGCAACATATATTGAAAATAGACTTCAGTGTTAAATTGAGGGAATTTTTTTTTTTTTCCAATTCTAGATTTCAATGACCTAGATTTCAATGCATTATAGAAAAGGAGTAGATACAATACCTGATTTATTGTGCACCTGAATTAGCAACTACGGGATTAACAACTTTTGCAATTACACCTAAATACCAATGCAAGTGTATCCTCATTATAGCCATAACCCATTTGTACAAATTTCCTACAATTAAAAACTTAAAATGAATATTGCATGACTATTATTAGGTTCCTATTAATACCTTCTGTGGTGATTTATTTGTTGTCTTTTTCTGCGCTTTAGGCTTGCCCCTCTCTTTCTGTTTGGAGTCTTTTCCATCCGTGGTGATGGTCTTCATGGCGGCAGCGGCATGTCTGAGTATGCAGTCGTTCCCACAGTAGACGGAGTCAGGGAGGGCATCTCTCTCACAGCCAGGGCCGATGCATTTTGGGAGGGAAGATCCCTCAACTGCATTCACCTGCTAAAGACTCAGGGATGTCAAACCTCTGTGGACACTACATTACGGCAGCAGATGTACACCGTATGTAGCTTGTAGGTTTTTATAATAGCAAACTAAACAGTAGTACTTTTCCACTATCAGTTTTAAAAATAGCAATAAATTGCTTACATGACCATTTCAAGTGCCATCTAGTTAAAACGCTTACTGATTTTAAATTACTCAATTTTGTGTACAAGTGTCAACATTCTGTGTCCTGACTGATCAAATGACTCAAAGATGATTGTGGCTAATATTAAGGTAATCCATGGCATTAGAAATAAATGGTCAAGTCATTATATTACAGAATACCGTCTCAAAGGAACAACATCTGTTGTATACTGCACATTTTGGCAACTCTTCTGGGTATTCTACAGATAATATATATTGCAGCAATAGTAATAGCAGAATGCTAACACGCTAATCCAAACAAAGTCACAGACTGACTGGTTCTACTGTGCAGACAAAATTATTTTGAAGTGTTTTTGGAACACACAAACACACGATTCAAACAAAAACAATAGAATTTTTCAATTCTTGTCAATAGATATGTTAAAAGAGCAAGTATTATGATCAGACCCCTTAGAACCAATTATTAGACTTTTTATAGTATTAGCATGTTGATTTCAAAACGTATTTTAAGTATGCATTTTTACATACGTTATTGTTATGGAGGCAATCTCTTCATCATTAAACTCATCCCAAAAAAAATATATCATAATTAGAGGCCTTTAGTAGGTGAAATTCTATTGATTTGATATTTCAGTTGGCCTTTACATTATTACCTTTATATTAGCAGGAAAGGTATTCAGTTGAGAGAAACACTCAATAAATGACATGAAACCAAATAAAAACATTATTTTTCATGCTTTGCAATGACACTAAAAAACGTGGTTCTCAGATGTTGTCTGTGCCCTCCAATTTCCTTTTGATGTTTTCCCGACATTAGTTAATTTTAGTGGCCAAACCTGGTAATATATTGTACAATGAAACATTGAAAGATCCAGATATGACAGCTTTAAAATTAGCTACATAAATGAATTGTATGAATTATCTGAATCAGATATTGTTGTAATTTACATTAAATTAAAGTAAAAAATGTCATGTTCTTTTTAAAAATGTCACTGCCAATAAATCCTGAGGAAAAACTGCATTGTGCATTGATAACTGTATCCAGAACCAACAGGATTATTTCTTCAAACCCATGAAATCACATGTTAAAAAAAGAAAAAAAGTGCAGTATTCAAACTCATGTTTCATACGGAGACATACCGGCTGGAAAATCTTTATTTTCTTTTTCCCACTAGGATTGGTAGCCTTCTCGATCCTGCCCTTGATACCCAGGTCATCAGAAGCTTTCTCCTCTGTGGTGGTTGCAGAAGTGCTAGATAGTGTAGTGAGGCCGGTCTCAGTTTTACGAATGCCAGCTACTGGCCGTTTGCCATTCTCTGCAGCTGCGGTGGATGAACCAGCCTTGGAAATCTGTCCCTTCTGTGTGTAGCAATTTGGACAGACATAGTCCTCTCCATTTCTCTCCATCAGTCGGCCACGTGCCTCAGAGATGCCAACGCAGTCGCCATGAAACCACTCCTCGCAGCGATCGCAGCAGATCATGAACCTATGCACAAGGATTTAAACAATGACCAAACACTCAATGATCATACAATCTACAACAGACATAAAACCTCTGCTTACAAAAACGGAAAGCAAGCAAAGGACAATCTCTGCTTCAAACATAAACGCATGGCACTTTTTTGCATCTTGCCTGATAGATGAAATCCTAAGCACACAAACTAAAACTCAGTTATAACTAAATGCACTGGGTGGCGCTGTGGAGCTTGTTAAGTTGATTGTATTTCATTCACAGTCGTCGTCTGCCTCCAGGAACAGCGAGGTTTGGAATTACTTTGATCAAAATTATTTTACTAAAGTAAATGACCTTAAAAAAAGAAATTATTTTGGATCAAATGGATCCACATGTCTTGTGGAAACATTGTCGGGTGAATGAGTTATTAGAAATATCACCTCAATGAAATCCAAACACCAGTCGAATGAGGAAAGACAGCTGTGGATCAATGCATTCACAACTGCAGGTAAGCGCAGCTGTACCCGCGAGTGAGCCGAGATAACTTGATAAAGATATAAGATTAAGATATCTGATAGCAAAATGATCGAGACACATGCTTCCTTTAAGTTTCGTCGAGGGAGACAGGTTTAAGAATAGAAAACTCAAAGCACTGTTATTGTTATCAGATTGAGGAGCCAACTTTCACACAAGCATGTAGACATTTTTTTCTCTTAACATGAACATGTAAATGAATATAAACACAATAACCATATGCCGCCTTGAGTTTATATGCATGTTCTGTACAAAAACTGCCATCGTCTGCTTTATTAGCATCTTTTTCCATTCACTCTGCATCGGCTTAAATGTTTCTGTACTACATATTTTTTGTTTACACACGTTTTTAACTTAAAGAAAATCTCAAGATATAATGCAATCATGTTGCGTATATTTGCTAATCATAAGCTTGTTCAGAAATAGTGAAAAAAAAAGTAACAATTAAATATTTTTAGTTTTTCCAGTTAAATGTATAAATAAACAAATATTCATTTTTTAAATGAGCCCAATTATTCAAATACAATATTTTTTGTATACAAATACAAAATGCCCATCCTTATTGGAAATGTCTGTATACTGGAATGCAACAAACTATGTGCCTCACTCATAGATCAAACTATATCTACTGTGTGTCATTGTGTCAAATTCATACACATTATGGATAATGCCAGTTACTAATGTTTTAGTTTTAAGATGTACATGATACCAATAACTTGAGCAAGACCTAATAATTTTAGCATGCAAAACCCTTATTAGCACTCATTATATTGATTCCTTCTAGGACACAAGTCAAAACTATTTAGGCCTTTTAAGAAACGTATGATTTAGTTTAAAATACTCGAGGCGATACACATGTACAATCTTACAGGGTATAAGTACTAGGGATGCGCCAATCTGATACTCAGTATCAGCTCCGATACCACCATTATTTGCCGGATCGGGTATCGATCAGACAGGACCGATCCAAATCTAATACTGTTATTGTTAAGCCCCGGTGCCCCACAAAAGGCACAACATTTTTTTAAAGCATCATCAACTCTTTGCGCACCATATTAAGTGTTCTGAAGCCATTCCATAGTTTAATGTGAGTTACAAATATTTAAGTCATTAAATTCAAGTTCACATGAATGGTTTTGTCCTCTGCAGCTGTCAGTCATTCTCCATTTAGCTCTCCAACTGTGTTTCGCTTTTGGTATTTAGTAGATTGTTTAACACAAAAGAGTGATTATCAGTTCCAACACACTGAGGTATAGAAATTCTACACTGAATTTTTTAACGGTATCGGCCAATACTCAGAAATTTTGGTATCGGTTCTGAAAAAAAAATTGTATCCGTGCATCCCTAATAAGAACACAGTTTTGTTCCTTTTTGCTCTCAATCTTCTGTATATACATGTATATGTGTGTGTATGCAAATGATAGTAATTGAAGTTTATTTCATTACTACCATTTATTAGTCACTTTATAATATGTATAATATTTATAACTTGTATATGTATAAAATATCCATTATATTTTATAAATTAAACTAAAATAAAATATATAATTGTATTTAAACAAATATATATATATATATTTTTACATTTAATAAAAATAATCCTGTTTCTTATTCCCCCCCCCCTGCTAAATCTACATGCATCAGTTGTAATTTAACTCTCTCAATAGCCAGCAAAAAAAGATATCGGCTACCAACATCTCATGCACCTGCATCAAAGACACATACCTTTTGTTGTGTTTCTGCCTGCAGATGCAGTAAAGTGCATTAGGGTCATAACCATCACTGTCGCACTCACTGGACGACGACTCCTCATCATCGTCGTCGTCATCATCATCGTCGTCGTCATCATCATCCTCTTTCTTCTCTTTGCGGAGCTTCACTCCTACTTTAGGTTTAGTGTTTCTTATAGAATCTTTACTGGCTGCTCTGGTAGGACGTCTATTTATGGACTCATTTAATAAATTCTCTTTGCTCTCATTATCCACCTCTACATCTTCCTCTTCTTTCGTTACATCCATCGGTTGTTCCATGTTTGCTTCCACATCCTTTTCATCTTCAGCACTGACCGCAGTCTCAACGTGTTCTTGGGTCTCTTTCGGTACTTCGTTTCCAGTCTCCTCTTCGTTTTCAGAGCTGCCGTCATCACTCACCGAGCCTCCGCCTGCTTTAGGCTTCACTGCCCTCCTCGTCCTTCCCCGGCCCCTTTTCCTTTTCTCTGGTGAGGCCGCTTTTTGTTCCTCTGCTTTGGCTTCCGCGTTTCCGTCAAAGCTGGCCTCGGATGCAGTCTCAGCATCGGTTGGGGTCTGGGATGGGGGATCCCCTCCCTCAAGTCGTGAGGGACAACTTCTCCTGCCCGTTCCTCTTCCTCGCTTCACAGTGACCAGAAACTCTTCCAATTTGTCCGTGCGCTTTGCCTGCCTGCCGCTACGACGCACTGGGGCGCCTTTGCCCTCTGGGGTCTCAGCTGCCATTTCTCCAGGGATTTCCCTCTTAGCAATGGTGGTCCGACGAAAGCCCCAAGTCTTCTTAAACTCACGTGAGGGCTTTGTGGATTTGTCAGGGTCCTCTACTTTATCTTCACTAACATCACCTTGGTCTTTTTGATCTTTGACTTCGTCCAAGATCGATGTTGGTTCTGCGTGTGAAAAGTAGCAAAATTAGTCAACAATAAATGTTTAAATGCTAGAGATATGCAATTTGGATCACAAAACTGTGATGAGGCCTTCAAGCTGATATATTAATCAAAATTCAGGTGCAATTTCAGCAAAAACATGTTAATTGATATGGTGATATTCCACATATAAATTCCACATATATCTTGCCATTTAATATTTCCAGTGCATATATCTTAAATCTCTTAAAGTGATTACATCCTGTTTCAGTAATTTCCCAATTTGAAACCCTGATTTGAGTCAATCCCACGGCTCTCTAGTACAGGAGTGCATGTGGTGGAGTGGGCCGTGGGTACCTTGTGAGCTGGTATCCACGAAATCCTGGCTGGGCTCAGGCTCAGGGGCTTGAGCCAGCTCAGGGCTCACACTCTCCTCCATAGAGAGACACTATTTTTCAAACAGAATATCTATAATTAAGAAAGAACAAAGATTTAATGGAGAGCACAACTCCCAAATAGTACTACAAATTCCTAAGCGAATAGGAATGTGGCTTCCTAGTAGAAGGTGCCAGTGAGTATTTCCTTTGGATGTGTCATGAATGCATTTATTTAGTAAATTGTGCCGATCAGGCCTATAAAAGGATTTAACATGCTTAAGATGTTTAAAAGGGCTCCATCCCTGATCTATTGCATTTAGAGTGGTGTCAAATCAAAATACAGCATATACAAATTTAAGGACGAGTAAACTATTCTCTAAACAAAACTATGACACTAATGGAAACTATTCATCTTATTCATACACTGCACACTGGGCTCCTCAAAACTATTACATGAAACTAATAATTCAAACTAACTATCTAAATATAATAAATAAAACATCAAGGACATCTTTGAGTTCAAACTGTATAATTCAGAGAATCATGCCCCTTGAATCTTATTACACAAAACACCGGTAAAATAAAGTACATAGAGTACACAACTTTATTAATAATACTAATAATATTAACCCATTCCACATGTAAATTCCAAATTCAACTCACAGCATTGTCAAAATACAGTAGAAACTAGAGTTTTTTTTTAAATAAATGAATACTTTTATTCAGCAAGGACACAAAAAAAGCAGCTTTGCCATCACAAGAATAAATTACATTTTAAATTATACTAAAATAAAAAATAAAATGTAATTTCACAATATTGAAATATATTTTATTAATCTGTTTTGCTATAAAAGCAGCTTCGTTGAACATAAGCCTTTTCAAGTCTACACACACACACACACACACACACACACACACACACGACAAGACTTAGAATTAAATACCATACCAGTTTAATACTAGTAGAAATATTCCATAATTATTATTTTTATTCTTTAAGCAGGATGAATTAAAACATATCTACTTAATTTATAGACAAAGATTTCATCATAAAAAGCTGAAAAACTTGAACCATTTTGAGTTTGAGTTCTGCCAAAGACTAAATACTAATCAATACACTGACTCTTCAAGTAGACATACACAGACATTCATATAACAAGTTTGTATTACCACTGAACAATTGCTGTTGCATTAAGACCTTTTAAAGTTTCATACAACAGTGTTATACATGTATTACATTGGGTATTATTATAGTAGTCTAATTACAATGCACTTTTGAATTCCATAATTGATGCATTTAATTGATCATTCAGTTTAATTCATTTTACACTTTTCACACACTAGGAATTAATTTCATATTACTATGATTATTTTGAATTTCACACTGAAGATCATTTTAATGGCAAGAGCTGCATTAACAACTACTAATAAAGGCTGTATAGCCTACATGTTTAACAATGCAATCTAGAGAAACCCAGACCTGCTGTAAGAAGACACCTGCTTGCTCTAACATGCATTTGGAAATGGAGGTAAAGTGTTTTAAGTCATATTCATAAGGATCAAGTTTCCAGGACACAATTACTGTCAACCATTCTCACTACAATAAACAGTAAGAGTGTGACTTCAGTTGTCAAAAACCTTGAATCTCATACTAACAGTAGTGAAATGCTGTACCTGTTTGCTATGATGACTGGAACTCTTCTATTTAAGATACTGACCTAAAAACAAAATGAAATAGTTAATTTGAAATGAAAACTTAAGCTCTCATGTTAAGGTGGTTACCTTAATGTGCTAAGTTGTCCTATTCAGTCAGTTAAATCCATCAAGATTAACAAGAAAAAAAAGAATAAGCACCAACCATGTACCAAAATTGTTACACAAGATCAACTGAACAAAGATATGCATTGTTTATGTCACAATGTTGTTAAAAGACATTGGATAGATGGATGAGAGACATAAATTTGGAAATTAGTATGTCTATTATTTTTTTTTTAAAAACCCTACAGTTAATATACATTTGCAAAAATAACCAGTTTACCTGAATACTATAAGCAAATGGATCTTCTAAACGTAATTAAATATGCCATATATTTGAATACTTCTTACTAGCTCAAACCACCAAAAATATTCATCAACCACTGCAATATAACCGACTTACGGTTGAATCCAGTCCTACTGAACACTTTAAAACATTTATAATGCATTTTTAATTAAAGAGGTCATGAACTGGCTTTTTTATACTGTTGTCTGAGGTCAACCTATGACATTTGCGTGGTTTTTACATTCAAAAACATAATTGAATAAGTAATAGGCTATTTTCTGCCCTGGTTTTGAGCCTCTCTCATCGAACGCTCGTTTTTATGGGCGTGCTGCACTGAAGACTTGGAAGTAAACGCCCACTGCTACGATTGGATAAGCTTTGCATATTATAATGAGCTTGCGCTACCCCCGTGAATACAAAGTGAGGAACTGTTTTGAGAGCGTGTGGGAAAACGCCAACCGGAATGATTCGCCCATAGGGCTCGCAAAATGTCTATCAAACAAACAATGATTTATCAAGTCAAGAGAGCGAACAACGCACATCAAGAAAGGAATGTTATTTCACTATTTAAGATAGCCGGTGATACTTTTTGGTAGCCCATCTGGAAAACACAAAGCCCAGAGATGTTGGGCTTTGCAAGTCCTGGCCCAAACAAGTCAGAGTCTGATCACGAATCGCAGCACAATGAACCAACAACACATCAAATAAAGGATTCTCCAGCCTGTGACAGCGTGCTAAGTTATGTTCAGTTAGACACGTACACATAATCAATAGATATCAAGCAATCTGTAACAATGCAATACAGTCACATAAAAAAAAACATTTTTTATTCACATAAGTGTGTTATTCATTCATTCATTCATGTTATCTCATCCTGTCTGCAAATCCAGTCTCTTCTGGGGTTTTTGTTGTTGTTTTTTTTACAAACGAATCCGTGGTGAAATGAAGGAACAAACACGCAAAGTCTTTCCCACATGAGCGGATATTCATTAAAAATAAAGTTAATCCATGCATTCATAATATTGGAATCCGAATTAAGCTTATGCAGCATGTTTATTGCTTGGAAGTTCGATCCGGTTTAGCTCCACGTAGGCCTTGGCACATTCTGAGATTGAGCGTTTGCTGGGCCTGGTGTCAATAAAAGCTTTTCTTTGACTAACAAGGAAGTTTTCAGCTCTGAAACGTACAGGATATTCTTATATCACAATTAACTTTTATATATCAATGCTGAATGAAAAGTTGATTTCTCAATTCATGACCCCTTTAACTTTACTCATATTAGTCATGTTCAATTAATGATGCAATGAACACTTACGTGTTTACAAACAAGTGCATGCTCATAGTATTATCATCCCTCTTACACACATTTAACGTTAGGGAAACATAAGGAAGGCACATAATGTGAGATTTCAAACACGTCATGTATCAACCTTAAATATAATGAGTACGGAGTATACTAATATAAAATATAACATAAGAATGAAACAAAAGGCTTTTTTAAAAAAGAAAAGAAAAATATAACGTTAATTGCTAACGTTACATCACAAACGTGCTCAAGGCCTAGTCATTAAAAGAGCATGAGATCCTAAAATCACCCTTGTCCGCTGTAATTTATGGTAATACAATCCACTTATGGAGTGATATATTTATGAATATATCATTCCTGTATACTACATTAGTCATTTTAAACTAAATAAATAAAAAATACATCGGCGTGCTCGCTCTGGAATGGCCGCCCACAGCAACACACGTAAGTTATACGCCAACAAAACTGACACGAGCAACCCAGCACAGCTTTAACCCCTACCTGCTGTATATACAGTCACGCGTAATAAATACATTTGACAATGAGATAAAACAACGACTTCCAGGAATAAATATTGAGATTTGTTACTTGCCCGTTAGCTTTAGCTAATCGCTAGCGCACGACCTCCATTTCACTGTCTCTAACACAAGAGACCCCTTTAACCTGATACTTTGTTCCTTAGACTTATACATAACAGTCTATGTATATATGGCGTTGAATATAACACTGCAATTATGATTTGGACGGCATGTAGTAACTTACTGGTGCTAAATCTAACTAATTTCTGCGAGTCGGTTCTTTCGAACAGTCCGTTTTTCGTCATCTACTAATGACGCCATCACGTGGTTCCTACGTCCCCATTCAAATACAACATTACGTACGAATATATGGCTGTTTATCACGTTATTGATAAGTCTTTTTATTGTAAGTGTATATTATTTAGCATGCCCCAGTGTCGCGGCCGATTCAAAATGGCTACTTTCATGAACCGAGTTAAAAAGGATTCGTTAACAAATTGCATGTGAGCACTGGTGGGTTTCGGTCACGGAGAGCAGCCACGTGAGAAGCAGTTATCGTCTACACGCAATTTTTCATGATTTAAATGTCAAAATAATTTAGAGAGAGTTCATAATCGTGCAGAAAATGTTGAAGACTAAATATTTAAACAATTGAAAAGTATATAAAAATCACATATCCATATCTGCACGGGCTAGTTTTCCATGCCTCCCATGCGTGCAGAAAAATACACTCAGTCATAAACAAAAATACTTAACAATGCAATAAATTAGACGTAAAGAGCACAAACAATGTGCACCCCGTTTAGTGTAAAGCAGAGGACCGCACACACCCACTTTGTCGACACAGTAACGTTACACATTCAAAACTTCATTGCATAACATTTCGCAGTAAACATCACATTTTTAAAAAACGACGTAAATAATGCAATAGGATACACAGCAATCTGTAAATATTTTAGAGAATGGCGTCCAGTCAAAATCTTGATAAAAACATGATTTCCGTACATAAGACAGACATGCGTTTAAACTCACGTACCAAAAGCTATTTTTTTTAATAAAAAACACAACTGTTTACTCGTCTGTCCCGGGTTGTTTTTACTCCACCTGGAATAATCTTATCTTGTCGTATCAGATAAATACGGAGGCTCGTGGCGCCATTACTGGAGCGCGAGTTTCACTGATGTAAATCTGACAAACTGCGTCTGCACCTCTACCTTTATTAAGCACGAATAAACAGAAAAATAGCATGCACTAGTGTTCATTACAACTGGAACTGCATACTTACTTGTTAACATTAATGTCGTTCGGCGTACAGTCAATGCAACGGTGTGACCTCCATTTTCTTGTTGATGATGGCGGCGAATTTTTTGCATGTAGTGCTCCAGTCCAGATAGCATGAGACGAAGCACATTCGAAGTTGAAGGATGTAGGACAGCGACACAGTGTCGTGGAGGTGTAAATGCATCATCCACAGATATCTGTCAGGCAGAAGTGCGCCCTCTAGTTTGCAGAATCAGAATTCACCAAGTACCCCAGAGTGCAGTATGGACGATGGGGCGACCTCAATGTTTATTGGATTCTGATTAAGATGAGCTTATTGGTGTAGAGAAGTATGACGCCATGGGCAGCCTTGGAATGCGGAAGTAGAGAATATATATAAACACAGTGATAATATATTACCCAAAATGATCTTTCCATTGCAATCAAACTGTAATTCGGTGTTCTCATCAACAAGTTTTCTTAACTGTTTTACAACCTTATTGTTACGTGCAACATTTTTATGGTGCAAAATATTTCTTGCAAGGAAAATGTGGGATGATGGGTTTTATCATGTTCAGGAAGTAGTTCTTTTTCTTCATATCTGAAAAGAGTTGCTCAGCTGTCTGACTGTTTATTTTTCCAGCAAGCTCAGGGACAAGGCCAATCTTCCTCAAGGAATCCCTAACGTTCCCTAACGAGCAATTGAGTTCGTAAAGTCACAAAATGGGCACAGTTTATGAGTAGACTTCATATACACCTCATGTTCTGCTCTGGTTACGACGGTGTGGTGCGTCATGTTTTTATAGAAAATATTTTCTAAAGTAGAAAAATACAGTTTAATTTTATTATGGGATATGCTTCAGCAATTAAACTCCAGATTCGACTCTCGAACACCATGCTAAACGTTTAAATATAGCTAATTTACACAGCCATTTTACTCACCTCGTTCAATCAACTTGCTGTCTCGTTACTATTACTGCTGTTGCTTTCTACCGTTCTGCCATAGGTTTCGACGTAAACTGCCCCCTGCTGGGTCGGAGCAAAATGTCAAAGGCGGGAAATTAAAATATAGGCGGGGCGACACGTGTCGCTCCGCCTCGATGTGTCGCACCGCCCCAATCGTCCTGACTGCACTCTGGGGTTACTCGAATACACAATAGACAAAAAAATGGACCAGATATGCTTCAGGCTACACTTTTACAAGGGAATGTGAATAAGAGATATTTTAAATAAATATAAGTATATATAGTGTTGGGTATTGCACATGTGCAATATACTGTCCAATAACATGTATTGCACACTAGGTGCATTTAACAGTTCATGGGATAGATGGCCTGAGGAAAGAAACTTTTCTGTTGACTGCACCGACCAGACAGCAACAGTTCAAAGAGGAAGTGGCCTGGATGTGAGGGGACTGATTTTCCTCACTCTGTCTGGATGAGTACAGTTCTTGGAGGGTGGAAAGGGGTGTACCAAGGATTCTCTCAGCAGTCTGGACTATCCGCGGTAGTCTTCTGGGGTCTGAATTGGTCGCTGAGCCAAACCAAAGTCCCTTTTAGGCAAGTCATTTCACTCGGCGGCCATCTTTTAAACGCCTCTCAAGCAGCTATTTCAGTCATGCAAGTATACAGCTCCTATCTCTTTGAATGGGGAAACATCAAAATCTCCAAAGCTGTTCACCAAGCTTATACGAATAAATATGACAACAACTATAAATATCTGACAACAACTGTATCATAAATGTGGTTTCTTTTGCTCAAATAGCATTTAAAAAGCTTATTTTTCAGACTGGAGCAGCCAATGCGCAGGAGCTGAGGAGCTTCTTTCTCCTGAAGACCACTGTCATCTCCACTGTTTTGAGCATCTGCATCAGACAGCCTGCTGCTCACCGTCCCTTCTAAATGCAGACTTGCTAACTCCATCCTTGATGAAGCCGATTACTGTGGTGTCGTCTGCAAACTTTAGGAGCTTGACTGAGGGGTCTCTTGTCAGAGAATATCTGACCGCATACTCTTGGGTCAACAGTTGAACCATGCATGCAATGCCTCATTAAAAAACAGGTGCTGACATGAAATAGGTTTACCCTTTTGAGAATCAACCCATGAAACAAATAACTGATTATTCTTCGTTAATGCCTTCGTTCTGTCCACATTGTGATGCAATGCATGAACAGGGTACAAACAATGAAGCCACTATTCTTCCGATGAGGAAAAAGGCAGCGGATGGAAAGCTAGTAAACCCACTTGTTTACAATTACAGTTACTCTCAAGTAATCCATAGCATACATCATACAGGAGTTAACTGACAAAGAGTGAAGTACACTAAGTTCACTAGTTGAAAGAGCCAACAATTAAGCAGCCTTTAGCGAAAGGAACTTTAAATCAATACTATAGGCTCAAAAGGGGACTGAGATGCATTAAGTACCACAAAAAGATCCCATGGCAGAATCAGTGGCTTTGAAATCCTGTTTAAATGTTGTGCACCTCTCATACGAGTGGGTGTTGACCTATCCTGTCAATGGCACTCAGAAATGGCAGCAGAAAACCTAACACATCCACAAGAGTGTGCACCATCGATCAAACACATTCCATTTCCGATCATATGCAGAGCATGTTGAAGCCGCTTTTGCATTCTGAATCAAGTTTAAAGGGGTGGTAAACCACGATTTCACTATTCTAACTTTAGCTAGCGTGTAATGTTGCTGCTTGAGCATAAACAACATCTGCAAAGTTACAACGTTCAAAGTTTAAAGCAAAGGGAGATATTTGCTTTTAAAGAAATCAATTTCTAAGGACTACAGCAAACGGCCGCTAGGCGACTACAGACATTCCTCCAGGGTTGCTGACATCACCAGCCCCAATATTTACATAAACCCCTCCTCCGAGAATAAGGGGGGGGGGGGGGTGAGAGGCCATTTTGTATTGCTGCGTTGTTGTGGTTAGTAGGCTGGAGTGTTGTTGCCGCAATGCCGATGAAACGCTGTTATTTTCATCCGGATTGCAGGTCTGGGGTCCTTGCTTTGTTCAGCCTTCCAAGGGACGGGGGTGCGTTGCAGTGCGTTTAACATACAGCATGTTATATGCATGTGTGTATGAGACAGCGGGGAACAGGTTGCATTTGCAGCAGATATATGCTGCCCATCATAAATCAAAGCACGAGACAGACAGGGGTCGGAGGAGAAGACTGGATGTAGCACCCTCAAGGATCAACGAACGCACGATGTAGAGTTATAAAACAGGGTTTATTCTGGTCTTGACAACCCGTGAGAACTGCTCACAAGAGAAAACAACAAAGAAAAACAGGATATTAGAGCTTGTTCTTATCCTATGTTACAGCTTCGTTGATAAGACATTAATCACAAAAAAATAAAACATTTAAAGAACACAAACCTCGTGAGCTGACATCCCAGAGGGGGCTAAATAATCCTTTATCTTCTTCTCTATCTTCTTTCTCTCTTATTTCTTAATTTTATCTCAAATTTTCACGTTTCTTTCATTCTTAGTGGAGCTAACCGGCAGCTACAGCCTGCAGATAGCATGTGTCTCAGCAAAAAGGGCTTGGGCAGAAACATAAACAAACATAAACAATTGTACCCGCTATAATCTACCAGTAGATGGCGCAAAAAGAGCACGCCTGGACACAGCTCAATGGGACATTAAATGCTAATACTGTTACACTCCCACCAATCACTTGTGATTTTTAAAGAACAAATTATCAACTATGACTAATGAATAGCTTATGAATTAAAGAATTTGAACTATATTTTAGGCAGAGCGAGGTTGAGAATCTTCTTCTGCCTCCATCAGAACGACTGTCTTCTGAATGGGCCTTTCCAGATGAACGGGTTTGGAGGTACGTTTTCCTTGTTCGTCCAGGTTTTGATCACTCATTAACAATTTCACCTTCCTCACTATTCCATCCTTTCCAGGGTAGACTTCAGTGATCTTCGCCAATTTCCACTGGCTGCGTGGAGTTATCTCGTCTTTCAGGAGAACAATATCATCAACCTTAATATTTCTATGCTCCTTGGTCCACTTCTGTCTACCTTGAAGGTTTAACAAATACTCTTTTTTCCACCTTGTCCAGAAGGTGTTGGCGAGGAGTTGAACATGACGCCACCTCTTACGGAGAAAAAAGATCTTCCTTTACAAACCTTCCCGGAGGTGGGGAGATGATTGTTGACTTCATGGTCAGTATGTGGTTTGGCGTTAAAGGTTCTGGGTTTGATGGATCACACAATTGGTCAGTAGTCAATGGCCTGCTATTGATGACTGCCATTACCTCATACAGGAATGTCCTTAGAGAAGAGCTGTCAAGTTGTTTGCTGGATTGATCCAGGATTGACGTGAGTACACTTCTTATGGTGCGGATTTGTCTTTCCCAGACACCACCCATGTGACTTGATGCTGGGGTGTTCATGAGAAACTCGCAGTGCAGTTTTTCCAGCTTTGCTTGATCCATTTCCTTGAATGCTTCAGCAAACTCATTTCTGGTGCCTACAAAGTTTGTGCCTTGATCACATCTTATCTGCCGAACTGTACCTCTGATGGCTATGAATGCACGTAAAGAGTTGATGAGGGAATCCGTTGATAGATCATCAAGCATCTCAAGGTGTACTGCTCTGGAGCACATGCAGGTGATTCACAATCCATAACGCTTTAACTCCTTGCGCCCATCCTTGACGTAAAAAGGACCAAAGCAGTCCATCCCACAGTAGGTGAATGGTGGTGTAGTTTCCATCCTATCCTCCGGGAGGTCTGCCATCTTCTGCTGCTCTGTGCACCTTCTGAATCTTCTGCATTTTAAACATTTATAGATGTAAGATGAAACAATCTTACTGCATCCAAGTATCCAGTATCCATTAGCTCGCAGCTCGTTCATCGTGATCCCTCTGTCACGGTTCATGAATGCATTGCTTCCTTTCTTGTCTCGTGTCTCTGTTTGTTGTGTTGGTTTGTGCTGCGTGGATCTGTGGGTGTGGCCGGAGCAATCATGCTCATTCATCTATCATCGGCGCCAGCTGCGAGTCATTATCACTTGTATTTATACTCACCGTTTTCTCCTCTCCTTTGTCAGATCGTTTGTCGATGTTGTGTGCTGTCTGGTGTCCTGAGTTTCCTGTTCCTGTTCCGTTGGATGATCGTGTGGTGTTTTGTTCTGGGATTCCTGTTCGTTGTTTCCTGTTCATCGTTTCACGCCGGAATTCACCCTCATCACCATCGCTTCACTCATCACCAGCACAGATACAACCTGTTGACCATCGAGGTCCCTGCGTCACCTGCCAGCGGTGTTGTCTGTCTCCTGATTGTCCTTTTTGACATTAAAATAAGAGTTTATTTCACCTGCTATTGTTTCCTCATTCTGTGATCATGACAGAACGATCTGACCCACTGATGGAAGCAGCAGGCGGAGCTCCGATGACCATGGAGTCATTTGTCAACAGCAGCCTTCAACGCATGGACGCCCAGGAGGAGGGGCTCAGCAACACTAGCCGGGCTGTTCAGGTTTTGGTGACGCAGGTGTCCGGGCTCACCCAGCAAATTCTACAACTGCGAGCTCCCACTGCGCCAACCACACCGTTCGTTCCCTCCACACCATCAGATCCGCTCTCCCAGTCGGAACCTCGTCTACCAGTGCCTGAGAGGTATGCCGGAGAACCCAGTTTCTGTCGGGCGTTTCTGACTGGATGCTCCATGCATTTTGCACTGCAACCGAGAACTTTCAACAATGAGCGATCCAAAGTCGCATTTGTGCTTTCTCTACTGACTGGGAGAGCAGCACTCTGGGGAACGGCGGTGTGGGAGAACCAGGATCCATGCTGCCAGTCGTTCCAGGCACTTTCCGCCGTCATGAAGCGAGTGTTTGACCGTGCGGTCTCCGGAAGAGAGGCGGCGAGGGTGCTCGCCGAGCTTCGCCAGGGAGAGAGGTCTGTTTCGGATTACTCGATCGAATTCCGGACTCTCGCGGCGGAGTGCCAATGGAACGACGAGGCGCAGTGGGATATGTTCCTGCATGGGCTGGCTGACCGCATCCAGAAGGAGATCTACACCCTGGACCTGCCTAACACCTTGGATGGACTGATTGACTTAGCACTACGAGTTGATGCTAGACTGTCAAGAGTCGAGCGACGCGTCCTTCCCAATCGTGTGTTTAGAGGAGCGGAGAGTTCGCGGTCCAGCGGTACGGATGTGGTCAGCCCTATCTACGATCACGAACCCATGCAGGTAGGGCGAGCTCGGCTTTCCCGGGAGGAGAAGGAGAGGCGGAGGTCCCAAGGCCTTTGTCTATACTGCGGCGGAGAGGGACATTTTCTGAACACGTGTCCGGTAAAAGGCCACCCCCGGTAGTAACAGTGAGGCTACTATCGGGTGGGATCTCCGCCGAGAAGACCTCATCGACATCTACCCTCCTCCCGGTAAGACTAAGATGGTCAACACACCAGCACGACTGTCAAGCACTATTGGACTCCGGGGCGGAAGGTAATTTTATGGACCACACTCTCGCACACCACCTTCAGATTCCCCTCCAGTCACTTCCTCAGGACATTTCTGTCCACGCACTCAATGGTCAACAGCTTCCCATGATTTCCCATTCTACTGGACCTGTTACTCTCATTACATCTGGTAACCATTCGGAGACTCTGTCATTTTACATCATGGACTCACCTCTTGCACCCATAGTACTCGGACATCCTTGGTTAACGCAACACAACCCCAAAGTAGACTGGATCCGGAGGTCCATTACGGAGTGGAGCACTAAATGTCATGAGTCCTGTCTTGTGTCTGCCTGTTCGTCTGTTCCTATGTCTGTGTTACAGGAGAAAGCAGTGGATTTGTCTAACGTGCCCGCGGAGTACCAGGACCTGAAGGAGGTGTTCAGTAAGTCTCGAGCTGCTTCTCTGCCTCCGCATCGTCCCTACGACTGTGCCATAGATTTATTGCCAGGTAAATCTCCGCCTAAGGGCAAGCTATATTCACTTTCGGTTCCAGAAAGGGAGGCCATGGAGAAATACATTTCTGATTCACTAGCAACTAGGTTCATTCGCCCTTCCTCTTCTCCAGCGGGGGCGGGGTTCTTTTTTGTGGGGAAGAAGGACGGTTCTCTGCGACCTTGTATTGATTACCGGGGGTTGAACAACATCACGATAAAGAATACTTATCCTTTACCGTTGATGTCTTCAGCTTTCGAGAGGTTGCAGGGAGCGTCAATCTTCACGAAATTGGATTTACGTAATGCTTATCATTTGGTCCGCATCAGGAAGGGGGATGAATGGAAGACTGCTTTTAACACCCCCAGGGGGCATTTTGAATATTTGGTCATGCCCTTCGGGCTGTCCAACTCCCCAGCAGTCTTCCAGGCCCTCGTCAATGACGTGCTGCGAGACATGGTCGACCAGTTCATATATGTTTACCTGGATGACATATTGATTTTTTCTTCGTCTCTCCAGGAACATGTGCAGCACGTTCGACGAGTGCTTCAGAGGTTGCTGGTGAATGGGCTTTTTGTCAAGGCGGAGAAATGCGAGTTCCACGCACAGTCGGTTCCATTTCTGGGATACATCATTTCGTCTGAGGGAGTACGTATGGACCCTGAGAAGGTTAAGGCTGTGGTGGAGTGGCCAATCCCAGATTCTCGCAAGGCCCTGCAGAGGTTTCTGGGATTCCCCAACTTCTACCGACGTTTTATTCGTAACTACAGCCAACTAGCCGCACCTCTGACTGCCTTGACCTCCCCCAGAACGACGTTCAGGTGGACTGACGCGGCTGAGGCCGCGTTTACCAAACTAAAAGACCGCTTTGTTTCGGCCCCCATTCTCATAGCCCCTGATTCCTCACGTCAGTTCGTGGTGGAGGTCGATGCGTCAGAGGTGGGGGTAGGAGCAGTGTTGTCCCAACGTTCTTCCACGGACGAGAAGATGCATCCTTGCGCGTTTTTATCCCATCGCTTGTCACCTGCCGAACGTAACTATGACATTGGTAACAGAGAGTTGTTGGCAGTCAAGTTAGCGTTGGAGGAATGGCGTCACTGGTTAGAAGGGTCGGGGGTACCTTTTATCGTCTGGACCGATCATAAGAATTTGGAATATATTAGGACGGCTAAAAGATTGAACTCCAGGCAGGCTCGGTGGGCACTTTTTTTCGGTCGTTTTGATTTTACTCTTTCGTACCGCCCGGGTTCCAAAAACATCAAACCCGATTCTTTGTCGCGTATTTTTGATCGCTCCGAACGCCTGGTTACTCCCGAGTGCATTTTACCTGAGACCCTAGTTGTCTCTACACTCACATGGGAGGTCGAATCGAAGGTCATGAAGGCCTTAGAAGGGGTAACGCCTCCGGTCGGTTGCCAACCGAATCGATTATTTGTGCCGGAGGGATTACGGTCAGACGTTATTCAGTGGGGGCATTGTTCCAACGTAGCCTGTCATCCAGGAGTGACTCGTACGAAGTTTCTGGTTAAACAACGATTCTGGTGGCCACTTATGGCCCGGGACATTCACAGTTTTGTTTTGGCTTGCTCGGTTTGTGCCATTGGTAAGTCTTCCAATCGACCCCCAGATGGGCTACTCCAACCGCTGCCTGTCCCTTCGAGACCCTTGTCCCATATCGCACTAGATTTTGTTACCGCCCTCCCGCCCTCCCAGGGCAACACGGTAGTTTTAACCGTGGTGGACCGGTTCTCGAAGGCGACTCATTTTATTCCCTTGCCCAAATTACCCTCAGCCAAGGAGACAGCAGTGGCCGTCGTGGATCACGTCTTTCGGTTACATGGCCTCCCGATGGACGTGGTTTCCGACAGAGGACCCCAATTTGTGTCCAAATTTTGGCAAGAATTTTGTAGATTGTTAGGGGCGACTGTTAGTCTTTCCTCAGGGTTTCATCCCCAGAGCAATGGTCAGACCGAGAGAGCCAACCAGGATCTGGAGAGAATGTTGCGGTGTTTGGTTTCCAAGAATCCTTCGTCCTGGAGTCAGCAACTGTCTATGGTGGAGTACGCCCACAATACGTTACCAGTGTCCTCTACGGGCCTGTCTCCGTTTGAGTGTAGTGTAGGTTACCAGCCACCTATCTTTCCCAGTCTGGATTCCGAAGTCGCGGTTCCCTCCGCCCACGCCTTCATCCAGAGGTGCCACAACACCTGGACTAGAGCCCGAGAGACTCTACTCCGGGTGGGGTTGCGCACCAAGGCTAAGGCCGATCGCCACCGGTCAAAGCCTCCCGTATACGTCGTTGGTCAAAAAGTGTGGCTTTCTACTAAGAATATTCCTCTCCGTTCCGTCTCTAATAAGCTCGCACCCAAATTCATTGGCCCGTTCGCTGTCGCCAAGATCATTAGTCCGGTGACAGTCCGCCTCAACCTTCCTCCAGTGTACAGGAGAATTCACCCCGTGTTTCATGTATCTAAGATTAAGCCTGTGTTTCGATCAGCAATTAACCCGCCGGTTCCGGTTCCTCCCCCGCCGCGTCTTGTAGATGGGGAACCTACGTTTTCGGTAAATCGTATTCTGGACTCTAGGCGGAGGGGACGCGGAGTCCAGTACTTGGTGGACTGGGAAGGTTACGGTCCGGAGGAGAGAAGTTGGGTCCCTACGAGAGACATTCTGGATCACTCCCTTATCGATGATTACAATCAACGCAAAAAGAGAGGTAAGGGAGGCTGGGAACGCCAGGAGGCGTTCCTAGGAGAGAGGGTACTGTCACGGTTCATGAATGCATTGCTTCCTTTCTTGTCTCGTGTCTCTGTTTGTTGTGTTGGTTTGTGCTGCGTGGATCTGTGGGTGTGGCCGGAGCAATCATGCTCATTCATCTATCATCGGCGCCAGCTGCGAGTCATTATCACTTGTATTTATACTCACCGTTTTCTCCTCTCCTTTGTCAGATCGTTTGTCGATGTTGTGTGCTGTCTGGTGTCCTGAGTTTCCTGTTCCTGTTCCGTTGGATGATCGTGTGGTGTTTTGTTCTGGGATTCCTGTTCGTTGTTTCCTGTTCATCGTTTCACGCCGGAATTCACCCTCATCACCATCGCTTCACTCATCACCAGCACAGATACAACCTGTTGACCATCGAGGTCCCTGCGTCACCTGCCAGCGGTGTTGTCTGTCTCCTGATTGTCCTTTTTGACATTAAAATAAGAGTTTATTTCACCTGCTATTGTTTCCTCATTCTGTGATCATGACACCCTCTTCCTTGATGGTATGTTTTCTCGTGATAATGTTTGACGAGTAATGTAGACACATGACTGTTTCTTGGCAGGATCACAGGATGTCTGACATTAGGATGCAAAGCAGCATGTGTTAAGCGTCCGCCTACCCGAAGAAGGCCTTGGTTGTCGAGAAATGGACATAACTTGCTGAACCTGTTTTTGGTCTGCATCACCTCATGATGTTGTAAGGTTTTTATCTCCTGAGTAAACGCTGCTGCTTGGACCATCTTTATTATGGTTACCTCTGCTTCCTTTCTCTCTTGTAGGTGAACAATGTTACATGACTTCTTGTGATCCTTTGCTTCTTTAACATAGTGCTTGAGTCTGGCCACAGCTTTAATCATTCTCAACCAGTCGGAAAACTTCTGAAGCCGATCTAACAATGTCCTTTGTTCTTCTACTTGTATCGTGTGGACTTGAACTTTCCTGACCTCTGGGTCACTGTTCGATAACTCTTCCACCTTGAGTACACTACTGGTTATGACCTTCTGCCAGAGAAGATCTGGGCCCTTGAACCAGTTTGAAGCTACAAGTTGTTCTGCTGTAAGGCCTCTTGAGGCATGGTCTGCCGGATTGTCTTTGGAAGTTACATACCACCATTGTGTTGACTCTGTACCTTGTTTGATGCGTTCGACACGGTTTGCAACAAACACGTGAAACCTTCTGGCCTCATTACTGATATAGCCGAGCACCACTTTAGAGTCAGTCCAGTACCTTTCTTCTGAGATTTCTATTTCCAATTCCTTCTTTAGCATGTCACCGATGCGAACAGCAACAACGGCCGCTGACAACTCTAGACGTGGTATAGTTGTGACTTGGATGGTGGATGGTGGAACTCTCGATTTTCCCATCACCAAAGTGCAGTGAACTTCACCAGATGTGCTTACTGCTCTCAGGTAGGTGCACATGCCATATCCAGATGCACTTGCATCAGAAAAATGATGCAGTTCGTAGTGTTGTGCCTTGAAGTTTGAAGGAATGTAGCATCTGCAAATCTTTACATCTGCCAGGTTTCCCAGGTCCCGAAGCCAAGACTCCCACGAGGTCGAAGACTGTCAGGTAAGCTATCATCCCAGCTGAGCTTATCTCGGCACATTTGTTGCACGATTTGCTTTCCTAGCAAAGTGAAAGGCGAAACAAACCCAAATGGATCGAACACAGAGGCGACTGTGGATAATACTCCTCTTCGGGTGAGTGGATTTTCCTTAACAACCACTCGGAACTGGAATTGGTCTGATTCCACACACCATTGTACGCCAAGTGCTCTCTCGATATGCACTTCACCAAGTGCCATATCTAGATCTTTGGCAACTACAGCACATTCTTCCTTAGGAAGCGAAGCTAGAACTTGGGTGCTGTTTGAGATGAACTTATGCAGCCGAAGGTTGCCCATCCTGCAGAGCTTGCGTGCTTCATTGACAAGCTGTATTGCTTGCTCTTCAGTGTCGACACTTCCTAGTCCATCATCGACATAGAAGTTAGTTTTGATGAACTTGATGGTTTCTTCATCAAAACTTCCTTCTCCTTCAGCTGCGAGGTGTTTGAGGCCATAGTTTGCGCAACCTGGAGAGGACGCTGCGCCGAATAAGTGTACTTTCATTCGGTAGACAGTGAATGGAGTTTCGAGGTCTCCGTTCTCCCACCACAAGAACCGTAGGTAATCTTGATCGCAAGCATTCACATGAAACTGGTGGAACATGCGTTCAATATCACACATAAAAGCCACTGGACCTCTTCGGAAGCGACACAAGACTCCAAGTAAGGTGTTTGTCAGCTCTGGACCAGTCAGGAGATGGTCATTTAGTGAGGTGCCTCTGAACTTGGCGGAGGCGTCAAAGACAACGCAAATCTTTCCGGGTTTTTGGGGATGATACACCCCATGGTGTGGGATGTACCAAGCTGGTCTCTTGTCGATGTCTTGCTCTGGTACTCTTTCAGCTTCCCCAAGGGCTATTATCTCATCCATGAACTTCTTGTAGTCCATGTAGTACTGCTTGTTCCTCTTGAGCCTTTTTCCTAAACATTTGAGGCGATGAATAGCACATACCTTGTTATCTGGCAGGTTAGGCCTTTCACTCTTGAATGGGAGTGGCATCTCAAAATGGCCATCCTCCTTGTGTCTAATGCCTTTCCTTATCTTTGCTAGAAATTTGAGATCTTCTTGAGAGATGTTTATATCTTCTGGGAACTTCTCAACAAAGTCAGATTCCAACATTTTCAGGACCTCTGTAGGGGAAATCATTTCCTTTATTTGAGTTCTGAAAACATAGTGAACCTTGTTGGTGAAGTTTGAGGAGGTTTGAATATATCCGGCACCACTTCCTTCACAATGACTTGATGACTTACTACGAAAGGATCTCCATAATCAAGACATGGATTGCCATAACCCACAATACTCCATCCCAGATCAGTCCTTTGTGCGAACGGCTGATTTTCATTTCCTGACACAACTTGACGAGGAACAAGTGCTTGGGGGCAGTTGTAGCCAATCAGTAGGCCAATATCACAGCTTTGTAGTGGAGCGATCTCCTCAGCAATGCATTCAAGATGAGGCCATGCCTTGGCCTTTCCAGGGGTTGGAATGTGATCTCGGTTTGCAGGTATGAAGTCCCTTGCATATGTTACTGGTAGGGAAATTGTCTTATTTGAATAAAATCCTCTTACTTGTAGATCTGAGAGCTTGCAACACGACACAACTGTGTTTCTTGATGACATGGTGGTAAGCCTTAGCTGAGCTGATTTACCTTTAATATGCAGAGCTTGTGCTGTTTCTTCGAGAATAAAAGTTGTGTCGTTCTGGGTATCAAGGAGCACGTACACAAGAACTTCATGCTCTGGCTTACCTTCAGCTGACACCCATACTGGAACAATGGAGGATGTGTGAGTGTCATCAACATTCTGTGCGACTCTGTTAGATGTTGCTTCGCTTGTTGTTGGTGTGACAGTATCGTCTTGTAAAGTATCTGGGTTTCCTTGTCTTGTCCTGTCACTGCTGGTTTGACCTTTTCTTGTTCTTTCTTCTCTGATACGGTTATCATGAAGACATGTTGGATGTTTTTTATCACATGTATCACAGGTGGCTCTGCTTTCACAATCCTTGGAGTGGTGACCAGACTTTAGACAGCCAAAGCATAACTTCTTGTCTTGAACAAATTTTAGTCTCTCATGAATACTCTCACTCATAAACTTCCAGCAATTAAGTAGGCTGTGACCCAGCTTCTCACAGTACGCACAACTAGTACTGACAGACCTTTCATTTAAGTTAGTTGCCAGTACCTTTGCTCCATAGCCTTTGTTCCTTTGTGTTTTTGTACTTTCAATTTCAATTGGTTTTAGAGCGAAAAGAGATGTTATGGGGTTACAGGCAATTTTGGCTTCCCGTGAGATGAAGTCCAGAAATTGGCTGAAGCTCGGGAAGGTGTGGTTTTCCTCTTGCACTTCCATAACCTTTCTATTCCATCTTGAAGTGAGCCAATCTGGGAGTTTTGCAAGCATTTTTTGGTTTTCATTGCAGTCATTGAACACTTCAAGCCCCTTCATTTGTAACATGGCTGTCTTGCAGCAGCAGAGGAAGTCAGCAAATGCCTGAAGTTCCATACTGTCTTTAGAGCTTATCTTTGGCCATGCATCGAGTTTGTCTCGATAGGCTTTGGCTACGAGGAAGGGATTGCCATACCTCTCTTCAAGAAATGACCATGCTGCATAGTATGCTGATTCTGTGCCAAGCGGAAAGTAGCCTTCTATTGCCTTCTTTGCAGGCCCACTTACATACTTTCTCAGGTAATAAGTCTTCTCTTCAACTGGTATATTTTTCCTGTCGATCAGAGTTTGAAAGGAAATCTTCCAATCATTATATCTAATAGGATCGCCACCGAATATTGTAGGCTCTGGTACCGGAAGACGGCTTACACTAAGAGACTCTGCAAATGCTTTGACCAGATCTGTCGTGTTCACTTCTCGTTGAGGTGTCATAATTTGCGGTGAAGAACACTGTTTGCAATGTGAGTCATTGTTTTCAAACTTGACTTCATTGTTTTTGGCAGGACTGTGGTGAAGTAGGCTGTATATTTCTTCATCTGAACATTCACTTTGTTCATACACCTGCTGTCGAGTCTTTGCTGCATTTAGCTTTTTTATTGTCTCAAGTCGCTCTACTTCTCTGCGCTTAGCTTCTAGAGCTCTCTGTCTTTGTGCTATTTCCGCTTCTTGTCTTTCGATTTCCTTCATATGAGTTTCTTGTTCAAGCAGAACTTGCAGAGCAGCTTCATTTGCTGCAACATCAGCAGCTGCATCTTGTCTTTTGGCTGAAAGCCTGCTGGAGCTTCTAGAGGAGACCCTTGAGCGAGAAGAGAGCTTGGTGTGGTGTGACTTTACACTCATCTTGTCTGAGGCTACTAACTTAGATATAGGCTCAGTCTCTTTCCAGATTTCATCTCCTTGAACTTCAGATTTACTTGGATTAGAGCGCTTTGCTACTGCTCCGATAATTGTCTTTGTTATGGCTTCACATGTATCCATTCTCCATCTTGTCTCATTATCTGGAGATTCAATGCATCTTAACTCAACATAGGCAGCATTCACACCCTCAAAGGCATTTGAAACCTTGGAGACATGGTCCTGTAGCAGATCCTCTGAGTACTTATCATCTATGGCTCCTTTGGCGTCCTTAACAGCAGTTTTCCACTTCTCATAGTGTCCTCTGAAACGACATGCAGCCTTCTCTACGAGCTCCTTGTGGAATTCTTGGCCCTTTTCCGTCAGTGTACGGACTCTTTGGCTTCTCCGTGCTCTTTGTGAGATAGTAGAGACATCATCAGCTGTGCCTTCTGCTGCTTGTAATTCTGCTGCTTGTAATTCCTTGATGAGGTTGTTCCACATCACTATCTTCATTTACTTCTGTATTAACCTCATGCTCTGCCATTGTTGGAGTTTTTATTTATTCTATTTAATTTTATTTGTAAATTAGTCTTAAGTGCAGAATTTAATGAAGCAGCTTGAATTCGATTTGGTAATGAGTGAATGAATGTTGATCTTATTTTAGTTTACTGTTGTAACCTTGAAGCACAGTTATAACTCTTTAGATATAACTTAAGGTCAAGATTTAAATAACTGTAACTAAGAAACACTATTAAATATCTTTACCAAGCCAGAATATTTATCTTCTGGTACTTACTGAAATCCACTAAATGTGCAGGTTACATATCACAACATCAAATTTAACACTGTAAGAATATCAGTCGCTTAAGCAGTGGAAATCTAAACAATAGAAAATATTCCCGTCTTTGCTTTGCTCATCAATAGAGAGAGATTAGTCTTAATTCCCTTAACAGTCCATTTTTCTCTCTCTCTTGTAGAAGAATTCAAGTTAGTCCTTTAACCGGGGCAACACTTATTTTTCGGGGCACCTGAACCTTCCAGCGGTGGCTCCTTCCTTGCTGTGCATCGCCGTGGCTGATGGTGGCACCTGTTGCTCGTTGTCGACACCGTCCATATCTACCCGCGCTCAGCAGACGGGAGTTCTCACTGTAGCACCCTCAAGGATCAACGAACGCACGATGTAGAGTTATAAAACAGGGTTTATTCTGGTCTTGACAACCCGTGAGAACTGCTCACAAGAGAAAACAACAAAGAAAAACAGGATATTAGAGCTTGTTCTTATCCTATGTTACAGCTTCGTTGATAAGACATTAATCACAAAAAAATAAAACATTTAAAGAACACAAACCTCGTGAGCTGACATCCCAGAGGGGGCTAAATAATCCTTTATCTTCTTCTTTCTCTCTTATTTCTTAATTTTATCTCAAATTTTCACGTTTCTTTCATTCTTAGGGGAGCTAACCGGCAGCTACAGCCTGCAGATAGCATGTGTCTCAGCAAAAAGGGCTCGGGCAGAAACATAAACAAACATAAACAATTGTACCCGCTATAATCTACCAGTAGATGGCGCAAAAAGAGCACGCCTGGACACAGCTCAATGGGACATTAAATGCTAATACTGTTACACTGGAAAATGTGACATAATGGACAATATTCGTCTGTATTTGCAATACACGAGCCGCGGTTCAGCTGCGCACGGCTCCCGCTGCATATTTCACAGAGGAAAGCTTCCACAATCTTCGCGAGTTCAATGCAGGATTCGCACAACGGCTTGTCCTGAAAGATGGATTTAAAAACAGAAGCTGTTTACGGGCCACAACCTGTAAGTATGATTTATTTTTGGTCGATGTGTTTTCCTTTAATAGTCCGTATTGTTAATTGTACGTTGTAGCAAGTAAGTACACAGATGACAACGCTGTTCTGCAAACCAGTCTGTTAAATGCTCATTCATACTTAACGTTATCCGACGAACACCTAACGTTACAAACACTATTGTTAAAATCTCAACAGCGAACTTGGCATTAGTGTAAATTATTCTTTGATTAGAGTTTTTATGTATTGTTTATCTACAGGCATGCTAAACATGGTGTCAGGGTTCTGTCACTTCGGCCTAGTTTATTCATGGTTTTGTGACAGAGCCCTGACACTCCTGTATTGTTTGTCTTGTGTGAGCGCGCAGCTTTGAGCATGCTCGGGCTGCGTGCTCTTCTGTCCTTGTGTTTTGTGTGCGGGCGTGGTGTTCGGATCCCAGCACTTCGGTCTAGTTTGGGTTTCAGTTTTGTGTTGGGATTCGGACATTCATGCTCCGCGTGTTTGTTTTGTCTCGAGCGCACAGAATGAGCATTCGCTCGTTCTCGTGCGCTCTGTCTTGTCATGTGAGCGTGTGCTCTTCTGTCTGTGTGTTGTGTTCTGTGTAGCACACGGTACATGTTTACATCGGCCGCGTGCTTTCATGTTATGTTTTGTCTTATGTTGTGTAGCACGTGGTTGGTGTTTTTCACTGGCTACGTGCTTTTATGTTGTCAAGTTTTGTGTGAACATGCAGCTGATGAGTTTTCATTAGGTGTGTTCGACATCGGCTGCGGCTGGATGCAACTGATCGGCGAGAGTAGTCGCGTGCAGGCGGGGAGGAGCTGCAAACTTTCTGCTTCCCGCAGTGACGCTCGCGCTGTGTTTGCACACTTTATCAGCTGAAGTGAAATAAATGCAATATTTGGCAATACACAGATGTTTCAGAGACATTATTGTCATGTAATACTTTATGCACTGCTTAATACAGCATGTGTTTGTACAAGAATAAAGTTCAACATATAAGCCTACACTATCAATGAAGTGGGGTCTATGTTTTTAATCAGTTATATTTTGATAAACATGACAATATAACATCGCGACTACATGAAAGGAGATTTTACTGTAATAAAAAACAGATTTGTGCGCATTAGTGGAGCTGAAGGTTTTAGAATAAACACGAAACACACGTGATTGCTGTCATGCGGTGAATCTGGCCAATCGTGGAACTGCTGTGTCGTCATCAGAGCCCGTGCAGCCTCATGCAGTCGCTCTCGAGAAACTGCACCGGCTGTATTCGCCGGCTGCTCTCGAATCGCTCTCGCGGCACTTTGTTGACATACGTCACTGTCACGTGGCGTCGGCGCTGCCTCAAGTCGGACAAAATTTCTAAACGGCATGCACTGCTTCAAGTCAGCCGCAGATCGGTCTGCGCATCGCTGGGTGAAGTCGAACAAGCCTATTAGCTGCATGTTCATGTCATGTTTGGTGTGAGCACATGTCTTGTTAAGTGTTTCTTTGTGCCATGTGCTCGAGTCCATTGTCTAACCCCGCCCACCGTTTCCTGATTATTGGTTCATTTGCCCCACCTGTCTTCCCTCGTTACCCTCTTTTGTTTGTTCCCTATTTAATCTCCTTGTGTTTGCAGTCCAGTGCGGAATCGTCGTCTTTACCTCATGTTTCCCTGCTCCCTGCAAGTCAAGTCGTGCCAAGTAAAGGCAAGTCTGTTTTTCCCCCTCGGGGTAGTTTTGTTTTGTCTTGTTTTATTTTATTATTATCATTAAAAGCCCATTATCCTCTGCATCATTGAGTCCTCGCTCCTTTCCCTACAACAACCCTGACACATGGTTCTGTATGTGATTTGGCTACTATAGTAAAGCCAATGTTTAGTGTTCGTTTTGGGTTAATAGTTCTTGCGACAGATATTTGGCTATAATCGTTCTAAAATACAAAAGTGCCATTCAGTAGCGATCACTATAGATCCGCAGTCTTTACTCTTGAGGAATGAACAGGTTCTGCTCGATCATCTTCACTAAAATGTTCTGGGTCTGATTTGGGATCAGATTGGTATGGTTTTATTGACGCCATTGTTTCTAATACTGACCAAAGCACAGTCTACTGGTAAAGGTAAGGGGCGTGACGTTTCCGACAAACGTGCACTAGGCGGTTAGCGAATCAGAACACACTGGGCCAGCTAACCAATCTGAGCCCATTGTGTATTTTTGAGGGACTGGCTTCATACAACCCGGAAACCATCCGACCGTTTTTACAAGGAGGGACAGAGCAGTGTAGAATAAAGGTCAAATATATGAAAAATAATGCATTTTTTTTTAAAAACGAAGCATGAACACATGTTACAGTGCACCCCACAAACACAATCAAGCCTTCGAAAGAATGTGTTTTACCACCCCTTAAACCTCCCACGAGCCAGGCCTAAAGAGCCACTTTGTCCGGGGCTGGGTGAAAATTTCCCCGTGCACTTGTGAGAGGAGGTCCCTGCGCAGTGGGAGAGGCCAGGGCTGGTCACACAGCAGCTAGATTATTTCCGTCAGGCACAACTTCCCGGGCCAGTTCGGGGCAATCAGTGTGACTGTGTGACCACATTCTTGTACTCTTTTTAGTGTTGGTATAATTAGACTCAGTGAAGGAAATGTGTAAAGCAATGTTTTTGGCCTTGGGTGCGCTAGAGCCTTCACAACCATAGGTCGTCTCTTGCCAGAGACAAAAATAGAGGGCAATGAGTGTTTTCATGTGAGGTGAAGGGCTCTATAGCAGCTCTGCCGAACCTTTCCCACAACTGGCTCACTACCTGAGGGTGGAGAGTCCAGCGCCACTGTCCAGTGCTAAAAAACACTCTCATTCGCAACAGTCCCAGTGGAATAACTCAGACAGTCAAGGCCATCAGTCTCAGAAGACGTAAACATAGTCTAAATGGGACCTTCTTCCCCTTGTCAAAAAGGGATAAACAGCCTTGAATTGACCTGATAAATTTCTCCAACAACACTTGGTCTGAGGTCTGACCATATAGGTCTGAGTTCAATCTGAGACCTAGATTATCTCTTGTATGGGCACCAAGCAGCTTTTCGTTTATTTTGAAACCTAAGTTCTCTAAATGAGACATAAGGACTTTTGTGTCTATCCTGATGCCGTGACGGAGGACAGAGGAGCAGATCGTCCAAATAAGCTGACACTCGGAGACCTGCTATTCTCAGTGTTGGGGAAAGTTACTTTGAAAAGTAATGCATTACAATATTGCGTTACTCCCTTAAAAAGTAACTAATTGAGTTACTTAGTTACTTTCTAAGAAAAGTAATGCGTTACGTTACTTTTGCGTTACTTTTTCTCACATGGGCTGGGCTTGCTTTTTTGTTTTGTTTTTTAATAGCAAAAAAGTCCTTTTTGTGCAAATGTAAAGACCTCTTCATACCAAAATTGAAATAATAGGCCTCAGGCTGAGGTAAAAATGTGCTGCCATTCTGGATAATGGAAGAATAGGACGCAGGAGAAAAACGTTTTACCAATAAAAACAAAAAATCTAGTAATTTTTGATCATGGCTTAACTGAATCAAAGGTCAGCAGCACGACATTGGTCAATAAAGGTAGATACAATGCATAAAAATATTTGTTTTATTTAACATTTAATTATTGGAGGTTTGCATAGTACTCTGATTTTGCATTTGACTGATTTTATTCATTTTGAGGAGTACAGAATCTTTTTTGTGCAAGTGAGATGAGTAAATGCTCACATTTAGTCTAGAACTACAATAACCATCATGTTCACACACACACACCTCTGCACTTATTTTTCTCAACATGGGGGCAGGAGAGCTGTCAGTCAAATAAATGTGAAAAAGTAACTTGCGTTACTTTTTTGAAAAAGTAACTCAGATATTTTGTTGTAAATTTGAAAAGTAATGCGTTACTTTACTAGTTACTTGAAAAAGTAATATTTTATTACGTAACTCAAGTTACTTGTAATGCGTTTCCCCCAACACTGGCTATTCTCAGTGGTGTAAGAGCTGCTTCAAAACGTTTCCTGAACACTCTCTGGGCTAATAAGGGACCAAAAGGAAATTTTGTAATCTGTGCCTTGATAGGACAACCTGAGGAATTTTCTGTGTGGTGGGTAGATGCTTATGTGAAAATACTCTCACATAACTTTTTCGCAGCTTTCATTGGCCAAAGACTGCCCAAGAGGACGTGTGACTGACATGTCACGCAACTCAGTTTGTTTTGTTCCGCATCATTTTTAGGGGCTTGAAAATTGTAAGTAGATGTCCCTGCAATAACAGACCGCGTGCATCTATAAATTATTAATTCAAGAACATTGTTCAAGCTTACTGCAACAATGGAGCCCCGAAATTAACATACTTTTGAAAATCCAACGTTAAGTTGATCCTGGTACGCTCATTGTCAGAGTTGTAAACACAACGACATTCTTATTCCACGCGGGAGTTTGGCGTCACAACATTTGTTTCAAGGCGGGCCGTTAAAGAATGCTAATCAACCAATCAGATGATGACTTCGAAACTCCTGAAGTATTTCTAGAAAATTGTGCCATATGCATCAGACTTTCAGCCAACAGTTTGTGGCCGTGATGTCTGAGGCTGAGACTAATGTGAAAATATTCAGATCTACTGACGTAAGCCAGTCCTTGGGATGAATGAAGTGAGATAACACCCATAATGTCAGCATTTTGAACTTTCTGAGGTGTTTGCTGAGGCTCCGCCTTTTAGGAATAAAGTAGTACAGGGAGTAAAAGCTACATTGGATGTCCTTTGGTGGCCAATGTGCCTCAAGCACATCCAAGTCTAGTAGTCCCAAGCCCGGTGTTCTTAGCACTTCCAAGTTCAGTGGTCCTAAGTCTGGTGGTCTTGGAGATCCTTCCACCATCTGCTGCACTTCCTGTGATGGCAACCGCCATCTTGGGCCATGCACACTGCATTTTTATGCAGTTGACACTCAAATCTATCTGCCTTTAAAGCATAAGGACAAGAAAGGTTTAGAAATCTTGTTTGGATGTTTAGCCGACATAAGATCCTGGATGCCTTTTTACACTTAAATGCAAGTAAAAAGGAATCAACTCTTTTTGGGCCATCTGCGGGTAAAAACAAAAAACAAATTTTAACTCTGGAAATGTGAATTCCTACATCAAACCAGCAGTGAAAAATCAGGGATTTTTCAAAATGTCTCCCTTAAGTTTGATCAACACATTACAGTAGTTAAGTCAAACTTTTTTTCAGTTAAAACTTCTATCCAGAGTAAGGTCCTTTTTATCCTTTAAAGATCTTCAAAGAATTATACATACTTTTGTCTTATCTTGTTTGGATTATTGTAATTTCTTGTTGGAAAATCCCAGTCCTATATGTCATGGCTTCAAATAGTTAAAAATGCTACAGCCAGATTTTTAACTGGGGTTTGTAAATGAGAACATCTTACTCAAATTTTAATGACTCTTAATTTTTTGACAATGCATTATGGAGTTGAATTAAAAATTTTGCTGTTCGTTTTTAAAACCCTAAACAGTCTGACACCACCTTATCTGTCTGAACTTTTAAACTTGAATATGCCAGTCAGATACCTGCGGTCCACAAACAATAATAATCTGTTCGATCCAAGATCAAGGTTAAAATCAAGAGGTGATCATGTGTTTGCAGTTGCTGGCTGGACCTATGGATTATCTCTGAGATCCCCATCTTCCATACATTAAACTTAAGTTAAAGGCATATCTTTGTACCCGGGCAGTTAACTCATCATGAACTATGTTTTTCTTTTACTTATGTCTTTTTATTTTTTCATATATATTAGACTTATTTTCTGTACAGCACAACTTCTCCCGAGGCGATGGCGTCCCATACAGCTCCTCCAGAGACAGCAGTGTCCACTCTTGAACCCTCTACCTGTCTCGTCAAGCCCAAGAGGGCCATCTCTGAACCTTCTGCCAGTCCAGTAATGGCCAAGGAAGCCTCCTCTGAACCCTCTGTGCTTCCAGTTAGTCACGGAGGCCGTTTCTGAACTTTCTGTACCCCCTAACAGCTCTGTTGCAATCTCACAGGCCACCATTAAACTCTCTGTGCTTCCTGTCATGGCCACGGAGGCCAATTCTGAACTCTCTAAGCTTCATGCTACGGCTTCAAAAAAACTCTCTGAGCTCTTTGTTGCAGTTTTTCCATGGTTTCCAGCTCTGCCTTGGTTCCATACCCTACAGTGGTCTCCTAGCCTGAAGTCGTCGTACTCAGATTCTAGTCAGAATATACTGAGAACACTATGATACTGCTCCATTGGGCTGTGATTATGAGGCGTGTTTCAACCAAACCTGGAAAGAAAATGCCTCTGCACTCAATTGGATAGACCTACAATCAATCAGAGCAACGGAGCGGCACATAGTTGTCAACAGAACTTTACAGTACACTTTTTTTCTATTGTTAATGTCAATCATTCATCAAAGTATGACTCCAATGTGAAACATTTACATCAGGTGTTCTCTTTAATTCACTTGCACCATACAAAAACTATTAATTACAATTTAGACCACCAGATCTTTATTTATATACAATATGTAAACATCTATCTGTTCTTCTTGACTGCTCTCCTTTACTGTACATGTTTTGGAATAACATATTTATGCACTATTAATAGCATAACATAGAGGAATGTTTCTGTTTGTGGTTCATAGATACAGTATGTTATGGGTTCATAAGAAGTTGTTCTTTAAACATTGAGAATACATCGTCAAAATAAATGCTATTTGCAAAATTATAACCCAACAAAAAAGTACTTTCTGTGTTGGTGTGAAGTTACAGTCCTGGCAAGGATATTAAAACCTCATTTAAATAAACCAATAATAAAAGTTATTCAGGTATTTTTGAAAGATCAGGAAAGAACCATAAATTACTAAAAGTAATTTATCATCTTCAAGGCAAATAATTTTTTGACACCAACAATATAGGCATGACAAAATCTGTCATTCATCACTGGTCTAACACTAACTTGCAACTGTGAAACGTAAACGTACGTTTAAACTGTTAAAGGTAAACGTAAATAAAAAGAGAGATCCTACAGATCGACAGGATCAGGTGAACGGGCCAAACACAAAAAACTGAAGGCATTTAAGATATATTACAGGAAACCAAATAAACAGAGCCTCAGATTTATAATGCTCACTCTTATCTAGTGATAATACCGTTTTGCAACATGTTTCAACCTTCTCCTTTCCATGGAGACACGAAATCGAACAGGATAAAGTAGTCATCATTTGTGAAACAGTCTTTAAACTCGTCTTAGCGAGGTATGGACAAGATATAATGTAGTCTCTTAGGTTTTATATAACCAAATGTTCTTTTGATAAATTAGCATAAATAAGATATTCCAATGAATACAGCACAGTACTCTTCTTAAAAATACTAAAAAATAAAATAACCACATTCTGTACTATTTTTTGGAATTGTAAATTAAAAAAAACATGTCGCTGTAACCATTTTTAAAGTGAATGATGTGACTCATTCTTTTAAGATTATACCTGCAAATCAAGTGTTTTGAAATATTATAAATATAATTTTGGCAACATTAAAAACATGAACTCAAAGGTTATCAGAGCCCAAATACCCACAAGACTTAAAAGAAAAAGAAATAAACTGGTCATTCTTTTTACAATCAAACTCAACAGAGAATCGGACAAACCTCTCAATCCTACAGCAGGAAATGTTTGGATGGCCTTTTGAACATTCAGACATAGTCATAACAGAAAAAAAATACAAAAGCACAATCAGGCAAGACAAACGTTAGTTAAAAGAGTTTTTGTAGTGAAGAATTTGACAACATCTATGTACACCTGTACAAACGTAAGTGCTGTTGTAGTGTATGTTTTGTACATGTGAGCTAGGACATTGTGATAGTGACATTGTCCTTAGCTTTATCCGCTTCACTGTCTTTGTCTGCAGGTGTAGCAGATACAGTCTCTCTAGGTGAGTTGGGTCCATTGTTCGGCTGCCCAGGAGCTTTGGGAGTAACATCTGAGCTGCCTTCTGACTCTTGTTCTTGCTGTGATGATGTTGCTGAAATTCACAAAGTCATTTGATATAATTATTAATAAGACCAGTCATTTAATCCATATCTATGTGTGTATATATGTGTATACGTGTATGACACATACATATGCTTTAAATTGACCAAAAGTAACAGAAAAGATATTGTCACAATACATTTCTACTTTTTACGGTTATTTAAAACGTTTTAAACTTGTCCTTATGATGATACCTGCCAATAACGGGCATTCAGACAAAATTTGGTGTTTCTGTCCATTCAAGTGTAACTCAATCGGGGTTCCCACTCTTTTTCAGTGATCATTTTCTAGGACTTTTCCAGGACATTATCAATTTTACTATGGCAGGAATAGAAGACAAGTCTCCCCCCCCCCCCCTCGTTACAGTGTCAATATAATTGAAAACAATATTGGGAATATTTTAATGTTTTGTTTAATGTAATTGTTTGGGCCAGTGATGAACTCCTTGTTCTCGGCTAAAGAAAAAACAAAAAAAATTTTTTTTTCCAAGACAACAACATTTTACAGACATTTTCCAGGTTTTCCTGGACGAGTGGGAACACTGCTCAATGTAGTCCTGGCGCGCTTTCTGTGTGTGTGATTAACAGACATTGTGCCTGTACGTTGACTAGGTGGGGACATGTTCGGTTCACTTAGTTTTGTAGTGGCCATGACATATTAACTCGGGGGAACGTGATAATACACTATATTGCCAAAGGTATTGGGACACCCCTCCAAATCATTGGATTCAGGTGTTCCAATCACTCCCATGGCCAAAGGTGTATAAAATCAAGCACCTAGGCATGCAGACTTCTTCTACAAAACTTTCTGAAAGAATGGGTTGCTCTCAGGAGGTCCATACATAAAGACATGGATGAGCGAGTTTGGTGTGAAGGAACTTTACTGGCCTGCACAGAGTCCTGACCTCAACCTGATAGAACATCTTTGGGATGAATTAGAGCGGAGACTGTGAGCCAGGCCTTCTCGTCCAACATCAGTGCCTGACCTCACAAATGTGCTTCTAGAAGAATGGTCAAAAATTCCCATAAACACACTCCTAAACCTTGTGGAAAGCCTTTCCAGAAGAGTTAAAGCGGTTACAGCTGCAAAGGCTGGGCCAACTCTGTATTAAACCCTACGGATTAAGAATGGGATGTCATTAAAGTTCATGTGCATGTAAAGGCAGGCGTCCCAAAACTTTTGGCAATATAGTGTATGTCGAATTGTTATGTTGAGGGAACGACATTTATTTCTTGTGGCCACGAGTTTAATGCGTAAACAAACCTCGATTATCAGAAATTATATTATTAATAAATAATTTTTTTTATTTTGAATTAAGGATGACAAAAAAAGCAGAATTAAGAAACTATTATATTAACTATACTACTATTATATTAAAATATATTGTGCGATGTTGCCTATAGACAGCATTCAAATGAAGTTTGCTATTATCAATAAATGATAAAAGATTGTTTAAGAACATAAAATAATATAGATCTACAAGAAAATATTTTTATCCATCCTATCCCACAGCCTTTACTGATCGTGTCTTTTTTAATAAATATTTTTATATTATTATTATTATTACATAGACCTCTATAGTCTATTAATTAGTAGCCGAGATAAAATTAAATAGATTAACAGGGAACATTTACAATATTTACAAAACATAGGCTAGGTAAGCAGGCCTATTAGTAAATGAGATTAACCGGATAATAAAATAAATAGCCTATATACAAATATTAAACAAAAGTAAGATAGCCTACATATCAGTGAATGGATTTAAAAGACTTTTGGTCTTTTTTCCTCTCCTTTTTTGTAACTTATATGCGCTTTTAACACACAGCCTATTATTAGGCTAATAACAATTTTTCAAAATTCATTTGAATGCTATCACAGGCACGAGTCTATACTACATTTTTAAATGGCGCTCATCTATTGTCACATACTGGCGTAGCATAAGCCTAAAGAAATACAGTCATAAAGTCAAAAGTTTATTGGCATGAACGGTCATTTACAGTACTTACAAAACATAAATAACATAATATACAGAACGTTAATTAAGTAAAGAGATACATTAAATGAATTAAAAAAATAAAACAAATACAAAATGAATAAAAAATAACCAATAATAATAATTATTATTATAATAATCTTATACAAATATTAAATAAACAAAGAAAAGATCAGTGAGTAGCTTTAAAAGACCGTGGGATGGGATAGATAATTTTTTTTCTTGTAGGCCTATATTATTTTAAGTTCTTATTCTTTTAACATTTATTGATAATAACAAACTCCATTCGAATGTTGTCTATAGCCAACATCGTGCAAAATACCTATAATATGATGTAATAGTAGGTTAATATAATAATTTATTAATTCTGGACTTTTTTGCCATTCTTAATTTAAAATTAAATATTTATTTATTTATAATATACATTTCTGATAATCCCAGGTTGCTATAGTCTCGCAGGTTTGTTTATGTATAACTCGTGGCCATGAAAAAAACATGTAGGATCTCGTGGCCACGACATGTCGTATATCTTTGAGTTCTCTTTAGCATCTTATCGCGCTTGAATAGTTTAAAAGCATTTGGAGCCTGATCATATAATGTAACGCTAGCCAAAGGATGCCAGGAAAAAACGGATGCTGCATTAAATATTTTTAACATTAAAATTATGGAAAAAAAATGAATCACAAAATGAACATGTTACAGTTTTTTTGATCAAATAAATGTAAGTGTGGTGAGCATAAAAGACTTCTTTCAAAACATTTAAAAATCTTAATTTTGAATGGTAGTGTATATTTATCAGGTAATTTATACTATATGACCCGACAGACATAAACATAGTTACACTAGTAAATTATGATAATTTTGTAGTATATGTATAGTTCAATAAGTCTGTTGGAGTTGGAGTTCCTAGCCCCATACTATGTCTTACCAGACTGTGTGCATGATTTCATGTGTTCAGGCCAGTGTGCTTGTTGGCAGGGATAGTCGCAGTAGCTGGTGTTCCAGCAACAGTAGAAAATAGCCTCCTTTCTGCAGTTTGCACACCACTGCTTCTTTTTTGTTTCATCCACGGCCTGCTGTTTTTCCACCTCCATCTGCTTTTTGACCTCGGTCACGATTCGCTCTCGCTCCTGCTCCAGACTCTGCCTCATCTCTGCCATAGTTAGCTCTGAGTACATTGGTACCATATCAATATTACAGACTTTAAATTCTTCGCTAAGAAGACATTAAACAAGGACATGTGCATGCTCATATATATTTATTAGTGTTGGGCAATTGATTAAAAGGTGCACTGTGTAAAACATTTTCAGTAAAATATCCAAAAACCACTAGGCCAGTGTTATATATTTTGTTCAGTTGAGTACTTACAATATCCCAAATGTTTCCAACTATTTGTAAATCGTGAGAAATTGTTATTTTAACCAAGGAACCGGGACGTGTGAGGGAGTCGCCTGTCAATGGCTTCATTTCTGCATTCCCCTCTGTTTCCAGTTTTATTTTGCAGAAACGCTTTACTCTCAATGCAGTGTGAACAAGTGTCATCATAGCAGCCGCCGAGCGAACGCACAGAGTAACGTCATAACATAATTTTCAACACACTAAGATGTATCTAATATGATCAATAGAGCTGCGTTACCTCATACTCATGACCGGAAAAGCGGAAATGGCGCCGGCGACTGTCATAATAAAAGTCCCGCCGAATTGTATCATTGGTGCATACCCAATTAAATAAACATTTAAACATAAATTTTTAAATAAAGTTTCCAAACTGGTTTTTGCAGCAATGTCCTTTTTGTTTCCTCAAAGAACATTTAATTGAACAGTTCTTAAAAGGAAAAAGAAAATCTAAACACTTTTCCACTATAAAGAACCTTTTGTGGAATGGAAAGTTTCCATGGGTGGAAGAGGTTCCTCATTATTAAGAGTGTATGAGAAAATTACATACCTAAATTGTGCTTCATCTCCGATAACTCTTGTTGATGTAGCCACTGCAGCTTTTCAATTTCAATTCGCAACCGTCTAATCTGTAACAGGGTAGAAAGACTGTTTTATTCATATTCTGAAGTTGTTAAATAATTCACCAATTGTGCTTAGCTCTTCTCCAGATTTACTTTAATACAAACCTCAGCTATTGTGTTTCCCGACGTACTCTTAGAAAGATCATTATATATCTCAGTCATCGTCCCTTTAATTGCATCCATGATCTATTAATAGTTTAAAAACAATCAGTTACACAAACACATAAACAATTACATTTATGGACCAATTAAAATGGTTTTCAACTAAAGACAACCCTCTACGCACAGTGTGCAAGGTGGCAATAGAATCACCAATTGGCTAGTAAATCTTTTTGTTTACTTGTTACTAGGGCTGGGTATTGACACAAATTTCACAATTCGAATTCGATTCACAAGCTTTCGATTCGATTTTCGATTATTTTCGATTCAATTCAATATCGTATCAGGTATAATACATGGAAAATGTTCTCAAGGAAAACTAATTTCTAACTAATGTTGTAAACTATGGGAGTCAGTTGATACTACATTAGCCTACTAATATTGAAGGTAAAAATTAACTGATTTGTATGCAAACACTTAAATGACACTAAATTGTGTTTTTTTTAAAATATAATAATAAAGTTATAATATTAACTTTACAATTACATAATCATAATTCTACTCCAATTCCTTTTTTTTAAATATAAACATTTAAAGGGTGGCATAAAAACTTGCCAGATTTATTAAATATTGAAGAACATTGACAATGAATATCCTATGTAATGTGGTGCATTTAATTAGCAAAATGCTCCTCTCTAGAGTAAATTTTTCTAGCTGACTAACGAGTTTATGGACACTGGATATGGTTTTTCTGAGGTAACTGACGTTATGTGATATTGTTTACTTGTAAGCCGTTTTACTTACATCTTTCTGCGGTTGAAACACTGATTGAGCGATTCTATGTGACATGATACGGATTTCGGTAAGTTGTCCTGTATCTTTTACCACACTTTCAGAAGCTCATTCGTGCTTATTTCGCGCTGTTACTGGTATTAAGGTGAAAGAGAAGATCTGTTCATGTTTGCTCCGCGCTGCAGGTTCTCTTAAAGAGCACCTATCATGGAATTTTGAAATGTACCTTTCATGTAGTGTGTAACATAGATCTAAGTGAACAAAAACATCCTGTGATAGCTTGAAATATGACAGTGCACCGTATATATATTTATTTTCTTTCAAAAGTAAGAGTCGACTCGGAGTCATTTTTAAGAATCGTTAGAAGACCGAAGCTTTTTCTCTGACTAGATGACGTCAACTTGTCAAGTTATTTGAATACGATACGCCCACTTATTGCGCTCCAAGACGCCAGTGAAAACTAGAAAACATCATGGAGACGAGACGCCAGTGAAAACTAGAAAACATCATGGCGACGAGACGCTGTGTTCTGAAGTGCCACTCAAAAGCAAACTTCTTTCATCTGCCCAAGGATGAGCATTTGAAGACTAAGTGGCTTGAAGACAAACCATACATCGTCGCGATTGTGTGTTTATTAGTCGTCAAATGTATGTTTCGCGATCTCAGGAAGCTTTTATTATGGACTTCTATTATGGCACATGGTTCTTCTTCGTCTGTCTGTACCATACATGAACTCCATGTGCACAGAGCGCCCTCCGGCTGCCAGTATGAATTGAAAACAACACATAAGAGACTCAATCGCTCATGATTAGGCTATAACTGCCCATTTTGAGGAAGTATTGAATAAAAAATACTCCTCATGATAGGTGCTCTTTAACTCAGCTGAGCTGCGGCAGAGCGGTCTCACGCCACAGCGCCAAAATGGTATTAATGTTTTAGAATTTCGCAAAAAAAAAAAATAGACTAATCGATTCTTGGGATTTAAGAATCGATATTGTTTTGTAAAAGTGAGAATCGATTAAAATCGAGAAATCTATATTTTTTACCCAGCTCTACTTGTTACTACTTTTGTTATACACACACATACATATAATTTGATGAGCTGTTGGGTTTATGAATATGAATCATGTTGTCAGCGTTCCCTCAAACTGATTTGCTGAAATCAAAACATGGACAGTAACAGACGAGAGCCAGTCAATGAGATTGCCGTTTGCGCATTAGTTCCACCCACTACCGGAGAAACCAGCATATCGTGTGCTTTTTCTTAAAAGCATAATAATTCCAAATAAACTACGTTATTTTGACCTGGAAGCTAAACGAAAATATACAGTGAGGAAAATAAGTATTTGGACACCCTGCTATTTTGCAAGTTCTCCCACTTAGAAATCATGGAGGGGTCTGAAATTGTCATCGTAGGTGCATGTCCACTGTGAGACATAATCTAAAAAAAATCACAATGTATGATTTTTTAACTATTTATTTGTATGATACAGCTGCAAATAAGTATTTGAACACCTGTCTATCAGCTAGAATTCTGACCCTCAAAGACCTGTTATGCTGCGTTCACACCAAACGCGAATAGAGCGTCTGGCGCGAGTGATTTCAATGTTAAGTCAATGGAAAGGCGCGTTGACGCGCGTCTGGAGGTCTCGCGTTGCGGAAGGCGCGTTTCGCGCGGCGCGAAGGACGCGAATCCGCCTCATTCGTGCGTCCAGTTCGCGCGAATGGCGCGAATTGGACGCGAATTGAGCGTCTTGCGCGATACGCGCGTTACACGCGAATGGTGCTTTTGTGCATTCAGCGTTTGAAGCAAATTCGCGTCTGACGCCCGAGTTGAAAATTTTGAACTTTGGCGTCAATTCGCGCCGCGTTAACCAATCAGGAGCCTGCTTGCTGCTGTCACGTGGTAAAGTGACGTGTATGAGAAACCCTGCATAAATTAAAAATAGTACTATTGTGTCACAAAATGTAGTTTTAAGACTTTTTCAGGTGGGAATGTAGTTGTTTAAAGCTCAAATCTGGAGAATTTAGAGAGCGCCTATTTTAAAAAAATTATCTTGTGTTTTTGGAGTTGTGAGATCCAGGCGATCACCGGGCAATCACTGCTCATAACCCCGGCGAAGGCAGCCTTTCCTCTGCCAGTCCTTCTGGCGTCTGCCGCTGGCTCTGATGTCCTGTAGTGGTTCGTTTTGTGTAGATCTAACGGCCGAGCTTTGCTCTCATGAATCTATAATTTGTTGTCTGCCAAATCGTTTTGACTGAGGGCAAAGAGAGGTTTCATAACTTTATATTTTAAGGATATTTAAATATACATGTAGTGAAGATAATGTAGGAGTTGCCTGGACCACATTTGTGTGGCTATTAATGCTTAATATATATGTTTAATGAAAATGAAAAGAGGCAGAGTGGTGTTTTATGACATATTTCTCCTGGAGTGCCTTGAACGCGCGTCAATTTCGCTTCAAACGCTCGATTTCTACGCGCGTCCAATTCTCTGCGGAAAACTAGTCAAGTGAAACTAGACGCGGTAGACGCGATTTTGACGCTCAATTCGCGTTTGGTGTGAACGCAGCATTAGTCTGCCTTTAAAATGTCCACCTCCACTCCATTTATTATCCTAAATTAGATGCACCTGTTTGAGGTCGTTAGCTGCATAAAGACACCTGTCCACCCCATACAATCAGTAAGAATCCAACTACTAACATGGCCAAGACCAAAGAGCTGTCCAAAGACACTAGAGACAAAATTGTACACCTCCACAAGGCTGGAAAGGGCTACGGGGAAAATTGCCAAGCTGGTGAAAAAAGGTCCACTGTTGGAGCAATCATTAGAAAATGGAAGAAGCTAAACATGACTGTCAATCTCCCTCGGACTGGGGCTCCATGCAAGATCTCACCTCGTGGGGTCTCAATGATCCTAAGAAAGGTGAGAAATCAGCCCAGAACTACACGGGAGGAGCTGGTCAATGACCTGAAAAGAGCTGGGACCACCGTTTCCAAGGTTACTGTTGGTAATACACTAAAACGTCATGGTTTGAAATCATGCATGGCATGGAAGATTCCCCTGCTTAAACCAGCACATGTTCAGGCCCGTCTTAAGTTTGCCAATGACCATTTGGATGATCCAGAGGAGTCATGGGAGAAAGTCATGTGGTCAGATGAGACCAAAATAGAACTTTTTGGTCATAATTCCACTAAACGTGTTAGGAGGAAGAAAAATGATGAGTACCATCCCAAGAACACCATCCCTGCTGTGAAGCATGGGGGTGGTAGCATCATGCTTTGGGGTGTTTTTCTGCACATGGGACAGGGCGACTGCACTGTATTAAGGAGAGGATGACCGGGGCCATGTATTGCGAGATTTTGTGGAACAACCTCCTTCCCTCAGTTAGAGCATTGAAGATGGGTCGAGGCTGGGTCTTCCATCATGACAATGACCCGAAGCACACAGCCAGGACAACCAAGGAGTGGCTCTGTAAGAAGCATATCAAGGTTATGGCGTGGCCTAGCCAGTCTCCAGACCTAAACCCAATAGAGAATCTTTGGAGGGAGCTTAAACTCCGTGTTTCTCAGCGGCAGGCCAGAAACCTGACTGATCTAGAGAAGATCTGTGTGGAGGAGTGGGCCAAAATCCCTCCTGCAGTGTGTGCAAACCTGGTGAAAAACTACAGGAAATGTTTGACCTCTGTAATTGCAAACAAAGGCTACTGTCCCAAATATTAACATTGATAATATTATCTCAGGTGTTCAAATACTTATTTGCAGCTGTATCATACAAATAAATAGTTAAAAAATCATACATTGTGATTTCTGGATTTTTTTTTATAGATTATGTCTCTCACAGTGGACATGCACCTACGATGACAATTTCAGACCCCTCCATGATTTCTAAGTGGGAGAACTTGCAAAATAGCAGGGTGCTCAAATACTTATTTTCCTCACTGTATATATGCTAAATTTATACTTAGCCTCTAACAGTGGAGAGTAAAATCTAAGAATTTATTAGCCAATGGCTAATGACAGACATTATTTAATCGCCCAAAGTGAAGATTTAGTCGCATATGCGAGTGATTTACTCGCATTGAAGAGGGTTGAAAGATGTTGTTTTTCAACCCCAATTTCTATCAGCAATCTCACTTTGTTAGTGTACTTGGCTATGTCTGCCGCTACATCTGCAGATGTGGTGGGGATCTGGAAGTCTCCGGTGGTGGAAGTTGATGATGAAGAGGAAGAGCTGACAGTGACTCCTGCCATCATGGTGGCCGTTACCGGTGTGCTGGTCACCAAGGTGACTGCAGAGGTGGAGGTATTGTGTGGGGGGTCTTTCTGCTGCACAGCTGGATTTAAACACACCAACAAATGTAACACAATGTTTTCATAATGAGATATAAAATATATAGCATTTTTCGCATTTATATTCACATGAACAGCACTTCATGTTGTACATTCTCATTATGTAAATCTTGAACACCTAGAAAGTTACGGACAGCAGTTTTAAATATACACTACTATTCAAGTTTTAAATTTGTACGATTTTTTATGTTTTTAAAAGAAGTCTTTTCTGCTGACCAAGGCTGCATTTATTGTATCCAAAATACAGCAAAAACAATAATATTGTGAAGTATTTAACCATTCAAAATAACTTTTTAAAAAAAATTTTTTATTAGAATTTATTTAAAAATGCAATGTATTCCTATGTTGGTAAAGCTAAATTTTCAGCATCAGTCTCCAGTGTCACATGATCCTTCAGAAATAATTCTAATATGCTGATTTGGTGCTCAAGAAACATTTTATTATAAATATCAATGTTGAAAAATTTGATGAATCTTTGATGAATAGAAAGCTCAAAAGAACAGGATTTATCTTGCTTTCCATTTTAGATAAATTGTTGTCAACATTGCTAATAATGTTTCTTGAGCAGCAAATCAGCTTGTTAGAATGATTTTTGAAGGATTGTGTGACACTGAAGACTTGAGTAATGATGCTGAAAATTCACATGAATAAATTTCATTTTAAAATATATTCAAATAGAAAATTGTTATTTTAAATTGTAAAAATATTTCACAATATAACTGTTTTTGCTGTATTTTGGTGGATCAAATAAATGCATCATTGGTGAGCAGAAGAGACTGCTTTTAAAAACATTTAAATCTTACTATTTCTAAAAAATTTTAACAGTAGTGTATATAAATACACATTTATAGTAAGTTACTTCTTCAATAAAACGTATTGAACTGAATACCTTTCACAGCCTGTCGTGTTTGGTATCTGGTGCTGGATGAAGGCTGTTGTCCGGACGAGGATGAGGAGACCTGCGCTTGCTGCTGTGGCTGTTGACTGTGCTGCACCTGCGTTAACACCTGAGCCTGCGTGGCAGGTTGCGTTTGGCCCTGCTGCTGCCTATGCACCTTCTGCATGTGCCACTTTTGAGAGGATGTTTGAAACTTGGTAGTGGGGTTCCACACGACGGCCCGCTGCACCACGGGTACGGTCTCTCTGGGCAGTAAGGGACGCTGTTTCTTTATTGTGCTGGTGGAGATGGGTGAGGAACTGTTGGTGGTGGAGGGAGTGGTGATGGGGAGGGTGGAGGAGGTCAGAGCGTTGCTGGTCGGAGCAGCTGTGAGGGGTATTATATTAAGCGGGACGGACATTGGGGACTGAGATGGGTCTTTAATAGTTGGGGAGGAGGAAAGGGCCGCTGAGTTCTGAGGTTGGGTGAGAGTGCTTGAAATTGCAGTGGCTTTACCTGCAGTCAAACAAAAATATGAGAGCATGAGACAGGGTTATTATAGTAAACTAAAACATTACTAACATTTTCATTACTGGAAATAAATGATAATGGAAAAAAAAAATAAAAAAAAATAAAAAATAATAATAATAATAATAATAATAATAATAATAAATATATATATATATATATATATATATATATATATATATATATATATATATATATATATATATATATATATATATATATATATATATAATAAAAATATATAAATTATTAAAACACACAAAAAACTAAAAAACAAAGGAAAATATAAAAACAAAAAGTAATTCAAAATATTGTCATATTTAAAAAACAAACAAAAAAACCCAATAAAAATGACAAAAACACAAAATTACTAAAACTTGGAAATGGAAAATATATATATAAAAAAGTAATTCAAAATATGAATAAAAACTATAATAGTATCTCAATAATGATTCTAAAATAAGACAGAGAACAGCTTAATTTAATTTAATTTACCTTAATTCATAACCAGGGTGACACTATAAACTGTGAAGCAATAAATGACTAAATAGTTTCTTCTTTGTGAAACATAATTTTTCAACAAGAAATTTGCGTGTTAATTAGTTTCTGTTTTTGTCCATTTAAACGGCTTATCCCCCACTTACAGTGGTTCACATAGTTATATGTTAAATGTGTACTCACTCAGTAATTTATTTGGTGAAGATAAATATGGCAGTCATCTTAGACTGATATCTAGATATAAGAACTATACATTATCACTTATTACACGGCTACTCAGCAAATAAATAAATACATGGACATGAAAAATAGATTTGAGGTGAAATTATTTTACAATCTTACCTGCTTATTATCTTAAGACGTCAGCAACGACAACGTTTACTACAACGCACACCACATTCGGCTTAGCAACCAGACGAACCCTATTAATACTATTAATATATTTTTTACTTCAATCGAAAACTGACACTGTGACAACAAGATGGCGTCAAGTAAGTTTGCGTTCGTATGAAACGAAAGCGCGCGTCCGCGGTATGATACGAGCGTGCATCAGACAGCTAAATGGCCCGATTGACCAATCCACATCAAGTATTTAAGAAAGCCGTGTAATAAATAGACAAATATGCCATGAATGAATGCTAAATTCACGTTAAAAAAGTTTTCGCTTGCCGATGTCAATTGATTTGTTTATTTTGTGAGTGTCTGATAATATTGGGGTTATTGAGATAAAACATGTAGTATTCGACAGGTTGTGTGATCTGACGGGCTGTGATTTTGTTGACTGATTCAATGTGGGAAAAAAATCACTAGACACCGGAAACTTGTCTAATGGCAAATGTTAAGGTGTAATAGACGTTTCTAGAAGTTTTATCTTGATTTAAAGAAGTTGGGTTAATAGTATTATTATTAACTGCTCTATTGGGTTGCCAACTTTAGCAAAGAGAAATAAAGGCTAATCTAAGCAGGGCCGTGCAGAGAGTTCTTCAGGGGCAGGGGCTCAAATGTAAAAAATGGGCAATATATATATATATATATATATATATATATATATATATATATATATATATATATATATATATATATATATATATATATATATATATATATATATATATATATATATATATATATATATATATATATATATATATATATATATCCTTATGCTCATCAAGCCTGCATTTATTTAATCAAAAATACAGAAAAAAAACAGTAGCCTAATATTGTGCAATTTTATTACATTATGTTCTTTTTAACTTTTTATTAATAAAAGAATCTTGAAAATAGTATCACAGTTTCCATCATTGACATTAAATCCTCATATTAGAATGATTTCTGAATGATCATGTGACACTGAAGAGTGGAGTAATGATGCTGAAAATACAGCTGTGATCACAGGAATAAACTATATTTTAAATTATTTTAAAATAGAAAACCATTATTTTAATAATATTTCACAATATTGCTGTTTTTTATCAAATAAATGCAGGCTTGATGAACATAAGAGACTTTCATAATGCTGCATAATATTCAAAAATGGTAATATAATAAAGTCCTTTCACGTAACCATTTCGCCTGCCTACACTTCACATAATAGGCCTGTATAGGTGCCGGTGGCACGTGGGGTTTGTTAACTTTGATAGTTTCATGAAATAGTAAACGGTGTATCAATATACATAAATACAAGTGAATTTAACACTTACCATTAATGCGACTTTTGCTGCTGCTGCATGGTTTTGTGCAGGGATTTGTTTGTTAAAATCCATTTTGTCAGTGATGCAATTTATAAAATGAGACAAATCGCAGGAAGTCGTTCCACAAACGTTAGTTCGTCTGTCCGTGTCATTTTCAACCGATTTCGGAATAAGAACATAAAATTACCGTTTCACATCGCCCAATGGAATTTGAACTTGCTTTGCCAGATCACGATTGGTTGGTGTATATACATGACAAACGGGCATTGGTGAATTGTGTAATACTTTAAAATATATAATATATAGATTTGTAATTAAATCAACACATTAGCTCTGATTATGGATGCAAAAAAAATATTGGTTTACTTTTTTCCCGTAAGGCCACACACTCTCTGAAAGGACCATATTTGGCTCGAGAGCCGCTTCCGAACAGAGGAAAATCAGCTGTCAATCAAAACGCACGCGACCCATAGCAACGCGTTACGGCAACGCCTCAACAGAAATTGTCCGACTTTTGAGCCGTTCGTTACCATTGTACATTGTCATGTTATAATAATTACATTTATTTCGTTTTATTGACCACGATATTATCATTGATATTTGTCTGAGAGGGGCACTTTTGATTCATTTTGAAAAAGGGCAGGGGCTCGAGCACCCAAAGCCCCCCCCCCCCCCCTGCACGTGCCTGAATCTAAGTTATCTTTATAGGAAAATAGGGGACACTTGAAATATTTGTACTGTACCACAAAGTGTCATTTCAGTTTATTTGCCTTTGTTTTGCTCCTAAAAAGATTGATATATTATATGTAAACAACTGAATGTCTCTGAGACATGTCAGTAAAGCATTTTTAAACAATGGCATTTAAAAATTAGAACTAAAATGTTGCAACCATGTATGAATGAAAATGCATATTTTTCATGTTACAGAGAACTTATAAGTATACGCTCATGTGCTTGAGACATTTTTGATAATTTTGTGATTTAAAAAACAACAACAACAATAATGAGGTCCACGGTTACCATGAAGTCACCATGAAATCAAAATGGAGTATTCTTATTTTTTTAACTAGAATATTGCCGTATTTATTATAAACTATTTATCCATGCACATTGTTATTAATTAATTTTTTAATTCATGTGTCTTTGTAATCTTTAATTAAACAAAATTCCCCTCCATATGCTGCTGAACAGCAATTTTGGATTTTCAGCAGGGTTTGTTCAAAAAGCCATTTCACAGAAAAGACTATTGCAACTTTCATGCCAACTTTAAAGCCTTCCACGAACGGCCATTGATATACACTCCCCTAAAGGATTATTAGGAACACCTGTTCAATTTCTCATTAATGCAATTATCTAATCAACCAATCACATGGCAGTTGCTTCAATGCATTTAGGGGTGTGGTCCTGGTCAAGACAATCTCCTGAACTCCAAACTGAATGTCAGAATGGGAAAGAAAGGTGATTTAAGCAATTTTGAGCGTGACATGGTTGTTGGTGCCAGACAGGCCGGTCTGAGTATTTCATTATCTGCTCAGTTACTGGGATTTTCACGCACAACTATTTCTAGGGTTTACAAAGAATGGTGTGAAAAGGGAAAAACATCCAGTATGCGGCAGTCCTGTGGGCGAAAATGCCTTGTTGATGCTAGAGGTCAGAGGAGAATGGGCCGACTGATTCAAGCTGATTGAAGAGCAACTTTGACTGAAATAACCACTCGTTACAACCGAGGTATGCAGCAAAGCATTTGTGAAGCCACAACACGCACAACCTTGAGGCGGATGGGCTACAACAGCAGAAGACCCCACCGGGTACCACTCATCTCTACTACAAATAGGAAAAAGAGGTTACAATTTGCACAAGCTCACTAAAATTGGACAGTTGAAGACTGGAAAAATGGTCTGATGAGTCTCGATTTCTGTTGAGACATTCAGATGGTAGAGTCAGAATTTGGCGTAAACAGAATGAGAACATGGATCCATCATGCCTTGTTACCACTGTGCAGGCTGGTGGTGGTGGTGTAATGGTGTGGGGGATGTTTTCTTGGCACACTATAGGCCCCTTAGTGCCAATTGGGCATCATTTAAATGCCACAGCCTACCTGAGCATTGTTTCTGACCATGTCCATCCCTTTATGACCACCATGTACCCATCCTCTGATGGCTACTTCCAGCAGGATAATGCACCATGTCACAAAGCTCGAATCATTTCAAATTGGTTTCTTGAACATGACAATGAGTTCACTGTACTAAAATGGCCCCCACAGTCACCAGATCTCAACCCAATAGAGCATCTTTGGGATGTGGTGGAACGGGAGCTTCGTGCCCTGGATGTGCATCTCACAAATCTCCATCAACTGCAAGATGCTATCCTATCAATATGGGCCAACATTTCTAAAGAATGCTTTCAGCACCTTGTTGAATCAATGCCACGTAGAATTAAGGCAGTTCTGAAGGCGAAAGGGGGTCAAACACAGTATTAGTATGGTGTTCCTAATAATCCTTTAGGTGAGTGTACGTATCCCCGGGACCCACAGCATATTGAGTTTTTCAGGATTGCTTGAAAAGGCAATGACACAGGCAGGTGAGCTAAAGCAGGTTGGAAATAAACTTTGCAGAACAGTGGATCCCCAGGAGCAGGGTTGAAGACCTCTGCCCTACACTACACTCCTGCCTATACGGGAGAATGGGATTAATGCGGAACGCTTCTTTGATGTCTTAAATTCACTGCGATTCCATCTTATACTGAACAGTTGGCAGCCCTATGCTTTTTTAACAGTGATTCATAAAGGAAATCTGACCTTCAGTTTTGGAGGCTGTGGGCTCTTTGAGTGCGGTGACAGCGGCTGAATCTTTCCTGTTCCTCTTCCTCTCCTTCCCTGCCTGCTCTTCCCCCAGGTCAATGACCAGCTCCCTCTCAGAATCTGAGTCCATGTCTACATCCACAGATGCCGGCTGTCCGGCCTCCTCAGAGCTCTTGGGTTTGTCTCTGGAATCTGAGGATACTTGAGCCGCTTTCAGTTTCTCAGGAGGTTCTTTCTCTGAGTCCATACCTGGTTTGTCTTTAGCTATAGGGTTGGAGGTGCTTTTTTGGCTGGTTTCTCCTTTGGTTGCTGTACTGGCTGTAGCAGCGGACTCTGTGCTGCTGTCTTTTTCCTCACCAGCAGCAGCTGATGGTTTTGACTTTTTCTTGGGTGGGTCTTTCACATTTTTATCATCGGCTGCTTTTTTGTCGTCTTGGCCACTCTTGGATTTCTGTTCATTGTCGCTGCCGTATTCACTGTCGCTGGAGTCAGACTTGTCGGATTCCTCTGAATCGCTGTGCTCTTCGCCTTTACACACATCCTCAGATATTTCATCTATACCTGTGAGACAGAACAAACATAATGTCCATTAATTCTTCATAAAAAAAGCTTTGTTAAATAAACGACTGCCAGAGCGTAACTAACTGACTAAAACAGGAATATTTAAATAGTCAACAAATCTTTTTTGGTCAATTTCATAAAAAAATGAGAAATCAAAAAGTTCTATTCTAAAAACTTAGATATTCCCAAAGGTGTATTGAGTTAAGCAAAACTATACTCTAATTAACACAGAATAAATAGACATAATAAGTCAAATGTTTTTTATTGAATGGTGTGTGAATGGCACCAATGTGAAGAAAACACTGTAAGCTGTTGCCACTGCAATTTTATATCAATTTAAAGTGTGGAAATGGTGTTTCCATGAACGCTTCAGAACCTTTTGTGTTTCTGAACGCACCCAGCTGTGCTTTGCAGCTCTCTATGGTCTTGTCCAGGTTGAGTTGGAAACGGCTTTTGATTTGTCTCTTTGGGGAGGTGAGGGAGGGCTGAGCCCCCTGCTGCTGTTGTTGCTGGACACTTTCACTCAGCTCCTTCAGGTCCATCTCGGCCTTACTACGATCTGAAAGAGATCACAAGGCTCTCACTAGACCATTATGAGCATATAAAAGCATATGGGCTGAATTAAAGCTTTTGAGAGTGTTTGCCAATTTTTAGTACAAAGTACAAAATATCTTGTAAAAATAAGATCTAGGATGATTTAGGAAGACCAAGCATTATTGTCTTTGGAATAACATTTATCAATGAATTATCCACAATAAGACCAATACATACATTTATATTTCAATTTGTAGCCTTCAGTTTGGAGAACAGTGGGCAGAATGTGATGTAACACAGTGGGCAGTTTTTTAAACTTGCTATTTATCAACGTATCTTGGAATAAATGTATCATGGTTTCCACAAAAATATTAAACACCACATCAGTTTTCAGCAATTGATAATAATAAGAAATGTTTCTTGAGCAGCAAATCAGCATATTAGAACGATTTCTTAAAGGGGTACTTCAGCGCTGGGAAGATGAATGTGTATTTAAACTGGGTCATTTATGTAGTAGAAATGTGAAATTATTTTTGAATTTGGTGCCTTCTAGACAGAGAAAAGGCAGAAAATGTATTTTTGTCTCATGTGAATGAAAGACAACAACTCACAGAATGCACTTGCTTCGCTGCCCTACGAGGCCACTCCCAAAGCCACGGCCACTGGTTATCACTTGCCCACCATTACACCCCCCCCCCCCACACCGTTGTTTTGATTTTCATAGTAATAAAATCATCTCGTTAGAGAATCGACACTACAATTAAAAACTGAACGTGTCTTTTCAATAAAGTGTGAGTGAGCCGAACGAAAGTCACGACACAGACGCAGCAGGAGTCAGATTTCATTCATCACGAGAGCGAAGTAAGAGCTGAGCAGAGCTGAGGTAAGCGCGGCAGTCATTCACGGCGCGTGTCCAGTCTGGCGCGTTTTCAGTTCATGCCTATGGAAGCTTAACTTTCATAGGAATTCATTCAAAAGTTGAAACATTCACTTTGCGCCGCATTGCTCCGTTATGAATGCCCGAGCCGAGCGGCCGTGAGCATTTACATTCTGTGAGTGAGATCCCGCCCCTATGGGCAGGTTAATAACATGCGGAACTAGCTCCTTCTACTGGCTGTAGTCTCTAGCCTCTGGCCAAAAAATCCTCAATGATGCAAAATTACGATATTTGCGTCATCTGAGGATTTTTTCCAGAAATAAAGTGCATAATTCTCTTGTCTCAGGGGGACATGAGGGGGGAAAGTACCATAATTTGAATATACAACAGGGTTTTTACTGATACAAAGCTTAATGCTAAATCGCTGAAGTAACCCTTTAAGGATCTTGTGACACTGAAGGTTTCAGATTTGCCATCACAGGAGTAAAATCACATTTTAAAAATATATTTAATATAGAAAACTGTTATTTTAAAATGTAATAATATTCAAAAGATTACTGTTTTTACTGTTATCAAAATAAATGCAGCCTTGTTGAGCATAAAAACTTCTTTCAAAACCTTGAAACCCCACATTTTTGAATGGTAGTGTAAATTCAGAAAATAAATGTGTCTATTTTTTGATCAGATTAAACAATCAGAGAAATAATCAACAGATTAATCAGCTGACGGAGGTTTACCAAGGTTGAGGTTGAGGATGCTGCCAGTGGTGGGGGTCTTCTCCTGTTTACCCGGGGTGCTGGGAGCTGGTGAGTGGAAGGGTTTAGGGCTCTCTAAGGTGTTGCCTGTGAGACCTGCTCTAGGAGGGGCAGGCGATGCTGTAAGAGTAGAAATTAGCTTTAATTATATATACCGCAATGTGTCTACAACTATAGAAGTACAAGGTTTTGGCAGGTTGCTTCAGATCTCTACTATATCCTCAAAGACCTTTTCAATATATTTGACAAGTAGACCTTTACATATGCAACGCAGCAGTGTGTATGTTTCAATTGTATATATACCAGTGCAATCCAGTGACTCCTCTCCAGTGCTATAATGGGGCAGGGCTGCTCTAGCATGACCTTTCTCTGCAGTCTCCTGTTCTCCATCAGATCCCGTATGGGCAGAGGAGTTAGTGCTCATTGGTGAACGAGGCATATCCGTCAATGAGATTCGTCTTCCTGTCCCACCCCCTACGCTCCCACTGGACACCATGCTCTTGCCGACGAGCAACTTAGGAGATGCCGTCACATCAAAGCTGAACTTGATTTTCTCGAGTTTTTCAGGTTTGATGGAGCCCGCGCCAGGATTTCCCGGGTCCAGGAGCATCTGGAACTGGTTGTCTGGTGTGTAGGGTGTGCGGAATGGGGCGTAATTGAAGACTCCAAATTTTTTGCGGATGTTTTCTACATACACTTCCATCTCCTGCATGGCACTGTTGAAGATGCTCTTGGTCTTTTTCACAGAGAAGGGAATCTCTTTGGACATGAGGTAGCAGTTGTTAATAGGAACCCAGGCCCTGTATATTAAAACGAATAAAATAAAACAGAGTGAAGTTACGCTTGACCCACAACTGTTATTATTATATCTATAAATTATGTGAAATGTCAAGTTTTTTTTTTGTCTGCACCTAAATTGAAATGCAGCACAATATCCATCATACCCAATCAAAACATATTTGTTTAATAAACAGATATCAGAAGTACGATTTTGGAGAAATGTAGGGCTGCAAATTTCTATTTCTATGGAAATTTTTATTTTTTTATCAGATTAATCAGTTATTCAGATGGTCTATCAAAACGTGCAATTATGATGTGTTGACGCTCACTTCTGATTATGAATAAAAACTCTTATTGATTGACGTTTTGCCACATAGCGGATGGTCATAACATGGTTCAACTGTTCCTCACCTGTCGTGCTGCCCAAAGAACCGTGCATCCACTTGTCCATCTTTGTCTCGAAGAGCTTTGGCAGGCCAAAATGGGAATCCCTTCAGCTTGGCCCAGACCAGAGGGTGGGGGTTGCTCTGATGCACACACATATTTCATGAACAGATGGGTAACTCACACTGGTTACTATGTGAAGAAGGAATTTCATTTTGTTTAGTGTAAAACACTCACACATGGTTCACAAAACCAGTTGTCCCTTTTCTGGCATGCAGAGAGATAGCACTCTGGACAGACCTCGATCTCATTCATCTGAAAGGTAATTGGTGTTTAAAAAACTGGCACTGAACAAAGCATATGCATATTTCGGCTTCCAATTCTTATAATTTACAATACATACTTCATGCTCGCAGATTTTCACAATAACTTTAGCCGTTGCTGTAAGTTTATGGTTGCCTAAGAAAGAAAAAAAAACAGACGGAAACGTAGTTTTAACATAACATAAACACTCAGCAGAAACTAATTTGACAATTGTCTGGAACTGTTAGCAACCAACCTCCATTATAAATTATACAATTGTGCAAAATCCATTTCACATCAGCCAGGAAAGCCTCAGTGGAGCCGTACATTTTCTTTTTGATATTCTGAATAGGAACAAAAAGTGAACACACTAATTAAACCCTTTCATAATATGCCAGATAATATACATTCCTAAGATTTGAAAATAATAATTTTTCTGGATCAAATACTTTACTTTCACCTTTTCTAAAGTGCAGAGATCCATGGGATGAAATATATACTCTGCATAATCAGGATGCTGTTCCAATGACACTGGCTTCTGAAATGGTTCCGTCTGGGAAAAGAGAGACATTTTAGTATTGAAGTTCACCCAAAATTGTAAATTATTTACTAATGTCTTTTGATAACTGAATGACTATCTTTCTTCCATCGTACACAAAAAGAAATATTTAGCAGAATATCCAAGCTGTTCTTTATACAATGAAAGTGAGTGGTGACCATGGATATCAGGCATGATTTTGTTTGCTTAAAAAAAACACACAAAAAAAGTATTTTTCTCACAAAAAAAAGCTATCATATGGTTTCAAAAGATCTGAAATGTAGTGCATGAATTCTTCTGACAGCGTTTGCTGGATGCTTCTATAGTGCTTTTTTTTGTTGATAAAATCTTTTTTGGAGCTTAACAGCCTCTGGTCCCCATTCACTTTCACTGTATAGATATCTGTATAGATAGAATATCAGCATAAATATATTTTTTGTGTTCCACAGAAGAAAGAGCAACATCCGAGTAAATTAACTGTCCCTTTAAGAAACATCTTGTCTAAAGTGCAATAATGCCCTCAGTGTCTTTGCATGACTGCTATTGAGCAGATCATATTTCACTTTACCACCTCCACCACCTACGCCATTTAGACTATAGGCCAAGGTAGTAATACTATATGACTGATACGACATTAAGACTCCAAACATATTGGAGAAGTAGGAGACAAATAGGGTGGGGAATCTAGCTAGGTGATTTCTGCAGGACATTTGTTTTCTTTGTGCTTTTTAATGGTTTAATATCGCATTATCTGTCATTTTAATTTAAAATACGGCAAAATGTATATAGTTTATGGTAAACAATAAAGGGACATTCCCAGAAGTCTCTGCATGACATGATATTTTTAATAAATCATTTTTCAGTTTATTTATTTGTTATTAGTAATCTACATTGGGGTGTTCTGTGTTTCATTTTCTGTTATTTAGTGTATGTTTAAGTCATGCGTGTTACTCTGTTGGTGTTTTGTCTTCGTGTGTATGACCGTGTTCACTGTCTCTAGTGTACCGGCCATTAATGATGAACTCTGATTCATCATGTGGATTTCTATTGTGTCACCTTATATATAGATTTTAAAGTAAAAAGCATATTTAGATTTTGATCGTTCAAGTAGCAGGTTATATTAACATTATATCACTTAATGATATAATGGACAGGCATTAAAGTGGTTTAGATCATACCTGTCTGACCGTAACCTTGTTGTTTATGTAAATAGGGAATTATCTTATTTAACACCAGTAAAGTATGGAGTACTGCAAGGGTCTGTTTAAGGCCCTCTGCTATTTTCAAACATGGGATTCGTTTTCATTGATTGTGTCAAAGATATAACATTTTGGATGACCAATCATTTTCCACAATTAAATTTGGATAAGACAGAGATATTACTTATTGGACCAAAAAAAACTAAACACAGAAGTCCTTAGAATACAATTTGCATCTAGAAGGATCTACTGTTGCTTCATCCTCTACAGTTAAAGATCTGGGTGTTATATTAGACAGCAATTTGTCTTTTGAAAATAATTTTTCGCATGTTACATGTTATCTGTTTCTGATGCAGAAAATCTAGTTCATGCATTCAAGACCTTAAGACTGGATTACTGTAAAGCATTACTAGGTGGCTGCCCTGCATCCTCAATAAACAAACTCCAGTTAGTCCAAAATGTAGCTGCTAAGAGTTCTTACCAGATCAAGAAAACTGTATCACCTCCACTGGTTACCTATTAAGTTTTGTATTGATTATAAAGTATTGCTACAGTCTTATAAAGCCCTAAATGGTTTAGCTCCAGTGTGTTTAACTGATATTTTATCACGCTACAACCCATCACACTCTTCAAGGTCACAAAACCCTTTTGAAATGACTTTTGGTAGTACCTAGGATAGTCCACAAAAGGAGTTAGAGACATATCTCTTTAGTCAAGCCTTCAAATCATCTCATAACCTTGTACACCAGTTATACTGAAACTGATCAGATGCACATGATTATATTTTGCTTTAAATGTTATAAACAGCAGCTATCCTAATTATTTTCTATTTGCTTTTCTGGATCTCTTTAACTAGAGATTACGCCATATTCAGTTTGAATCCAGGCTCTTACGAATATTTCAGATGACCCAACACCTGTGAAGAGATGACGCCAACCCCTTTGAGGACTTCAGATGATGCCAATTCTCAATCAACATATTATCACATTCACAACATGTATATTTTCATTTTAAACTACTTTCATTTGGAGGTATTACCACTTTGCACCATTCCTTTGCGTTTGCACTAGATCTAGGCATAACTCTCTAATGTAAACTAAATCTTGGATCTGCTAAAGGAGGACCATCAAGTCATGAAACTTACACCTGGCTGCTTCATCTTCTGGAGGGCAAACTTCAGCAGGAAAGAGAGCTGTTCCAATGTGAGCATCGTCATAGCTTTACTCTGGGTCTCAATGCACTCTGCAACTGTTATTTTCTGTAAAGAAAAGAGAGAAAGTCAACATGAATTCAAAACGGACAATTTTTATTTTTGATGGAATATTGCACAATTATTATTATAAATAATTGATCCGTGCACATCATATTTTTTCAAATGCATGTGTCCTCGTAATCTTTAATCAAAATAACTTTCCCTCCCTTCTGCAGCACATCTGCTCTCCGATGATGTGTTTACTCGCGTGAGGGGCTGAGGGCGGGACAACCTGTCACTCACATGACATCACAGCAATAGCAAACCACAACCATCCAATGATCCAATCAATTCGCGATGGACAAAATCAAGAATCACCCGACATTTTTCTTGTTTAAGAAGCCATCTCACACAGATATACATCACAATAGAGAAGAAAAGACTATCGCAACTTCCGTTTCATACTTGCTTTAAACCTTTCTTTATATGCAAATATCAAAGAGACGTTTCTATATCATAAAAAACACAACATTTTTGTATTTCTTTTGAATAAGTTTAAAAAATAAATTGAAACTAAGCTACAAAAATGTGTCATTAAGAAACTATCTTCATGGTATATGACTGCCCCCATTTACACTTCAGCTTGCATGTTCAGTATTCAGCAACATTTCACTTGCAAAAAGTTTAGCCAATCAAAAAGAGGTAATTTACGTACAGTAAAGAAGTCTTAAACATACAGTAGCAAAATAAGCCTGTTAAATTCAAGGCAGCGGCTATTTATTTATTTAAGTGAAAATAGCATATTTTAAATATCAATAAATTCTACTTACACTAAGTGCAAGTAGCAATAGATTTTACTAACACATTGAAAATAGCAGCCTTTTCTTAGCAATATGCTATTTACACTGTAAAAATAGCCATATTTTCTTTGCAATAAGTGTGCTATTTATACTTATAGCAGATATTATTTGCACCTCAGTGTTGTTGTACAATAAATGTTATGCAATAATAACATGTAAATGAGTGTAAATGATTACATTTATTAAAATCATTGAATGGATGCTGCCTTATTGGAACAATAAAGTCCTCCCTACACCTAACCCGAACCAATAAACACATATTTTTATTAAACACATATTAGACACTTTTATTTCCACTTTTAGAATATTTTCTTAATTTTTACTGAAAATAAATGCCTTTCCGATCTGATATGTGATAGGTGTAGAGTGAGTTCGGCAAAAGGCGAATTCGACTCGGGTCGATTTGTGTGAAAATGTGCAGCCATGCACCCAACCCCAACACTATTGCTACTATTGACAGGTGTCTTCTGTAATTGTGTCTGGCCCTATCAGACGTCATTGGGCCGAGTTAGTGTAAATAGCCTCTGCCAACAAACTGCCAGGCAATTACAAATTGTGAGTTTTTATATTATAATTGGTCTTTGGAAAAGAAGAAAACTAAAAAATATTGTCCAAAAAAATATTTAGAAAAAAATGATTTTTTTTTAGTCTAAGTGAAGCCGCATGAGCCAGTACCTCACATTCAGGGCAGAACCAGTCTCCTTCAGGCTCTGCGGCCAGTTTGAGGCACTTAGCATGGTAGACGCGCGGGCAGAGCTCACAGCAGAGCACCTGGCCCTCGCGATGACACACCCAACAGTAGAAGTCATTCCGCCCGTCCTGCGGTACAACATCAACAGGGTCTGTGGTGAGTGCGGGCTGCTTCACATAGTAAAAGGGACCATGTCTTAGTTCTGACTGGAATGCGGGCGAGAGAAACAGAGGGTCGGGTTTTAAAACATGGGTATTAAAGGTAACAACACAAAACAAACAGGCACAAAGGTTATCAATCAGGGAGTGGCATGGGAGGACAGACGAGAGCAAATGTAGACGAATGGGCACTGAATAAATGGCATTTCAATCTGTAACATAAAGGTAAATGTATTCTTGTTAGAGGCAGAAACAAGCTTAGGTCTAATAATTCATTGCAGCTGTATCAACATGATTCATGCTCTGTCCCTGGACACACATTTCTGCTTAGCTTGCATGACAGCCACCTGCCTTGCATTTGTTTGGCTGAGCTCATTATCTGTCTCATAAAACTGAAGGCGAGGACCTTAGGTTGTTTGTGAAAATGAATGTCACTGTCGAAAGATAGTACGTTTTTGGATTCCCAGCAAAAAAACGTAGGAAGCGACTCAAGAGGGTTTATCAATAGCAGATACCAGGGCTTAACATTAAGGATGGTCTGTTTGCATACATATGCTGTTAAGCAAAACGCTCATGGTGTGAGACTGAAAAACAGTGTGATGCAATGGCCACATCAGTCAAAAAACTAAAGTTCAACATATACCAACATATGATATTAATATATTGATTAATATATTGATAAACTCTTGACACTATACCAGCCTTATTAAACTGACCTTCCTAATTAATATTAATTTAATTATTTCATTTTGGACATCAGTCATTCATGTCCTTGAGATGTGGCTTTACCTTTGTATGCATATGTAAATATATTATTAATATTAGTAGTAGTAGTATTTGAATTATAATTGTTTTGAATAAATATGTAAATATATTATTATTCGAATTATAAATCCTTATAAAAATACGATTTAACTGTTAAAATGATTAAACTAATGTACTCTGCATCTGACACATAATAAAAAAAATTGCTACTTATTACGAAACAAATTGAATATCTTATTATTTGATTTTATTTAAATACTTATGTTTTCAGAATGTATTTAAATTCTTTCAAAATTATTATTTTTTTTACATTCATTAAGTTAATAAGTATGAACAAGCAAGATTCAAGTAGGTTTACTTTTTTTTTTAAATAATTTATATAATAAATATATAAACTTGGTTTAAATGTTTTTTTGGTTTATTAGTACTATTATATAAATCCCATTCTTGTTTAATTTATACATGACTGATAAATATGCATAACATTTAGATGTAGATCGTAGGTTTAGATTTGATGTAGATTTTGTAACAGACACATTTCTATTATTTGCCCAAGATTGGACACAAATCTTAAAGTGGCCAAAAATCACCTAGTTAATCCGTCTTGCTGAAATATTATGCTAGACGACACAAGTACAGTCTGGTCGATAGTGTTCTGATTTTATTTTTTGTGAGAGGTAGACTTGCTTAGAGGGGTCCTAAAACACAGTTTGACAATCAGGCTTAAATTCTTTTTAGCTAAAACGGTAGAAAAACAAGCAGTGACTATCATAAAAAGTACATCTATATCAGGATGAAGGTAACACCATCAAATCTTACAGTGTATCACCCCGAAGAAGCCACCCAAAAGACAAAAAATAAATAAATAAATAACAGACGGACACTGAAATTTGTGAATGACTGACATGCGGGACTGAACAAGGGCTTGTATAGGGACCGAAAGTTGCACCTGATCTTTACTGCTATTGACGGCTCCTGGTTTTTTCTTCTTTTTCACAGGACTGCAGGAGGTTTCGGAAGGGGAGTGTCCGTTTGAAGAGTGAGGGGGGCTGGAAACCTTGCGCTTAGGGACGGTCCTTTCCGCTGACCCTTGATCAGAGACTGCATGGCAATGGGACAAATGACTAATGTTAAAACTGCACGTATAAATTAAACCATACTGAAAAACATCAACAAATATGTTTTCACACTTGAACGGGGAAATAAATGTGGCACTCTCATCTCATCAAGGACGATTCTCACCCTTGGATCGTGTTGCGATTTCCATCCCTTCAATTGCATCTGACTCCTTCCCTTCTCCTTCAGCCAAACTGCCACAATGAAAAGAAATGAATGATATTAAATGTCCATTTTACACCTATACCATAACGGCACCTGTATTTCGGCTTTTCTTGCTGAATTTCTTTTTAGCAATAATGAAGCAAAACATGATCAAAATCTAACCTAACTTTACCATTTTACCAAACACCAAGCAAGCAAATGCCTTCATATAGAATTTCACTGAAAACAGGCTTTCCTTCCACAGCTTTGAATGCAGAAGAGAAGGAAGTTCACAGTGAAAGAGCCCTTTGACGTCAGATTCACTGCAGGGCCTCATTCGAAGTCAGCACAATATGCTTATTCTCCACTCCGAGGGTCCACTCGCTCCGGACAAATGCTAATCCGGACTAATCTGACTCCAAAATTTACAGATATATTATACTTATTGTTGAAGAAACTGAACATTAAGAATAAGCATATTAGATGAAACATGATGTGGAAGGTGCAAGTCCAAATACAAATGAGCATTTGATACTAGCAACAAAACAAAAAAATCAGCCGTGGCCTTTCCTGATGGTTTCGATAACAAGTGGCATGGCTAAAAACATCACATTTTATGTAAACATATACAAAAAGACAAAGCAGTTTCCTTTCTGGATAACAATAATGTGCTTTTCTCCAATCAAATGCAACACAGTTTAGTTACAACACTGGCAAAGGTAGCGCCAAGATGGTTTCCTCTCACTGCCAAGAGAGAATTTTCTATTAGAAATCCCAATAAACACACAAACGCCATCTGAATATGATGTGCACATCAGAACGATGGTCCATAACTCATCAGATATAATGTTAGTTGATGCCAACGCTAAACCTCAGTTTCAATTTTGGATGCGGCACGTAGGCTTGAGACTTTCCAAGCAACATAACGTTTTCCATCTCAGTCATTTTGCAGCCTGAACGGTTTTAAAAAGGCCCCTTTTTTTCCTCCTGATGCCCGGGTCATTATCGCACACGCCCACCATATCTCGGTTATGAACAGAGGAACAGAGCACGTCCTCCTAGAACAAATCTCAGGATGATCAAAGACAAAAATCACACTGTTATTGACAGTCACAAGGTCTATTCTCATGCGCTTGCACTGATGTGGAAGCGATCTTGCTCTGTCCTGCACCCCCAACCTTCAGAGATGCAGATGGGGAGGGGGTGTGTTGACAGCATGCGCAAGGCAAACATCTGTAGAGCATGAGCTCTTGCCATCTTGGCCTCCTCACGTCCAACCTGCATGCACCATCCACTCCCCACCCACAGCAGAATCCAGTCCTCTTACACAAAACCCGAAAACATAGAGTTAAAAATGGCAACATACAATCCCAGATACACGTATAACCTTAAAATACAAGCTTCCTCCCCTCAAAAAACACACAATCCCACTAGCATTGTATGATTCTCCATCTAAAAACTGACATATAATAACAGCATACCTTTTTCTTTACAGGCACAGTACACAGATTCTTCAGGCTGAGCCTTTTAAATGTGTTTTTTCACATTTAAAGGCAGTGAGGGATGAGACAAAGATGGGTGCAGAATTTTCCAGAAGGGCCTTGCTCTCCCTGCTGCTCTCAGAGCGATTGTCAATCTTTAACCTCAGCTGTGTGCTGCCGATTGGTTTGAGAGCCACACGGAGGCGCGTGATTGGGTGGCTGGCGCTGTGTGTGCCACACAGGCTCTCCCTGCTCCCCTCTCTCTGCTCTGATACACTGCTGCAATGCAGGGAGGGCTGCTGCTGCTGCTGTCATTTACAAGGAAAATACTCATATTCTAGTCTGAAAACTACCGGTTTGAATAAACACGGGATGTAGATGTTCGGACAAACATGTCAGATGGTTTTTTCCTCCTCCTCCTCCTGAAGTCACTGTTAAGGGCGACCATTTTGATCACATTCTCTCTCCTTGTTGTGCTAAGTAAGAGCCGGATGGAGATTTGACAAATGAGCGACTCACAGGAATGCAGTAAAGGCCTTGTAAACACCATGAGACAAAGAAAAGGCTGGAAAATGTAATCAGAGTCGTGGTGAATTGCAGGTCTTGGGAATACTCCTTATGTTCTCCCATTTAGCTGCTCAAGATTGACATACAGTCAGCCGTCTGCCAAAATGAGCTCATGAACCAACTAAAAATAATTTCAGTTTGCACAGTAATGTTGTAATATGATCAATGTCTGGATCTATTGTTTACACATTAAAAATACCATGCTATAATACCTTGTTAAATAATGCAATATTCGGTGTGCGATACGATATTGCTTTAAGTGTGTAAAATCTATTTAAATTATATTAAAAAAATTATTAAAACACTGAGAATGATACCATTTATGTGTTTCACATTCTTTCTGAGAAAAGAAAGCAATGCTACAACTTCTGAAAGTGACCAGCAGTGTTTTAGCAAAAATTAATGTCACCAATCTGACTGTAAACATTCTGTAAACAAACAAAAAATGTAATGCCAATATTTAAATACCAAAAACTCTTTGCTTGACTTGGTAATATATAGTTATATCAACCTAAAACTAACCATCCAGGTAAACAAAGACACCTGAACTAGGGGTGGACGATAATTTTTGTTATTTTAAGTGATCTTTGTTATTAAAAATAAGAACTAAAAAAAAAACAGTAGTCTTCACATTAATAAAATATACACTTATACATAATAAAGCTACAAAGGTTAATCAGCACTGATTGATTTTCTCTTGTTCTTTTGTTGTTTGACAGACAGCGGCAGGTTTACTGTATTAGCAAGTTTAATGTATTAGCAGGTTTACTGTATTAGCAGGTTTACTGTATTACTGTACTGCCACTTTAAGACCTAATGCACGGATCCTATTGACACGCATTCGGTTTCTTTCCCCAACTGATATTGTTCACTTAAAGCATAAACGACTATGTTTACATGAATACTCATCAAGACAGCCATTTTGACATAACTGTTAGTGTATTTGACAGTTTGAGTGTGTAACAAGACACGAAACAGAACTGAAGGGATCACACGCTTTCAGAGAGGTGGCTTGTGCGCACGTTTCGGGGTGTGTATTAGGGATGTGACGGTGAGGAAATTTTCCCACCGGTTAATCGACGTGTGACAACACCGGTAATACCGGTATCACCGGCGGGGGCTTGTAAATCACTAATTCTATCTAACCGAAAGTAACATACACGACCGCAACTGAAAACTGAACTGAAAACGCACCAGTGCGCGCACACACCGTGAATGACAGCTTGTCTGTAAATGCGTGCTCTGTGAGACCATGAATGAAGTTAATCCGTAATTGCGCGCTCTGTGAGACCATGAATGAAGTTCGTCGGTAAATACGCGCTCTGTGAGACCATGAATGAAGTTCATCCGTAAATGCGCGCTCTGTGAGGCCATGGGTGCGTCTCAACAGTTCCCTAGTAGTCAGGGCACTGATCAGGCATTGATCGGTCTATGTGTGAGACGCACGCCATGAATGAATGACAATTCGTGCGTGAACCCTTGTTTATACTCGACGCGTCCGCACCATGGTCAGAACGAACGAGCACGAGTGTGCGCGGCAAAAATTACGTCATCTCAGAGTGTCGGACTCGGAGACGGAGTCACAGACGAAAGGAAACAATGCGCGCTTTGTTTCCTTTGTATTTTCTGTTCTCTAACTGAACTAAATTATTTTATTAGGATAAAAAAAAAAAAAACGACGGTGGGCGGTGCCACGGTGGGCAAGTGATGTAAGCGTTGTTGAGTCTGAACACCGGTAACACCGGCAACACCGACTATCGTAGCAAGCCTAGTGTGTATCAGACAGCGTGAGACTGCAAAGAGTTGTTTTTCGCAAGTTATTGCATTTAATAACTCTTTTTAACGTCAAGCAAGTCACATAAGTAACAATCGTGTGCCCAGTCTATTCTCTGCTATATGCGTCGACCTAAAACGTACACTTTTCACAATGTTGAAGCAGCCAATTAAAATCATTCTGATATTGCGTGCCGTTGCGATATGCATATCGCGATATGTACATTTGCGATATTTCGATATATTGTGCAGCCCTAATACATAGGCTATAATGATTTAATCATTATATGATTAAAAATCATTGAGATAATTTTTGAAGGGGGGGGGGGGGGGCATAAAGTAAAAAATGTCAGGGTGGTACTGTCTTGATATCATAATGAAGAAAAAAAGTCTAAATAAAGAAATAAATTCTTTAAAAGAAAACCTTATTTGTTAGTGTGGCATAATATTTTATTATTATCATCATCATCATCGCTGTTGTTGTTTTAGAAAAACAATATTTCATTAAACTGCTTCATTGTGTATTAACATTTGAAAAACTTCCAACATGTCATGTGGTGTGACCAAAGAAAATAGATAAATAAAAACAGCATTATAGAGCAGACCCCTGCAGACCCTTTATAACCGTGTGTCAAGGTCAATAAGTCTCTTAAGCATCATATAACTTTTTATGACAAGACAAGTTTAGTTCAGGTTGTAAAACTCATATTTATGAATTAATAATTCCTGATGATATTTGTGAGTGTGTTTGTTTTTGTGATTTATGAAAACACACATTTGTATAATGACACAGGTATTACTGGTATTACGACGTAAACATGAAATATGACAACATTTCATATGTCCTCATATTTAAAATAGCTTTAAAAACATACTAAACAATGTTTTATTAAAAATGTAAAAATGCAGAATGTTTCCTGTGATGGGTAGGTTTAGGGGTAGGGGTAGTGCAGGGGGATAGAATGTACAGATTGTACAGTATAAAAACCATTACGCCTATAGCATGTCCTCACTTAGATAGCAAAACAAACCTGTGTGTTTGTGTTAAAATGTCCTTTTTTTTCTCATGGCCCTGGACCACAAAACCAGTCATAAGGGTACATTTTTTTAAATTGCGATTTATACATTATATGAAAGCTGAATAAATAAAGATTTCCATTGGTGTACGGTTTGTTATGATATGACAATATCTGGCCGAGATACAACTATGTGAAAATCTGGAATCTGAGTGTGCAAAATCTAAATATTGAGAAAATCACCTTTAAAGTTGTCCAAATTAAGTCCTTAGCAAAGGCATTCCTAACAATAATAATTTTTTTTATACATTTACAGTAGGAAATTTACAAAATATCATCATGGAACATGATCTTTACTGAATATCCTAATGATTTTGAGCATAAAAGAAAAATTGATAATTTTTACCCGGATAACTAATTTTTGGTTGGCTATTTCCACAAATATACTCGTGCGACTTATCACTGGTTTTGTGGTCCAGAGTCACATTTATCTTATTTGTCTACTGCTAATTATAGCAGTTTTAAATTGTTGATACCTATTATTCAAATTGTTTGTTTTCTTATATTCCTGTAGTAATAATCCTCTGCTCCTTTCGTTTTAACACTAAACTCATCCATCCCCCAAAAAACCTCAGCAACAAAAGATAAAATCACATTTCCAGAAGTACAAGCTCAAACATATTTTTGGAAATCACAAGTGCACATACACTGTCAATCAGACAGGTGAAGCCGACAGACAATCAGGTTTAATCACTTGCATTAACAGACAAATTGTGAAACGCACAGGTTAGCAGACAATGACTGCTACAGTAGACTAAAAACTACAAACACCTCAGTTTGACATTATGGTTGTGGAAAAAAACACTAGTCCACAGTCCTCTGCTATGACCTTCTGATCAGACCCTTGCTACATCAAATACAGTCTCCAAATACTTGCCATCCAAGAGAAATATTTGAAAATACTGGATACAAACGTAATATTAATGATGCCACATTAAGTGAAACGCTTATATTCACACAGAGACACAAAAAGTCTTTGTGGTTGCGCAGCTGAAAAAGGAAGTCTGTCTGAAATGGCTGCCAACTCATACCACAACTAAGTTTTGATAAAATGCCTGGCCTGTACTGACTCTTTACAACCTGAATAAACAGACAGAAGCCTGTATTTAACTTAGAAAGTCAAACACAAGCCTAACTCACCATCTATATGCACCTATTTATAGAAAAGAGAGTCTCTTCTATTTTAAATCCAATAACTCTGTCAGCAAAATCAATCTGCTGTATGCTTTTGCGAATTAAGCCTATATCCTGAGCAAAATGGACATTCAGCATTATGTCAGCCATTGAAGAGTGTTCCTTTAACTTGCAACCTGAGCCAAAACTGCTGCTCATTCTTTCTGCCATTCTACATGTGTGCTTCCTCTTACAGCCTGCACTGTCTGCTCCTCAGGGCCTTCCATTTTGAGAGGCCTGGCCTGTGACACAACCTGACACGACTGTGCTCCTCTCCGGCTCTAGAGAAACATTACTAGGACAGAGACCAGAAGAGGCCATTTTGGTCACAGTGTTAGCACAGGTCAGTCATGCGATCCTGGAGACAAAAACACAGTGTGAGTGTGATTTCTGAGTTGTCTCTTACTGCCAGGATTCAGCTCTTTGGAGTTGGGACAGGTTTTTGTCCCCTGTCTCTCAGAAAATCCAGCATTTCTGCATGACAATTCAACCATTAGCATTAACATGTAGTGTAAAAAGCATATAAGCAATGAAAAATCTCTTACCTCTGTGGATGCATGGCTTAAAACACAGTGGGTAATGTCAATGCTTATTAAAACATGGAGGACAGTCCTCCCTCTCTCTCTCTCCCTCTCTCTCTCTCTACACAGCAGTCTCGGCTCTCCAAGCCAGCCAAGCCAACATTCTGATAACAGCTATGAAAGCAGTTCCGTGATTGGCCGGTTTTCACTGGCAGGAAGAAAGACAGCAGCTGATTGGTTGACTCGTTTCCTGAGTAAATGTCTTTTGTTCAATGTAGACAGGCTGTGGCAGGATCGTGGACTAAAAGAAGAGCTAGGCCTTGATCTGTACAGCTAAAACTGAGCTAATTTACTTAACCTCACACGGTCAACCTCTTGTTAAAGATGTTTTACACTTAATTAAAACAAATCATTATTTTTTACCAAATAATTAATTAGCAGTGTCACTATACATGCACAAGGCCTTGAGTCCTGGAATGAAACTCTCCACTGAGAGAAAAAAAATACTGATGAACATCAAGTTCATCCATGTTTTTCAGCCTTAATACATATATTCGGGTACATTTATGCAGTTAATAATTTACTACTTTATTGCCTCTGAATCATTCACTGATTCTACAAAATCATAACAACTTGGGTTGGTTATCTAGTGGTTTCTTGAAGTACATTCATGTTAAGTGTGTAATTTTACTCAAACAAAAGTATTTTGTATGCCTTACAATAATCTAACAGTTCAAAACAGGGACAGTTGTGGTCATTAATCAAACTATAATGAGAGACTTAAAGTCGGCATGAAATGAAAGTTGCTATATTCTTTTCTTCTCTATTGTGACTCTTATCTAAAAATTCCCAAACAAGACAAAAAGTAGGGAAAGGCTTGATTTTGTCCATTGGCAATTGATTGGATCATTGGATGGTTGTGGTTTGCTATTGCTGTGATGTCATGTGAGTGACAGGTTGTCCCGCCCTCGCGCCAAAAACACTTCATCAGGAAGTGTCATGTCGTTACAAGCGGGAGGGGAAGTTATTTTGAATAAAGATTACGAAGGCACATAAATTTAAAGAAAAAAATGATGTGCACAGTTAAATCCTTTATAATAAATACTGCAAAAAAATACATTAGAATTGCATGTTTTGATTTCATGGTGACGTCAAGGCTGGAATACAATTTTTGCCCAAATCTTTGCCCCGATTTACAGTCTGGAAAAGTTGATGCTAGTCGGCGAAAGTCAGAGTCATTTTGCAGTTTTGAGTTGACAGATTTCACAGAAAATATTGAATTATGGACATATAATTCCATCCAGTCACAGGATATCAAAAATGTAATATTTTGAGCCGAACACATTTTGCCTTTATTTGTCGTTCGTCTCCTAGCAGCAAGGCGCATGTTTCCATGCAAGTGTTTGGAAAGACTTCAAAAGTCTAGTAGTGTGTGATCATCAGTCATTTAGTGTATGATGCCCAGTTTTAACATTCACAAATTGGCAAGAATATGATGCCTAGTGTTTTAAAATATGCTCTGATTGGAAAAAGTTGTGTCGTGTATTTTAACCTTAATGTATACTCAAGGTGTAATGATGAGCATATGATTCTGGCAGACCTGAGAGGGTGGGGTCTGGGCACATCTTATCTAAAACCCACTCTAGTTAGGCAGGTTCTGAAGCACCTTTGAGTGAGTCATCTGCCAGAACACACCCAACGCCTGCTGTCTTCTTGCAAAACCAGACTTCTTGTCTTGTTATCAACAAGCAGAAACAGCAAAACACACATTCAGTCGAAGGAAATTCCTAGTTTTATCATCTATGGCCTAGTTTCACATACAGGGCTTAGATTAAACCAGGATTAGGCTTTAGTTCAATTTGGGCATTTAAGTATCTTTAAAAAATGTGCCTTGGAAAAAAACATTACTGGTGTGCGTGTTAAGACAAAAGAATGACACTGACATATTTTGAGATATGCCAGTGCAAGTTGTTTTCAGTTAAAACAGCTCAAACATGCATTTTAGTCTGGGACTAGACTTGAGCCTTGTCTGTGAAACCGGGGGTATAAGCGCTAAACATCACTAGACGCTAGATTAGGTTTCAAAAACAATTTTATTTTTTACATTTTGTTAATCTCACTACTACAATACTATGGTGTTTTGGGTGATAGCTAAGGTGTTCTGAAGTTTAGCGCATTACTATCCTGTTGCTAAGGTGTTCTGGGTGGCCCTTACTAGCCCATTTCCTTAGATAAAGCTGTAAGAAAATGAAGGGGTCACTTTCGGCCTAATATTAAAATTAATGGTAAATCAACATGGTTTGTTCAATGACTAATTCTTAAAGGGATAGTCCACCAAAAAATGCCAATTCTGTCATCATTTCTTCCCCCTCATGTCATTCCAAACCTGTATGATTTTCTTCTGTGGAACATAAAAGAAGATATTTTGTTGAATGTTTTGGTGACAATTGACTTAAAATATCTTCTTTTATGTTCCACAGAGGATTTGGAACAACTTGGGTGAAGTTTTTACATTTGTCCTCTACAAACTTGAATACTCGGTAACATCTTTGTTTCTATATTGGTTCCTTCCTTCAACGTAAGTCTGTGGAACGGACGATCAAGTCTATGTCAATAATAATAGCTCAGTCTTTTTTGACGTGAGTGTGTTATTTATTCATCACATAATAGGCTAGCTCATTAGCAGTGATCATGAATTTAATCTGTCATGGTCACATATCTCTGGTGGAAAGATACACCTCTCCCAAAAATGGAGCCAAATTAAGTCTGTTCAAATATCATTCAACCCAAATATCGTCAAATATCTGTTACATTTTGAGATTTTAAAATACAAACACAGTCAAATGACTTGTGTAAGAATATACCAGTCACAAATAGTTTCGTTGCAAATCACAGACAAGATTTTAGTACCTATTTCACGGAATAAAAAGTCTCTTATAATAACATTACTCAAACCATTTAAATAGAATTTTAAATAGCCTACTTACACGATTCTTCAACTAAAAACGTCCATAGCGGTCACTACCGTTCTGAGGCCTGTAAAGGTCATGTCACCGACTGTCCACTAGAGGAGGCTATTCAGCTTTCTGCTCCTCGTGTTGTCATCTATGCTGAGGACAGCTGTCTGAGACTCCCTGCTGCATTAATAAATCAAAACACATACTGACACAGAAACACTCACACAGCATGGAAGATCTCAAGCCAAAGAAATATTGATGATATGGAGAGTTTTTCCATAGGCACACTGATTTCATTCAGCTCTACACTATCCTAAGATTTTCAGATGAGTCACGGGTTTAAAATGCAGTTAATGATAAAAACACTGTATATTTAAATATTCTGTATATATATTTAAAAATATTGACAGCCAGGAAGATCTCCAGAGAGCTTTATAAAGTAATATGGCATTTCATTTATCTCTTTTATTAAACAATTGATTGCCTCAAGGAGCCTCAACCTCAGTGATACAATTTACTAACCTTGTATTAAACAGATGTAATTATTGCGCTTTCAATTTCATACTCAGTGCACATTCGTACACTCCTAAAGAGGTGATTTAACCTAATAAATCTTAAAAGCACTTCATCTGGAGAGGGGATGGGTGAAAGAGAGGTTCATGACTGCATGTTTGCAGGTAGAGAATCTATAGATGCAGATGATTGGGGGCTAATCTCCTGTCCTTTTAAAATGCTATCTCCTGTCCTTTCAAAGGGGACAGACAGAGTGAGGGGGTTGGGGGGTAAACCATCTCACACTCTGGGAAGGGGGAAGTCAAATTGTGGTGTGAATTGGGGGAGGGAACAACAACAGGTCTATGGGCCTCTTTCTGAGCTTCTCAAGAATGTTATTGGGGCAGTCTTGTGGTCCAATGCAAATGCATTCATGATACATTTTTTTTCATCTCATATAGTTTGTTATAATTCCTCATTATTTAAAATTAAAATAAAATAAAAAAACACTCAGTTTCAACCTGCTGCATTTCCTTAGCATCAAATAAACAATACAATTTGAGAATATATTTTTTTGCGTTTTTTTTGCGATTCCTGTAGTTAAATTGCTTGAAGCTTCAGTTTTACGTCTAAGTTTTTTGGCCAGATGAGACCAGAGGTTGTATTGCAGGGAACTGTCATGACAGGAAACAGCTAGCAAGCAATGAGCTAATTACTACTCTCTCTCTCTCTCTCTCTCTCTCTCTCTCTCTCTCACTCTCTCTCTCTCCTCTCTCTCTCTCTCTCTCTCTCTCTCTCTCTCTCTCTCTCTCTCTCTCTCTCTCTCTCTCTCTCTCTCTCTCTCTCTCTCTGTGTTTCTCAGTCTGACTCACTCATTCTCCCCTCCCCCTCCCTCCCACCGTCCCTACCTCCCCTCTCTTTTCCTTCCCTCCCTCCCTCCCTCCCTCTTTAGCGCTGTCTCCTCCAACAGTTGAAATTCTACACTGGTATGCCTCAGAGATCACCATGGAGACGAGTTCATTGCTATCTTCCATGTCTGGTCTTCAGAGGGCAGAGCACTTACAGCCTCTGCAGACCACAAGAATACGAGTGCATCCTAAAATGCATTTTTGACCATTAAATTCCCTTTACATGAAGTACACACACACACACACACACACACACACACACACACACACACACACACACACACACACACACACACACACACACACACACACACACACACACACACACACACACAAAGAGAGACAGAGAGAGTGAGATTATTATATCACATATCCACATGCCTTCAATAATTTACAGTAAAGATATCAATGTTTGCTGTGTCATTTATATACAATTTGTTTTGTAGCTTTTCCTTCTGCATGCTATATTGTCCGAAATGAACTTTTTTTTTTACTTGACAATATTTGCACACCTAAAATTGATTTAATGGGCATTTTTACCTTAAAGAACATATTTCTTTCTAACCATATAAAAAACATTTAGATCGAGTATTCTCAATATGAAAAAGTAAAAAAAAAAAAGCTTATACTGTAAAATCAATGCATCGGCCTAATATCTGTGAAATATCAGTGTCTAGAACATAAATCTGTATGTTAGTAATACAAAATACAATTTGTCACCAAAAGTGACAAAAATACCCAAATATTGAATTATGGGGGCTATTTTTTATACAGGCTACTTTAAATATCGAGGTTTTTTTTGTCACGTTTGCTGGCAAATTTAACTACTTCATATCGTGCATATAGAAAAAACGTTCTGCAACTTATTTGCAGCAACTTCAAGTTAACTGTTTAAGTGCTCGTAGATTGTGTGTATTGCTTAATGTATACTTTGTGTGTATAATGTGCAGATGTGGACATCGTGTATAAGGTATAAACTTAAGTTAGTAGGCCTATTGTGTATTCTTGTAGCTACATTAGTCTTTTACTATCACCACGAGACTGCAATGATCACACGAGACTTATGTACATGTTGTAGTGACAATAAAGTGATTTGATTTGACAGACTATGAATAAAAAGGTGTGCTACGAACAAATTATTCGATCTCTCGCGAAGGCAGCGCATTCATCACACTCAAATTATGTAAATAAAGGTGTACGTCAGCCTACTCATTAGGGATACGTGACTTATCTCCATGTGGTCCTCGGATGAGCTAAAAATAAACGCACTATAATTTTTTTCTACGATATCGCTACTACTGCCCATCTCCTACTGGATGTCTATTTTTCGATCTGCAGGGGTTCATGTATTTGTAGTTTCTTTCCTCTTTAGCTCTGGGTGGAATGTGCTGATCGCCTGAATGGCAGAACTGCACTACCCAGAACTCCCCGCGCGCATGGTTCAGGCAGGCTTCTTTAAGCTTTGGGAGTGTTTCCCATTTAAACAAACATAGCTAATGCTGAAGATGGCGGATGCGTAGAAGTGGCTTAAAGAAACTGGAGTGTTTCACGGGATACATTTACACCGGTAAGTGAACCGAAACACTTCATCGCGATCGTAAATGAAGACATTTGAGCAATTGTTGTGTTCGTGAAACAATGTTACGTGATGCCGGTTATTCAGAAGTACATTCTTGTCCACGGTGGGGATCTTGCCACCTAGTTATTCTGCCTTTGAGACAATAATCGTAGTAACACAGTGTTGCCAGATACAACATTCTCCAGCGTGTTTGTTTACTTTTCATAACAAGATCAGTTTGTGGATTTTTGTATTCTTCTGCTACCAAAATACGTTTTTGCCATTAATAGACACAGTTTTACTAAGTTAATAAACATTTTGGAGAGGTTTGAATCCAGTCTGAATCTTTTGAAATTCTACAAACCAAAATCATTAAGATATTTTTGAATTTACTGTACTTTTGCCGTTGTTGGTTTATATTATATTGAGATTAATACAAGAATATATGGAGTTTTCCCCTGTTTTAAATCTTTGATCACCAGCAAGTTTGTTTACCAGTTTGTGGATCACCTGATAGTTTACATGAGCTGAAGTTAGTTTGTTTAAGCATAACATATTCTTAACCCTTTATCTGTCACTATCATGCATGCATATTTTTACGATTTCTTCCAACTTTTTCTTTCACATTTTTAATGAAAAACGTATTGACCTCAAACGATCTGTTCAGATGTGTTGTGTAGTGTTGTTATGTTATGAGGCTGTTTTGTTGCTTTTGCTCTCAGTTCAATATGATGAAGTTCAAATAGCCCAAACAACAAGATGGTTTCCTGGTTAATGACACTGAGGTTAAAAATTAAATTATCATAGGTCAGGAATGAACAAATCAAAGCTAGGCATTATTTACAGTGTTTTTATGCTTTTACTTTGCTGCCTACCAAACTGTGCTGTATTAAGTAGTTGACAAAACATATAAAGGGTTAATACAATTAAAGTCAGCATGATAACTCTTTTAGATTTTGTATTTTTGTTGTTGTTGTATTTCGTATTCATGGTGATAAAGTGTGATGTAGGTTGTACAGATAATGGAATTATGGCCCTGTCTCAAACTCCAGGGATCTCCACCCAGACAGTATTGTTGGACATGGCAGGCGCGTTTGGAACGTGTACATTGTGAATGTAAGAATGTGAAAGATTCTTATCAGAGTCATCAGACACTATTTTTAACACTCCCATTCTTCGCTCTTGCAATGTTAATTGCGATGATTTAGCCTGAGGTATTCAGTGCACTGCAGCGCTACTGGAAAGTTTAAGGAAGTTCCTCTGAATTCACAGCAATTCACGTTTTTTAGTGATCCAAATGCTGCAGTTTGTGTGCTAGGAGACTTTGACCACATCCCACCGTTTGAAAAATATTCACTGCCCATTTATAGAAACATCACAGAACCACATTCGTAGTACCAACGTTTCTCTGAAATCCACATGCACTCATGTTGACACATAGACGCTTTAAATATACTTTTGGTTATTATTTGCACACTGAAGGCACAGGTAGATAACATGCTTGCACTGTTTAATAAAATATTGTTAGAACCGTGACTGATTTGCCTTTATTGCCTGTACAGTGTAAAAAGATTCTTCCTGATATTTGATGTTATTAAATTTCAAAGCTTGGTCTGCAGCCTTTTTTAGCCTTTACTAGTGCACTTATTCACAGTGTGCGTTTTTGAAGCATTTCTGTGGATGCATGAGAACAGAGCATGCGTTATGCACAGCGGTGTATGTTGGTGCTCACACGCTACAGGACCCACGGATGCCCTGACTGCGTGTGGGAAAAGACCCTCTGAACTCTTCCTCACACTGGTCGCAGGCTGAGCCCCCCCCTTCCCCCTTTATCTGTTCCTTTCTCCCCAGCTCCCTCTCTCTCACACGCCGAGCGTCAGGCTGCATTAACTATGAATCAATCTTGTGTTGAACGCTTTGACTGCAGATGGGGTTAAGAATTAAAGGATGCATAGATGCTCTGTCCTCGTCTATTTGTTAGCTCTGGCTCTATAACTCATTAACTCGGGACACTCTCAGGGGAAGAAAAAAAATGCTTGTGTAAAAGTTTTCCCATGATTTTTAAAGGAACATCTGAGTTTCGATTTCAAACATCTTCTATTTATCTTATTTTCATTTCATTGTTGTGGGTCAAGGAGTAGTTAACCCAACAAAATAAAAATAAATAATTTTTAGGTATGTTTTCAATGTAGTGGCACTGAATCAGAGCAACTGAAGGCAAACGCACCATAAAAGTATCATAAAAGTTGACCATATGACTTAATTTCATGTCTGAAGCATTGTGTGATGAACAGACCAAAATTTAAGTTGTTATTCGCTGATGTTTTTGCCACCCAGTGGCCATAGACTGAATAATTGTATCTATTATACTATTATAGAACGTAATATATATATTATAGCTTTTATTTTTATATGTTCACTTTTAATTTTAATTTTAGTAATGCTATGTGCTTTTATAATAGTTTTTTTTATATTTCTGTTTTGCTTTTTTTGATTTTTTATTGCAGTAATTTTTGTACTTCAACTTATTTTATTACAGTTAGTTGCATTACATTTGTAATCAAAATTTTAGCTTAAATGAATGCAAAGTTTTTGGAAATCGTGACAGTCGATTCAGTGAAATGATCTGACTCAAAAAAATCACGTGTTTCAGAGAAGAGTGACTTTATTTTTGGTCTGTTTATCACACGAAGCTGTCGTGTGACTTCGGAAGTCTTGTGCAAAAGTCTTATGATTTGACCCATTTTAATTTTGGAGCTTGACAGCCCTAGTCCCCATTCACCTCCATTATTTGGAAAAGAGCGAATCGAATATAAATGCAAAATTCAGCTTTTGTGTTCAACTCAACTTACTTGAAATTAAACATGGAAGTTATTTTCATTCTTGGTTGAACTATTCCATAATGTCTCATCTGTTATAGATGCTCTTTTTTGCACAGATATTTTGTGGCTTTCCTCTTGGATCACAGGAGGTTGTGACTAGCGAAATAGCAGAATGACTAATGTGCTTCTCTTCACCTTTCTGACACTTATCTGATTGTCCTAGCTCATTTCGCATTTTTCAGTCCTCCGTACTTGAAGAAGTTGAAATGCTGCTTTTCTCTGAGTGTGACGTGAGATTGAAAGAAGGAAAACAGTGTGGTTGTGGGTGACGGTTATTTTCAGAGCAGGGAAAATGGTCCAGTTATATCAAGTATCTGTGTGTTTGTTTCCAATGTAAGATTAATGGTGGGGGGTGTATAGTGTTGCTCTAGGGCGCTTGTGTTGATGGCAGTGGGTTGAAACAAAAGCTTGATTGTTGCACTAATTGAAATGTGATACCTGTTACTTGCAATGGCTTTTTGCTTTGAGTAGTTAAAGGTGTTGGTGCAGGCGGGTTATTTTAGCCCTGTAAACTTTTAATAAGTGTGCCGAGGTTGACTCGCATCTTGTGACTTGTGTGCAAAATGAATCGAAAAACGAGCCGCTTGGAACTTTCAGGATATTAATGATTTACTGCACCTCGACGATCCTCCACAAAAACATTTTCAAGTGTAAATGTTCTGTAGTCGGAGCTCACGGCGTAATTTACGATGCTGTAAACTTTCCATTTTGCTAACTAGAGAAACAAGCAGAAAAGTAAAGTTAGTCCTCCTCAATGCAGTCCAGAGAGAGTAATGCATTTAATTCCTTTCTGTTTGCTCAGTTCATAAACAACACGTTGTGAACTCTCTCCCTTCACCTTTTAGACACAGATCAAGTGTGAAGGTTTGTTTGTCGTAAGTTGAAAATTCTGTGCGAATCATTTGGAAACTTATGAGTCATAATTAAGAGTCTCTGCATGGCATCTGCATGCGAGTGTCATCGTGCGCGCCGGATACGTTTTACAGCTCCCTTCAGTGTCCTATAGCACAAGTCGAATTTAAGAGGAATGTGTAAGTTGCATCCAGCTGTGGCTGCTTGTGTAAAGCTGTGTTGCCATGACGACACTCCTGCACGACTGGCTCAAGGTCGTTCGGGCGGTGACGACGAGCTGGATGTGCCTGGCGACGGCGTGTGCACGATGTGCACACATATACGCGGAAGGAAGCTCTCTGCAGTACTGTGGGTGTCTGAAAGTGAAACTTGGAAATACATGCAAGCTCTTTGTGCATAAAGACTTTCTCTTGACATGGTGAAAGGGCTTGAGGAGGAACATGTAGTGTTAGGTTTTTCATGTACTCATTGCTGTCATACTCAATTTGTTGCATTTTTCCAGCCCAGTTCAGATTTCTCCATGATCTGTCGTTGTTTTTCTGTTTTTGCCAGATAGAAAGAAGGTTGAAAATGGCTAACAAGGTTTAAAGAGTGAAAAGTGCACACTCCAGTTTTTTTTTTCTCTCTCTCTCTCTCTCTCTCTCTCTCTCTCTCGTTCTCTCTCTCTCTCTCTCTCTCTCTCTCTCTCTCTCTCTCTCTCTCTCTCTCTCTCTCTCTCTCTCTCTCTCGTTTTTTGGCTTTCTCACCCTCTGCTGAAGAATGCTCGTAAAACGGGTTCACCTGAATGAGCCCACGGGAGGGTAAGGCCCTGGTCTGGTCTTGTTACCATTGTAAAAAGTTAGCAAGACTTGGTGTGTGTTTGTGTTGTGTTTAGGGCCCTGTTGTATAATAGTAGAGAAAAGTTTTAAGTCACAAGGTAAATGTTACCAGATGCGTTCTCCGGCAGTTGAGCCTAGAGGAAGGAGAGGGGAGAGAGAGAGAGAGAAGTCGATGGAAAGAGAGAAAGTCAACTTTGGATGAACTTCTCAACTGCTTAGCGGCCACCTTGTTTTCATTTTGCCAGCATCCCCAGCCCCCAATTTGACGAAGGGTTTGTGGAGAGTTAGTCAGAATTCCACACTTACAAAACTCCACTGTATTGCTGGAGTACGAACTACAGCCAAACTGAATTAATGTAGAATATTTACTCTACAATCAAAGGATTAGTTCAACGCATAATGAATATGCTGTCATCATTTACTCACCCTCATGTTGTTCCAAACCTGTATAACTTTCATTGTCTTTCTCTTTTTTTTGTCATAGTGGAACACAAAAGAAGATATTTAAGTGCTTTTTCTTATTTTCGAACTTGTGCTTCAAGTTTCTAGGTTTGATGTCCGGGACACCAAGCTCCATTTTTTTGTCACTTGACCAATCACAATATGCCAGCTCAGAGATTCCTTTAAATTAGTTGATGATGACTTTCTTTCTTCCGGGGAAAACACAAACAAACAAAAAAAACATTTTTATAAATAATTTTTGTGGTCAGTGTTGTCTGACTTTGACTTCGAGTCAGTAAATGAAGGCAAAATTTATATTTGGGGGTAAACTATTCCTGCAAATAGGGCTGGAACGGTATGGATTTTTTCTTACCGCGGTTGAAAAGCAAGAAATTCCCGCGGTTCAGCGGTAAACCGCTTTAAATGGCTACCGCTCGACTTTCGTGCACAGCCGCACACGCACACCCCAGCACAGGGAATTGAACATAATACGGAACATGTTTATTTTACATTTATTTTTTCACGTTTAGAACAGGAACAATTAGAACAGAAATGGAATGATATCTGGAAAAAAAAAAGTGCTGGCAAAACGAAATATAGACTAGGCTATGGTTTACATCCCAGCCTTCATATTTTTTCCTGAGAGAGCAGATCAGATCACGACTGAGAGATTTGATGATGGAACAGCATAAACAAAGACAAACAAACATTTTTATTTATCGGTATTGATCAGTAATATATATTTATTTGTTTATTTATTTCCCATATTTTTACTTTCAGATTACAGTCGTCGTCATTAAACAATCACTTAAACTATAACGACTTTTGCGCACACCCGCCCATATAATATAGCCTAATATATTATTTATATTTATAGTCCTATTTATATTTTTATATTACATATTTTAAAATATTCAGGCTATTAATTTACATTTACAATTTACACCTCGTGTGCGCTTTTGTCTCAGTGGTTAATGAAGACTATAACGAAGGCTCAAGTCTATTTAATTTAACAAAGTGTAGTCACTCGCTGCTCACACTACCTTGATTGTATATTATGCTACTTTTATTATTTATATTTATTTTTTATATTTTATAACATTTACATATTTATATTATTTTACATATCTCGTGTGGTGTGCGCTTTTGTCTCAGTGGTTCAAGGCTATTTAACGAAGACTTTTTAGGCTAATTTAACAAGGCTATTTAGGCTAATGATTGTATATCACATACATATATATTATTTATATTTATATTATTTATATTACATAAATAATTATATATATATATATATATATATATATATATATATATATATATATATATATATATATATATATATATATATATATATTAATTATTTATATATTTTTTATTTATATTACATAAATAATTTTTACATATTATATTATTATATTATATTAGGCCTATTTTTACATATTTATATTAATTTATATATAGGCTATATGCCTATCTCGTGTGCGCTTTTGTCTCAGTGGTGCTATTTAACGAAGGCTATTTAATTTTACAAAGTGTCGCTGCTCACACTACCGTGATTGTATAGCCTATTACTTATTATTTATATTTCATATTTTTACATATTCATATTAATTTATATATCTTGTGTGCGCTTTTGTCTCAGTGGTTCAAATATTTAACGAAGGCTATTTAATTTAGCAAAGTGTCGCACACTACTGTGCTTGTAAGCCTGCCAGACGGATATCTTTTTCGATAGCCTTTTAATGAAATTGGAATTTCAAAATCGCATAGCCAACTTATATTTAATTACCTACAATAGATTATTTATTGATTATATTGAATGAAATTTCGCATGCCCAGCTTATTTGTAGTCAATCTTTCCCAAACAGAGTTGGAAGAGAGTAAAAACTTACCAGTACTAAGGAGTGCTGAGGCAGGTCCAGCTCAGTTTGTTTTTTCTGAAGCCGTTTTTTTTTGTTTTTTGCCAGCTATGGGAGAAATCGGTCAGCGTTCGACACAAACCCATGGCCCGGGCGGTGCGTTCTTTTTCTGCTTTCATGACTTCTATCTACATACCCGCTATTGTTGGCTGCGCAACCATGTGAGAGAATTGTGTTAAGCACGTGCAATTAAAAACTGAGGTCCTGCTTATGCGCCTGTATTTTATGCTTTAGTAAAATTAAATTCAAATTATAGGCTAAAAGACATTACACAGGTACAAATGGAATGTTATAATGGAACATTGCGCTCCTCAACTCGCGAAAGGTCGGATTTGCTCCATCTTTTATGTTTTGTTTAGAAAAACTTGAATCCATATAAGACACATGTCATTAGACACAATCCATGTCATTAGAATCAATGAATCCATGGAATTAGACACAACGTGCACACATGGGCAGGCCAATGTTTTTTGTTTTTTTTGCGGTGATGGCGGTGACGATCTCAGACCCGCGGTAGGCGTCACGTGACCGCGGTATTGCGGTAATGCGGTAATGCGGTAATGCGGTAATGCGGTAACCGTCCCAGCCCTACCTGCAAAATAGTTAAATATAGACCGAATTATTTCTGTCTGTCACTATTAAAAATGTCTTATTTTATGCTCCATTAAAAAAAGTTAAATCAAGAACTTGATGAACTCTGTGAACTGAACTGTTCCTTTATCTCTACATTACTCCATGTGAGTTTTGTTTCAGTGCAGATGTTGGTTATTTGGACATACAGTCTCATACACAAGAAATTAAAGTTTTCAGCCTTTGAATATCGTTACTGACATATGAAAGTGATTTTTAAACATGAACTCTGCCTTTCCTCTTCTTTCTTCTCTTATATCCCCTTTTACAACTCTATGCTTACCTTTTCCTGTATTTAGTTACCCGTCCTTACCTCTTGCCCTCTTGCCCTCTTGCACCCAATGTTGAGCACCCCTATTTTTGTACCTATATGGATGGGCTGCATGAACAATAACAGTATACACTACTGTTCAAAAGTTTGGGGTCAAGGTCAATACCTTTTTTTTTTTAAGAAATTAATTCTTGTACTCAACAAGATGCATTAAAGGGCACTTATTATGCCCCTTTTTACAAGATGTAATATAAGTCTCAGGTGTCCCCAGAGTGTGTCTGTGAAGTTTCATATCAAAATTCCTAACAGATAATTGAATATACCATTTTGAAAATACCAATTTTTGGGTTTGAGAAAAATTTAGCTGTTTTCTTTGTCTCCTTTAAATGCAAATGAGCGGCTGCTCCCCTTCCCAGAGGGCGGAGCCTTCACAGCTCGTGAACATTTGAATGAAAACTGAAACATCTGTTTGTTTTGATTAGACTTGTGCCGGTAAACGGTAATACAATATACCGCAATAATGAACATGCACAATATTGTTATCGTGGGCACTTCAAAATACCGTGAATAATTATTTATTACGAATTATTCAGATTTTTAGAATGTATTTTAAGAATACTTTACCCATCAACCGTTTAAAATGAACAACTCGTCAAAGAGGAACGCGCACTGATGTAAACAGACCGTTCATGAGCCGAGCACATGGCGGAAGGCGTGAAGACGCACTGAAGTGCACATTCACTTTCAGACAGCAGAGGGCGCTGATGGAACAACAGAAATACAGCCGTTTCCCCAGTAACCACAATCCGGTCATTGTCATCACAAAACCTAATACTTAAAGACTTAAAGTCGTTTTCAAACTTACATCTTTTTTTAGAGTTTTAAATTACATGCCCTAGATATTGTTTGAATATGTTCTGACTGCTGTTCAATCACACACTTTACAATATGGCTCCATTATTTAACATTAGTTCATTCATTAACAAACTGACAATGAAAAATACTTCTAAAGCATGTATTAATCTTAGTTAAATGTACATTTCAGCATTTAATAACACATTATTAAAATCAAAAGTTGTAACTGTATTATTTAATGGACCTGAGCTAACACTAACAGTTGCTTTTTTAAACTAACATTATCAAAGAAGAATAACTTCTGTAAAAATTTAGCTATTCGCTCTTTGTTAATGTTAATGCATTAACTGGCGAGACATTATTGTAAAGTGTTACCTATTGTTCTTTATAATTCTTTAGCACTTTAATCTGTTTCAAATATTTGTTTACTTTATACATTTTTGTGTATTGCTTTATTGTATTTAAATGTTTGGTTTTTTGTTATAAGAAAGTTTTTAAACCTGTTATAGTATGACAACACTTTTTTTGCAACTTCTTTTTAAAAATATCGTGATAATACCGTATACCGTGATAAAAGCTTCAGCAATTAATCGCAACCTGAAAATTTGATACCGGCACATGCCTAGTTTTGATGATCATCTCTATCGCAGTCATGTGACATTGCAGTTCTTCATCATCATGAAATATTATCATATGCATGCGTTTTAAAGCCTTATTACTCTCAACTTGAGCGCACACACCCGACGCATGCGCACAGCTGGATGTCGGCACGTCCGTGAGTAGGCTATTAAACTAGACTAGTTCTCTTTCATGAGTTATTGCGAACTGTCAAATGCACACAAGGTTATGTCAGAAACACAAAGGTCACATGAACACAGTTGGTTATGTCTGTGGACTTATGCAGCAAGTACAGAAATCCTGTGTGTATATTAGATCTGTGTAACGTTAAAGGGAAAGCAGTGTAATATACCAAGTACCTACTGCTATATCTGCTGTTAATATGAATCAAACAACAGAAGAAATCAGAAAATCACTCATTGCTCTTGACTGAATGAACTTTAGTAGCTTTATTAAGAAAACATTTCTTACTTGAATGCTGCTTTTGAATGCTTCGGTGTAGTGCTGGGCGGTATGACCAAAAATTTATATCACAGTATTTTTCTAAATTATATCGGTTTCACGGTATATGACGGTATTTTTTCCCCTATGCATGACCGGGTGTTAATCACATTTTCTACTGATTAAGAGAGGAAATACTGCAGTAGATTGACTAGAATGCCCTATTTTACTGTCATGACGAGTGAACAATTGTAGAAAAATTCCACCTACAGGTTTACAAAGCCTCACAAAATGATGCTGTGGAGAGACAACAACCAATAAAACACAGACCTGCAACATACTCAGTCATACTTACAGACACCTGAATATTAAAAGTTGAGTTGAGGGCACCTTAAGCATTTTAAAAATCTAACCCTATATAACAACAAACTGCCAAAACGAGGAGAAACGCGGATATTTGATATCATTTGAGCACACTCTGAACGCATCACAGTTTAACACAGAAAGAATAAAGCAGTTACTTTTTTGCCCATTCTTCTTTGAATTGTGAGTTTATTTAATAATTGTTGCCCATTCTTCTTTGAATTATCAGTTTATTTATTAATTTACATCATTCATTGTCTTTTGTGTAGCAGAATAATCCATCGTGTCAGCGCGTTGGTGATCAGACATACGGTATCAGTGTAATCAGTGCATACATTTCATTTTAATAAGACGTGATGAAATATGCGCGCATACACGCTTCTGGTTCATGTCTAGAGCACTAGAGTTTATGAAATATGTCCATAAAAAAACTTAAAATGCGCTCGCTTCGGTCTATATCAGCGCTATATGATCCATGTGGTGAGCGTTGTTAAACCCATCGCGGAAAGAAACCGCTCTCTCTCGCGCGCCGCGTGTAGTTTGAATTCAATACTGTAATCAAGGGCTGAATCCGAAATCGCCCCCATAACCTAAAATATAGCATTATTTGGAGGGGACAGCGCTTTGTAATGGTGTCCGAAACCCTAGTGGACATTATTGAGTGCACTCATTCTATCCCATTGCACCGCAATAACGAGTACAGCCGATGTACACACACTGCCTGTCCGACTTCACGCACGTTTTCATTCACTCCTTCAAATAAAGTGATAACATAGGGAACAGTGAATGAGAGTATAGGATTCAGCCATAGGTTGTGCTGTAATGCGATCTCAACTGTGCTCTGACTGCTCTTACTACAGTGCATCAATGAAATGGGTTCCCTCTCAAACAATGACGCGCTGCGCCGCGTTCCGAACATTGTTTAAGCAACATATACCGGTATTGCGGTATCATCAAAATTCATATCATAACAAAAATAAATACCGGTATTCGGTATGAACCGGTATACCGCCCAGCACTACTCTGGTGAGGCGATAACCATAACCGACTGTGTAGTGTACAGCTCTCTGCTAATAAGGCAGTGTCCATCAACACTCATGGGCGGGGCCTGTGAAATGTGACGTCACTTTACCAGGATTCTGCAAACGGCTTGTTCTGAGACACTGCTTATGATTTATGGGGATTACAAAAAAAGGAGTGGGTGGATTTTTACCATTATAGGGTGGTTGCGTACACACACTGCCAACACACATTTATGTTCAAACACCATGTAAAAGTGAATTTTGCATAATAGGTGCCCTTTAAATTAGGGCTGTCACCTAATACTCGACTAAACGTTAGTCGACGAGAAGAGGTTTAGTTGACCAAAATTTTACTAGTTATTATAGTGCAGTACCAGCCAAAAGTTTGGACGCACTTTCCCATTGGTGTGTCCAAACTTTTGACTGGTACTGTATATAGAATATAGTATATTAGAGCTGCACGATTAATCGCTAAAAGACCGCAATCTCGTTTCAAACACGTTTCCTTACTGAAGTGAAAGGGTTGGCTGGTGTCACTACAGTGACCTGGGTCGCCAGTAGCAAACCATGGTGCGTGCTCTGCTGGACAAACTACATAATTACACCTTTTACAAGCATTTTATCGGTGTTATATGTTCTGTAAAAAATGTTTTATATTGGTGGCATATCTGCTGCATATGTGCTGATGCCGATATATATCTGTGACAGGCTCATATCAGCCGATAAATCGGTTGGGCTCTACTTTATAGCAATACAAATTATTTAGTTCAGTTAGAGACCAGACACTAAAATTAGAAACTGAACACGTCTGCTCAGTCAGAGTGAGCCGAACGAGTGTCGCAGCACAGACCAGCAGCATTTCCTTTATCAGTCAGATTTCTTTCAAAGCGAAATGTAAACGCAAGTTTGTCATTGTACTGTTTGTTGTTGTGTTTTTCATTAGTAAACAGAACCGGCGTGGCGTGATAAGTGGAAAATGAGTGCATGTTTTTAAAACAGGAAAACAAGTCAGCTCGTCAGTATGGCAGTTTTCTTTGGATTGTATAAGTCTGAACGTAGTCAGACCAATGTCTGCAAGACTGTCGTCCCCACCAAGACTAGTAATACCACAAACTTGTTTGACCAACCTTGTTTATACTTTCGTCTCTGGCGCTGCAGTGTGCACGCGCTTCGTACGTTTGGGGGCGTGTTTATACTCGATGCGCTCGCCGTTGTGCTATTCTTGACTTTGGCTGAATCCGAAATCGCTCCCTAAACCCTCAATCACTATTCCCTACTTTTGTCCACTTATACAGTTCACTTGAAGGAGTGAATGAAAACAAGTGAGTGAATTCGGACAGCCGCTGTGTGTACATCAGCTGTAGCCTACACTCGTTATTGCGGTGCAAAGTGGGATAGAATTACTCAATAACGTCCACTATGGTTTCGGACACCACTACAAATGACTGTCCCCTCAAATAGCGCCCTATTTAAGGCTATAAGGGGGCGATTTTGGATTCAGCCTTTGAAACTACATGGAGAGGTACTCTGCATCAGTGCCTTCTGACAAAGCATCTAAACGGTAACCGTTACAAAGAAATAACGGAGGCACTGTACCGTAATGTTAAGAGATAACGGTTAAGTGTTCTTTGTGGTTTTAGACTTGTGTTTATATTTTAATTATTTGAGTGTTTCCCATGGTTGTGTTGACATTTCTGCATTTATAACTGAGGGTATTATAATCAGAGGAAGGTTACGTTTAAAATAAAAATGTTTGAATCCAAAATATTTTTCTCCTGGTCCTTATTTTAAATAGGTCATAAAAATATCAATAATTATCGATATCGACCGATATGAAACACTTATATCGTGATACAGTTTTCAGCCATATCGCTCACCCCTAATGTCTACTGGCACGGAGCAGAACGAGCGTTTTCCAATTAATTCCTCAAGCGTGAGCATGAAGCTCAACTTCCATAGGAATGAACTGAAAATGCTCTCTGTGATCCACGTCAGTGGGACACGCACCTTAACTAATTTAAAAGCGAGGTGGAAAAAAGGGAAATAACTCCAACGTCTGGTATTACCGGTATTGTCTCACGTCGATCAACCAGTGGGAAAATTTCCTCGCTAACAAATCCCTAAAAGTGGCGAACATCTCTCCGTGAGGGACAGATCTATTAACAGCAGATCCTTGTGGTAATTAGGGGAGAGCGAGGCACAACCTTATGTGGGGTTAGTTGTTAAACACATGGTTTAAAACTTTTCACACATGCCAGGATGGCGAAACTTTGTGTATTTATTAGTTGCCATATCAACATTATTAAGAGAAAAAATTGCACCAAAATTAAAAAATCTTTGGAAGATATCACTGAACATTTATTTAACCATAGCCATTAACCATTTCGTCTCTGTTTTTTTGTGTTTATTTAAAATAATATTATTGTAATTTTATATTTGTATTTAACCGTTAAGATCATTCTTTAATGCCGATCTAACCAGCAGAAGACACAAGCTGGGTTTAAATCCCAGTTTTGCAGGTGGGGCATTTGTCACACGGTGTTACAATGAGCCCCTATTAGAACCACACTATTCTATTCTATACTTTTATAAATTCTATAGAGAAACCACGAGAAAAAGGTGAATAATGACTGGGTTTAAGTTATTAATTATTTTTAAGTTTTAACTATGCTGTATAGCTGTGTTGTGCAGGGTGTTAGTATATTTTTAATTATTAAAACATGCCATTTATTTCAATTGAAAAAGTGAATAATTGTATTTTATTGACAAAATATTTTAGTTTGTCATGGATATGTTTTTTATTATATCAGATAACATTTTAAGCTGTCATTTGTTACAATGTGCCCCTCCTATGGGGTATGTTGTCACATTTCACTTCCATTCTTTCAGAATAAATCAAGAAAAAAGTATACACTGTATTAATGAAACAAAAGCACATAATTGTACGTGTGAAATTAATGTGGGAAAAAATAAATACTCTCAACCCCAAGTGGATTTTCACAAACTGAGAAAGTCGAAAAGCGTTAAGGCCTGTACACACCGGGACGAATATCGCACGCGCTTATCGCCAGCGTTTTTCGTGACGTTTTTCGGCGCGTCTTGAGTGTTCACACCCAAGCGATTTCCACTGGCGTTGCGCCGAGTGAACGTGCACATTCAGTAGATGCGCTCCCGGTACACAAGGTGGTGCTGCGGCGCTTACGCATCTGACACTCGCTTGTCACACAGAAGAAGAGGAGAGACAGTATTTACGTGCTTGCCAAAACCACAGATATATTATGTCTATGGCAAAACCATTCACACACTTTTTGCTAACTGGCAAGCAGCATTAGCAGCCCATCTTCTTCTTTGTCTACTTACTACTTCTTCGTCGTATCAATGTGTGCTCGGCAAGACCGATTTTGTGCTTGAGCGCAACCCAGTCGTGTTTTACTGTCACTTCAGCAGCTCCAGGCACGTTAACAAAAGTCTCATTGGTCGGCCAGTTTTTAACGCGCCGCGTCAAAATAAAAAAACGAACCCGAGGCGTTTTTTTTTTCAAATGACGCTTTTGCGCCTGCCGTTTTATGCGTCGGTGTGAACACTCACATTGGTGCCCATTGTTTAGTCGCGAGGCGTTAAACGTCGGCGATAAACGCGCGCGAAAATCGTCCCGGTGTGAACAGGCCTTTAGGTTGTGCCCCACTCTCCCCTACAGTGTGTCGGGCAGGAAATCAAAACGTTCGGCTATCATCCATCGACCTGAAATATGGCTTATCATATGAAACATCTAAGTAGTAGCAACTTTATATGGCCACTCGCTCTAATGTTAACCTAGATAAATGTGAGGTGGTATTGTATTGAAATGCTATTGTTAGGTGCATATCCAAGTGTTTGTGCGGAGTGTGGATGCTAAAGTAAAGGGCGCTTACTGCATGATATTATGGAGGCACGATCACTTGCATTTTTTTCCTGATAACTGCGGAAACAACTTAAAGGGGTGATGAATTGAGAAATCAACTTTTCATTCAGCCATTGATATATAAAAGTTTGTGATATAAGAATATCCTGTACGTTTCGGAGCTGAAACTTCCTTGTTAGTCAAAGAAAAGCTTTTATTGACACCAGGCCCAGCAAACGCTCGATCTCAGAATGTGCCAAGCTGTGACGTCAGAGTTTGGTGAAACGCCGCCTCAACAGAAGAAGTATGCCTGATTCTGTAGCCCTGCCCACCGACTCGTGCAAGAAATGTGACATAAACAACATATAGGCCTACGTGGAGCTAAACCGGATCGAACTTCCAAGCAATAAACATGTTGCATAAGCTTAATTCGGGTTCCAATATTATGAATGCATGGATGAACTTTATTTTAAATGAATATCCAGCTCACGTGGGAAAGACATTGCGCGTTTGTTCCTTCGTTTCACCACGGATTCGTTTGTAAACAAGAGACTGGATTTGCAGACAGGATGAGATTACATGAACGAATGAAGCAACACACTAATGAGAGTAAAACATGTTTTTTTATATGTGACACTATTGCATTGTTACAGATCGTTTTATATTTATTGATTATGTATACGTGTCTTACTGAACATAACTTGGCACGCAGTCACAGGCTGGGGAATCCTTTATTTGATGTGTTGTTGGTTCATTGTGCTGCGATTCGTGATCAGACTCGGACATGTGGACCAGGGCTCGCAAAGCCCAACGTCTTGGGGCTATGTGTTTTCCAGACGGGCTACCAAAATCACCGGCCTGCCCAACGGGTTATCTTAAATAGTGAAATAACATTCCTTTCTTGATGTGCGTTGTTCACTGTCTTGACTTGATATTTGAAGGAAGAATTCTGGTTGCCGTTTTCCCACACGCTTTCAAAACAATTCCTCATGTGTACTCACGGGGAGCCGAAGCTCATAGTTATATGCAAAGCTTATCCAATCATAGCAGTGGGCGTTTACTTCCAAGTCTTCATTGCGGCACGCCCATAAAAACCGACCATTCCATGAGAGAGGCTCAAAACCACGGTAGAAAATAGCCTATTACTTATTCATTTAGACAACAGTATAAAAAAATAAAGAGCCAGTTCAGGACCCCTTTAAAATACTTTTTGCTCGTATAGATAAGAGTAATTCTAAACTGTAACTTTTATTTGTGTAAACTAACAATAACAACAAAACGTTATGCTTGTAAAATATAGAAAACAAACAGGATACCGTCTCTGTCTTTAAAGGGTAACTAAACCCTAAACCAACTTTTTTTAGTTAATGATCTGTAATACTGGGGCTTTATTAATGCTGTTCATTGATTCGAGTAAATGTTTTGACATTTGAGTATAAAGTGTTTTAATTCTATAAAATATGGTGTAAAACCGCCAAAGTGCTGCCCTCTTAAGGTTGAACGGTGGCTACTGCAGTTGAATTTTCCAATTGGACGTTGTGGTACATCGTGACGTAGGATGGTACCTCCAACGGCTCACTATCCGCGCCCCTAGCACGAGCTCACCACACCCTCAAAAATGTTTCCCCCAGTCACATGAGGAGAACGGCTTAACTCCAGTATGAACTGTCATATTACATGAGGTAGAAACATTATGAATGAAACTCACTTGACACTTGCTTTAACATTTGTATTGAAGAAAATACGGTTAAATAATGCAGTTGTCAGTACACGTCAGGCTTTTCTTGCGATATTATTGCCGCCCGTCATGTGTACAGATAATTTTCATGCATGAGACGCGCTTTCAAACCCTGACACGCAAGTGGTTGCCACGGACGCAGATAGATTAGGTCAGTTCTCTTGCGCGGCTGCTTCACTAGCATCGTCTGCATCGGGAGTTAACGCAGTTTGAGCAGCGGCTCGCATTGATAAGGCTCCGGGTTTGTGTCTGTTACAGACAATTCACCCTCCTCCAATTCAGGTGAAGGTAGGAGAAATGACCGCTCTGTTGCAAAGCTGGCGTCACTCCAGTCATTCTCCATCTTTGCGACTCGCGAGTCAGACAGCTGTCAATCAATCCGTCACTGCGGGTCTCAGGTGCACGCCCTCCGCTCAGCCCCGCCCTCGGTTCGTCCCCTCTGTGTCCGCCGGGCTCTGCCCACTTTTCCAGCATTTTTTGAAAATTGCCAGTGGGTGGAGTTAAGCTCTGAGCAGGGGTTTAGTTACCCTTTAAAGCGCTTCACAAAAATGAACCGTAACTCAGTGTATAGGCTACTTGCCTCACTCACATACATGAGAAATATATCTATTGAAAGCTTGTAATGTCTACTTTTAAACAAACCAGTTCAAATAAAAAACAAATAGCTACTCTCTGATTATGTAATGTAAGAAAGTTGCATTTCTCTCTAAAGGCACGCCCAATGCGGAGATAGCGAGTCAGCATCGTCAACTTCATCTTTCCAGTTGACGCGGACTCAGTAAACAGTGCTATTTTTACACATTCATAATCATTACATTTGCCGGTGCTTTGTGGCAACCTTTATGTGTGCGATTGAGCACGGAATAGGCTATATATTATGACCCCCCCGCCCAATATATATTAAGTAATTTAATTAATAAAAACATAAACATGTGATTAGTCGACTAATGGCTTAAATGTGTTAAATGTGTAACTAGTGGTCGACTAGCAAAAGTCTGGGGCAGCCCTAGGTTAGATCCATAATGAATTAGTAGTAGGTTATAAATAAATGTAATAGTATAATTATACTATATTATGCAGTATAAATATGACTGGATTAGCCATGTTATGGAAGCACACACCTCAATGCAACACTTTTGGAGATGTAAACAATTTTTTTTGTTTTGTTTGGTGTCTGAATTTTTATTTTTTTAAAGTCTACCTTCATACCGTGAAGCTTATTTGCATCCAAGGTTGATGCACCCCTTTTTTGCTCAGTGTATTTCCATACGCTTCAGCTTTCTTTGTTCCTGAGGAGTGTCACAGAGTCCATAATCTCTCTGTCTCAGGCCGATAATCTGATGATGTTGAAGGGACAACGCTGAATAGGATTTTAGCATTGCAGTCATTAAATCAAAGGTAGAATACAAGCTTGTGCGAAAAACAGGTATGGAGTCATCGCAGCTTTGCAGCAGAGCAGATGCACCTCATGCGTCTGCCTTGACAAAAGAGATTGCACCAGGTGGGGAAAGCAACGGTCTGTCCCTTTAATCACATCAGTTATGTTTTAATTAGCCACTGTCGCAGGCGTTGTGTGCTGTCGGGACCGGTCACACACCTGAGACACACATGCCACTCATCAAAGAGCATGACAGACGAAACGGACAGCACAGTCTGCGCTCTACGGTTGACCGATATGGCTAAAATGCGTACTTGCACAGAATATATTGACAATTTCAGAATCAGTATCAGTGTCAATCTGTATTAGGAATCTGATTTAGATGTTTATGCCACGGGATGTAGGAGGGTCTTATGGCTTTCGGTTTGAAATGCATTTCATTCTACTGGATAGAGTCCAAGACCGTGTGGTAAAGCAGATTACATCCTGGTCTCTCTGCTGTCTGTCTGCCTGTCGCCATGGCTTCACTCGTGTTTATGGCCTGTTGTCAAGGTGACGAGGCCAGTCGTGGGCGGGGACAGCTCTCCTCGCTGTGGAAAAGATGATGGGCGTCCTCTTCCCTTTAGGAGGTCCATCTATCCAATGCACTATTAATAGAGCAGCTTGCAATTGCATTGGGCTTTTGTCATTACTAAATTTTAATTAAACTTGAATTATGTATACAAGACTGCCAAGGTCCTGCCGCTATATATATAAATATACCATATTGACGTGAGCTGCTTTACCTTTCACTCTTTGTGTTTGCAAATGATGATACAAACCCTGATGCCAAAAACACAGGTTGACACTGTTTAGATGATCTATTACATTCATTTCACATCTTGACATTTGTCATTTTTTTTCCAGAGGCATTTCAGTGGGTGGACTAATCCAATCTTTTGTCTTTAGCATGGTGTACAGACACTGAAGGTGATGACAAATGGTAAACATTTTACAGGAAGTGTCCCAACGGAGTTTGTTGTGACTGCTTTACAACATTTGATATGAAGGGAGGTGCCACCATTGACTTTCGGAGTCTAGCAGTTACAGCCTAGCATTTAGCGCAAATGCAATGACAAATTCATCTTTGTTGGGGATTCTGACAGTGCTAAAAGTCGTTTTGCTAACTTTTATCAGTCAATCAACACAATTTGCTTTGAGACAATATTGTTAACTAAAGCTTAAAAAATGTTAACCCTAAATAACCCTAAAACGTTAATACCTAAAAGTTTTATATAAGTAATTATCTTTTTTAATCCAATTTTATATTAATATTATACCAATTTCATAGTTACATGTGCCGATTAAATAATCTAAATTAATCACACATCAAATTTGAAGTTTTAAAGTCATTATTGTGTTAAAGGTGTCATGAAATGGCTTTTAAATTTTTTTATACTGTTGTCTGGGGTCAACTTATGACGTTCGCATGTTTTTACATTCAAAAACATAATGAATAAGTAATAGGCTACTTTCTGCCTTGATTTTGAGGCTCTCTGAAAAACGCTCGGTTTTGATGGGCGGGCGCACTGAAGACTTGGAAGTAAACACCCATGGCTAGGATTGGATAAGATTTGCATATTTAATGAGCTTCAGCTCCCTCAGTACATGTGGGGATTGTTTTGAAAGTGTCTGGGGAAACGCTCACAGGACTCGCGAAATGCCTTTATCAAACAAACACAATGATTCATCTCTCATCCACCCGCGATTTATTGGAATTAGTGCTGGGCGGTATGATCAAAAATTTATATCACTGTATTTTTCAAAATTATATCGGTTTCATAGTATATAACGGTATTTTTTTCCCCTATGCATGACTGGGTGGGTGTTAACCACATTTTCTACAAATTGAGAGAGGAAATACTGTAGTAGATTGACTAGAATGCCCTATTTTGCTGTCATGACGAGTGAATATTGTAGAAAAACTCCACACTAGAATTAATACAGGTTTACAAAGCCCCACAAAATGATGCTGTGCTAGACAACAACCAATAAAACACATGCAACACACTCATTACAGACACATGCATATTAAATTAAAATATGACCACGGGGAGAGAAAAAAAAGAGTTGAGGGCACCTTAAGCATTTTAAAACCCTATATAACAACAAACTGACAAAACGAGGGAGAAACGTGGAAGAACATTTAAACTGTCTAAGGATATTTTCAATACATTTAAGAGCACTACAGTCTCTGGACAAACGACACACATCAATTTAACACAGAAAGAATAACGCAGTTATATTTTTTCCATTCTTCTTTGAATTGTCAGTCTATTTAATAACTTACATCATTATCTTCTGTGTAGCAGAATAACTCAGTGTCATCGTGGTCGTGATCAGACGTACAGTTCAGTATCCTTTGCATACATTTAATTTGAAGAAGACATGATGAAATATGTGTGCATACACACTGCTGGTTCATGTTTACAGCACTAGAGTATATGAAATATGTCCATAAAAAACTTAAACGCGCTCACTCCGGTCTATATGTGCTATAATATGATCCATGTGGAGAACGTTAATCTCAGCTCCGCGCAGTAACTGCTCTCTCTCGCACGCCGCGTGTAGTTTGAATTATCCGCTGAAAATCAAAGGCTGAACCGAAAATCTCCCCCTATAACCTTAAATAGGGCATTATTTGAGGGGACAGCCATCTGTAGTGGTGTCCGAAACCATAGTGGATGTTATTGAGTGCACTCATTCAATCCCGCATTGCACCGCAATAACGAGTGTACAGCCGCTGAACACACAACGGCTGTCCAAATTCACGCACTCGTTTTCATTCACCATTTCAAGTGAACAATATAATGTAGGGAATAATAGTGAATGAGGCTTTAGGGGGTGATTTCGGACTTACCATAGGCTGAAATGCGATCTCAGCTGTGCTCTCACTAAAGTGCAACATTGAAAGTGACCCCTCGAACAGTGACGCGCTGCGCCGCGTTCCGAACGTCCGAACGCGACATATACCGGTATCATCAAAATTCATATCATAATAACATTTTTACTGGTATTCGGTATGAACCGGTATACGGCCCAGCACTAATTGGAATGTTATTTTTGTATTACTTGGCCCACCCGATCGGTGAATAACCGCGAGCCGCACACACACACACAAGCGCGCGCAAGAAAGGAATGTTAATTCACTATTTAAGATAGTCCATCGGCAGGCCAGTGATACGTTTTGGTAGCCCGTCTGAAAAACACAAAGCCCCGGGACGTTGGCCTTTGCAAGCACTGGCGTTACAAGTATGAGTCTGATCACGAATGAACCAATAACACCTTCTCCTGCCTGTGACAGCGTGCTAAGGTATGTAATCAATAGATATCAAATGATCTGTAACAATGCCATTCTAACACATATAAAAAAACATATTTTACTCACATAAGTGTGTGTTGCACTGTTCCTGTCGGATCCAATATAGGAGGCACAGCATTGTGTTTTAATCTCAATATGTCTGCAAATCCAGTCTCGACCTGTATCTTGTTTACAATCGATTCCGCGGTGAAATGAAGCGAACACACGCCCAATGTCTTACACGCGTGAGCTGGAACCGGCATGTTTATTGCTCGGTAGCGCGACCCGTTTAGCTCCACAAGTCGGAGGGTGGGCTTGAGGCGGTGCTTCTGCATTCTATTACGTCAGTTGTCGACATATTGGGAGATCTCTCATTTTCTGGACCTGGTGTCAATAAAAGCTTTTCTTTGACTAACAAGGACTTTTTCAGCTCTGAAACTTACAGGATATTCTTATATCACGATGAACTTTTATATATCAAAGGCTCAAGGGAAAGTTGATTTCTCAATTCATCACCCGTTTATATGAGAAAAGCATCAAATAGACATTACAAAAAATTTACCTAACCCTTACATGGAAATAAAAAAAATATATATATATATTTTGTGTCTTAAGAAAGTCAGTCATAAAGTTTTGGAATGACAAGAGGGTGAGTAAATTATGCTAGAATTTTCATTAAGTGAACTATCCCTTTAAGTAGATTTTAATGCAAGAATCATTCTGATTGATTGAAACATACCAATATCTGATTCTGCCCTATGGACTGAATTGATCCACACAGTGATTTATTTGTTTGTCAGATGCTTAGAAATCAGAACACGCTAAAAGGCTGATGTGCCTTTTTAGCCTAAGGAAAGTGCCACAATGCTTCCTGACAGTTTGACTCATCACCTGTGCTTGTCTCCAATCAGCATCTTACCAAACAGTGTTCAGGATCAGTGCGTAGTGACCGATCTCTCACTCAGCACCCAGTCAGACACCATCAGCAGTGGCGAGAGAGCACTACTGACCCCAGAGCAGGTCAGGGGTTATCTTTAAGAAAAGAACAAGCTAACAAAAGCAACTGGCCTTTAACCCCGTTCATTCTGCTCTTTAGAGCGCTGAGAGCTAGCTGCCGTTTTGCTTTAGAAAGTCTGTATGTAGAATATGCTGTTGCAGGAAGTTTACAGGTTTATTTATAGGTTTAGTTTAGTTTTGATGTAATTCAGGTTAGGAAGGTCACAGCATAACTGTGGTTTTGCACTGAAATGTTGGAGAATTTCACCTAGTTGACATTATTGGCTGTGAAAAAGACGCCTGCGCCATATTTGTATATATTTTGGGATAAGTTTTCTGTCGTGCACCCATCTTTTTGCGAACAACTGTTTAATATTTACTGATTTCCATTTCTAAGGAAATAATGTCTCCGATCAAATGTTTTTTGTAGCTTTTACCATTTGATTGATTTCAGACCTTCCATTGTTTGAAGCTCAATTCATTTTCATGAAAAAAACTGTGACTTGCCAGGCAGCCAACGGTTTTCTGCCTTGGTGACTAAGAGTGTAACCTTGAAATAGTCAGAGAAGCCTTTTGAACCCGACCTGGCTTCATCGAACGTATTGGCAGTTCAAACTCGATTAGTTGATTTTTATCTTCAATATTGAAGGCACTTTGGAGCGTTCCCCAGCCTTCGGCCTTTCTCTCGTGCTCCCTGGGTGCTCAGCCCGTTCGACCTCTCTGTTGTCTCAGCGCTCATAAGTCATTTAAACACGCTTTTAATAGTGTTAGCCTACGTCGAGCTGGCGTTTAGCCCGTGTTGGGGCAGCATGTGGTGAGGGAGAGGATAGAGAACCTGAAAAACAGAAGGGGTCACAGGCTGGGGTCAGCATGGGGCACTTAGCTCCCTTTACTATGAAAACTGCATAATTTGATTTGTGAATGAGGATGAGGGAGGAGAAAAAAGCATTCAGTTTATTCTCCAGGAGAACCAGCTGTTTAAGAGAGAGAAAGTCACATTGAAGTACCAAAATTGTTTAATATACAAAATGAAAGGCATGAAAATACCCCAAAATTGATTTAAAAAATCATTTGGTCAAATTACATAAATTCAAAGGAAAACATACTGGGCCTCATTCATGAAACTTTCGTAAATATATGAGCAATTTCGGTGTAATTTGCGTGTAAAATGGACCTTTATACGAAAACTCTCCTCCAGATTCACAAACGCTTCGTATACCACAGATTCGGTAGTTAAACGTGAGTATATTAATGAATTCCAAACATGCATAAATAGGATGCGTGTGCACGCTCATTCATAATTAGCATAATCCCCGCCCATGAGTTACAACTGCAAATGACGTGTGCAGGAACGCTGTGGAATCTTCTGGAATTCTTTCTCAGGTATGGCTCCGGTATTTTGCATAAATGCTAAAGAGACTTATTGACCATATGCCTAGCAATAAATATTCAATTATCGTGTGTCCACCAAAGCATTTTTAGCCAGGTAAAAAACTCTTCTGAAAGCGGCCAGCTGGTGGTGCTTGGAAGCACTTTGCAAGGGCAACGTTTTTCTAGCTGAGAAACTTTGGTTGCTATGATACAGAATATTCATGGCAGTAATATGTTACTATATCTAATTTTGAAGAATATTACTGAATATAAAAAAGGCAGTAAAAAGCAGTATTAACTTCTCCATTATTGTTGTTCATTCGGTGTACCAGTGGGATGATTGGTCGGTGTAGTTTTTGTCCCGCCCCTGCTCCTCTGTGATTGGACGGCCTGGTAAAAAGTGACGGTAACGAGCACTGCCTATTACCCAACGTTCAACAGTAAAAAATGTTTTAAAAAGACGGGGCAAATTAACTCTTGAAATATTATTCTGGTACAAAGTGCATCAAAATGCAATGTCATCAGTTTGCCTAAATTAGAACACAGAACGTTCAATTTTTTACGTTTACAAGTGGTAGTGAGCAGGTGTATATTTCTTTCGTACCAACTAATAAAGTAACATTTTGAAAATACGAACATTTTCGTGGATCCGAAAATTTACGTCAGAGCGGCTTTACGAACGAGTTACACACACATTCGTTCTGCTCAGTGTTTCATTAATGTGGCCCATTGTTATTGAATTATTTAAACCACTTAAACAATTTAATAATCAGTTATTTACATACATTTCAATTTTATCATTTTTTTCATATTTAATTACTATTTAAATTTATTTAATATTGAATTTTATTATTTTAATATTATTCAATATTTAAATATTACCTGTCCAAAAATTGCATTGTAAAAAGTGATCAGCTGATTTAAATAAAGTGAGGAAACTCACTTTTGAGTAAATAAACTTCACATAACATAATTTTTTCAATTACGCATTTTACATTAAAGTACCCCAAAAATGCCCCAAAATTCACTTTAAAAAATTCAAATTTCAACAATTTAATAATCAGTTATTTACATACATTTCAATTTTATTTTTGTTTATTTATTTTTCATATTTAATTACAATTTTATTTATTTAATATTGAATTTAACAATTTTGATATTATTAAATTTAAATATTACAATGACATGCAAATGGCACTGTAACGGTCCAAAAGCTTAATGCATATTTAAAAAAATTAAGTTATGTGGAATTGTCAAATTTGCATAACTTTCATTTTTAAGTAAGTTATTTTAAGTCAGCTGATCACTTTGTACAGCGTATAGACAAATACAGATTGATTTCACCAAATTACTGTTCAAGTTTGTTTTGGCGTTTGATTTTGGCCATATTTAAAGGGTTTTATTTTTCTGTCCTCACTATCTACACTGTAAAAAACATTCAGAGAAATTTACGCTAAAAAACTGCATCTACGTTTGCCAGAAATCTACCGTAAAAAATATGGTAGCAAGTCTAGCAAAATTAGGTTTTGCTGATATAACTTAAATTTACAGTAAAAAAAAAAAACGTATTTCATTACCTGATATAATGTTAATATACAAACTTATTGAAGTACACCAAAAACAGGTGGTGATGAGTCACATGATGAATCAAAGCGCATCATAAGCAGCTTTTCCACAAGCTGAGAAGGTAAATACTAATATATACTGTAGAAGGTGCACAGAGTCATTCAATCAGATACTTAAACACTATCATAGTAACACACATGAAACTAAAGTAATGCAATAAACAATCATTTGACAACATTAGATGTAACATAAAACCCAAATGTACATAACTGAAAAAACTAAGGAGAAAGTTATTTCAACGAAAATAGATCATACGTGAAGTGTCTCTGGGAATTATACAAAACTCTAAATTTAACTGTATTTTACTGTAAAATTACATTTAATGTAAAGTTAGATCTATTACAGTTATTTACAATATATAGTAAGGAAACGTACTGTTAACCAGGTTTTTACAGTAGCATTTTTACAGTCTTTTTCTGTTGAAATCGGTTGCAATCCATTAAAAAAATCCTCCATTTGACTGTTCTAGAAAATACCATAATAAACATAAGAAGGTAGTAGAAATAATATAAAGATGAATTATGATTTAGAACTTCGATTATTCTTTCTACATCTAGATTTTTTTAGTAGTTTTCTTCCTGAAACATTCGTGATATGTAGCCAATATAAATGCCACAAGGAAGTAGTTTTCACCTTAGCAACAGCAAATTCATATTTACATTACTTTATCTTCAGCATCAGCACTAAAACCTTCGCTTTAGCTCTGCTGAGTCGTCCTGCTTTTAACATTGTTTGAAATCCCACGTTCTACCGATTTCAAAACAAATCCGAGCCTTGAGAAAGAAACGGAGTATAGTAAGAGAAAGAGTGCAGGGGGAGACGGGAGAGCGAGAGAGAGCAGCGGTCCTCCTGCCAGTAGAATCCTTTTGTTGAGGTCAGAGTTCAGCTGCTGTGCTGCTATTGGCTGAGGAAAGGTGAAATTAAAACCACTGTAAACTTTTGACCCTGCCGGAGCTGCGCAGGAACGCCCAGGACACAGTTTGGAATGGAGCCTACGCTCTTCCTCTGTTTACTCGGAGAGAGGGAGAGAGGGAGGGAGGGAGAGAGCGAAGGCTGGAAAATGGAATCGACACAGTCACAGTCTGGAATGAATAAGTTGTTCACCCGCGCAGAGCAGTCAACATGAGTTCAAGAAAAAATTAAAAAAAACTCAGATGGAAAAAAACGAGAAATGCAGTGGGGTTTTCGGCTACACAAGTTTCTTTCTTTCTCTCTTTCTTTCTCTTTTCTCCCTTCTTTCTGGGTTCAGAAATCCATGGATGTTTTTCAGAGTGGAGCTGTGCTCTTTAAATGGGCTTTTTTATGAGGAAAATGAGGCCCACCCTCTGCTTTTTCCATTTGCTGTCTTTATGTGTTTGAAAGAGTGGATGCTACATTAGCTCACTGGGTAAACTGGACTATATGACCCCCCCCCCCACTCTTTATTTGCTACTTTTCTCCCTCACTTTTTCTTTCCCTCCATGTTTTTTTCTTCCGTCAGGCTGCTGAAAGCCCCTCTGTCATAGATTAATGAATGAATTAGCATAGGATGGACTTTGTTCAAATACATTTTTTTGTACCCCCATGCATGCTTGCTTGTTCTCTCTCTCTCTCTCTCTCTCTCTTGCGGAGGTGATTTTGCCAGCGTTTGTTTCATTTTGCCTGAACTCTGCAGTTTTTGCTCTGCATTGTTGGTACGAGGTATATGTGCCAGTTTCTTGAAGGAGAGGGGAGGCGAACGTTCAAACGCTGTCTCTGTCTCCTCCCTAATCTAGTACTTAGACGGGTAATGTGTGTATGTGTTGCTATTGCACAGCAGGAATGACTGGTTATCTGGTGGTCTGTTACAGTAACACAGTTGGATTAACAGATTTATTGTTATGAATTACAAAGTGGGCCTGTGGCGCACCCATAAGCAACACCACATACACATTAGGGCTGCACAATTAATCGGATTAAAATCGAAATTGCGATATGGCCTGGTGTGATGTGGTATTATTAAACCTCAAAAGGCTGTGATTTAATTCAATAAATATAAATGCATAGTGTGCCTCACACACAGTGAACTAGAGTACTGTGATCTGCTTCTTATCTACTGCTCATTCTTCAGGCACACGTGGCTTGTAATATGATGTGTTCGTATTTGCTGCATTTCATTGGTTTTAAAGAGGCTTATTATTAGTCTATAATAATAATAATAAATGTTGTATACATTTATATTAATATAATGTATATGATTTATTAGGAAATACCATAAAAACAGTAATATTATGAAATATAATTACAATTTAAAATAAAGATTTGGATATATTTAAAAGTAATTTATTCCTGTGATGGCAAAGCAGAATATTCAACACCATTACTCCAGTCTTCAGTGTCACATGATCCTTCATCATTCTAATATGATGATTTTCTGCTCAAGAAACATTTTTTGTTATAATCGATGTTGAAAAAAGTTGCTGCTTAATATTTATTTTTGTAGAAACTGTGATATGTTTTTTTCAAGGCTCTTTAATGAATAGAAAGTCTAGTTTTTACAATGACAATAACAACAAAAATGATAGCATCAATAGTAACGAAGTCCACGTATAATGTGAAATCAAAAAGAAACTGCACTCACAATCCATTTTATACTATAATGTGACAGTTTTACAAATTAAACTAGATTTTCAACAAGAGGAAGAAAAAAAAAGTAGAATATTTTTATTTGTATTCATCAGGAATTTATCAGACCATGAAAAGTGGACATTCCGTACTAGAATGAATTAGTTTGTGCACAACCCGTTGATCATGGGACATGTCAGTGTTGCATGCCTTGTTTTATCTAAGCCTTTGAGATGAAACATTTTGAATGTTCATTTTGCATATCTTATTGCAGTTGAAATCACAATACTACAAAATATTCGCAGTATGAAATTAAATTGTGCACCTTAATACACAGGTATGGCCATGTTGCTATAACATTTTTTAATAGTTTAAAGGGGTCATGAATTGAGAAATCAACTTTTCATTCAGCCTTTGATATATAAAAGTTCATCGTGATATAAGAATATCCCGTAAGTTTCGGAGCTGAATACTTCCTTGTTAGTAAAAGAAAGACTTTTATTGACACCAGGCCCAGCAAACGCTCAATCTCAGAATGTGCCAATCGATTCGTGGAGCTAAATGGGAGCACTAACGGGCAATAAACAAGCCGAAGATAGCAAGATATTGCGCTGTGCCGGGTTGTGGAAGAACACAGTTTTTACCAAAACGTAAGCCCGTTGGCAGGCCGGTGAATCTTAAATAGTGAAATAACATACCTTTCTTGATGTGCGTTGTTCACTCTCTTGACTTGATATTTGAAGAAAAAATACAATCGCGGAAGTTTTGATAGTTTTCGCTGATTTGTCTTACTCTGCAGTGAGGCTTGTGTGTGTGTTTGATAAAGACATTTTGCGGGCCCTGTTGTGGGCGAATCATTCCGGTTGCCATTTCCCACACGCTTTCAAAACAATCCCTCACGTTGGACTCATGGGGGAGACGGAGCTCATTATAATATGCAAAGCTTATCCAATCAGAGAAGTGGGCGTTTACTTCCAAGTCTTCAGTGCAGCACGGCCATAAAAACGAGCGTTCCATGAGAGAGGCTCAAAACCAGGGTCGAAAATAGCCTATTAATTATACATTATGATGTTTTTGAATGTAAAAGCCTCGCAAACGTCATTAGTTGACCTCAGACAACAGTATAAAAACATAAAAAAGCCAGTTCATGACCCCTTTAATGGAAGGAAAGTGTGCTCACAAAACACAAAGAATTTGCCTTTATTGTGATCGTTTTAACTTGATGATTTCATCACCTAGCCCGATTTTCTCTTTAAGACATTACACCTCAGATATCTGTTTCATTGATAGACTGTGAGTTAGTCCAGATTTGGGACAAGTGAACCATGTGTCAGTACGCTTGAGCTCAGATAATGCAGCGAGGTGTTACTGCGAAAAGCTTTTGGATGTCTGCACATGTACACACATGCTTGGCACATGTCTGCGTGTCTGGGCTGTTCGCTATTGTTCTCTCTCTTGCTTTTTCTCACCCTCCTCCTCCTCCAATCATAACCAGTCTCTGTCCCTTGTTCTTGTTCTGTTTTCTTTCTCTTTTCCTCTCCCTCCCTCCTTTCCTTTTTGTTCTACCTCAGCTCATCCTTTGCACTTGCTGCCTCGCTCCTCTGTGCTGCAGAATGGAGCCGTCCTGAGTGGTCATGCAGGGTCTATCGCAGAGAAAGAGAGCGGCGACCAGTAACTTGTGCCACCTCATCCTCCTCTTGCACCGTGTCTGAATAAATTTTTGCCACAGTTCATTTCCTCGTTTTGAAAAGGCAGAGTGTGTGTGTGTGTGTGTGTGTGTGCATGCCGTATTGTCTGCAGAGTTTTTGTTGTGTGTGTGTGTTTGTTATTAAGTGAGTGTTTCACTGAGCTCAGATTTCATGCTTTATTTCAGGCTCGGCCAGAATGTGGAGGCTATTCTGGGTCTGAATGGCTCTTGCTTTAGTCATTCTTCATCCATTCCTACATCTCTTCTGTTTCTTTACATGCTCCATTCATCTGTTTTTAGATTAGATTAGATTAGATTAGATTCAACTTTATTGTCATTACACAAGTACAAGTACAAGGCAACGAAATGCAGTTTAGGTCTAACCAGAAGTGCAATAGCAGCAAGTGCAGGATATACAATGGATGCGTAAGTGCAGGACATGGATATGTACTGAATATGTATAAATATGTATAAATAGAGAGACGTTATTACTATAAACAGAACTGAATTTACAGGTGAATATGTACAGTGAATAAATATACAGATGGCTATTACTATAAAAAGAATTTACAGGTGAATATGTACTATGAATACAATATACAGATGGCTATTACTATAATCAGAATTTTACAGATAGAGGTATACAATAATATGTTAGGCTAATATGAGGAATAGCAGTGGATTAGGGTAGTGCAATAAATTATGGACAGAGCTATCCGGAAAAAAAAGTGTAAAGTGCAGTGGAAAGTGGTTGCATATTACATTTAGAAGTACAGTGCAAAAATGCAAATGTAAACATTGGTACTATAAATACAGTCAGCAGTGCAAATGAGCATAATCCAGTTAAGATATGGCAGTGTAAGATGCATATGTAAACAGTTGTTACTGTGATAAACAGTCGGTAGTGCAAATAACAAAGTGAAGGTGGATGTGAGGTAGGAGAGTTATCAGTATATGAGGGAAGTGGATCAGCGGGGGTTTGAGTTCAATAAAGAGACAGCTCTGGGGAAAAAACTGTTCTTTAGTCTGCTGGTCCTGGTCCGGTGGATCCTGAAACGCCTGCCGGAGGGCAGGAGAGAAAACAGTCTGTGGGCTGGGTGAGAGGAGTCCTTGAGGATGCTGCGAGCTCGATGCAGACAGCGTTTCCTCTGGATGTGCTCGATGGCAGGCAGTGGAGTCCCTGTGATGCGCTGGGCAGTTTTCACCACCCGCTGCAGTGCCTTGCGCTCCGCAACAGAGCAGCTCCCATACCACACTGCCACACAGTTGGTCAGGATGCTTTCTATTGCGCAGCGGTAGAAGTTCACCAGGATAGCCGAGGAGAGCTGATTCTTCCTCAGTGTCCTCAGGAAGAAGAGGCGCTGGTGAGCCTTCTTGACCAGGCTGGAGGTGTTGGTCGTCCACGACATGTCCGCCGAGATGTGGATCCCCAGGAACTTGAAACTGGAGACACGTTCAACAGCCATTCCATTGATGTGGATGGTGTCGTGTGTGCCTCTTGACTCCTTCCTGAAGTCCACGATGAGCTCCTTCGTTTTGGTGGTGTTGAGGAGCAGGTTATTATCAGCGCACCATGTGGCCAGGTGCTGGATCTCTTCCCTGTAGGCAGTCTCATCGTTGTTGCTGATGAGACCAATCACCGTAGTGTCGTCCGCAAACTTGACGATAGAATTAGATCCATACACAGGCTTGCAGTCGGCGGTGAAGAGGGAGTAGAGAAACGGGCTTAGCACACAGCCCTGTGGTACACCAGTGTTGAGTGTGATGGATGTGGAGCAGGTGAATCCTGAACGAACATTCTGGGGTCTGTCAGTTAGGAAGTCCAAAATCCAGTTACACATTGAAGTGTTGATGCCCAGGTCTCCAAGTTTAGCTATTAACTTGGATGGGATGACAGTGTTGAATGCTGAGCTGAAGTCAACAAACAGCATGCGTGCATACGTGTTCTTATGGTCCAGATGGGTGAGCACAGAGTGCAGTGCCATGGAAACGGCATCCTCTGTGCTCCTATTGCTGCGGTAGGCAAACTGGTGTGAGTCCAATGTGGATGGTATAGAGTCTTTTAGGTGTTCCAGGACCAGCCGCTCAAAGCACTTCATAACGATGGGTGTGAGTGCTACAGGGCGGTAGTCATTAGGGCACCTCGGGTTAGAGTGTTTCGGCACTGGCACAATGGAAGTGCGTTTAAAGCATGTCGGTACAGCTGCTTGGGCAAGAGACAGGTTGAAAATGTCTGTAAAAACCCCAGCGAGCTGCTCCGCACATGCCCTGAGAACACGTCCAGGGATGTTGTCTGGTCCAGCAGCCTTGTGTGCGCTGATCCGGCTCAGTGCCTTGCAGACATCTGTGGAGGAGAGTGTGATTGGTGGGTGGTCAGCTGAGGGTTTGAGCTTGGTGGCAGTTTCTCTGTTGTCTCTTTCAAAACGAGCATAAAAGTAATTTAGCTCGTTCAGGAAGTTGACATCAGTGGCTGCGGGGGTGGAGTGGGGGGGTTTGTAGTCACTGATGGCCTGGATGCCCTGCCACATGCGTCGAGGGTCAGAGTTGGAAAAGTGACCCTCTATCTTTAGCTTGTAGCAGTGCTTGGCCTTTTTGATGCCCCTCTTCAGGTTTGCCCTGGACGTACTGTAGGCTTGTGCATCACCTGATTTGAAGGCAGTATTGCGTGACTTCAGCAGGAGTCGCACTTCCCTGTTCATCCATGGCTTCTGATTAGGGTATGTGGTGATCTGTTTCTGGGTTGTAACACTGTCGATGGTGGTATTGATATGATCCAATACAGAGGAAGTGAATGAGTCAATGTCCGTGTGAGCGCCACTGGTGGCTTGAGAAGCAAACATACTCCAGTCTGTGTTTAGAAACCTTTCCTGGAGTGTGGAGTCTGCCCCCGCAGGCCACACCTTGATGGTCTTTACTGATGGCTTCACACGGTTGATGAGGGGTGAATATTTGGGTGATAGAAACAAAGAGAGGTGGTCTGACTGTCCCAGGTGGGGGAGGGGTGTCGCAACGTAAGCTCCAGCCATGTTTGTATATACATGGTCTAAGGTTTTGTTTCCTCTGGTGTGGCAGGAAACATGCTGGTGAAACTTGGGTAGCACTGACTTTAGGTTTGAATGATTAAAGTCACCTGCAACAATAAACGCAGCTTCCGGGTGATCAGTCTGTTGTTTACTGATGGCTGCGTGAAGTTCTTTCATAGCAAGCTTGGCATCAGCATCGGGTGGAATATAGGCTGCAGTGATAATAGTGGAGGTGAACTCCCGCGGTAGATAAAACGGTCTACATTTAACCATGAGAAACTCCAGGTTAGCTGAACAATGACTCCCAACAATAGCAGAGTTTGTGCACCAAGCTTTGTTAATATAAATGCACAATCCACCCCCTCTGCTCTTCCCGGAGCCATCTAGTGTTCTATCCGCCCGGAGTGTGTGGCGTCCCGCTAGCTCAATAGCGGTGTCCGGTATTCCGCTGTTTAACCAGGTTTCAGTGAAGATTAGGACGTTACAGTTCAAAAGTTTCTTACTGTGTGTAATGCTGAGTCGAATCTCCTCCATTTTGTTCACTAGCGATCGTACATTGGCAAGGAAAATGCTGGGTAAAGAGAGCCGGTAAGGAGTTAGCCTTAGCTTAGCTCTTAGACCTCCACGCTTACCCCGTCTTTGTTTACGATCACAGCGCCGCCTTCTAGCACTTCCGCCCGGCCGGGCAGAGCGCATCGCCTCGGGCGTCCTAGCGATCTCAGGAAGGAGTTGAAGATTGTCCATAAAACTGTCGGAAATTCGCAAACCAATATCCAAAAGCTCACAGCGGGTGTACGATGTAAAAGCACAACTGTTCTGTACGAACAGACCCGAGATGAACAAGAAAAATACCGCAAAATTGCAGAATCTGGAGAGACGCTGAGCCTCGCGATCTACTCGCGCCGCCATCTTGGCCAAATAAAGATGCATTCCATTCATTCACACAATATACTGACTAATAGTATCTATGATGTGTGTTCACATTGTGACTACATGAGCCCTAGTCTCAACGAAAACATGACTGGGCAGATATATGTGATGTCACATGTATAGTACTTGCCTGACCCTCAAAAACAAGCTCCAGTTAACCGCAATCATGTAATTAGCTGGCTTATGCCATTTGAAATGGTAGGCTGAAGGGTACTGTACAATACTATGTTTAATATTAAATTAGGTTTATTATTTAATATCAGTTTAATATTATATTAATGTGATATTCAAGAGGACTAGCTTCACTGCAAGTAAAACTAAAGTGGATCAAAACATTGACTGCGTAGTAGTAGTTGTAGTAGTAGTAGTAGTAGTAGTAGTAGTAGTAGTAATTATAATTAATAATAATACTTTTATTATTATTCAAACTAACATCAATATATCAGATCTAATATTTCAGTGCAAGTTAAACTGAAGTGAAAAATTAAATCGGAATAATAATATAATGTTATTTGCTGATTCATAACGCTTCGAAGCTTCATGATGCTGTATTTTGAAATCGGTCATCACTATATAAGTTGTTGTTTAGGTGTTTTTTGCGCACAAAAACTATTCTCGTCGCTTTATAAAGTTATTGTAGAACCACTGTAGTGAGATGGACTTTGTAACAACGTCTTTAGTACCTTTTATGGTTCTTGAGAGTGTACAGTGCATTGTGCCAATGGAGGCCTTTCTGAGCCATCGGATTTAAACTAAAATATCTTCTTTTGTGTTCCGAAGATGAACGGAGGTCTTACGGGTGTCGAACGACATGAGGGTAAGTAATTAATGACAGAATTTTCATTTTTGGGTGAACTAACCCTTTAATGTTCGCTGACATCCTCTATTATATCGTCTGCGTCGCCCAGTCATACGGTCTCAAGATTAATGCGGACAAGATGAAAGTATTGACAACAGACGCAACGCCGGCCATTGTTCATCTAGATGCCGACCAAATCGAGCATTATGGTACAAGAGAAGTAGCGACCACAGCAGAGGTCCACACTCGAATTGTCAAGCAGCCGCAACCTTTGCTTGCCTCAAGTGGTGCCCTCCACTAAAACCAAGGTTCTCCTCTTTCAGACCCTAATCCTGCCAGTCCTCATCTATGGATCAGAAACTTGGACGTTACTCAGACTACCTGGCCAAACTTGAGGTCTTTTAAATGCGATGCTAATGCCAGATTGTACAAGCCTCCTTTTGCGACCGGCTACAAAATGAGGATATTCGTTGCCAATGCGAACATCAGCTGACGATCGAGGAGCAGATTCAGAAACAGTGACTGCAACTACGTCTGTAGAATTACTTAGTCACTGCAGGCTACCATACAAACCCCTCTGGCAAAATCGACCTGCCCAGTGGTGGAAAGTCCAACGAACAGGATCAAACCGGTTGATGAAGATCGAGAAATCGATGTCTTAACCTCAACGAGGCCAGGTCCGCGGCCATGGACCCCCTGGCATGGAAACGTCTTGTATTCGAAAGGAGCGTCAGCGGCCGACCGCGGCATATAAGCATAATAAAAACAGCAACATAAAATGTCCCAGAATGTCGGCCCCGTCCTGCTTCATACCACAGTGCAACATTTATAAAACGTTTATCAGCTCATCCATGAACAGTCCCGTCAGATTCCTTTCCATCGGCTGTGGAGGCGAAGACGTCAATTTTGTTTTGAATAAGCGAAGTCTAGCAGCGAAACTTACATACTGTGCCATCAACATTTTGTCAGAACCCCTAATAAATCACATACCTAGTAATTACACATAATCATGGGAGAATCGTGATCTCTATTTGAAACGAAAAAAATGTGATTCTCAATTTATCTAGAATCGTGCCGCTCTACTGGAATGTTATATTGCAAATACAAAGTGAACAGTTTTTTTATTAAAATTCACGTTTTGGTCTTTTTAAAGTGAATGAACATGAAATGGCATTAACAAACCTATTTGGCTCCTTTAATGTGTCATTTTCCCAGTATAACCGGGTATTCAATGAGAACAAACTGTCTAATGTGGCATTTGCTGTCCTCTGCTCTGACAGTGCATGGAGAGTGTCTTGCATTCCCTTCTCTGTAAGTGGCAGTTTGGTTTAAAACATCTCTAGTTTGATAGAAAATGGCAAATGGAGTTTTTACGAGGCATTGAAAATAAGCTAATAACATCTTTAATCTCAAAGCATGATTGAAGCATGTTTTGTTAAATAGCTTGATAGACCTTTTATTGCACATGGAGCACAGACAGTCGCAGGTGCCGTTGACATAATTATAAGTCTGTTTCTTTTCAATAATGTATTTCTCCCTTTAACTCAGTGTGATAGTTTTGAATGGCCCACTGCTGATATGTATGGAGAAGGGGGTCTGAGGTGCCGAGGTGGACTGTGTGTTGTGTGTTTGTGGCGACAGGAGGCAGCCCCATCAATAATGCAGGTTCTCTCTGTATGGGGTCAAGGCATGATGGGATATTAAGACGTTACCCTACTGGTCGTCAGGGAAACAGGCAGAGGAGACCACATCAATTGGGAAGGGTGTTGTGGTTTTGTAGCCTGCATCTGTCAAATTTGTAGTCGGTAAATCTCTAGTTTTTCATATCTTAATTTTCATTTATAAATTATTCTTTCCCCTCCAGCCAGTGTATTAGTATCCATAAAACGTGACACATGCATTTGTATTTACAAATAACCATTGAATTCATTGCTTCTGCATTTTAAATTGTACAACAGAATCGGAAAAAAAGATTGAGGTATTATTACATTTAGGTGGGCGACGTATAGAATGCCACACAATAAATGCATGGTGATTTGGTAGTCAGTTATAAAATAACATTGTGAATATTGCAGTGTTTTTAAGTGCAGCAAAATACCAGAAGTGCCGCATTCCAAGGACGAGAATCCATGAACCGCATTATTATAAAAAATATATTGTGAAATATCAAGGTCTGCGATTCTTTTAAATATGCGCTGCAGGCGAATCTTCTAGCCAGTGTGTCTTAAAAAAAACTCTTTAGTGTACACATGGCCTAAATACTGCTCCACAAACATGAGTCTCTGCACGTGCTGTTTGTTTTGGTTTTAGTGTTCTTTTGTAAAGATGTGGCCAATTAGTAAAGATTAGTGGACATTTTAATTGAATGTTGTTTGGCCAATATTAAACAAGGGTTTGATCATGCTGTTAAGTGTAACAACAACGATCACCAGGCCGTTGGCGCCCTCTGCAGGCATCTGTTATAATACGTAATGTAAATACAGTAATTTGATTGTTTATCTTATAAATATTACATAATGTGTTTTAAAAGTGTTGTTCAATAAAACCATATGATTACTTGCTTTTGATACTTCATTTGAACCAATTATTATTGCTATTATTATATGTATTTTAATTCCTTTTAAAGGCTATTGTTCACTTAGTTTTTTTTGTGGTAATAAAAATAGACCTATCAGATACTCGATTAATCATCAAATTAATCGTCCGATTACCAAAATAATCGTTAGTGACAGACAGTCCCAAATGTGTCTCAAGTGGTGGTAGAGTTGGAAAGTTCAGTTCCTTTCCATTGCTTAAATTCAAATTGCCTGTTTCGAGTCAATCCGTTCAAATGTCCATGGGTAAAAAATAAATCTACAGTACAGAGTTGTAGAATATGGCTTCTTAACATCAATGAAACGAAAGGAAGTTCTTATTAAGAGAGTGATAGATAAGATGGGTGGAGGTGAAAGATGAAGTGCCCACAGAAAGACAGACAGACAGATTAGCTTCGAAGAGACAGAACAGAAGAACCAGTTTAGCCCATGAGGTTGAATATGTAAATATGATTGCAAAGAGCCAGCAGGCTTTTTCCAGGAAGAGGAAGTTGTGACGCAGAACTCTGTGTGTGTGGGAAGGCGCAAACAGGATGCCTGTTTTTTGCTGCTTCCTGATTCGGATAATCTCGATAACTTTCCCATTAAAATATCCACGTCCAGTCTTTATGAGAATAATGGCTCTTTGCTTAGAGATGCTCATCTGGTGCATTCTGGAAGCAGCAGTTTCAAGAGCTCAGCTATAATGAGCGGTGCTCTTGTGTGTGTTTTTATCAGATTCTCGGTTCACCTTTTGAACCTCTGAAAGATTTGGAACTGCATCACTGTATAATGGAGCAGTAATGTCCTTAAAACCCATTCACCATCCCGAAACATAAGAGCGACATAGGCAGAAGTTCCACTCTTTCTTGTATCCTTGATTCTGCTATGAGCTTCTACATTCCACGTCTCCTGCTTAATTAAAAGCGCATGTGAAGTGCTCATCCTTGGACTGAAGTTGTCTCACTCTTGCTCTTTTTCTTTCTCAGTATTTTGCTTTGACTCGTTCCTCACATTCGCATTCACACGCACCCTCGCTCTCTCATGCTCTCTTGAACAGAATGTTGATGTGGTGTCTGGTTTTGTTGCAGGTGCACTAGGAACTGTACATGAATGGAGTAGTAAAAGAACAGTTGAAGTGAAAATTCTCTCATTTACTCTTTCATTTCTGCTGAAAAATCAGCCTAAGCTGGTTTACTCGTCTCAATTGGCATTTAACTGGTTTTGACCAGCTAAAAAGTGCCCAAAACCCCTTTTGGATCCAGCCAACAGATTGGATATTGTTAGGTATGTCATTCTAAGGGTGTTTTTGCACTTGTAGTTCGGTTTGCTTGGTTCGTTTGGTCCAAAAAATGTTTACCCCTGGTCCGGTTAGCACTCACAGTGACATTTTAACACTGACTGAATCTAAAGATACTGACCCTAAAGGCACAGGGATACGCTCACAACCTGATTGGTCGGCTTTTATTATGTATATTTCTTGACAGAATTTTCTGAACATCCAAAACAATGCTGTGTGCTGGGCTAAATGCATCCATTGCATATGCGTAGCCTATATATGAAGGTATTTTGACCAGTTGAGAACTCGTGAAGAGTTTATAAAATGTGTGTAAAATGAGTCAAAACAGCGGCAGGAATCCCTCCGTCACACACATAAACGAAGAAGACGCGGTTCTGATACCTGTACTGAACTCTTATAGGCAAAATCTCGACTATAACAGGAACAAACAGGTATGCTTGCACATTGTGTGACATTATGTCCTGTTTTTGGATCGTTTACGCCTTTGGTACGTGTTTTTCATTCATACCACGCCAGAGTTCGTTTAAAAGCTGGCAGAGACTCATCTTTTCAGAGGTCTGTCGGCTTGTTTTGGTGCGCACCAAAGTTGAGATGGCAGCGTTCACAATTATTCAAATGAACCGCATTAACAAAGCAATCGCACCAAACATGCAAGTGTGAACACACCCTAAATCCACATGACTTGTAAATTACCTTTAGATTCAATAATTGAACCTAATAGGGAAATGACAACACCATAAGCATCATAAAATAGTCCAAGCGGCTCATTCACAATATTCAGATCTTCTGAAATCCTATGATAGGATTTTATGTGGGGAACAGCCCAAATTTGAGTTGTTACTGACAATTTGCCACTCTGTCATTGCTGTCGAATCTCATTTGCATTCATGTATATTCAGTAAAAAAAAATTGATTGGATTAGATTTCTATGTATGTTGTGAATTTGGTCATGGCTAAAGACGTTTGTTTGGCACAACATGCAGCGGAGAACCACAACTCCTTATCCTTGCTTAAATATGTTACAATGATGAATCATGCCAGTTATTGAGGTTTCTCTTACACATAAAGCTATTAAAGGCCACAAAGTTCATTGACCACTTTTGTGATCAATCCCGGGTGCTTTTCTTCGCTAATACACTCTCCCTAATACACATTTGGAACAGTTTGTAGAGCTGCACAATTAATCGCTAAAAGATTGCGATCTCAATGCGAACACCCACACGATCTTATTCCAAAATGACACTGATTCTCTGGTGTCTATTAAACCTTAAAATCTGTGTTTGCGCGACTGTTGAGCCAGAGAGAGCCGTTGTCATGTATATGAAACGGCTTCACAAATACTCTTTTCAACCACACAGTATCATTATTTCTATTACAAATATTCAAATGATCACAGAAGTACTGGGATTAAAGTTTATAGTTCGGATATAAACACTGAGTAAATAAACTATAGAAAGTAACTTGGCGCTTCAAATAACGATTATATCCATTACATCATTACACCAGTAGGTGGCAACAAGTGACTGTTAAAAAATTTATTTGTCATTGAATCATTCATTCAAGAGATTTGTTTATCGTGATCTTTATTTGAACCAAAACAATCGTGATTCTCATTGGCAGAATTTTCAATTTTGTTTGAAATATTTCTTTAATGTCTTGGCTAGATTTGAATGCCTTGACCTTAAAGCAAGGAACACACCAAACCGACGCCGACCAACTAGTGGCAACGAAAGCAGACTGCTGAGTTGGCTCACTTTGGCTAAAGTCGGCAGCGTCTGGGTCCAAAGTTGCCTTGACACACCAAGCAGACGCTCGACATCCAACGGCCAAGCAAGTAGCACATCCGTTCTGTACCTGCGTAAGAGTAAATTGCTTTCTGTACCAGCTGGTGGCAGAAGTCTGTTATTCAAAGCGGGAAACCGGAAGAGCTACAGGGATATAAACAAAGCTCCTCATAATCTCGCTCACCACAGGCGATGACTTCTGTTTTTTTTTCTTGTGCACTGGTTCGCTAGCTGAACAGCCAATCAGAATGATCAGAAGGCCCGACTGACCGACAAGCCCAGACGAAAAAGACTGTAAAATAGCCGACGAGGACCAACATCAGCGACGCTGCGAAACACACAGAGAAAACTTAGTTGGCCGACGCACGAAAACTGCCCGACGACCGATCGTCAGCTTGGTGTGTTCCAGGCTGAACAGTCATGAACGGTTATCTGGCTCTATCATTTTGTTTTACTCCACTGCAGAGTTCAAGGAGAAAGAAAGGGTAAAAGAGATCTAAAAGTAGAGACGGAATAAAAAAGAAAGAAGTTGGACGATGCAAACTTTTCTGCAGCAGTTTTACGGTGTGTTGTAGGTTTGTGACAGACAGCTGTACGTGTCAGCACAGGCTGTGCAGTTTGGGTACAGTTGTGTAATGTCTCACAGTCAGACTCAGGAATGATGAGCTCATACTGAGAGTTTTTAGGTGACAGAGGGCAAACTGTGTGTGTTTTTCTTAAAGGAATAGTTCTCCCAGAAATTAAAAATTGTCATTAACTCACTCTCATGTTGTTCCAAACCTGTATGACTTCATGTGCGGAACCAAAAATTAAGATTTAAAAAAAAAAATTCTCTCATCAATTTTTGTCGAAATCAACATTTTCATGCTTCAAAAAATACATTAAGACATCATAAAAGTAATCCGGAAGACTTGGTTATGGTAAACCGAAGTGTCAAGCAGGCTTGTTTTCGCTTCTGTCTATCGTGTTTGATGTTAATGATGCCCATTAATCCATGTTTATATGTGAATAAAAGTAAATGTCCATCAAAATTAAATATGTTCATCATATGAAGTAATCATGTCTATTTAGAAGCCTTGGCTTAAAGGGATAGTTCACCCAAAAAGGAAAATTACCCCATGATTTACTCACCCTCACGCCATCCTAGGTGTATACGACATTCTTCTTTCAGACGAATACAATCGGAGTTATATAAAAAAATTGTCCTGGCTCTTCCAAGCATTATAATGGCAGTGAATGGCAGCACAAAATTTGAAGCATCCATCCATTATAAAAGTAATCCAAACGGCTCCAGGGGGTTAATACAGGCCTTCTGAAGCGAATCGATAGGTTTTTGTAAGAAAAATATCCATACAGTATTCTGGGCTGCCATTATAATGCTTGGAAGACCCAGGACATATTTTAATATAACTCCGATTGTATTTGTCTGAAAGAAGAATGTCGTATGCACCTAGGATGGCTTGAGGGTGAGTAATTCATGGGGTCATTTTAATTTTTGGGTGAACTATCTCTTTAAACAGCTTGATTCATATGGATTACTTTTGTGATGTCGCAATGAAATCTAAAATGAAAGATTCTCGTTTTTTTTTGTGTGAGATATAAAAAAATATAAATTCCTGCAAAATTGACAAAAGTCCCACTCTGCATTTTTTTCTTTTTTAAGAAGCTCTTTCACTTGGATATACATCACAATAGAGCAGAAAAAGTCTACCACAACTTCAGTTTCAATTTGACTTTAAATTGATGGACAAAATTATAAGAGAATATTAAAAGTATATATATTTAAAAAAACAACAACAACATTTGTGTTCTGAAGATGAAGAAAGTGTTGTGTGTTTGGAACAACATGACAGAATTTTCATTTATGGGTGGACTCTCCCTTTAAGTGAGGGGAAAAGGCTGTTTGCATGTGTGTGTTCAGCGAGGGAAGGGGAAAAGACTGCAAGCCGATGGTCTGTGCTCTGAGATTTCCGCTGAACTCTGGGAAGGGTCAGGCGCGGGGCAAGGTCAGGGCTCTAAACAAACACACTCACACACATGCACGCATACAGCAGAGGGTCTATGACCAGTGTGACAGAGACTGATAACAGCAGAAGAAGCCGGAGAGAATGAAAAGAATGGAGACGGAAAGACAGCCATGTGTGATAACTTTTAGTTGATATTTAGTGAATGTGTGAAGTAATTTCCACTCAAGTTCACATGGATGTCTTAGCAGAGTCACCACAGTTGTAGTTCCTCATATTAACTATGGATATATTTCGCATAAAGGTGTGGTGGTCATCATAGGCTTTGAGTATGCAAATTGTCATTGTAGGCTTTGGGTATGCAAAATGTCTTCAAACACTGCAATAAATATCGACAGCATATGATGTCACTCCACGGCTTCTGTTTTAATGCATCACAAATAGAAATACATTCACAATGATGGCCGACAGAACAACTTTGGCTCAGTCAGTGCTGTAGATTTGGGGCAAGACTATCTCTTTGGGCGACCAATGGCAGACAGGCAGAATGTTTAGGAAAACGGTCATCGTTTTTGCAGTTGGTGACACTAATGGCGATTCAGTTCTGCTTCACAAGGCCATTTCAGTTTGGGAATCGGACTACGCTGGTTGGACACTTTTTTTTATTTTTTATTCCCTAACAAAAACCGATTCATAAGAGTAATTTCGGGAATCAGATTAAACTAGCCATGCCGTTTATTTTTTGTAATTTTTTTGGGATTCATTAAAAAGAACCGGCTCAAAAGAGTCATTCGTTTTGGGAATCGGCCTGTGTGATCTTGGTAATCAATATCAAGGCTGTTCAAAAAAAGATAGCAATTTTAAAATCAGTATTTTTGCATAGAAGACACACACTTCACCTTTTAAATAAATGGTGCTTGATTTGATATTTTATATCTAAAGCAATGACATGCATACATTTTAAGTGTAAGAGTAAATAATATTTAGGGGCCACTCTATGTCTTTGCATACATAACTTGAAAGGAAAACAGACATGTCAGAAGTGGCAGTGGCAGTGCCAGTAACTAACAACTAAAAAAAAAAGTGTCACTAAAGAGGAGGAAGTGTTGTCGTTGGTGAAGTGGGCGGAGCGATGGCGGTAAAAGTAGGAAGAAATGGTGTGATTGTGTGTCATAATGAGACGTGGAGGAAGGGCATTATATCACAATGTTTCTGAAATGCATTTTGGGAGGGGGCTAGAGTGTTTTGTGACCACGTTGTCTTTAATTCTGTATTAGAGTAATTCAGATTCATTAGTCTGCTTTTTAATTAGATCATTTATACATTTCATTTATATGTTGTGCAGCGTACGGCTTCACGGATTGAGATAATTGACCCTGCTACAGAAACACACACACACACACACACACACACACACACACAAACACACTGAGGGTTGATCCATTTCCCCTGGGGCCCCGTTTCACTCCATCATAATCAGTGTCTCTTCTCAGACACACTGTCACACAAACACACACACACACACACACACACACACACAGACACACACACACACGCGCGCAGCACCGCTGCTGAGGCCTGGAACATTCCACACATTCAGCTGTATGTGGGAACACTTAAAAATAAGCCGTACACACACACACACACACACACACACATACAAACACACACACACACACACACACACATGCAGTTTTTTACTAAACCATTTGGAAAGAGATAAAGCCTTCAAGTGCATTGTGTAGAAGTGCCAAAGTCAGCTCTTTGTTTGTTTTTTTAGTGCACTTGTTATGAAATAGAAGTGTTTTTAGTTTTTCTATCATTTTGAGATCATAATATGCCTTTAGATGTGTTTTCTCTGCCCCAAATCTCAACTTTGTGTGTATTTCTCAGGTGCTGATATGTTATAAACATGAGTGGAGTGGGTGAGAACTCACTTGAGCCGCTGTGCTCGGACCGGAAGCGCAAACTCTCCACGTGTGACACACCAGGACAAGGGTGAGACATTTTTTAGGGAGAACGGAAACACGCAAAGAGCAATGTATTACATGTGTTTTCCTCACTAAAATTATGTTGTTTTTTTTAAATTACAGATGTGATAAGCGCAGGAGGGAACAGGAGAGCAAGTATATAGAGGAGCTGGCTGAACTGATTTCGGCCAACCTTAGTGACATCGACAGCTTCAATGTCAAACCCGACAAATGTGCCATCCTTAAAGAGACAGTGCGCCAGATACGGCAGATTAAAGAGCAAGGTACACATCTGCTAGAACTGCTCTTTTACATATCAGTCTGTGAAAATATTTACTAAACCCACAGTGTGGGGAAATGGTTGAATGGCTCGGTTTCATAAAACGCTGCCACCTGGTGGCAAGTGGCATGTTATATTACTGCAGTCTGACCCCGACATTGAGTGCATCTTTAACGCATTTGCTACTTTTTAGCTGATAGAAAAGAGTTTTTTGACAATTTTTTGACAAAAATATAAAAATGAATGTGAATGAGACTGTATTATCTAGCAGCAAAACTTTAAAAGTTAAATCAATAAATCATTTTTACATAAAGAAAAACAGTGTAAAATAATGAGCTTAATTACTATATTTGTAAGATTTTGGGTACAATGACAGCCTTGTTTTTATCCCTCTCTTAATTATATATTGCATTCAAAAGAGTGTTCTCCACAAGTCTGTTGCATGAGACAGGCCTATACATGCCTTTTTTCATTTGGGCTATATAACTCAGTGTTCATGCATGAAACTATGAATAGGCATTGGTGTTCATTCTACCTTATTTGACATTCTGTCGGTTAATCTTGTCTTACAGGAATGAAACCTACAAATCTACATTAGAAATAAACAGATCAAATGTCCTTTTTTTTTTAAGCTGTTCTCACTTCGTATGCAATTATTTGGTCACATACTGTCATGTTGTGAGATATTATTACAATTAAAAATAAGAGTTTTCTTTTTAAATACATTAAATACATTGTCCTTTAATCCTGAATGACAGTAAAGCTGATTTTTTCAGTGTCATATGATCCTTCAGAAACATTTTATATGCTGATTTTGGTGTTCAAGAAATATTTCTTATTATGAAAGTTGAAAACAAACTTTTTTTCAGGTCTCCGATGAATAGAACGTCATAAAGCAGGATTTATTTGAAATATTTTGTAACATTATAATTGTCATTAGTGTCAGTTTCGATCAATTTAATGCATCTTTGCTGAATAACTGTATCAATATCTTTCAAAAAATAAATGTATAAAGATATACACTGCTGTTCAAAAGTAATAAATATCTTTACAACTTTGCGTATTTTTCCAAAACATTTCTAATATGTGCTTTGTAATCACACGTCACACAGGTAAAAGCTCATGTGGCGACGATGATGTCCAGAAGGCGGATGTCTCCTCTACTGGTCCAGGAGTCATCGACAAGGACCATCTGGGCCCTCTGTTGCTACAGGTTAGATTAGAGACCTAAAGGTCAAGGGTCAGCCAAAGAACATTTGCTCATTTCTCATACTAGCATCCTTACCAATTACAATTTAGTGTCTTTTATGAAGTATTCAAAGGATTGGGAAATTATTAAAACAAGTTAAAAGTTAAATTAATAATATGAATTCTGCTTTTCCCCCATCTCTCTATCAGGCTCTGGATGGGTTTTTGTTTGTGGTGAGTCGTGAAGGCAGCATTGTGTTTGTATCAGATAATGTGACTCAGTACCTGCAGTATAAACAGGAGGAGCTGATCAACACCAGCATCTACAACATACTGCATGAGGAAGACCGAGAAGAATTGCATAAAAACTTGCCCAAAAGCAATGGTACGAATGTACTCTATATATCTAAAACGATGTTTTAAGTGAATTTTGCTCTTTGACTGTTCAAAATAACATAAGCATACATGCAGAAATTCATGATGCCACTTGATTAAAGCAAAACATTTCTGTATGTATGTTAAGGTCCCAACAGTGTGTCATGGGGTGGTGATGCTTCCCGTCAGAAGAGTCACACGTTTAACTGCCGCATGCTGGTGAAGTTCGGCCATGGCGGTCCTGGAGCTGAAGAAGGGGCCGGTGGGCCACGCTACGAGACTATGCAATGCTTCGCTCTTACACAGCCTAAAGCAATGATGGAGGAAGGGGAAGGTCAGTTGTAAATTTATACATTTCAACAGTGTTGGGTAGTAGCGACGTTAATAGTTTTACTACCGTATTTACCGGACTATTAAGTCGCTCCGGATAATAAGTCGCATTAGTCAAAAAATGCGTCATAAAGAGGAAAAAAACATATATAAGTCGCACTGGACTATAACGCCAGCTTCACACCGCACACGCAAGCAGTGCATTGGCAGAGCAGAAGCAGTGCGGACTGCGAGAGCCGCGTGTGCATTCACACTGGCAGTGTTTGTCTCGCGCAGCTGAGCCTCTCCCAGCAGAGCGTTCAAGCACCCATCTGTGGACTCATTCCTCCAGCTCTGGCCATCTTGCTTTCAGTCCACGATTAGCTTTCTTTGTTTTCTTCATTACAGTTAAAGTAACCTCTGCTTTTCGCCAGTCCCTCACAAGTTTCTCACTCACTCCAAACTTTCTTTCTGCTGCTCGATTATCGTTTTCGGCTGCATATTTTACCACCTGCAGTTTGTAATTTGCTGAATAGGATTTTCTTTTTGGGGGGCATTTTGTTTGTGTTCAGTCTTTTTCAGTTGTCTTTCAGTTAATTTTTTCAGGGGTAGGCTACAGGAGCAGCATAGAGCGCCCTCTCGCGGCTGTAGACGTAGCTAAATGTTTATCCTTGTCAGTTGGTATGAATTAATTTTGATATACAAGTCGCACCTGACTATAAGTCACAGGACCAGCCAAACAAAAAAGTGCAACTTATAGTCCGGAAAATACGGTAATTTTTTTTTAGTAGCTTGTCAGTAGCTCAGTTATTTTTTAAAACTGTAGCTTTTCCAGTAGCTAACTACTTTATCCAGTAAGTAGCGGTGTAGTGTAACCAAAAGCTACATTCCTGTTTGGGTTCTGATGAGTCACGAGCCTGTAATGAGCGAAGCGGAGCGGTGTGAGCTCAGCTCAATATTCCGCTCTATGCAGGTGCGCTCCACTCATGAACCGCTCCCCGGTAAAACGACGTTCGCTCAAATCCCGTTCCGACATGAAATTTCTCTGTACTGTAGCCTACTATACTTGTTGTAGGCATTAAACAATATTTTGTTTCATATTTATGTTTAAATATTATAATGTTGTTTTTAAATTTCATCTAGGCTATATTCATTATGAAAAGTGCAAAGATGCCCTATATGTCAAAGACATGGAGTGGGTCAGAAATGATTTTGACCACTTCATTTAAGTTTTGTTTCGTAGAAAGCCTTTCTTTAAAGTGAATTTCATTTTGTATAAATTGAAAATTAATACAATGAAATGAATATCAACCTGAATTCTAGCCTGGCTCCGCCCTCCTGCGTACTTTCGCTCAATTGATCGTTCGCAAAGACCCGCCCCTTTAGTTACTGTTGCTGTCCAACAAGCCATGGTGCTCTCACACCACACACATGTTCTCATGTAGAGAAAATACATCGCGGAGCAAAGAGGACAATGACAACATGCTGACAGACAGGACAGAGCAAGTTACTTTTGATATTAAGCAAAGTATCAACTTTGAAATAGTCATTTTTTTAAAGAAATTTTAACAATAAATACCATTTTGTGGCTCTTTAATATGTTGTGATCGCTGTAGATTAAAGTTGCTTGTGAACCGATTATCTCTTCCTTGTAGTTCATTGATAAGCATGAAATAAACATGAATAAACACTAAAAGAGATATTGTTTCAACCGCGGAAAGACGTCAGTACACACCGTTTTTCCAAGTTCAAGTCCACCAACGTTAATCTACTAACTCTCCTGACTGCTTTGTTGCACAAAACGGCAGATTCGGCGATGTGATTGGTCAGATTGCCTGTTAATCAAACTTGCGGCGAAGGGTGAATTTTAATTTTCCTTCTGTACTCTGTCTGGGATTTAGGTCTATTCTCTGATTTTCTCTGGTCAAATTTGAACCGGTCCAATCAGCGAACAGAGGGAGTGGCTGAGAACGATGACGTTGATGTCACGCGCTAGTTTGAGATGACCTATGTCACGACCAAACTTTAGCGATTGGCAGGGCCACACGGAATCTGTGGAATTTTTTTGTGATTTCTGCGCTGAATTGTTTTTAAAACCATAATATAATTATGCGGAATGGTTATAAATGTGTTAAAAAGATCTAAGAATATTGGAACTGAAAGCATTACAAATAAAATATAAAATATTCACTTCTTAACTTCTATTTAAAGTTTTTCAATACAAATCCAAATAGAACAACTTGCATTTTAAACAAAGCTAGATCTCTCTTATAGTACATCCACTAAAAGATGGAGAAAATATTACTTTATCAATTGTATTGTACACAAATCATTAAATAAGCAATTTCATATCGATGAATATATATTGCGATGAAATGCAATGTACGAGAGTCTGGTAGGTCCAGGCTACCTGAATTCACCCTATACTCTTTGAAATCACAATTACATTGCATTATGTTGCTTGAAACCCCAAATATTATAACATTCTTCTTTAACAATTATTCAGTTCTTTGTAACAATGTCATTGTAAAAAAAGAAAATAGTTTCAATGTACTTTTTGATAGTAACTTGTAGTGTACCTAACTCCTTTTTCAAAAGGGTAGCTTGAATGTAACTTAACTACTTTAACTTACAAGTAGCTTGTAGCTTGTTAAGCTACAGTTTCAGAGTAGCCTGCCCAACACTGCATTTCAATACTTTTTATACAGATTGCCTTTTTTGTAGTGCGGTTTAATTATAAATAGTGTTTTCTTCTTCTGTCTTTCAGACCTGCAGTCCTGTATGATTTGTGTTGCACGAAGAGTGACGGCAGTGGAGAGGACGGAACGATTCAGCACTAGACATGAACTATCAGGTAAAATTTATTACGGTGCCATTCAACTCAATGTAAATCTCATTAACGAAATTACATATTTCTTTGATTCCATCTACAATACATAGACAAGGCGAAAAGTTGTCATGACAGTAATTTAATAGTTTAATGACTTAAGTTAATTAAATACTCTTAATGAAAACATGATATAACACTGCAGGATATTAAAAAGACAATAACAGCGTTTACAAAGTGAATGCACAAAGAATTGATGTGAATATTGCATTTATGTGCTGAAATTGATGAATAGCATTAAACTGAACTAGCAGGTTAATAAGCTCTTTTAAACACATGCACACACAAAGACATACATGTAATGACATATATCTACTATATATATATATATATATATGTATATGTATATGTATATATATATGTATATGTATATGTATGTATATATATATATATATAATACATAAACATATATATACATATATAATATACATAAACATATATATACATATATATATACACACATACAGGGAGTGCAGAATTATTAGGCACGTTGATTTTCTGATCATATTTTTTTTCCAGGCACATTTGACCAATTCCAAACCACAGTAATCCTAATAACTACTATTGATTTAGTATTTAATAATGTATAAGTGATATATAATTGTTCATGAAGGCTGGAAATGAAAATCACCTTATATTCAGGTGTGCAGAATTATTAGGCATGTTTTCTTTTACAGATAAATTGAGCCAAAAAAGAGATTTAACTCAGACTGAAAAGTCAAAAAGTATTAAATGCCCATGAGAAGGATGCAATACTAATGCAATACTAGACATTGCAGTTAAGGCATGACCATTGGACAGTGAAATGCTCGTTGGGTCAGCAGGATCTGACAAAAACAGGTGGTGAAGTAAAGACACCTGTTAACTGCAAAATAATTAAGAATTAAGGTGAAGAATTAAGGGTGAAACCATCAGGAACCCTTTAGTCTCCAGCGCCACCATTTTCCAGAGCTGCAACCTACCTGGAGTCTCCAGAAGTGCAAGGTGTCAGGATCTCAGAGACTTAGGTAAAGAATCCTAAAAAATGAAGAAAAATACATGAAGAAGGTTTTGTAAAATACATGAAGAAGGTTTTTTTTATAGGCTTTATGGACAGATAGGTTGAGAGTGACTCTTGAAGGACCAGCACCACATCCTCTAGTACCACTGTTTGAAGAATTCATCTTCCAGAATCTGGCAGTACGTTTTGGGAGTTCATTTTTAGTCCATCTCTGCAAAACGGACTTCAGGATGGACTAAAATGAACTCCCAAAACGTACTGCCAGATTCTGGAAGATGAATTCTTCAAACAGTGGTACTAGAGGATGTGGTGCTGGTCCTTCAAGAGTCACTCTCAACCTATCTGTCCATAAAGCCTATAAAAAAACCTTCTTCATGTATTTTACAACACTTCAGCTTGTGATTCTTATCTAGTGGGGGTCATTTTTTAGGATTCTTTACCTAACTGAAGTCTCTGAGATCCTGACACCTTGCACTTCTGGAGACTCCAGGTAGGTTGCAGCTTTGGAAAATGGTGGCGCTGGAGACTAAAGGGTTCCTGATGGTTTCACCCTTAATTCTTCACCTTAATTCTTAATTCTTTTGCAGTTAACAGGTGTCTTTTCTTCACCACCTGTTTTTGTCAGATCCTGCTGACCCAACGAGCATTTCACTGTCCAATGGTCACGCCTTAACTGCAATGTCTAGTATTGCATTAGTATTGCATCCTTCTCATGGGCATTTAATACTTGACTTTTCAGTCTGAGTTAAATCTCTTTTTTGGCTCAATTTATCTGTAAAAGAAAACATGCCTAATAATTCTGCACACCTGAATATAAAGTGATTTTCATTTCCAGCCTTCATGAACAATTATATATCACTTATACATTATTAAATACTAAATCAATAGTAGTTATTAGGATTACTGTGGTTTGGAATTGGTCAAATGTGCCTGGAAAAAAAATATGATCAGAAAATCAACGTGCCTAATAATTCTGCACTCTCTGTATGTATATATATATATATAGATAAGTATAAAGGGCACTTTCATCAGAACAAAAAACATATGAATACAATGAAAAAGGTAAGGATGTGTGCTATTAAAATCAGGTGATATTCGGACTGGTGGACAGTGAAACGGACAAAAAACATCACATAGACATACAGGTCTAGTACCAAATCTGAGCATCTGTGTTTGACCACAGGTAAACTGATCGAGATCGAGCAACAGAGCCTGTTGCACACCACCATGCGTCCTGGCTGGGAGGATTTAGTGCGCAGGTGTATGCAGATGTTCCTGCATCGCAGCGAGGGACAGCCCTGGTCCTACAAGAGACACTATCATGAAGGTATGTGTTAGTACACATGCATGGATCTTTTCATTTCCAGTATGAACCCTTTTCACATTTCTGGGGTTGTCAGAAGCGTCATAACTGAGTACATTTCTAGAGTGGTGAAGCTTTAACAAATATATTTGTTGCGTTCATCTTCAGAACACAAAGATCTTTTTGATGAAATCTGAGAGATTTCTGTCCCTCCATTGACAGCTACGCAACTGAAACGTTGACGCATCAAAAAGTTCATGAAGAGATTGTAAAATGAAACCACATGAATTCGGTGGTTTAGTCCAAATTTTCTGAAGAGACTTGATCACTTTATATGATGAACAGATTGAATTTAGGCTTTTATTCACATATAAACATTCATCAACACATCAGATAGGGTAAACTGAAGCTCAGGCATGTTCGCTTGACGTGCAAGAACCAATGAGGTTTGTTCTCGCAGGTTCAGTTGAGCTGTGAATAAAGTTGTGTGTGAATAAAAGCCTAAATTCAATCTGTTCATTATATAAAGCAATCAAGTCTCTTCAGAAAATTTTGACTAAACCGATTAATTCATGTGGATTCGTTTTATCATCTCTTTATGGACTTTTTGAAGTGTCAAAGTGGTATTTGTCAATGGAGGGACTGAAAGCTGTCAAAATCAATCAAAAAGGTCTTCATTTGTGTTCTGAAGATGGACAAAAGTCTTGCGCCGGGTTTGGAACGACATGAGGGTGAGTAAGTGATGACAGAATTTTCATTTTTGTGTGAACTTACCCTTTAACTAGTTTTCTCTAATTGTATGCCAAGGTAATATAACACAAAGTATAGTGTAATAAATGTACATACATTTATTTATTTTTTAAATGGTGTACCTGATGAAGGTCATGGGACCGAAACATTGTGAATAAAGCTATTTTGATGTGTGCAAGTACAGATAGTGTGCAGGATTTTTTCGTTTTTTACTTTTTTTTTTAATGAAAATATAAAAAAAGGTTTGTTAATAACTGTGGAAATGTGTGTCATCACACCAAACTGTGCAATGGACCCTTTTCACAGACTGTTTAAATTAAGTAAATGACTCCATGTACTCGGAGAAAAAATATTGAAGGACAAAATGGAAGTGTGAATTCTGTAACATGCTGCTTTTGCATGCGGTGTGAAATTGACAGATTGAGTACTTTTTGTTATAATGATGTTTTTTTTTCTTCTTCTTCTATTCAGCGTATGTTCATGGCAGAGCAGAGACTCCGCCCTATCGGTTCTCTTTGTCAGATGGCACTCCGGTAACGGCACAAACGCGTAGCGAGCTATGCCGAAACCCAGTCACCAACGATCCGGTCACATTCCTCTCTACCCATCTTCTGCAGAGGTTTGTGCAAATCTGCCCAAAGCCAACAGTTACACACTACTCTGATTTTACATGAAAATACCTCTGTGCTGTCCTTGCCCTCATCTCAATTTCTTTCACACAGGGAGCAAAATGGATACAGACCTAACCAGGCTGGTGTAATGCGATCAGTTATGGGCAATGCAAATCCGAATGCCCAGATGGGCATGGGCAATACCAGGGGCTACGGCATGAACGAGCAAGGTCACATGGGACCCAGAGGAGGACCTATGTACGGCCCAGGCAACAGGATGAATCAAATGAACCCGATGCATCAGATGAATCAAATGAACCAGATGAATTCAATGAATCAAATGAATATGAATCAGATGAACTGCATGAATCAAATGAGCACTATGAATCAGATGAATCAAATGAATCAGATGAACTCAATGAATCAGATGAACTCTATGAATCAGATGGGCCATCCTGGCATGAATCAGCACCAACAGGGTCAGTTTCATGGTGGTGGTTATGGAATGGGCATGACAAGTCCCTCACAAGGAAGCCCCGGTATGAATCCTGCTCAACAGAACCTCATTGGGTCGCCGCGGATACGAGGGAGTCCTAAAATGGGGGCAAGTCCTTTCTCTCCTGGAGGTATGTGTCCTGTTTTTGCAGTTTAGATTCAATGGATGGAATTCTAGGCCTGCGGAATCTAACAGGATTCAAACACATCATATACCAAGCACCTTGTGTATTTGTTTATTAAATATTTTAGCTGATTTGATAATGCTTTCACTCCAGTAAACAGGGATGGTTTTCGATTTGTTTTTAAAATTGGTATTTTAACAAATATAATTGTATTTAAAGGGTTAGTTCACCCAAAAATGAAAATTCTGTCATTAATTACTTACCCTCACGTCGTTCGACACCCGTAAGACCTCCGTTCATCTTCGGAACAGAAATTAAGATATTTTAGTTGAAATCTGATGGCTCTGAAAGGCCTCCATTGGCACAATGGCACTTTACACTCTCAAGACCCTTAAAAGGTACTAAAGACGTCGTTACAAAGTCCATCTCACTACAGTGGTTCTAAAATAACTTTATGAATCGGCGACAATAGTTTTTGTGCGCAAAAAAACCCTAAATAACGACTTACATTGTGATGACGATTTCAAAACAAGACATCATGAAGCTTCAAAGCGTTATGAATCAGTGAGCCGAATGATGATTCGGATCGCGTGTCAAACCGCCAAACTGCTGAAATTTGGCGATTCAAAACGGTGATTCGACTCGCTGATTCATAATGCTTCGAAGCTTCATGATGTCTTGTTTTGAAATCGTCATCACTATATAAGTTGTTATTTAGGGTTTTTTTGCGCACAAAAACTATTGTCGCCGATTCATAAAGTTATTTTAGAACCACTGTAGTGAGATGGACTTTGTAACGACGTCTTTAGTACCTTTTAAGGGTCTTGAGAGTGTAAAGTGCCATTGTGCCAATGGAGGCCTTTCAGAGCCATCAGATTTCAACTAAAATATCTTAATTTCTGTTCCGAAGATGAACGGAGGTCTTACGGGTGTCGAACGACATGAGGGTAAGTAATTAATGACAGAATTTTCATTTTTGGGTGAACTAACCCTTTAAATAAATGTTGCAGATCTTTCTCTTTCAACCATCACAGAAAATGTGAAAAGCTTCCAGATTTCATTGGCCTAATAAAATATTATAGTAGTATTTTGTCTATTAAGCCCAAAATATACTTCAGCTTTGACGTAAATGCTTTATGTATGCATAAGGAAAATACACAGCCTTTCAAAGTATACTCTGTTTGATAGTGTGTGTGTGTGAACACAGGCACTCAATACATGCACACCAGAACAGTGTGTCTGCACTATTTCTCCCCAGAAGTTATTATCACCGATAAAAATGTCTCTTTATTCCTTCACACGAGCGCTTGTCAACTTGGTTCGTACAGTACACGCATATGCTGATCATAAAATTTGCATTATGTACACGGACCCTAGCTTATGCGTAAAAACCTTGAGTATACTTTGGGCTTGCTCCATATGAAAACAAACTCTAGATTTAACCAGGTAATTTCTTTACTTTGTTGATGTCTCAGGCATGCACTCTCCCATGGGTCCTGTGGGTATGAGCGGCAGTGGTGGATCTTCTGGTTCATCAGTTGGGAACACCTTCTCTAGCAGCTCACTGAATGCCCTCCAGGCCATAAGTGAAGGTGTTGGCTCTTCTCTACCTTCAGCTCTCAACTCACCTGCCCACAAATCTGACAGCTCGCCAAGCATCAACTCAACCCAGTCCAGTCAGCAAGGCCAGACCGGCAACAACAAACCCAGCGCTGGTGACTCCAAGAGTCCGTCAAGTGCTCACAGCACAGGTTTGGATCAACAACAGGCCTCTTCATCAGTGACCACGGAAAAGCCGGACAGTCAGTCCAACAAGGACAGTTCCACTGGGGCGGAAGTCAACAGGAGAGTCCCTGACGGAAAGGGCCACAAGAAGTTACTTCAGTTGCTCACATCCCCAACTGAAGAGATTGGTATTGGGACTGCGACCGGTGGACCCGTCCCAGGTCGCGCCTCCACTCCAATGGGTTCCGATTCAAAGGAGGCAGGAAATGGCATGATGAGTCCTTCATCGACGGGGGTGTCCTCCTCATCCGGTTCATCATCAGGGAATAACCCAAATCAGCAAGGCTCGGGAGGGGTATCGTCCACAGCTTGTCCCAGTGGACATCACGGTTCTCACACCTTACAGGAAAAACACAAGATACTCCACAAGCTTCTTCAAAATGGAAACACACCCGATGAGGTGGCTCGCATCACAGCCGAGGCCACTGGTAAGTCCTCTCTTGGTTCGGAGCACCCAGGCGCTGAAGGGAGGAATCTGGATCTCAAACAGGAGCAGCACAGTCCGAAAGAAGGAAAGAAGCCCCAAGCCCTTCTTCACTACCTCCTCAATAAGGATGACTCCAAAGAGCCCAATGCCACAGAGGTCAAGCCAAAGCTGGAGGAGCTGGAAGGGAGAGGGGCCACTGGAGGGCAGGGGTCAGGGGTCACAACCTCCAATTCTAACAACCAGGAGGGCAAAGTGAAGATCGAACCACCCGATGAGGTATTCATGTTTGACTTTTTTGGGGGGTTTATACTTCTCAAGCTCTCATCAATCCTATATTTTTGAATTTATTTAATTTAAAATATTAATTTATATGTATCAAATAATCCTGAAAAACTATGTATTGCAGTTTCTATCGGATTTAATAAGTATTTTATAATATATTGTAAATCATTGCTTAAAAATTTGTGTTTTTTATCAACTATTTGTAAGTATCTTGCACTTTATGAATATGATCTTGCAAATTAGTACCTAAATTATGTTTTGTTGATACGCAAAACTCCAAATCATATTTATGTTTATTATTCTAATATCAATCCTTTTGTGTTGTCTTTACAGCTGGATAACTTGGAGAGTATTCTTGGAGGGCTGAGGAATTCTGGTTCTGGAATGTTTGGTGATTCTGGAAATGGAGGGATGGAAGGGGGCAATAAGCAAGGGAATGGACCTAACAGCACCGCACATGGTGAGTCACAACACCTCGAGGGCCTCAAAGCCAGGAGGGGATTTTGACAATTTTATCTGACTAGATGACAACATGTAAACTTCAACAGAAAATGAACTGGACAAATATTTTAAAGGTAACTGCAGATGACAACGTAGATTACCAAAAGTGCTGCACATTGTGTTTAATCTTAATGCAAATTGTATACATTATTGTGCATTCCAGACCGGGAAGTTGTTGGTATGGGCTCTGGGCAACGTGTGCCCTTCCAGAGGGCAGTATCTGTCGATGGTAAACCCTTGAGTGGACCGGGCATGACGGGTAGGAGGAGCGCCCCTTCCTCTCTTGTAAAACAGGAGCACACTGACAACCAGATAGGCATGGGTGAGTGTCATATTTTCAACTTTTCAACATTACTTAAAGTATATAAATGTAACTGTCAAATCGTGCATACATTCATTCTATAGCTGGATTTTAACCTTCCCACCATGTTGTTCGCAGGAGGTCCAAACAGGCCAATGGGAATGCCCAATCGGCCCCCAATGACAGGTGCGGATTGGGGAATGTCTGGTTCCGCCGGTAGCCCTGTTGGGCACCCTGGCATGGGTCGTGCAGGCATGGACCACAATCCTAAGAGCATGATGGGAGGACCCATGGTTAACCGATCTAACAGCGTTCCTGCAGCCAGATCCATGTTGCAGCAGCAGTTGATGGAAATGGGTAAGTGCTGTTAATTCAGAATAACTCAAATCCAGCAGTGTGGGCCTATTAAAACGGGTAATATATCAAATGAAATCTTTCAAATTGCATGATGTTGTTTTTGCAGGGCCTTATGATGTAGGTATGGGGATGAATTCTTTCCGAGGGCAGGCACCTCCACCACAGTCCCCTTCATGGGCAGACAGTGGGATAGGAATAGAGGGACCACAGAATGCAAACAGGTCAATTAAACGATTCTACACTAGAGTTATTTTACACTAGTTTTAGTTCATTTGCCTGCTTTCGATTGATGCCAAAAATGCTTATTCACTAAAATGGACCATGTTCTCACATCCAATCACACATCATCTCCCCAAAACATCAAAGCTTCATATAAACCCCAAACTTATAAGACAGCACTGGTTTTTGTGTGTGTTGATTTCGTCCAAAGAAAAAAGTACTTAATTTAAGATATATGAAAACAAGTGTGTGCATCTTATTGCTTCTCAAGTTTAGATGTTTTTTACACCCAAAAGTCAATATTGTCCTCTTTGCTCTCTGCTTTTTATATATCAGGCTGCCATTTAATAACTCTCTGGATGATCTTCTGGTCCCTCCATCCACCACTGAGGGTCAGAGTGATGAGCGAGCTCTGCTGGACCAGCTGGACTCTCTACTCAACAACACTGACGTCATTGCTCTGGAGGAGATCGACCGTGCCCTTGGCATACCGGATCTCATCAACCAGGTACTCAGCCAGCCCGCTTCATAGAATAGATGTGTTCAGTTTATAAATCGCATCAAATCATCAATGCTGTGGCGTTCGAGATATTAGAGCAACCGTCCAATCACATTCCCTAAAAACCAACGTCTTGCTCTTTTCTCCCTTTAGGGTCATAGTTCAGACCAGCCCCCTCCATCAGACCACTTCTCTGGTCCTTGTCCGGGGCCTGACTCCTCAATGGGTATGGAGCCCAAGGGTATGTATGGACAGGGCTACCCAGGCCCCCCATCCATGGGGATGCCGGGCGGATATGGCCCTGGTCCCAACCCTGGTCCCGGCCCTGGACCTGGTCCCCTGCAGGGGCAGTCTGGACCAGGGTTTAACCCCATGATGAGTCAGATGAGCCAGCAGGGTGGTTTTCGCGGAATGGGTGGTATGGGCGCTATGCATCCTCGTGCCAGCATGATGAGACCACGGATGGTGAACACGACCAAGCCGCTCAGACTGCAGCTCCAGCAGAGACTGCAGGGACAGCAGGTGAGCAGCTGCACTCCAATAGCACTCAACTGACAAATATGAGGAAGTATAATCGATTAACATGGTTTTACAGCTGGTCCATGTTTTAGAAATGATAGTTTCCCAGAATATATTTTGTGTAATGCAGGGCTGTGACAACTAAATAATAATAATTAATGCCGGAAAAATCATTATCTAATAATCAGATCTTTTTGCTATTACACAAAAAACTTGGACACCATTTTATATAAAACATTTACTTGTAATTCTTGTATATTTTACATATTAACATTAAAAACATAATGAAAAAAATGTAGCTTAACCACATATGGAAGAATATTAATGACAAAAATATCTTTATAAAATGAAATCACTTTTATTGCATAGCATATTAAAAGCATATTAACAGGCTTGCATTTTTGAGGACTGCAGTTGAACATTTTTGTATATTTAAGCAGTGAATATTTCAATAGAAAAACATTTTACACACAATATTGTCATTTTTAAAATTCTGTATTAAATGTTTACAATCCAAAGTTCAGTTCCAAATGATTTTAATTCTAATTTTTAAAATAGTATTTAAAAAAATAAATACATAAAAAGATTATATAAAATATATTTGAAATAATAATATTTGTTCTGTAAAATTGTAACTTTACAAATTTGGCTCACAATTTTAAGCACATCTGGGAACTGCAGAAAAAGCAGAACAGAACATCCAAAACAGCAAGAGATGTAACTTGAAATCTTATATTCACCACAAGCAATGATATTTACTTGATGATTTTATTATTTGATCTATTCAAGCAGAGTAATCATAATCAGAATAGTGGCAAGTTGCAGGCCTGTTGGAATGAATGAGTTACTTGATCAAATCTCATAACATTTGGTTGTTTCTTTGCTGCAGTTTTTGAACCAGAGCAGGCAGGGCATGGGGATGAGGCCAGATAACCCTGCCGGAAACCCTGGTATGAGACCTAGCATGCAGCCAGGCATGGGTGGACAGGTACTTTTTTTCTTCCTTTGATGAAATCTGAAACCTTATATATATTTTCATTTTCTCTCTCTAATAATCACCCTTCCTCATCTTTTCAGCCTGGTTTTCTGAATGCTCAGATGATGGCCCAGCGCAGCAGAGAAATGATTAATCTTCAAACAGAGGTATAAACAGACCATTTTCATAATATGCATCTATAGGGCTGTACGATTAATCGAAAAATAACCGAAACCGACATTCAGATCATCTAACCGACGTATTTTTCCCATGTCGGTTATTTCGGTTTTCACGTGACTCCGCCCTGTCAGTCACATCAAGTGCAGTTTGCATGCACACAGATGCAGGAGCAGTTATCTGTGTTTATAGATGCCCAGAATCACTATAGTAACTGCATGTTTTACAGTTTATAGTATACAGGTCAGTTAATCGCCGTTCTTATAGCCTATACGCGCTGCCACCGATACACACACACACACACAGACATGCCGCGAAGCCAGATCGCTTTCACTTTCGTGCTCATAAAGCTTGCCAGTTTCAACATTTAAAGCGATTGTGCACTATTCAAAAACAACAATACGTATCCGTTCAGTGTTCAGCTTCTTTCTGTGACAGAGAGCCGAGCCGTGTAGGCGTCTCTGACAACGCACGCGTGCCCTGAAGGCAGACCTCTTTCACCTGCGTCCTCACAAAGCTTTGTCATTTGTATGTGTTTTAAGCCCTGCCAGTTTGAACATTAAAGCGAGTTTAGACCATCAGATGTGTTGTGTATTATGTTGAGCTAATGCCTGATATATTTTGACACACGAACACTCAGACAGAAGCTCGCACATCACGTGAAGATCGCGCGCAGAAATGCAGTGTCAACGCGGTCCTGTGACTAAAGTAAAGTCACTAAAGTAGCTTAGAAACTCAACCGTTATAGGCATATATTTTAATACCTTTGAAGTAAGTACAAACCACAGCTTGATAATGAATAGAGACAGTAAGAGTAATTCACACACACAATCTCTCTCTCATTAATGCATTCAAATAAATGTAATGTAGGCCTACTGTGTTAATGTATCTGTATCTGATGTACAACAAACAGAAATCTGCCCCATAGACAATAACTGCTGAAAGTGAATCGTTTCCTTCAAGTGTTTTAAAATCACAAAGAAATGCATTTTTTCTTTAGAAACAAAAAATCCACCTTTAATAGTAGAACATATTTATAGTAAAAACCTTATCAGGAACTTACTCAAAAACCTTACGAGGGCAAAAAATGAGAGAAAAAAAAGCACAATAATCGTTCATTAATCGTAAACGAGGTAAAATGTTCAATAAATCAAGGTTTTTATTTTTGGTCAAATCGTTACAGCCCTATACATATATCATATTTGACCCCAATGACAATTTATAGTATTACTGGTTATGATTTCTTACATCAGTCTTACATAAAATCGTATACTTCAGTGTATTAGTTTTACCCTTTTCAGATGTTACCATTGTTTTCTTGTTTTCTGCAGATGAGAAGACAAAGGATGATGATGATGATGCAGCAGCAGCAGCAGCAGCAACAGCAGCAGGTCGCAGCCGGAGGCTTCAGTCCCCCTCCTAATGTCACAGCTCCCACAGGAATGGACAATCCTATGGGAGGACCCCCAATGAACCAGCCCGGCCAGCAGGCCTTTAACTATGGAGGCAACTATGGTAGGCTAGCTATCATATTGGGATCTCATCATTTAAAGTCATCGTGAAACAGAAGTCCCCCCCCCTATTGTGACACATATGCGAGTGAAATTGCTGTAGGACAGGACTTGATTCTGTCCATTGGGAATTGATTAGATGGTTGTGGTTTGCTTTTGCTGGGATCTCATTTGATTGACAGGTTGCTTCACCCTCATGGACAGATTGTGTACAGATTGTGAATGACTCTCTACTGCAGGGAAAGACCGTTTATTTCCATATATTTATAATTGTATCAAAATATGGGGACATGATGTGGGACCTGTGCCTGAGTACTAATGAAAAAGCTAGAAACACTCCTGAAATGCACTATAAAATAACATGGTGGTTAACAGCATTGGAATAGAATATCGATTAGCTTATCTAATGCAAATTATGCACTATGCACTTTTTCCCCCCCTTGTAAATATCTCTGTGTTGTGATTTGCAGGTATGGGCCAGCAGGGGGACCCTTCATTCGTGGGAACAGGCAGCAGCCCCCCTAACAATATGATGCCTGGTCGTATGGTTGGCCCTCAGAATCCCATGATGCAACAGCACCCACAAAGCAATCCCATGTACCAGGCAGCAGAGATGAAAGGTTGGGCACAGGGGCCCATGCCCATGAATAAGTAGGTCATAAACCCTTATGGAAGCTGTGGAAATGTCAGATTATTATTTTTTTTAGTCCTGCCACTTAAAGGCTTGTTCACACCAAGGATGATAACCATAACGATAAAGATATAGTTTTAAAAATCATAAAAGAATAGCAGTGTCCACACCACAACTATAATAATAACAACAGCACAGAGAAACAATATCATAATCACTTTCACAATTTCTTTTTTCAGCTGATGAACGATAAACGCATCAACAGCCAATCAGAATCCATCCTGCTTTAAAGAGCACGTGCATTTAAAGCAGCAGATGGCATAATTGCAGCATGTGCTTAGAATAAACAGAACTGTATAATTCGCTAGTGTGGATGCTAATAAAGTTATTGTTGTGAAAAGTCTTTTAAAATGTTATGGGAATTTGAATAGTTATAAAAAGATATACAAATAAAGATATACGTATACTATAATATTGGTGCAATACCAAATTCAGAAAAATTAAATCATATTCTGGGAGAAAACTCTAGCTTGATCGCAACAGCAGCAAAATATGTAATATATATATTGTCTTAATTATTTTCTTGATTATAAAAAAGTATTAATATATTTGTTTACTGATTGATTTATTGATTTATATATTTTTTCATTGCTCATGTAATGGCCAATGCTTTGGCAATACCTTTTACAAGTCATGCCAATAAAGCTTATTTGAATTTGATATAGATATATATGTAATTTAATATTTTTAGATATTATATAATTGTTTAATATAATATTTATTCTATATATTATTGTTATATTATATATAAATAAGTTTTCTAGTTATCCTCATTTCTAAAAAAAATATAAATATATATTCAATCGGCTAGAAATGCTGTCAAATTATTTTAGAAAATCTTAGAAATGTATTGGTCAAAAACTAAAACTGAAATAAAAATAAATTGAAGCTAAAAACGAATATGAAAATGACAAAAGCACTTAACAAAATTACTCAAATTAAAATAAAAAATATTAATAAATATATAAATAACGCTAAAATAACACTGCTGTGGTACACTGGGCTAATTAAACGAAAAGCTTTTCAGGCAACAAGAATAATTGTGAATTAATTGAACTTGTCAGTCACAACAATGAAACATGAATGCTTGATCTTTTGGGGTGTATTTAAATCTTTCTCCTCTTTTATCCGTTTCCTAGTTCATACTCCCAGCAGCAGCAATATCCCCAGCAGGGGGCGCCGGGACAGTACGGGGGAATGATGATGAACGGTTCCATGCAGGGGGGTGTAAATGGCAACGGAGCAGGGCAGATGCCCCCAATGCAGGGCCAGATGGGCATGAATGCCATGGGCATGGGTCGCATGCCAATGGGACCCGATCAGGTACAGACCACACGTTGATTCGGTTACATTTGCATAACTGCATTAAAACACGTCGTGTCACTTTTACTTAGCTGTGTGTGTGTGTATAATGTGTTTTACAGAAGTACTGCTGAGGCGACGAGCCATCTCTGTCAAAGCTGGAGTCTGACTCGGACTCGCACATCAGTCCAGTGAGGAAATGTCAACATGAAGCTATAAAATCGGCCTCGTAGAGGAGAAATCACTGGAACTCTTCAGTGAAAACTTGACTGAGAGAGAGAGAAAGACATCGAAAGGGATGGAGAGAGAAAGAGAGAGACTCAAACCTTCTCTGTGGGGTTTTTTTGGAATATGCCCAGTAGCGCGTGCAGCAGGCTCTCTCTCCTGTCCCACGGGGCTGTACTGCAGTACACAACATAACCACCAGGGGGAACTGAATAGGAACGGTTGTGGTACAACTTGACAGTGTGGGGAGCACTTTATTTTAAGGCTAGTACGGAAAAGGATAGTTGCAATATATTTCTTGCTTTTCTAGCCTTATAGAACGATTATGTGCATATTGTCTATTTTGAATTTGTTTCGGACAAGCCTCGTTTGAATGAAAACCGTGGGAATTGTAAGCACCAGAACTTCATCACTTACGCATATCAAAGCAATAATCCTCCTCTCAATCCACCGAAGTGGTGTGTCAACAAAAAGCAAATGGTACTGCAGTATTAGACAGGATTTTTCTTTATTTTTTTGTGTGTGTGAATAAGATTGAAATTGTAAATACTGTATGCTACATATGTATCATACATGCTTTTACTACATACTTTTTTTGCACAGAGTTTGGGCAGAGGTCCATCTTATCTATATTTTAGGTCAATACTGCTCTGGGTTTTACATCTATTCTAACTTTTATCAAAAGGGAGTAAATATTTTATTTTTGATCTTTTCCAGCACAACCTCTTTTTCTTCTCTTTTTTTTCCGACATTCGCCATTATGTTCGGATGAAATGTTATGCTGTGACAATTTCATCATTTTTTTTAAATTCCATTTGTTCTTCTGACCGATAAACAACAACAAATGGTGCAAGTTTTCCGATGATACGCAAAGATTATGCTTGATGTTGTTCTTTAAGCTAGCTCTTACTCTAAGGAAAATAACTCACTTTCTCACTGTATCACTGTCGGTTCTTCAGAAATCTACCTTTAAGAAACATGCACAATCCAAAGATATTTTTTCAGTCTTTTCTTTTTCTGTTTTCTCAAGTTTGATTACAGAAATGTATCCATTTCTATATGTTTTGCGCAGATGCGCAGAGTAAAAGGTACATATCATATGAACATATTACTACATATTATGATTTTGTACTATATACTGTATACATACAAAACCAAGTATACCTGTTTATTTTTGAGGCCAGTTAATATTTTAGCAGTATTGTCTGTGCTTTTGGAGGGTTTCTCTATCATGCGGTTTATTCGCTCTTTGATTTTAAGTTTTGTAAGAGTTTAATGATTATGAATTATCTACAGAACTGCCAAGACAAATTGTAACTATACACCTCGTTTTAAAACGTTTCTTAAACCACTTTTAAGAGCCTCTTTCGGATGTGCTTTTTAAAAGTACCATCCGTTCTGACAAAGACGCTCATCCGTGCATCTCTGTATTGCAGTGATCCTCGGCCGCTTCATTAGTCAAGTCTTTACCATCAGTGACTTAAAATAATGCTGATTCCCAGACGCGGGAATGAAGTACAATGGGGAAACTAATAATAAGTCAGTCTCTTCAGTCTTTTCAGGAAAGCAACACTATCATTCGTGTTCATTTCGCTAGATTACTGTTGACCGTGACAAAGTATATTTTGAAATGATAATTCCGGGAAATTGAGGTTATTCTGGTGTGTTTTCAGAACTGGTTGAACGTGGAAGATAAGCTCACATTTTGCAGGATGTAAATTACATTACACTTAATTATTTTGCTTGATGTTGATATTGTTGTAAATAAAAGTTCTATTTAAACGTGAGCCGTATGTTCTGCAGTTTGTGTGTACTTTTTTTTTTTATGTCGAGAAGTGAGCGAAATCTGACACAAGCTCCATTAGAGGACACCCTCATGTGTAAACATGGTATACATGTTTTTTATTATTGTAAAAATGCAGGAAGTTTTCGGTTTGGTTTTGCTTGTATTATTTATAACTAGTGGTATATAAAAACAATACAAGTCTGTGGAAGGTCCCCATTTAAGTGTGTGTGTGTGTGTGTGTGTGTGTGTGTGTGTGTGTGTGTGTGTGTGTGTGTGTGTGTGTGTGTGTGTGTGTGTGTGTGTGTGTGTGTGTGTGTGTGTGTGTGTGTGTGTGTGTGTGTGTGTGTGTGTGTGTGTGTGTGTGTGTGTGTGTGTGTGTGTGTGTGTGTGTGTGTGTGTGTGTGTGTGTGTGTGTGTGTGTGTGTGTGTGTGTGTGTGTGTGTGTGTGTGTGTGTGTGTGTGTGTGTGTGTGTGTGTGTGTGTGTGTGTGTGTGTGTGTGTGTGTGTGTGTGTGTGTGTGTGTGTGTGTGTGTGTGTGTGTGTGTGTGTGTGTGTGTGTGTGTGTGTGTGTGTGTGTGTGTGTGTGTGTGTGTGTGTGTGTGTAAACCCTAGTATTACCAGTCATATTTTAATAATTTATTTTGGGTCCCCATGAATAAAACAGCTTATAAATCATACAAAATAATTTATAATTATCTTCAAAATAATCATGAAAATGCAGATAGTTTTCTGTAATGGGTTGCTTTAGGGTTATGGGAGAGAATATACAGTTTGTATTGTATAAAAAATAATTACATCTATAGAGAGTCCCCTTGAAACATGTAAACCCAATGTGTGTGTGTGGTTTAGGTATTCCCTACATGTTCTAAGGACAAAATGTCCCTTAAGGATAGGACCAGTAATTTCATAAATCATATACCAAATTATTGGTGTTTTCTGTGAGGGTTGTGTTTAGGGGTAGGGATATGGGACCGAATATACAGTTAGTACAGAAAAAATTGTATATGGAAAGTCCCCATAAAACGTGCGTGTGTGTGGTGAAACTGACTTCTGAGGACAATTAAAGTGCTCTTCACTATTTGTAAGACTCAAATCATTTTGTACTTTAAACCTACATAATCATCAGGTTTTGTTTCTAATAGTGGGTTAATGGTGTAGTGGGTGGAGTTTAGTAAATACATTTATAAATGTCACTGCCTGATAAAAAAAAAAACTTAACAAAAAATCCATCATAATACTCAACGTCAGTGTGTCTTCACAGTGTAGCCTAATACAGCCTTACATACCTCAAAACTGTTCAAGTGGCTTAAAGCGACTAAAAATAATGATTTAATAAAGAGAGAGTGTGGTTCAGGTATTCCCTATATGTTGTAAGGACCAATAAAATGTCCCTACAAATATGGCAATATCCAAAATCCCTGTCCTTGTGGGGACATGTCTTGGTCCCCATGAGGAAAACAGCTTATTAATCATACTTGAAATGTAAAAATGCAGAACGTTTTCTGCGATGGGTAGGTTTAGGGGTACAGTTTGTGCAGTTTAAAAATCATTATGTCTGTGAAAAGTCCCCATAAAACATGGAAACCAGGTGTGTGTGTGTGTGTGTGTGTGTGGAAGGTAAAATAAAGTTCACCATGTTACCACAGAGGGGCGCTAAAGGCTTAAAATGTTCCTCCTCAACTACAAAACGAACTTTATTCTGGAAAATGGATTGTCTTATTAATAGACTGTTAGTAAACATCATTCAATAAAAACAATGAGCATAAGGATTTGCTAAAAATGGTTTTGGTTCATCCGTCATTTTCCCGCTTGTCTGAGAGACAATGGGCTACTTACATGCTAGGCTAAACGTCCCATAATTAACATGAAATTGTTTTAATTTGGGGGGGATGGGGCGTACTTTATAGCTATAATTAATTTAAATATCTCGTACTGGCCTGAAAACAACGTGTTCTTTTCGTCCCCTGGTTTCAAAGCGCGTGCTGTTAAGCTTAGTTGATGTTCTAGTGGAAAAGTTGGCTGTATAGTGTGTGGCGCTATGTTTATGCGCTAAGTTCTTATTAAAAGAAGCTTTCGTTGTAGTATGTGGGGAAACTATACAGAGGGAGTGAGAGTTCCTTGGCCGTGTTCCCGGCCCATCTGCAGCCCGGGCTTGCGGATTACTGTTTGTTAATGTTTCAATCAGCTGTGTGCCGAGGAATGTGGAGCGATTTAACCTGAACTTCCCCAGGTGTGCGGCGGCGCCGCTCAGTCTGCGCCCTCCCCTGCCCTTGGCACAAAGCGATCACACAAACACAATCACACACTGGCCGAGCCGCACATCGCGAGGCCTGCAGCTGCGCGCATCACACCGCAGGGAAATGAGAAAAACATTGCACCAGGGAGACGGAATAAATCTTATAACGAACTGCCTTTTTCTCGGAAAACACTTAACCCTTCCGCTACCCGTATTTAAAAACAGGGATGCGTAAAAAGAAGCGCAATTAGGCTATAGACTTTTTAAGAGTTTGTAAATAGCTAAAAATAACTTTATTAAAAAATGAAGCAATCATTAACCAATTAAAGACGCTTTATTACTTATAGATTAAAATAATTTCATTTTTTTAAAGGAAAGATTAGTTCCCTCTCTTCCATCTGCGTTAACTATAGGCCTAGGCTACTTTTTGTTTATAGTCGTCCTTGGTATTGTCAATATCGTCATATTTATCAGATATAGGGGCCTATATGTCTTAAGATGAAATGTGACTGTAGACCAACAGAATTTGTCTGCTTTTCATTATGAATTTCAAGCGCATTAAAAAGTGAACCTACTAAAATTGAAAGTTTAATGGCTGCTTTTAGGTTTCATTGACTACAATCTGCAGTGATAAGTTCACTTTCAGTTTAACTGACAAAGTATATCAAGTTGAAACTGAGAACTCAATTTAATTGTAATGACAGATATTGTGTAACAATGATGTTGTAACATGAGTGTTACAGCTAAATGTTCGTTAATGTGTTACTTAGGCCAAATGACCTCTAACCTTGTGAAACCAAATGGCAGTAAAAATGACCAATTATAAACTCAAGCATTCTCTCAATTCAGTCCCGACTTTCATTCATTCTCACATACAAAATGGATACACCAAGTCCAAAATAGGTCTCGTTTTCTTGTTTTAATAATAAAAAAACACAATATACATTGTAAAAAACACAATAAAGCATTCATTAGTCATTGTAATATACAATACATTCTTTCGCTCAGTAATCTGAGAAAACATTTACAACAAAATAGAAGATTTTCTAAAGAGTTAAGAAAACATTGGAGAAACTTTGACCGAGAGGGAAATGCATGAACTATAAGTGAATAATCGCCATGGATTCCACAGCTAACACACACATCATCATCATCATCATCGTCGGTATGTTTGGGAAGATCTCAGAGAGCACGTCACGCTTCTCATGTCCATATTGGTTTTGTGACTCTCTACTGAAAGTTGTTTTCCTCTACAACCGGAGAATGAGACTCTCCAAACACAGTTCAAGGCGTCACGGCGGTTCTGGTCCATCGTCGTCATCACATCAGCGCGCCGTGTTCGTTCTTCGCGAAGCTTCGATCAGTTGATGTGAAACCGGGAGCATCCGCTTTAACGGCACATGATCCGGTCGTCTGAACAGCCGTTCTGCAAGACAAGAGGGGGGACATCATGAGTCGAGTCATTCAGACAGACATTCTTGTTATGAATAACGTTAGACCGTTTATTTGACCATAAAATCTCTAGCTTATTTGATATTTACCTCGACGGCGATGCTGGCGAGTTCCGCGTTGAGCGTCGTGAGGGGAGTTCGGGGAGCGGAGCTCTGGTTCTTCTTGCTGTCCAGCTCGACCTGCAAGTCCCAGATGTAATCAATAACGTGCTGCAGGATCTCCACCTTGCTGGCTTTCTTGTTGGTCGGTAACGTGGGCACCAGCTCTTTGAGTTTGCTGTAGCAGCTGTTCATGTCCTGCAGAAACATGGTCATCTGCTCGTCCAGCAGCGGGATCTTGCATTTGGAGATGGCCAGGCTCTGGTCGGAAAGGCAGCGGACAACTTCTTCGCCTCCGACTTTGCCGCTCTTCAGCGCGCAGGTAGGTCCCACAACTTTCATTTTGGCTGTAAAAGTTGACGATAAAGTCAAAGAGATTGAGTTGAAGCGATGTGCTAGTACTCCTTAAGGTTCTTGAGTCGTCGAGAGTGCGATGACAGTTCACCACATGCTTACAGTGCCGAGGAGTTCGGTATATAAAGGATTGTGGGCGTCACCAAACACTCGTGTTTTCAGGCCTGGGCCAATGGGGTTTCACCAGAGCCGCGCGCGGAGCCAATGACGGCGCGGCTCTGTTATCGCAGTTACAATATGCTTGGGGGATGGTGTTACAAATGGAAACAAATGTGTGTCTTCTGCGGATGATCTGTGGATATCCAGCTGTCCGTGCACTCCACAGGTGAAGCAGACATATCAAGCGGAGGGTGGGGGTGGTCGAGGATCAACAGGCAACAGTTATTACTTTCTAATGAAACAAGCTTTCTTCGTATGTGGGCTGCTTCAAGAAACAAAGCACACTGTAAAATGTTTCATCAGCATCTTTGTTTCCACCCATTTAACGTGTCACAATCATTTTTGTCATTATACTGCGCGACATGTGCACCCTGAACACGTGATGTGCGTGTTCATAATGCAAACATCACTTCAAACATATTTTAAGTACACACACACACACACACACACACACACAATCATATTATACAAATATTATATATATTGGCATGCACTGTAGAAAAACTTTTGAAAGTTTTAAAGTTTCACTGCTGCCCCCAATTAACAGTCTGAAATTCTCGAAAAGCAACACGTTAGCATAAATAGTTTGCTATATTCCTTCATATTAAATCAGTAAAGCAGTTTTGGTTTAAAATATTATTTATAGGCTATTTGAAAAACTTTGCCAGCCAAATCAGAATCAGTGTGGCATGACCAAAATGCATGATTATGCATTATATTTTTTAAAGAAATGACCTTTACACATAGTCATGAGTGTCTAAATAACTATTATTTTCTTGTCACACAACAACAAAATGGCTGCATGCATTTTGGTTATGCCACACTGATTTTGATTTGGCTGACAAAGTTTTTTCAAATAGCCTCATATTTCAAAACAAAACTGCTTTACTGATTTAATATGAAGGAATATGCCAAACTATTATGCTAACATGTTGCTTTTCAAGAACTTCAGACTGTTAAATGGGAGCAGCAGAGAAACTTTAAAACTTTCGAAAGTTTCACAATGCATTTTTAAGCCATAAAGTTATACATTAATAAATTGTTGCTTAATATCAAATAGGCCTGTTTGCTTTGTGGTTTATATAAAATCTGATAAAATCGTGATTCAACAGGACATGATATGGATTCAGTGTGTTTTAATGCATATGACATTTATTGTGAACTGTTGCTTACTTGCTAAATTAATGTTATTGATTATATACCTTAACTTTTTAGTCAGACCTTAGACTATGTTGGATTCAGTAGCATATAAAGTAGGCTGTTTTGTATTGTATAACGTATTCATAGTCCATTATCCAGTGAGTGCATTACTTCTAGACTATATAGTGCTGAGGTTTATCCTATTGTGCTACAATCTAATTTTTATTCAAATCTGTTAATTTTCCAACAATGATTGTCTCTCTGTCTTTCTTAGAATGTGTTTCCTCGCGCAAACTTCCAAATTCCTTCATATGTGCGCGTCGCCTTGAGCGCGCACTCACATAACTTTGCATTGCTGTGCTCTGATTCTTCCCCCAGATTGTCCAAACAAACCGAAGCAGACTGCCGGGCGCCAGCGCCGTGACGTCACCCATTCATTCGAGCCTTGACGCCTGTCAGCCTGGCGCCGAGCGGGCGGTCTCTATAGCAACAACAAACAACAGGCTAGCATCCCTCCACTCTCCCCCATTCACCTGCGCGCTGCGGAATCCTGAGAACAAACTGGTCAGCGCTCATTTATCACTTAAAACCTCTGATGCGATTACCGCTCCGCGCACCTGCAAACTGCCATTGTCGTCCCGAGAAAGACTCTTGTAAAGACACAAAAAAGTGAGAGACAAAGTGAAAAATAGCCTATTGAGCCAGAGGGAGTTTTTCTTCTTCTTTTTTTTTAGGTTCCAGGGAACCTTTTATTTTATTGCAATTTTTTAAAAAGTTAATTGTTATAATTGTTAAAAAGTTACATTACATTTTAACATTAACTTTTTTTGACGAATAAAAAAAATATAACAAAAAAAACAATATTGTTTATTTTTCTTAAAAATAAGCAGTTATGCATTTTTTATAATTTTGCAAAAAAAAAAAAAAAAAAAGTTTGTCCACTAAATAAAAAGTAAACATGCAAAAAGCCATTTGAAAATGATCAAACATGGACCTATCTACTTTTTTATAATAGTAACGTGCGAATTCTATTTAAAATACAACCTAGATGCACGTGCATGAATGTGTGTGTATTTTTGACGTATTTTTTTTTTTTACCGATTGCTCGTGCACATAGCTGTACATCCTGCAGGAGTTTAGAGGGACTGGAGCGTTTCTGGCTCGGTCACAGCTGAGCGGGGTTGAGGGGAGGTGGAGGAGGAGCTGAACAATGGGAGTGCAGTATCGGGACTGTGAGAGAGAATCTCGGCTGGAGCCGACGAGTCTGGAGCGCCCCTCCACTCGCTCATCCCGCTTTTGTTCAGCTGCGCAAGCTATCAGCACTTCCTACCGACTCCAACAATAAGCCCTCACAGCTGGGCTCTCCAAAGCCTGTTTACTGCACATCAAGGCAAAGAGAGGCAAAGAGTGTAACATCCCCCTTACACACACTCACACACCCTTATGAACTCGTGGTAAAATATAAAACATATTCCTAGAAGTGGAGAAAGGAAGTTCAAAGAAAAAGTTACACAAATTATATATGCTTTATTGCTCGATGACCTCATATGCTGGACACTGGACAGAAATCACTCCTTTTTATTTGTTCAGTAAAACATATATAATCTGCATCATGTGTCTATAGTTTTAGAAGACACAAAGAAATTAATATATCTTTATTCTGTAAAAAAAAAAAAAAAAAAGGCTATACATAGGCTATATTTTTATTCATTAATCAAAGTTTTAATTGTGTAATATACATGCTGTTTTTTTAAATGCATGTGATTTTAACATAAACATGCATATACATATTTTATATAAGTTGTTCTTGCCCCTGATTCCACCCTGATCTCATCTAATGACTAAGATTTCTCACAATATGTCATGCAGCAGAAAAAAGCTGTTGTGAATACGCTTCTTCTTCTTGAAGCATCTGCATGTATCTTTGACTTTTCCCTCTCATGGGAAGAGTGGCCTCATATAATTGTCCTCAAGGGAATCACATCCTGTCAGAAGTCATGTGATCGCTGTCTGACAAGGCTGCAGTGTTCTGTGCCGTGTCATCAGCTGGCTATGAAGCCTTTAATTCACAACATCGCGGCTACACAAAGCAGTAGACACAGAAAGGAAGTGCTCAATGCAAAGCGCAATAAGACAATACAGTTCACCAAGAACAGACATAAAATGACCTAATTAGCTCTGACATTAAGTCAATGTGAATGGCTTTTCACAACACATTTGACTTCCGTAATATGACGTATTTCTGAAAAAAAAGGCAATAAGAGGCAAAAAATGTAGGCTGGGAATGGATTGGATGGGGGCCATTAAATACCAGAATGAAGCCAAAATAAAAGCAAGTTTGCTTAATAGCTATTTGGATATTGGTTAACATATTCCAACAGCCCGCGAGGCCTAAGTGGAAAAGTCATGACATTTTACCGTGTTTTTTTTTTTTTTTTTTTTTTGTCCAAAGCATTTTCATATATTTAGGGTGTTTCGTTTTTTAAAGGCACAATATGTAAGATATTTTGGATTAAAATATCCCCAAACCACTAGAACAATGTTATATATTTTGTTGACTTGTGTACTTACATTATCCCAAATGTTTCCAAGAGTGTTTAAATCCAGAGAAATAAGCAATTTTAATCAGTGACATCATACCCGCGTTACCCTCGATTTCCGAAACACCAAAGACGCTTTAATATATTATGCCTTTTATTAGACAGGTGAGCAACTATTTGGATACATTCATTGACAGAAAACGAATCATGTTTTACGAAGCATTACTTTTAAACTTCGGGTTTCGGGTAGTAACCTGAGAAAAAAAAGAACTACAAAATTCGACTGCTTTACGGCATATACGTCACTTCCACCCCCACTTCCTTAAATTCGGACGTGCGAGAAAAACTATCATTTGTTTGCCGAATGTTATAGTCATGGCCGAAGCAGCACAGAAAAATAAGAAAGCAAAGGTTTTGTCAGAGGAAAGCAAAAAGAGGAAATGAGAAAGTGATTGGATAAAAGGCAGGACGAGGATCAACATTGGGCCAGCGTTTGCTCGTTGGCGTGAGCTGAAGGAGGAGGGGCTACATTCTTGCAAGTAAATACGTAAGAGGTACAAAATCATATTTTAGGATACCTAACATGTCTGTGATATTGGTTTATTTGTCTTGCCTCAAGCTATAATGCAAATCGATTTTTAAAATTTGCAGATTCATCTAGGGTAGCTTGATATTATAATATTGACGATATATGGTTATTACCTACCACTCAAACATTGAATTGAAGTATATAGATTCTGTAAAACGGGAACCAATAGACTAGGCTACTATAATGACGCTGGCTTGTAAACGTGAGCATCGCGATCATTTGGCGTTTGAAAAAAATAAAACCCATGAAATTATATTCATATGACATGCTGAAACATATGCCACTGTACCTGGGATGAAGACATTTCACACGCGACGCAAGCAGAACACCTGCATGTGAACTCCATAGACAGGTGAACTCCTCCTGCAGTGTTCAGGGCTATCATGGTTGTCATGTCAATAAATGCACGTGCGATGCATCCCCTGATGTAGAATGACAGTTTACGACAGTAGTAGAGGACAATACTGTTTCCCAACTGTAGGGGGACCCCGAGAGCAAAACCTACCTAGTGCTGCTTTAAAATGCCCAACTTTACAGCAGAAAAACACATGTTTACAGTCTGGTACAAATTGCGGTTTTGGTCAATACGGCTAATTTTACCCTTCACGACAACTGTGAGCGGGATATTTTTTTATAACTCATTCGTTTACATTATATAAAGCCTTAAAGTTCTGCATAATTAAGGGCATGGCCACTTTGAGTGATGTTATGTTAGTCATCGCGTCACCTCAGCCCCACCCACGTCCCGCCTCTTTGCTCATTTTCTATTATCCAGGAGTGACGCGCTGCCAAAATGGCAATGGCCAGCTCGTCCCTATACTTTACGCTTCAAAACTGCTCTTCAGAATCCTATGGGAGACGTAACAGACACTACGGCCATATTTTTTTACAGTCTATGCTTTCAACACACTCAGACGTATCCAATACAATAAAACAGCGCTGCGTTACCCCCATAGACTGTAAAAAAATATGGACGTAGTGTCCGTAGCGTCATCGCGCGTCACTCCCGGATAACTGTAAATGGGCAAAGAGGCGGGATGTGGGTGGAGCTGAGGTGACGCGATGACTAACAGACAAATAAATGGCAGATAAATGGCTATCCACCTTTCACTCAAAGTGGCCACGCCCTAATTATGCAGGACTTTAAAGCTTTATATAATGTAAACTAATCAGTTATAAAAAAATTCACCCCCCTCACAGTTGTCATGAAGGGCGAAATTAGCCGTATAGACCAAAACTGCAATTTGTACCAGGCTGTAAACGTTTTTTTCCGCTGTAAAGTTGGGCATTTTAACATGGGGCTCAATGAGATTCTGCTCCCTTCTGGAGCCTGTCCCTAGTGGCCGGTCAATGATTTGCAGTTAAAGTCACTTCCGTATTGGCTTCAAGAGAAACTGCGGGAGGTTGCCGCTTGGTTATCCCACATACACAAAAAAAGAAGAAGCGGAAGCGGCCGTCTGCGGCATAATAAAAGCTTCACTGCTCTCGAGTCGTGTGTCGCAGTTGTCTTTCATTAGCAATCGCTAAAATTGAAAATTGATTTTCTAAAATGCATGTTGTTGCTCTTATTGTGAACAATCCTCGTTTCATAAAAAAAATAATTGAACTCGTAATTCCTAATCAAAATGTCAACTGGATCTTCAGGGTGAAACAGCAGACTTCTAAACCCTATGAAGAAATTATTTTTGATAATCCATTTCACTTGGATATCCGCCACAATATGGAAGAACAGATCTGCCGCTTGTTTCGTTACATCGCAACTTTAATCAAAATCGCTTGGTCTAGCTGAATTTTCTCTTTTGAGGTTTCAGTATACATCCCAATAGCATTTTGCATTTATTAGAGATCATCAGATATACCCTGATTGACCTCATAATGATACGTCAATACCATTCCTTCATAGTGGTTCTGTGGTGGCATCTTATGAATCGCCCCGCTCGCCACACACTTTCACACTCCACACTCTCCGCCTGGCTCCCACACACACTATCAAAGTGCCTTAATGGCTCCTAATTAGCTCCCCATCTGCTGGTGACAGAGCACCGGTGGCATGCTGAAGCCCCATTCAGAAAGTGGCCATTGTGTCCCAGGATCGTTTCCACTCCATTGGAGATTGCCTGGAGAGGACTTGGACCTCTGGGAAGGGATGGGACAGGAGAGCCAGGGTTACGGAGAGAAGCTCTGGACTCCGGGAGGCGCACTGGACAGGACGGGGGAGGAGGCCGATACACAATGGGCGACAGTGTTGCGGCTTGTTGCAAATCTAATAACGTCGAAGCTCTTTCTGTCCCCTGGATGCCCCCCGCCATACCCCCCCCCCCCCCACACACACACACACACACACAAACACATTTTGTTTTCCTCCTCCTTTTTTTTCTCATGCTCATTGGCGACAGCTCTGCTTCTTCGAGTTAATCTGTGACTGTGTCATCTTCTGGGAACAGACGTTTGTTTTGTGCTGTTAGTGGGGTAATAAAGGCAACCAGACAGCACCATATTACCATCCTCGAAAAGAGACATAAGGCAGAGCTCTTGAAAAAAAAGTGTATACAAAGTGGACACTAAAAGCGTGGTCACATTTACTGTTCGTGGGACAAATCCAGTGGAATCCACGTGATCAGGAATTTTGAATGAGGGCAAATTATTTTTCTTTAATTAAGTTTTTCACCACAAAAGCCGCTTGGTTTAAACATCGCTGCACTATAGACGATAGACAATTGACCTTTTTGCTTGTGGAATTTCGTCAAGAATTCAATAATGTGACTGCACCTTTAGGCATTGTTTTCGGCATGATTATTTAATGTGCATTCAAAGGCCTTAAATCGCTCCAGGTGGATAGAAGCTTGATCGTTAAAGATGCTTGGATGACTCTTGTCCCACCTCAAAACAAGAAGAGCTGAATGATGTTCTCGCCTTAACCTCATTTACATCACATTGCCATTGTATGGACAGATCCAGAGGATGTGTGTGTGTGTGTGTGTGTGTGTTTATGGGAGACCAGCTGCTCACAGCTGGGGTATAATGGCCAAGTTTTGGAGGGAAGACCCTTACTACCGGGCAGCTGTCACCACCAGCAGGGGAGAGGGACAGAGGCCATTTAGCCAGAGACCCTCTGGAGAGCTTCAGCTCGTTCTATTCTAAACCCAGATCTCCCTGTGTGTCAGGTGCTGAGCTATTTCCGATATTCTACGGAGCTGTCAAAAAAGTCGCCGTCAGCAACTATTTGTGGTCTCGCAGCTTGTCGCAACTTGTTGCTTCTAGTATGATCGGGTTCCCTCTAATAGATCTTTGTGTGCTCAAGTCACCTGACTTCCTCCACATACCTATACGTGCTAAAATACCACCAAACCCATCTGGATACTGGCTGGTAGTATGGCCTAAAGATGGGTGTGATGATGGTGGCAGCTGTGCTTCCCTCACAAAGCCCTATTCAGAGAAAAGGGGACAATACAGAGGCCTGGTTACTCTCTCCTCTTCAGTTCCACACTAAGATTAATTCCTCAAATCCGTTTTCCCAGTGGCAGGCTCAAAGAATGGGAAGCCCTCCTGTTTGTCAGAACGTATTGTGGCAGTCGCCTGAGAATGAAACCCGTTGATGGTTCTGATAAATGGCCGCCAGCGTTGATACTGAACAGACCTTTCCAGCTCTTTTGTTTTCAGTATTGCATCTATGTAATCTGGATTATTCTGGATTGTAAGATCGTCCCCCTCTGGGTGGTATGGTACTCTCAAGATACTTTGATTTGACTCGTACGGTCATTAAAGGAAGATTCTGGGCACTTGTGGCGTAATGTCGATCACAGCTAAAGTGAATTTCGACCTGCACTTACAATGAAACTCACTCTTTCAATACTAAAGCTAAAATTGTGAACTTTTTGTTGCCATTACAACATAAGGCCTAAAACACCACAAAACTTATAAGAACAACTTTTTTTGCTAAAGTGTCACATTTCCGCTTTTAAGTCTTCCAAAAAATTGGCCCCATGCATTTCAAGTGCCTCAGAGTAACCCCAAGTTGATTTTTATAACATCTGACGAGTGCAAATTATTTTTGCGGTCATCAACATTATGCCACGATTAAGCTTGTCGATTAAGCTTAACCTGTGTCGAACCCAGGGTATTCCAGGATGATTGTTTTTGAATTTGCTAAGTGGTTATTTTGGTAATCATCATCATCATCATCATGTTTTGTTCCTGCATATAAAAGCTGAGTTGCTCAACTGTGGTGAGACTACGTCATACTTTCAGAAATGTTTGCGACCTCTTCACAAGCCTCGGGATCAACAGGTGCAAGAAATGGCAGAAGGCAATGAGGCAACCGAGTCTGCAGGCAAGAATGGTTTGGTTTTGACTCATTGGTTTCATTCCTTTATTAGAGTGTAAATAGGTTTGAAATCACATCAGAAAGAGGTAACCAGAAACTCGCATGTATCAGGTGCTGCTGTGAGGCTGTTTGTCCACAGAGCCGAGGCAGTTAGCCACACCCTACAATACACACACTCACAATGTGTTTCTCACACACACACATACACCCTCCACACAGGTGTTTAGCCTGCAGCTTTAGTACAAGTGAAGCTCATCAGCCATTTTGCCTATGTGTTTAAAAGTGTACACTCACTGCCTAAAGCTGGCTGGATCACTTCAGCTGCCCATCTGCCATATGGCAGGGCTGGGCTGGGCTGGTAAATATAATGCAGCTTAATGTCAACCTGTTTTATGTAGGTATACTCTATAGAGTAAATTCAGCCAGTTCCCACAAGAGTAGAATAACCTGTCAGTCAGTTTCATGTGAAGATCAAGATACTACAAGATAAAAGTATTTGGACATTTGAGCCACACGCATAAGAAAACAGTTCTGAAAGGGGAAAAAAAAGTCTAAAATAATTTCTTTAAGTTGCAGCTTGTTTTGAATATTTTTTATTATATTTTTAATTACAATTTAATTTAAGTTTTGATTTTCTAAAAATAGTAATATTATTAAAAAAGTGCTGACAACTTTAAGATAAATCATTTATTTATTTGAAAAAAAGATAGTAACATAAATAAATAAAATAAACTCTTCCAAAAGTAAAAATAATTTAAATTTTTTTTTAATGTATTTATTTATTTATAAAAAAAGAGAAAGTAACAAAATAAATAAAGTTAGTTAATAACAAAGTTTGTTAGTTTATTTATTAATTTTAAATAAATAAATATATAAATACACATAAAAAATTAAATAAACACTTCCAAAAGTAAAAAAAAAAAGGTTTGGAAGTTTATTTGGCTGTTTATGTTACTTTCTTTTTTCAAATAAATAAATGATTTATATTAAAATGATTTTTGTAAAGTTGTCGGCACTTGTTGATGTCATAGCAAGCAGAAGCGCTTTTCTGTGAACAAGCCTTAGAGTCCATAGGAATGACTACGGGAATAAATGAGGCTACAATCTGAATGCAAAGGATGCATCCCATCTCCCCTGGGCATTCTCACGGTAGAAGAATGTGTCCACTGCACAAACACACACGCACACACACATACAGTGATGCTATCTCCTTTCCCACAGCCAGGCCCGAGCAACGCCATACACTTGGACACACACACATGTATCAGGCCTGACTTGCAGGGATCCAATTGTGTGAAACAGGCAGCAGAAGGTGCCCCAGTTCTTTTACATTCTTCTTCTTTCTTCGCATTGTTTCGGGGGGGTTACAGTAACAAAGGGAGAACGGGTGAACATTGTGTGTGTGGTATGTTCACACCATCATCCTCTAGTGTCTGTCCACGTCTGTGCGCGTTCATCTGTGAGCACAGACTCTAAATTACTCTCGTGAGTATGTGTGTGTCAGCGGTGCTGCTGAGGGGGGTATCTGGAGAAAGTTGAATGAAGAGAAGGAGACACTCATGAACAGAATTAGCAGAGCACATTCCTCTGCTTTCTCCCGCTCTCTTTATTCTTTCTTGCCACCCCCCCCCCCCCCCCCCCCACCTCTTCATGAGAAAATCAAACAGGTGGTTTGGCCCTGTTGGAGGGGCTGCGTCTTGTGGAGTTGGGCTGTCCCGCAGCCTGTTGGAGGCACTGAAAGGCAGCGTCTCCTCTCAGCTCCAGCTTGAGTCCAGTGTCCAGTTAAAGAGAGCCACTCTCATTACCATCTCAATTCTGGGAACGGGCTAGAGACCTCAGCTGCACCCTAACAGGCAGCCCATATGGTGCTCGCTTGGCAACCATGCCGTACCCCCCCCCCCCCCCCCCAAACACATTCTCACACACACACACACATATATTCACATACAAATAAGATACGTGAAGACCTAAATGACACTTCTTACCTACACACAAACACACTCAACCTCACAAATGTACAAAGACACAAAAATAAACTTTCATCTCAATACATATAGAGCACATGTTGCACTAGCCTTTAGAGTAGGCATCAAAGCAAACTAGACAGTTAAAGAAAGCCTGGGGCTTCTGCGCACATCTCCTGGGGGAGCTGGACCACACAGCGCCTGTATGGAAGGACGCTTGGCTTCATACACCCTTCTACCGGGATTTTGGAGGCCATTTCACCATAAACGGCTTCAGTGGTTACAGACCCCACAGGTCAAAATTAACATGCACTACTTGCTTTGCATTAGTGGTTTATGACAAGGAAAGATGAACCAGTTTAGCAAAATATAAAATAAATATATAAAATAAATATTCATTTAGATTTATTAATATAAAGATGAATGAATCTAGATAATTTATAAAAACATTTTTATTTCATAGTTATTTATTGTCATAATTTATAATATATTAGATATATTTTAGAAATATCATGTGTATACTGTTTATTCTTTCAATACTTGATTTTTGGGGAATTTAGAGTAATTAATATAAGTATTTTAAATATTTACTATAATATTTTATATATCTTTTATGTTTGAAATGATATGTAATATATACATATATATTCATAATTATATCAATTATTATATATTAAATATTATTATTTAATAATATTATAATTAATATAAATAAATATATAAATTATATAAGAATTGTATAAAGTTACTATCAATAATTATATATAAATTATTCTAAAATCGTTTTAATATAATAATATTTTAAATATTTACTATAATATTTTATATATATATATACTGTATATTTATGTATATAATATAATATTTAATACATAATAATGAATATAAATATGATTGATTAGAAATATAAATAAAAATGTACAATATATAATTTACAAATATACCTGAATATTTGTAAATTATATATTGTAAATGTATATATATATATATATATATATATATATATATATATATATATATATATATATATATATATATATATATATATATATATATATATATATATATATATATATATATATATATATATTTCTAATCGATCATATTAATACATTATTATGTATTAAATATTATAGTACATTTTAAATGTTAAATATTCTATATATATATAAAATATTATAGTAAATATTTAAAATATTATTATTAATAACATTTTAGAATAATCTATATAATTATTGATAGTAACTTATACAATTCTTATATCATTTATATAGTTATTTATATTTATTATAATGTATTATTAAACAATAATATTAAATATATAATAATTCATATAATTATGAATATATATATATATATATATAATTACATATAATTTCAAACATAAAAAATATATACAATTTTATATTAAATATTTCAAATACTAATATTATATAAATATATAAATATATAAATATATATATATATATATATATATATATATATATATATATATACATATTTACTATGATATTTAATACATAATAATGAATATAAATGTGATCGATTAGAAATATATATTTACAATGTATAATTTACAAATATTCAGGTATATTTTATATTTCCAAACTTCAAGCATTCATTTCGAAGTGCTGCTATGTCCTAAAGTCATACAAATTCATGAATAGGCCTACATTTGTGGAAATTCAACAGCGATGCTATCTTGTACATTTTACTGCTTCGTCATTTGATTTGAAATGATATTTTAATCATTATTTGTTTTAACAGATAGTTGACCTCACCACCTGCAGGACCCTCCATAAATATGTCAGGAAGAACAAAAGTCAATGTGCAGGGAGTTTCTTTGGTTCAAACCATCAGAGAGACCGAAGCTGTGAGGCATTTCCTTCCCGAACAGAGGAATGTGCTGGATCAGAGCCTAATAGTTACAGGAAACGAAAGGTGCATGTGTTTATGTGCTCTGTGTCCTCTGCCACTGCCAGTCCTCACGTTGGCAAGTCATATCATGTTCACACATTATCAGTTTCATCTGTGATAACGTCCCCAATGACGAAATGTCAGCGTAAGCCATGTATGTGCCTCTTTGTGCACATGCTCAGTCCGCCCCTCTCTCCGAAGCTGCAGCTGTGCAGTCACATACGCAACATGATTTCACAACATCCTCTTTCTGCCTTCACTGGAAATATCCTCTTTTACTCCCCCTCCCTTCCTCTCTCATTCCCTTTCTCTGCCTATGTAAGTGTCTTTAGTGAAATGCCCTGACAGCCCAGCAGGTGCGGGACTTAGTCATCCTCTCTGCCCTACCCGTACTTGAGTATGTGTGGGTGACTCAACGCAACTCCTTATTAAATGAGCCTATGTGTGATGTTAAGTTACACCACAAGGCTAGTCACAGGTACATGTTGTAATCAACAACTTAGCCAACAATTTAGCTGCTCCCCAAAAGCACAGCTGTCTCAGTGTTTACTAAAAGCATCGCTCACACACGCAGGCGCCAAGCACCATGACTCTGGAGTTTCCAGGATTTCATATGTGTGTGTGTGTGTTCTGGCAGATGGGCCTGTGCAGCGGTTCTGACTCTTTGTACAGCTGGCAATAGTTTCTGTTTCTAGAGACGAGAGCAGGCTGAGTGTCACATCACTCACAGTGTTCACTCACTACTGTTTATCATACACTCACAGTGATAATCAGCCTGCTTATTGACACCTTCACAAGTTTACCTAGCGATCAAAATGAGGAGGTGTCCTTGTTTTTCTTTTTTAAAGAGCATTCCTGTAGCTCAGTCAGTCGAGCATGGTGTGCTTTTGGTTTTAGGCAACAGATCAGTGAATAAGAAGTGGTTATCAAGTACACAGTTAGTTTTACACCTCAAATTTGGGACTTTTCACTGTTTGCATTAATACACCTGTAAGTTCACATTCCATCAGAGCATGTGTGTACGTTTTTGTGTTTACTCTCACTTTATTATTGCTCAAAGAGAGAATGTTCACAGTGGGGAAACCTGTAGCGGAACTAGAGCGGCATGATTACACAATGTTTTCATTTTGGTGACATATGAAGCTTGACATTAACTTTTTATGGAACTATTTGTCTGTCTATTTAACTATTAATCATAACATCCGAAACTTTGATTTGAAGCAGAAAGATGTAAAACAATACAAAGGTACAAGACTGTGTACTTACACCCCATTCTCACGGCAATTCGTATGTATTTTACAAGGTGGCTAATTCCTACGAATTTGTATGACCGCACTTGTACCAATTTGTAAGATTTTTGCTAAATCGTACGTATTTTACGAGTTGCCCAAATCGTATGAATTCATACAAAAGACCTCAACCTTAACCCCGCCCCTAAACCTATACCCGTCACTGAGGTTTAGACAAATCATACAAATTCGCACGGGTGAGGTTGTACAAATTCGTACGAATTAGCCATCTCGTAAAATACATATGAATTGGTCATGAGATAGCGTTGGTACTTAACAGCTTTAGTGAGGGAAAGAACTACAATCCCATGAAGCATTGCTAACAGCAGAGAGGCCGACACTATGCAGTGCTTCATGGGAATGGACAAAGCTAAAGCGGTCTTTTGGGGCGCTCAGATCGAGCTTTGATTGTTTCGACTCTCTGATTGTATAATTTTCTGTACAGCATCATGGGTAATGTAGTTTTTTCACCTCAAATTCCACTATTAAAGTGCACTATGTACATTTTTTTGAGTAAAATATCCAAAAACCACTAGGCCAGTGTTATATATTTTGTTCAGTTTTTATTACTTACAATATCCCAAATGTTTCCAACTATTTGTAAATCGTAAGAAATTGCTATTTTAACTGAGGAACCAGGACGTGCGAGGGAGTAGCCTGTCGATGACATCATATCTGCGTTACCCTCGTTTTCCGGTTTTATTTTGCAGAAACGCTTTACTCTCACTACAGTGTACAACAAGTGTCATAGCAGCCGCAGAGCGAACGCACAGAGTAACGTCATAACATAGTTTTCAACGCACTCGGATGTATCTAATATAATAAACAGAGCTGCGGTCATGAGTATGATACCTCATACTCATGACCGGAAAACCTGATGTGGCGCCGGCGACTGTGTCATAATAAAAGTCCCGCCACTCTTCTCATTAACAATCGCTCCAGCGGCCTTGCTCAGCTCCACAACACTTGGTCCTGCTCTGCTTCATACTACAGTAACGTTAATAATCGTATCCGTTAACATGATTTCTGCCTGAGTCCAATCCCGATTCTTTTCTACCGGCTGTGAGGTGAAGACCACATGTCCCGAGAGTCTGCGCTCAAATCGTCATCAAACTACACCTTTGTTCTGAACAGGCGACCTGGACGGAAAAGTTACATAGTGCAGCTTTAAACAATTATTTTAAAAATAAGCTGAAAAAATGCATGCTGACAGCTTCAACAGAAGCAAATACCATTGATTATCAATCTCGCTCACAGTAGGTCTGTCTTTAAAGGATTATAATGTTATTGTTTAAAATCAGTTTCCATATGGAGTTTTTACTTCCGGAACTCGACTGATGCACTCTATAAAAGTACAATCAATTCCTAAATATTACACCTTGTACGCAGTTTGAATGTTTGAATGTAAGATCTATTATTATTCATCATCGATTTCAGTATGGCTATAAAAGGTCAAGCAAAATGATATTCGAACTCAAAATAGATGCTTTTAACATTAAATAAAGCAATAGCTGGGTTTCCATCCAAATGCGAAGCGAATCTTTTCAAAGTTCGCAAAAAAACTAAAATATGAATTAGGTGAATTTCCATCAAGTTGTTTGAACGGATGACGGTGGTATTGGTAACCTAGTAACCAACAGTAAATAAAAAGCCATCAGAGGAAACAGCCGATTAGTCACATGGGTTTAATGTTCGCTACGTCAGAATTTACTAAGCAAATGCGTTTCCATCTCACATTATTCACATGAACTCTTTTTCGCACAGGTCAAAAACCACCTCAAGCTAGCGTAATTTTTTTTTTGCGAATTAAGGGATTTTTTTTCTAAATGTAGCTTTCCATCACTCGGATACTTCAAAATGCTAATAAAAACAGGGTGATGGAAACATAGCTATTGTCATACTTTGTAGGCTATGTTGTTGTTCCAGCTGCGACTTGGCAGAAATAGAAACCATTTCTAAAATTGTATCGTCGCGTTTCTTGTATCATTTTCGTGGCTGGTTAGGTCAAAAACTCGAATTAACATGGAAAAGATATGACATGGTGTTATTGTAATACTGCATAAACTGTAAATATGGTTGCATAGCTCTAAATAAAATATCAATATAAAACATTATTAACTATAATAAAAAACAAAAAGATTCTTTAGACTAAATATCCATTTTGTTTTTTTAACTATGAGGGCATCCCCGAAGAGAGATTTAGTCAGAATTAGCTGTTTCAAGGACAGTTTTGTCTCCAAAGTATAGCTAAGTACTCGCACTCACACACCCTGATAGATAATCCTTTAAACGGCGTATTTTGTCATTATGAAGTATGCGTTTCATATTTCCCATTATGATCTGGATAGCTCTCTGTTTTCCAGCAGAACCATATGTCTGTAATCCAACATCTCTTTGCTCAATATGGCATCTAAACATATATATTTACTCTGGCTGATGTGCGCTATAAGATGGATGGAGTTTCAGTATGAGACAGAAATCGGTGTGGTCATACTTATCATGATCTACACACACACACACACACACACACACACACACACACACACACACACACACACACACACACACACACACACACACACACACAGACTTGAAGGTCTCCACATCTGTCACCAGTTAAGGCACACACTGTTGCCATATACATGATGAATTCATACCGAGTCTGAAGGATACATTTAGGGCTGCTATAACAGCGCGAGTCACGGTAAACATAATTGCCATGTGATTAACAATAAATATTGTTTAGCGTTAAGAGTCTATATTTAAAGAAGCTTCCAAAAATAAATCATATTATGCACGTTCTCATTTTGAGAGGGAAACAGATGGAGGATCTTTGGAAACACACAACAATAAAAGCCTGAAAGACAGGGAAAAAGAGAGTGAAGGATCAGAGCTGAATGAGAAGGAGTGAATGAATAAGTGAAAGAGAGTGAGAGAGGAATGGGAGATTGTCTTTCTGGAAGGTCTCCTCTCAGATGTGGGGTCTTCTTCACATGCTAATGGGATGTTTCTTTAGCCCTGACCCTGTTAGCATAACAATGCTGAGAAAGTGAAGGAGCTAAACTTCAGCTTTCTTTGGGAACTAAACCCCGGGCTTTCTTCTGCAGAAAAACACTCTTCTTCTATTGTGAGAGCAATGAAAGTGGTTCGGTGCAGCTGTGTGAGGTGATCAAAGCCACTGTTCAAAATGAGTTTGAAATGACCAAAGTTGGAGATGGAAAATCCGGGACATTCCTGAAATTCTGTCGGACGTAATACAACGAGGAGCAGAAGGAATCCATGTTTCTACCAACAAAGATGTGTCTCGGTGATCGCCCTCTGGAAATGCAACACAATGTTATATATTATCGTACGTGGCGATAAAACTGTGCTCAATTATGTCTGCGATGTTTCTGTGGGTCCTGTGTTATGTCTGTCCAGATGCTAAGCTAATGCCAGTCAGTCACAGTAATGTAACTGTCTGTCTTTCTTGAGCGTGTCCTTGTGGCATCGCTTTGTTTTTCATTCGCTATCAGACTTGACTTTGCTATCTTAATAACATGAAAAGGTCACATGAAATGTGGCGCCTTTGATCTAATAATAAGACATTACTGAGAAACCATGATGCTCATGCTCCCTGCTAAATGTTGGTCCATATTGACATGATAGCATCATTTTGAGCTTCACCAGATTATCTTGACTATTGGTGTGTCTCAGTCAGCTCCCTTATTCAGTAGTCAGGGCACTGATCAGGGAGACGGCCATTTTAAGGGCTGTCTCAATCGTCCTTCCAGGGCACTGAAACGCTCGCTCCCTAAAATGTCCCACAATGCACTATGAAAACCAGGGAGCATAAATGCTCATTATGTCCTTAACGGATGTTTTGAAGTGCAAAACTTAAATCACATGAGCCAGCTCATACACATAACGGCACGCGGTAGATAAAAAAATATTTCAGCATAATTAAACATACATCTCTAGTCATTCATAAATACCAGTAGTGATGTTATACAATGAGGACGTTGTCACGTCGCCGGAAATCAGTGTCCCAATGTGTAGTGAACCGCATCATTTACTGTCCTTACCAGTGCCCTAATTCGTGAACATGATGATTCACGAGCTGGGGAGCTAGGGAGCTGATTGAGACACACCTTGGCTGCGTCCGAAAACTGTAAAATGCTGCCTTTGGAGGACACATTTCAAGGTAGGAAGGCATCAAGGCACATCCGAATCCAATGTTAGCTTCACTTCCTGCCGTCAGCATAGATGTATCCTTCGCTGCCTTTGATATCCCACAATACTGTGCGTTCCATCCGGTGACAGTTGAGCTATAAAAAGAAAGATGCGCTCAGTTAGTGTGTAAGTGTATGTTTTTGACCAACGTTTTCCACTTCTGGTATTATTTCTAGCGAGAAATTACCACTGTAGTAATTAAATATTTACTCGCTTTATTTTGCTGTAGATCATTAAACTGTTATGCTGCCTCAGAAGTCTGTCCAAAATCAGTTTTGTGAGGGACCATCATGCACAAACGCTGCCTTCAAGTCATTGCCTGATAAGGCAGTGAGGCAACAAAAGGGCTGCCTAGGTTTTTGGAGGCAGCCTAAGGCCCCGTCCACACGAAGCCAGAGCTTTCCCTATCCAATCTTTTTTTTTCCTCGTTTCAAGAAATATCTGCGTACACATGAGAGCATGAAAACGGCTCAAAGCGATGTAGTACACATGCCAGGTCACTGTGTGGCGCTGTAATTCTGCCACAGAAATACACTAAAAACAGAGAAGAAGAGTTGTGGCTAGAAGGGGTACAGCCAAGGGGGTAATCCAGCACCCGGAAAGCGTACCTTCCATAGGGGCAACCATTGCTAACCAAGCCATCACCTGCTGTTAGCATCTCATTGACTCCCATTCATTTTGGTGTCACTTTGACAGCGAATAACTTTGCATCTGAGGTGTTTAAAGACACCATTTGTCCATTGCTTATTTCTAAAGAAACACGACAATGTATCAAATGCTCCATTACCTTGTAGTTTACACTATCGACCCGTAGAAGCCGTTTTTGTAAAAAATAGGCTAACGATTGCGTCATAACCACGCGGCTCTCGGCGCGCAGTAGAGAAATGACCGTATAGACCCAAGGAGAAGCTCGCAGGCAATCTTTTACTGTCTATGGGTACAGCAACAGTCGGAGGTGAGGCAAAATCTCACACTAAAATAACAATAAATTAATTTGCTACTTACCAGATGTGTTTTATTGACGCCTACACCTACCCCAACCCTAAACCTACCCTTACACTAATGCAAATACAGTAATTAAATGATGCAGTATTGATGTGCGCATGCCCAGTGCCCGTAGTTGTATTCCTTCTAGTCTTTCCCGCCCAGGATGTGGTGTGATGACATCACCGCTTCACAAAATATACGGATTGGCTGTACACACGAAAACGCAAGGGTGTCGTTTTCAGATTTTTCAAAAAATATCAGTTTCATGCTCCCAAAACGCCGGATCCGTGTGGATGAAATGCTGATACGGTACAAAATGTTAACTTACAAACGCGTCTCCGTGTGGACGGGGCCTAAATGTCTACATACCTAGTTGCTGCCATGTGATTGGCTGATTAGACATTTGTGTTAACGAGCAGTTGAACAGGTGTAGGCCTGCCTAATAAAGTGGCCAGTGTAACATACTGTATAGATATTATAATGTGTTTAATAACACTACTTAAACACTACATAATAACACAACTTCATCAGTAGGTACTGCAGTTTGCTGCATTGCACATTTGACAAATAAAACTTTGACTTTTCCTTGACTTTGCCCGAGACTCAAAGTCCTGGTGTTCAAGGGCCAGTGTAACGGGTGCTAATGAACCATTAGCAACCTGATGCATCCCTAAAGAAAGGAAGTGATGCCTCACAAAGCCCTTTACAGTAGGTGAAAAGTTTGAGTGGTTAAACTTGCTGGTGCCACTTAGAAAGTGTGATAATTGTAATGAGCTATTGTCTCCAGATCTGTATCCTTTCCAGCGAGGGTCGCGAGCCATTAGCAGTACGAGGTACACTTAGCACCTCAGCTTCTGAATGAGGAAGTTGATACCCAAATTAGGACGAGTATGCAGGCTTTGTGGCCATGTTTGTGGTCGCAACCCTTAACGCACAATGACGCTGCCACTGTATTCATGTCATCTGCCGCTACACAAATTAGCACCTACTTATCTGAGGTGATACATTTTATTTTAATGCAAAACAGCTATTTCCTTATTCTCTGTATGCTAAGTGTTCGAAACAGGCACGGTTAGCCTTTCAATGTTTTAAGCATATGCTCTGAGCGCCGCTACGGTCCGTGACATAAACTTTAAAGACTTTTTTTACGAACCTGAGGGGAGTGTAAAAGAGTTGTTCACTAGCATGTGTTTTAAGACATTGTAAATATGCACCAGGCCGTGTCTTTGGCTTAATTAGTTCACAAATATATATAGTTTATCACCATTGTTTTCTTACTGACATATTAAACTATACGACAGCGATGAAAATAACACTCGTAGGACCAAAAGCTGAAGTGTGTCCGCAATATGTGGCGTTGTAGATGAAAAACATGCTTATTTTTGTATGCCAACACAACGACAGACCGATGGCTGTGTGCTGTCACACATCTGTTCTTCACTGGAGAGACTAGTACCATGGTGACGGGAGGCTTCATGGCGACAGGAGGCTGCCCGACTGGTGCCAGTGTATTTTTACGAGGCGGCAAATAATAACTCACAGCTGGCAGTGTGGGAACAGCTGCCGCTAACATCACTACGCCCAGCATCTTTCTCTCTCGCTCTTTTCCTCCCTCGCTTTAGGGTCCAGACTTACTGGAGCCGAAGCTCCACAGCCCACTTCCTCTCTCCAGACTTCACTTCCTGTCATTTGATGGGGCTTCCTGTCACGCCTCTATGATCAGGCCTTGAGAAAGCTCTTCTCAGAGAGTAGCTTCCTGTTTCAAAGACAGCTGTAGAGATAGTTCCTGCTTTTGGCCTCACTCAGGGAATTCTCTCTCTGTGTCACACACAAACACGCTCGCACATGTGATCTTCTCTCACCCCATTTGTACTGCTGATTTTTCCATTTCCCTTAGCCAAGCAGGTGACCGCCGTTTGCTGATGTGATCAGGAATCGTTTTAGTGTCATCAGCTCACCATGTAAAGTCAGCACGGAGCATTGTGGAATTCCAAAAGTAAAGCACCGTAAGTGGAAAAACACTTGCAAAGTCAAACAACACTTAAAGTCTCACACGTCTCTCACTCCATTTGCCTATTCTTGCCACATTTGGTTGCACACGCTCACCTGCAGGAACTCAACTAGCACTGCAACTGCTAATTCATTTCTCTGTTGATCATTTTATTTGATTTATTGATCATTCATGCATTTGCTTCCAACACTCTCCTCTATAAATATGTGCAAAACGAGGGCTATAAAACAAAAAAGTGTGAGCGTGCACTTGTGCAAATGCAAACCAGGCACATCATGACATCAACCATGAGGTCATAATGTCATGTGACCGATCTTGAGAGATCATGAGAAACTTTGGACCAACAAAAAGTAAATGTATGCTATACATTGTGTGCAACAGTCACAAATATAAATGTTATAATAATGAAACAACAAATACAATTAATCAATATGTAGGGACACTTCATTGCAGGCCAACAAAACAAACAAAATCTACAACACAAATTCACTATCGACTTTATAATGTTTTTTCTGCTCACCAAGCCTGGATTTATTTGATCAAAAATACAGTAAGAACAGTAATTGTGTGAACTATTTTAACAAATTAAAAAAAACAAGTTTTCTATTTTCATATATTTTAAAATGTAATTTATTCCTGTGATCAAAGCTGAATTTTCAGCATCATTACTCCAGTCTTCAGTGTCACATGACCCTTCAGAAATCATTCTAATATGCTGATTTGCTGATTGATTTTTTTCAAGGTTCTTTGAAGAATATCTTTACTGTTACTTTTGATCAATTTAATGTGCCCTTACTGAATAAAAAGTCTTAATTTCTTTCCAAAAGTTTAAAACAGTAGTGTGTGTTCATCCATCCAGGCAGATAAAGCAGCATAAACCAGTGCTGGATAGCATTGGAATGCTGTAGGTGGGGAGACCTTCGGTTTTCTGGTGATAGGCGCTGATTGGTACATGACGTAAATGTTATAAACCTGGTGTATGAGTGTGTGTTCAGACACCCACATGGCTAGGGAATCTGCTGGGATGGAGGATCCAGCATGGCTGGCATTAGTTATAGACCTCTATTGTTATAGCACCTGTAGAAACAAAGCTACAGAAAACAACTACACCGCTATTAAGAGAGCGTGTTTAACAGTTACACTTTTTGGTGTTGTTAGGTATATTTTTCCACCTGATCTCTTCCTTATTGACTATTCAACTTCCTAAACATGTGTTGTCCTTCTGTCCATCTACTGTGCCCATCTGGAGTGTGTGTGTTTGTGTGAGAGGGAAGCAGCGGGGTGCTTGGGCCAGGACAGGTTGGAGACGCAGCATGTGTCCTCTGAGAGGGATACAAACAGGCTGGTCATATGGGTCAGTTAGAAGAAGCATTTGGCTCTGGCATGATGCTTTTTCCAGTAATGTTCATAGGATGCATTACACTAATCTAGCTACAATATTACATAAACACGCACTAGCTTTGTGTTCACTGCCATGCTGCTTACTGCCTACATAGGCAGCATCCTAACCATCATGAAACCTCACAAGTGACTAATTTGGAAAACTCCACATAAGCAGAAACTAGACTCACAATTGATCACAAAAGGTCAGCTATACTAAAATAAAATAAAAGACCTATTACATGCAAATGTTAGGTAAAATAATCAAATGTTTCATTAAAAAACTGAATAATAATATATTATTTAACAATATAAAATAACGTATTATAATAAATTATATAATAACATGATTATTACATGTTATAATTATGTTTTGATAGATAACAAGACCAGCCTTGTCTGGGAATAGACTGCAAATCTGGTCTAACTAGTACTATACTGGTAATAATAGCACATAGCAGCTAAACTGCACAGACTTGATCTTCAACTTTTGCTTTTGTTGCAAAAAAAAAGAAAGAAAAAAAGACGAACGATAGAAAGGCGCTTTCGCTCTTAATTCATAAAATATGTCCATAAAAGATGTAAAATTATAGCAATTCAGACTCATAAAAACAAGTCAAAGTTACAGAGAGTTTTATGCTTGGACTTTTACAATAAAACCCCCCTGGGGGCTTGATTTGATTTACAGAACAGAATATTATTCCAGTTAGATATCTGGCCGTGTATCATTACAAGAGAGTGGTCATGATTTGTAATGTGTTCTGGCTCTGTAAACTTTATTCCAACTCTATGATCTAAAAATAAAATACTCTAGCCGTGAAAAGTCTGAACAAACTGACTCATTCTTTCTAATTACCTTTATCTACATTTTATAATAAAAGTCAGCAAAACAATGAACAACAAAAAAATGATCTTCAATATCATTGGCTCTATGACGAATTGCTTATGCTTTTCCATAGTGAGTCGCTTTGGATAAAAGCGTCTGCTAAATGCATAAATGTAAATGTGTAGAATTATGTAGCAACCAAAAATGTAAAAAAAAAAAAAAAACAGTTTATGAACAAAAAATACATTATAGCATCTGAATCCAGATATATAGTGCAGTCGCTTTCCTCATTCCTTTGCTTTCTTTTTCTCTCTTCCCTCTGCCTCCCACCCTCCCTTTTTCTTTCCTCTCTCTCTCTCTTTTTGGGAAGCATGCCTTCCCCAGCTGTGTGTTCAGCCCCCACAGTGAGGGCTCAGGGCAGGCCAGGCTCACAGCTGGCCAGACATTGTGGAGCCAGTCGACAGGCGCATGGAGGGCCGCCCGCCCCGGCCTCTTCCTTTGCAAACATGCCCAGGTGTGGGGCCTGATGGCTGGGCCTCTGATGTGTGTGTGTGTGATGGAGGGGGGGGTCAGAGCAGGAGGAGGCATAAAGGGTGGGTATTCCCACTGAAGCTGTGTCAACACTGAATGCAGGGGAGTGTTTGTGGCATGGGGGGTGGGGAGGGGGCTGTTCGCAACGATTACTGGCTCATTGTAACCACATTGTAGGGAAATTGCTCATATTTTGCCAAGCAGCCAGGCTGGCGCACAGGCAGATGCTGAGAGCGCGATGAAGGGCTGTCGTTTAAGATGCATGCAGGCGCAGCGGTTGTTTAAGTCAACAATGCATTCTCGACACATGCATACATGCATGCTTCTCCGTGACCGCATATGGGAATTGTATACTTCACATGTCTGCTAAATTAAAGCAGATGTATGATGTTTTGCACTCATAGATGGACAGTCCAAGCTGTTAATCTATGATCTCATCCAAAGGCATGGTTTGTTAGAGACGAGGCCAAGGGCTGGACAAAAGGTGCTTGAATGAGATAACATCCAATAAGCCTTTGAACATCTTTATCTGTGGCCCAGGCGCACACACACACACACACACACGCACACACACACTAATGAGGTGTTTCTGGCTCTGTCTTGTATTAGAGTCCCCTGAAGTCTCGCTGTCTGCTCCATCTCAGTCACAGTGTTTCAGTCCCCCTAGTGGTGGAAAATGGAGTCACGACTTCAACGATTGCTGTATCCAGCAATAACACATCTGTATCCAGCCCTTGTCCCAGAAGAGTGACAAAAAGAATCAGCGTGGTCATGAACGTATAATAAGTGTGAAAGCGTAATGATTTGTTCAAGCTGTGAGCAACTCTCAGGAGATTCATTCGTTCAGTTTTCTCTTTATTTTATGAATCATAACAACACTTCGAAAAGCACACGGCTCACTATCAAAACAACATTTAGTCTATTACCAAGTAATATGACCGTAACATGAAACAATTATAATAGTAGATGGTTTTACCATGTTACATTGATATATAGGATATATAGTGTAGTAGTGAATGATTACTGTATTAATATGCCATGCATTACCATTACAAAAACATTTTGTGGTAATATCATGGTACAGTGACGGTGTCACATGGTAATACTATGGAATTTTGAAACATACCATGGTGTTGAAATTCAAGTACCATTGATACTCTGTTACTCTGGGGTATGTCCAAAAATACCATGGTATTGCCAAAGGTAAATGTCTCAAAACATGATATTTTGGTCATACATTCTTAAGAAACTATGGAATTATCTTTATGTCGTGTCCAAAAACATGGTAATACCATGCAGGCCTGTACCCACCATATACGGCAGTCAATCCTCACCCAAAATATAAATATGTTTACTATGAATAAACTTGATATTCGTTACATTCACAGTATCATATTGCAAAAGATTTCCATGATTTTGTGGTAATACCATGGTACAGAGATGGTATGACATAGTATTACAATAGCATTTTGAAAAATACCATGGTACTGAAATTATGGTATTTACATGGCACTCCAGAGTATGTCTAAGAATACCATGGTACTGTGAAAAAAACATGGGATTTTTTGTGTTTACCATGGTATTGTTTTTAACCTTTACTGAATATTTCCATGGTACATACCTAAGAAACCATGGTATTACCTTGATATTAGTAAAAAAAAAAAATGCAGGCCTATCACAGTCAAACCTTGCTCCAAATATTCAAAATTGTAGTGGATCAACTTTGACTTATTATTTGGTTTCATTCATAATACCATGATACATTTCTGTACGTTTTATTGTTCACTGCAATCCTGGCTCATATTACAACAGGTGAGCAGAGAAAGAGTTGAAGAATTCCTCATAATATAAGCATAACCGTCAATAATGGGGTGAGAATTGTTCTGTGAGGTTACTTGGCCTCGGAAACACCCAAGAGATGTCAAAATCTCCATAGCATGTGTGTGTGTTTGAGAAAATAGACAGCAAGGCAAAGTGTGTATGAGCTTGTGCTTGTTACAGTGTGTGTTTGCTGCATATTTGTTCTCTCTTGTGTGCATGTGCTCTGTATTGTATTGGGGGAATGAATTGTTGCTCACCTGTTCACACACACACTAACAAAAGGCAGGCAGCGGAAGCAGCTGTCTCACAACTGTATTGGTACAATACTCGGGTCACATACTCCTGTTTGCTCAGTACATATTCTCACCCTGGTCAGCTCAAACATCGCTCTCACACACAGTTCTCATGTACAGCTCATCATGTCTCTGAGTTTAAACAGCTGAATATATCCTTCAGCACTGTTTACCAAACGAATAGGCCTATTGAACGTCAAAGTTCCTTGTGCTTCAGGTGTATGTAACAGAATGTTATTAAAAATTTTACCAAAGTGGCACTTTAATGTATTTTAAACACATATTTAATACTTAATGTGATTTGCAATATGCTAAAACCACCCATGACACAATATCAACTGCATATCAACATGCTAATACCACCCATAACACAATATCAACTGCATATCAATATGCTAAAACCACCCATGACACAATATCAACTGCATATCAACATGCTAATACCACCCATGACACAATATCAACTGCATATCAATATGCTAAAACCACCCATAACACAATATCAACTGCATATCAATATGCTAAAACCACCCATAACACAATATCAACTGCACATCAACATGCTAAAACCACCCATAACACAATATCAACTGCATATCAACATGCTAATACCACCCATGACACAATATCAACTGCACATCAACATGCTAAAACCACCCACAACACAATATCAACTGCATATCAACATGCTAATACCACCCACAACACAATATCAACTGCATATCAACATGCTAATACCACCCATGACACAATATCAACTGCATATCAATATGCAAAAACCACCCATAGCACAATATCAACTGCATATCAACAAGCTAAAACCACCCATAACACAATACCAACTGCATATCAATATGCTAAAAACCCCCATAACACAATATCAACTGCATATCAATATGCTAAAAACCCCCATAACACAATATCAACTGCATATCAATATGCTAAAACCACCCATGACACAATATCAACTGCATATCAACATGCTAATACCACCCATGACACAATATCAACTGCATATCAATATGCTAAAACCACCCATAACACAATATCAACTGCATATCAATATGCTAAAACCACCCATAACACAATATCAACTGCACATCAACATGCTAAAACCACCCATAACACAATATCAACTGCATATCAACATGCTAATACCACCCATGACACAATATCAACTGCACATCAACATGCTAAAACCACCCACAACACAATATCAACTGCATATCAACATGCTAATACCACCCACAACACAATATCAACTGCATATCAACATGCTAATACCACCCATGACACAATATCAACTGCATATCAATATGCAAAAACCACCCATAGCACAATATCAACTGCATATCAACAAGCTAAAACCACCCATAACACAATACCAACTGCATATCAATATGCTAAAAACCCCCATAACACAATATCAACTGCATATCAATATGCTAAAAACCCCCATAACACAATATCAACTGCACATCAACATGCTAAAACCACCCACAACACAATATCAACTGCATATCAACATGCTAATACCACCCACAACACAATATCAACTGCATATCAACATGCTAATACCACCCATGACACAATATCAACTGCATATCAATATGCAAAAACCACCCATAGCACAATATCAACTGCACATCAACAAGCTAAAACCACCCATAACACAATACCAACTGCATATCAATATGCTAAAAACCCCCATAACACAATATCAACTGCATATCAATATGCTAAAAACCCCCATAACACAATATCAACTGCATATCAATATGCTAAAACCACCCATAACACAATACCAACTGCATATCAATATGCTAAAACCCCCCATAACACAATATCAACTGCATATCAATATGCTAAAACCCCCCATAACACAAAATATCAACTGCATATCAATATGCTAAAAACCCCCCATGACACAATATCAACTGCATATCAATATGCTAAAACCACCCATAACACAATATCAAATGCACATCTACATGCTAAAACCACCCATAACACAATATCAACTGCACATCTACATGCTAAAACCACCTATAACACAATACCAACTGCATATCAATATGCTAAAATCACCCATAACACAATATCAACTGCATATCAATATGCTAAAAACCCCCATAACACAATATCAACTGCATATCAATATGCTAAAACCACCCATAACACAATACCAACTGCATATCAATATGCTAAAACCCCCCATAACACAATATCAACTGCATATCAATATGCTAAAACCCCCCATAACACAAAATATCAACTGCATATCAATATGCTAAAAACCCCCCATGACACAATATCAACTGCATATCAATATGCTAAAACCACCCATAACACAATATCAAATGCACATCTACATGCTAAAACCACCCATAACACAATATCAACTGCACATCTACATGCTAAAACCACCTATAACACAATACCAACTGCATATCAATATGCTAAAATCACCCATAACACAATATCAACTGCATTTCAATATGCTAAAACCACCCATAACACAATACCAACTGCATATCAATATGCTAAAAACCCCCATGCTAAATATGCTATGCTATGCTAAATATGCTAAAACCACCCATAACACAATATCAACTGCACATCAACAAGCTAAAACCACCCATAACACAATACCAACTGCATATCAATATGCTAAAAACCCCCATAACACAATATCAACTGCATATCAATATGCTAAAAACCCCCATAACACAATATCAACTGCATATCAATATGCTAAAACCACCCATAACACAATACCAACTGCATATCAATATGCTAAAACCCCCCATAACACAATATCAACTGCATATCAATATGCTAAAACCCCCCATAACACAAAATATCAACTGCATATCAATATGCTAAAAACCCCCCATGACACAATATCAACTGCATATCAATATGCTAAAACCACCCATAACACAATATCAAATGCACATCTACATGCTAAAACCACCCATAACACAATATCAACTGCACATCTACATGCTAAAACCACCTATAACACAATACCAACTGCATATCAATATGCTAAAATCACCCATAACACAATATCAACTGCATTTCAATATGCTAAAACCACCCATAACACAATACCAACTGCATATCAATATGCTAAAAACCCCCATAACACAATATCAACTGCATATCAATATTCTAAAACCACCCATAACACAATACCAACTGCATATCAATATGCTAAAACCCCCCCTAACACAATATCAACTGCATATCAATATGCTAAAACCCCCCATAACACAAAATATCAACTGCATATCAATATGCTAAAAACCCCCCATGACACAATATCAACTGCATATCAATATGCTAAAACCACCCATAGCACAATATCAAATGCACATCTACATGCTAAAACCACCCATAACACAATATCAACTGCATATCAATATGCTAAAACCCCCCATAACAAAAAATATCAACTGCATATCAATATGCTAAAACCACCTATAACACAATACCAACTGCATATCAATATGCTAAAATCACCCATAACACAATATCAACTGCACATCAACATGCTAAAACCACCCATGACACAATATCAACTGCATATCAAAATTCTAAAACCACCCATAACACAATATCAACTGCATATCAATATGCTAAAACCACCCATAACACAATATCAACTGCATATCAATATGCTAAAACCACCCATAACACAATATCAACTGCATATCAAAATTCTAAAACCACCCATAACACAATATCAACTGCAACTGCATATCAATATGCTAAAACTACCCATAACACAATATCAACTGCATATCAATATGCTAAAACTACCCATAACACAATATCAACTGCATATGAACATGCTAAAACCACCCATAACACAATATCACTGCATATCAATATGCTAAAACCACCCATAACACAATATCAACTGCATATCAACATAAAAACTACCCATAACACAATATCAACTGCATATCAACATGCTAAAACCACCCATAACACAATATCAACTGCATATCAATATGCTAAAACCACCCATAACACAATATCAACTGCATATCAATATGTTAAAACCACCCATAACACAATATCAACTGCATATCAAAATGCTAAAACTACCCATAACACAATATCAACTGCATATCAATATGCTAAAACCACCCATAACACAATATCAACTGCATATCAATATGCTAAAACCACCCATAACACAATATCAACTGCATATCAATATGCTAAAAAAAAACATGACACAATATCAACTGCATATCAATATGCTAAAACCACCCATAACACAATATCAAATGCACATCTACATGCTAAAACCACCCATAACACAATATCACTGCATATCAATATGCTAAAACCACCCATAACACAATATCAACTGCAACTGCATATCAATATGCTAAAACTACCCATAACACAATATCAACTGCATATGAACATGCTAAAACCACCCATAACACAATATCACTGCATATCAACATAAAAACTACCCATAACACAATATCAACTGCATATCAACATGCTAAAACCACCCATAACACAATATCAACTGCATATCAATATGCTAAAACCACCCATAACACAATATCAACTGCATATCAATATGTTAAAACCACCCATAACACAATATCAACTGCATATCAAAATGCTAAAACTACCCATAACACAATATCAACTGCATATCAATATGCTAAAACCACCCATAACACAATATCACTGCATATCAATATGCTAAAACCACCCATAACACAATATCAACTGCATATCAACATAAAAACTACCCATAACACAATATCAACTGCATATCAACATGCTAAAACCACCCATAACACAATATCAACTGCATATCAATATGCTAAAACCACCCATAACACAATATCAACTGCATATCAATATGCTAAAAAAAAACCATGACACAATATCAACTGCATATCAATATGCTAAAACCACCCATAACACAATATCAAATGCACATCTACATGCTAAAACCACCCATAACACAATATCACTGCATATCAATATGCTAAAACCACCCATAACACAATATCACTGCATATCAATATGCTAAAACCACCCATAACACAATATCAACTGCAACTGCATATCAATATGCTAAAACTACCCATAACACAATATCAACTGCATATGAACATGCTAAAACCACCCATAACACAATATCACTGCATATCAATATGCTAAAACCACCCATAACATAATATCAACTGCATATCAACATAAAAACTACCCATAACACAATATCAACTGCATATCAACATGCTAAAACCACCCATAACACAATATCAACTGCATATCAATATGCTAAAACCACCCATAACACAATATCAACTGCATATCAATATGTTAAAACCACCCATAACACAATATCAACTGCATATCAAAATGCTAAAACTACCCATAACACAATATCAACTGCATATCAATATGCTAAAACCACCCATAACACAATATCAAATGCACATCTACATGCTAAAACCACCCATAACACAATATCAACTGCATATCAACATGCTAAAACCACCCATAACACAATATCACTGCATATCAATATGCTAAAACCACCCATAACACAATATCACTGCATATCAATATGCTAAAACCACCCATAACACAATATCAACTGCATATCAATATGCTAAAGCCACCCATAACACAATATCAACTGCATATCAATATGCTAAAGCCACCCATAACACAATATCAACTGCATATCAATATGCTAAAACCACCCATAACACAATATCACTACATATCAATATGCTAAAACTACCCATAGCACAATATCACTACATATCAACATTCTAAAACTACCCATAACACAATATCAACTGCATATCAATATGCTAAAACAACCCATAGCACAATATCAACTGCATATCAGTATGCTAAAACCACCCTTAAAGGTCCTGTTCTTCGTGATCCCATTTTTCAAACTTTAGTTAGTGTGTAATGTTGCTGTTAGAGCATTTATAATTCTTGTAAAATTATAAAGCTCAAAGTTCAATGCCAAGCGAGATATTTTATTTAACAGAAGTTCCCTTTCAAAGCCTACAGCGAACGGCTGGTTAGGACTACATCCTGGTATTTCCTGCTTTAATTACGTCAGTAGAGCAGTATGTCGACTAACCTCCGCCCACAAGAACACGCGAAAAAGGGGGCGTGGTCTTGTTGCTCCCGCGTGGAGAATAGGGAGTGTTGCGTTCGGTTGCGTTCGTATAGTTTGTTTGTTGCCATGTCAAGTCACCTTTGTTTGGCTTTCCCAGGGACGCTGTACTTAGAGATCATTGAGCGCATGCATCCCCGTTATGGTGAAAGGCGTGACCTTTCTGGTAACGTGCGCTCTGCGTGCCCTAAGCTGCTGTCGAATCACAACACGGGAACCGCTGGCACAATCAGAACTCGTTACGTATTTCTGAAGGAGGGACTTCATAGAACAGGGAAATCTGTCAAGCCGTTTTGAGGACAGTGAAAACAGCAGTATACAGATAAGTAAATTGTGTGAAAAATACTGTGTTTTTTTACACGCGAAACATGAACACATGTTATATTGCACACTGTAAACACAATCAAAGCTTCAAAAAAACACGAAAAACGGGACCTTTAAAACAATATCAACTGCAACTGCATATCGATATGCTAAAACCACCCATAACACAATATCAACTGCATATCAATATGCTAAAACCACCCATAACACAATATCAACTGCAACTGCATATCAATACGCTAAAACCACCCACAACACAATATCAACTGCATATCAATATGCTAGACCCACCCATAACACAATATTGAAATATCGTTTACTAACGTGACCTCAGTTCCCGTAGATACCGAACGACTACTGCGCCGTTCATCTTATTAATATAAATAAGACAAGACGCTACTCGGGCTATAAAGGTGGCCGTTTCACCATGGCAAATCGATGGCATCTTCGCGCGTAGCACGGCAACTTACACAGTACTCGTTACGTATCTAAGGGAACCGAGGTTAGGTTAGTAACCGAGTGCGTTCCCTTGCGATACTACGAGTAATGCGTTGTTCGTCTTATTAATATAAATAAGACAAGACGCTACGGGCATAATACAATCACGCCGTGCTATGTAAGATGACGACTCAAAGTAATAGTCATACATCAAAACCCCATTACCAGGACCTCTTGGGGTCTAGTTTATGAATGTGGCAGGGGATATAATAAGACACATAAGTGCAATAGTTTATGCAGAAACGACCTGTGATTGAAGCGCAGGGACCTCTAGATTGTAAAATATAACAAATGTGCACGATGAGGCCCAGCCGACCGCCGCACAGATGTCATCAATGGAAACGCCAGATGACCACGGCCATGAGGAGGCCATGCTTCTCGTGGAGTGTGCTCTGACTTCCAAGGGACATTGAAGGCCCAAGGAGGAGTACGCAAGAGCTTTGGCGTCTACTATCCATCTAGATAGTCTTGGCTTTGTGACCAGAAGACCGTGCGGCCACCAAAGCAAACAAAGAACTGCTCTGCCTGTCGAAAAGAGGCGGAGCAATCAATGTACGTCCTCAGGGCTCTGACAGGACAGAGAAGGTTCAGCTCCTGTTCATCCTGAGAAGGAGGAAGGGCTGAGAGAACAACCATCTGCGTAGATAGGATTTTTGGAATATCCATGTTTAGGTTTCAGGACGACCTTGGAGTCGTTAGGCCCAAACTCAAGACACAAGGGCTCACAGAGAGCGCTGTAAGTCTCCCACACGCTTAACTGATGCCAATGCTAGCAGCAAAGCGTTTTTTAGCATTAGGGGTCGAAGTCAGCAGTCTGGATAGGTTCAAATGGAGGACTTTTAAGGCCCCTGAGAACCACAGACATGTCCCTCGTAAGGGGATGAGGAGTGTTTAGCCTCCTGGAGCCCTTTAGGAAGCGAACAACAAGATTGTTTCTTCCTATAGACTGCCCTGCTATAGGAGCGTGTGAAGCTGCTATAGCCACAACATAGACTTTAAGAGTAGAGAGAGAATGGCCTCTATCTCTTCAGTCTTAAAGAAATGACAATATCTGCGATATGTCACAGTTCAGAGGGTCGTCGCCCCAGGAGGCGAAGACGGCCCACTTTGAGGCATAGAGGCGTCTCCTAGACGGGGCTCTGGCCTGAGAGATAGTGTTTAAAATGTTCTCAGGGAGGCTTAGAGGCTCCAGTTGAGAAACCACACATAAAGGTCCCACAGCCAAATTGTCCCTCTTGCTTGGGAGAGGAGGTCTCGTCTCAGAGGGATCGGCCATGGCCTCAGGGGCGATAACCGAGACAGCTCCGAGAACCACCAGTTGGGTCCTCCAAAGAGGAGCTACCAGGAGAACCTTGTGTTTGTCTTCCCTGGTTCACTATTCACCTGGGGGATCAGAGCGATCAGGGGGAAAGCATAAAGGATGAGGCTGGGCCAATCGTGGGTCAGCGCATCCCTGGCTTTTGAGAAAAATATTGGGTCTTATATTGGCAAAGAAGATTGACTGTCTTCTGAGGCAAAGAGGTCGACCTCTGCCTTCCCGAAGACATCCCAAATCTTCTGAACCGAGCGGGAGTGGAGCGACCATTTCCTCTGAAGGAAGGCTGCTCCGAGACAGCATGTCCACCCCTACGTTCAGTATGCCCTGTATGTGTACTGTTCCCAGAGAGAGTAGATTACACTGAGCCCACTCTAGGATGGTTTTCACCACAGAGGGGTTTTGAAGAGAGGGCGCCCTGGTGATTTATGAAGGACACCACCGTCATGTTGTCTGATCTGACTAAGACGTGGTGCCCCACTAGAAGAGGAAGAAAGACCTGGAGAGCTCGATATACCGCCATCATTTCTGGGCGGTTGATATGTAGCTCGCTTTCCAGGTTTTCCAAGCCCCGAAGACTGGGCGGTTGTCGCACAGAGCTCCCCAACCTGTCTTGGAGGCGTCTATGAAAACAACTTTCCTCTTGTCCATAGCACCTATCGCCACGCCTTGCTCGAACCAGCAAGGGTTCGTCCAAGGGGCCAGGGCTGTGACACATGCCTGGTTCACCTTGAGCAAGTGACGGCCGTGGTGCCAGACTGAGGGCCGGACCCGCGGTTTCAGCCAGAACTGCAGAGGGTGCATATGAAGCAACCCCATCTGCAGAGCTCGAGATGCTGAGCTCATAAGGTTCAAGGAATCTGGAGGAATTTCAGTGCGTAAAGGACAAGGGCGCAAGCCTAAGCTGAACAACCATGATCTCCGATCCCTCAGGCGGCACTGCATCAAGAATAGTCATTCATTAATAAGCGATATCACCACATGGGCTCAGGACTACTTTGGCAAACCTTTGTCAAGTAACACAATACGTAGTTACATCCACAAATGCCAGTTAAAACTGTACTGTGCCAAAAGGAAGCCCTATGTTAACAGTGTCCAGAAGCGCCGTCGACTTCTCTGGGCTCGGAGGCATCTGGGATGGACCATCACACAGTGGAAACGTGTACTGTGGTCAGATGAATCAGTATTTCAGGTATTTTTTGGGAGGAATGGACGCTGTGTGCTCTGGACCAAAGAAGAAAAGGATCATCCAGACTGTTATCAGCAACAAGTCCAAAAGCCAGGGTCTGTCATGGTATGGGGTTGTGTCAGTGCCCTTGGCAAAGGTAACTTGCACTTCTGTGAAGGCACCATTAATGCTGAAAAGTACATAGAGATTTTGGAGCATAATATGCTGCCTTCAAGAAGACATCTTTTCCAGGGACGTCCATGCATATTTCAACAAGACAATGCAAAACCACATTCTGCACACATTACAAAGTCCTGGCTGCGGAGGAAGAGGGTACGGGTACTTGACTGGCCTGCCTGCAGTCCCGACCTGTCTCCAATTAAGAACGTGTGACGCATTTTGAAGTGCAATATGCAACAACGAAGACCCCGTACTGTTGCCCACCTTAAGACTTGTTTGCAGGAAGAATGGGACAAAATTACACCTGAAACACTTCATCACTTGGTGTCTTCAGTCCCTAAACGTCTTTTAAGTGTTGTGAAAAGGAATGGCAACATTACAAAATGGTAAATGCTTTACTGTCCCAACTTTTTTTGAAATGTGTTGCAGGTCTGAATGACAGGAAAGGATGCATATTTACAAATGACATGAAGTTGACCAGACAAAACATGAAATATTTTGTGTTCATATTGTCTGCAATGAAATACAAGTCAAAGTAAATTTAGAAATAACTTCTTTTTTTAAATTTGCGTTTTCCATACTGTCCCAACTTTTTCTGATTTGGGGTTGTACTATTTTTTGTGTGGTAATGTACAAAGTGTACCATGGTGTACAAATGTCTCCTCAATGATGCTAGTTTGTTGTGGATAGTTGCCAGGGTGTTACTATGTGAGAGAATGTGTTGGTTTATATTATATACAATTATTATAGTGTCCGTTTTACATATTACATGTAGTTACTATAGTAATAACTACAGATTATGCATAATTACATGCAACTAACCCTACAACAAACCTAATCCTAACCCTAATCCTATAGTAAGAACAAGTAGCAAATTAATATTACTCAGTACTTAAATGAATAATTACACTGTAACAAGGACACCTTCAAATAAAAAGTGACCTTATTTTTTATATTTACTGTGGTACTTTTAATATTTTTACTTTTATTATGGTAACTTTTTAATGTTGTGTTAGTTGACACCTTCGTCTTGTTGTATTGTGTATCATCTGCTGAAGTCTATTTCAGATATAAATATTCATACATTTCAGACACTCCGTCAACTTGCTCTTGAATGTTCATAGACCGGCTTTGAGTGTTCCAATATGGCGGACGGATTAGCTACGTATAGCATATAATTTTTTTTAGCCCACATTTCATCAGTAAATCACTAACCAATTAAAATTAAGAGTTCACATTAGAAACTGTTCATTTTTAAAACGTTGAACAACGTTTTTTGTTTTAAATGACAAAAATATTAAATGATTAAAAAAAGCTCATTGTACAACTGTATAAACAAAACAAATAACATTCATTTAGCCAGTAAGGGGGTACTCACTCATTTACATACTCATTAATAAACTTACTCTATTCAGTTACTCAATGTGGTGTCAGATGCTAGCCTAGAAATCTAGACGCACCCTAGCGGCAGAAAATTTATTTTGCCGCGAGTGTAGTCTAGCAACTCTCGGTAGACCTGAGAGCTGAAAAAAACGAACTCTGGTCAGGCCAATCACAGCGTGTGTCGAGTCGGTGGGCGGGTTTAACATAATGACAATGTATACAATAGTAACGAACGGCTCAAAAGTCTGACAATTTCTGTTGAGGCGTTGCCTTAACGCGTTGCCATAACGCGTTGCTATGGGTTGCGTGCGTTTTGATTGACTGCAGATTTTCCACTGTTCGGAAACGGCTCTCGAGCCAAATATGGTCCTTTCAGAGAGTGTGTGGCCTCACGGGAAAAAAGTAAACCAATATTTTTTTTTTCATCCATAATCAGAGCTAATGTGTTGATTTAATTACAAATCTATATATTAGCTATATATTTTAAAATATTACACAATTCACCAATGCCCGTTTGTCATGTATATACACCAACCAATCTGGCAAAGCAAGTTCAAATTCCATTGGGCGATGTGAAGCGGTAATTTTCTGTTCTTATTCATAAATCGGTTGAAAATTACATGGACAGACGAACTAACGTTTGTGGAACAATTTCCTGCGGTTTGTCTCATTTTATAAATTGCATCACTGACAAAATGGATTTTAACAGACAACAAACAAATCCCTGCACAAAACCACAGCAGCAAAAGTCGCATTAATGATAAGCAGTGTTAAATTCACTTGTATTTATGTAGCCTATATTGATACACCGTTTACTATTTCATGAAACTATCAAAGTTAACAAAAAAGTGCCACCGGCACCTACAGGCCTATTATGTGAAGTGTAGGCTGGCCAAATGGTTACATGAAAGGATTTATTACCACAATATTATGCAGCATTATGAAAGAAGTCTCTTATGTTCATCAAGCCTGCATTTATTTGATAAAAAACAGCAATATTGCGAAATATATTAAAAAAATGGTTTTCTATTTTAAAATAATTTAAAATATAATTTATTCCTGTGATCACAGCTGGATTTTCAGCATCATTACTCCACTCTTCAGTGTATATATATATTTACATATTTCCCCTTTTTTACATTTGAGCCCCTGCCCCTGACGAACTCTCTGCACGGCCCTGCTTGTCAGGCTAGTCGGATGCAGTTGTTCATCCCAAATGTCTAGGCCTTGACAGTGTCCCATACAGGTAAACGTGAAGAACATGAACATTGTTGATCATGGAACAAGATTCCAATCAATCAGATTTGAGGGACAAGTTTACAGTTTATGTCAAGTTTAGACTTACAACCAGGGGTAAGGTGCTTCTACACTCTAAAAAAAAGGTTCTATATGGCACTAAAAGGGGCTCTTCGTCGTAATCATAGAGGAACCACTTTTGGTGCTATATAGCACCATATCTTAACATGGTCTGTATATGGTAGCGGTGCTATATAGCACCTTAGCAAAAGAACCGGTGAAGAGCCGCTGAGTCAAACCAACTATGAACTGGGACTAGCACTGGCTCTGAACTAGCACCCGGTTCATTCTGGTGGAAAAGGGGTAGGAAGCACCAAAATTGGTGCAATACAGCACTTAAAAAGGTTCCCCTATGATTACGAGCCAAGAACCACTTTTAGTGCCATATAGAACTTTTTTTTTTTAGAGTGTACATCAGTGTTATTCATTCATCATTTCCCTCTGATTTTAGGGACATCTAATGGGGTTAGGTTTAGGGGTAGGGATATGGGGTTAACACTAATTTTTCAGACGTTGTTGTTCCTAATTCTACAAAATAAAATGTCTTACTTGGCAAACTCACAGTGACTGTCCGAGACAATAGGATTTTACAGCAGTTGATAATGTGTTTAACCTGTACCCTGCTGACCACCCGCATGTCCTGATTTTGCCCGTCCACACCAAAGGATGATAACTATAAAAGATAAATATATAGTTCTAAAAATCGTATAAAATAAAGAATAGCAGAGTTCACACCACAGCTAAAAGACAACGGCACAGAGAAACAATATCATTAGAATCACTTTCAGAACGATTTTATCCAGTTGATAAACAATAAAAACAATGACAGATCAGAATCCATCCTGCTGTAATGAGCTTGAGCACTTAAAGCTAAGGTTTAGAATAAAAAGAACGATATCGTCTGCTGGTGTGGATGCTAATAATATAGTTATCTTATCGTTTTTGGTGTGAACCAAAAGATGCGTTCCTGGGTCAACATATTTTATTTATCATCTGTCCCAAAATTTAGTCCTAACCATATTCCTACCCCTAACCCTACACATTAGTTATCCATAAAATCCAAGGAAAATGATAGGTGAAAATGACATAAACTGTAAACTAGTCCCTCAAATCTGATTGGTTGATTGGAATGTTATTGATCTAGGAACATGTTGCACCTGGTAAAATAATAACTAAAATAATAACGATAACACTATAGCTATGATAACACTTGAAGAAACCATGTTATGAAATATGGCAATTTTTAGAGGCAGACTAAATATCACAAACATCAAAGTTCAGTTTTTCAGTCATAAAAAGACAAGAAGCTCTTCAATGTTAAAAGGAGGTGCTGAAGAGAAAATATTACCCCTTAAAATGCGAAAATATTACCCCTTCAGATTAAAGAACTGTATGTCCTTTAAAGTTTCCCCAGTTGAATGGGACACGTAAATATCACGGGTCAGTTATTTAATGTATTTCAACTGTCCCCCTACCAGTGAGCACCACTCACATTACTTCAAATATAATTCCAAATCTGTTATTGTTCAGATTTCCACAGGTCATTTCGTTTCTGTTTGAGGAAGACAGCCTGAACTTGTCAAGTTGACAAATGACTGTCCATACATGCATGCAAATACACACAGAGTCTTAAGGCAAAACTGTAACAGATACTCGAGTCTTTACAGTACAAAACAAATGAGACACTGGCGTGTGTTCAAGCGCTTATTGCATGTTGTGCGTGTGTGTGTTTGTGCATGCTACCGCGATCTCTAGAAGTGATATGCCTGTTGTTCTTTTGCAGTCATGATTGGTAGTGCTGTAACTGTGATGACATGTGCTGCTGATATTTACTGAAGACCTCAGGGGCCGCTGCGCACATCTGGAGTCTAGACTCAGCGGCTCTACAGGCCTGAGACTCCCTCACTCTCTTCCTCTCTCTCGCCGCTGTCCACTGTTTGCATAGCTGCTTGTGTTTAATTTAAATTAAAGTTGCCCCCCTTCAAGTGGTTAATTGATTCTAGCGATGAGGGACAAAGTAACTGGAGCCGAGTGTCCTCAAAACACACCGAGAGAAATATTATTGCGAAGACTTACGCAAACCAGCCTGCAAGCATCTGTGTTTGCGAGAGAGAAACAATATGATCATCGCTGGAATTGTTGGACTGAGAGGAGCCATATATTTGACTTAAAGCATCCTTGTGTTTACTGAAACACTCACACAAAGGCTCTTGTTAGCTGCAGTGTATGATGAATGCCGTGTCATTGTGGGTCGGTGCGGTTGCAGAGGTCTGTTTTACCTGTTAATCTCTTTATCCCCTCCCACCCGCTCTATAGCTCACACACCGAGTGCTCCAAAACTTGACAGTAGTTTATTTTACAGACGCTCTCCGCCTTCTTCTGTCCTCCTTTTGAATTTGTGTTGAACAGCTAAAATCATCATGTTCATACAGCATCAGAAGGGTATATAATGGAGTGAAACTTTTATCCACTGCATATTCAAACTGTAATTGTTTTTATAAATATACTATATTTTGTCTTGTTTTCCACAAAAAATATCTCTCCTTAGACTTTTTTTTAAAATTCTTATTTTATTTTATATGAACCCAAATTATCCAAATAGTTATTTATTAATTAATAATAAAAAGTATATATATATATATATATATATATATATATATATATATATATATATATATATATATATATATATATATATATATATATATATATATATATATATATATATATATATATATATATATATATATATATATATATATATATATATATATATATTTTTTTTTTTTTTTTTTTTTTTTAACCAAACAGATAACTTGCTTTTCACAACAACAAATAAATATTTAATGAATTAATAAGTAATTTGCCATTTGGATCAATTGAGTTCATGTAAAATAAAAAAAAAAAATAAATATTATATATGTTATATAATAAATGTTTTTGAAAGAAAGTCTCTTATGCTCACTTATTTGATCAAAATAAAGTAAAATCAAAAATATTGTAAACTATTATTACAAATTAAAATAGCTGTTTTCTATTTTTTTATATATATATATATATATATATATATATATATATATATATATATATATATATATATATATATATATATATATATAAATAAATAAATAAATAAATAAATAAATAAATAAATATATATATATATATATATATATATATATATATATATATTTTTTTTTTTTTTTTTATGAAAATGTAAGTCTTTACTATGACTTTTGATCAATTTAATGCATCATTGCATCCTTTATCTTAAAAATTTTTACTGACTCAAAACATTTTAAACACATAAAAAAGAAGATTTTATATACTGTATATACTGTATATATATATATATATATATATATATATATATATATATATATATATATATATATATATATATATATATATATATATATATATATATATATATATATATATATATATATACAGGGAGTGCAGAATTATTAGGCACGTTGATTTTCTGATCATATTTTTTTTCCAGGCACATTTGACCAATTCCAAACCACAGTAATCCTAATAACTACTATTGATTTAGTATTTAATAATGTATAAGTGATATATAATTGTTCATGAAGGCTGGAAATGAAAATCACCTTATATTCAGGTGTGCAGAATTATTAGGCATGTTTTCTTTTACAGATAAATTGAGCCAAAAAAGAGATTTAACTCAGACTGAAAAGTCAAAAAGTATTAAATGCCCATGAGAAGGATGCAATACTAATGCAATACTAGACATTGCAGTTAAGGCGTGACCATTGGACAGTGAAATGCTCGTTGGGTCAGCAGGATCTGACAAAAACATGTGGCGGAGAAAAGACACCTGTTAACTGCAAAAGAATTAAGAATTAAGGTGAAGAATTAAGGGTGAAACCATCAGGAACCCTTTAGTCTCCAGCGCCACCATTTTCCAGAGCTGCAACCTACCTGGAGTCTCCAGAAGTGCAAGGTGCCAGGATCTCAGAGACTTCAGTTAGGTAAAGAATCCTAAAAAATGACCCCCACTAGATAAGAATCACAAGCTGAAGTGTTGTAAAATACATGAAGAAGGTTTTTTATAGGCTTTATGGACAGATAGGTTGAGAGTGACTCTTGAAGGACCAGCACCACATCCTCTAGTACCACTGTTTGAAGAATTCATCTTCCAGAATCTGGCAGTACGTTTTGGGAGTTCATTTTTAGTCCATCTCTGCAAAACGGACTTCAGGATGGACTAAAATGAACTCCCAAAACGTACTGCCAGATTCTGGAAGATGAATTCTTCAAACAGTGGTACTAGAGGATGTGGTGCTGGTCCTTCAAGAGTCACTCTCAACCTATAAAACCTATAAAGCCTATAAAAAAACCTTCTTCATGTATTTTACAACACTTCAGCTTATGATTCTTATCTAGTGGGGGTCATTTTTTAGGATTCTTTACCTAACTGAAGTCTCTGAGATCCTGACACCTTGCACTTCTGGAGACTCCAGGTAGGTTGCAGCTCAAATCAAATCAAATTACTTAATTTTTTATAAGTATTATATATATATAATAATTATTAAACATTAAGTAATTTGAGAAGATGGCAATCTAGTTTGCTGTTTGTACATTTTTGTATATAATAAAAGTGCACACCTTTGCAGAAAAAAACCCTCATAAGCCTACTAGTTTTTACTTTGGTTTATTTTTCCAAATGGCCCTCATTTCTCCATTCAAACCCTCAAAATGATGGAAAATCTGGTTGAAATGATCTTTGTGTGTTTGTGAGAGAGAGTGAGTGAGTGAGAGAGAAGGTATAAATGAACCCCTGATTTACAGCACGTCTTTAGGTACAGCCCCTCCTTGTTCCATGTTCACCCCTTCTCTCCTTTCTCTGCCCATAATAATGGACACGGTGTTTTTACGAGAGTACCAGACCAAACCCTATTCACACTGCAGCACTGAGTCGGCACTAAATGGCTCCGTTCAGCTCACTGCTATTAAACAGCTCATAAAAACTGGCCACACAACCGCTTGAGTCACACAGATGCAACTACACGGCTCCTGATCCCAGCATGATGTGGTTTGAGACAACTGGCTTTGCCTATTTGCCATCTAATGCATGATGCTTAGGTATCTAAAATGACCTGAATTAACCATAACCAGGTCATAATTACGCTTGGGTATTAAAATCAGTCACATGAATGAAAGCGACCTGCACACTGATAATAAAAAGATTGCCAGACTTCAAAGCTTATCACTACATGACTCCTTAACAAATAAATAAATGCAATACTGATTTGAGTTTCAATTATTTTAATATATGAGAAGAAAGACATACAAGATCCAATAAACTAGCCCACTGTGAGACAAAGGTCATGTATTTGACCAATCAGAATCAAGTAGGCCTATCCTAGAGAACCGTGCAATGATAATAATTATTAGCGCCTTCTTTGAGGGTCGTGGCAATTCAGGTTCTTTCCCACCCTGCTTGCTTTCTCTTTCTTTGCTTTTTCTTTCAGTCTGACACACTGTGAGTGAAGGATATCAAATTCCCCTGAAAGCTCTCGGACAGGTGAGCGCTGCTTTGGGTGACCTCCATCTCTCACATTACGGTGCTAAACTGCAACTCCCTGCTGTTCTCGATTACATGAGCGCACACGCACACACACACAGGTGTGATCCTTACACATCATTCTGTTTTTGTTGTCACTGAGTATCATACATCACTAAGGCCAAGAGTATTAAATTCCAGTGCCTGATCATACAAAAAGTGTTTTGTATGATCATTCATATATATAAAGTGTTTTGTATGATCATTCATATATATACAAATATATACCAAGCATGGGGTTGGCAAGATTTTGTAATGCTTTAAAAGAATTAAAAAAAATAAAATAAAAAAAAAACACAGAAAAACTAATATTGTGAAGTATTATTACAATTCAAAAGAACTGTTTTCTATCTGAATATATATTAAAATGTAATTTATTCCTGCAATGACAAAGCTGAATTTTCAGCAGCCATTACTCCAGTCTTCAGTGTCACATGATCCTTCAGAAGTCATTCTAATATGCTGATTTGCTGCTCAAAAACATTTCTTATTTCAATGATGAAAACAGTTGTGCTGCTTTTTTTGGTTGAAACTATTTGTTAGGCTTATTTGATGACTAAAACGTGCGAAGAACACCATCAACATCATGTAATTTAATGCAATCTTGCTAAATAAAATAACTAATTTCTTTTAAACAAATCAATGATATAATCTTAACATAAACGTGCCTTGTTTTAATTGTCATTTGTTGTCACTTTCTGTGCATTTTATATTATTAATAAAAAACTTAAAGACCTCATGGGGCCAATATTTTGATCAATAATATTAAATATTTTCACTGACAATATCTTCACTCCAGATGCTTTAGTAGTAATTTGATACTAGCTTCATTGTGAGCCAATGCAAAGAGGTACTGATATAATAATATTATTTTTATATCACATTAATCTAAAGGACACATTGAGCAAAACCAGTCCTGTTGGACTCTCGGTGGGTAGTTGAGAGAGTAAAATACCTACTACTACACACAAAAGACCAACAAAAGATTCTAATGTGCTCCTCAAGGAACCAGTATATAATTACCTGTCTGCAACAACCACACATTTGAAAGACAACAGAAGCTTTACAAAGTGATGGAAAAACAAATCAGAGGGAAAGCAGAGAAAGAGTAAGTGGGGGAAAAGAGAGGAAAAATAAATAATAGAAAGTTGATCTATGTAATCATCCTAGATAGGACAACCGTGCTATTGTGGTCAGACTGGAACACTTGTGCTGAGGAGAAACCTCGAACAGTTTTCATGGGCTTTTTAACGTGCTCTTATGAAGCACCTGAACTTTTCAGCTCTCGCTGATGCATGAAATGATACCGACACATTCATTTTAAAGAGAGTCAAAGGATTGTTTTTTTGTGCCACATTCAAAAGTCAATACGTTTAAGCAGACAAACGAGGAATAGTAGGTTGCATTGTAAATGGCAGTTTTATACACTTCAGAGATTAGATATTTCTTCCTTCACCTGCAGTGACTCAGAAGTTAATACTTCTCTTGTGGTTTTCCTCTATCTCCATCAGGGTTATGTAACACCAAGAGGGCAGAGAGTGTGTGTGTGTGTGTGTGTGTGTGTGTGTGTGTGTGTGTGTGTGTGTGTGTGTGTGTGTGTGTGTGTGTGTGTGTGTGTGTGTGCTCCAACCAGGTGCAACCATTCATTTCTGTCAGTCACACTATTTGTGATATATGTGCAATGGCCAGGCTGGATATCACTAGCAAATGTTATCTAGTACAGATCATTTACAAGAAATACTAGAGTATAATGGAACAAATTCTATTAGAAGTACTAAAGTTCTGTTCCTGGTTTCTGATTGGCTAATACAGTTTTCCAGCAGTCACCTGTTCATATCGTTATTTTTGTTGTGTAGTAACGCCCTGTCAGGGATTTCACTTTCAGTAGAATACATTTTCTCCATAAAATAACGTGTTAACTTATTATTTTATTAAGCACCAAATAAGGTATTTGAGGTTGCGCTATTTAACCAAAACATTTGCAGGCTACAACCACTTTATCAGAGACAAAATTATACACAATATAGCACAGTTTCTAGTGTCGTATTGCTTAAATATAATGCAACAAATCCTTATCCGTTTTTCCATCAAGAAGAGACTTCATAACTGGTCTCCAGCTATAAAGTAAAGTCTTTTGGCGCCATCTGGTGGCACACAGGTAGCGTTCTCATGTTTTATGGGAACTTCCAGGGGTGGTAAAAGTACTCAAAAGTTATACTCAAGTAAAAGTATATATACCTGAATAAAAAATGACTCCAGTAAAAGTAGAAAGTCCTCCATTCAAACATCACTTGAGTAAAAGTACAAAAGTATCCGATTTAAAACATACTCAAGTACCGAAAGTAAAAAGTAAATATTCAAATTAACTGTAAATATCAATACTTAAGCAGATCAATTGTTTTGGGAGTGATATGCAATGCTTTAATTGAAAAAATGATAAGATTAGAGACTGCAATTAAGAATTTGTTAGATTTGCAATCATAAGAGACAATGAAGCACCAGTATAGGGGTTGAACTTAAAATAGACATGCTCCATAACATTAGCTGCATCAAACAGAAGATGTGCAAGATACCATTAACTAATTTAAAATTAATTCAAAAGCCATAACCACAATGACATATTACTTAAAAATTAGTTAATAGTCATGTGCCTCAACAAGTGAAGTCATGACATAATGAAACCTTTACAAATTGTTATCTAATGATTAACTAAAGCAGACAACTGGAAGTTGAAATACATGGCTTTGACCCATTGTGATAATTAACAGATTAATTTACATTTTTTATTTAATATAATATGTTATTAGGAAATTAACACATTGTCATATTTATTTAATAGAAATTCATGTATTACTTAATCCATTAATCATATATAATGTTCATTAGTTGCTGATGCTTTAATCATTAATAAATGATTTAGTTCTTCATGAGTCATACATTAACTCTTGATTATCTGTGCATTAGTTAAGCATGAATTAATGCATATTTGTGCACCTGTACTGTAAAGTGTTACTGATGTTTTCATAGTAAAGAGTGTGCCGCAAAAGAAAAAAGTTTGGGAAACACTGAGCTAACGTTTTTAGCTAACATCAGCTTTTCCAAGTCTAGCCCCGACTGGATCATCCATGACCGATCGACAGCATGCAGGGAGAACCAGCTTACTAGCTTGATTCTCTCCTGCACCCACGTTTTTTGTTGGTTTGGAAAGCAAGTGTAATAAATACTTGGAGCGGGCATGGGGAAATGTATTGGAGTAAAAAGTAAACTTTGTCTTTAATATTGTAGTGGAGTAAGAGTGAAAGTAGATGCAAATAAAACATACTCAAGTAAAGTAAAGATCCCCGAAAAAAATACTTAAGTAAAGTAACAAAGTATTTTTACTTCATTACTTACCACCACTGGGGACTTCCCAATAATTTTTAATACTGAACAAACTCTATACTCCATCCCCTAACACCTTAACATACCCATCACAGAAAACTTTCAGCATTTTTACAATTTCAAAAAAAGAAACGAAAAAAAAAAAAGAATTTAGTATGATTTATAAGCTGTTTTCTTCATGGGGACAAAAGAAAATCCTCATAAGGTCCAAAAAATTACATCAGGTAGGGTTTACCAGGACACACACACACGTCTGGTTTACTATCTTTGTGGGGACTCTCCATAGACATAATGGTTTTATACTGTTCAAACTGTATATTCCATCCACTTTAACTCTACCCTGAGACCTACCCATCATCACACAAAACTGTCTGCATTTTTAGATCTAAAATATAAGCTTATAAGCTTGTTTCCTCATGGGGACCTCAATTTAGGTCCCCACGGTGACACGAGTCCCTATGACTCTGTGTGCATTTAGGTTGAAGTCCCTACCGGGATAGAAAAACATGCACATGCGCACACACACTAAGACGCACATTAATGGAAGTTTGAAATAGTTGTTTAATTGTGTGTATTTGAAAAAAGCAATGTTCCAGGTAACTTTCTACGGTTTGAATATAATATATTTTATATTCTGTGCCATTGCCATTGTAACATCATGTATGATTTATAACAGTTGAAAGTCACTAGTGGTGATGCATGCTTGGATTGTATGCACCTTGGTTGTAGTGAAAACTGCTAGTTTTATGCAGGAGGGTCGAACGAACATAACAAACATAAACAAGTGCTGATGGTCTTAATGTCCAGGACACTGGTCATCATGGGTAATTGACATTGCATTTAAAAATGAATTTGTCACACCTTCATTTCAAATGATGTAGTGAGGCAAAAATGTGATTAAACGCAATGAAGTAAAATAAAAACGAAAAGTTGTAGTGAACAGTTTCATTACATTTTTTCCTTAAACATTCAACCATGAAATGTCTATGGGCATTTTATGCATCAACTATTTTATCCAATGTCATTGGTTGACATGCTGAGAATAGTGCAGCTCCTCACACTGAAATATAATCCGACATGTAAACTAGTAATTCCAGTTTTAACAAACACTTAACCAGAGAAAACATTCCTATCTTAAAGCGCTGTTCAGGTCTGTTTAGAGTACATTCCAAACCTTAATAAAAACTATATTTCCTAGCATCATCAGCAGTGACCTGACTTATAAAATATACTTCATTTACACACTGCATCCTACAAATCCCTGTCATTTTGATATGATGCGACACACAAATACATTTCTATAAAAATACCACATGAATAGCTAACTTTGTACATTATCCCATAAATATCATTCTTATTAAGAAAATCATTGATCAAAATTTCATTGTACTTTCACTGTCTCAGTTAGTGCATTCCTTGAAGACACAATCTGTTATAATATACAATCCTTTCCTCCATCTGTGTCAAATCTCAATTCCATTAATTCCCTGAATAAGGCTCGTCTTCTTTCTGATGACTGACTATGGTATATATGAAGATGTTGTAATAGTTATGATTGTGAAAATGCTTCATTGCAAACAACATTGTGTTGCAACACAGACTCTGTATGGAGGTCATCATCATTTACACAACACATGTTTGTGTTCAAGTTCTATCAGAGAACATTCAGGTCATAGAGGGGATCTCAATGTTTAATCTTCAATAAGGCATCATCGTTTAAAATAAATATGTTTATATACACCGATCAGGCATAACATTATGACTAATATTGTGTTGGTCCCCCTTTTGCTGCCAAAACAGCCCTGACCCGTCAAAGCATGGAGTACACTAGACCCCTGAAGGAGTGCTGTGGTATCTGGCACCGAGATGTTAGCAGCAGATCCTTTAAGTCTAATAACAAATGGTTAAGGAATGGTTTGAGGAGCACAACCACAAGTTTGAAGTGTTGATTTGGCCTCCAAATTCCCCAGATCTCAATCCAATCGAGCATCATGTGCTGAAAAAACAAGTCCGAACCAATGGAGGCACCACCTCGCAACTTACAGGATTTAAAGGATCTGCTGCTAACATCTTGGTGCCAGATACCACAGCACTCCTTCAGGGGTCTAGTGGAGTCCATGCCTCGACGGGTCAGGGCTGTTTTGGCAGCAAAAGGGGGACCAACACAATATTAGGAAGCAATACTTGAGCTGTGTATATATTGTATATATGTTATATATAGTGATGATAAATGATGAATTCATTCTAGTCATAGCAGTGGTGATTTGTCATGCAGGGGGTTGATGGGAAATGTAGTCACAACACTGATAAAGCAAGCAGGAGGTTGGGAGTCAGGGGGAGATTCTAAAAGAAAAGTTTCAGTGTCATACAGGATTTTGGAAATTCTCCCATCTCACTCAGAAGCGGAAACAGTCATTAGCTTCGTCTGGGCAGTCAAAGTTGATTCCTTCACACAATGATTCCTCAAAAAAAAAAAAAAGAGATGAAGTTAAACTTCAATATAAGGAGTATCAGTATCTAAGTATCAAACTGTCTTCAGAACCTATATAGGCCCCTTTAGATTTAATTTAAAACACAATTCAAACTACTTTTTTTAAAGAAAAAAGAAAAGAAAAAATGCATGGCATGACTTTCCGATCACTTTATAAAGGCACTCTATAAAACTGCACAATTTGAAAGGTGGACTTGACTAAACAACTCAATATGCTCATCCTGGAACTATATGATTGCAGTGTATTAATAATACTTTTACTTGGTGTAATAACTTATTAAAGCGTTTGAAAAGGTAAACTGAATTCTCTACCAAGACATGTCACGACACAGGACAACTGGAAAACCTGATTCTGCTGCGTTTCTGAACATCTGCACATTTCAAGGCATAACAAACACGCATATAGAAACAAGATTGTGATCGAATCTTCCAACATAAATGCAGGTTATAAGAAAGTTGGCAGAAAAGATAACCGAGAATCAACATACAAATCAAAAAATGTTTCTGACATAACACGTATACCAAAAAAAAAAAAAAACGTTTTAAAAATGCTATGGAGTACTCACAGATGACTGCCAACCACACGAGACTGTGAGAACAGAGAGAGAAGGATGAAGTGGAAAGAGGAGAGACAAATATGGAGAAGACAACTGAAGCGTAAGGACAAGTTTGCATGTTCAGAGTAAAACATGGACATGGATCGTTGATTACTGAAGCATAACATCAGTTTGAAGACAGAGTTCACCCAAAAACTAACATTCGGTGATCATTTACTCACCCTCATGTCATTCCAAAGACTTTCGTTCTTCTGCAGGACATAAAATATGTTACACTGCTCGCTTCCATACAATGAAAGCTAATGGTGACCAGGGTAAGCATGGGATTTTAAAATTACTTATATTTTACGCAAGTCATTTTTGGTCACCATTCACTTTCATTGTGTGGAAAAGAGCAGCTAAATTTCTTCTAAACGTTTTATGTTCCACGGAAGAAAGAAAGTTTGGAACAAAAAGTTCCAAATAAATGATGACACAATTTTCATTTTTGGGAGAACTATTCCTGTAAGCACATGAAATAAAATTGGCAACTGATTTTCTTAGGGAAACGAAGTAAACTGATTAGAAGAAAACGATTAGATTTGTACATGTTGTTGCCACAAAGACAAGTAGGATAATGCCAGTTAGAACTGTTAGCTGGTATGTTATGAATATTGTATGATCTGTGGCATGTACCCATACAGGAAAACAAAAAAGAAGCTCAAGCTGAACAAAGAGTTCAGAACATGCGGTTACATAAAAACAAGGAACAAAAATAGAGGAGACTGCCAAACTGAAATTATTTCATGCGTTTAGCACAATCAGTACTGGTTGTGACATTCACAGGTGATTCAGAACACCAGGGTGAGGGTGGGTTTATGTCAGGACATCACTCAATCGAGCCCATTTAATATGACAGGGCTTTAGAGTCTGACACTAACTTGGCTTTGCTGAAGCAGCAGCGCCCCGTCTGGCGTGTCAGGGAAGTGCAGGGCAGTGGGGGAGGGGGCAAGGGGCAGCCAGGACCGGTTGTCAGCGCTGTAGAGGCGGGGCCGCTTAACCTGGTCGTGACTGGAAAGTGGGGTGTAACTATTCCGCCTTAGCAGCAGAGGGGCAGAGTCTCGTCTGACTTTCCCCTGGGTTGAGATGGGAGAGACTGGCTGGGTTAAAAAGAGAGACTGCCTACACCAAGGGTGTCCAATCCTGCTCCTGGAGGACCACTGTCCTGAAGAGTTCAGCTGAACAGCTAATCAAGGTCTTACTAGGCATACTAGAAACTTTCAGGCAGGTTTGTTGAGGCAAGTTGGAGCTAACCTCTGCAGGACAGTGGCCCTCCAGGACTGAGTTTGGACACCACTGGCCTACACATAGCTCATAGCATATCTTAGCACACATCTCAATAGCGAACAAGGCACTTAAGTCTTCAGTCTCATGCTAGCTCCAAGTAGGATAATCCCAAAGATAATACACATTAATCAATATAAACAGACTAAAAAGTATCACAAATGACTCCAGATTAACATTATCTACAGCGATGAAAAACACGCCACTAAAGCACAATGTCGTTCAATGGAGCGTTCAACACATGGATAAGCATAACTCACAACACAAACCCACAGTTACAGTACAACCACAGGCTGCTGAGACTGATGAACACACAAAACTGTAGGCTACATCACAACTGTACAAATATTCTTGTAAATCAACAACATATAGAGGGGAAGGTCGAACCTCACTCTGATGAGGTGAATAATCACAAGAGCAAGAAGATTTTTAATCAAACCATTTGACTGACAGTTTGATTAAGCAAAAGAGAACATAGCTTAAAGTGTGTTATGGGTTAACAGGTTAACATAGATACAAATTTTGACCCATCATTCAGTTAAAAAGAACAAAAATTACATTTACAGCGATCCGCTTAGAATCTGTGTCATTTTAGAATTCTTTATATACTATTATAGTATTTATTGATATTTTGAAATAGCTTTTGAAAGTGAGATTTATACATAATCTGTAAAAAAATATATATAAATAAATAAATGCTTTCCATTGATGTATGGTCTGTTAGGATAGGACAATATTTGGGCGAGATACAACTATCTTGAAAATCTGAGGGTGCAAAAAAAAATCTAAATATTGAGAAATATCGCCTTTAAAGTTGTCCAAATGAAGTCCTTAGCAATGCATATTACTACTAATAATAAATGTTATATTTACAGTAGGAAATTTACAAAATATCTTCATGGAACATGATTTTTACTTAATATCCTAATGATTTTTGGCATAAAAGAAAAAACTATAATTTTGACCCATACAATGCATTGTTGGCTATTACCACAAATATACCCGTGCGACTTATGGGCGACTTATGACCCAGGGTCACATTTTATTAATTTATGTTTTAGTTATTTTAGCATATTATTCCAGTTAGTTGCCAATTTCCGTTTGCAACATTTCTATTTTATAAATTTAATTTATACTTTAAGTTTTTCATCATATATTTATATTTAATTTTATTTTATTTCAGTTTTTTTTTTCAATTAACGGAAACCATTTTTAACAATTTTACACTGCTCAGAGTAGAAGTCTATGAGGGAAGGCATATATGGTTTAAAAACACAGATGTTTTTTTTGCATCAGATTTTCTTCAAATGTGTTATTTGAGCAAGTTGCAATTCTGAAATTTTCTCTTTTTGGTATCCTTGCACACGGAATGTGAAAGTTACTGTGTTACCAGTTTTACAGTTGACATATTGAAGTAAGCAATTTAACCTTTATCCCACTGCAATGTCCCCATAAACAATTTTTTGTAAGGAGTCAAAATTATTTCCTGTGTTAATTGACAGCACATCACAGATGCTGTGGATAGAGTTTAAATTGTATTAAACCCAGAAAATTGCTTTAACCAATGTTCTCTAAGAAAAACAACAAGCATCACAGATGGCAAACATGCAGTGATGAAATTGCGATTACCAATCAAAAGCCTATAAGATATCAAAAGCTTTACTGTAAGAAATATAGCATGCTTGTTGTGAAGCTTCAAACAAATTACTGGAGAAAAATCCAAATCTGAGAGATAAATGTGGCACTAATTATTTTTAAATTAATATTTAATATCCTCCATTAATATTTCATACTGCCAGAGAGAACACCACAGAAACAGATGTGGACTCACCAGTGGTCGGTCCCGATGCGTATTCACTGCCTCCACATTCAGATAAAACATTTCCACTTTGCAACCTAAAACATCATACAAAATTTTCTGTGAGCAGAATTTTCATGTGTATGCCTGCAAAAGTGAGGAAACAACTGTTCAACCCACCATAGGCAACAGGAGTGAGCTTCATGATAGTGTGAAGGGGACATTTCAAATAGGGGAGATCATCTGAGAACAAAGAAAAAATGAGTTTTCAGTTGATGTACATTTCTGTGATGCTAATCACTGTTGCTGCATATTCTGCTCAGATATCTAGTTGGTTGATATATATACGATCTTGGTAAAAAATTATAAACCAATAGACAGTTTATATATGAAGCCAGGTTTTAGCATTCTTTTCAAAATGCAAATGCATCTTGCCTGCACTCTTGTCCAAGAAATAAGCTAGTAGGCAGCGCATAACCGCCTGATGGCAGACAACTAGTACATTGCCTTGTCTCTCAAGCTCCATAATCACAGGTTCCAGTCGCTGAACCAGGTCCATATACGACTACAAGAAAAGAGAGCCTTTTAAAATAGTCAGACCTTCCCACAAAAAACCAACAAACCTACAGAGAGTTAGAAGAGACATACTCTGAAGAACTGTAACAAAGTGGAAAGTTCATGACATACTGTACCTCTCCTCCTGGATATCTGTAGTGGTACTTGTCCTGATCCCTTAAAGCAAACTCTTCTGGGAATGTGTTCTGGATCATTTCATAGGTCATCTCCTCACATACACCCTGTTTTAGAGAACACATTGCTTATGAATGAACATACAATACATAAAAACGGCATGTAATCTCCGCTGGGACCTTGGCATACTAACGGCATCTATCTCATTGAGGATTTTCCACTGTTCATAGGGAACACCCAGCTCCTCAGCTGTCTGGATGGTTCTCCTTAACTGGCTGGTCCAAACCTTCAAGTCGAACAGCTTATGCTCCTCAATGAACCCACGCAGGGACTTTGCAAACTACACGCAAAGGAGAGAGAAAGTCAAGCATCTTCTGATGAATAAGCACTATAAAGTCAGCAATGAATGAGTTCAGACCTGTCTCCCTTGGGGGGAGAGTTCAGAGTCTCCTCCGATGCGGCCCTGGACGTTGTGCTCGCTTTCTCCGTGCCTGCAGAGGTAGATGGAGTGCGAGTGTACGTGGATGTTCATTAGGTAGTAGACAATCTTGCTCTGGATGTAGTCCTGGACACGGTTTACCAGGAACCGACGGCCCACATTCATCACCTTGATGAAGGACAGGTCCCTGAAAAAAAACAAAACAAAGATTTTAAAATCTAAAGAGCCCCAATTATGCTTTTTCGGATATTACCTTTCATGTAGTGTGTAATACAACTGTTTGTGAATGTAAAATGTCTGCAAAGTTCCAAAGATCAAAGTGCATGATAAACAGAGTTATTGTCTCCCAAACTAAAGAACCGATTCTGAACTTCCTGAAACGAGAAATCGACATTAACTCCAGTCTTACTTCATGCACAAACCTATATAGGTTTGAAACAAATTTGCCTATCGTCTTCATTGGCTGCCCGCATAGTGGTGACCTGGAAGAGTTTGGTTTGTGTTGTGCACATGTCGAGAAGACGCTGTTTTCTGCTCTGCGAGAGGACTCGTATTGATACGGTAAAACCAGTGGCAGTTACTGTTCGTATCACTGTGTGTACAAGTGCTGAGGAAGCCTCTGGAGCTGAAATGTAAATATGGTAATGGGAGTTTTGCTTTAAACTGTAGACCAATCACAACATATCTGACCAATCAGAGCAGGCTCTCGAACAGGAGAGGTTTAGTGAGACAGAATCAATTTAACCATTTCATACACTTTGAGAAAAGCAGTGATGTTGCATTGTATATTATGAGAAAATTAAAGTATTTTTTGACCTTGGATGTAAACCTATTGTAGGATACCTCCAAAACAAAATTAGGAACCTTTAAAATAGCAAAATAGGGGCACTTTGAAGCAAAAATAGATGTATTCCAAAGAAAATGTATATATATTTAGATATGCCATTATGTGTCTGTTTTCAAAACATTCTTACTTGTCATATTCATCGGGATCTAGTGGTTGATAAGTGACTTTATAACATTCAATGCGTTTTAGGAAATCACCCATGACTCTCTCTCTGTGTCTTTCTGGATAATCTGGACTTGAAACCTTGACTTCCTGAAAAAAGGCGCATAAGAGACAACTGTTGAGAAAATAATGAACAATGAATGAGCAAACCAAACAAACATCACAACATACCAGGATGTTAGCGGCAATAACCTCTGGATCATCACATACGGACTCCACAAAAAACACCTGCAAAGATAAACACACAGAAATAGGAAAATTATCATCGCACATCACTTCTACACAAAGATAAATCATCTTATGAACGTTTAAATTGCACATTTGGCTACCTTGTATGCATTGTCCTGTACAAAATTTAATATGAGATCCCGCCTCTCCCGGGTTGTGTTTGTGGCATCAAATACCTTAAAAGGAAAAAAATGCCTCATGATTATCTATATATAGTAGTGAAATACTCATTACTATTCTTCAACACTCCACACCACATTAAAGTAAATAATTGATTTAAACAGAGAAAAAGGTAAAACCTTACAGCTATTTGTCCACATTCCTCATTAAAGTAGGTCTTGACATCTTGCAGAGCCACCAAGGCACACTGTCTAATTGGGATGCAAATATAGCCATTATGATTAATTAAAAATTGAAAAATGCAACAGTTCTCAGGAAAAACACAAACTATCCTGTCAGATGTCACTGATGTAACCTTCAGGAAATGTGTTGAAACATCTTTTATGTTTTCTGCCATCATATTAGTCTAACTGGCTAATGTTAGTTTCTTGTTATACATTATTATTACATATACACTATATTAACACTGTAAAGAAAGAAAGAAAGTCGTACAGGTTTGGAACAACATGAGGGTGACACAATGACACAACTTTCATTATTTGGGGGGAACTCTTCCATTTAATCACACACAAAAGATATAATCCTACTTCCGTATCTTCATGGCTTCCTCATTGTCATGTCTGAAGAAATCATAGGACTTGTATGCTTTAACCGCTTCCCTCCGGTACACACCAAGATTAAACACTGCACAATGAACCAATAAACAAGAAATGATGGTTAATCTCTACATTGTCTTGTTTAGTTTTCGCACAACTGTACTGCATCAAGGTGAATCATTATGTATGAAAAGATGGAACAGGTCAAGTCAAAACCTCTGACTTCAGTTACAGTGATTAATACACTTGTATTGTGGGTCATGATGCATTCAAGAGAGATTGAGTTGAAAGAGGCCATATTACACCCGTTTTACAAAGTATTGATTTATGTACTAGAATAGGTCTTCGTGATTGAATAAAAAAAAAAACATTCTTTTTTAAATATATTTTACATTGTTGCAGCACCTCTTTTCCCAGTCTGTCATTAAAGGGGTGCTTTTTTAACTTTTAGTTAGTTCGTTTTAGTTTGTGTGTAATGTTGCTGTTAGAGCATAAACAACATCTGCTTAAGTTACGACGCTCAAAATTCAAAGCAGAGGGAGATATTTTATTTTACAGAACTTACTTTTTAAGGACTACAACAAACGGCTGGTAGGGACTACAACGAAGGGAGGGTAGGGACTTCTTCACGGGTTAGTGACATCATCACTAACCCTAAAATTTACATAAACCCCACCCCCGGAAACACGCAACAAAGGCCATGTTGAGAAGATGACAACATAAGTTATAACTGTAATTAAACTAAACTACACCAGTTCTATCTTCATGCAGCATATATTCTCTGGCTCTGCAGGCAACATATCAGAACATGCTAATCGATGACTTGAAGATAGTTAATTCCACATCAGCTACATAAATTCATCAACTAACCATTCAGAAGCATCCTGTCTCATTCAACATGTTGTCACTTCTTCTCGAGTCTCTCCATCATTGTCCGACTCCGGTTTGATCATAAAAGGCTGAACAGTTTCAGACATTTTCAGTGCGTGTCTGCGTGAGGTAATTGGAGCTGCTAACATGAGCTCTTGAAGCTCCGCCCTCTTCCTGAAGGGGGGTGGGGAGCAGCAACTCATTTGCATTTAAAGGTACACACACAAAAACAGCGTATTTTTGCTCCCCTTCAAAAAGTGACAATTTTAACATGCTATAAAAATTATCTGTGGGGTATTTTGAGCGAAAACTTCACATAAACTTATTTTACATCTTGTAAAAAGGGGCATAATAGGACCCCCTTAACACTGTTCAGTTCCTGTATTTACTGCTGCCTTCACATGCTATCGGAAATATATTTATTCCCACTTCTGAAGTTGTGATTACAAGCTCGTTGCATTGAAGTGAGTGACTACAAATGGCGTTCATGTGCAATTTTTAATTAGGAAACTCGTATTTACGACAATTCCGATGTGAAGGCAGCATGAGAAGCCCTAATACCAAAAAGCACAATGTGCTCTGATTGGTTGGCTGGACAAGTTTGTTGTAATTGGTCAACCTCTTCCAGTGCATTTCGGAAATGTTACACCACTTATTTTTTTGCGCATGCCTTAGCCTTTATTTAAATGAGGGATATTCTGATGTGTACATTCCTAGAAGAAAACTCAAGACTACAATCGAGGCGTTTCAGGGAGTTCAGAAACAGTGCTTACTAATATAGAGAATAACTCCCTTTGCAGTGACTTTGTAACTTTACAGATCTTTTTCATGCTCAAACAGCAACATTATACACTAAAGAACGTTGAAAATGTAAAAAAGCATAATAGGTCCTCTTTAAATGTGTTGGTTGCCAACACAAGTTCAAATTTAACCTCTATATATATATATGGAGCATTTAAAATTGGAGACAGATGATATTTATAGTGAGTGTCATTTGATATGTTGCAACTGTCTAAATCCAGCTGCCCACTCACCCTTTGTGGGAACGCCTATCCAGTTGAGATAGCGTGTGAGTTTCTTCGACATGTATGTCTTGCCTCTGGCAGGGAGGCCGATCATGACAATTAATGTGGGGGAGTTTGTCATGTAAGACGCCCATGCTGTGGTCAGACAAAAAACGAAAAGAAAAAAAAGACAGACAGTGTCACAAGCTGCATCATGGGCTGGAGGAAGTTACCATCTCCAGTACTATCAATTAAATCTGCCAAATATATAATACTAAAATTTCACATACCAACACCAACAGCATCTGCACCAAAAATTACATAAAATCAAACAACACAATTACTTCATGCCTGATGCATGACAGAATGTATGAGTTTGTACTTTTTTGGGGGTTTATGGTACTTTCACAACTACAATACAAAATAGGACCTGAAACTGTGACTTTTGACAACTTGTATCAAGGTTGTAAAGATTTTTTTGAAAGTAGTCACTTGTGGTCACCAAGGCTGTTTTTTTTATTATTAAATATACAGTAAAAACAATACTATTTAAAAAGGCTGTTTTCTATTTTAATATATTTTCAAATGGAACTTATTCCTGTGATGGCAAATTCCAATTTTATTCATTACTCCAGTCTTCAGTGTCACACGATCCTTCAGAAATACTTTTAATATGCTGATTTGAAAACAGTTGTGCTGTCTAATATTTTTGTGGAAACTGTGACAGATTTTATTTTTCAGAATAATTTGGGGAATAGAAAGTTCAAAAGAACAGCAATTGTGTAACATTTTAAATGTCTTTACTGTCACATTTGATCAATTTTAATGTGTCCTTTTGTAATAATATGGACCATTACATTTCTTTTTAGACTACTATTAAATATAAATGTTTCTATTAGATATTTCTAAGATCTAGGTATGCATTTTTTTCCAAATGAAAATATTAGGTATGAAGGAAACATTACCTCAGCAATTTGATAATGACTGGGGAAAAAACCCTAAACAAACGTGTCTCTATCTTGATCTGCAATTTAATACCAGCATAGCAGACAATGCATATCTAAATAAAGGGAAGCAGTGGGTATATTTCTAATCTAGTCTGACAGTGAACTTCTGTTTTGCGGCCTCAGTGACAGCTGACACTATAAGAAGGGCAACTGTTATATGATTCAAGCCGTCGTTTAAATGTACTAGGCCAGGGACAAAACTGTTATGTGGGAAGCATTCTCATCAGTTGAGAAGTATCTCAAAACCCCACTAAAACAGACCAGCCGTACCAGCTGACCACCTTAGGCTGGTTTAAACTGGGATTCAAAACAACATCCTGTGGAATGTGAAAGCATGTTGTGTACTTACAGCATTTCTTCTCTTGGCCTCTGGGCTCTGATTTCTTGGCTTCAGCAGAACTGGTTGAACCAGCCTCCTGCTGCAGCCATGCAGACATACTGATTCTGACAGACTCTTCCTGCTGTAAAAACACAGTGCACCTGCAGAGAGGGGGGAAAACTGCGAAATAAAGACACTATACGCAACCTACTAGTGGAAACGACGTTATGGGTTTACTAAAATTAAAACGAAGGACAATTTAAAACATTTTACGCTCTACTCAGTGACATGCATCTTTTATTCTTGCCACATCGTAATTTTCTTAGTCATCCGCAGCGCAGTAACGAATGTCGCGCTACGTCATCACTGAGAAGAGGATGCTGAGGACCGGACACCATGTTTCGTCATAACCGTAAACAGAGGGTTTGTCAACAACCAGTCACTGGTCTAATCCACATGTCTTTTACATCAAAGAATCAATACATTAAACAAACAAACGAACAAACACATTAAAGCACTGACTATTAATGAGACGCGTAAAACGTGAGACGGTGACCTTACTGCTTTCTAATCGTCACCCCTTCAACCTCAGGGGTCTGTATTTTATCTAGTATCCGCCGGTCCAACCGGCAGGGTCAATGTCTTTGCGCAGGGTGTCGTTGCCTCAGCCGGGTTTGCACTTGATAACCTTCCATGGCAACCAGAGCCAAGCGCGTGAGCGAAGGTGTGTCTCTACGTCACCGTTTACTTACCGTAATACATGCAGAAGGATGACAGCTCGCCGAACTGAAGTTCAGTTGACTTTAAAGGAACAGTCCACTTTTTTGAAAATAGGCTCATTTTACAAGTCCCCTAGAGTTAAATAGTTGAGTTTTTCCGTTTTTGAATCCATTCAGCCGATCTTTGTATCTGGCGGTAGCACTTTTAGCATAGCTTAGCATACATTATTGATTCTAATCAGTCCATTAGCATCTCATTCAAAAAATGACCAGACACTTTCAATATTTTTCCTATTTAAAACTTGACTCTTCTACAGTTACATCGCGTGCTAAGACCAACTGAAAATTAAAAGTTTCGATTTTCTACACCTATATGGCTAGGAACTACTTTCTCATTCCTGCGTAATAGTTGCGGATCTTCGCGGCCGTACCATGGCTGCAGTGGCGCAATGATTCGTTGGTATTCTGTGAATCATGGTGGTAGTATACACCTTCGACTTACTATCACAGCCCTTTACAACACACAGAACCATGGCTAATCAGACAGGTAAATCCACAACACAATTTGTCGGCTGCAAGCCTGAAACTTTCTCTGCAACTACACTAACTTAGAGCCGGTCACATTGAAAGTTACCTAGCTGGGGGCTACTTTCAGGCGCTGTGTTCCATCATTGTGCTGCTGCAGCCATGGTACGGCCGTGAATATCCGCGACTATTACGCAGGAATGAGAAAGTAGCTCCTAGCCATATAGGTGTAGAAAATCGCAACTTTTCATTTTCAGTTGGTCTTAGCACACGATGTAACTGTAGAAGAGTCAAGTTTTAAATAGGAAAAATATTGAAAGTGTCTTTGGTCATTTTTTTAAGAGATGCTAATGGACTGATCAGAATCAATGATGTATGCTAAGCTATGCTAAAAGTGCTACCGCCAGATACAAAGATCGGCTGAATGGATTCAAAAACGGTAAAACTCAACTATTTAACTCTAGGGGACTTGTAAAATGAGCCTATTTTCAAAAAAAGTGTTCCTTTAAAGAGACAGTTCACCCAAAAATGAAAAGCAGATCTCGGCCCCTATTGACTACCATAGTAGGGAAAAATACTATGGTAGTCTACAGTTTAAAGTCAACTGAACTTGGAATGGGGGCAGAGATCTGCTGGGTTACAAACATTCTTCCAAATATCTTCCTTTGGGTACAGCAGAACAAAGAAATGTATACAGGTTTGGAACAACTTTTTTTGGGGTAAACTATTCCTTTAACCAAACATTACCTTAGTCTGTGATGGTGATTGTGATTCTTCTCAGTGACTCAACTCTTTTGACTCACCCATTTGTTCATTGGTGAACTAATTTGTTCAGTGACCCTTTTTCAACACTTTCAAGGTTAAAACTTTATAGTCATAAGCTGTTTTTTTTAAAAGGTATAGAAAAAGACAGCCTAAATAAATATAAATAAATAATAAAAAAGTTTCAATAACACACATTCGTAACTTACATATTCATAAGAATAACTTTTATGATTGGTTCATTTTAAAATATTAATTCACATACAAAATACAGAATATAGAACACTTGCCAATGATTGCAGTATAAAAATTATAGCAGTAAAATTACTGAATTCACACATTTCCGTTTATGATAATTAAATTAAAGAAATATTTATTGGCCAGGAGTCCATTTTTTTTTCAAAGCCAACTTAAAGTTTGTCTCGACTAACTTTTTTATCTAGTTTTATGTTACAGTCTTATTCCAATATGAATTTTCCTCAAAAATTCTAGAAACAATACCTCAATGTTAACGTGAAAGTTTGTTTGAAATCTTTTTTCAAAATGTGGCAGAGCACAAACCAAGCCATGAAGTCTAAGGAATTGTCTGTAGACCTCCGAGACAGGATTGTATCGAGGCACAGATCTGGGGAAGGGTACAGAAAAATTTCTGCAGTATTGAAGGTCCCATTGAGCACAGTGGCCTCCATAATCCATAAAGTTTGGAACCACCAGGACTCTTCTTAGAGCCAAACTGAACAATCAGGGGAGAAGGGCCTTATACCCCTTTTCCACCAAGGCAGTGCTGGTGCTGGTTCGGAGCCAGAGCCTAGTTTCAAATCGGTTCCTTGTCTTTCCACACCCAAAGCATAAAGCTCCGAACCAGGAAAAGTGATGCTTAAGTAGCACCAAAACATTGCTGGTCTAGAAGTAAGAACCTCTTGCGTCAGGGGCTGGGTGCGGGGTTACCGTGACCAACAAGACAAACACAAACTTGTGACCGCCATTTTGAAATAGAAGCTAATGGAGCTAATAGTGGCTCAATTGTAATCTCCGTCTATACAAATCACGGTGAGCTGCACGGATGCGCTGGATACGCTGTTTTGATGCCGATGTAGGATCGTAAAGCCATGTGCATCAATAGTAAAGCAACATTCGCCATTGTTGATGAAGGCATTGGTGCTGTCCAGACCAATCGCCGTATGACATTAAAGTACAAAGAGAGCATACGACTCCTTATGCTTTTTAATCGCTCATGCGGTATTTTGATATCACATGCAGATCGGTCTGCGCATCGCTGATGCATCTCGAACAAGCCTGGTTTGTTTCAGTGTTTGTGTTTCCCGCTGCCTCGCTAGCGTTGCTGAGAAAGATGAGACGTATACAGTGACGTAAGACCTGGCTCTGGGGTGGCTCTCTAGCATGTGGAAAGGCAAACCGGTTCTTAGAAGGCTCGTCAGTCGAACCAACTCTGAACTGGCACTAGCACTGGCTCTGAACTAGAGCTGCAACTAACGATTATTTTTTCTGTCGACTAATCTAACGATTATTTTTTCGATTAGTCGACTAATCTAACGATTATTTTTCCGGATTAATCTTATGATTCTTTTTTACTGATTATTGTACTTCAAAGAGGGTAGTGAATTTGTATATTATTTTAACATGAAATCAATGAATGATGACAATATTAATTGTATTTCAGGAAGGGTAGTGTACATAGTAGGCTATGCCATTTTATAAAGAAATATATGAACACAAGAAGCTTTTTAAACATAATATATAATGATACTATTCATCATAAAATGTATACAGAGTAGGCCTAATTAGGAAAAGTTGTTTACTATAGTAGTTGAGTATGATTTACTTATTGATTTGTGTCAATAGTAAACGAAAATGCACTTGTATTTATCTGCAAAAGGTTCACATACAGGAGCTTTCAGCATAGTTTTAATATAGTATAACTAGTTGTCTATTTTGAAGATACATGTGCATAAAACAACGACTAAAGCTGCCAGAAGTTTTAGCCCAAACTTCAAAGACACATTTAAATGATTAAAGCTAGAGGCATATCTTAACTTTAATGTTACTTTAATCATGCAAACTACCTATATACAGCATGTTATTATGCATATGTGTTTGGGACAGAGCGGAACCAGGTCGCATTAACAGCAGATATATGCAGCCCATAATAAATAAAAGCACGAGACGTACTGGGGTCGGAGAAGAACCCCGGAAAATGTGACCGTCTGTTGCAATCAAGCGGCAACCTCCCGCAGTTTCTCTTGAAGCCAATACGGAAGTGCCTCAAACTGCAATTCATCGACTGGCCGCTAGGGACAGGATCCAGAAGGGAGCAGAATCTCATTGAGCCCCATGTTAAAATGGTCAACTTTAGAGCAGAATAAAACATGTTTACAGCCTGGTACAAATTGTGCTTTTGGTCTATACGGCTCATTTTGCCCTTCATGACAACTGTGAGGGGGGTGAATTTTTTTATAGCTCATTCGTTTACATTATCTAAAGCCTTAAAGTTCTGCATAATTAAGGGCGTGGCCACTTCGAGTGACTGGTGGATAGCCATTTATCTGCTGTCTGTTAGTCATCGCGTCACTTAAGCTCCGCCCACGTCCCGCCTTTTTGCCCATTTTCTGTTATCCGGGAGTGACGCGCGATGACGCGCTGCCAAGATGGCAACGGCCACCATTGAGCTTCAGAACGGCTCATCAGAATCCTATGGGTGACGTCACGGACACTACGTCCATATTTTTTTACAGTCTATGGTTGCAATACACGCGCCACGGTTCAGCTGCGCGAGAGAACACTGGCAGCAGGGTTGCCAGGTTTACACAACAAAACCCACCCATTCGTTACTCAAAACTAGTCCAAAACAAGCCCAATCGCGTTTCGGGGAGGTTCTCTGGTAAACATCGCGTTCGGGGGGTTAAATATGTGTGTTTTTTTGCAGGGCTGCCGGCTAAAATTCTCATTCCCGGGGCTAAATATCACATAATTGGGATCGCTTCAACCCGCGGACATGAGACACAGCCCGCGGCAACAGTGTAGAAGTAGCCCAATTCCGCGGAAAAAACCGGGACTTGGCAACACTGACTGGCAGTGTGAAAGCTCCCGCTCTCCACGCGCACAGCACCTGCTCTGCCACCGCGCGCAATGTGAAACCGGCATTACAGAGCGAACAAAGCACAGTTTTACTCGGCTTCTGTTTAAAGTACTCCCACACTTTTGAATGTCGCGGTCTGGCTTTATATGATAAATGATCATTTTCACTATGCCCGGGAGCAGAAGCTGCCATTATTCTAGATCTTCTGTTCCATTCTAGAACGTAAATAATGTGCCGCCGACGCGTCGACGCATTTCACGCACGTCGACGTATTTTCGTAGTCGACGTCATCGACGACGTCGACGCGTCGTTGCAGCCCTACTCTGAACTACCACCCGGTTCATTCTGGTGGAAAAGGGGTATTTGTCAGGGAGGTGGACCAAGAACCAGATGGTCACTCTGACAGAGCCCCAGCGTTTTTCTGTGGAGAGAGGAGAACCTTCTAGTAGAACAACCATCTCTGCAGCACTCCACCAATCAGGCCTGTATGCTAGAGTGGCCAGACGGAAGCCACTCCTCAGTAAAAGACACATGACAGCCCAACTGGAGTTTGCCAAAAGGCACCTGAAGTACTCTCAAACAAAATGATCTGGTCTGATGAAACAAAGATTATATTCTTTGGCCTGAATGGTAAGCGTCATATCTGGAGGAAACCAGGAACCACTCATCACCTGGCCAATACCATCCCTACAGTGAAGCATGGTTGTGGCAGCATCATGCTGTGGGGATGTTTTCCAGCGGCTGGAACTGAGAGACTAGTCAGGATCGGAGGAAAGACGAATGCAACAGTGTACAGAGACATCCTTGATGAAAACCTGCTCCAGAGCACTCTGGACCTCAGACTGGGGCGAAGGTTCATCTTCCAACAGACAACGACCCTAAGCACACAGCCAAGATAACACAGGCGTGGCTACAGTAGAACTCTGTGAATGTCCTTGAGTGGCCCAGCCAGAGCCCAGACTTGAACCTGATTGAACATCTCTGAAGAGATATGAAAATGGCTGTGCAACAACGCTCCCTATCCAACCTGATGGAGCTTGAGAGGTCCTGCAAAGAATAATGGGAGAAACTACCCAAAAATAAGTGTGCCAAGCTTGTAGCATCATACTCAAAAAGACTTGAGGCTGTAATTGGTGCCAAAGGTGCTTCAACAAAGTATTGAGCAAAGGCTGTGAATACTTATGTACATGTGGTTGTTTTATTTTTAATGCTGCTTTCACACCGAACGAGAATAGAGCGTCTGGAATGAGTGATTTCCATGTTAAGTCATTGTAAAGATGCGTTGACGACATAGACTGTAAAAAATTATGGACGTAGTGTCCGTGACGTCCCCCATTGGATTCTGAAGAGCAGTTTTGAAGCGTAAAGTAGCTGGCCGTTACCATCTTGGCAGCGCGTCACTCCTGGATAAAAGAAAATGGGTGGAGCTGAGGTGACGCGATGACTAACAGACAGCAGATAAATGGATATCCACCTGTCACTCAAAGTGGCCACGCCCTTAATTATGCAGAACTTTAAGGCTTTATAAAATGTAAATGAATGAGTTCACCCCCCTCACACTTGTCATTAAGGGCAAAATTAGCCGTATAGACCAAAAACGAAATTTGTACCAGGCTGCAAACATGTTTTTTTTCTGCTGTAAAGTTGGGCATTTTAACATGGGGCTCAATGAGATTCTGCTCCCTTCTGGAGCCTGTCTCTAGTGGCCAGTCGATGAATTGTAGTTTAAGTCACTTCCGTATTGACTTCAAAAGAAACTGCGGGAGGTTGCTGCGTGTCTGGCGGTCCTGTGGCGCGATAGAATTGAGCGTATTGCGCGATACGCGCAAGTGATTTTATTTGGTGCTTTTTTTGTGCATTCACGCATTAAGCTAATTCGCGTCTGACGCCCGAGTTGAAAAACCTGAACTTTGGCGTCCTTTCACGGCGCGTTAACCAATCAGGAGCCTGCTTGCTGCCGTCACGTGGTAAAGTGACGTGATGAGAAATCACGCATAATTTAAAAATACAAATTTTTACTAAGATTTAAGACTTTTTCAGGTGAAAATGTAGTTGTTTAAAGCTCAAATCCATGGTTTAATTTTAATATTGCGTATTCGGAGTTGTGAGATCCAGTCGATCTAGTCCTTCAGACGTTTGCCGCTGGCTCTGATGTCTCTGTAGTGGTTAAACATGAGATATAATTCGTCTTGTGTAGATCTAACGGGCAATCTTTGGTCTCATGAATCTACAATTTGCTGCCAAATCGTTTTGACTGAGGGCAAAGAGAAGTTTCATAACTTAATTTTTTTTAAGCTATTTAACCGTTGTAGCCTACAAGCGTTGACTTTGTTTGACTGAATTGTTTGTGTTATTCATTGTATAGCTTATTATACCTTGTTTTACTTATACTTTTATAATGGCTATTATTGATCACACATAAACTGACATTTAACAAAAGAGACTGGTTGTGTTTTATGTCATATTTAATTTTATTACAGCGATAATCATATATATGCACACTTATTGTCTGAACCACATATTAATGTGTTTAATATTTTTTTAAAATGTAAATGAAAAGAGACATGGTTGTGTTTTATATTTCGTTTGCTATAAATATACATGCAGTGAAGATAATCAAGGTATGCTTTGCCTGAACCACATATATGTGGCTATTAATGTTTAATATTTTTTATGAAAATGAAAAGAGGCAGAGAGGTGTTTCATGACATTTATCCTGGAGCAACTTGAACACGCATCTTTTTCCGCTTCAAACGCTCAATTTATTCGTGCATCCAATTCGCTGTAGATTCGAATGGATTCAAAATGTTCAAGCGTCCAACTAGATGCGAATTTGATGCTTTATTCGCGTTTGGTGTGAACGCAGCATTATACATTTGCAAAGATTTCAAACAAACTTCTTTCACGTTGACATTATGGGGTATTTGTAGAATTTTGAGGAAAATAATGAATTTACTACATTTTGGAATAAGGCTGTAACACAACAAAATGTGGAAAAAGTGAAGCACTGTGAATACTTTCCGGATGTACTGTATAACACTTGCCAATGATTGCAGTATAAAACGTACAGCAGTAAAACCACTGAATCCACACTTTTCCGTTTATGATAATTACATAAAAAAAAAAAAAATTATATGTGCCCCCCAAACGCAAACATTTGGGTAAGGATTGATGATTACAAAAGACTCTCAAGAGAAAGGTTTTTTTATTTTAATACAATGCCAGTAAAAAGTGCTTCCTCCAAGAACTTCAGTGTGCAAGTTTCTCAGTACCCTTTTCCGAAAACTTAAGACTTTCATTTAATTGCCCATTCAGCAGTTGACAAATCCATGTCTCATAAATAGCTTATCTAAAAGTACTGTTATATGCAATTAATAATCCACAAGGCACATAGTGGTTTTGATTTAAGTGGTTGCTTCCAGACCAGACAATACATTTACAAGAAACAGCGAGCATTGGTTGGAATATAACAGCAAGCTGTTAAGTAGTTACAGTAAGCAAGTGCATCAAGAAAAGCCACTGCAGTCTGGTTGTGCTTAATGACTCTACAATTCAAATATGAGGAAAGCTCAACAACAAAGTTGAGCTGAACACAGGTTTGCTCAGTGAGGAAATGCATACGTTTGGTCAGTAGATTTGCACAGTTTTTAATAGATAACTTGGTCATCTAGTAGGTAGTGCACAAGCACACTTAAGAGTCTCTCTGGCCCCAGTGTTAAGACGCTGGCAGTGTATAGGCATCACATCAAGGTTTAATCTTCCAGAGCTGTTAAAAAAAAACACATGACGGACATTGTTAAACCTGTTAGTTAAAGATTGCTTGTGTATTTTTTACTGCTTAAACACCGGTATGATAAAAGTCAAACAAAGAGTGCCCTGATAACAGGAAGTAGTACAATTGCATTTATGAGTTAAGTCATAAAAAAACAGATCATCAAGATCAATAATTCCTGACGTGGAGTTCAGAGGGACAATAAAACGGACCCAGGAAACAGGTGCAGAAAACCACTGTACTTAGAGTGCAAATGTTCCCCTCACCCGGATGTTGAACCCTAGTAAATCGCTGACAGCAGCTGAGATGGCTGATAGGATGACCACTCTTGTGATATTGTAGACCAGCGGATTCACCGTCAGACCCAGCAGACGGAATGGAGTGTCCAATTCCTGAAAGCAGCAAATGATGGTCAATGCAAAGCAAAGCATATTTTATTTTTCTCAATGAATGAGGCTTGTCTAATGGTCTTACTTTTAATAATTTTGTGGCCAGCCTCAGCACGTTGTTCACTATGTTCAGCTGGTCCTTTTTGTTTGGTTTCTTCTCCATCTTAAGATACAAGTTTATCTGAAGCAGAAAATGTAACAGCAAACACACTAAGCTGTAAGCAATGTGACATTTATTTGCGCCTGCGTAGTGTGTACGGTGTGAATGGTTCACTTGTTTCTGAACAATACTGCCTCTTTGTTCTGTGCGGCCGAGATTTTTATCTCACCTGTTCAGTCAGAAGCACAGAAGCATTGCTATATTTTCGGTTGGTCTCTGCTCCGAGGGTAGCGAGGCGTAGGAGAAAAACCATGAGAGCAGCACACCAGACCATCAGCTCCCAGTTGGTCTCAGAGTCCAAAAATGTGTGATGACTATGCAAAAGCTGAAACACAACAAGTGTTATCTTCCCGTTTCATTCGCTATATTAGACTGTCACACCTTCAAACTGTGAATAGATTTAACAAGCACAGAAATATGATACTTAACCTGATACCTGATATCACTTCAATTGTCTCTGAAGATGACACAACTAGTCAGGACCATTTATACTTACTACTGTACTTACTAAATCAAAATGACAAAAATACACTATATCGCCAAAAGTATTGGGACACCCCTCTAAATCTCCACAGGTTGCCACTTGTGCAATAAGTCCATTCGTGAAATTTGCTCACTACTAAATACTACTACTGTCATTGGTATTATAACAAAGTGGAAGCAATTGAGAACAGCAGCAACTCAGCCACAAAGTGGTAGGCCACGTAAAATCACAGAGCGGGGTCAGCACATGCTGAGGTGCACAGTGCGCAGGCCAACTTTCTGCGGAGTCAATAGCTACAGACCTCCAAACTTTATGTGGCCTTCAGATTAGCTCCAGAACAGTACGTAGAGAGCTTCATGGAATGGGTTTCCATGACCGAGCAACTACATCCAAGTCTTACATCACCAAGAGCAATGCAAAGTGTCGGATGCAGCGGTGTAAAGCACGCCGCCACTGGACTCCAGAGAACTGAGTGAGAGAGTCTCCACTGCTCTAAAGTGAGGAATCACGCTTCTCTGTCTGGCAATCCGATGGACGAGTCTGGGTTTGTCGTTGCCAGGAGAGCGGTACTTGCCTGACTGCATTGTGCAAGTGTAAAGTCTGGTGGGGGGGGTGGGGGGGGATTATGGTGTGGGTTGTTTTTCAGGGGTTGGGCTTGGCCCCGGCCCCTTAGTTCCAGTGAAAGGAACACTTAATGCTTCAGCATACCAAGACGTTTTGGATAATTTCATGCTCCCAACTTTGCGGGAACAGTTTGGGGATGGCCCCTTTCTGTTCCAATATGACTGCACATAAGCACACAAAGCAAGGTCCATAAAGACATGGATGAGCGAGTTTGGTGTGGAGGAACTTGACTGGCCTGCACAGAGTCCTGACCTCAATACCGATAGAACACCTTTGAGATTAATTAGAACAGAGACTCCTTTTCGTCCAACATCAGTGCCTGACCTCGCAAATGCGCTTCTAGAAGAATGGTCAAAAATTCCCATAAACACAGTCCTAAACCTTGTGGAAAGCCTTCCCTGAAGAGTTGAAGCTGTTATAGCTGCAAAGGCTGGGCCAACTCCATTTTAAACCCTACGGATTAAGAATGGGATGTCATAAAATTTCATGTTCATGTAAAGGCAGGTGTCCCAAAACTTTTGGCAATATAGTGTATATATTAAGGTTTAAGACAACAAGAGTGACAGTCTTATTTTATTATTATTTATAATTTTTTTTAGTATTTAGAGTTAGCTTTTATTTAAATTTGATTTGATTTTGTGTTTTTGTAATTGTATTATTTAAAAAAAATTAATATTTAGCTTTCATTTACTTTTTTATCTTGGTCTTAGTTGTAGTAATTTTAGACTGAATTTTAGGCAAAATTTTAAATTTTTATTCACATATAAACATTCACGAGACGATATGATAACTAAATGGTGGATTAACAGTATATAATTCCTAAAAAAATGTCAACATCTGTGAGAAAGAAAAACAGATTTGTATACATTTCACATTTGATGTCAAGGAAAACAAGACCATTTGTAAACCGTGTGGAGTGATGTAACAATCTCCGGGAAAACAAAAAGGGAGTAAATGCACCACGAAAAGCTTTCGAGACGGATTTAAATCCGATCATTCAAACCACTTCAGGGGGTGGTTAGAGACGCAATCCAAACTAAACTGGACAAGTGTAAATCGCAGCAGATGAGGACTGAGTATCTCTTCAGCAAGGCAACGCGCAAACTGCCGCAAATGAATCTGAAAGTCGCAGACGGTCAACACACAATCATCTTTATTAAAGTAGTGAGACTAAATTATCTTACCAGTGCTGATGGCGCGCTCTCTCCTATTGCTGTCTTTGATCTTGAAATTCGCTGATGATAAATAAAATGCAGCTCATATTTGTTGCTTTAGTTGCCGTGAAATCCATTAACATTTGCATATAGCGCGGAAATTGAAGATCAGATTTATATTCATTTTTGTGGAGACGCATTTAAATGGCTACGTGTAAATGGAATCGTATTAACACATCAGATAGCTATCCGATCAGTAAAAGCACATGAAGTGACCAGGTGTAAACAGGCCCAAAGAAAGTTACAATACAGGGCTCGACAATAAGGACTGCACTGAGTTGCTGAACTGAGTTCTCTTTCACACCTTATCATGCATGAAATGAAAAATACACACAACAAAATACATATAAAACTGCCTGTTTTGGTATGCAGTCAGTTATTTCTTAAGTGAAGGTAAACAGCTGGGAGAAAATTGTATTTGGATCCGTGCGTTAGTTTTTAAAGTGACAGTGGCCTAAACGTGCTGCTAAGTCCTAAAAGAATTAGTTTACTTTAAAATGAAAATTACCCCAAGATTAATTCACCCTCAAGCCGTGAACGGGTTGTGAGTGGGGAGCCTGAAGCTCAGAAAAGTGCATCCATCCATCCATCCATCATAAAAAACATAATTAAGGCCTTCTGAAGCGAATCGATGCATTTGTGAAAGAAAAACATCCATATTGAACACGTTATAAAGTAAAATATCTAGCTAGGAAGTTATATATGACTAGGCGGAAGCTAGATATTTTACTTTATAACGGGTTAAATATGGATATTTTTCTTACACAAGCGCATAGCTTTGCTTCAGAAGGCCTTTAATAACCGCCCGGAGCCATGTGGACTATGTTTAAAATGGATGGATGCACTTTTTTCAGCTTCAAACTCGTGGGCCCTGTTCACTGCGTTTATAAAGCTAGGAAACATCAAGATATATATTAATAAAACTCTGATTGTGTTCATCAGAAAGAAGATATATCAAGATACGTCATATACACCTAGGATGGCTTGAGGGTGAGTAAATATTGGGGTAATTTTTATTTTAAAGTGAACTAATCCTTTGATGTTAACACAACAAAAGATAAAGATAAATTCACAGACTGCTCGACTGAGTGGCTTTAGTAGCTTTAATAAGGGTTTATAAAAAGAAAACTATGCACTGCTATTTTATATTTGATTACTTTATTAAATTTCTGTAGGTAGCATTTCTTACCGGAATACTACTGTTAGACCTACCTCACCAACTTAAAGCGCTGTTTATTTCAGTTCTATTGTTCTTAATTTTGTTTCTTATTTACTGACTGTTAGATTTTAATATATTTAGTCGACTAAAACCAAACTAAGGGCCAGATTTACTAAACAGGGCAAAGTAGCATGATAGCGCAATTCAATAAAAGTGCCGATGGGAGAGGATAGTTCGGTGTGTGATCTACTAATAACGAACAAATAAATGAACACAGCCAGCCGAATCATTTCCATAATGACCAGCGCAATCTACCCGGTTTAAGACGCACTTTTTTTGGGCAGTAAATAATGGCGCAAACACCAGTATATTGACAAGTGCGAACCTTAGTAAATCATCTAGCATGATTCATTTAAATACTCTCCTCCCATGAATTTTGCACCTGGAAGGGAAACTCCTACAAATACATATGCAATAAGGTCAGCCGCAAAAATAACTGTCCACGTCTTTTCAGCACACGTCTTCAGTAAATCCTGACAGTAGTTTTTTAATGCCAAAAGAGGGTTTACGCTGGCGCAAGCTGTTAGTAAATCTGGCCCTAAAACTAAACAAATCAGATGACTAAAATTTGACTCAAACGAAATGGCATTTTAGTCAAAAGACTGACTAAAACAGAATCAAAATTTGCTGACAAAATGAACATGAAATAGCGCAAGTATATTTTTTTCTGTGCATCAACAATTTAATCTCTGATGACTTAAGTGCAATTCATCTTTATTCCTCAAAGTAGCAATGTCTGATACACAATGATGACATGATGTTTCACAATTACAGCAGGCATAAAACAAAAGAATACGCAAATACTATCAGCAAAACTTGAAATGGCTCAGCAATTTACAGCAGAGCAAGTGCTGTGCGCAAAAATTAGTGTCACTGTCACTTGATGGTGGATCTGGGGGGTATTCCAGAAAGCTAGGTTAACTTACCGTCATATACCTTGAACTCTCGGTTGATTAACCCAAACCTTGCTTACTCGAGGTATGCTGGTTCCAAAAACGAGTCTGGGAGTAAGTTCAGACAACTCAGAGTATGTTCCCGGGTAACAAGACATTCTAAACAGAGCAACGAATCGATGATTCACCATGGAAACAGGCGCTAAGAAAAAGCACGCCATTCTAATTCCTCGTCTTCTTTTGTTTAATGGCGATTTACATAACCGACTTAGTGCACATCGCCACCCATCAATCATTTTTTAAATGTCTTTGTGTAATAAGTAATCCTTATTCACTGAGCATAAGGATTATATTGTTTGTTTGATGCCAATTATTCTAATGCAGATCCATGTGTGAGATGACAATAAATAAATAATAAATATATTTGAATTGAATTAACATTACCTTATTATAATTTTTTATTCTAATTCTTTAGAATATATAATATTGTATATTATATAACTGAAACAAATTTGGTTATATTAATAATTATATAAAAAACATCTGAATACCTCTTAAGCAAACTAACCCTGAAACGTAACCTGCTCTGGAGCAGGTTATGAGAGTGAGTTGCTATGGCTACTTACATACCCTGAAAGTTACCCCCGTTTTTGGAACCGAAAGTTGAGGTTATTCGCTTCAACATACCCAGGTATGTCACATAACCTGCTTTCTGGAATACCCCCCTGGTGAAGAAGCTGCCAGCGATCAAAATATGGATTTTGAGGACTATGGTTGAGAACACTAATATGAGCCAGATGCTGAAAGTCCTGGGGAAATGAGCTCTGATGAGGGCAGTGATGATGGTAAAAAGCATCTGCTCAAACTGAACTCTTCTAAGTTCCAAAAGGTAACGAAAATGCTTATTGTTATTAAATATCAGGAGTTTGCAGCAGTTAGAGAGCCATCTGCGTTAGATATAGATACAGGTCGGTAAAGACCCAAATATGTAATAATGATTGGCGAAACATTCATGCATTTAAGGGTTGAAGGTACAGAAGGATCCGGATTAGAGCAAAACCTTACAAAAATATGTCTAAAGGGTGTGTCAAAAACATTGTGGAGTAGAACAATAGCTGACCTGGGCACATATGATGAAGGCAATAGACAAGGCCAGGAGGAAAATCGATGATACAATGACATCAACAGATCGCTGAGGGCCTCGTCTCTGTTAAATAGAACAAAGAAATTATTAAATTGATCTTCATATATGGTGAACAAGATATCTTTATCAGGACAACACAAATGTCACTGCCAGCAGAAACACTCAGTCACTGTCATTTGTGCTTTTATAAACAGACCGGTTAAACAAGTTGGTTTAACATTGTAAAAGCAAACAAAGCTTTTATCCTTCAGTCTATAAAGTTAAAGAGAAAAATAATTTTCATTATATGGCTGAAATTAAAATTCTATGCTATTTTTTCTAAATAAATTAAAACTCAAATCAATAATTTTAAATGCTAAAAGTGAATTTAGGCAAAACATTATACTGTACAGAATAAAAACAAAAACAAAGATTTTTATTTAGAGATTTGACAAAGATTACATTTAAAATGGTTAATCAATTATTATTAATAGATTAAAGCTGCTGTCCGTAACTTTTTTTGTGTTCAAGATTTACAAAAATTATATAATGAGACTGTACAACATGAATCCATTTTCCAATCCATGTTTTTGTCTTACCCTGAATCATTATGGTACACTTATAATAAGTGTTTATATTGGGACTATTTCTGACCGGTCTGGTAGGAACTGCTGAGGAGGAGCACAGTCCCTGCGTGATTCGCCATAGACGTAAACAGAGAGAAGTAGCTCCGGCTGCAATGTTCTTCCGCAAGACGCATACAGTTCTGTTTATTAACCGCTAGAGCGCCAAAAGTTACGGACTGCAGCTTTAACATCATGTGAGCAATAGATAAAAATACAGGAACAGGAAGGTAAAAATAGATATATAAAAATCAGTTAAATTTCAGTTTCTTAATATATTTGATAAATTAAAGAATTATTGCTAATATCAGTACGATATGGTACGGATATATTGAGTATCCCTACATGTAAACTGTAGAAGGAAGAGGATACCTTCAGGAATGATCGAAGTGAAAGCCACATCTTGATATTCTGTACTTTCTTCAGCCGAAAGTGAGGAATCTCCGATTTTTTGGCTTTGCGTGCAGATGTGAGATGGCTGAAAAGTTTTGCAAATAAAAGGCGCTGTGGAGGACATAACATTTGTTGAGAACAAAAATCCTGTCTGGCTTTATACAGATTTTGTGGCACTAAGGGGTTACACGACACCGTTTTCAACTAAAAACATATGCATTTTGTACATTAAATTACACGACTACAGTGTTTTGGGGGCCGGAAAATGGAAACTTTTGAAACGGGTATCAAAGTACAAGTTTTGGAATACGATACAGTTATCAAATTTGGGAAAACTGTGACTGCGCATGCATATTACGTGTTCAGTCTATAGGCACGTTGTGTTAATTTACAAAGTGACTTTGCCAACTACTGGCCTGGCATGCATAATACAGCATTTTCAGTCGTTTTCACGGATCAGTGTGAACGGGGATCCTTTTTGACAAAGTTGTCGCACGTGTACACGTAAAAAACGTAAGGGAAAAACTTGTCGTGTAAATGTACTCGAGCTGCACGATTCATTGTATTATTATAATCAGTGTTGGGGAAAGTTACTTTGAAAAGTAATGCATTACAATATTGCGTTACTCCCTTAAAAAGTATCTAATTGAGTTACTTAGTTACTTTTTAAGAAAAGTAATGGATTACGTTACTTTTGCGTTACTTTTGCGTTACTTTTTCTCACCTGGGCTGGGCTTGCTTTTTTGTTTTGTTTTTTAATAGCAAAAAAAGTCATTTTTTGTGCAAATGTAAAGACCTCTTCATACCAAAATTGAAATAATAAGCCCCAGGCTGAGGTAAAAATGTGCTGCCATTCTGCATAATGGAAGAATAGGACGCAGGAGAAAAAAGTTTTACCAATAAAAAAAAAAAATCTAGTAATTTTTGATCATGGCTTAACTGAATCATCAAAGGTCAGCAGCACGACATTGGTCAATAAAGGTAGATTAAATGCATACAAATATTTGTTTTATTTAACATTTAATTATTGGAGTTTTGCATAGTACTCTGATTTTGTATTTGACTGATTTTATTCATATTGAGCAGAACAGAATCTTTATTGTGCAAGTGAGATGAATAAATGCTCACATTTGGTCTAGAACTACAATAACCATCATGTTCACACACACACACACACACACACACACACACACACACACACACACACACACACACACACACACACACACACACACACACACACACACACACACACACACACACACACACACACACACACACACACACACACACACACACACACACACACACACACACACACACACACACACACACACACACACACACACACACACACACACACACACACACACACACACACACCTCTGCACTTATTCTTCTCAACATGGGGGCAGGAGAGCTGTCAGTCAAATTAATGTGAAAAAGTAACTTGCGTTACTTTTTTGAAAAAGTAACTCAGATATTTTGTTGTAAATTTGGAAAGTAATGCGTTACTTTACTAGTTACTTGAAAAAGTAATATTATTACGTAACTCAAGTTACTTGTAATGCATTTCCCCCAACACTGATTATAATATCTTATTCCTAAATGACAACGACTCTCCTGTGTCTATTAAACCTTTGACAAAAGCACACTGGAACATTCAGATCTTTTCAACCACACAGTATCGTTATTATTACAGAAGTACTAGGCTAAACGTTTATAGCAGAAGCGGTTCTAGGATTTCACCCTTAGGGGGGCTTAGCCCTCACTGCTAATAACACTACTGAGTGTTATGGCTGTGTATTGCAGAATGTCGATAGCACAAATGTGCTCATAGCTGAATTACATTAGTTTAAATAAACATAAAACTACAAATTTTACAGTCTTTGTTTTATTGCTTATGAAGTGCTACTTTTAATCTTTTCACTCATAGTTACTTTTTCTTACTTTTACTTTTTATTTGGGGTTAAAGGATTGTCAAAGGATGTCTCATGACCATTTAATTGTCATACAAACATCAAATAGTTTAAGGAAATAGAAAGCAAGAAAACATTTTCTGGAATACAGCTGAATTGTGGGCACAGAAACACTAGAAAATGTTCAGTCTATTCTTGACTATTTCTTTACCTGGCTCTAACTCTCGGTCTCCTGTGACCACTTCAGTCTCTGTAACTTTTTCTCCACCCATTTGCTCTCCCTGTCTTTCAGCATTTAAAAAAAACCCTTGTATATCCATCTATAAAAAAGCAATTATGCCTTTAAAATGCATAAATGGAAACATTATCTTGTAAGTCACCATCCCAGGTAAAAAAAGAAAGTACACTTCCATAATGTACTTAAAGTCCTCCATTTCCGTACACTCCTTTTATACTTAATATACTAAAAATCCCTCTTTAGTACTTCAGATAATCTTAAGAACATTTAAGTGTACTCATGAATATTAACTAAAATGTGCTTTTAACATACTGTGTATTAAAAAAAATGTTTTAGTTACCACTTGTAGTACACTCAGATGTTCTTAAAGGAGAAGTTCAAGGGTTAGTTCACCCAAAAATGAAAATGTCATTTATTACTCGCCCTCCGTTCATCTTCAGAACACAAATTAAGATATTTTTGTTGAAATCTGAAGGCTCAGTGAGGCCTCCATAGGGAGCAAAGCAATTTACACTCTCAAGATCCATTAACGTACTAAAAAACATATTTAAATCGGTCCATGTGAGTGCAGTGATTCAATATTAATATTATAAAGCGACAAGAATATTTTTGGTGCGCCAAAAACAAAACAAAAAACACTTATATAGGGATAATCGATTTCAAAACACTGCTTCATGAAGCTTTGGAGCATATCGAGTCAGCGTATCGATTCAGGGGTTCGGAGCGCCAAAGTCACGTGATTTCAGCAGTTTGGCGGTTTGACACGCGATCCGAATCATGATTCGACTCGCTGATTTGATACTTTCCGAAGCTTCATGAAGCAGTGTTTTGAAATCGGTTATCACTATACAAGTCGTTATTTTGTTTTTTTGGTGCACCAAGAACATTATCGTTGCTTTATAATATTAATATTGAACCACTGTACTCACACGGACTGATTTAAATATGTTTTTAGTACATGAATGGATTTTGAGAGTGTAAATTGTCCCTATGGAGCCCTCACTGAGCCTTCAGATTTCAACAAAAATCTCTTAATTTGTGTTCCGGAGATGAACGGAGGTCTTACGGGTGTGGAATGGCATGAGGGTGAGTAATACATTTTATTTTCATTTTTGGATGAACTAACCCTTTAACTTTCAAATTAAAACCAGCCCATGACTTACTCACCCTCAAGCCATCCTAGATGAAGGAAGTCATATACACATATGGCTTGAGGGGAAGTCATGGACTGGTTTTAATTTGAAAGTAAACTTCTCCTTTAAGATTATCTTAAGACGTACTAAAGAAGAATTTTAGCTTACAAAATAGCCTACAAAAGTAGTGCTCGAAAATAGGGCACTTTAAATACATTATTGAAGTGTTGTGTACTTTTTTCACTTGAGATCTCATTATCATACTGTTGTTAGCTAGGTAAATGAAAAAATAATTGTCAACGAAAAACTCGATTGCGTTGGTTTGAATAGCGTGACCAAGCAATGCTGAAATAAACTGGATGATTAACTATAGTACAAATGCAAATCATGTCCGCATATCATGTGCTGGGCTCCATACTATGGAAAGCTAATTTGGGATGGCACATTACCATAGATATTGTATAGATTTAATACAGGCTAATCAAATTTTTTTTAAATCACAGAAAATACCTTCTATAACGTCCTATGTGCCACGAGACGTAATGAAAGTAATTTATTTTACATCGTCTCCCGCCTCCGGCTGACATGAAGCACAAGCGTTGCACTTCTGACGAAGAAAGCTATCACGACACGCAAGCGCAGAAAAGCAACGAGAATAAAAAAAATTTATTTAAAAAACTTGAATCAAACTCTTTATTCAATCAACATGCCCTGCATTTCTTATTGTTATTCTTATTTTAAAAAGTAAAAATTACACTTTCAACTTCTGCCGAGCCCGCAATGGTGCAAGCTACGCAGCGGACTTCTTCCGGCAGTCAAAGCGGCATTACATCGTGAAAGTGCGGGCTCAGAGGAAGACCGTGATGGTGTTTAGGGTGCCATTTGGGACAGGGCCTGAGTAAGTCGTTGAATCATTCTTTCAAACTGATTTTTAAAAAATAATTCATTCAAATTAATGAAACCTTTTTTAAATACTCTGCAGCAATTAACATTTTGTCAGAACCTTAAGTAAATTACATCTTATTTTATTTTGTTATCGGTTCAGAATTGTGGGAGAATCGTGATCTCTATCTGGAACAAAAAAAAAAATGTGATTCTTAATTGATCTAGAATCATGCAGCTCTAAAACATACCCCAAAACGTTACACTTTACAATAAAGTTCAATTTGTTAACATCAGTTAATGCATGTTAGCTCATAATACATCAGCAAATGCCCATTTATATAACTTGAAATGTAAAATAAATTAAAAAAAATCGCATTCGAATATAGAACTGAACAATGTAGCATAACAGAAATTAGCGTTTTAGTCAAATGGTGGCCTCAAACATAAATATTAATAATGCTAACACTCAAGAGCGCAATAATTAATTAATAATTAAATGTAAAACATTTGTTTACCTGTTTATATGTCCTCTCAGCCACACACATCATGAAGAAGAAGAGTCCAGAGAGGAAAATCCTTTCCATTGTGGTGATGACAAAAAACGCATAAGACAAAGCACAAGGCGGCCCGATGGCCACTGCAGGAAGTTCCTCGAGGGAAACAGAATTGAGATTGGACACATCCAGTTTCTGTGCCAGTCTGAAGCAGTAGGGCAGCAGAGCCAGTGAGGCCGTGACCAAGCTGCCGAAGATCAGATAACCCATCCCTTGCTCAACCACCTTCACCTGGAAACAGAACAGTCATTCAGAGTAAGACAACAGCAACAACACTGATCTGTTACTTCTGAAATGCAAATACCAATGCAAATCTCTAAAACAGTCAGTGTTCAAAGGCTTACAAGGAGGTGTTTAATTTGAATAAAATGTACTTTTAGAGAGCAAGTCAACAGTTCTCTTCCCTTTCCAGGCAATTTAAACTACTAAAGTATAAATAAACAAGGCAGAGAGGTAAAGAAGGACTTTACTCGTGTGAGAATGATACCACTGATCTCCAGCACGGACATGTCAGCTTTCTTACACTCTCCTTGCTCCCAGATAATGGCACTGACACGGTCTTTGGAGGGGTGACAAGCCTGGAGCCATGAAAACTGGTGCTAAAAGGGAGATTCAATAAAGAACAAAATTAATAATTCAGTCAGAGTCCATTCTATGCCACTTATATGCTGTTTGATGTGGTTGTTAAACCTAGTAAAGAAATTAAGGCCAGTTCTGATTTCCACACTTTAAATCTTCTTAGATTTTTTTAAATAACGGGGGACGTCAAGTTGTCAAAATTGTCACAGTGGTGCAAATGTCCGGGTTAAAAAAAACGAAACAAGAAAATGAAATTCTTGAAAAGTAGAGCAACATAATGTTTTATTATTGGTATATTAACATTCAGAAATATTATCTGGAAAACCAGTCACGTGGTCTAACAAACATGCAGAAGGAAATATCATTGAGGAGCCCTGCACAGTCAGAGGCTAATGATTGTGTCAAATTCAATAAGCTTCTTAAAATATCAGATAACTTGACCTTTTTGTGACAATGCAAAGGTCAGTTCAGGTTGTACAATGTCATGCTGTGTGAAAAAAAAAGTTACACCTTGAAAAATAATAAATTTTTAGCCCTGGATTAAGATTATCATAGAATAGATTAACTTAATCCATGATAATGTTAAATTTAAATTTAATCTTGGGCAGTAAGATTAACAAATTTCACACTGCACATTAATAAACCCTGGGTTAACATTATTGTTTGCATATTCATGAGATTAATAATATGGATAAGCACAGAATGCAAGGAGCACGCAGTGTGTTTCACATGCAGTGTGAAAATGTATTACAGCAAAAAAGTTCACACCACAATCTTGGCGTGCGAGAACAAACCTCATTGGTTCTTATGAAAGCTCAAACGTGCTGCGTAACACACGAGAATGAACCTCACTGCTTCTCGCACGTCAAACGAACATGCTTGAGCTGCCGTTTATCATAACTGATGTGTGCATTTATGAATGTTTATGTGAATGAAAGCCTAAATTCAGTCTATTCATCATATAAAGCAATCGTGTCTCTTCAGAAAACTACATTTGGACTACATTTTTATAAAAATATCTTCATTTGTGTTCCGAAGATGAATTCCGACTTACGGGTTTGTAACGACATGATGAGTAAATGATAACAGAATTGTTATTTTTGGGTAAATTAACCCTTTAAGCAAATTCAATTGATTAAAGTAAAACTGCAGCCCACCTGCGGTAAGGCCTCATCCTCATCACTAGTCAGAATGATGTTGGGCAGAGGGAGGGAGTGGCTATGACTGTGATGCTCCTCCTCCCCACTGTCACTGCTTCCTGTGGAGACGGAGTCAGGATCATGTAGAAGCTCCTCCCATAACATATCATCTGTGTCAGAGGCTGGACGCGAGCCCTCTGAAGGCCGCAGAAGCTCAACGTCACGTGGCAGAGCTGGGGTGTCTTTTGGCATCCCATTACGGTCTCCCTGCATGCAATCACAAAATGGTGATGAATATTCGGAAACTATTTTACAGACCTTTGCCTTTGGTTTTAGTCAGATACACACCTGTGGTGGCGAAATGTTCTTGGGGACTTTGTGAAGTCTATTCCGGAGCGCTCGGGCATATTTTGGAGGTGCTGATGAGAAAAGTCTCTCTCTTTGCAGCTCTGCTTCATCTGCCTCCTCTTCCTCACTGGAGAGGTCTTCAGAAGCGCCATACGGAGGCCTCCTCAGGGAGTCCTGCAAAACCCACAGGATCTTATCCAAGACAAACAGAAATGTTCATGACTCTTCAAATAGTGCAGTACAAAGGAAAGTGTTTTACAAGTCTCTTCTCTGTTCTGTAGAGCATGTCGTCTTCAAGTTGCAGAGGTTTGAGTTCTATTATCCCTCCCCCTCTGCTGCCCTCATCCTCGGACCTCTTTGCTATTCTACTCTTCCTCGGTCTATGAATAAACAACAAAAATTATTTAAAACATGACACAAATGAATCAAAAGAATGCAGCGTTGACTAAACAGAAGCCAGGACCTATCCGTTTTATAATATAAATAATGTAATGGTGCCTGTTTTGACACTAGGGTCAATGACAAAATTAAAATTAAATCAATTGATAAAATAGGCATAAAGTACCCCCCCCCGAAATTGTGTCATTGAAAAGTAGTGTAGCCTAATGTAATATATATATTTTTAATAATGGTTTTACTGTTTATTCATATTTAAAAAATAAAACTTTATTTGCCCAGCCAAAGTCATGTAGTTCAACAAACATGCAGAAATAAGGAAAAAACAGGATATGAAAAGAGGAACCCCGCAGATACTCATGACTGTGTGTAAGGGTCAATAAGTCTCTTAATATATCAGATCATTTGACCTTTTTATGACATGGCAAGGTTAGTTCAGGTTGTAAACATTTAAAAACTCCCAAATCATATTTATGAATAATTCTTGACATTTATAAAATACAATTTTTACCTTGAAAAAATTTATTATATTTTTTTAAATATTCTAATGTCATTACTTTGTACTTGATTATGACACCACAACATGTAAACTTTTCATTAAAATGGTATGAAGTTTTCCAAAACCACATGACATTAACATGAATACAAAGAGTACATTTTCAAGAACTTGGCACATGTGTTTTAAACTAGATTTTTCCCTTCTCTTTATTTGTCATTGACCCACTAGTGTCAGCTGAACACTGGCACTGCTGATTAAACTGCCAGCCTTGTGGAAGATTAGATGTATTGGACATTTGATGAGAGCGAGAAAAAACACTTGGTCCTTTATGGCTCAGAGTCAGTCTCTCACAAATCTGACACAGCAGTAGCTTAACCTTTTCCTGCGAACAGGGCTGGCTGTCCGGCTGGGGACAGGGCTGTTGTCCGGGCTTCTGGAAGATTCTGTGGATACTATTTGGCAGTGTACTGTACCCATCAACAGCATGAGACACAATGGACCCACAACCTCACTGGCACAGGCTACCGGTACCTCAAAATACAACACAGCTCCAGCCACTGCAATGAACACAGATCATGATAGCATTCATTTCCAATTGGCTTAGAATGCATCATCACTAAGCCACATGCATAATCTTTTAAAGAAATCTGAAATATTCTAAGAATGACTAATGAAACTAGGATAAAACAGTTCAATGCACATTTTATGTCCATGTGACTGTTTTGCTGATAAGAAGAAAAACTGCATACCTTGAAGGAAATACAGAACCAAGATGAGGGTGGAGATGCATTTAGATGTGACTTGGATCCACCAATAAAAGAAGAAAGGGAAGAAAAGGACCCTGACCAAGCCTTTACGAGTCAGAGCGGTCCAAGGGCTCTCTGGTTTGGCCTTGCTAAACGTGGAACCTGCAGTTGTAAAGACACTAGTTCAAAAAGGGCATCATACTGTAAAACAGTACTCATTTTGAATAGAAAAATAATGCAACAATGTAAAAGTAAAACCATGTTAATTATTTACCTGTTAGTTGCCGTAATCTATACAGTGACATTCTTTTAAACATTCAAAAGTTTGCGGTTGGTAAGAATTTTTTAATGTTTCATACTCAGAAAGGCTACATTTATTTAATCAAATATACAGTAATATTGTGAAACAATTTAAAATAGCTGTTTTCTATTTAAATATATTTTAAAATGTAATTTATTCCTGTGATTGTAAAGCTGAATTTTTTTTGTCACATGATCCATCAGAAATCATTCTGATATGCGGATTTGGTGCTCAATAAACATTTATTATTATTATTATCAATGTTAAAAACAGCTGTGCTGCTTAATATTTTTGTGGAAACCGTGATGCATTTTTTTCAGGACACTTTGATGGATAGAAGGTTCAAAAGAACAGCATTTATTTGAAAAAGAAATCTTTTGTAACATTATAAATGTCTTTACTGACAGTTTTTAATAAATGTGCTTGATAAGCGCTTGATGAATAAAAGTATTCATTTGTTCATTAAAATTATAATAATTTTACAGTAAATTATTGCAAGTAAATAATATAAATGACCTTATAATTTTTGGGAATTGGAATTTATACTTGACATTAATATACTATTAGTAAGTTAAAACTATGATTGACAGTGAAAATCAAAACAGGATGTTCCCAGAAGCCCCTGTGCGACACATTATATTTGATTATCTTACTTTGAACTTAGTAGTTCAAATAAGTTGGTACATTACCATTATATAATTTAATTAATACGTGGTTATAATTAAACTGTAAAACATATAGGCATGGAAATGTCATCCTGTAATGCCTGAAACAATGTCACTTTTTTGCAGTGAATTTCTAGCAACTTTTGCTGTTTGTTTTACTTTACATTTTTTACAGCGTAGGCATGTGATCTTATCTGATCTGACAGCCTATAACAATTATAGGTGTAGATTCAGATGCTAAACTTGATGATAACTCACCTCTCACCAGGTCAACATCAATGAGGTCTGGCTTGATATGGCCTGTCTTTTTAGGTTTGCTTCCAAAGCCCTGTTCAAAAGGTACAAAGTTTCACAAGTCTGATTGCATACATTTTACGCAATATTCAAGAACCACATATATGCTGCAAACACAAACTGCCACATTACCTTGAGCTCATTCTGTTCCAGTGATTTTTCCCAAATCTGCTGATCATATGCTCCAATCTTTGACACAAGATCATTAGAGAACTTGTAACGTTAACCACTTTACAATAACAATCTTTATTTACATGATAGATGTAAAAAGGCTCACCTTTTTCTGATACCATGCTATTCCTGCCATGTTTGAAATACATTCGGTCATGTCATCTCAGGCAGTAACGTTAGATATCAATCACAGAACATTTCATTCCTCGAAAGAGTCAGATATCCGCGTTATGTCATTGCAGAAAAAATACACGACTGCTCACAGTTGAAGGTACAAACATAGGAAGCGACTCAAGTGCAAATAATGAGAGCGGCTCTGTTAGACTGCATTTGATAAATATCTCTACAGGTAAAGTTGCTGGCTATTAGTTCAATAAAAAAATGATACAATATTAAACTTACCCGAGGCCCAATAAACGGTATCTAGCTGAGGTTCCTCAGAAGTGCGTGTTGAGTCTTGTCAACATTTTCAGATATTTATGTCGGAGCTGAAACAAACCTCGCCCCCTACTAACTTACAGCAAAACTATCAGACGCTATCATAAACATCTCATTAAAATGTAAAAACAGCCGTCTAAAGTTATGAACTTACTATATTTACTGTCAAAACACCCTGGCATTAGTTCGGTTAAATCTGATCGACGATAGAAAGAACTTCTTGTAAAAGAGAAGTGATTGTTAAAGTTCCCACTCTCATCAGCGCCTGGCTGCAACAGCAAGTGTGTGAAGCAAGCAACCAACGACAACCAACTGCACATCAAATGTAAATGGCGGAACTACGTTGTACAAAATAAACATTAGTAAATAATAAATAGAATTAATTAAAATACAATAAAATAAAATAATTGTCAGTGAAAATTCTTCAGTTCAGTCGAATGTTCATAGAGCAATGTGACAGTGTTGTATTGTAATTAAATAGAAGGTTAAGTTATATTTCTGATCCGAATCGTTCTTTTGAGTATTTGAGTATTTACGACGAATCTTAAAAATCACCAAAAATAGATAAATCATGTACTCAAGTTAACCTGTATGAGTTTTTTTCTTCTGTTGAGCACAAAATAATATTTTAAAGAATGTTGGTCACCAGACAGTTGACAGCCATTGACTTCCATTATTTTAAACAACCACAAATTAAAATCCATATTCGTTTCCAATGTTTGTAAAGTATCTTCAGTTCGGTGAACTATAACCATAGACTGTAAAAAAAAAAAAAAAAAAAAAAAAAAAAGACATGATTGCATTTTGTAGGCAGAGGTGTCAACTAACGAAGTACAAATACTTCACGAAAAACATACTGTAGTTTTGTCAAAACAAAGTGCAACACAAAGGTACGCGCATTGTTGTTATTTTTTGTTGGCGGATTATTGTACAGTATCAATTAATTATGATGAATTGGCATTGGTGTGTGCATTAACGTGTGAAATGCCTGTTAATCACATTGCTTTTTCCAATCTCTATATTGTGCACTTTTTGCGCGTAAATTGGCTTCTTACTGTTGACATTGAAAATTATGCATGTGTTTTTCTGAGGGATAGCCGTTTTGACAGTTTCTACCTGGACATATAGTCATATTTGATCCGTTTTACTGGGAATTTTTATTTTATTTTTATCATCAATATTATGTTTTAAGGAGATAAAATGGTAACTTACTTATCAACCTTGATTGGTATGGCAATACAATAATATCACATTATTTTGGCAGTTTAAGTTTCGTTTTTTTTTCTTGGAGTGACTAGTTACCTTTAAGTATTGTAAAGGTGCAAAAAGTCATGTTATCCATAACCATTTTTTAAATATAAATGTACATTTGGTGAGTTTTTGGGCTGGAAATCGTTGATCCAATCTAGCAACACTGATCACACATTCAAATAATGGTTATTGATAACATGCCTCTGAATTTTGACTTTTTGCACCTTTACAATATTTATAGGCAACTAGTCATCAAATCTTCCGCTCCATGAAACATGTTAATGCTCAGTAGTACACATATGGTTCTTTAATGTATTTGCATTGTCCTAAAATGCGTTCATTTTCAATGGGAATATATGCGGCTGAAACGGATAGCCTAGTGCATCTAAACATTTTCAACATTAACTTTTTAATATAACATTATAGTCATTGGCCTTCACCCAAAAATGAAAATTCTGTCATCATTTACTCACCCTCAAGTTGTTCCAAACCTGTATGAGTTTCTTTGTTCTGAAGATATTTTGAAGAATGTTTGTAACCAGATTATGTGCAACCATTCCACTACTATGGCAGTCAAAATATCAAAATTATTTAATATTCAAAATTAATATTCAAAATATCTTCAGAACAAAGAAACTCATACCGGTTGGAAAAACTTGAGGGTGAGTAAATGATGACAGAATTTTCATTTTTGGGTGAACTACCCCTTTAATGGCATTTTTTTCCCTTACATTACTTTTACTTTTATACTTTAAGAAACCAGTACTTTTACACTTTTACTTGAGTAAAAAGCTTGAGTTGATACTTCAACTTCTAAAGAAGTCTTTTTAAACCCTAGTATCTATACTTCTACCTGAGTAATGAATGCGAGTACTTTTGACACCTCTGTTTGTAGGGAGTCGTCGAGTGATTGTGAAACGACTCCCTACAAAATGCGATCATGTCTCTTTTTTTATTTATTATTATTTTTTACCTTTTTTTTCCCACAATGTGAGTAGGTTACGCTCTTCATCTCTGGATGTTTCTTATATTTTCATGCTGTTTAAGCAAATAGATGTTACTGTCTCAGCAATAGTTTTTCAATAACTGAAGATATATATTTATATAAAGCGGTATTTGGGGTATCATATATATATATGTATATATATATATAGGGGAGAGCGGGGCACAACCTAACGCTTTTGGACTTTCTCAGTTTGTGTAAACCCACTTGTGGTTCAGAATATTTATTTTTTCCCACATTAATTGCACACATGTAGTACAATTATGTGATTTTGTTTCATTAATACAGTGTATACTTTTTTTCTTGATTTATCCCGAAAGAATGGAAGTGAAATGTGACAACATGCCCCTTGGGTACATTGTAACATGACCAAATGACAGCTTAAAATGTTATCTGATACAATCAAAAAAAATATCCAAGACAAGCTAAAATATTGTGTCAATAAAATACAATTATTAACTTTTTCAAATAAAATAAAATCACATTTTTGAGTTTGACCACAAACACACCCCAAAACAGTTATTTATACAGCAAAGTTACAAAATTAAGCATTTCTGAACATTGACTCTGTCTTAATTCACATTTTTCTCATGGTTTCTCAACAACTAGTAAATACACTAAGTTTCGTCATCCTGGCATGTGTGGAAATGTGTGTTACAACCACTGATCTATATAAATGATTTACAACTAACCCCGCTTTAGGTTATTATTTAACCAATTTATTTATTTAGCGTGGTTGAGAGACAACAGGAATGTACTGTTGTCTGTTGGTTATGACGCAATCGTTAGCCTATATTTTACAAAAACAGCTTCAACGGGGCGATAGTGTAAGATACAAGGCAATGGAGCCTTTTATACATTGTCGTGTTTTTATTTAGAAATAAACAATGGACGAATTGAGTCTTTAAACGCCTCAGATGTAAAGATATTCACTGTCAAAGTGAGGCCAAAATGAATGGGAGTCAATGGGATGCTAACAACAGGTGATGGCTTGGTTAGCAATGGCCGCCTATGGGTGGTACGCTTTCCGGGGGCTGGGCTACCCCCTTGGTTGATGTACGATCCAGCGGCCAACGAGGTGTCTATGTAGTTTGTCTATGCTGCAAATGGCTAGTTGACATCATAGTATTTTTTTCCCCATCAACTTTGGATATCCATTGTCTTCCAAATGTGTTCCACATAAGAAAGAAATTCATACAGGTTTGGAACAACTTGAGGGTAAGTAAGTGTTGACAGAATTGTCATTTTTGGGTGAACCATCCCTTTAATCAACATTGAACCAAGCTACTGCATTTTATGAGGATACGTCTTTTTTAACATTTTAAACCAATTTTTTTTTTGCTGTTGATTTCTTTATGTGTAGGGGATTGCGGGGCACAACCTAACTCAGGGTTAGTTGTAACCACTGATCTATATGATTAATGTGGGAAAAAATAAATAAAGTTTATAAATAAGTTAGCAGAAAGTTAATAGATAGTTGGTGTGGTTTTTTATGTGTTGAACAATGCAGAGTGTGTTTAATAATGTGCTAAAGTATGTTGGTTAATTTAAGTCTCGTTAGATGTCTCTGTAAAGTAAACTAATAACATGCCTTCTCAGTAATCACAAATTACTGATTGGTCCATTGTGGACAGCGCTGAAAAAAGTAGCCTAACAATACCACTGCCACAAGAACGTAGTCTCACAAGAATGTACTGCCAGATTTTCACCATTAGATGTCAGCATTTTAATCTTATTAGATCACATCACATCTATTTACATCTGATACGAGAAGATCATTTACAGAACTGTTGCACTTTTTAAACTTGAATCTGGCTCTTCATTTCCTATTTATATAGTATCTATTTTCACTATTCAAGCAAAAAATGAACTCCTCATTTCTAAAATTAAATTCATATGCTTGCTCCTCTCTCTGACAAAATTATTGCAGTAATCAAATGTAATCTTTTGACCCTAACTAACAACATAAATAGTAAGATGGGTGTTGACTTTTATTTGAAACATATTTGTTCACTGAAAAATATCCAAGTAATATGTCTGTGATCATACAAACAGGCCTTTCACAGCTTAATGGATAAAAAAAAATGACTGCAGCTAACAATAATGTTATGTGAATATTGTTAGTTACTGATTGCAGCAAGTTCTGTGTTACTGTGATGACTTTCTACGGAAGTTTCTATATAACTATACACCTACTCCCACACTCTTTTGGATGGGTTATGTCACTTCCCTTGAACAATGCTTTGAATCACAGCAACTTATAATGAAGGACATCGAAAATAATCACAGTAATCAGCACAAGTACTAGTTTGACACCATAATGTCACCCTATGAACAAAAATAAATTACGTGAAGCAGTTATGACAGAGACACATTGCTGACAGTGATTATTATCTGGACCATGTTGCAAGTCTGCAGTGTCCAAAAGCCAATGTTTAAGGATTAATCAAATGGACAAAATACATAAACAGAAATAGCTTTCACTTACCAAGTCATGGATGTGTTGGTTACGGAGTCAGTATATCAATAAAGTGATAAGAATTAATGTTGGGTGTGACTCTGTGACAGTACCCCCTCCTCCACGGGCGGCTCCTGACGACACATCTGGGCAGATGTGTTCTTCTGGGTCGTAGTCCTCACAGTCCACGAGGTATTCGATACGGGACCCCGTCGTCGGGAGTCAAGGATCGCCCACACCCGGTAGATGGCTTCCTCTTCGATGACGTCGGGAGGAGGCGGTACCGCATCGTCACCAGGTTCAGTGTGAGGTTTCAACAGTGATATGTGGAATGATGGTGAGATGCGGTACTGTGCTGGGAGGTTGAGTCGGTAGGTGACCTCGTTGAGCTGCCTCTGTATCGTGAATTGACCTATGTACCGGGGACTCAGCTTACGGCAGGACAGCCGGAGATGGATGTCTCGAGTTGAGACCCACACCTTCTGGCCCGGTTGCTACTGAGGTTAGTACTCAGACCAGTTTGCCCTCTGGGAGCTTCCTAGGATTGTTGGCAATGGCACAAACGGAGCATCGTAACGGGAGACATCGTGAGGCATGGAGGGCCACCAATAGTGGATCGGAGCTTTCAGGATCTGGTTGATACAGACTGGGTAAGGCGTCTGCCTTGCAATTCTTGGTTCTGGGCCAGTAGGAAACCGTGAAGTTGAATCCAGTGAAGAAGAGGGCCCAGTGAGCTTGACGGGGGTTCAGTCTCTCTGCGTTGTGCAGGTACTCGAGGTTGCGATGATCCGTTATGACCTCAAATGGGTGATTTGCTCCCTCCAGCCAGTGTCTCCACTCCTCCAAGGCGAGCTTGATGGCAAGCAGTTCTCGGTTTCTAGCTTCTTGGAGAAGGCACATGGATGGAGTTGTGAAGGGTCACCCTGCCGCTGGGATAAGACTGCCCCGACCCCTGTAGATGAGGTGTCAACTTCGACAACGAAGGGGAGATCCGGGTTAGGATGCACGAGGATCGGGGTGGTCTGGAAGGCCTCTTGGAGCTGATGGAAGACTTCTCGGGCAGATGGAGTCCAGGACAGAGACTTGTGCCGGCCCTTGAGGAGCGAGGTGAGGGGTGTACGGAGCAGACTGTAGTTATGGATGAAGCGATGATAGAAGTTCGCAAACCCCAGGAAATGTTGGAGCTCTTTAACTGTAGTGGGTAAGGGCCCACTTCGGATGATTTTCACCTTCCTCTGGTCCATTTGGATGCCGTGTTGGTTGATGACGTACCCTAGGATCAGTCAGGCAGTCGCTTTATCCGTTTGAATACAAGCGCAACATCATGTGTTCAGTAAAGGCTCTGTGGCGAAACTAGCTGAACCAGACTGAAGAGCTCAGAGTCCGACCATGTAAAGTGAAGTGTTGAGGTAAGGCTGCCTACACCAGTGTTTCCCAACCGGGGTACGCTTTCAAATTTTTCAAATAATTCTCTCTTTGTAAACTTTGTTCAATGCATGCTGTGCTGCCGTATGTTCGAATATGACCAGTCATTTTCGCCGTCATCACCCGGGTGTAGAGCCAGAAGACGCAAATGAGAAGTCGCGCACGCTGTGAGAAAATGTGTCAAGATTCAAGATTCAAGATTCAAGAGTTTTATTTGTCACATACACAGTTATATACACAATATACAACTGGCAGTGAAATGTAAACAGGTCCGCTCCATGGACAGTGCAAATAACATGGAGGGAGTGCACAGAGTGGATCTGTGCACTCATCCGAAAGCGCGCAAATATTGAGTTCTCTTTCAAGTCTTGCTCTTGAACGGACAAACTCACACAAAAAGTATGTCAACATGTCCATCTTGATGAGTATTCTAGCAGACATAGTTTGAATATGCCTTAGGTAAACTTAATATAGTCGAGAAAGACAACGAATATCCAAGCATTAGGTCTTAAAGGGGCAGTAGTCTTTACTGCTGTCTGTTTAATGTCAACAAAAGACAAGGACATCACTCACTGCTCTTGATTGAATAGCTTTTGTAAGTTTAATAGGATTAATCTTTAATTTATACAGTCAAATATGCAATGTTATTTTACATTTGATCAATTTCTGTACCTGAAAACTAATGTTAGACATACCTGAAAAAGCATAGTTTATTTTATTAGTATCTGCTCAATAGTATTTATTTGTGCTGCTGCTTGTATTTAAATTATTTGTTCTTATTATTTTCTTTATTTTTATTTGACAGTAGTCCTTTTTTCCCTGAACATAGCAAAACTGAACCGTACCGAAACTGTGAACCTAAAACCGTGAAACAAACTGAACCGTGAGCAATCTGTACCGTTACACCCCTAGCATAACGTATGCGAGGGGGTGCCACAAAATGGAGAACATTTTCAAAGGGTGCCATGACCAAAAAAAGGTTGGGAAACACTGGCCTACACGACTGTAATCATGGCCGTAGTCAGCTCACCGGTATTTTTCCGAGGTGTAGCTATATAATAAATGTTGTAAAATAATTTAAACCAGATTAGCATTGAATAATGAATGTGTGTGTACATATTGTGAATTCATTTATTAAATGTATTTACCTAGCTTTCGTAGCCTTCAGTGAATTAATAAAATATAGGCTAAAAATATCAGTTGACCCTATGTTTACTTTCTTCACTGAGGCGAAAATGAAGAGACTAGTCAGTAGGGTTGGGTATCGTTTGGGTTTTTTTCGATTCCGGTGCCAAACCGATACTTTTAAAACGGTTCCGGTGCCTAAACGGTGCCTGAACCGATACTTTTTTTTTTTTTAAAGGCCACCAAACGAGGTGGATGACATTAAATGGCTTTTTATTTATTTATTTATTATTTAAATTGAACCATTTATTAAAAGTTTAATGTATACTTAAATGTATGAATATAAATAAATACAAAACACAATTTACTTATTTACAAATTATAATTGACATATTTACAAATTCACAGTAAAACCTAAGCCACCCAACTACAACAAGCCTAATATAACTCTAAACAGTTACAGTAATAACAGCAGTCGTCTGTATTCTTGCTCTGCTACAAACCAGCTTCGAGCTTCAGCTTTATTTTGAAATATGATCATATTCTCTGGCTAAATATTTTTGAACGCATCGCCTTAATGTTTCCATGGTGACGCGTCATGTTTCTCACATGACACACAGCAGCCGCAATAGCGCTGACAGCTCAGCTGTATCGGGTTTATTTCGTTTTTTCTTTTTATTCAAAATATTCACAAACTTCTTAACTGTGTCACGAACTATCTGATGTTCAAATGTGTGAGTGAATGTGTGTTAGTTGATCTATAAAGCGCAATGGGCGGCGCCATGTTAGTTTGCGCCTCAGAATCGGATCTGTCGGATTTACAACACTTGAGTTCATTCTCGTCTCACGAAATACATGAAAGTAAGTGACCAGTGAACTGGAAGAAGAATAGAGTAAACTATATAGTTACTATATAATGTGCATTTATCTGATGTGAATAAAACACGTAACGTTAGTCAAATTATAACCGTCTGAAAGGATTGTCATTGCCGCTTTCATAGACATCAGTGTGTGTTTTTTGCAAGTAGCCTACTTATGAACATTTAAATGTCTGAAACCTGAAATAAACATGATGTCGTTGAAAACACTGAATAGTTGTCATGAGTTGTGATGTGACCAGCGCTGAGCGTCTGTCTCTGTCTCTGGCTCAGCCAAAGCGCGAAAGCACGTTTGAATTTTGGCACCGAAATGAGGAACCGAAATCTGCGTTCTGATTCGGTCCGGTACATACCGGTTATATAAGTACCGGTGCCATATTGGAACCGGATTTCGGTACCCAACCCTACTAGTCAGAGCTCAGCTTTAGGATGGGAAGAGACAGGACAAGAGAAGGAGACTGAGAGAAAAAGAAAGAGTGATGGAAATGAGAGAGTAATGAAATGAGGAGAAAACAGGTGTGACAAGATAAAAGCTATTTATTATTATTTATTTTATTTTTTTAGCATTCAAACACCTTAAAATGCACATAAGTAAATCAGAGAAATTCAAATTTTCTTGGGGGACCATGCCCCCCAAACCCCCCTAAATAGCTCGAATTTGGGACCTCACCGGTTTTAAAATTCCAGTTTTAAACTGTTTTATACTCAAAAGTTTAATTCTATTGCAGTTGTGTCTTCAGCCATTTTGGTGTGTTAAATGTTTAGAATTTTTATACTTCCCCTTTTATGTTTGAATATACAATGTGAAAAACAAGGTTGTGTTCCATATTATTTTAATATAGTATCATCATCATTATATCAGTGTAGATGTAGATGGACCAAAATAAATCAATTAAAATATAAAGTAAATAAGTATTGTGATACTTGGTGCCAGTGACACTCTTGTCCCAAAAAGTATTGCTATACCACGATGCTCAAAATGTTCTCCCACGGTGAGTATTTTTTCCCTGTTTCACCTACACAAAATTGAGGATTCCCCCACCTGCCAAATCCCACTTTAACCACTGGGTACAGGTGGTGTTGACGAAGCTTCTCTAGGACCTACGAGACGTTGGCGGTGTTCGACCAGGTTCCGGGAGAAAATGAGGATATCATTGATGTAGACTATTACGAAGCGATGGAGGTACTCCCGGAACACCTCATTCATATAATTCAGGAACACAAAAGGAGAGTTGGACAGGCCAAACGGCATGACCCGGTATTCATAGTGGCCTGATGGTGTGATGAAGGCAGTCTTCCACTCTTCCACTGCTAAACAATTTGTAATTTTTTTTTTTTTTAAATCCACGATTTGGGAACTTGATGACATGCCATTCTTCTATCTGTGTAATTTAAATCGAGCAATGGAACTTTTACCATTAAATTACAGACAAAGTTCCAAGTTGCTTACATGTGTTTTCTCATTTGAATGCACTAATGCTTTCTTGCCTTCAATATACCCATAGATCACCTGATATTTTGTCCAGTATTACCCAGAGTGTATGCGAGTGCTGTGTATGCTTATAGATTTCATTTTGTGATGTTTCTCTCTGATTTCCCTTGCCTCAGTAAGAGGTTGCTATTGACTGGCATTATATGAAATGTCTCAGTCAATTTTTCAGTCCACTAATACTGGGTCCTGGGGAACTTCACCTGTCCTGTGAGACCCCTCTTAATGAGACTCAAACGCAAGCCAGATCTCACCTCCAGCAGTTGGAGAAGATAGATGATTTCACTGTATTTCCTTGTTGTCATGTATATCTATCCAGAGCTTTTAGACCTCATCATCAAAAGTTTTTTTTTATTATTATTCATGGCATGGTGAAGTAAGAGGTGGGAATAGCGATGTTTAAACACCATGTTTTTCTTACATTAATTAAACATGACTGTCAGTTGTGGGTCGACCACAGGTCTGGTCATCTCATCAGTATGTTACATACACACCTAAGCTTTCTTTCATCTCAGTCCAAGCCAAAGAAACAATGTAGCCAAAAATATTGAGGCTGGAGCCTGGAGTTTTTTTTAAACAGAAATAATGATATGATTTGTTTACATGCGTCTACAAATTTGACAATCTGGCTATAAGTATTTATTTAGTGCATTTCACCTCTTAGTATTTTCTACATCTGCTTCTCAGGCACAGCTGACTTGACTTGCCTCAGGCACAAACATACATTCACACACATATTCACAGATGATACAGAGGAGATGACAGGAAAACAGAATATTCTGCTACCCTTTGCTCTCTTTCTCTCTCACACATCATCCAACTCAGGAGAAGCACAGAGTGTTTTGTGCTGACAGCACCCTGGCCCACAAAGCTCACGCTTTACTAGCTGCTCGCTGACATGGATCACTTTGTTTCCTGGAGTTATATAAATGCTTGGAGTGTGTGCACATGTGTTTGCTCAATATAAATTGAAATACTTGATAAAATACCCTGACCTTTTTTCACCTGGAACTCCACTGTTAATCATATATTTTTTTTTAAATAAGCTGAAATAATGTGGGCTGATGGCTTCAACAGAAGCAAATAGCACGGACAACCTTGTATCTCACAGTAGGGCTGAATCCAAAATCGCCCCCTAAACCCTAAATCCCTATTTCCCATGTTAGTCCACTAATACAGTTCATTTGAAGGAGTGAATAAAGTGAGTGAAGTCGGACAGTCGTTGAGTGTACAATGGCTGTACACTCTGTATTGCGGTGCAATGTGGGATACAATGATGATGTCCACCATGGTTTAGGACACCACTACAAATGGCTATCCCTTCGAATAATGGCCTATTTGAGAGTATAGGGGCGATTTCAGATTCAGCAGAGGTCGTGGTCTTTAAAGGGTTAGTTCACCAAAAAAAAAAAAAATAACGACTTTATTCAAGAATCTCCTCTCCCAAACAAGGGACGCCAATTATGTAGTGATTTTACCTTCGTCCATCCAAGGACGTTAAGTAAGGTAATGATTGGTACTCACGTCACCGCTGACGTTGTGATTTTTGGATCACACGTCACTTAAGGTGTGGTTATGAGTATATCAGATGACCACCTTCCCCCTCTCTTAGTTTGGGACACTAGTCAAGGTCTTTTACCTTGGCTCTATGAGAACACTCCAAACAGGAGGCTGTTCAATCGTTTTAGATTGAATGTAAAGTGGGGAGAGTTGGTCAGCTGATTTATCTGAAAGATTGGTGAGATTTCTAACTTGTAGAGCCTTTTCTGTATTATCAGCACAAGTAAGACACAATTGTAATAAAATAGATTTTATTAACAAAAGATAAACAAGAATAACGTACACAACTACTAAATTAATACAATGAATGATAAAGGAATAAAGTGCATAAGATACATAAAATACATGTGATTAAGTTGCGTGTGGCTATGGAAGAGTTGCGTTATCTTATGGAAAGATAAAATGTTGTTTCTCTGAAACTAAGGTGAAGAACCTTATTATGCATCAAACAAATAATGAAAGATTATTTGTTATTAACTAGCATCATTTTGGTTTGGTTAAGTGATATTTACGTTCCACTTGGTTGAGTAAGCAGTCCGATGGCGGCGATTCTTCCACTGGTTGTGCTGGGTGACAATGCAGTGGGAAAGGAGCTGGAATCCGTTTCAACAGTCTTGAACACGAAGATCTGTGGGATGCTGATCTCCTGGAGCACCAAAGGGTCCTAAAATCTGGAACACGCAGATGAGGCCCTGAAGTAGGTGCAGAAGGTTCTTCATCTGGAACACGCAGACGAAGGAACCTCGAAGTGAAGGTTTGCTCTCCTGAGCTTAACCTTGTTGCAAATGTCTCTGTGTGTCTTCTGACTCTGTGGGTCAGACACTCAGGACTTGGTCAATCCGCTTTGGTCTCTCTGGCATGGAGACTCGGGACGTGCTGTAGTCGTCTCGCTGGACTAAAACTCTGAAAGTAGTGGTTGTTAATATCTCTTTCCTCACAGGCTGGAGGCTCAGAACGTGGTCGTAACTGTTGCTGCCTCACAAGCTGTAGAATCAGATCCTCAGATCTTTTGTTGTCTCTCTGGATTAACCAGAGGCTCAGAACTTGGTTGCTCTGTCACAGTCTCATCCTTGCTGGGGAGACTCAGAACTTGATGAACTGTTACAGTCTCATCCTTGCTGGGGAGACTCAGAACTTGGTGAACTGTTTGTCTCTCTCAAGGAGAAACTCAGAACTTGGTGAACTGTTTGTCTCTCTCAAGGAGAAACTCAGAACTTGGTGAACTGTTTGTCTCTCTCTAGGAGAAACTCAGAACTTGTTGCTCTGTCACAATCTCATCCTCGCGGGGAGACTCAGAACAAGGTGTGTCTGTTGAAAGGGTTCCTTTATCCTTTTCTGAATAGGAGGAGATTGCAATTTGGCGCTTCTCCATTCCAGTGTTGCGATTGGCTGCTGGCATCAGAGGGGGCACACCATGTGGCCCACCCTCCTTTCTCCTGTGGAACTCATTTGCATACTGTGCACAGTTATAAGTCTTTAAAGTGTCTTTAAAGTTTACCAATGTCTTTCTCACTTTCCAAACCACCATCAGAATACCCTTGGCAATATTCTAAACAAATAGAAACCAAACATGATGGAAAAAGATTGAAATGTCATGCATTCATTGATTTGTTCATTAACAGCTGATTCTGTGTAAGATGTTGCATTACAAATAGCTGTCATTGAGAATACTTATTTCTCTGAATAAGTATGAAATGGATGTGTGTAGTTTACATCAGTCTTAAGGTTTCCAAACATAGTTATGAATGGATTTAGATGGATCATTGTGGTCTTTGTTTCACCCACTACTGCTAAGGTCCTGTGGAATTTTTATGTCTTGGACCAGGACACTAGGGATTTGGGTGAAGGGCAGAAACTGCATGTGGACCAATGAGATGTCTTGTCCTTCCTGGGCTTGGTACAAGAGTTCTTCTTATTGCCTTCTAAGAGGTCTCTGGCTGTTGTCCTAGAATCTTTATCTGATGCCGTTGGACAGTTTGTTTGTGTCAGTCTACCAAGATCCAATCAAAATGTAGCAAACCTTTGTCCACTGTTATGGACAGAGAGTGGCCCGGCCATAAACTGGGCCCTGGAATGTGCTGTTTACTACAGTGTGATGCTGACGTAGGAGCTGGCCAGTGGTGAGCCACTGTTCTGCCGTAGAACTCGGAAGTGCTGCACTGTATTTACTATACTGATCAGGCATAACATTATGACAGGTGAAGTGAATAACACTGATTATCTTCATCCCTGCACCTGTTAGAGGGTGGGATATATTAGACATTAAGTTAACATTATGTCCTCAAAGTTGATGTGTTAGAAGCAAGAAAAATGGGCAAGCGTAAGGATTTGAGCAAGTTTGACAAGGGCCAAATTGTGACAGCTAGACAAAGTCAAAGCATCTTCAAAACTGCAGCTCTTGTAGGGTTTTTTCCGGTCTGCAGTGGTCAGCGTCTATCAAAAGTGGTCCAAGTGGTCATTGATGCATGTGGGGAGCGAATGCTGGCCAGTGTGGTCCGATCAAACAGATGAACTACTGTTGCACCAGGATGCACTATGGGAAGAAGGCAAGCCGGCGGAGGAAATGTGATGCTTTGGGCAATGTTCTGCTGGGAAACCTTGGGTCCTGCCATCCATGTCAATGTTACTTTGGCATGTACCACCTACCTAGGCATTGTTGCAGACCATGTACACCCTGGAAGCTGTATTCCCTGGTGGCTGTGGCCTCTTTCAGCTGGAAAACAATGAGAGCAGTGGAGCACAACAATGAGTTTGAGGTGTTGACTTGGCCTCCAAATTCCCCAAATCTCAATCCAATCGAGCATCTGTGGGATGTGCTGAACAAATAAGTCTGATCCATGGAGGCCCCACTAGAGGGTGACACGGCAGTGGATTTTCAAACCTCGACCCGTCCCATCCCAACCCACAAAAAACTGGTGGAAAAACCCATCCTGTCCCAATCCCAGAAGAATTACTCCTGTTCCCTCCCATTCCCATGTTGTTTTTTTGTCCAGAATCTGTCAGTTACAGTAAAAAATTCAGTACAGTACACAGTACCACTTAGATGAATAAAAATCCAAAATGTATTTTTTATTGTTTTATTGAACTAAAATCCAGCTTAAACAATGCCACACATTAAATTCCATGCAAACGCACACAAACACAGGCACGCATGCGCATACACACACACGCACGTGCAGTAAATGTCTTGCAGCTGGCGTATGGCTTTTTCCCGCCGTCTTTTTGGTTCATTCAGACTGCCCAGAAATGTCGGCACAACTGAGGTATCATTTTCCGACAGTAGTCGTTGCAACGTGGCTTTCATGTCTGACTCCATTTTGATTATGATTTTCGCGGCTACAAAGTGCATGGAGAAGCCTCCTTCTCTTATAGTATTGGTGGTTGGCAGTCCATTTACCATTCCTTGATTATTATGCAGGAATGAGAGTATAGTTCCTTGCCATATCATCTAGAAAATCACAACTTTTCATTTCAAGTTTAAAATAGGAAAAACATTGAAACTCTTTGGTAATTTTTTTTAGCAAGATGCTAACGGTCTAATAAGATTCAATGATCTATGCTAAGCTATGCTAAAAGTGCTACTGCCAGACCCAGAGATCGGCTGAATGGATTCGAAAACGGTATAACTCAATTGTTTGGAGTTGGAAAATGAGCCTATTTAAAAAAAAGTGGAGTGTTCCTTTAAAGATGAAGCCTGTGTTTTTTGCCACTAGTGGCACCAAATGTAATTGCAACTGTTTGAGCAATGAAATCACATTCACCACCAGAATTTTATTTCCATGATAATATAGAATATTTTAAATAATATTTTTTGAGTGAAATAAGAGTCAATAAAATAAAAAATAAAAAAGTTGAACAGGATTGCACCAATTAATCAAGTATAAGTATTAAAAAGTATGTTTCTTTCATGTTGACTTAAACTGTCCCTGGGGTTTTCTTCAAAAGTAAAAGAACAGGTCCATTTGGAAATTTTCCATAAGTATTATGGAAATGAATGGCGTACATGTACATTAAGTCGGTATCTATGCATATTTACAGCCTATATTTCACCCTGTACTCCTCAAATCATATCATAGAATGAGCAGAAACTGATGTACTGTGGAGTGAGAGATGTAATTGAATGTGCCATGTTAAGCCTGAGGTAGTGAGTAAATGTAGCAGAGCAAGAGAGAGAGAGAGAGAAAGAGCAAGGCTCTAAAAGGACTTCAACAATATTTTCCTTGTGAGTATATAGCCACATTCTGGTAACGCATGCGTCTTCTGAAAGTTATTTTGGAAAGGTGCTGTTTTGAATTATTCTGGTCTTGCACTGCCTGAAACTTTATACATTTTACATTGACCTATATACTTGTAGGCACTGTAACAATGAGCTACATGGCCCCTTATTCTGCTTGGTACATGCTCACTTTCCTTATTTAAATCTGGATTGCAGCCAACACTGCATTATAGCGTAGCACACATAAAGAAATGTAAAGACTTTCTGCCACACAGAGCCTCAAAGTGCACTTTAACACATGCAAGAGACATTAGCATAAATTAAAGTGCTAGCGTTAGCCCGCTAATCCTTTATCCTGAATTAGCACTTATAAGGGCTCGGTCTCTGTTGTACAGGAAAACCTTATAAATGTGGGCCAGCAATTAGAGGTTATCTCCAAAAGTTATGTAAAAAGTTTAACGCTTATTCAATCCGGACCTTTAATGGGTTATGAACAGAGCACCTAGCTCTTTTCATCTCAATTTTCATTATATTATATTATATTATATTATATTATATTATATTATATTATATTATATTATATTATATTATATTATATTATATTATATTATATTATATTATATTATATTATATTATATTATATTATATTATAAAAAAAAAAAACTTTCATCATTTAGGAAATATGACACTGTTTGTAAGTCCAGGAGTCTTTGAAAGCCTGGAATATACCATGTGCAGATATCTCAGATATTTTTCCTCTTTCCTTCGCTCAACTATTTATAAAAGCTATCAAACATACTGTCCTGTTTTTATTTCATTGCGCCTTAGAGCCAGTACAACCCATTTTGACCTTTCATTGCTATATACAGTATGTCAGGAACAATGTCATCATTTCAAATGATAAAATCCAGATACAGAATCAATGAGAGAGAGCGGAAACCATTGGTGCATCCAGTTCAATCTTAAAGAGGGCCCTTACTTTACAAACTGAACACCGGAGCCACTCTTAGAAGATTATTTGTCATCTAATGTTAGTCTGTTCCACAAATGTGCTTCATTATAGACACATTTGCTTCAGTGGGGCCTATATACACCAATCAGGCATAACATTATGACCATATGTGAAGTCATATGTGACCGATATGTGAAGTGAATTACACTATCTCTTCATCACGGCACCTGTTAGTTAGTGGGATATATTAGGTAGGCAGCAAGTAAACATTTTGTCCTCAAAGTTGAGGTGTTAGAAGCAGGAAAAATGGGCAAGCGTAAGGATTTGAGCGAGTTTGACAAGGGCCAAATTGTGATGGCTAGATGACTGGCTCAGAGCATCTCCAAAACTGCAGCTCTTGTGGGATGTTCCCAGTCTGCAGTGGTCAGTATCTATCAAAAGTGGTCCAAGGAAGGAACAGTGGTGAACCGACAACAGGGTCATGGGCGGCCAAGGCTCGTTGATGCATGTTGGGAGCGAAGGCTGGCCCGTGTGGTCCGATCAAACAGACGAGCTACTGAAGCTCAAATTACTCAAGAAGTTAATGCTGGTTCTGATAGAATACACAGTGCATCGCAGTTTGTTGCTTATGGGGCTGCATAGCCACAGACCAGTCAGGGTATCCATGTTGACCCCTGTCCAAAGCGCCAATAGTCGGCATGTGAGCATCAGAACTGGACCACGGAGCCATGGAAGAAGGTGGCCTGGTCTGATGAATCACTTTTTCTTTTACATCATATGGATAGCCGAGTGCGTGTGCGTCACTTACCTGGGGAACACATGGCACCAGGATGCATGATGGGAAAAAGGCAAGCCAGTGGAGGCAGTGGCTCCAGGATGCATGATGGGAAAAAGGCAAGCCAGTGGAGGCAGTGTGATGCTTTGGGCAATGTTCTGCTAGAAACCTTAGGTCCTGCCATCCATGTAGATGTTACTTTCACACATACCACCTACCTAAGCGTTGTATTCCCTGGTGGCTGTGGCCTCTTTCAGCAGGATAATGCGCCCTGCCACAAAGCAAAAATGGTTCAGGAATGGTTTGAGGAGCACAACAGCAAGTTTGAGGTGTCAATCCAATCGAGCATCTGTGGGATGTGCTGAACAAACAAGTCCGAACCATGGAGGTCCCACCTCGCAACTTACAGGACTTCAAGGATCTGCTGCTAACGTCTTGGGACCAACACAATATCAGGTCATAATGTAATGCCTGATTGGTGTATATTATATTATATGAGTGAGTGTGTGTAAAATATCCCATACCCTTTCATAAGGTTGCAATATTCACATTTAAAGGTACAAAGTCCTAATCTTGCATAATCACATTCAGCATATTGTGTCTAACTCGGGCCAGTCAAGGTTATGCGCTTGCTGTAATACACTCACCCACTCATGCTTCAAAAAAAAAGAAAGAAGGAAAGGATAAAAATGCAGTGTCATTTTTAGGTAATGTTGTTATTGAAACTGATCACACCAGAATGGAGCTCATCCTTCCACATCACTTTCAAAGCATTCCTGCAGTCTCAGAGGAAGCTGACATTGGAACCATATAAAAATAAGGGCCAAGCAGCATGGTATGTTTTGGAGCTTTTCCAGATAGGGGCTTGCCACACATATAAGCCGCGTTTCTACCCCAGGAACTTTCCCCAGGAACTAAGAACTTTAGGGGGGTACTCGGAAGTGGCATGGATGGGGCGGGGGGTGCCCTTTTCGATCACACCACAGTGCCCCCGCGGACGCGATTTCTACCGGAGGCAATTTAAACAAAACCCCCGCCCCCATCTATGCATGCCACTGGTACTCGGTGTGTTTCGACCGCTGGAACCGGGGTCTAAATGAAGTTCCGGCTAAAACTTCCCCCCTCAAAACGGCCCTGCTTGCGATGTAGTACTTTTTCAATGTTCAGGAACTTTTGGGGATGGGACTTGGGCGCTGAACATGCGGATTGGTTGAGCTCACCCAGGATTTTATTTCAACCTAAAAGTCGGCTGTGGCGCGTGCAGTAAGAGTTGTTTGCTGTTCGAATCAACAGTGAAATTTAAAAAATATGACGATGGACGAGGTTCAGGCTTTATTAAGTGTATTTGCGGAAGACGAATTCCAGTTGGGCTCTGGAAACCCTGCAGTCCTACGTCACAGGACTTATCTTCACGGTACTTTAAACCACGATGGAAACGCAGACAGCAGCAGGTCTGGGGGGTTCTTGGGAAAAGTTCTTGGGAAAAAAGTTCCTGGGACAAATTGTTCCGGGTAATTTCGGTGGAAACGGGGCTATAGCCAAAGCTGAATTGAAGCATTGATGTCAGCAGATGTACACTTATAGAGACAGTTCACCCTAAAAGGGCCCCAATAATGTTTTTTGGGATATTACCTTTAATGTAGTCTGTAATAAAGCTGTTTGTGAATAAAAGATCCACAAAGTGTCAAAAGCCCCGTTTCCACCAAAATTACCGGGAACAATTTGTACCAGGAACTTTTTTTACAGGAACTTTTTTCCCCCCAGACCTGCTACTGTCTGCGTTTCCACTGCGGTCTAAAGTACCGGGAAGATTAGACAAATTAGTCCAGAGACGTGGGACTGCGCGCGACTGCTCCTCCCAGTCAGCGACGGACAGGAATCACTTTTGCGCGACACTGTCTGCAATAATAACAAGTATGGAGGAGATGCAAGCAGCACTGCTTTTGCTAGTCATGTGGTTTACTAAATATGTAATTAACAAAACGGTGGAAAAGAGACGAGCACTGATACTAAAGCGTATTCTGAAAGCTCGTAAAGCTAGATTTAATGTTATTATCAGCTATTACGGACATTGACCATGCGATTGCTGAGACAACGCGTGCCATCGGACAGAAAGAGCAAGACTGATATTCACTGAATGCAGAACGAACTTCGCAAGACTTTTAAAAATGCCGGTTGAAATAAAATGCTGCATGAGCTCAACCAATCAGCATGTTCAGCGCCCAAGTCCCACCCCCGAAAGTTCCGGAACTTTGAAAAAGTACTACCTCGCGAGCAGGACCGTTTGGAGGGGTAAATATTTACCCGGAACTTCAGTTAGACCCTGGTTCCTGCGGTCGAAACACATCGAGTACCACCCCAAAGTTTCTAGTCCGTGGGGAAAGTTCCTGCGGCGGAAACACGGCTATAGATCAAAATGCATGATATATGGAGTCAGTAATTCCAGCATTACTAGGTTTGTAACAAATTTGCATAATGCCAGCCCATGGTCTTCATTGGTTGCCTGCAAATAACGTCTACTTCAAACTGCCTTACACATTAAACATATGCTTTGTTTCTGACACATGCTGTAAGCTGTAGACCAATCACAACAGACTGGGTCTGACCTATCAGAGCAGAGTAGGCTCTTGGAAAAGAGAGGTTTAGAGAGACTTAATCTTTTATCGAACCATTTTAGACTGTTAGAAAAGAGGTGATGCTGCATTACTGGAAAATTAAAGTGTTTTTTGACCTTGGATGCATGTAAACCTATTGTACACTGTTAGACTTTACCGCAATTTTACAGTTACTTACTGAAAAAAAGCCCAGTAAAATACCATTTATATTATTTACGGTTAGCTACTGTAAAGGGGCAGTTACAGTAACTTACTGGCAATAGTGCTGCCAGTAAGTTACCGCAAAAATACAATAAAATGTCTAACAGTGTAGGAGAACGAAGAAACAAAATTAGTAACCTTCAAAAAAACAAAACAAAGCACAGGAGGGGCACTTTAAATCCTGTCAACATTTACATGCACAGGAAGAAATTTCACCTGTTAATTTAATTTGCCATTCATACGGATGACAAAAAGTACAAAGCAGAACATCAAAATGGGATCATGAATAAATGAATACATGAATGGCATAACAAATCTGAGTTGATTATCAAAGAAATAGGGTGAATAGAGAATGTCACATGATTGAGCTATACACACTAAGCCACAGTAAACACACCCACAAAATATTTTCTCATCTGTGCACATAAACACACTCTCAGGGTCAAAAGACTAAGCAAGGTCACAAAGTTCCCATCCAGGCATTTAACATTCCTCTTCAAACAGTCAAACAAGATCAAACATAGACAAGGACAGCAGTTCAATTAAAACAGAACAAAAGCCTTTTATTCATCTTATGCCTGGTAAAGCCTAGCAAGGCTGAATCCAATGTCCATTCATGCTTCGAGTGACAGTTTATTTAGAATACATGAGCATCACTGTGAAGGGACCATTTGGGTTTAATAGAGAGGTTTCGCATGTGCCTCTTTTCATCTAGTAGCCAATGAATTCCAGTAAGGTTTTTTGGCTGGTTTGATTTAATGTTTTGGTAATTATTTTCAAAGAAGGATACATTTTACAGTGAAACATTTCAAGCTAATCCAAAAATCAAACTGGATTAAAAAAAAGAGATTCTTTTAATCCACCCACTGAAGAGTTTTAAGGGATCATATTCTGACCAAAGGATGTTTGAAGGGTTTTATGGTACTTTCCAGCAATTGGATAGCACTCAGAGTGCATTTGTATTAAGCTAATGAACAGGATTGCAGCCACAGAGAAAGAAAGACAAAGTATAAGACGGAAAAAGAGCAAAGACAGAGAAATCTGAGCATCTAGTCAGCTGGTTTAGTTAACAAAGATTATGCAGCAAGAGTGAGGCTGACGTTTAAGAAAATACTGTAAATACAGTATCACATTAATGTCCCCTTATAATTGCTATATATTACTTAAATTAACCTAGCCTGCATTTAATGGAAAATAAGCAATTTACTTAATTTTCATAAGATAGTATATAACCACACATTAAATAATAACTGACAATAATCATTGTGTCCTGTTTCTGGAAAAAGTAATTTATCTATACATTGTTGTTAAAATATTTTATTAAATTACTCACAATGCGCTTGTTTTTTTGTATTTGTTGTTCTAGCTGATATGGCACCTATAGAGGTGTGTATTCAGCATCATTGAACACACTATACCAGTGTCATTTTGTTTTACCAGCCAGCCATTATTAATTTATTCAGTGAGCAAAAGTGTCCGATAAAAGAGGAGACACTGAGATAAATCAACTATTCATCAGGTTCTGTGATCTCAACATGAGGTGAATCACTACATGTAAAATAACACTTCATTCATAGAGTCTGCAAGTCATCTATTTAGGGTTAAAACTTTGTAATGAGAGAACAATCAGTCAGTGTGCAAACTTGTGAAAAGAGTCATCATTTTGGCTTTAGCTAAAATTTCAATCAACCAAGACAAAACAGCTTGTCCCCCTCTATTATTCAAAATTCTTTATTTATTTATTTCCTTGCATATTATGAGTATGAGAGATTTACTGAGTCAGGGGAAAAGAAGATTACGCAAAATCAGTATGTCAACGTTTTATGTTTGTTTTCCCTCTTTATCTCTCCCTGCAAAAAAAAGAGGTCAATAGGTCACATGGTATTATAGATCAGGACATACGGCTCGCAATGCCAAAAACCTAAGAAATGAATAAACAGCACTGAACAAGTGGACATCATGGCATATGCTACAAAATCTGTATGGGCTATATGCAAGTTCACACAAAAATGAAAATCACTTGTCAAGCAAACGCAGTTGAACTTCTGTTTACCAAATTTGATGTACTCTATGTGAGTTTATCAATGTTTACATATATATATATATATATATATATATATATATATATATATATATATATATATATATATATATATATATATATATATATATATATATATATATATATATATATATATATATATATATATATATATATATACTGTATATACATATAAATACATATATATATACTGTATATAGCTTGAAGCTTGAATTAATTCTGTTCATCATATAAAGTGTTCATCACTGTTGCTGCATCCCAATTTGTCTACTTATACTAAGACCTAACAGTATGTACTCTTTTTCTGAAGAAAAGTACATACTTTTCAGTGCAGCAAAAGATTATGCAAGCTTTGGGACATACTACTCCATCATCTTTAACAGACAGCTCTGTCACTTAGTTACATGCATCCTGTCACCATTTAAACTGCCCTGTCAATCATCTTGTCACAATTAAAATTTAATTTCCTACTGTATCTGCCATTCGTAGGTATTTCATGCGGAGACTCCCCTCATGTGTTTGCGATTCAAATATAATGACGCATTTAAAAGTTAATGGTCAAACGTATAATTACAAAAGTTTACAATGCTATTGCAGATGAAATATAATGTGGATAATATTAAATAAATATATTTTCGTCAAGTTAGATATGGATAATTCACTTTAGTTTGTAGATTTTTTACGTTTTACTTGTGTTTGTAGTTCTAATTGAATCCTCGTCCAACGCACAAAGGGTTGTGAGCAATATTAGCCGTTAGAGTGTGCATCGAGCTGCACTTCGAATTCTAACTGGAAATAGTAGACCATCTGGTTATCTTTGGAATACTCTTTTTAAAATACTACGATTTGGGATGTACTAATTCTATTTTCAAAATTCTATTTAGGACAGATAGTAAGCGAATTGGGATGCACAAGTGTCTTTTCAGAAGACTTGGATTAAACTGCTCGATTCATATGGATTACTTTTACAATGTCTTTATGAACCAGTCAGCAAAATTAGCAAATTATGAGAGAATTACAACCCCAAATCAGAAAAAGTTGGGACAGTATGGAAAACGCAAAAAAAAAAAAAAAAGAAGTGATTTCTAAATTTACTTTGACTTGTATTTCATTGCAGACAATATGAACACAAAATATTTCATGTTTTGTCTGGTCAATTTCATGTAATTTGTAAATATGCATCCTTTCCTGTCATTCAGACCTGCAACACATTTCAAAAAAAGTTGAGACAGGAGCAATTTAGGGCTAGTAATGAGGTAAAATGGTTAAATAATGATGTGATTTGAAACAGGTGATGTCAACAGGGGATTGTAATTATGATTTGGTACAAAAGCAGCATCCAAGAAAGGTCTAATCCTTTAGGAGCAAAGATGGGCCGAGTATCGCCAGTTTGCCAACAAATACGTGAGAAAATTATTGAAATGTTTAAAAACAATGTTCCTCAAAGAAAGATAGGAAGAGATTTGGATATTTCACATTCAACAGTGCATAACATAATTAAAAGATTCAAGGAATCTAGAGGAATTTCAGTGCGTAAAGGACAAGGGCGCAAGCCTAAGCTGAACAACCGTGATCTCCGATCCCTCAGGCGGCACTGCATCAAGAATCGTCATTCATCTATAAGCGATATCACCACATGGGCTCAGGACTACTGTGGCAAACCTTTGTCAAGTACCACAATATGTAGTTACATCCACAAATGCCAGTTAAAACTGTACTGTGCCAAAAGGAAGCCCTATGTTAACAGTGTCCAGAAGCGCCGTCGACGTATCTGGGCTCGGAGGCATCTGGGATGGACCATCACACAGTGGAAACGTGTACTGTGGTCAGATGAATCAGTATTTCAGGTATTTTTTTGGGAGGAATGGACGCCGTGTGCTCCGGACCAAAGAAGAAAAGGATCATCCAGACTGTTACCAGCAACAAGTCCAAAAGCCAGGGTCTGTCATGGTATGGGGTTGTGTCAGTGCCCTTGGCAAAGGTAACTTGCACTTCTGTGAAGGCACCATTAATGCTGAAAAGTACATAGAGATTTTGGAGCATAATATGCTGCCTTCAAGAAGACATCTTTTCCAGGGACGTCCATGCATATTTCAACAAGACAATGCAAAACCACATTCTGCACACATTACAAAGTCCTGGCTGCGGAGGAAGAGGGTACGGGTACTTGACTGGCCTGCCTGCAGTCCCGACCTGTCTCCAATAGAGAATGTGTGGCGCATTTTGAAGCGCAACATGCGACAACGAAGACCCCGTACTGTTGCCCACCTTAAGACTTGTTTGCAGGAAGAATGGGACAAAATTACACCTGAAACACTTCATCACTTGGTGTCTTCAGTCCCTCAATGTCTTTTAAGTGTTGTGAAAAGGAATGGCAACATTACAAAGTGGTAAATGCTTTATTGTCCCAACTTTTTTTGAAATGTGTTGCAGGTCTGAATGACAGGAAAGGATGCATATTTACAAATGACATGAAGTTGACCAGACAAAACATGAAATATTTTGTGTTCATATTGTCTGCAATGAAATACAAGTCAAAGTAAATGTAGAAATCACTTTTTTTTTTTTTTTTTTTGCGTTTTCCATACTGTCCCAAATTTTTCTGATTTGGGGTTGTAATTTTTTTTTGTGTATTATTCCTTTAAAAAAGCATCTAGGGGTATGTTTACACGGCACAAGTTTAAACTGAAAATGTAAAACTTTTTATGCCTTTTGGTTGTTCATTTATGTTACAAAGTTCGTAGAATAAGGAGAAAGAAGACAGGGTCGGCGTGACTGGGACTCGTGTTTATTCAGAACTCTCAGATACAAACAAAATAAACTTGCGCTCACAGCGCTCTCAACAGCTCAGTACAATATAACTTTCTCATCAATCTTTCTCCAGCTCTCCGTCTCTATGGTCCACGAGTGCCCAGTCCGTCTCTCTCTGGCAGAGCTGCTTGCAGACCTTGCTAAACCACGCCCCCTCCGCCACAGAATCTAATACTCATTTTAAATGCAAAGATATCAGCCAATCACAACAGTGGGCATTTTCACTGAAGTCTCACAGCAGACACGCCCCTTCAAACAGAGCATTCAGAGGGCTGATATCAGTATAGAAAAAATGCCTTTTATTTCTAAATTATGACATTTTATGATGTAAATATCATACTAATAATATAAGTACACCTCAGGAAACATTATAAAATAAAATAAAAAATCCATGCCATGGGACCTTTAAAGGGATAGTTCACCCAAAAATTAAAATTAGCCCATGATTTACTCACCCTCAAGTCATCCTAGGTGTATATGACTTTCTTCTTTCAGACGAATAAAATCGGAGTTATATTACAAAAGTCCAGGCTGATCTAAGCATTAGAATTTGATTAATAGTTGCTCTGTTTTTGAAGTCCATAAAAAGTGCATCTGCCCATCAAATAACATGCTCCACGCGGCTCTGGGGTGTTAATAAAGGCGTTTGTGGCGTTTGAATCGATGCGTTTGTGTAAGAAAAATATCCATATTTAAAACTTTATAAAGTAAACTTTTGGCCGACCGCCTTCCCTGTTCAATTTATGGAAAAAGTGTTGAAAGTTCCTCTGCCTCGTCATGACGTCACGTACACATCTTGAGTTTCACTTTCAACATTCAACACTTTTCCACGGAAGGCGGTCGGCCGAAAGTTTACTAGGTAAAGTTTTGAATATGGATATTTTTCTTACACAAACGCTTCGATTCCCTTCAGAAGGCCTTTATTAACACCCCGGAGCCACGTGGATCACGTTATTTGACGGACAGATGCACTTTTAATGGACTTCAAAAACAGAGCAACTATTAATCAAATTCTAATGCTTGGATTAGCCTGGACTTTTGTAATCTAACTCCGATTTTATTAGTCTGAAAGAAGAATGTCATATACACCTAGGATGACTTGAGGGTGAGTAAATTATGGGCTAATTTTAATTTTTGGGTGAACTATCCCTTTAAGGTCGGGAATAGTGATTGAGGGTTTAGGGGGCGATTTCGGATTCAGCCTGTGTGTTCATTCACTCATTGCAAAGTCTTGTTTGTGTTACACTGCATTTCTGAGCGCTACTTCTGGTTTCCGTGTCCATGTTTTGATCCTATCTCCCTGGATTTCCCTGCTTGCCTGTGCCTTGGACTTTTGTTATTATCTGGATGGTTTGCTCTGTGGTTTTGACCTGTTATTACTATCATGGATTCCCCCCATGTCTATGTCACGATCTCCTGTCACCAGCCTAGTCACGTTTCCCAGAATCCCTCCTGGCTCCCACCTGCACACACTCAGTCATCACCAGTCAACTGTCAGACCCTCATCAAGCACCAATTATAAGCGCACAGCTCACACTCACTCATTGTCCGGTCTCGTCAGTGTCTACACGAGAGTGAACCTACCCGACTACTCACCTGTAGGCCTACCTACCTTCTTCATCCTCATCAAGCTACTTATTCCTTTATCATCTGTGTGCTCATCATCCATCCTGCAAAGACTCATCGGTTAAGTGTCCTTTAAACTGTTTATGCTCTTCACGTCACATCTGTGAATAAAGACCTGTGAAGTTTATCTCCGAGTCTCACCTCCTGTTTCATGGCAGTCTAACACTAATTCAGTCTATAATGAATTGATCTGGGAAAGAAAGAGCTAGCATTCCTGGTTTTCAATGAACATGAAAGTAAAAGAGACAAGTTTATTGCAAAGCCAGTAAAAGAGAGTTATTGTGTTCATGAGTGGGTTGCAGAATATAAAATGCTTGTCACTTTTAAGCTGCTATAACACTGAAATTAAGCTGAATAGTCTTTTTTTTCTCAGAGTACAATGACCTTCATCAGTGTTCCAGTCAGACAAGATTTTTTACAAGTACAATTACAATCAATATTTAATATCTAGTCATGTGTTTGCTGTTACACATATGTCAAATACAATTAGAGGCATAAAATAATAAACAAGCAGAAACCTAAGTCTAAACAGAAATCTATTTTTAAAATATGGGATTGTGTGGTGGTGAAGTAATGCTGCATATTCAATACTGTAGGTCAGTTGATAAACGTGTTTCTCATGTGTTCATCGACTGAGAGCAAGGAGGGGGTTGGGAGAAAAAAATATAGATAGGCCTAGTTCGCCCACAGCCAAAGGGGCTGCAAGAAGAAACAGAAAGGCAGATGAATCAAATGAAGAAAAAAAAAGAAACAGGGGTCATCAGTGCATCAGCCACTCTGAATTAAATGACGTGTTCTGGCAGGGAGGTTTGCGGTAGAAGGCCAGCAGTGAGAATGTCCTTTCTCAGGTCATAGAGGATTTGACTGGCAAATTGAGAGAGACGTTGCTAAGTTGCACTCTCAAATATACAACTCTACTTCCACATCAGGTGAGTACCATATACCTCACTTCCTTTTTGAATCAGGAAGTCTCAATACGACATTGAAGCCCTTTTAACATGCGAGTGGATTGAGGTTTAGGTCTCAGCTGGCACAGGCCGGCAACATCAATGAGAGGGACATCAGGTTTTAGCTGTGGACCCAAACAATATTTAGTTACCACTTCAAATTTGCTCCTTATTATCTCAGGAGTGAAATCGGGTTAGATGCGTTACATCATCATTCAAAGATCCCAGATGCAGCAGGCATGAAGGCAGTGTGCGTCTGATAGCTCCGCTGATGATTGGATGAGAAGTTGCATGGTTTAAGCTTAAAAGCACTCTGTTTCCTGTCCCATCCAGGCCAATGGTTAGCGTCTCCAGGGAGAAGGAGTACTTTGAATGTTATTTTTAGGATCAGAGAGCTCATTTGCTTTTCCCATGGTGAACAGCGAAGCCCATCTGATCCCGACGACGGGCCTTCACGTGTCAGGCTGTAACACACGGTGTCAGACAAACACATGCAGGAAAGATATACTGACTACTGACATAGAAAGGGACAGAGGTGAAGAAAATACAGTGTAATTAAAAAGGGACTTTCAATATTATTTTATAAAATTAGTTTATTTTTAATCATTAAAAAATAATGGAAAAAGTTAATAATTGTATTTTATTGACTAAATATTGTAGTTGTCTTGGATATTTTATTTTGATTGTATCAGATAACATTTGGTCATGTTACACTGTGCCCCTCACATGTTACAACATGCCCCATGTCACATTTCACTTCCATTCTTTTGGGTTAAATCAAGAAAAAAGTATACTGTGTTAATGAAACAAAACCACATAATTGTACTAGACGTGTGAAATTAATGTAGGAAAAAATAATTACTCTGAACTCCTGAAGTCAAGAAGCGTTAGGTTGTGCCCCGATGTCCCCTATTCTATTTTGTGTATCTAGAGTGTCAACGTTCTTAAAATCTTATGATTAATATATTTGTGAGTTAGTAGCCTAAATATACAGACACTATAAACAGTTTTGAGAAATATGGCACAATTCTTTTAGGACAACAGACATGATAGGCAGGTAGGTTGAACCTGTTTAACAACAAGGATTTATGGGATGAACTATAGCCTTATGCTAAATTTCTACACAAACTGCCACTCTGGGCAAACCGACAAAACTGGTCGTGCAGGAGTGTTAGAAAACAATTCCCGTCTTTGTAAACAGCAAGTCTTAAACATAACAAAGACAAAACTACGCTTGAAAATCTTTCATGATTTACAACTAAGGCCCAGTAGGCCTACTTTGATTCTGGACATGTTGTCAATTCCTCTCATTACAATTAACCCATTTTAGATGCTGATTATAGCCTTGAATACAGTCCAGGTGCGATTATTTATACATGTTTATGGTTGCATTCATTTATTGCCGGCACTTGAACGATTTATAATGTGAGAGACATTTAATCAGGAGTTTCCAGAAATCGTTCCTTCTAAGACGGGCTTTAGGACCTGGTGACGGGCGCAGAGAGGATTCCCTTTAAGAGTCCGAAGGGAGATAGTGCGCATGCGCGCACGTTACGTTCGCTCCATCCCTAGTCGCGAGCAGGCAGAGCAGAATGAAATGTATCAAAACAGACGTCAACGCTGTACCTGTTTAAAGGAGCCGTGAACCATGAGGAAACCCTAACCAACACCAAAGAAAGCTGCGGGAATTATACTTAGAAGTGTTTTAGAAAACATTAAACTATTTTGAAAACAGCGTGAGACTTAAAGAAGTGTAGTTAAAGAGGTTTATGAAATTAAAACAAGCAGAAGAGCGCAACCAAGAGGATTAAATGGCAAAGATGTTAAGAAGATGAGGAAAACAATACAGGCTAATTAGGGAAGCGGTGGGACAGGGGATTTCATTTAGTCAACAGCCGGACAATGGCTTGATTTTGTTTTTTCTTTCTTTTTTGGGCTGCGAGGAAGCTGCATTCATGACCGAGGGGACGGAAAAGAAACTTTACCGCGTGTGCGTGCCGGGATATTTCATTCTATGATACTATTTCGTTTTCTCGTCTGTCAGCGGAACCACCTGTTTCTGGACGGATTTTATTGATTCATCATGTCCAAAGTGGTACAGAAAAAGAATCACTGGACCACCAAAGTTAACGAGTGCACGGTCTCTAAGGACGCCCGTGGCGAGCTGAACGTGCAGCTGCTCGGCGGTGCGGAGAATGGGGAGTTCGCCTATATCGGACACGTTAACGGGAATGCCGTACAGTACAGAAATGGGAAAGTGTCCGAGGGGGAATTACTGCTGGAAGTGGAGACGCTCTCTGTCTCAGGATTGCCGCTATATGATGTGCTGACAGTGATCAAAAACTGCAAGGGACCTATTAGGTTGAAAACTGTGAGGCAAGGTAAGAAGAGTGCTTTTGTTTTTTTCCATGTGATGTATTTCCTGTAAACAAATCATCAAGGAATTACCCAGTCAAGAAATCATTGTCCATTAACTAGTAAATAGAACCGATTTTTAATTGTTTAAAATAGTAAACAAGTAGTTTTTAAAATAGTTACAATAGTAAAGGACCTTGGTTGTGCCTCCCTATAAGGAAAGCCCAGATCTACAGCAGCAAGTAGTAGTAGAAGTGTTTTTTTATTTATACCATGACATTTCTGCATTTTGCACATTCCTTTTCATTGTTGTTTTCTACTTTATGTAATGCGCTTCTCACTTCAGAATGAGTAAATCTATATTCTTAAGCATTGTGGAACTTTTTGCCCCAGTTTAAGTCGAAATAATAGTAACTTGGCACATTCACAGAAGGTCAGATACTGCTGAACATCCTTTGTAAATGCACTCTGATGCATTTTAAGCATGACTCAATGAAAAAAAAAAATCACGTGATACCGTTCTTCACATTTCTAGGCCCATTTGTCATTTATTTCGCTTGATTCCTTTATGAGGAGTTGATGAGTGAGCCGTAATTCCCAGGTAAAGGCACTACAGACTGTCCATTGTGCTGAAGCTGTGGTGACTCCCCACAGGGCTCTGCCTCATCACATGGTTTGAGTTATGCTGCTCTCTATGCTTCTGCCTATTTCACCAAATGACTTCAGACAATATCAGGAAACCAGCCAATCAACTCGGACTGCATTCCCAGAGCACCACTGGGCCCGGCTCCAGCTCTCTCTCTCTCTCTTGCTCTTGCTCTCGCTCTCATACACTCCTCATATACATTCTGGTGTTGAGTTTCACTGTTTATAATCTATCATGCTGTCTGGGAATTCTTTGTTGTAACCAGCCTTAATTATGAAAATGTTTTTGGCAACAAATGCCATCTGTGTTTCTGTGAGTTTGTGCGCAAAAAGTATTTTTTTTTGTCTCTACAAGCTGATGATCACAAACTCTCCCATTCTTCAGACTTGTAGGATGAATAATTGATATGAAATGCATTAAGCTGAGTTTGAAGTGTGTTTCTTGTGGATCAAGACTCTGTACGCCCTTGTTCAAGCACCTGTGGGTCTTCATGGCAGTCATGTGGCCTTGTGTGGGCCATTATTATATACAGTGTCTAATCGTGAGCACACAGCCCATCCATAACCTACGGCACAGTTAATGCAGCGCACAACAAATTCACTCATTAATCTTCATTGATTTTAACATTAAGACTCTCAGTTCTGTGGTGACCTCACTAACAGTCTGTGCCCTGGCAGCTCTCTCTTGAGGTAATATGTAATAGGAATACCTTTCAACGCGGTTGTATTGATTGATGGAATAAGCCTCTTCAGCTGAGAAAACACTGTTATTGGTAATGTCAGCGGAGTTGAGCTGAAAGTTACATGCATGGCAGTTATGGACAACAAAGTGAGAAAAATGAGAAGATTGATGGGTCAATCAATGACACGACACTATTCTTTTTGTCCTATTTATTAATTTACTGTAAATGTTTTGCATTAATTTCATATATTTGAAACAGTTTTGTCCGCCAAATAAAAGTTATAAGGCGAGGTTGTAAAATATCATGTGGTGTGACTTCCCAAAAACATAATTAATGCCATATTTTGGAAGTATCTTTTGAAAATATTGATTGTGTACAATCACGTGTTTAAGTTGTAAGGAAAATTACAACTTTGTGATGGTTATGACATTTTTAGAGTCATTTTTGAAACCGAAAACAGGATTAAAATTTTTCAGGCCATATGAAACCAAATACAATTATAAGAATATGTATTCTAAATGATATTTTCAAATCAAAAGATATTTCCCTTTATTTTTTTTGTGGATACTCTTACATGCCAAGTTTTTGTTGGGCTGCAAATTAGTGCATATACAATGCCCGTCTGGACTCCAGACTGGCTGTTGACTTGTTATCATGATGCATTTCACAGTAGGACAATTTATCCTGTATCAGATTTCTCCCATGTCTGTGCTCATTGTAAACAAATGCTGATCCTAGATCAGTTTCCACTCTGAGCTGCTTTCTGAAGGGGAGAATGACACACTGCTCTACATCCCTCTGTCTGGGAGCTTCTGTGTGGGATTTGACATCGAGTTGGATTAGGCTATGCCTGGGGAGAAAATGCGTGTGTGTTTAGCATGTTCACAGTGTCAGTTTGCACATGGGATCATGCTAATCTAACGTGACCCATTAGAAAGAGGACTGTGAAATGCCTTTAAGCCAGTGGTCAAAGGGTTAACATGAAGGTATTTAGTATCTGGATCACATCAGGCTGTCGAGGCTCTGCCCTTACGTTCCACATCCATTTTTATTGTTTACACAGTCGATTTTCAGTCCTGCTGCATTTCACATATATCAAACACAATTCCATTTCATATATACATATTGTAGGTTTTTATATGACCGGCTGATAGATTTACGGCAGTGTAAATTAGCTGAAGGGAGGAGTGGAGGCCTCAGTGGGTAGATTTCATGTGGAAGTGTTTATTTCCTTTTCCTGAGTTCAGTTTAAACATCTGTGTTCTTCAGGAGAAAGAGAGGAACCCACTCTGCTTCCTATCATAGTCTGTGAGCCGGAACAACTTAAAACAATAAGGAAAGCTAGCCATTCTTTCAGTGCTTCAAAAAAGGAAGGAACAATAAAAGGAGTGAATGAATAACCAAATTATTTCAACCGCACGTTTGTGCATCCTCATATGGTTATGCAACAGCAATTTGTGTACCTTACTATTTAAGGCAGGGGTGCCAAATCCTATACCTGGAGATCTACCTTCTTGCAAAGTTCAGCTCAAACCATGATCAAACACAACTAAAACGGCTAAATATGATCATCAGGAGAACTTAATAATTAAAGATGTGTGTTGGATTAGGGTTGGATCTGTACTCAGCAGGTAGGTAGATATCCAGTAACAGAATTGGGCACCCCTGTATTATGGTGTTAAGGTTATATATATATATATATATATATATATATATATATATATATATATATATATATATATATATATATATATATATAAAACCATTGATTTGTCTAAAGCAGCTTTGAATCAGGTGTCCACTGTAGAGTTGTGTCTTTATGGTATTCAAAGGTAGAGAGGGATCCAGCTTTTTGGATTTAGTTTGAAACGTGCCACTATTGAGGAACCGTGCATTTGAACTCAGGACTTGAGATACCAAGACCCTGGATAATGGGATTTATACCATGCTTGGATAGGAAAGGTCTGATGGAGCACACATACTCACCCTCAAGCCATATAGGTGTATATGACATTCTTCTTTCAGACGAATACAATCAGACTTATGTTAAAAAATGTCCTGGCTAATCCAAGCTTTATAATGGCTATATTGAAGCCCAAAAAAGTGCATCCATACATTATAAAAGTAATCCACACAGCTCCAGGGGGTTAATAAATGCCTTCTGGAGCGAATCGATGGGTTTGTGAAAATGATCCATATTGAAAACTTTATAAAGTAAAATTAAAGTAAAAAGTAAAAGAAAACACTGTAAAGTAAAACACTTTCTTCGTAAGTTGAATACGGAAGGCAGTCCGTTGGAAGCTAGATATTTTACTTTATAACGTGTTAAATATGGATATTTTTCTTACAAAAACCCACCAATTCACTTCAGAAGGTCTTATTAACCCCCCAGAGAAGTATGAATAACTTTTATAATTGATGGAAGCACTTTTTTGGCTTTCAAATTTTGGGCTGCCATTATAAAGCTTGATAGAGCCAGGACATTTTTAAATATAACTCCGATTGTATTCGTCTGAAAGTAGAATGTCATATACACCTAGGATGGTTTGAGGGTGAGTAAATCATGGGGTAATTTTCATTTTTGGGTGAACTATTAACCCTTTGAGTTAATTGACCTGGATGCCGATATCATTGATAAGCTGATGAAACTAAATGTTAAAACATACCAAACAAAAATGCTTTATATATAGTAAATATACTGGGGCTTGGCCTTCTTCTACCTCAATGATGGACATTTTTAAAAATATAAGTGGTAAGTAAGGGGAATTGGTTACACTGCTGTTTGTACAGAATGACCGTTCCCGGGCAAAAGCGTTTTTTTCCCCACAAGCTATGTGTATCCACAGGGAGAGTCTCCGTCCAACTGGGCTAATGGGGTCTTGTGACTGTCCTGTGGAGGATGCCGTAAAGAAATTCTTATTCACAGATCAAATTGGATTTGACTGTATCTATCAGCATCAGAGAGCATTTTACAAGGGGATTCGTGAGGTGGCTGCTTTTCTGTGATCTCCCCCTCTGCTCTCAGACACGCACAACTATGTCGCTTTCTTGTTTGCTGCTTGAAAAGCTGACCCACATTGTGGGATGCATGACATGGAGCAAATTGTGTTGTTATTTGTTTAATAGTACATAAGTCACAATTACGAGACAATCACTATGTAGCCTACTATGATATGCACAAAAATGTATCTGTATCTTTATATCTTTACATTTCACATGTGACTTTGTTGATTAACTTTATTTCTTATTTAAATTTTTTTTATCGCACATGAACCGTTTCATTCTGTCGTTTCTATCTGTTGCAAGTGTGTGTGAGTTTTGGAGGTTATAGTGATTACTTCCATTCATCTGAAGCCCCGGTTACCAAAGAGATGAGCAAACATTCAGCTGAATGTCAGATACTCTGGGCTGGTGTGTGCTCAGTGATGTGTCAACAGCTTACCTGTCTCAATAGAGGTTTCTGGGGAAGGCTTGGGGTGACTCTTAGATAAAACTCTTTAGTATTTGTTTTGCCTGTCACTTTTCTTAAGATATCACATTTTAAAGGGGTGATGAATTGAGAAATCAACTTTTCATTCAGCCTTTGATATATAAAAGTTCATCGTGATGTAAGAATATCCTGGAAGTTTCGGATCTGAAAACTTCCTTGTTAGTCAAAGAAAAGCTTTTATTGACACCAAGCAATCAAGCCCGCCTCAAGCCCGCCCACCGACTCGTGGAGCTAAACAGATCGGGCTACCGAGCAATAAACATAACACAAGATACTGCGCTGTGCCTAGTTATGGAAAAACACAGTCACTGTGTAAGCATCCTTCGGATTCTAATATTAGGAATGTGTGGTTGAACTTTATTTTTAATGAAGTTCCAGCTCACGTGCGTAAGACATTGCATGTTTGTTCGCTTCATTTCACCGCGGAATCGTTTGTAAACAAGATAAAGGTCGAGACTGAATTTGCAGACATATTGAGATTAAAACACAATGCTGTGCCTTCTATATTGGATCTGACAGGAGTGCAACACACTTATGTGAGTAAAACATGTTTTTTATATGTGATAGTATTGCATTGTTACAGATCGTTTGATATCTACTGATTATATTGCGGGAGTTTTGAACTTGATAATTAGTCTGCAGTGAAGTTTTGCTGATGCACGTGCTTGGCGTGTGTGTGTTAGTGACGCGTGGTTCACGGATATATCCACCGATCGGGCGGGCCAAGTAATAAAAAATAACATTCTTATTAATTGCTGGGGGATGAGATATATCATTGTGTTTGTTTGATAAAGACATTTTGTGAGCCCTTTGGGCGGATTCCGGTTGCTGTTTCTCCACGTTGGAAGTTTTCAAAACAATTCCCCACATATACTGACGGGGGAGTGAAACTCATTATTATGCAAAACTGTTATCCAATCATAGCAGTGGGCGTTTGCTTCCAAGTCTTCAGTGCGACATGCCCATAAAAACCGAGCGTTCCAGGAGAGAGCCTCAAAACCATGGTAGAAAATAGCCTATTACTTATTTATTATGATGTTTTTGAATGTAAAAACCACGCAAACATCCTAAGTTGACCTCAGACAACAGTATAAAAAAGTAAAAAAAAGCCAGTTCATGACACCTTTTAAATACTCAAAAATACATATTGAGTCAAAACATTCTCTATGTTTGGCTGTTGTTTTTTCTCTCAGTTTAATCTGAGCTTAAATAGAACTTTTGTTTATTGTTAAAACAATCATTGCCATCCTTTTTGAAAAGCTTTTGTCACCTTTCGGTCAGTGATGCTGCCCCACATGTTTCACAACATCACGGTCAAGGCATTCAGCAAGCCATGCAAGTTTGGTTAGTGCTTATGAAAAAATAATTTAGCTCCAATTTTCCATTAGTTAGGTTAGTTTACCCAAAAATGAAAAATTCTGTCATTAATTACAATGAGAATGTCTTTTGCGCACAAAAAGTCAAACAAAAATAATTAATAGTGCAGCGCTTCCAGGTTCTGCATCAGAATGCCTGCTCATTATTGGCTGACGCTGTTCACGTGAGAATAGGGCTGTGCGATATGGCTGAAAACTGGATCACGATGCGGAGCCAGACAAAAGTATAATTTATCTGTGTATAAGTTTGAGGGGATGACAGTCTTACAGACGACATTGGTCTGACTACGGTCAGACTTATACAATCCAAAAAACTGCCATACTGGCGAGGTGACTTGTTTTCCTGTTTTATCAACAATTTCCTCGCTCGCTGCGGCACTCATTTTCATATCACTCCACGACGGTTCTGTTACTGAAGAATGAATCCATCACGAGACAATGATATGGCGCAACCAAACATGATACAGTTACATGATTGGCTGTTAGCCTGTCACTCCCTAAGTTGCTTGGTTACCAAAGAGTGAGTGCCTTTGTTAATGCAACCAAACTTGCTTCGCAGCCTCTGGTTTCTTCTGACGAAGAAAAAAAATTATTGAATGTTTTATCGAACGCATTTTTTATTGATATCGATTAGGTCGAGGACCACGACTCATGCGTGTGATGTTGATGCAGGAGCTGGCCAATAATGAGCCGGAGTTCTGACGTAGAACCCTGAAACGCTGCACTGTGTTTACTGCATCAATCGCGTAGTAGAATGACGTGGAAGAGATGAGATTGTTGAATAAAGTCATTATTTTGGAGGGTTTTGCGCACAAAAAGTATTCTTGGCGCTTCACAACCTTGACAGTTGGAATGACGTTTCTGCCTATGTTTGGTTCAGAAACCTCTCGAATTTCATCAAAAATATCTTGTGTCTTCCGAAGATGAACGAAGGTCTTATGGGTTTGGAACAATATTGGGGGTGAGTAATTAATGACAGAAATAATTAGAATTTTTTATTTTTATTTAACTGTCACAGTCTGTCTCTTTTTGGCCAGTGAAGATCAATTAGTCACACAAGAACTGAAAGAAAGTGAAAGATGTGATTTCTGAATCAGCAGATGCTTTGAATGGCAAACAAGCTTGTGGTGAGTGATGGCTATTAGAACATTGCGCCTTTTCTGAAAGGCTAAATATATCTGCATATGTCAGTTGTGAATCAGTTTCATCAGTTTATTTATAGGCAGATTTATAGCTGAAATCTCGCAGTAATTATGACAAAGGAAACTCTTGGTTAAGGATGGGAATCTGATTCTGATTCGATGAATGGTTATTTTTCTAATTTTGAGGATGAAAGAAAACGGAATGTTTGGAAAACATTTGTTATTGCATTCGCAATGTCCTTGGCTGCTTTGGAATCACACACTACAGACTTGGACATTGATGAAAGTTGGAAAAACCCAGAGAATATCTCCTTTGGATAATATTATTCTAAGTGACATCTGTGAGAGGCAATGGTTAGTGCAGAGAAACACGATTTGAAAGTTTCTCCTGCAGGGAGAAAGGCTGCAGAAACATACTAGCGCACATCAGATGTTCTGATCACCCATGCATAGCCACAGCTCTGCTGTCGTTGCCCTCTTTTCTCGATGATTTTCAGAGCAGTCTCTCACACAAGCAGTGTCGGGATAATCTTGACCTGGTGCGAATAGTCACCGGCGGTTCCCTATATTCCAGACCGATATTTCCAATTAGCTTTTTCTGGTTCATATAAGAACACCCGGCCACTTCATTTTCTTTGTCCGGCTTAAATGTGAAGTTTATTTTAGTGAATTATTTCTTATTAATGCTTTAGAAACTACCATTGCTTGGAGTATTGGGAAAATGCTATTGCTTTGACATTTAGTATTCCTGCAGTGCACATTGCTTATACATTGCGAGACTGGAACTTTAATCGAATACCCTGTTATATTCGGTTGTATTATGCTTCATCATCCCAGGGTCTCTGGAGAAGTTGCTGTGTGTCCAGCACGTTGTGTTTTTCCAGCACGGTTCTGTTCAGCCGATGCCCAGGGGTCTGAATACACAGTTCTCATTAAAGAAGAGGCCTTTTCTTTCTCTGCCTCTTCTCGTACGGCCTTATTACTGAAAGAGAGACGGCAGGAAAAAGAGTATGGGGTGTCTCGCAGAGAGTTCGGAGGGGGTCAGACTAGTTCAAGAGGATTTAGACAGGCTTTTATTGTCAACAATAGCAGACAGACAACACACTGTGCCACCATGGAGTCCGATATGGTCGGCGGCTGCCCATGGATCCTTCTTTGGTGCCTTCTCTTTTTGTGCTTTTCTTGTAAGAGAGCCTTGCACGAGCTAATTGCTTTGCTCCTGCTCTTTTCAAGTATGTTTTTATTGCAGAATGCATTATTCCAGAGATTTTAAAATGTAAATGAATGCAACCTTCATGTATGCATTAAGTTTTGTTCTCTGGTTTTCTGTAAACAGTCCCAAAATAATCAAAATACTTCCTCAGGGTCAAGAATAGTGTGTCTTGACGCACATGAATGTCATATTGATGTCTTCAGCTTAGTACAATCCGTACACTATTCTCAAATTAGGAACTGCTGTGTCTGGCAGTGTTGTTATCATTAACTAAAACTATTAATAAACTTGCTTGAAAAGGGATTTGGTTTGGAGACAGAGACTGATGTTTCTTAAACACTCACCCAACCACATACACACCCACCCGTGGAAGGATGCACCCCACTTTCGGAAGATCAGGCAATTCAATTTAATAACCATGTGTTAGTATTTACAGAAGGAAGTCGGAATCTCTCCCACAACAAACCCTCCCGGAACATTCTGCCTAACTTTTTCTGCACATTTCAGTTATTAAATCAAAGAAATCCAGCTGTGATCACTTGTTTCCCCGCTTGTCAGTTATTTTGTTTTTAATTCATTTCTCACACAGTAACATGCCGTTCTTGCTTTCCAAACAAATCAGATCTTCAGTTTGAATTGCGAAAGCCTCCATCTGCAAAATAATCAGCGTGATTCGAAACACTTGTGGTGCCGAATCTAACGACTGGAGCGTGTCGATGTCTAAACCATCCTGATGCCTTTTGTTAGCATGTTTATGGCGGGACGGAGGAGGGGGGGTGCGTTTGACAGTACGCAGCTGTGGAGGTGAGGCTGCCATATGTTTACAGTAGGATTTATACTGACAGCGAGGGCCACTGTACGCGGCATCTGCTGTCATTGTCCCCATCTTTGTTTTCAATGAAATGAGGGACGTGTGCGATCTTGTACTAGTTTATTAGGTTGGATTCTGTGCAGTTCTTTCCTTGTTTGTGTCTTTTATTGCTGTGTGTGAAAGAGAGTCGTACCTCTCATCAACACCTTTTTAATTGCTTTCTTTCACTGTTCATCTTCATTAATTAGACTTTACATGCTGTTCCGTTGTGTCTCTGGCTGACTCTCTCGCTATGGTAACTGAAGTCATGGTGTTGTGATTTGATTGGCATTTAGGTGACCGCGTGAGCACAGTGCCGTCCCAATTGACAGGGTCAGACACACACACACACACACACACACACACACACACACACACACACACACACACACACACACACACACACACACACTAGGGCTGCTCGATTATGGAAAAAATCATAATCACGATTATTTTGGTCAATATTGAAATCACGATTATGTAACACGATTATTTCACATGACTTTGGGAATGTGTTGTATTTATTAAAAATACACCTTTCAACAATTCAATTGAAATTGTAACATTTGTTGTACTTTTTGAACTATTAAAATAAATAATATAACATATATTCAAATCAAAGTATAAAAGTATTCACGTAAAAATGATAATCACAAATAAATAAGATCAACAATATGGTTCGGCTAGATATGCTTTTCAGGTACGTCTAACCTTAGTTTTCAGGTACAGAAATGTCTCAAATGTAAAATAACATTGCATATTTGAGTGCATAAATTAAAGATGAATCCTATTAAACTTACAAAAGCTATTCAATCCGGATCGGATATGCGTCGTCTTTATCGACTGTATAAAGTTCACTTAAGGCATATACAGACTATGTCTGCTAGGATACTCATCAAGATGGACATGTTGACATACGTTTTGTGTGAGTTTGTCCGTTCAAGAGCAAGACTTGAAAGAGAACTCAATATTTGCGTGCTGAGAGACGTGTGCGCGCTGTCGGATGAGCGCACAGAGATACATTTCCTCACAGCGCGCGCGGCTTCTCATTCGCGTCTTCTGGCACTAAACCCGGGTGATGACGGTGAAAACGACTGGTCATATTCAAACATACGGCAGCACTCGCATGCATTGAACAAAGTTTACAAAGAGAGAATTATTTGAAAAATATGAGGGGAAAAAGGACGTTTACACGGCACCCCTGCTCTCGTCAGTTTTTGTTTCTTTATTAGATTGTCATAGGTCACTCTGTTTCATTTTCAAGTGGTTAAACAAATTTGTGGTGTTCCCTTGCGTTGCAGCCACTACCATGTAGAAAATCTTGCACGTAGCATGTTTCTGCTCTTCGTCTGATTCCTCGAAGCCAAACTGTTCCCAGACAACGGAGTTGGTTTTGCCTTTTTTGCTCACCAAACGCTGCTGTAACTGCCCTTCTTCTGCCATCTTTACTCGCGCAGAGTTTTTAAATTCCAGCGGATGATATGCACACGAGACTCCCGATCTGAGAAAGTTTGTGGCTTCGGGAGGGGCGGATGTGCGCGTGCGCGTTTCATTCAGAACGCAAGACAAAATAATCGTTTTTTCTCGATTGTACTATTTTGGTGATCGTTGGGAGGCAAAATCGAAATCGAAATCGAAATTCGATTAATTGCACAGCCCTAACACACACACACACACACACATAGATGCACACATTGTCTGTTGAGATCCATCATATTCTGCCTGCAGTAAGTCAGCAGGGTAATTTCTCTCTCTTCTTTGTCAAACGCTCACACACTCATTGGTCCGATTTGTCATATCTTATCTGTGTTAATTTAATTTTAAGCCTGGGCATGAGTCATTTTATACTTCAGTTTTTTTTAGATCAAAATAAATAACCTATAATAAACAGCCTTATCTTAAAAACATTTATGGAAATATTCCTAATTAGGGCTGGACGATTTGGGGAAAACACCTAATTGCGATTATTCTGGTTAAAATTGTGATTGCGACGTAAAATGCGGTTTATTTATATATTTTTACAAATGAAAAGTGTGTGTATATAACATTTTGTGTTTATATATTAATATGGCTAATAATAATTATGATTATTATTATTATTTCTAAATAGAAATAAGAAATATTACTATTACGATAACTTTTCATTATTAAAAATGTAAAATAGTATTTAAGAATAAATATAACAGTATGATAATAATAATATTTATATTTTACTGGAAACTGGGTTACCTATTAGTATGCAGACAGCATATGACTAAAAATCATTAGAAAGGTCTAAGGATTTATTGTAAAAATATATATTATAAAAATCTGTGCTTTTTATCTGGGATATCAATTTCTGAAAGTCTATGTCTTTAATATGAAATATGAGCCTCTGTGGAATATGAGCCTTCTCATCCACTGTGGGGATTAAAACTCCTGTACATTGAAGGAAAACGTATGGATTCATTGTCATATACATTTATTTAGAAGTATTATTTTTCTTATTTTCTACCCAAAAGTTTAATACTGGAAGCCAGAGGGCGCCCTCGAGCAGAAACTCCACATTTTCCTCAGAGAAGTAATGGTTTTCAGGAAATCCCAATGGGAAATCCCTAACGTGAAGCTAGCTCTGTGTAGCTGAATAAAACGAAGATAGAAACGCTTTGACTTATGAAACATGAAGATAATACTTCTGCGACAAGATATGGTGTATTGAGTTCTTCAAGCCTTCTCGGGTATTTTCATAATAATAAAGTATTCAGTGCTGATTGACATTCTGTGATAAGAAGCCACATCAGCTTGACTGACTATATGAAGTGAGTTAAAATAAAATGAAGTGACTAAAACTCGCAGTGCTTTCAGACGGAGCAGCGTTTACTGATCACAGAGCCGCTCTTCACTGACACGCTGGGCATACAGTATTTATTTCATTAAAATCACAGCCTTTGTGCTTTTATAATCGCACATAAGCCAAATCGCGATTGCGGTTCGATTTCGATTAATCGTGCAGCCCTACTTAAAATGTAGGGCATAAATATAAATGATAAACAAATGCATAAATAAATCTGTAGCGAATTTAAACATATAAAAGAGAAATATTACTGAAAACAGGATCAGGCTGACGGACAAGCCTTAATGTCGAATAAAAAAAATACAAAATTGCTTTAAATACTATACCACCCAGTACTGCGCTCTCACTTCTACTCTGTCCATATTTCTTCCTCAAACTTTATGGCAGAAAAGCGTGAAGATGAGGGTGGTGCATTTAACGTTTGATGCTATTCTTAACCCTTTAATATAGCAGCGTCAGTTTAAATTAGGCTGTACGGCACTGATTTACTGGCATGGCCTGTAATTGTGTCAACAGCTTTAAAGGAGGCCTGTTAGCCATTTTTTGAATCTGCACCTCTCTTGCTCTGGGGATAGTTGGGCGGGAATAATTTATGCTAAGCTAAAGGGCTAAAGTTGCCTTGCGGTGCAGTTGGTGTTTCTTTCTGTCTGTTTTTCATTTAGGAAGGTCTTTTTCCTCTAGCAGCATGCTTTAGACCTCTTCTCCTTCTATACAGAGGGAAGGAAAACAAAGTTGTCTTCAGCACCTCTGAGAGGAAGAGGCATGACGAACCAATTCTCTCCATCTGTCGCTTTTTTGTGGTGGAAAAATAATTCAGACTTTGATGTTTTTTCTTCTTCTTAGGTCATTGACAAAGACTGAGACAAATTGTGATTCTTGGGAGTCACTGGGATTAGGGAGGAGAATTTGAGGTTTTTCTCACATGTGTACATTTCTCAGATCTTTAGAGGTCATTCTCAAAATAGGTTGACTTTTTGACTTTCAAAATGTGTATTTTTTTTTTTTTTTTACTAATAACTGGGAAAGTTCTTCTTCCTACGAATTAGTTGATCCAGTTCCCAAATCTGATTGATTCAGTCGTTCAATTCTGGTCTGTTTCTCACACAAAGCTATCGTATAACTTCAAAAGACTTGAAATGTATAGTTGTATGGACTTCTATAATGTTTTTTTTTGTGTCCATTTTGAAACTTCACAGAGGTGATCTTTATGAACTGTTTTGTACGTCATTGCAAGGGAAAAAGTAACTGCATACGGTTTTGGAATGACATGAGCGAGAAATCTGAATATTCATTTCATTTGTGAGTGAACTATATCTTTCTGCTGCTTATATTTTACCCTCTCTCAGCATGTTTTGTTTGGAAAAGTTTACATTGACCTCATCTCATCGGTGAGCTGCACTGCATAAACGAAGACTCTTTCCTACATTACCTAATTGAATAAGTCCTGTTGCCAGGTATTGCAATTAGATCTCTCTGTGGAGTGCATTGTCCTCATTTGAAAAGTGCAGACTGCAGCATCTCTCCTTCAATATTTTTTTTTCAGTGCTTACATTTTTCTGTCCCCATCGCATGTCCTCCTTTTCCCCTTTTTCATTTAACTTTATCCTTCCTTCCCCTGTTGCACACTGCTATTTTTAGTATGTCAGTAAACATCCAGTTTGACACACAACTTGATCTGTTCGTACATTAAGGACCAATCCCATTTCTACCCCTTACCCCTTCCCTTTCCCCTACCCCTTCGTTTAGCTCGTTCACATGAAGGGGTAGGGGTGTCTCGATTCTCTTTTGGCTGGTAGGGGTAAGGGCTTTTTCAGGACCACACTTCGAACGAAGGGGTATGAGGAGTTTCCCTCCATACACCGACTACCATGCTGCTAGAATGTGTGTAATAATGTTGTTGCCACTCGGGATCGATCACTTGTGTGTCGCCTGGCTGCCAGTTTCTTCGTAGCTTGCTAAACGTGCTATTTGAGTTATGTGAACACTAATTAATAACAGTTAAAAAAATATATCTGGTCATCCTTCATAACGCAGTCGATATTTACGTCACGTATCGTCTGTAAACTGTTATCAAGGCAACGGCTGACTTGACGTACAACGTGTCCGTTATCGCAGCACCACAGTAGAAAATGAAACCACATCCGTACCGGCTGGCTCGGCTCAGCACAGAATGGAAAGGTTAGTAAACAAAGAGAACAGTTTGGCCTGAAAAGCGGCCTCACCAGGCTTGTATGGTTTGTATTATTCTGTATCATCTTAGGAAACGAAAGGCTTATACGCTTTTGAACTGAAAACGAGTGCCGTTTTATTAGGTCCAAAACCAGAGCAAAACTACGTTGGGAGTGAGTAATTTGTTAAATGTGCTCGTGCCTGATTTCTGTTAGATATGCCTACGCACTTCATTGCTGTTCATACTGGTTAAATGTTACAGGACACTTATCAAAGAAATGGGCTATGATGACGTGTAATGGTATAGTGGTGGTGTCCCATTTCTTAGGGGAATATTTTCACCTCTGCGCCTTGCCACTCTGTTTCAAGGGGCAAGGGGAACGGGTAGGTGTAGGCCCTACACCTACCTGTTCCCCTACCCGTTACACTGTAGGGGAAGGTGAAGGGATATCAAATAGAATTGGGATTGTTGGGCCCACGAAAGGCCTCTGTTGGAGCCTAGAGGTTAGCACATTGAGCCTTGGTGCAGATATGGGAAATTTAGGTTTGAGTCCTGCCAGATATGTGTTCATTAATGTTCAAATCTCATTCTCTGTTGGAGCTCTGGCCTAGTGGTTAGCATATGTGCTCCAGTCACGGTCAGTGTTATTTTAGTATCATCGAGATACTATTATGGGTGGCTGAGTGGGTAGCACTGTTGCCTCACAGCAAGAAGGTCCCAGGTTCCTTTCTGTGTGGAGTTTGCGTGCTCACCCCATGTCAGCCTGGGTTTCCTCTGGGCGCTCTGGTTTCACTCACACAGTCCAAGGACAAGCAGGTTAGGTGGATTGGATTTAGTTTTAGTTAACTATAATAAACGTGGTCGCGTTGAGCTTTGGTGCTCGTATGAGAAATTCTGGTTTGCGTCTGACCTGTGTTTTGTCCAAATCCCATTCTTTGTCTCCCTTATAATGTCCTATCGCTTAAATACTGCTAATATTTGTATTCAGTAATATTTTCATAAATTTAGTTATTGTAATGTCAGTTATTAATTTGTTTATTCACTAATGCTTTTTGTATCAGTTGATTTTTATTTATTGTTCTGTAATATCGTTCCGTTGATAAATAAATTTAAATAGGCCCCTTTTAATTTGCAGAAATGTAAAAATCCATATTTAGAACATAATGAATAATGTAGAGGTTTTTCGATATTTAAAGGGCAATAACTAACAGTCCATTTTTAAGTACTTTGTTGAAATACATCCTGAGTAAAGTTCAAGAGCTGAGGTGGGGAAAAAGTTTGGCATAAGCTGCATTCAATTTAATACCGTATGCTGACTCAGATACTGCAGCGCTTGTGAAACACAGATGCTGGGAAAGTTTTAAGTCCAGTCAGAGACAACATGATGAGCCCTTTCTGCTGTTTAGCCCTGACCAATGTCACTTCCTCAGTATCATTTCCTGATTCCTTTACTTCCTACCTTTTTGTGTTTGCCATATCTCTTCCTCTTCACTTTTTGCTGTGCGTGTCAGACTTTGTTTCTGGGAAAATCTTAGTGTAGTTTGTTTCTTTGAGTCAACACCTGACTCTGAGGAGGGTCAGGAGGAAGTTTGGCTTCTAAAAGCAAATAAATGAGAAAGGGCTGACTAAAATATCCATAGTGCCAGAAACTTCACATGACACCTGTTTGCTTACCACATAGTGGAAGTGCTCTAGAATGTTCTGCTGGATGTTTATGCGTATCCATGCCCTCTGTTTGCGCTTCGCGCTTTGGAACTTCAGGAATCTCGTCTGACCAGTCTCTTCTGACATTATCTCTGTTTTCTTGGCCTGCTTTGTCTCTTGTGCGTAATAGTTCACATATCTTATCTTGTACTTGAAGCTGCACTCTACAAAATGCCTTTGAAACAAAAACACTTTGCTAAGACATTGTACTTATACATTTAAATATATACCACTAAATTCTACTGGCTGGTAATGGGTAGTAGATTGAGATGTTGCACTGGCACTGGCCTGCACTATTGTACATTCAATCCTGAATACCAGAGATTACGAAACTGCTCCACTAGCAAACCGTGGACTGACTGTATATGTAACACACCTGCTCTCTGGGCGGGACCTGTCAGACAGGTTGGGGTGAAACCGACACATATCTTCATTCCACCTGTTAACAGGTGCAAGTAGATTCAGGAAGAGAACCCTTTTTGTTTAAGTGCCATAATGACAGCTTCAATTCAACACATCAATTGCTGCGCAATCTATTACACCATATGTAAATGTTCTTTGTGGGATAGATGTCCGTGTCAGATTGAATGCCATGAACTTTGACCTGAAAATGTATTTAATTTAATTTAAATAATTGAATGTAATGTAATTTAATTTAATAATTTAATTTTATTGTAATTATTTATTTTATTTGAATAATTTAATTGTAACAATTTCGTTTCACTATTATAGCTTTAGTTAGTTTCATTTAATTTTAATTTAATTTTAATGATTTAATTTAATTTAATTTTAAGATACAATTCAAGTTACGTTTTAAGATCATTTTGAAGATTTAAATTTTATTTATCATAATATCTAGAAAACACTAAATGTGGCTGTTTGTAACTTAACTGAATAATATAATTTTCTTGATTTTATTACAGTATTTATTAAAACTGTCATAAAATGTGACCATGCGGCCATAGAATTATTATATTTGTAATATTATCTTAATATTTTTACACTAGTTTGCATTTGAAGATCTTTTTCTTAAAAAACTCTCCATTTTAATTGCCTAAATTATCTTTTGGCCCTTTTATAAATCATTAGATTAGAGACTGAAACGTACACGAATGTAGTGATTGTATCACATTTATGTGTTTTGTAAGTCACTTCAGTCTTCATAATAGGGTCAAGCGTAATTAAAATCTATGAAATATTAATGAGGGCTTTTGTTAATACTCTAGTGGCGGGAGAAGCAGGTTCAGGACATTAGCATATTAACAGTGCATAATTTCCTGCAGAAAATAAATGATGAGATTTTTTTCTTAATGATTCCTCCCAAGTGATTATATAACAGAAGAACATCTCTGCTTCTAGAATCCAGAAGGTTCTGGATTGTCAAAAGACAACGGCACCACCATTACATCAGCACACATTTTCTTTGTAAACCCACTCGAGTGGAGGCTCAGATATTGATGTGAGGAGTGGACAGACGTCGGTCACATGATTTGAGGCTTTATGGCCCACCAGAGGGTCTTAATGGACTCATACACTGATTGATGGCTAACAGCCTTTCCTTTAGTAAGCCTTGGCCAGCGATTCTCAATGTTGTACAATGTTTCATGTAATATCACAGAATACAAAGCACAATTATAATAAATTATAATTATTATTTTTATTAATAATATAAAAGTAAAAGTAAAATTAAATTAAAAAAATATTTGTGTATATATATATATATATATATATCCATCCATCCATCCATCCATCTTCTTCCGCTTTATCCAGGGCCGGGTCGCGGGGGCAGCAGTCTAAGCAGAGATGCCCAGACTTCCCTCTCCCTAGACACTTCCTCTAGCTCTTCCGGGGGGACACCGAGGCGTTCCCAGGCCAGCCGGAAGACATAGTCCCTCCAGCGTGTCCTAGGTCTTCCCCGGGGCCTCCTCCCTGTTGGACATGCCCGAAACACCTTCCCGGGAAGGCGTTCAGGAGGCATCCGGAACAGATGCCCGAGCAACCTCAGCTGACCCCTCTCGATGTGGAGGAGCAGCGGCTCTACTCCGAGTTCCTCCCGACTGACTGAGCTCCTCACCCTATCTCTAAGGGAACGCCCAGCCACCCTGCGGAGAAAACTCATTTCGGCCGCCTGTATCCGGGATCTTGTCCTTTCAAGAACAAGGGAACAAGTCTGACTTACTGCCGGCAATGCGGACCAAACTCCTGCTTTGGTCGTACAGGGACCGGACAGCCCTTAGCAAAGGACCCTGGACCCCATACTCCCCGAGCACCCTCCACAGGATGCAGCGAGGGACACAGTCGAATGCCCTCTCCAAATCCACAAAACACATGTGGACTGGTTGGGCAAACTCCCATGAACCCTCCAGCACCCTGTAGAGGGTATAGAGCTGGTCCAGTGTTCCACGACCGGGACGAAAACCAGACTGTTCCTCCTGAATCCGAGGTTCTACTATCGGCCGTATTCTCCTCTCCAGTACCCTGGCATAGACTTTCCCGGGGAGGCTGAGAAGTGTGATCCCCCTGTAGTTGGAACACACCCTCCGGTCCCCCTTCTTAAAAAGAGGGACCACCACCCCGGTCTGCCATCCCAGAGGCACTGACCCCGACCGCCACGCGATGCTGCAGAGGCGTGTCAGCCAAGACAGCCCCACAACATCCAGAGACTTGAGGTACTCAGGGCGGATCTCATCCACCCCCGGTGCCTTGCCACCGAGGAGTTTCTTGACCACCTCGATGACTTCAGCCCGGGTGATGGACGAGTCCTCCTCTGAGCCCCCAGCCTCTGCTTCCTCAATGGAAGGCGTGATGGCGGGATTGAGGAGATCCTCGAAGTATTCCTTCCACCGTCCGACGACATCCCCAGTTGAGGTCAACAGCCGCCCATCGCCACTGTAAACAGCGTTGGTAGGGCACTGCTTCCCCCTCCTGAGGCGCCGGACTGTTTGCCAGAATCTCTTCGAGGCCAGCCGATAGTCCTTTTCCATGGCCTCACCGAACTCCTCCCAGGCCCGAGTTTTTGCCTCCACAACCACCCAGGCTGCAGTCCGCTTAGCCTGCCGGTACATGTCAGCTGCCTCAGGAGTCCCACAAGCCAACCAGGCCCGATAGGACTCCTTCAGCTTGACGGCATCCCTTACTTCCGGTGTCCACCACCGGGTTCGGGGATTGCCGCCTCGACATGCACCGGAGACCTTGCGTCCACAGCTCCGAGCGGCCGCTTTGACAATGGAGGTGGAGAACATGGTCCATTCGGACTCAATATCTCCAGCCTCCCTCGGGATCCGGTCGAAGTTCTGCCGGAGGTAGGAGTTGAAGATCTCTCTGACAGGAGACTCTGCCAAACGTTCCCAGCAGACCCTCACAGTACGTTTGGGTCTGCCGGGTCTGTCCAGCTTCCTCCCCCGCCATCGGATCCAACTCACCACCAGGTGGTGATCAGTTGACAGCTCCGCCCCTCTCTTCACCCGAGTGTCCAAGACATACGGCCGCAGATCAGATGAAACGACCACCAAGTCGATCATTGACCTACGACCTAGAGTGTCCTGGTGCCATGTGCACTGATATCTATATATACTGACTATATATATGTATATCTATATGTATGTATGTGTGTATACATACATACATACATACATATTATTATTTTAGCTTTTTTTAAATGATTTATTTTATTTGATAACATTCTTTTACTAAATTTCAAATATTTTTTGGCTATCATTATTGACCAAAATACTGTAATTGGTGCATCCATAATCCTTTCTTCTATTGTGTAGACAAGACAAAAATCTACAGCATGAATTTTAATAATATGTGGATAGATCAATTTAGTCGTTTTGAAACTAAAAATAACGGGCGTGCAGGTTTGTAAAGAATCCGTGGCGATGGAAAGAACAGTGCTAGCTAGATGTGCAGTTTGACACCGCTGGAGGCGTCTTCCATTTTGTGCACCAAGCGCTGGACTGTAGACATCCAAACAGTGATGTCATGCCTTTCAAACACAAACAGCCCTATTGTAAAGCAGAGCTGAGAAAATTATATTATGCTGAACTTCCTTTCACATGTCTCCACCATGAATTTGTGGTGCTTTTAATTGTGAGTTTTGCTTTGCAAGTCCCATGCAAGAAGGTTTATTTTAAGTGAGATGGTTTTTGTGGACAAGCAGGAACGTCTCTGTGGGGTTTTTAATTCACTTAAATAAAGAACTAGCATTTTCTACTGTGAGGTATGAGGCCATTGTTTGCAGGACTGCTTTGACCTTTAGATGTTGTAGTATTTACTCAATGCAGATGACTGTAGGGTGGATTCCAGTAGGCCAGTGTAACGCAGGCAGCAGCTACACTCGTTTGAACCGGAGGAGGCCGGTCAGCCGCCTGCTGTGTGTTTCCCCTCTCTGATCCAGCAGCAGGATGTGTGCAGTAAGCCTTTTCATCCCTTCACTGGGCTTGTCCGTCTGCCTGCCGCCCGCTCTGTCGGCTCTGTGAAGCATGAATCAAATATGTGCAGTCATAGTGTGTGTTGTGAGCAGCGCAGGACGGCTTTTCCCTGGAATACCAGAGGCAGAATGTTTAGTTTACCTGTCCTACTGTGGTTTCCTTCAACAAATGTCTGTGTTTGTTGCCTTGAGTTTATTTAGAGCTGTTCTGTGCTTCGCTAGAGCTGTTTGTTTTCATATGGTGACTTTGTAACAGGAATGCGAGGCTCTTCTGCAGCCTCTGTAATGAGTCACATGCTGCTGTCTGCCTGGAGATACCCATGTGTCCATCTCCTTATTACAGAAGTCTTTCCCTATTTCTTTCTTTCTTTCTTTCTTTCTTTCTTTCTTTCTTTCTTTCTTTCTTTCTTTCTTTCTTTCTTTCTTTCTTTCTTTCTTTCTTTCTTTCTTTCTTTCTTTCTTTCTTTCTTTCTTTCTTTCTTTCTTTCTTTCTTTCTTTCTTTCTTTCTTTCTTTCTTTCTTTCTTTCTTTCTTTCTTTCTTTCTTTCTTTCTTTCTTTCTCTCTTTCTCTCTTTCTCTCTTTCTCTCTTTCTCTCTTTCTTTTTCTTTCTTTCTTTCTTTCTTTCTTTCTTTCTTTCTTCTTTCTTTCTTTTTCATTCATTCATTCATTCATTCATTCATTCATTCATTCATTCATTCATTCATTCATTCATTCATTCATTCATTCATTCTTTCTTTCTTTTTTCGTTCTCTTTCGTTCTTTCACTATGCACTTTTTTTTTGGAAGATTTTTTCTTTCGCACATACTCTTTATTTATTTTGCCGTTTCTTTTGCAGTTTCTTTTTCTTTTGCATTTGTGCTTTGTGCTGTCTTTCTTGCGTTCTTTTTAGTCATTATTACACTTTCTTTTGCGCATTCTTTTGTGCTTTCTATTTTGCACTTTCTTTTCCTCTTACTTTTTTCCTTTCCCTCCTTTTTTCTTTTTTCACTCTCTCTTTCCTTATCAGTCTTTTCTCATTATTTTTTATTTCTTTTGGCCTTCCTTTGCTTTTCTTTCTTTCCCTTGTTCTTCAGTTGTATCACTTCTCTTACACTTTTTGTTTATAAAGATGACAACTAGATAACTGTATTAGCATTTTATTTGTAGTGCACGCTGCCGTTTTATCATCTGCCACTTTAAATGCACAAGCTCTGGGGAAAAAAATTCTGAAAGTTTTTTTCAATTATATTTTTTCTCTGTTCTGTTATCATTATAGTTGTGGAATGGACTCTGCTATTCTTTTATATTTGAAACTATATATTTATACTAGTTATCAATATAGTCAATATAATATTGTTTTTACAGTTATTGTTCTTGGTGTGAACAGGCCTTAAAGGGATAGTTCACCCAAAAATTTTAATTAGCCCATGATTTACTCACCCTCAAGTCATCCTAGGTGTATATGACATTCTTCTTTTATTATTATATAATTTATATTAAAAAAGTTCTGGCTAATCCAAGCTTTATAATAGCAGTAATAGTTGCTCTGTTTTTGAAGTCCATAAAAAATGCATCTGTCAGTCGAATAACGTGCTCCACACGGGTCTGGGGTATTAATAAAGGCCTTCTGAAGTGAATCGATGCGTTTGTGTAAGAAAAATAACCATATTTAAAACTTTATCATGTAAAGTTCCAGCCGATCGCCTTCCGTGGAAAAGTGCTGAAAGTGCCTTCTCGCAATTCAAGATACGTACGTGACGTCTGATGAGTGTACCTGGTAACGTAAGCCTTTGATCGGCACTTTCAACACTTTTTCCATAAATTGATACGGAAGGCGATCGGCCGAGACTTTTTAAAGTTAAAAGTTTAAAGGCCTTAACTACTATGTACTAACATTTTAATTAATCATTTGATATAATGCACTTATTGTGTACGTACATGTTTTTACATTGTACTTACATTTAGAAAAATACCTGCTTGTAATTACATCTGTAATTAATTTCTGTAGTTACATTTGTAATTACACAGTTGACACTTCCCTTACACCTAACCCTACCCTTTAACTTACCCATACCACCACACCTGTCCCTAACTTTACCCGTATGCCACCTCAATATCAGCAAAGGTGTTTTGCAATACAATTTGAACACAGTAAGTACATTGTACTTATTTTTTATGTAAGTACATAGTAGTTAAGGCCACCTAATATAAAGTGGGGCCGTTTCTTTTCTAACATATTTGTTTTCTTGTGCTTTTTTCATTCTGTTCTCTCACCCTTTCTTTCTTTGTTTTCTCTTGTCACTCATGTATTTTTTTAGTGTGTGCTGTGGTGTACAGTAAGTACAGTAAAGTGACTCTTTGTTTTTACTATTGGGCATATGTCATAGAGCTTATTAGAAATGGATACTTTATGAGCGAGGAGGGGATGGCATCACGATTGCTCTTTGTGGTGTGTAATGTAATTGACGTGTGCATGAAATGCAGAGTGTGTGTGTGTGTGTGTGTGTGTGTGTGTGTTTGTGTAAAATGGGAGTGGGAGAGATCATTAAGCTGTCAGGCCCTTGAGCAGAAGGCAGTAGATATTGCCACCATAATTCACAGGGGTTGTGGATTGGTCTACTCTGTAGGTTCCCAGTGGGAAAGCCCCTTAAAGCAGCATGCAGGCTCTAGTTTAACTGTATGTATGTGTGTAGTATGTGTGTATGTAAGAGGTTTTGAGATATCTACTTTCTGTTTAACAGAAAAGTCATTAATTGCTGTGCTTCTGAAATATCACATGCTATCCTCATTATGGTGTGTTTGGGTCTGTTACTCTAAAAATTCTGGGTTGTTTCAACCCATGTTTGGGTCAAATATGGACAAACCTAACTGTTGGTTTAAGTTTTTGAATGACAACGGTTGGGTTTGTCCATATTTGACCCAAACGTGCGTATGAGTGTATTCACCTTCTGGTGTGTTTGGGTGTTTCGTCATGTTGTACATGTGTATGAGAGCGTCTGCTGTTGTTGGTGTGCGTGCTGTGTGATTGATGCGCTGCATCCTCAGTAGTGTCTTCTGAAGCTATTTGTCTGTATAATCTTCTCCTCCTGCTGTCTCTCTCTCTGTCTCAGAGACCCAAATAACACTCAACATCAGCATAAGAGTGCATGATGTTTTGAGACTGACTTACCACAGCAGTTTATTGTAGTGTTCTGAGTGGGTGTTGGTTAATCAGGCCTCTGTTTTCTGATCACCACAGGATGTCAAATTTTAACTAGTGATTTCAGACCTTTGGATCCTGAAAGAAAAAAAAGGAAATATACATATATTCATATACACATATACGTAAGTTATCTTGCTTTACACTTTTTGATTCTTAATTTGTCGATCTTTCTCACTTCTTTTTTTATGCCTTAAGCCCGGGATACACTTCACGATTCTTAGAAAAGTGTAAACACTGTGACTTTAATGCATTAGCTCAACCAATGGTGTGAGTTTGGGGCGGGGCTATCTGTATTTCGACCAATAGCAGACTACAGAAGTGTTTGAAGAAACTTTTTAAACATACTTTTTTCTAACTTTTAATATTCTTTTTAATGCTGATAGTACACTGTAAGAAAAAAAAGTTTACTAGCAGAGAATTAACCTTTTTTTTTAGTTTACGGACATTTCCGTCAACCCTCAAACACAACACAATAAAATGCGTAATTCAAATCAAACCTGTGACCAATCATTACAGAAAGTTTCATATTAACAGTATTACTAACAGTATTTTGCACTTCATCTTGAACTTTGTCTTTACCTCTTTGTCTTTTTATGTACTTTTGCTTTCTTGTCTTGTTCTGTCTCTGTTTTTCTCTCTTTCTCTCAACTGGCCAGTCCAAGAACACATGGGGATCTGAAAAACAGGACAAAGTGAATTTTTGAGGATATAATTTTAGAATGTGGGCTGTAAACAACTAATTAGTGGGCACAAACTGGCATCAAAACCTGCCTGTGCCAGATGGGCACATACACCCCTGCAGTCAGGACGGTGTGCTTGAGCCGGCCACCACCCACTGGGGGATTCTTACCCACACACCTGTGCTTACAACAGTAGTGTTCACACTTGAAATCAGACCATTTTAGATTTTTTTTTTAACAGAATAAATTAAGCTCCACGTGGTCACAAATGAAGGCAATATGATATAACAAAGTTTCTGAAAGGGGCTAAAAAGTATTCAGTGTCAAAATAATTTATTGTGACATGACGACAGAATAGGTGAGTAAAATATCTTAGATTTTGGTTTCATTAAGTTTGTTGCAGTGCATCCTGGGATACATGTGGCCACTTGTCATTTTAGTTTCTTCCATCTTTGAAAAAAGGGTGCCGTACTGAACTTTCTGCCACTCAATCAGCGCCAGATGCTGTAGATCACACAACCTCCATGTGCATCACCACCTTAAATGACACACAATACCTCTAGACTGAGAAATGTAATTATTTTCCTTTCTTTGATCATCTGTGTATTATCTCTGTTATCTTCCTGCCTGATGGAGAAAAAATTAGAAAGCAAGCAGAAGAACTATCACTCAGAAGGAAAAACTATCACCCAGAAAGAATAACAAGTTAGACAGAGGAATGGAGGAGAAAAGGAATGTCAGTGTGTTTTCAGAGCTAATGATCTTCTAGCTGATCTCCTAAAGCAGACAGTATTGATATTATCTTCTGGTCAAAAATGTCATGAGCTCGGCCCCGGCTGTGAAGGAATACCATGTTGCATGCTAGAGTTCTAATGGGTTAGTTAAGACTAATGGCCCTTTTCCACTGCATGGTACAGTTCAGTACGGCTCACTTTTTGGTGCTTTTCCACTGCATGGTGCGGTTCGGTACGGCTCGGTATGGGTAAATGCTGCAGATCACTGATTGTTCAGAATCGTCACTACCATTATATCATTTTGTGACAGTAATATAGTGATTGAGACCCTGAACACATTACTAAATACAAGATTAGTTTACCCTTGTGCGCCGTCGAGCAAATCAAGTGATGTCGTCATCTGTGCTTTGTTGTACGAGTGCCTAAGACTCTCTTGTTTTTAGCAGTATTTTGTTTTGCTGCCATCAGCCTCCTTTGAAACAAACTTCCTCGTCTTGTAGTTAACAGCCACATGCCGAGAAGTAGAGGTGGCACAATTACAATGATCATTCTATAATCCCACCCACTTTAAAGCTGTGCTAACTGCAGTGGAAAACCAGACCGAGCCAAAGCGAGCCAAACCGTGCCGAACCGAGTCGTATCACGCAGTGGAAAAGCGAAGCGAGCTAAGCCGAGCTGTACTAAGCGTTACCATGCAGTGGAAAAGCGCTATTAAATGAAATCTGTTATTATTATTCATTATGTTAATTAACTATGAACAAATGTCTGTAATGTTAAAGGATTAGTTCAATGGAACGCACCCTGGGACACAGTGTGAAAGTATTTGCTTGACTCTTAAAGGAGTAGTTCACTTTAAAATGAAAATTACCCCATGATTTACTCAAGCCATCATTGGTGTATATGACTTTCTTCTTTCTGATGAACACAATCGGAGTTGTACTAATGCATATTCTGACACTTCCAAGTTTATAATCGCAGTATCCAAAATATCCATATTTAAAACTTTATAAAGGAAAATATCTGGCTTCCACCAGACCGCCTTTCCGTATTCATACCGCACTTTTTTGAGCTTCAAACTCAATAGACCCAGTCACTGCCATTTATAAAGCTTGGAAGCGTCAGGATATTTATTAATATAACTCAGATTTCATTTTCATTTTAAAGTGAACTACTCCTTTAAGAGTCAAGCAAATACTTTCACACTGTGTCCCAGGATGCGTTCCATTTGACAGGGTCCCTACACACTGTTCACTGCTCCCTACTCCCTGAGACTTCCCTGACAACAATCGCTCATTTGGAACGCCCTGCAACGTCATCAAAGAAAAGCAAAGACGGGGTCGCGCAAATTATGATATAACATAAATTAATATTGTAATGTACTTTACTTTAAAATTTAAAAGCATATAATAAGCATATACATTTACAAAACACAGTATGTATCTAAAAATATAATCAAACATTGTCCATTAGTTTTATTAGTTTACATTCACCTGTATTGACTATGAACAGATTTGAAGCTGCACCTGTCATTTAATATGAAAATACATTTTGATTTGGTTAAATATGTATAAATGTATTCTTAATCAATGGTTTTTGTAGCGGTCTCATCTCATCCACTTTCTTTCCCAAGTACAGCAAACATTCCTGAGGTAAATAAAGTAAAGTATAAAAAATGACAGCCCTCAGCTGCTTCTCAACACTTTTAATGTGTTTAATATCCATAAATATAATATGCGAATGTAACAGTTATTGCCATAACCATTCATAAATACTCTAGTTTGTATAATAACTATGAATATTCAAATGCAAAACTCCTCCATCGCAAAGCTGTTTAAAAACGGGGCTGCTCCGTTCAGACAGGTGACGCGACGCGCAATGACAGTTGGGTGATTTTCACTCTCCACTTCCTGTGAAGTGATGTGTCGATGTTCCCTTCTTCCCTGCGCCGTTCGCAATACCCTTAGAACTGAACATGTTCGCTCCCTTTGGATTGGAATCACACTTAAGATGGTGGAATACCCTCTGAAGTCCACTTCGCAGTCCACTTACGGTCGAATGATCCTGGAGGCACACCATGCAAATTTTGCATGTCTCCTTAATCAAACACACCTGATTCCAATGATCATCTTATTATCAGAGACTCCAAGACCTGAAATGGGTGTGTCGAATAAAGAAGACATGCAAAATGTGCAGTGTTGGTGTACCTCCAGGATCGTGGTTGGGAAACACTGCTATACACTACCATTGAAAAGTATGGCGTCAGTACGATTTTTAAATAATTTTGACAAAAACCTCTTATGCTCACCAAGGCTTCATGTAATTGTATATTTTACAGTAATATTTTATATATAAAATAAATCGTACTGATCCCAAACTATTGAACGGTAGTGCATGGTTTTTTAAAACCTATGTTTACTTTGTGTTCTGATTGGCTGTGATTGTGTTGCTTCCCACTGTATTTCGCTTTCAGCGTGTTGGGACATGGAAGTTAAGAGAAAGTGTTATACCTATTCAGTGTAATCTTCAGTCCTTTTCAGTTTTATGCAGATTCAGTCCAGAATCTCCTTCTCAAATGAACAGAAAAGTGGGACTATGGGAATGAGTACAACTGATAGATTACCTCTGACAATAATCTCTTTTTTCACACAATGCGATTCTCGTCCTACTGTATATTTTGCCGACCAGGCAAGGCAGATATTTCGCTTTACGATTTGCAAGATATTTTCTTTTTTTTCTTTTTTTTTTACCGCCGTTCCTTGTTATTAAAAGTATAATGTCTGGCTTTTAGTGGCCTAAAAGCTTTTCCTTTGTCAGGGAATGGGCTTAACTTCCATTTATGGGAAGTTATGGCTTTGTTGGTATTTCAGGTCAGTGGTAATGTATATCCTCCATTTATCTAGCTTGGAAAGCTCTTAGTAAGAGTTTAGGGGGAAGCCCTTTTCAAACCGTAAGCCAAATAAACTAAAAAGAGCTTGACGCGAGTAGCCTTTAGTATTAGACTATTTCAGTGTTATGAAATCTCAACAGTATCCATGAGCTGATAAGACAGAAGTCAACATTAAATTTCTTTCACGACCCATTTGTTTCTGTAATCTGATGCATTTCCAATTAAAACGAGATATGAAAAGGTGACGAGCTGAAAAGGACAGTTGTTTTAGAGGTTGATGAATCATGCACAATGTTTATTTTAAAGTCATAAGCAGGAAAGAATTATAAAGGAGGTGTGATGAAGAATGACTTGGCAAATCCGGTTTGGAGAGGATTTTTTTTATAAACCATAAAAGATGTGTTGCGAGCTTTGATGTGGTGCTACAGTATAAGAGTACGGGAGCCAAAGTGAGTGGAGGGAAAGAGAAAAGTGAAAGAATGCCACACATGTCGATGAACTTGCTACAGGGGAATGTGTGTGTGGTCTGATGTCATGTTTCTCAAATTCAGTCTGTCAGTTTCTGGCCCGTCTGACTTCTCCTTTACAGCCGGTTTCTGTCTGCGCTCCAGTTTCCACAGTTACGATGCATCAGCCTTCAATTTTAACTGACTCTTATCGTTACATCACTGAGTTTCTGTTCTAATAATAACTCTGTTCTGCTTTATTTTCATCTTCTTTGAAATATTCCAATGCGGTTCAGCAGATTGACTTGTTCTTTTGTTCTTTTTTTTTTTTGTGGTTGATGGACGTGCAGAAACGCGTGTGTACTAACAATCCTTACAAAATCACTAAAACCACTCGGACCACTGGAGTTTGGTGAACATTTATTTTGTATTTATATTGCTCTGACATTTTGGAGGGGTGATGACATAACCCCGGGCTATGGCTATTATCTGTGTGTGTATGTGCAGTACAGGAAATGTGAAGTGAATCAGAGCATGTTCCTTTTTTTAAAATTTTTTATAGACAACATAAAATAAACATTCAACTCACACAGCTCTGACAACGGTCAAAAATGACACCAGCCAAAGCATACGGTGAGCTTACTACATCAGTTGTGTGGACAGATGTATAAAGCTTATGCAAAATAGGATTCATAGTTCAAAGTTAGCTTGAGGATAGCGGACGGAGCTGACAAGATTCATTATTGTGCTTTGCTTTGGCTCTGCTTGGATTTGGGGGTTTAAGTCAGAATTCATAATCGTGTCGTTGTCCATGTACTGTAGCTGGTGGTAAACACAAAACATACTATTTGTAATGGCTTTTGGAGGGTCACATAAAGGGTGTCCTAAAGGCAAGGAATTTTTTTCCCCCTTTAACTCTAGGGTCTTTTTGGATAAACCATATATCATCCTATGTTTTATTATTAGAATAGAAAAATGCAGATTGTATATATGTAGCCTTGTGCATGATACTGTTTAAACACAAACTACATGTACATGTGCACCAATAATCAGAGTAAGGACTTAATCACAGTAAGATGTTTACATTACACAAGCAAACCTCTTCATTCCCTTCGATTGCAATATGCAATTTTCATTATTCTGATATTCACTTAGAATTGTGACTATTTTTATGGTCATTATTCACATAACCCAATGCACAGCACAAATGATGAATTCCTATACATTAAAGGTCCCATGGCATGGCATTTTTCTATTATTTTATAATGTTTCCTGAGGTGTACTTATATTGTTAGTATGATTTTTACATCATAAAATGTCATAATTTAGAAATAAAAGGCATTTTTTCTATACTGCTGTTTGCCCTGTGGCTGAATGCCCTGCTTCAAGAGGCGTGTCTGCTGTGAGACTTCAGTAAAAACGGCCACTGTTGTGATTGGCTGACATCTTTGCATTTGATATGAGCGGAGGGGGCGTGGTTTAACGAGGTCTACGACGCACGAGCTGCTGCCAGAGAGACGGATGGACCTGAGTTCACTTCACATCAGTTTTCAGCACGTCTCAGTTCAGTGAACTGTTGTAGTTACAGCATATACTTCAGGTTATTAGTCTATTTCTAGTCGGAGGGGCTGTCACTCATGTCAGAAATTTAGTAACTTTAGTAAATTATGGATCAGCGCTGACTGGAGACGCAAACTGTTTAGAACGATTCAGTCCGATTTGGTGAACTGATTCGGTTCACTAAAAAGAACCGGTTCAAATGAAAGATCGTTCGCGAACCGGACATCACTAATGTACCAGAGACAGAGCTCAGCGATTGCTAACAAAGTTATTTATAGTAACTACTGAGTTGTGAGAGCACTGTCAGCGCGAGTTTATTGTGTTTGTATCTGAGAGTTCTGAATAAACACGAGTCCCAGTCACGCCGAGTCCGTCTTCATCATTATTACCAACTTTGTAACACATGCAAAGTACCATTACAGCTGTCGAGATGAACGAGTTACGAGTAAGTGTTGATAATAGCATTATTTTTAGATATTTTCCTATCATATGGAAAGCGTCAGTGACGCGCATTGAGTACACAGCGCAAACAAAGACACAACAGCAGTAATCGAATGTAATCCAGTTTATTGTGGGGATAGCTGGCTAGCCTAGCCCGGATACGCTCACGCTTACCCCCCTTCTGCTTAATCTCGCGCCGCGTTTGGTGCCTCCGCTGTGGGCCAGATGCAGTACTGGGGGTCGGGGTTGTTGAAGGCCGACCGGTCAGTGCAACCCGAGCTTCGGCGTGTGTGAGGTTTATCTCTAAAAATGTTACTCTGCTGATTTTGAGCAGAAACGACTGTATGCACATTTTAGAACAGATAGACGCGACGAGGACATACAAAAACACTGACTCACAAGATAGAAAACACGAAAACACCGGGAGAGAGAGAAGCCGCTGCGTGTGCACGAATAATAAATAATTAGCTACACATCAGAAATCACTGATCAGTGATCACATATCAGAAGGAACTGAAAAAAGACTTCTGTTTTCATTTGTACATCCAAACACTGAGAAACTGCCAACATTCACTCGTTCACAAGCCATGAGCGTTTGCATGGGCGTGCCAGATTCTCTGGGCGGAGGAAAGGGAGGTAACCGTTCCTGCTTGGACGTCAAACCAGGAGACTTCAGGATTGGCTAGTCTGGCCTGTCATTTTCTCAAAGGCAGAGATAGACAGCCAGAACTCTGGGTTACACCGATCAACATTTCTATCCACTTGGGGACAATATTTAGGCTAGGGGAACTCATATTAATGTTGAAAAACCTCATAAAATGAAAATTTCATGCCATGGGACCTTTAAGTGTGTTAGTGGCCACTGTTTTAATCTACTTGTGACTTGCGTCAAATACAAAACACATTTCTATGGACAGTTAGGATTTTTTTCGGTGATGTGCTTAAAAATTTCTTCATTTTGATGTTTTAGACCATGGGTCTTCAACTTTTTTCAGGGCAAGGACCCCTAAGGCAATAGAGACATGGAGCAGGGACCCCCGATACAAAATTTGTAGAGCTACATATTAAACATATACACTTCGATTTCAATAGAAACTAACCATATTATGATTACGAACAAGTTGTATTATGTTAAGACAGTAGATCTGAACAATGAGCATTATTGGTGTTGCACATGCATCATAAACGACAATGTTGTAATAAAATGTGTTGCAATTTATTAGTTGTTTGCAGTTGTTGTAAATTATTCATACATTTTCATTTGACTAATCAGGTGAATAATTAAACATTTACCTGAACATTAGCTTTAAATTAACTAAAACTTCAGATTTTAATGTTTACCGTGAGATGGACAAATCAATGAGTATGTGAAATTAGTGAGAGTTCTCCAGTAAAGTGCAGATGAAAGCAACAGCTCCATAACAATAGAAATATACAGTGTACGTGAGACATTTAAGATAATAAGTTATTACTTTTAACAATTTTAACAAAAATTATTTCTGATCAAACACTAATTTGCGGACCCCCTGCATGACCGCTGCGGACACCCTAGAGGTCACGAACCCCGCAGGGAAGACCCTTGTTTTCGACCATAAATATACTGCAATATATTTGCTGCACAATGTTGTCAACATGAACTCCGTTTCTTCAGCACCTCAAAAATGTGATGCCTTCTTTACCACTATGTTTATGAATATACGCATAACATTATCTGTGTATGTCAGAAGAAGCACATGCACACTTTGGTCGGAGTGGAAGAGATTATGCCTGTTTATTGCGTTTAATATCAACATACACCACATATTTTACTACGATTATGGTTACTATGAGCTTAATTGCATCAATTTGATCAAAGTACTATGCTTACATGAGGTAATGTTTAATCGCAATATTGCTTAAATCTTTTATTATTGTATTTGCATTATGTAAACAAAGACATTGTGTCATCATTGGGTGTGACATTAGTTCTCACCCTGATTAAATTAGTCTGATTTGCAGGGGTATAAAATCAATAGTGGACATCAACACTCTTCTTTCATGAGTAATATATCAATTCATATATTGATAAACTGATAAAAACTTTTATTTGAATTAATTACATGAATCGATCAAATTAATCACGGTTAATTGCATATACACTAGTAGTTGAGAAAAGCCCCGATATGAAGATATTTCAAAGACATGACATTATTGTCAGGCAAGTCAAGCATTGATTAGAAAGAGTGGCTTTAGAAGTCCATATATTGTTTTTGTCCATATCATAGACATTAAGAACACTACTCTCCTGCAGTCCACGGCAGTTCATTTTACAATTCAGTTTGTCATTCTGTCAGTCGTGTTGTCAAAATTCCTCATTAGTGAATTTACATATGGGTTAAGGGGCATGATTAATTATGCAAATTTGTATTGCATATTTTTATAAAATAATGAATCGCACTAGATTTAAAATGTTAAATTGGTATCCCTAATTAAAATAGTTATCAATATTAATGTTGTATTTGCATATTCCAAGGCTTTGACATTTCATGATATTTGCAACAAAATAGGCTCGTAATAAAGATAGTCAGTGAACTTTTTTTTTCTGTCATTTGAATGAAAATTCTGATGGGAAAAGTTACAGTGGCATTACAACATTGTAGAGAAGAATTCGGAGTGAGCCATACAGTTTTTGAAAAGGAAAAAAATATGTTTTTCGTGTTTTTGTCTCTTATGCTTATCAAGCCTGCATTTGTTTGTTAAATACAGTAAAAACAGTAATATTATTTTTTGTTTACAGTCTTCAGCATCACATGATCCTTTGATTTTGATTTGTATAATCTCTAGCTATTATTCTATTATTATATATGCTGACAACACTTGTGCTTTTTAATATTTTTGTAGAAACAGTGCCTGTACTGTGCCTTTTGTTAAATGTAATGTTCCCTTGCTTGAAGTATTAATTTCTTTTTTAAAGACATTAATATAATATATAATAATTAAATATATTATAATATAATATAATAGAACTCACATATCCGATTTAGTTTGTAGAGTTTCTATATAAACCACAGATTTGCAATATGTATTGTATCCTATTTTGACCTCTGCATTGTGGAATCCTTGGTAATTCTTAGCCCTTTTAAATACTTGTGTACCAATATAAATTCTAAATTGATGGTAATCCTTAATAGTGAGAGTGATTTAAACCAGCTGAACTGCTTTCTGCCCCAAAGAGGTGTAGATAGGGCTAAGTGGCCTGTCCCAGCTGGGCTTGTGGAGAAAGACTGATGAAGCATCTCCGAATGGTTTATTTGTGGGTTGTAAAAATGATTAACATCCACTTCCTTTAGTGGTATAAATGATTGTAGGTGGGGAAGTTTAGGTTGTGGTGTTGTCTGATTGGCTCTTTGTGTGAGTTTGAGAGATGAGGGGGCGGGCAGTGCGCTTTTCTCTAATTTCTCTAAACTCTCCTGAGGGTCTCAGTCAGAGCAGCGCCCTGTCCTGTAGTCCCGCCCCCAGAAGTCTGCTGTCGTTATGATACACTTTACAGGGACCGGAATTAATGTTAATGATCTTAAAGGTGTCAAGGCACACAATTGATCACCATGGAAACGTTTGTGTGGCTGGCAGTTCGTATCAGCACATGCAAGGTACAGACAAAGGATATCGGTGAATTTTGATGTCACAGCGCATTGTGAGCACAACAAATCAATTTGCACCCGGACCCCCTCTGTCATCTCTGAGGGATCGAGTCTTGATTTGTGGGCAAAGTTATTTGCATTTTGTAATGGCTCTGGAAACCCCAAAAAGCAATTAGTGATAAATTTAGTCTGCAAATGTCAAGCCAACTAATGGACCAACCCCGAACAAACGACATCAGCCATCCTGAATGTTACGTTGGCAATTAATGGGACATTTTTAGCATTGGGTGCATGTCTTTAGGGTGGATTGTGGACATCTGTCCAATGGTAAGGCATTACGGTTGAAATCAGTAATGTGCGTGTTAGGAGTCCAGTGCACTTAATTGCAAAAAGTTAAATGTGCTCCTCTATCAAACATCCCTGAAGTTAACGGCTTTTCACTGAATATTATAATCACTGTAAAAAAGGATATGACCAATAAGTTATAACAACATATTTGTTTTACATTAAAATCTCATCAAATAAAATCTCATCAAAAGATAACACATTATAATAACACATTACAAGATTCAATTCATCTTTTAAAGTCAGTTGAATGTAATTTAATGTCATTTACCTCTTGTCCAATGATGCTCTTTGTTTGTCTTGTGTGATTCAGTTTTAGATCGTTTATCCAGAATTTTCAGACACTTCCAGGAAATGGCGCTGCAGCTCAGGACAATTTGAATAGTTAGCTTAATGATTTGTTATCCAAGCTGTCTGAATTTTTCACTTATAGCTGAGAAGTTTAAGGATTCACTTTCTATTTATTTATGTCATAAGAGGTTTGTGAAGTTATGATTAATTAACTGGCAAACATATAATGTAATAGGCCTACTGTGTTCAAAATATTGGTATTTGTTGTTGAAGCTATATTTATCAAGAAAGGGTCCATCTCTAGTTATATTTGTCTGTCGAGCCGGCTGGTAAACACATAGCAGATGATTATGTGTCCGGCTGAAGTATTCCAAAGATTGTCCATCACGAGGTTGAACACACACAAAGACACTCCATCTTTTGTGCCAGGTTTATGCTTGTAACAGAGAACAGTGTGCTAGCAGGACTCAAATGAACTCAGAGCAGCTGAGATGGAGGAAGATTCATGCTTGACTTCTTTCTCCATTTGTTTGCCACTTTATTTCATGTCAAGTGACATGAATCTCCACAGTCAGACAGGTGATGTGTTCGCTGGAACAGACACGGAGAGCAGAGCAGTGAGGGTTTGTGACGCACATTAGCACTGTATTTTGCTCATGTAAATGCTTATATAAAGTGACTAAAGCATACAATGTGTTAATGGCCCAAATGCACAAAACAAAATGCAGTTTTGTTGTCTGTCGCTTTAAATGCTCAAGCTCTTTTAAAGCAGGGTGGATTCTGATTGGCTGTCAATGTTTTTATCGCTCATCTGCTGAAAAAAAAAAAAAAAAAAAAAAAAAAATGTAGGAAAGGGATTCCAACGGGCATTTATGAATGTGTCTTTTCTATCTGTCAAGTCATTTTAGGAAGTGCAAAGTAGAATCAGGCATGGAAATACTTATCTTATTTTTTGTGTCACACACACACACACACACACACACACACACACACACACACACACACACACACACACACACACACACACACACACACACACACACACACACACACACACACACACACACACACACACACACACACACACACACACACACACACACACACACACACACACACACACACACACACACACACACACACACACACACACACACACACACACTGTTTTAAAACTGGTCTGTCTTACTTTTCATCTTGCTCTTACTCAGGATATAATATATACTATATAAATATTTGCAGTTCTGTTTGTAAGCTAAAATATTGATCTATGATTTAAAATGCCTTATTGTGGAGGGCACACATGCCAGTTAGCCATTCAACTGCTAGTCTTCAAGTGGTTCTGATAAGAAGTAGATGTCATGTTGAATTGATGACTCTGCTACGACGTAATCGAGAAAAGGCTTTATTATTTTAATCTTTAATCACAAATTGCATCAAATAGCCCGAGACGCATGTTTAGGAGGAAAAACCACTTGTGAGATTACTTGGTTGAATGCACAAGTAATTAACTGAGCTCTGATTAAAAATTAAATCCTGAACTCTAGTTAGTGCTCATTTAGATTGAATTAAGAAAATTAAAGCATGTTTGTCTCTGATAGTTGCATTTTGCTTTCCACTGGATAAGGATTCAGAAAGGATTTGTCCTAGTGTCTGCGACAGCTGGAACTTTCCCTTTAAAACAATTTTTTGTTGGCTCAGAACTCATTATTTTCTCATAATGACATCTCATGTTAATATTATACAATTGCATATAATATAGAGATAATAATATAATAATAATAATAAAGAGACAACTATAAACCAGCTATTTAACCAACTCTGGCTCAACCAATGGCAGATAATGGTGTTTGAGAAACCTGTTTGCTAACAGTTATGATTTAACAAGCTCCCTTTAGTGATGCCAGTGTTGCAGAAACAAAAGCCTTCACTTTAAATCTGTAACTAAACCTAAACTGGATATTTGGACTATCCCTGTTGATTTGTTGAATCCTTTGCATATTCAGGATTGTGTTGTTGTTTTTTTTGGTCTTTTGTTTCCCAACAATTAAAACTCTTCTGTTTTCGTTTAAGACCCGGTCTATCCACTCCCTAGTTGGCGTTTCCGTCCAATATTCACTGTTGAAATAGTTTACAGCCACACAGCTTAGTCAGCACCGCTAATGGAGAGAGTACATGGAGGACTGCCCAGCCTTATCAGCTCTTGACCAGCGTCATGGTGTTAAGCTCATGCTGCTCCAGTTGTCCAACCACTGGGACGTCTCTCCATGCATCTATCATTAATAACTCTGACTCAGGAACAAGGAAAGCTCCACATGCCTGCTGCGTGACCAGCGGTTGGCCTTCTGTATCCTGCATGAGCCGCACCAGGCACTAATTGTAGCTTGTGGGATGCTTTATCTCCAGCACACATGGCTGGGGGTTACGTTGACTATCACCGGTTGGAACAAGATCATTCCACATAGACGGCACGCTATCTGTAGTTTTCGTTATGCGTACACCCACAAAATCCCTCCTTATGAATTCCCTTGACCTCTTGACCACATTGCAACTTTAAGCTACACATTTCTCACTACTCAATATCCAATTATATACCACAAAGTTAAAGCACCAAAAGCCAACATGCTATTGATTTAAGCCTCCTTCGTAATGTTAACGGCTGATAGAAAATACTTTCTGTTAGAAATCTCTCCAAAGTTCTGGATTATGAATTGAATTATGAGTCGAGTAGGAGGAAGCAGCATTTTTCAATCCATTAATGTTTGGTTTGGATACAGAAGAAGGTCAGACTTTGGGCACTGATGCCAAGACTGGAAATTGTCCTGTTGACTCAAGATAAACAGCTTATCTCAACTGTACTGTTTCTCATTCCACTTGTCGAGGTTAATGATTTGTAAATGTAGAATACACAGCAGGGTCCTCATGGGTCTCATGTATGAAACTTGATGTGGATTTACTCTGAAATGTTTTCAGGTTTAAAAATCTGTATGCCTGTGCTGCGTTCCCACAGATAGCATTTTTTGGTTGTAACATCTAGGAAAATAGCAAATGATACCGATCATTTTTAAAAAATGTTTTGATATTGTCTAAGAAATATTTAAATGCCTTTAAAATTAATGTGTTCATGAGAAATTGTTAATCAGGCCCCAGATGTTGGTGGTCAGTGAAATGCTCTTTTTTTTATAGAGCCCAGCAATTATTATATGAAACATAACCATACAGGGTTATCAGATTTCCTATTAAAAATGGTATAGAAGTATGCTGTGTATTTAGAATTTCCACTTTTGGGTATAACGCAGTATTCAGTTCTAAGAATCTGACACAGGAGGAGAGCTTTGAGCTCTGTTTACTCAACTGGAGCTTTGTCGCTCTCTTCCACAAAAGCTTGAACATTCCTATTTCAGAGTTTTACACAAAGCCAGAGTCTCTTGGTTCTCTTAATACCAGTGTTTGACACTTCATCAAGGAGTTTTATTCTTCAGAATATCGAGCTCAAGTGGGGCAGTCCGGATCCACAAATGTAAATTCACAAGATGTGTGGTTCTATGTACTCTTTACATTACCTTTTGCAAAATATGAGCTATACACTTCCGTTTAAATGTTTGGGATCAGTAAGACATTTTTTTTTTTATATTTTAGAAAGAAGTCTCTTATGCTCACCAAAATTGCATTTATTTAATGTAAACTATAGTAAAATGTAATTTATTCCTGTGATGGCAAAGCTGAATTTTAAGCATCATTACTCCAGTCTTCAGTGTCATGTGATCCTTTAGAAATTATTATTATTGTTATCAATGCGAAAACAGTGCTGCTTAGCATTTTTGATGAAAGAACAGCATTTATTTAAAAAAAAAGAACGCTTTTGATCATTTTAATGCGTCCTTGTTGAATAAAAGTATTGATTTCTTAAAAGAAATCATACTGACCCCCAACATTTTTAACAGTAGTGTAGATGTACGTTGTTCATTAAATTAATTCCACAGTCTCTAAATGTTGCTTTTAGCATCAGGGCATCTTAAAGGGATTTGGCAAAGTAGCATGTTTACAGTTCAGGAAGTGGATTAGTCAGTGTGTTGTAGTACTTGAGTCCATTCCTGAGACGTCTGACTCGAGTCCAGCTCCCTGTGGAGTTATCACTGCTGTTACCTGCTTGCTTTAGCACTATCACTGATAATCTGCTCTGTATGCATTCACACACTGACAAAGAGGCTCAGAGCTGTTCTCTAGTATCTACTCAACCATCACTTCTAGAGCCCCGTCTGCTCTGTCTCTTGCTGCCTCTCACTCTTTTACTGTGCCATCAGACCCCACAGAGTGAGGTTATTACCGTGAGTGACAACTGCATTCAAACCAAATTCACTCTATATCTGCTAAATCTGTATAGTGTGTACAGAATAGCATAGCAACATCCTGACAACCACTAATAACACTTTAGCATTTTCTAGACAAACACAAATCAAATTTGTTTTATAAAATGTAAAAAAAAAAATTGGGCTTGGATTCACAGTAGTCTTCTCAAGAAAGAGGTTGAGAAATGTAGATATAATTTAAGATATTTGTAAGAAGTCCAAGTCTTGACAAATTCTGGCACAATATGTCATATTTTTGTATTCAAATATCCAAAAACCGTGTTATGTACAGTACTTTGTTCACTGAAAAAAAAAAGTTTGCTGCTTGTTCAAATTGTTTAATTAAAATGAGCTAAAGCAACACAATTGCTATACATTTTATCCTAACTTAATTTGATTGTGTTCAATCCACTTAAATATATTAAAATCGAAGTTTACTTAATCTGTTTGTGTTGGTATTACATGAATGATTTGTGTTGCATTAACTGAAACTGGGCGGTGCTTGTTAGTTCCCAGCATGCTTTGCATATGGCTAAATCAAGAGAGAGTAAATGTTATTTTATATGTAAAAGTGTTATTTTATGTATTTTTGAGCAAGTTGAGAAAAGGGGAGACTTGATGGTGTTTAATGTTCAATTATGTTGGAATTATTAGAACAATTTAAATGACTGTGGGTTACCACTGTGGAGAAGAGCTGTCACACAGCTAATGTCATAACCGCTTTACTGAAGGAGCTTTTAATGCTTAGCATTTCAGATGCTAATGTGTGCTATTGCTAGTTAAAAGTTTGTCAACTGTTTGTCAGTAGCTAGTGTAGTATTATAATTCAGTTGTGTGACATTAAAATATATGAAATTGAATTGGATGAATGAATATATGAAATTGAATGCCTGAATTATACTTCAAGACTTCATACTTTGATGTTGAAGTTACATGAACAAATTATGTTTGTTTAACTTAAACGATTAATGTGGGACCAATGTACAAGATTAAATCATGTAAATCCAACACTTTTTTTCAGTGTAGGCTAGAACGTTCTATTTAAAGGGATATTTCACTGTTGGAAAGATGAATATGTATTTTATTTGGGTCATTTATACAGTAGAAATGTGAAATTATTTTAGAAGTTGGTGCCTTCTAGCCTGAGAAAAACCATAAAATGTATTTTTGGCTTATGTGGATGAAAGACAACAACTCCTAGAATGCACTTGCTTCGCTGCCCTACGAAGCCACTCCCAAAGCCACGGCTACCGGTTACATCACTTGCCCACCGCGGCACCACCCCACCGTCGTTTTCATTTTTATAGCATTTTTATAATTTAGTTCAGTTAGAGAACAGACTCTACAATTAAAAACTGAACATCTCTGACTAATACAGCATGAGCCGAACGAGAGTCGCAGCACAAACGCAGCAGGAGTCAGATTTAATTCATCACAAGAGCAGCTGACAGACAAGATGATCGCGGAAGATTTGCTTTCAAAGCGAAATGAGCCTATTTAAGTGAGTTTATCATTGTACTGTTTTGTTGTTGTGTTTTTCATTTAAGAATAATAGGCTAATGAACCCACAATTCAAGTAACCCGCCCCCGAATTGGCGCTAATTCTAAACTAAAATGAGCACGGCCGCATGGCATTCATTAATGGCCGCCTTGTCATTCATTCATGGCCGCATTGTCATTCATTCACGGCCGCACAGTCATTCACGGCGCGTGTCCAGTCTGCCACGTTTTCAGTTCATGCCTATGGAAGCTTAACTTTCATAGGAATTAATTGAAACCACTCGCTTTTGCTCCACACCGCTCCATTATGAATGCCCGAGCATCTGTGCGCATTTTACATTCTGTGAGTGAGATCCCCCCCCTATGGGCAGGTTGAAAAAATGCGGAACTTGCTCCTACTACTGGCTGTAGTCTCTAGCCTCTGGCCAAAAAAGCCTCTGATGACACTAAATTGTGATTTTTGTGTCATTAGAGTTTTTTTCCCAGACAAAAATTTACAGAAATCTCTTGTCTCAGGGGGAAATGAGGGAGGGAAGCACGGTCATTTGATTATACTACCGGGTTTCTACTGATACAAAGCTTAATGCTAATCGGTGAAGTAAACCTACTTAATGTTCAGGGTTGTAGTGTTTAGGGTTAATGAAGTAACCCTAGTAATTTTCGGTCCGACCTTCATGGCCTTCGAAGGATGCAGCCTCTGAATTGGGACACAGCTATACTGTGCCTTTTAAGTTCTCAAATATTTTCTCAAGAAAAAGCTTTGGTGTTGTACTGATTGTATAGTGGTTCTTACTGAAGACTCGCTGATAAACTCAATGAAAAACGCCTCAAAGACCGTCTTTTGCACAGCATGCAGATTACAGAAATAAGGCTAGTTTTGTGTTGCAATGCTTAATATTTGAACCAACCCAATAAATTCATTAAATCTTACCTTTAGAGTTTTTAAAGGACAATACAATTTTTAAGAAATGTTTTCGGGGTGCAAAATATTTCAAATTTTATTCTGCCAACCCCTGGTTCTAACTTCTAACCGATTTTTGTTATTTTTTTATTAATTTTTCAGTATAACATTTTGCTCTTGTCTTGCCTACTCATATTCTTATAATACTTGAAATCCCCCCAAAATTTCTGTTATGATTTGAGTGTATGGGTTTTTTAATTAGCAAAAAGTTATTCAGATCATAAAAAATACATTTATACTAGTTGTTTTAGTAGGTTTTAATGACTTTTTGCAGCCAGAGAGAGTACAGAACACCAGTGATCATGAAATGGTGAGCTGTAGAAATGGTGCTTGGGGACTCCATCTGGCCCACAGTATTGTTCATTTAATTTATCAGGATTCCTAATGTTTGAGATGTTGGACAGAAGACTGTGAAGGGAAAATATTCTCAGGTTTTCCCCTCACAGCACCTCAAGAGACAAATGTGCACAACGCTTGCCTCTGCAGTTTATTTTATCGTTCTTCAGAGAACAGGCCAGACTGGCGCTTTTGTTTCCATTGACACCTTCGCTGTTATGAGTTCAAACAGAGCCAAAGAGACCGGCACACCCTGGCATTCCTCAAGCTGACTGTTCGCAGACATTTCAGTAAAGGACAGCTCATGGAAATTTTCTTTTTAACGGAGGCTGTGCAACTTTTGGCTGTGTTTTATTAACCGTTTGAACCTTCTCTTGCTCTCTTTTTTTCTTTCTGCTCTTTCTCTCTGGGGCAAGTATATTTAAACACTGGTATCTGTGCCTGAAAATAATTAGCTGAAACGGGTCACAAAAAATAGCTTCTACCGCTTTCAGCAGTTCTGTCACGGTAAAACAGAGGGAACGAATGTACAGACTCAGACCGTGCAATGGTTAAAGTGGAGGTCTTGGCATCTGCGGGGTGTTTTCAGTGGTTTTGTGCTAAGACCGCCCTCAGGGAAGTTTGATCTAGTTCACTAATTGCTATAATGTGCTGCTTTCGAAATGTATTTTCTCTCTTGTCCTCAGTTATATATAATAGTTGTCAATACATCTTATTAATATCAAACCATGACATCTCTTCATGTGGTTACACATGCATGATATCACTACATGTAAACAAGGAACAGAAACCAAAGTTTAAAAACATTTAGAAATAAGAGTAAAGCTTTTCTTTTATGAAATGGAAATGTCAAATTGTATTTTGACAATAAATAAAAATAATAATAATGTTAATAATAATAATTTGTACTTTTTACTGAACACTAACAATATTGATGTACAACCATTTGAATAAAACTTACTGGCTGAGTGGAATAATTTGTATTAAATATTAAATGTGTAGTTATGGCAAGCCTTTAGTGGCCTATTTACAAGGCTTTGAACATGGCTCATCCACTCAGTATTGAGAGTTGTAACTCTGTCTTTTATAATGTTACAATTAGAAAGTAAAGATTTAGTGTTTTGAAGGTCCTGGACCATGTTCTCGTGGGATGGGTTAAGGTGGGTCAAGCTGGAAACAATGCTAGCACTGAAGGATGTCCCCCAGGCTGTGGCAAACTGCCATGTATTGTACCGAAACATCTGCAGTGTCTCTCTCTACCGGATGAGTTGAGTTTCTCAGTAGTAAAAAAAGTTTTCTTGTGGATCTCGGAACTTGACTTCTGGTTTGTGTAGAGCATATTATTGACCCTATTCCCTTAACGCTTTTTGTCCTGCTCTCCATATTTATTTGTTTTTCTGTAAGGTTTTAGTTGCAGTCCCTGAGGATGATGTTGGGCATAAACTATATACATATATACATGCATACATACACACACACACACACACACACACACACACACACACACACACACACACACACACACACACACACACACACACACACACACACACACACACACACACACACACACACACACACACACACACACACACACACACGTCACACACACACACACACACACACACACACAAAGTACACCGATGAGGCATAACATTATGACAGGTGAAGTGAATAACACTGATTATATCTTTATCTCTGGGATATATTAGGCAGCAAGTGAACATTTTGAGGTGTTAGAAGCAGGAAATATGGGCAAGCGAAACGATTTGAGCGAGTTTGACAAGGGCCAAATTGTGATGGCTAGACGACTGGGTCAGAGCATCTCCAAACTGCAGCTCTTGTGGGGTGTTCCCGGTCTTCAATGTTAGATCTTTAATGTTGTGGGACTATTTTTTTGTTGTTGCTGGAGGTCCTGGACATCTTGTTCAGATACATGGTATCAAGGATTCTAGCAAATACCATCAGATAACCATCAGATGAAAAATCAAAACCTGACCGCTTCTGCTAGAAATCTTATAATGGGCCGTGTTTGGATCTTTCATCAGGACAATGATCCAAAATCAAAATCAACACTTAACACTCAAAAAGTGTCACTTAACACAACAACTCTTCTGTCACTTCTGCCATGGTCATCCTAGTCCCCTGACCTGAACCCTATAGAAAATGAGTGGGGTAAACTGAAGAGAAGAAGCACCAACATGAAGCTGGGAATCTGAAGGATATGGAGAGATTCTGTATTAAGGAATGATCTTTGATCTCTTGTCAGATGTTCTCCAAACTCATCAGGCATTATAGCCGAAGACTCAGAGCTGTTATCTTGGCAAAAGGAGGTTGCAAAAAGTATTTAATAAAAAGGTGCCAATAATTATGGCCAACATGTTTTGGAAAAAAACATTTATTTCATAATGTGATTTACCCTCCTCTTTCAGTTACTTCAATGAAAGGTTCGATTTTTGCGAATTTTTTATTAAAATATCAAAAGGATAAAAGGTTTCACTCATAGGGTGAATTCTGGGTGATTGGGACACTTTTTCCAAGTCATTTCAATGGCAAAAAGTGTCCCAATTACCCTGAAATCACTCTATATAATAATAATCAGTGTTGGGGAAAGTTACTTTGAAAAGTAATTCATTACAAAATTGCGTTACTCCCTTAAAAAGTAACTAATTTAGTTACTTAGTTACTTTTTAAGAAAAGTAACGCGTTACGTTACTTTTGCGTTACTTTTTCTCACCTGGGCTGGGCTTGTTTTTGTTTGTTTTTTTATAACAAAAAAGTTATATTTTTGTAAAGACCTCTTCATACCAAAATTGAAATAATAAGACCCAGGCTGAGGTAAAAATGCAAAATTCACGCATGAACAGTAGAGGGCGCAGTTCTGCTGTGCTGCCATTCTGGATAATGGTAGAATAGGATGCAGGAGAAAAAAGTTTTACCAATAAAAACAAACAATCTAGTAATTTTCATCATCAAAGGGCAGCAGCAAGACATTGGTAGATTAAATATAAAGGTAGATTAAATGCATAAAAATAGTTTGCATAGTATTCTGATTTTGCTTTTGACTGATTTTATTCATTTTGAGGAGTACAGAATCTTTATTGTGCAAGTGAGATAAATAAATGCTCACATTTAGTCTAGAACTACAATAACCATCATGTTTACACAACGCCTCTGCACTTATTTTTCTCAACATGAGGGCAGGAGAGCTGTCAGTCAAATGAATGTGAAAAAGTAACTTCCATTACTTTTTTGAAAAAGTAACTCAGATATGTTGTAAATTTGAAAAGTAATGCGTTACTTTACTAGTTACTTGGAAAAAGTTGTATTATTACGTAACTCAAGTTACCTGTAATGCGTTACCCCCAACACTGATAATAATAATACTAATAATAATAATAATAAAAAATTAAACTAATGATACATTAGAGGCCAGGTTGGCCAACGATGACCCGTAAAATAGCATAGAGTCAATTTTACTGCACTAGTAGCATTTCCAATACGAAGAACTTAGTCAGCACTGTGCTGATTTTTTCCTGCTGCCTCTTTAAGAGCCCTCACTGCTCTAACATAGTTTATGCAAGTCCGATGGGGGCAATATTCCCACCTACTACTAATTCATGTGAATTTCAGATTCATTGAGTAGTATGTCATTTGTAAGACTGCTTTTGCGTTCTCAGCACTTACCAGGAGTCGTGCCTTCATCAAAAAAAAAAGAGTCAGGGAAAATGTTGTTGGAAAAGGTCCTGTGATGAATGGCTAATGGCTGCTATTAATGGTGCTCCTGTTCCCTATGTTGATGGTAATTTTAAGAAAAGCTTTTATATATGATTGTTTTCCTCTCAGCAGTTTAATGTTACTGAAATGAATCAAAGCGTGAAACTAAATTTGCATTTTATTGAGTGATGACAAAAAGGAAAAGAAAGGAAAGGAAACAAAACTGCAGAGTCACTGCAGAGTCACAAAGTCCCTTTAAGGCAAGTCAGGTCACTCAGCAGCCGCCTTAGTAAACACCTCTGGGCAGCTGTTTTCTGTGTAAGCAGATAAGCAACTTAATAACGCTCTGTTATTTTAGTATTATTTATGTTTTAAAGTTGGGCTTCTTTTTTTTTTTTTACAGTGTATTGAATTAACGTAGTGTATTTTGAATTAGCTTTTATTTTTATATTTTAGTTTTTCATTTTTAGTCATTTTTACTTTTTAATATTTCTACTCAGCTTTCATTTATTTTTTTTCAGTTTTAGTTAGTCATTTTATAATTTCAACTTTATTATTTATTTATTTTGATTTATTTTAAATAGTTGACCATTCTTATTTTTTTTTATGGAATATTGCGGTATTTATTTATATTGATTTATCTGTGTACATCATTCTTTTTTTAATTCATGTGCTAAGATCCAACGATCCAATCAATTGCCAATGGATAGAATCAAGTTCCCCCGACATTTTTTGTTCTTGTTCGAGACGCCGTTTCACTCAGATATATGTCACATTAGACTATTGCCGCTTTTTCAGCGCTGTGCTTGTTGTCCTCTAGTTTATCCGGTCTTCTGACATTTGTTATGACATCTGTTTCAAATATTACAATGCTCATGATAACTTTTGTCAACTCTACAATAAAGTAAGTCCACTTCACCAGCGAATTACTCTTTGACAGCGATAGCATAGAAATATACAGAGCTACCGCAAAAACGGAAAGCTATAATTGTTTGTTCACTGTCTGATCTAATTGGTCCGTTCTTTGGGCCGGACAATCACCCCTGCCGGTTATTACAGCCTGCTGTGTTCCTAATCAGACCAAAAGGAAATAGCTCTCATCTGATTGGGAGATCGACAGCCTTCACATTGACCTTACCATAAAAACTAAGGGCCCTCGTTTCGGTTTCGCTCACTCTCTCTCTTTTTCGTTTGTCTCTTAGCATAATTAGAACTGAAGGTTAAGGACATAAGACAGCGCAGGAGATCGGCCTGAGAGATAACCCTCTATTTCCTCCCGCTGCATGTCTGATAGGCGGGGTTGGATCCTGGCATGTGAGGCATGTGTTGTTTGAGAGGGGAGGGCGGTTATATAAACTCAGGATCGCTGCCCTGGGTCTCAGCTGCCCTGCTTGAGCAAATGGGTATGACATTACCACAGCCCCCTTGTCTCTCTCACTTAGAAATGTTTTCATGTATGTTTGTGTGTGTACGGCCCTCCCGTGCCCTCTTAACACGCCATGCGGAACGTCACCCAGTGTAGTCAGATGGTGTGCATGACATCACAGAGCAAAAGCTTTAGCCCAGAAAATACTCATCAGAGCATGAGATGGTGATTCTTTTTCTTAATTTGAGTATGAGTATCCCTCATTTGTAAGTCGTTTTGGATTAATGCCTCTGCTAAATTATGTAAAAATGTAAATATGACTGATGTATTGAAAACATACTGCTCACACAAAAA